>NC_044395.1:25437186-26661710 GCF_006542625.1 Nomascus leucogenys | reverse complement strand
GCCACTGTGCCTGGCCTAATAATTTTTCATCTTTTAATTTAATAGTACTTAATGTTTCACATTTTTAATGGCAGTTAGCATCTTCTTTATACCATGGATATTTACATATGGTTTGTATACAAATATCTCTTGAACTATAACTCTTAAACATAAGCTCTTAAAAGGGCATACATATTTTTATTAATCTTTATATCCTCCACAGTGCCTTATTACATGGTAAATGATTAAATAAAATAAAGCCATCAATCCATTCAAAGGAGTGAATTCAGTAGCCAGGGAAAATGACTTGAGGACATGAGAGGGGACACTGTGCCTCTTTATGATCTTTTACTGACATTCTTCTGCACCACAATTGTAACCACTTTCATTACAAAGTAATTTAGTTTTGTATATTTTCTCCTAAAATGCCATTTCCTACCCTGTAGGAACAAAAAAAATCTGAACATCTTGTGTGTAACTTAGCAGATTCTTAGTAATTCTATAAAATTGTCTAAACTTTTTTTTTTGAGATGGAGTCTTGCTCTGTTGCCCAGGCTGGAGTGCAGTGGCGTGATCTCGGCTCATTGCAACCTTCGCCCCTGGGTTCAAGCAATTTTCCTGCCTCAGCCTCCTGAGTAGCTGGGATTATAGGTGCCTGCCATCATGCCCAGCTAATTTTTGTATTTTTAGTAGAGACAAGGTTTCACCACGTTAGCCAGGTTGGTCTCGAACTCCTGACTTCAGGTGATCCGCCCGCCTTGGCCTCCCAAAGCGTTGGGGTTATAGGCGTGAGCCACCATGCCCGGCCAGCTGTCTAAACTTTTATCTACTAGAAAAAATGTTTTATGCTATTCTGTGGAGTCTAAAAAGCTGAATAAGTCAAGGTTCCTGTTCTTCAGAAGCTTAAAATGTCATTTTAATGTCTCTTTATATGACTCTAATTTCTACTTGTGTTCTAAGACTTATAGTCATTTATTTGCCTGTGAAGCTTTTTTTCTTTTCTTTCATCCCTACCTCAGATATTTAAGGGCCTATGTGTACAGTACATGCTCCACCCTACAATGATATATCCTGCTTGGCCATCAGGAGATACTTAGGCTATTTTTCTTGAGAATCCTGGTTATAATTCTACAGTGATCTCCTAGTTGTTTTTAAAGCTATCCAGGATATGCCACCTTTAACTCAGTTAACTGAACTTTTGTTTTTTAATATGTATGTAGAATTTGTTCTTACAAAAGATAGAGCATACTAAATTATTTATGAAATATATATATTTTTATTTGTGGTTTACTTTAAGATCACAGATTCAGAAACTCTCGTCCGGTGTTCACGTCTTTTGGTGGGTGTCCTTGGCTGCTACTGTTATATGGGTGTAATAGCTGAAGAGGAAGCATATAAGTCAGAATTATTCCAGAAAGCCAAGGTAGGAGAATTTACACTAATAAAGTTTCAGATAAGTTTGAATGAAATGTATTCCTGAGAAAATTATTACATTTGTTTGGAAGACATTAAATTTTATGCAGGTTAACCTTTTCTTTTATTTATGTAATAGAAGAAATTATACTATGTATTTTTTAAATTGTTTTAATTTTTTAATTTTTAATTATTATTATACTTTAAGTTCTGGGGTACATGATGCAGAACATGCAGGTTTGTTACATAGATATACAGTGCCATGGTGGTTTGCTGCACCCATCAACCCATCATCTGCATTAGGTACTTCTCCTAATGCTATCCCTCCCCTAGCCCCTCACCCCCTGACCTGGTGTGTAATGTTCCCCTCCCTGTGTCCGTGTGTTCTCATTGTTCAGCTCCCACTTATGAGTGAGAACATGCGGTGTTTGTTTTTCTGTTCTTGTGTTAGTTTGCTGAGAATGATGGTTTCCAGCTTCATCCATGTCCCTGCAAAGGACATGAACTCATCCCTTTTTATGGCTGCATAGTATTCCATGGTGTATATGTGCCACATTATCTTTATCCAGTCTATCATTGATGGGCATTTGGGTTGCTTCCAAGTTTTTGCTATTGTGAACAGTGCTGCAACAAACATATGTGTGCATGTGTCTTTATAGTAAAATGATTTATAATCCTTTGGGTATATACCCAGTAATGGGATTGCTGGGTCAAATGGTATTTCTAGTTCTAGATCCTTGAGGAATTGCCACACTGTCTTCCACAATGGTTGAACTAATTTACACTCCCACCAACAGTGTAAAAGCATTCCCGTTTCTCCACATTCCGTCCAGCATCTGTTGTTTCCTGACTTTTTAATGATAGGCTGTAAGCATGAAACTCTTTCTTATCTCTTGGTAGTACTCTGTCACTGGTATGATTTGCAAGAACAGAGTATAAGATTTGCCATTTAAAAAAATTGTTAATGAGTTTTGCTTATACTGTATGACTACGTGGAAATTCTAAAAACATTTCATTTTTTCTCTTAAGTGCACTTTATTTTATTTTTTATTTTATAGTATGTCCAAGATCAAAGTACACTGTAAAAAGCAATACTAAACTATAATTTTAACTGGAATTTGCATTTTTCCTTCTATTCGTAATAGTCTCTAATGCAATGTGCAGGAGAAAGTATCACTGTGTTTAAAAATAAGACAAATGAGGAATTCAGAATTGGTTCCTTGAGAAATATGATGCATCTATGTACACATTGCTTGAGCAACTGTACCAAGGTAAGATTTTCTTCTTCTTCTTTTGTTTTTTGAGATAGGATATTTCTCTGTCACCCAGGCTGGAGTGCAGTGGGATTGTCACAACTCACTGTAGCCTTGACCTCCTGGTTTCCAGCAATTCTCCTGCCTCAGCCTCCCGAGTAATTGGGACTACAGGCATGTACCACCTAGCTAAAATTTTCTTTTTACTTGAAAGTGTAGCCTATGCAGGGAATTGATTACTGGTTGATATTACTGTTTTGGTGTCCACTCATAAATTTATTTTTTACTTTCATTTTTATTCTTTTTTTTTTGAGGCAGTCTCTTGCTCTTTCACCCAGAGTGAGTGATGACATCACTGCAATCCAGCAGCCTTGACCTCCTGGGCTCACAGCAGCCTTGACCTCCTGGGCTCAAGTGATTCTCCCACCTTAGCCTCCTTAGTAGCTGGGACTACAAGTGTACACCACCATGCCTGGCTGATTTTTGTATTTTTGTATTTTTTTGTATTGATAGGGTTTTACACGTTGCCCAGGCTAGTCTCAAACCCTAGGCTCAAGTGATCCTTACACCACATCCTTACATCTCAAAGTGTTGTGATTACAGGTGTGAGCTACCATATCTGGTCACATTCATAAGTTATACAAATTGATTTAAAATTCAGTTGAATGGTACATAAAGGTAATATCCAGACAAATAAGCAATAGGAATCTGAGTTTCTCTTGAAACTAATTTTATAAGTTCAGGAAATTTTCTGAGATTGCCTTACGACTTTTGTATACAACCATATAGATGACTCTTTTATTCCTAGGACATTTTCATTCATTTAATAAAAATTTTTTGACCCAAACTGTGTGGTATGCGTAGCAGGGCTAGTGAGCAACACAACAATAATTCCAGCACATACTTTACTTTTTTTTGCTCAGATCACCTTACATAACATTTGGTAGAAAGAGTGCTACTGCGTGTAATCTTTGTTTTTATCTGCAGCGCCTGTGGGATAGCCAAGCCAGGCCCCAGAGTATTGATAATAATTGGAAGTATATTTCAGACCTAGTATTAGCTACATGGCCATATAGCAATATTATCAACATATTTCTTGGTTTTGTAATGTGTTTTTCCTCCCTTTTGGTGTAAGTCGGGAAGGAGAAAAGTAGAATAAACTCTAACCTATAATTATAGCTTACTTATGTTTAGGGTCAATAGCTGTTACTTTAATGTTGTTAAAGCACAATGAAAGATGTATAGTATAGTTATTATTACTCTAAGAAAAGATGTGTTTTTGAAGCAGCATATATCTTGGCCCTAATAGTAAACTATCTACATTTCATTCAAGATAGAGAAAACACTGTCTGACAAGAATAATTGTTTTTATTTCTTTGTTGCTTGGTTCTTTGTCTTAATTGCAGAAGAGTCCAAATAAGATTGCATCTGGCTTTTTCCTGCGATTGTTAACATCAAAGCTAATGAATGACATTGCAGATATTTGTAAAAGTTTAGTAAGTATGCTTCCTGTTTTGCTATCATATTTTGATTCTAATAGGCATAATTTTTTTGTTGAAATATCTTTGTAAATAAGGATGCATCTCACAACATATAGCTCTTACATTTTTACAAATGTAGAAATTAAGGCCGGGCGCGGTGGCTCACACCTGTAATCCCAGCACTTTGGGAGGCTGAGGTGGGTGGATCACAAGGTCAGGAGATTAAGACCATCCTGGCTAACACGTTGAAATCCCGTCTCTACTAAAAATACTAAAAATTAGCCAGGCGTGGTGACATGCGCCTGTAGTCCCATCTACTTGGGAGGCTGAGGCAGGAGAATTGCTTGAACCTGGGTGGTGGAGGTTGCAGTTAGCCAAGATCATGCCACTGCACTCCAGCCTAGGCAACAGAGCGAGACTCCATCTCAAAAATAAAAAAATTTTAAAAATAAAATGTGGAAATTAAATAATTTGTCTTGTGGGGAAATATACCTGATTGCTTCTTAATATCAATACCTAGCATAGTAGTGCCTGCCTTTAGTTTCTCAATTAATAATTGAGAACTTAAAAATTGGGAAGGAATCATCCAGGCTCACAGCTATTTCTATGCAACATCGTACCAAAATTTAAAATAATTCTTTGTTCTTTAAAAGTGACCAAAAATCTTGCCAGGCAAGCAACATATTCTTATTGTAGTATTTATTTTTCTTCCATACAAATGGGCTATGCCACATACATTCTTTTTTCTGGAACACTGCCGGGCATACAAAGTAGATATTGAAATATCTATTGAGTGAAAACACATTCTGTAACTTATTTCCATTTTGTGACACATCTTAATCATTTTCCATGTCACTGTACTTATTTTATAAGCTATCTGCTGTTATAGTTTGTTTATTTAGCAGTGCATGGTATTCTATTGTGTGGTAATAGTGAATAGTATATGTGTATATGAAAGCTTATCTGCTCCTTTTTTTTTTTTTTTTTTTTGAGACGAAGTCTTGCTCTGTTGCTTGGGCTGGAGTTCAGTGGCATAATCTCGGCTCACTGCAGCCCCCACCTCCCAAGTTCAAGAGATTCTCCTGCCTCAGCCTCTCAAGAAGCTGGGATTACAGATGTGTGCCACCACAACTGGCTAATTTTTATATTTTTAGTAGAGACCAGGTTTCACCATGTTGGCCAGGCTGGTCTAGAATTCCTGACCTCAAATGATCTGCCCACCTTGGCCTCCCAAAGTGCTTGGATTACAGGGGTGAGCCACCACACTGAGCCAAAAAGACCATCTGCTCTTAATTAACATTTTAAGTGGTTTCTAGTTTTTTGGGTTACAAAGACTTCTGTGGTACAGATTATTGTACTTTTATTTTGTTTGTTTGTATTTGTGTATGTGATGGATGTAGGATAATTTCTAGTAGTAGACTTGCTTGTTCAAAAGGAGTGCGAATTTTACTTTTTGATGGATATTGTCATTGTCCTCCAAAATAGTCATACCAATTTAGACATTTTCCTACACCCTCTTTGGGTAACACTTTGGGTGTTACAAAACTTCTTAATATAAGAAATAATTTTTAAAGTTTGCATATTATTTTGTTATGTAGACATATTACAGGTTATATATCCATTTTACTATTGTTGGACATTTAGTAGAAAAAGTACTGTAGTGTTCATACTTACACATGAACCTTGAATTGTTTGATTAGGTAAATTTTTTTTTTTTTTTTTTGAGACAGAGTCTCACTTCGTCAAACCCGGGCTGGAGTGCAGTGGCATGATCTCGGCTCACTGCAACCTCTGCCTCCCGAGTTCAAGTGATTCTCCTGCCTCAGCTTCCTGAGTAGCTGGAATTACAGGTGCCCACCACCACACCCAGCTAATTTTTGTATTTTAAATAGAGACAAGGTTTCACCATGTTGGCCGGGCTGGTTTTGAACTCCCGACCTCAGGTGATCCACCTGCCTCAGCCTCCCAAATTGCTGGGATTACAGATGTGAGCCACTGTGCCCAGCCTGATTAGGTAAATTTTGACTATGACATGCTCCTGCAAGAAGCCATCTTGAACATCTTTGTTTCTCTTCCTTGAAGGCATCCTTAATCAAAAAGCCATCTGACCGTGGAGAAGTAGAATCAATGGAAGATGATACTAATGGAAATCTAATGGAGGTGGAGGATCAGTCATCCATGAATCTGTTTAACGATTACCCTGATAGTAGTGTTAGTGATGCAAATGAACCTGGAGAGAGCCAAAGTACCATAGGTAAATACATATTTACTACTTGGAATTTCTTTTACCTCTTTATATTGATTTGGCAGTATAAGAGGCCTCATTGATATCAATTTTGTGCTTATTTCATTTTCTCTTAGTATAGCCTTTTAGAATTGTTCCTTTCCTATATACTTTATATTTTTCTGATTTTTACTTGAATTTATTAGTTTCATATTTTATTCTTCATAGAAGGAACTTAAGATAACTATTAAAGAAATAAACCAGGCCAGGTGTGGTGGCTCACACTTGTAATCTCAGCACTTTGGGAGGCCAAGGCGGGCGGATCACGAGGTCAGGAGATCAAGACCATCCTGGCTAACATGGTGAAACCCTGTCACTACTAAAAACACAAAAATTAGCCGGGCGTGGTGGCGGGCGCCTATAGTCCCAGCTACTCGGGAGGCTGAGGCAGGAGAATGGCATGAACCTGGGAAGGTGGAGGTTGCAGTGAGCCGAGATCACGCCACTGCATTCCAGCCTGGGCGACAGAGCGAGACTCCGTCTCAAAAGAAGAAATAAAATCATACAATTGGTTATTTCGGCAATAGAAAGCAGGAAATGAAAACACACCTGTAATGCCATTGCTTTTAACCTTTTTCTGTTATTTCTCTGTAGAAACTTTCAAAATTGTAGTCAACATCAACATTCACGTGTTATGAATGCCTGTTTAATTATAAGTATTTTTCCAGGTAGTTGCTTTTCTTTTCTTTTTTTTTTTTTTTGAGACGGAGAGTCTGGCTCTGTTGCCCAGGCTGGAGTGCAGTGGTGCAATCTTGGCTCACCGCCAGCTTCACCTCCCGGGTTCACGCCATTCTCCTGCCTCAGCCTCCCAAGTAGCTGGGACTACAGGCGCCCGCCACCACGCCTAGCTAATTTTTTGTATTTTTTAGTAGAGACGGGGTTTCACCGTGTTAGCCAGGATGGTCTCAATCTCCTGACCTCATGATCCGCCCGCCTCAGCCTCTCAAAGTGCTGGGATTACAGGCGTGAGCCACCGCGCCTAGCCTGCTTTTCTTGATAGTCATACTTTTTAATGGCTTCACCATTTTTCAGTCATAAATACCATAATTTACTTGACATTTTTTATTGTCAGAAATTTAGATTCTTTTCTGTTTTCCTACAATAAACATTATTGCAATGATCATTTGTCTGAGGGTTTTTTTTTTCCCCATATTTTGAATTATTTCTTGACAACAGAATCCTGGATAATTTTTCAAAAAGACTTTTGAAGCTTTCAGTGTATAATTAATTTCACTATAATTTTGCTTTTCATATACTTTTTTTGTGAAGAGGAGGAAATTTGAGTTAATATGAATATATATGGCTGTTGTGCCCTTCTCAGTGTTAATGAGTGCTTTTTATTTTTAGGTGCCATTAATCCTTTAGCTGAAGAATATCTGTCAAAGCAAGATCTACTTTTCTTAGACATGCTCAAGTTCTTGTGTTTGTGTGTAACTACTGCTCAGACCAATACTGTGTCCTTTAGGGCAGCTGATATTCGGAGGAAATTGTTAATGTTAATTGATTCTAGCACGCTAGACCCTACCAAATCCCTCCATCTGCATATGGTGAGTTACGTTAAATGAAGAAGCTCTTGGATTTTCTGAGTTGCTGACTAAATGTAATGAGTTGACTGACTAAATGTAATGAGTTGACATGTAAGAATCACATGGTGTCTTTGAAAAATTGAAATTGCTTTCTTGAGAAATGAACCTGAGACTAGTTGGAAAATAACACTTTTTCTTTTAATGTGCTGTGAGCAAATTTAAGTGGATGCTGAAATATTAAAACTTAGATGGGTTTTGGATAGATTTATTCTCATTAGGTTTAATTGTTATAAATTATTTTAATTAGGCTAAGAAACATAGACCCTGAATGTAAAAATATTACATAACATTGTGTTTGAAGTTGGAACCTTGCCTTTGACCTTAGTTTATATATTTTCAGTTTTTTGGATTTGATTTCGAAATGATAGTGAAGTTACAAGAATACTACAGTTAACATTTTACCATATTTGCTTAGTCATTCCCTCTCTCCACACACACACTCATACGCAGACACACACATCGTTTTCTCTGAACCATTTTGAGATGAAGTTGCACACAGGATGCTCCTTATACTTCAGTGTATATTTCCTAAAAACAAGGATACACTTCTGTGTATCCCTACAGTATAATCATCAAAATCAGGAAGTTAACATTTTGTCATTGCATTTAGGTGTATAGTCTGTTTAGTCTCCTTCAATCTGGAACAGTTCTTTTTTTATTTATCATGACCTTCATATATTTGAATAGTACAGGTCCATTGCTCTGAGTTTGTCTGATGTTTCCTTATGATTAGATTTATACTTTGATGAGAATGTTGCAAAAGTAATTCCTCTTCTGCCTTCACCCTGTCCATTTATGTGTCTGTTGATAGATATCTTCAAATCCAAGCCAACATCACACAGTTTATCTTTTTTTCTGTCCAAATTTATAAATTTCTTTACTAGCAGTTAAAAAAACACCCCAAAACCTGACTATCCACTCAACCTGAATACATTTACTTATTTGCTCAACAACCTTATATATAACAAATCTGACCATGTGGGTCATTTTCTTAGCCCTAGCCCCAGTGTATGTGGAGGTAGAGCCCCTGGCCTAGCCAGTAGCAAGTTGGGTCCTAGGTCATGTCCCCACTTCCAGCAAATTGTCAAACATGCCTGGTGAGTCCCTAATTAGAACCTCTGATCACAGTAAATTGTAGACTGAGTCATTGGTGGAATCCCTGGTCATGTTTCCCACCCTTGGTGAAAATGCACGTCAATCCCTTAGAGTGAGAAAACAAGTTTGGTTGTGCCCTGTTTGGGCCCCTGGTTTAGGTCCTGTCGGATACTCAAGTCTCTATCCCTGACCAAGAGGAAGTTACATGCTTTTCTTGAAGTATTGATGTTTCAAGTCACTTCAAAACATTTAGTAACCTCATGTACGTGACTCTTAATGTCAAATAATGAAAAGGATCATTTAATTTCCTTTGTTAATATCTGAAAAGGATTAAGAAATATATTATTCTGTATGTAAATAGGAAAAAAATCCCTTATTATTTCAGTATAGCCAGAAAATTATTTGGTAGTTCTCGGAAACTGGCTGCCCAGATAATAACTACCATTATAACTGGTCATTGCAACAGCCCTTTCTGTCCATAGTACCATAAAGAGCCTTCCAAGATTGCCTTGTGGCAAGATAGGTCAGGGTTTTTGACTTCTTCCCTGCCCATGATTATCTCTGATTTCCAAAATTCATTAATAGTTTTCAACCACTGGTCTATTATCCCCAAGCATTATTTTGGGAGAGTGGAGACTTACAGTTTCAGAATCTTGCTCAAGCTGTTAATTGCAACAGTGGTAATAATGATCATTTATTGAATTCCACAATAGAAGCTAGACTTTTACGTTTATTTTCTCTAATCCTCACAGTTACCTGGCCAGGTAAGTGATATATCTCCACTCTACAGATGAGGGTGCGAAGGCCCTAGATGACATAAGGCAAGTTTTTTACCAGAAAAGTTAAGGCTGTGGTACTGGGATTTGAATTTTCTGTTTGACTTCAAAGCCTTTTGTTTTTACTATATACCTGTTAAAAATTTACAGCTGTGTGTGTGTGTGTGTGTGTGTGTACGTGTGTGCATGTATGAATTTATGTTTATATACTTAAAAAAATTTTTTTTTTTTGAAACGGAATCTCGCTGTGTTGCCCGGGATGGAGTGCAGTGGCGCGATCTCGGCTCACTGCAACCTCCGCCTTCCAGGTTCAAGCGATTCTCCTGCCTCAGCCCCCTGAGTAGCTGGGATTATAGGTGCCTGCTACCACCCCTGGCTAATTTTTGTGTTTTTAGTAGAGATGGAGTTTCACCATATTGGCCAGGTTGTTCTCAAACTCCTGACCTTGTGATCTGCCTGCTTCAGCCTCCCAAAGTGCTGGGATTACAGGTGTGAGCCACTGCACCCGGCCTATGTTTATATACTTTTTAAAGTAAATGATGTGTGGATAAACCTGATTTTTTTCCCTCCTACCATTTTAGTATCTAATGCTTTTAAAGGAGCTTCCTGGAGAAGAGTACCCCTTGCCAGTGGAAGATGTTGTTGAACTTCTGAAACCACTATCGTAAGAAATTAAAACATTATGTTCACTTTAAATTTATAAAATAACTGATGTGTTCTGTTAAGCTTATAAAGTTAAACTTTTTTTTTTTTTTTACCACAGCAATGTGTGTTCTTTGTATCGTCGTGACCAAGATGTTTGTAAAACTATTTTAAACCATGTCCTTCATATAGTGAAAAACCTAGGTCAAAGCAATATGGACTCTGAGAACACAAGGGATGCTCAAGGACAGTTTCTTACAGTGATTGGAGCATTTTGGTAGGTACAGTCTATTTTGTGGTCTTATTTTTCTTCCTTTTTTTTAACTTTATTTTATTATACTTTAAGTTTTAGGGTACATGTGCACAATGTGCAGGTTTGTTACGTATGTATACATGTGCCATGTTGGTGTACTGCACCCATTAACTTGTCATTTTGTGGTCTTATTTTTCTTTTGCTATCTGTAGATACGAATGCAAGTTTTGTATCCACATCAGTGATTTCTTCTGATCTTCCTACATAGCTAATACATCTTTTAAGAATAGCAGAATATAATTTGTGTTTCCCTCAGTCGCTTGAAGAACTACATTGCTTTTTGTTTAAGGCTTGGCTTTCTAAACTGTTTAACTCATTTCTGTGCAAATTTTGAATCACTTAATAATTTGACATATATAGTGAATAAAGAAAGGACAACAAGCCAAAATCAGTTGAATTGTTCATGTTCCCAAAGTGAACAAATTGGCCTTGTCCTTATCTGGTTATTTTATGCATATTGTCACATTCCAAGATAACACCCTGATACTTACAGAGGAGCACATACATATAATTTAGAACCCTTGTACTATTTGATTGCTGAGTAATTCTAAATCAATAGAATGTTTTTTGTTTTTGTGTTTTTTTGAGGTGGAGTCTCACTCCGTCACCCAGGCTGCAGACTGGAGTGCAGTGGTGCTATATCTGCTCACTGCAACCTCCGCCTAGTAGGTTCAAGCAATTCTCCTGCCTCAGCCTCCCGAGCAGCTATGATTACAGGCTCCCGCCACAATGCCTGGCTAATTTTTTTGCATTTTTAGTAGAGATGGGGTTTCAACATGTTGGCCAGGCTGGTCCCAAACTCCTGACCTCCAGTGATCTGCCCACCTTGGCTTCCCAAAGTGTTGGGATTACAGGTGTGAGCCAGTGCACCCGGCCTGATTGTGGTTTTGAAATCTTCAATATACCAAACAAAACTTTAACAAAGAAATTTCTTTCTAAAGTAAGTTTACTATAATGTAGTTAGCCATTCTATGGTAGCCCCCAAAAAAGAGACATAATAGTATAAAACAAATAATATATGCTAAAATGAATTCTTGCACACTAATTTCTTTTACCTTGAATTTTTGGGAAGGTGAGTATGTTGGCATATTCCACATAATGACAAATAAGTTTAGCACAGAAAGACATATTGGAAGCAACTTATTTTAACCTTAATATTCAGTGAGTTTTCTGAGTGCTTTTATCAGAATGATTATTTAACTTTGGAAAACTTACTTGATTTCAGGCATCTAACAAAGGAGAGGAAATATACATTCTCTGTAAGAATGGCCCTAGTAAATTGCCTTAAAACTTTGCTTGAGGTGAGTTTTTGCATTTTTTTAGTAAGATCTCCATTGAGAATTTTAAAGCAGTCTTTGTTTGTTAATGAGTAATTTTTCTCTATTTCATGTTTAACCTCAGTTCTTTTCCCATAGGCCGATCCTTATTCAAAATGGGCCATTCTTAATGTAATGGGAAAAGACTTTCCTGTAAACGAAGTATTTACACAATTTCTTGCTGATAATCATCACCAAGTTCGCATGTTGGCTGCAGAGTCAATCAATAGGTAATGGGTCAGCTATTCATGAAGTATTTGGAATGCTGCAGACGGCAGTAGAATGTCTTACATAGTAACAGCTCACAGTTGCGATATTAAAAATAGCTAACACTTGTTGAGTATATACGGTGTGCCTGGCATTTATGTTTATTCTTAATTCTTACACTTCTATCACTTAGATTCTATTATTTCCTTCAATTTATAAATGAAAACTGTGACTTAGGTAAAGTAACTTGCTTATGCCACAGAGCTAACAAGTGGTTGACTTGAGTGAGGTGTGTCTACTATCACGTACAGGAGATATGGACTGTTTGGAAATTACTGTGATTTTATGTGAGTTTATAAAATGATAATTAGCACATTTTACATTGTGCTAATTACAATTATATTTACTTGAGTGAACATCCAGTGAAGCACTGGAAGGATTCTATCATGAGGATCTTTTATATTTGAGTACTGGAATAAACATGTATTAATTTCATTCTTTTTTTTTTTGAGACGGAGTTTCACTCATGTCTCCCAGGCTGGAGTGCAATGGCGTGATCTCGGTTCACTGTAGCCTCCACCTCCTCGGTTCAAGCAATTCTTCTGCCTCATCCTCCTGAGTAGCTGGGATTACAGGCACCTGCCACCACGCCCGGCTAATTTTTTTATTTTTCGTAGAGATGGGGTTTCGCCATGTTGGCCAGGCTGGTCTTGAACTCCTGACCTCAGGTGATCCACCCACCTTGTCCTCCCAAAGTGCTGAGATCACAGGCGTGAGCCTTTAATCATGTAGTTTTTGTCATTCATTCTGTTTATGTGATGGATTATGTTTATTGATTTGTGTATGTTGAATCAGCCTTGCATCCCAGGGATGAAGCTAACTTGATAGTGGTGGATAAGCATTTTGATGTTCTGGATACAGTTTGCCAGTATTTTATTGAAGATTTTCACATTGATGTTCATCACGGATAATGGCCTGAAATTTTCCTTTTTTCTTGTGTCTCTGCCAGGTTTTGGTATCAGGATGATGCTGGCATCATAAAATGAGTTAGGGAAGAGTCCCTCTTTTTCTGTTGTTTGGAATAGTTTCAGAAGGAATGGTACCAGCTCCTCTTTGTAACTCTGGTAGAATTCAGCTGTGAATCCATCTGGTCCTGGGCTTTTTTTGGTTGGTAGGCTATTAATTACTGCCTCAATTTCAGAACTTGTTATTGGTCTATTCAGGGATTTGACTTCTTCCTGCTTTAGTCGGGAGGTTGTATGTGTCTAGGAATTTATCATTCTTCTAGATTTTCTAGTTTATTTGCGTAGAGGTATTTATAGTATTGTATGATGGTAGTTTGTATTTCTGTGGGATCAGTAGTATTATCCTCTTTATCATTTTTTATTGTGTCTATTTGATTCTTCTCTCTTTTCTTCTTTATTAATCTTGCTAGTGGTCTATTTTGTTAATATTTTCAAAAAACCTGCTCTTGGATTAAGATGTTTTTAAAAGGTTTTTTTTGTGTGTGTGTCTCTATCTCCTTCACTTCAGCTCTGATCTTGGTTATTTCTTGTCTTCTGCTAGCTTTTGAATTTGTTTGCTCTTGCTTCTCTAGTTCTTTTAATTGTGATATTAAGGTGTCAATTTTAGATCTTTCCCACATTGTCCTGTGAGCATTTAGTGCTATAAATTTCCCTCTAAACACTGCTTTAGCTGTGTCCCAGAGATTCTGGTACATTGTGTCTTTGTTCTTATTGGTTTCAAAGAACTTACTTATTTCTGCCTTCATTTCGTTATTTACCTAGTAGTCATTCAGGAGCAGGTTGTTCAGTTTCCATGTGGTTGTGCGGTTTTGAGTGAGTTTCTTAATCCTCACTTCTAATTTGATTGCGCTGTGATCTGAGAGACTGTTATGATTTCCATTCTTTTGCATTTGCTAAGGAGTGTTTTACTTTCAGTTATGTGGTCAGTTTTAGAATAAGTGTGATGTGGTGCTAAGAAGAATGTATATTACTCTGTTGATTTGGGGTGGAGAGTTCTGTAGATGTCTATTAGGTCCGCTTGGTCCAGAGCTCGGTTCAAGTCCTGAATATCCTTGTTAATTTTCTGTCTCATTGATCTGTCTAATATTGACAGTGGGGTGTTAAAGTCTCCTGCTATTATTGTGTGGGAGTCTAAGTCTCTTCGTAGGTCTCTAAGAACTTGCTTTATGCATCTGGGTGCTCCTGTATTGGGTGCATATATATTTAGGATAGTTAGCACTTGTTGCATTGATCCCTATACCATCATGTAATACTCTTCTTTGTCTTTCTTGATCTTTGTTGGATGTTTATCAGAGACTAGGATTGCAACTGTTGCTTTTTTTCTTTCTATTTGCTTGGTAAATATTCCTCCATCCCTTTATTTTGAGCCTATGTGTGTCTTTGCATGTGAGATGAGTCCCCTGAATACAGCACACTGATGGGTCTTGACTCTTTATCCAATTTGCCAGTCTCTGTCTTTTAACTGGGACATTTTAGCCCATTTACATTTAAGGTTAATATTGTTATGTGTGAATTTGATCCTGTCATTATGATGCTAACTGGTTATTTTGCCCATTAGTTGATGCAGTTTCTTCATAGTGTCAGTGGTCTTTACAATTTGGTATGTTTTTGCAGTGGCTGGTACCAGCTTTGCCTTTCCATATTTAGTGCTACCTTCAGGAGCTCTTGTAAGGCAGGCCTGGTGTTGACAAAATCTCTCAGCATTTGCTTGTCTATAAAGGATTTTATTTCTCCTTTGGTTATGAAGCTTAGTTTGGCTGGATACGAAATTCTGGGTTGAAAATGATTTTCTTTAAGAGTGTTGAATATTGGCCCCCACTCTCTTCTGGCTTGTAAGGTTTCTGCCGAGAGATCCGCTGTTAGTCTGATGGGCTTCCGTTTGTGGGCAACTTGACCTTTCTCTCTGGCTGCCCCTAACATTTTTTCATTCATTTCAACCTTGGTGAATCTGATGATTATGTGTCTTGGGGTTGCTCTTCTTGAGGAGTATCTTTGTGGTGTTCTCTGTATTTCCTGAATTTGAATGTTGGCCTGTCTCGCTAGGTTGGGGAAGTTCTGATAATATCCTGAAGAGTGTTTTCCAACTTGGTTCCATTCTCCCCATCACTTTCAGGTACACCAGTCAAACGGAGATTTGGTCTTTTCATATAGTCCCATATTTCTTGGAGGCTTTGTTTGTTCCTTTTCATTCTTTTTTCTCTAATCATGTCTTCATGCTTTATTTCATTAAGTTGATCTTCAATCTCTGATATCCTTTCTTCTGCTTAATCAATTTGGCTATTGATACTTGTATATGCTTCACGATGTTCTCATCCTGCGTTTTTCAGCTCCATCAGGTCATTTATGTTCTTCCCTACACTGATTATTCTAGTTAGCAGTTCCTCTAACCTTTTTTCAAGGTTCTTAGCTTCCTTGCATTGGGTTAGAACATGCTCCTTTAGCTCAGAGGAGTTTGTTATTACGCATCTTCTGAAGCCTACTTCTGTCAGTTCGTCAAACTCATTCTCCGTCCAGTTTTGTTCCCTTGCTGGTGAAGAATTGTGATCCTCTGGAGCAGAAGAGGCATTCTGGTTTTTGGAATTTTCAGCCCTTTTGCGCTGGTTTTTCCTCATCTTCATGGATTTATCTACCTTTGGTCTTTGATGTTGGTGACCTTTGGATGGGGTTTCTGTGTGGACGTCCTTTTTGTTGATGTTGATGTTATTCCTTTCTGTTTGTTAGTTTTCCTTTTTACAGTCAGGCCCCTCTGCCGCAGGTCTGCTGGAGTTTGCTGGAGATCCACTCCAGACCCTGTTTGCCTGGGTATCACCCGTGGAGGCTGCAGAACAGCAAAGATTGCTGCCTGTTCCTTCCTCTGGGAAGGTTCGTCTCAGAGGGGCACCCGCCAGATGGCAGCCGGAGCTCTTCTGTATGAGGTGTCTGTCGACCCCTGCTGGGAGGTGTCTCCCAGTCAGGAGGCATGGGGGTCAGGGACCCACTTGAGGAGGCAGTCTGTCCCTTAGCAGAGCTCGAGCGCTGTGCTGGGAGATCCGCTATTCTCTTCAGAGCTGGCAGGCAGGAATGTTTAAGTGTGCTGAAGCTGTGCCCACAGCCACCCATTCCCCCAGGTGCTCTGTCCCAGGGAGATGGGAATTTTATCTATAAGCCCCTGACTGGGGCTGCTGCCTGTCTTTCAGAGATACCCTGCCCAGAGAGGAGGAATCTAGAGAGGCAGTCTGGCTACAGTGGCTTTGTGGCACTATGGTGGGCTCCGCCTGGTTCGAACTTCCTAGTGGCTTTGTTTATACTGTGAGGGGAAAAAATCCTACTGAAGCCTCAGTAATTGCAGACGCCCCTCCCCCCACCAAGCTCCAATGTCCCAGGTCGACTTCAGACTGTTGTGCTGGCAGCAAGAATTTCAAGCCAGTGGATCTTAACTTGCTGGTCTCCATGGGGGTGAGATCCACTGAGCTAGACTACTTGGCTCCCTGGCTTCAGCCCCCTTTCTAGGGAAGTGGATGGGTCTGTCTTGCTGGCGCTCCAGGTGCCACTGGGGTATGAAAAAAAACTCTTGCAGCTAGCTCAGTGTCTGCCCAAATGGCCGCCCAGCTTTGTGCTTGAAACCCAGGGCCCTGGTGGTGTAGGCACCCAAGGAAATCTCCTGGTCTGCGGGTTGCAAAGACCGTGGGAATAGCATAGTATCTGGGCTGGAATCCACCATTCCTCACAGCATAGCCCCTCACAGCATAGCCCCTCACGGCTTCCCTTGGCTAGGGGAGGGAGTTCCCAGACCCCTTGTGCTTCCCGGGTGAGGCTACACCCCACCCTGCTTTGACTCTCCCTCCGTGGGCTGTACCCACTGTCTAACCAGTCCCAATGAGATGAGCCAGCTACCTCAGTTGGAAATGCAGAAATCACCACCTTCTGCGTTGATCTCACTGGGAGCTGCAGACCAGAACTGTTCCTATGTTGCCATCTTGCTATTCCCTTGTTTTATTTTTCTCTAGCATTTATGATAACGTGAAACATATTTTAATATATTTACTTCTCCCTATTCCACTAGTATATATGTTCCTAAAAGGCACTGGTTTTTGTCTGTTCTGTTCATTGTTGTATTTTTAGCACCTAAAACAATACTTGGCATGTGATAGGTATCCAATAACTGTTTTAAAATAAATGAATGTACTTGAAAAAAAATTACATGATGCTTCAAAAACATCAAAGCTGAAAATCATTTGAGTAACTTTGAAATGTAAGCGATCAATAATAAAAGATCACTATATTGTTCAGCAGTCACATAAAGTATTAAAACTAATATTTCAGTATTTGAATATGCTGACAGTAATGTTTTCATAAACTAGATTTTGTGTCTAACTCCTCAGATTTGGAACTCTTTTTAGTAAGACCATAATGCATTGCAAGGATTTCTAATGAATACGTTTAGTAGTTCAAGTCCTTATTAAATCTCACAGATTAAAGCAAATGTATGCTGAACTTTAAGGACTGAGGTAATGTAAGACTGAGTTGAATGTAATAAGGCGGCAGTGTAGTGGTGGCATTAAAAAAATTGAAGATTCAAAAAGCATAAATTCAAGAATAACATGCAAGTAGCATTCTTTTTTTTTTTTTATTTTACACTTGTTAGATTTTGTCTTAGTCCCTTTGTGTTGCTATAAAGGAAAACCTGAGGCTGGATATTTACAAAGAAAAGAGGTTTATTTGGCATATGGCGTCTACATCTAGTAAGGGCCTCAGACTCATGGCAGAAGGCAAAGAGGAATCAGTGTGTGCAAAGATCACATGGTGAGAGAGGAAGCAAGGGTGGAGGCAGGGAAGGCCATGCCAGGCTCTTTTTTTAAATAACCAGCCCTTGTGGGAACTGAATAGTGAGAACTCACTCATTCCTTACCCTCAGGCCTTAATCTATTCGTGAGGGATCTGCCCCCATGACTCAGACACCTCCCATTAGGCATAACCCAATGGGGATCAGATTTCAACATGACATTTGGAGGGGTTAAACATTCAGACAATAGCAGATATCTAATGTTCAGCTATTTTAAGAGCAGTGAGTGAAACTAGAAGAATCAGAGGAACATAAACAATTATAAAAGCTTCGATTACTAAAAAAGGATAAAAGACAAAGTTGATTAAAGAATTATCCTTAAATATGTGGCTATTACGCAAAAGGTGTACTGATCAACTTTTTTCCATCACATAAAACAAAATTTAAATGGTACATAAAAACATTAACTTACCCACTTTCAGAGTGATTAAATATTAGAGCAGGTTGACATTGGAATCTATGGACTCAACTAATTGGTGTTTGGCCAGAGAACAGTTGATCTTTTCTGGCTAGTTTGAGTTCAGTGCTGTTCAAATTTGGGCAATAGTTAAAATATATTTTAAGACACTCTTCAGTTCTAGGAGAAAACAGATTTTGTATTCAAGACCTTAATACTAAGCTGCTGATCTGAACTTCTTTAAATAAACTAAGGTTTTATTAGTCTTTAAGAAAGAGCTGGTATGTTATTATGTCTCACAGAGTGATTTATTTTTGTTCTGGAATATGCTTTGGAAAGTAGGGTTTGAAATTAAGAAATTATTTCACTGTTTGTTTGTTTGCTTGTTTTAAGATTGTTCCAGGACACGAAGGGAGATTCTTCCAGGTTACTGAAAGCACTTCCTTTGAAGCTTCAGCAAACTGCTTTTGAAAATGCATACTTGAAAGCTCAGGAAGGAATGAGAGAAATGGTAATTTTAAGTAACATGTATTTGCTGTTATCATATGCTTGCTATGAATATCCCATAAATTACTTCACCAAGTTTGGCATAAGAGAGTTTATAATCCAGTAGTTTACAGTATAAAGCTGCTCTAAAACAACGGTATGAATTGAATGAAACTGCATTATTTCTGGGTCACAATGGGTCAAATCATAGCAATTTCTTTTGGTTTAGCATTTTTAGGGAGAAACCCAAAATTTAACTGAGTTTTTATGGGCATATAAATGGCTTCCTTTTTAAAAAAAAAAATCCTTTCCTATGTGATCTGATTAAAAGCTAATTAAGGGAACAGGTGACAGTGGGAAGAAATGGATTGAGGAGAAGAATCTCACACAAGATCAAATCATTGTGGTGTTTACAGTGAAACTTGTGATATTTCACATTTCTGTAGAATAATATATTTTTTATGGTAATGATTATCTTAGAGTTCAAATTTTTTCATTTATTTATGCCCTCGTTTGTTTCTTACAAGTATTTAAGATAGTTAAATAACTGTCAAGTCTGTGATAGCGGGAAATTGAAAGAATGTGAGTTTAGAAAAGAATTTCAATAGATTAGAAAGATAAGTGTAAATAACATAAAATCTAATGAGATAATGTGTATTATACATTTTAAATCAGCCTGTCATCTGCAAAAAGGGAAAATATTGATCTGACAGCAATTTATTTCGAAAAAGACCTAGGAAGTTTTATATCTTGCGATTATAGTATGAATCAACATTGTATTACAGTTATCAAAAAAGGCTAACTCTGTCTTACACTGCATTAATAGAAGCATATTGTCGTGAACAAAGTTAATACAAGAACTTGAATCTTTTATACTTTTTGCTGTATTTTTAGATTTTTTAATTTTTATGGGTACATAGGTGTGTGTGTGTGTGTGTGTGTGTGTATATATATTTGGGGGGTACATGAGATGTTTTGATACAGGTATACAATGTGAAATAATCACATCATGGAGAATGGGGTATCCATCCCCCAAACAAATATCCTTTGTGTTACAAGCAATCCAATTACACTGTTTCAGTTATTAAATGTTTCTGTAATTTTTATAGGATAACTATAATGTTTGGTTTGGTTCTGAGTAAAGTAAAAGACTTTTAGCCAGAATGTTATAGATCTGTGTCTTATACAAAATGGATGAAGGAATTGACTTAGTGGAAAGCTCATAATTGTTTTTAAACATGTCAATGCTTGTGATTTAGCAAAGGTGTTGGTCCTTACTCTTTCTTGTACCAAAAGACAGAACTAGGATTAGTGAGTAGGTTTTTGAAATGTGTATAGCTAGTCAAAAAATGTGGAGTTCAGTTGGGATTTTATAATTGATTGTTAAACATTTACATTTTACATTATGTTATTTTTTTTTAATTTCTCTTTAAGTCCCATAGTGCTGAGAACCCTGAACCTGTGGATGAAATTTATAATAGAAAATCTGTTTTACTGACGTTGATAGCTGTAGTTTTATCCTGCAGCCCTATCTGCGAAAAACAGGCTTTGTTTGCCCTATGTAAATCTGTGAAAGAGAATGGATTAGAACCTCACCTTGTGAAAAAGGTATATGTGGATGAGTATTTTATTAGAAGCTTCCTTAGGTCACTGTGAAATAATTTAAAAAGTTAAAGCTAGATTTTCTGAGTGGCACTTATTTAAGACTAGGAAGCAATTTTATTTTTTAGGTTGGGAACATTGGAAAGCAGTTATATAAAAACTATTCAAATGGTGTATTTATGTGTACACACTGTTGTTTCTTACATTCCATTTAAGAGCATTTCACAAGGCTTTCATTGTACTAACAAGGGTGAATGACTTGTCCACCAGACTGACCAGGCTTTTGGAAATAGTATTTATTGAGAGAAACACATGGAGACAAGAGCAGTATAGGTGTTTTGCCTGGTAGATTCTGGGGCAGCACCTTGGGATCTAGCAGGGCCAGAAGTCAAATTTTAGAGCTATCAGGCTTTTAAGTTCAGTTATCAGGGGAGAAGGACTAGGGTCCAAGCCTTATAATTAGTGCATCAGCACGGTATTATAGAATGTTGGCCCCATCTCTTTTCCATCACCTCAGCATTTATGGTTTAGGAAGTTCCAGGCCTTTCCATTGCAAATTTTTATGTGATAAATCAGTGGTAGGTCATGGACTGATATTATGCCAGTTAACATTCTACCAGCATAGTTTCTGTGGTGCTTTGGAGTAAGCCAGCCTATAATCAGTTAGCCTTTTACCTCTCAGTATAAGACTTGTTTGGTATTTCTTAAAAGTATACAAATACATTACCTAATAATCATAAGTTTACATTTTTCTTACTTGGATTTAAGCCTAAGAGAAATAATTTTACTTTATATTTATTTATTTATTTTGAAAGACAGGGTCTTACTCTGTCATCCAGGCTGGAGTGCGGTGATGCGATCATGGCTCACTGCAGTCTTGACCTCCTGGGCTCAAGCGATCCTCCCAAGCCTCCTGAGTAGCTGGGACTACAGGCATGTGCCACCACACCTGGCTAATTTTTTTTTTTGAAACGGAGTCTCGCTCTGTCGCCCAGACTGGAGTGCAGTGGCACAATCTCGGCTCACCGCAAGCTCTGCCTCCCGGGTTCATGCCATTCTCCTGCCTCAGCCTCCCGAGTAGCTGGGACTACAGGCACCCGCCACCACATCCGCACACCTGGCTAATTTTTTATACAGGCGGGCTCTTGCTATGTTGCCCAAGCTGGTCTTGAACTCTTGGGCTTAAGCAACCCTCCCTCCGCAGACTCCCAAAGCGTTGGGATTACAGGTGTGAACCACCACGCCTGGCTAATAATTTTATATTAAATCTTCCTTTAAGTATAACCAAATGTTGGAAACTCTTAGCATATTTTTATGTTTCTATTTACTTAACATTTATTAAGGGTTTGCTATGTGTCAGATACTGTGCCAGTTGAGTACATTTTCTTAATTATTATTCCCATCTCATAGATAAGGAAATCAAGAAAAGTTAAATGAATGTTGCTTCTAGGTCCTACTCTAAACAATATTAACAAGCATTTAAATGATGTATTTTTTTCTTTTTTCTTAGCACATTGACTTTTTGGTTTGTGCAGGTTTTAGAGAAAGTTTCTGAAACTTTTGGATATAGATGTTTAGAAGACTTTATGGCATCTCATTTAGATTATCTGGTTTTGGAATGGCTAAATCTTCAAGATACCGAATACAACTTATCTTCTTTTCCTTTTATTTTATTAAACTACACAAATATTGAGGATTTCTATAGGTAAGTTTATACGTGACATATGTGAAATTTGTTTAATTTAAAATTAGTGAACAATATTTAGCAAGTCCCCTCACCAGCACCACACATACCATACCCATACACGTGTGTGTGGGAGCCTACATAGTATGAGAAGCAGGATAGCTTCTTTTAATAAGGATGTATTGAAGGGAGTCACTGGACTTCAGATCCGGTCCTAGCTGTGCCAACAGCCAGCTATCTGACTTCGGTCAAACCACATAAAGACCCTCTATGCCTTGGTTTTTTAATGTGTAAAGTAAGGAAGTTACACGAGGAGATCTTTCAGGTCCTTTTTAGCTTTAATATTTGATCATCTTTCCTTTGGAAAAAATTGAAGATAAATTACTAGTAGTTGGTTATTTCTGCCTTGTTTTTCTTTTCTGTTGCTTGACTATAGGCCTTTTTGTCATTACTTCTATTAGATTTAGAAACTTAATGTAAAACTTTATTTTGCTAACTTTAACTCCGTAGAAGAAAAATTTGAAAATGGAGAGGTTTGAAACAACTAAAAAGTAATGTTTAGGTATCAGGATGATGGGAAGGCATCTCATATTTATTGAACATGCTCTGTGTTACGGACTTTGGTATGCATTTTACATGTAGTATATCACAGATCTGAGTTTCAGATTCATTCTAATAGAGTTTTCTGATAGATTATGGGTTGTATGTAGGTAGTTTCCTTTAAGAAATATATTCCTACAAAAGTAAATTTAGTGGTCCTTATAGTTCATTCATTTTGGCAAGAACAATATAGTCATATCTCTGTATATGCGAGGGATTCATTCCAGGATCCCCCATGTATGCCTAAATCTACATGTACTCAAGTCACCAAGTTGGCCCTGCAGAACCCACGTATATGGAAAGTCAGTCCTCTGTATATAGACTTTCACATCCCGTGAATACTGTTTTTCTGTCTGCATTTGGTTGAAAAATATGCAAGTATAAGTTCAAACCCATGTTTTTCAAGGGTCAACTGCATTTACATTAGTTGATTATGCAGAAGAAATAAATATAAATTCAAGTCTCCATTTTTTTTTTTATTGTTTTGTTTTTTCTTTTTGCTAAGGGTGCTACTGAACAAGGTCCCATTTTTAAATCCCATAATCATGGTGGTGGTATGTTCTAAGCTTTCTAATTTTTTTAATGTGACTATTTAGAATTTACTTAATTTTTCCATTTATAAAATTAAAGAATGTTTAATAATCTGGATAAAGTGTGATACTTTAATGCTGATGGTATTAAAACAGTTTTTAAGAACTATTTTATAAAATTTTACTTGGAAAAGTTATATATAACCTATATTTTAAATTTTTCTATTTTTAGATCTTGTTATAAGGTTTTGATTCCACATCTGGTGATTAGAAGTCATTTTGATGAGGTGAAGTCCATTGCTAATCAGATTCAAGAGGACTGGAAAACTCTTCTAACAGACTGCTTTCCAAAGATTCTTGTAAATATTCTTCCTTATTTTGCCTATGAGGGTACAGGAGACAGTGGGATGGCACAGCAAAGAGAGACCGCTACCAAGGTCTATGATATGCTTAAAAGTGAAAACTTACTGGGAAAACAGGTATGGCTTCAATTTTTATGTACTTTTCATTCCCTGAATGATATGAGATATAACCTTTAAGTTTTAAGGCTATTTATTTGACTTATTCGTATTTATATATTGAAACTTAGCTTGTGGTAATCATTATCTAGCATAGCCAACCCGTGAATTTTTTTGGTTATGTCGTGTTCTCTCTCTCTGATTGGCTTTTAACTAAGTAGAAATGTTTTAAATTAGAAATAACCCAAAAAACCATTTGAATAATTTTCTTCTGCCATTTAAAAATTTATTTTAACTGTAGTAATACACGAATGCAAGCTGGTTGTTAAAGTCAAGGAATACTAAACAGTGTACAGAAAACCTTCACTCCCTCTTCAATCTCACCAAGCTTTCCACTTTTCAAGAAAAACAACCGTCCCTCATTCCTATAGTTCTCATACCCTGCCGTTTGTTTTTTTCATGACACTTATTACCTTCTAACGTATGATAAAATTTACCTTTTTTTTTTTTGTCTTTGCTTTTGTTTTTGAGACAGAGTCTTACTCTGTTGCCCAGACTGGAGTGCAGTGGCATGATCTCAGTTCACTGAAGCCTCTGTCTCCTGGGTTCCAGCAATTCTCCTGCCTCAGCCACCCAAGTAGCTGGTACTACAGCTGCGTGCCACCACACCCATCTAATTTTCATATTTTTAGTAGAGACGGGGTTTCACCATGTTGGCCAGGCTGGTCTTGAACTCTTGACTTCAGGTGATCTTCCCACCTCAGCCTCCCAAAGTGCTGGGATTACAGATGTAAGCCACCTTGCCAGACCATAATTTACTTTTGAATTATGTTAATTATTTACCAGTCTTCTTCAGTATACATTTTTCTCTCTTTTTTTTTGGCTGATGTGTCTCAACCACGTAATATATTTTGAGTATTCATTAAATCTTTGTCAAAAGAAGGAGTCAAGTAAGGAAGGATTTAACAAGCTTCATTTGTTTTATAATCATTTATATACATTCCAAAATTTTTTGAAGCAACTTATATTAAAACATAGATATAAATTTTTTAAGATAAAAAAGCTGTGGTCACCCCACATTTATGTATGTATTTATTTATTTTGGATATAAGTAAGGGATAACTAACCAAACTTGGTCAGTATTAGATAAACTTCAAGAGACCTTTTTTTTTTTTTAGTTTCCTAGTTATCTATATTGAACCAAGAAATGGAACAGCAAGTTGCTTAGGTGGACCTATTCAGAACTGGTTGTAAGTCTGCAGGGAAATGGTGAGCAGAGGACTCCTTTCCCAAAGACAGCTGGAACAGAAATAGGCACTCCAGAGATTATGGAATTTGAGAGAGACACTCAGCCTCTAGCCACTCCCATTCAATCTCCCAGCTTAGTCTTCTGAGCATTCTTAATCTTACTATTCTTTTCTTAATGTATTCAAACCAAAAGACAACAATTTTTAGAGCCTGAATAGGTTTTGGAGGGACAAGTAATTACGTTCAACCTTGACTGAAACACTTGCCTCAAGAATGAAGAACGGCAAAAATTAAATCACAGTTTCTTAGCTTTTTGGTTAAAGATGTAAGTTAAATTCTTCGCCAGGTGCAGTGGCTCACGCCTGTAATCCCAGCACTTTGGGAGGCCAAGGTGGGTGGATCACCTGAGATCAGGAGTTCGAGACCAAACTGGCCAACATGGTGAAACCCTGTCTCTACTGGGTGTGGTGGTATGTGCCTGTAATCCCAGCTGTTTGGGAAGCTGAGTCAGGAGAATCACAAACCCGGGAGGCGGAGGTTGCAGTGAGCCAAGATCGTACCACTGCACTCCAGCCTGGGCAACAGAGCAAGACTTTGTCTCAAAAAAAAAAAAAAAAAAAACGAATTATATAAAACACACAAAGCAAGGAAAGAATGAAGCAACAAAGGCAGAGATTTATTGAAAATGAAATTATACTCCACAGAGTGGGAGTGGGCCCTGAGCAAGTGGCTCAAGGGCCTGGTTACAGAATTTTCTGGGGTTTAAATACCCTTCAGAGGTTTCCCATTGGTTACTTGGTATACACCCCATGTAAATGAAGTAGTGGGCTGTAATCAGTCTGATTGGTTATAGGAGGGGACCAATCAGAGGTACTTTCAATTTCTTATCTGCCACAGTAAAAGGCAGGGGGTTGCAAAGGGAGTAGCCTCTTGTCCTTTTGTTACTTGAGCATGGAAAGTTGGGGTTTTCCTTTTGATTTCGTTCTAGGAAGTCAGCATGGATTGGCCTTAGGTTCCCTGCCTCCAGACCTTATTGCTCTGCCTCATTTACGTTAGGTTTGTTTCTTGTCACCTTCTAAAATATTTTTTGTTATTAGGAAGTATGTTTTTGAACTTCCTTATGCATTAAGTAAATTAGCCATTTGCCTTTTGGTTTAGATCACTGTAATTCCTTATTTGGAAAGTTGTTACATTCACCGTTAAGACTTCACAATTCTCATTCATCTAACTAAAGTGTAACGTAGCAGACTGATTCTTTATATTTAGAGAATTTGTGTCTTTTGTGAAGCTACTTGTCTATAGTGGGAAGTAGATTAATGAAAAGTCCAAATCTGTTGGGGAGCGTTTTATTCCACTATTGATGAAAGGGGATGTGGATCGCAGCTAGCCTTAGAATTTGGGATGGCACTCAAGTAGAAGTCTGGGAAGAAGTTATGCGGGGAACAAAGATGACATTGTTCCCAGTCCCTGGGAATTCTTAACAGTAAAGTTCTGTAATTGAGACAGAATCCCCAAATAAAGAGTACAATTCAGATAGAGGAGCGGTTATACATCAGTGGGAAATTTGGTTGGCAGGAAAATTACCAGGTCATATAACTTAATGATAGACCTGAAGTCTTATTTAAAATGATTCTGTAAAATTGAAGAATTGGATTAAGGGGGCCTTGTTTGGCTTGATTTTCATACTTTTTCCTCTTAGTCTACAGGTTGGCTGCATAGAAGAAAAAGGTATAGTTAGTTATAATCTTGTAAATCTTGGACTTTGAGTCATCTGTTTTCTTTTACAGTCATCGAATACTTTTGGAAATAAGGTAATATATGCCTATTGAGCTGTCTTGAAGTTCAAAGATATAAAATATTAAATATATTTTAATTTTGTGCCCTTGCAGATTGATCATTTATTCATTAGTAATTTACCAGAGATTGTGGTGGAGTTATTGATGACATTACATGAGCCAGCAAATTCTAGTGCCAGTCAGAGCACTGACCTCTGTGACTTTTCAGGGTATGTACATTTTAAACTTAGAGAACTAGCTGTAACTTCACAAGTTCTTAAAGAAGTTTATTGGTTGACACCTTCAATGTCTGTTTCAATTTATAGACATCACTCTTTTTAAAAAATTTGTTTCTTTAAAAATTAGCCACCTTTGAATTGAGGTAATTACCTATCCTCTTTTACCATAGTCTCCCCACAGTAATTACTCTTTCTAAATTGACCACTTGGTTGGCCACCCCAATAACCTTTTCTTAGTCTTTCTGTAATATCTGAACATTGTGCCAATTGTTGTCCCTTGAAATTTTTTTCTTTATGCACATTATTCCTAGTTCTCTTCTCTTTATCTAGGTCTTGCCTTTCTAGATCACCTTTTCTTTTTTTTTTTTTGAGATGCAGTCTCACTCTGTTGTCCTGGCTGGAGTGCAGTGACATAATCTCGGGTCACTGCAACCTCCGCCTTCCAGGCTCAAGCGATCCTTCCTTCCACCTCAGCCTCTCGAGTAGCTGGGACGACAGACGCACATCACTGCACCTGGCTAATTTTTTATGTTTTTGGTAGAGACAGGGTTTCACCATGTTGCCCAGGCTGGTCTTGAACTTCTGGCCTCAAGTGATTCCCCCGTGTTGGTCAACCAAAGTGCTGTGTTTACAGGCATGAGCCACCGTACCCAGCCTCACCTTTTCTTTATTGTGCTTTATTATCTGTACAATTTAATTTGGATGTGAATGTCTCTGAGTTGTATATGAACATTAGAGTTGTTTTCCTGGCTTGATTGTAAGCTACTTGAAAATACACTTTACTTTTTTTTTTTTTTTTAATGTGCCCTACTGTGCTGGGCATATAAAATAGTAATAATATCTGAGAAAGTACTTTCACATATGTAATTTCACGCTGTCTAAATAAGTGTTGATTGCCATGTCTTAAAATACTGCTTTTACAGTACGGGCATAGAGCTTTGATTCTGATCTGAAGTAATACTGAGGCTTATTTGTGGAACTGCCTTTTAACTTTATAAGATTTTTTAAGAAAATCATTGTAAGATCATTTAAGATTATTTAAGTTATTGAGGGTGAAAGGTATTTAGATAATCTGATTTATATATCTGGACTGTGGTATGTCATTTGTGATTTTATTGGAAGTATAGTTTTTCAGTAGAAAAACAGTTTTTGAATTTGGGGGTTATTAAAATCTAAATTTTCATTTTGGAAGTTCACTGGTCTATGAACAAAACTTTTTTAAATGATGACTGTTATTTTTTCCCTTAACTCTGTTAGGGATTTGGATCCTGCTCCTAATCCACCTCATTTTCCATCGCATGTGATTAAAGCAACATTTGCCTATATCAGCAATTGTTATAAAAACAAGTTAAAAAGCATTTTAGAAATTCTTTCCAAAAGCCCTGTAAGTATACATGATGAGTTTAATAATAGAGCATTCCTTCTTTTTTAGCTAAAAAAATCTTTGTAAGTACATCTTAAAGAGGAAAAGTAAACAAATGAAAAATTTATCTCATAATTAAAAAGGAAAACATTCATTTACAAGTTTAAATGGTATTTTACTTGTCAGCATTAATTGAAATATGTTACATATGAGAACAGAATCTTGTGACACTTTACTCATATATTAGCTCGGGAATATATCTACTTTTTCATAGGAATATACTATTTAATTGTGGTTTACTTTCTGAAAATTAAATAAATTGACAATAGTTTAAGATAGTAATTTTCTTAATGTAACATTTTGTACTTGATATCAAACCCAAATCTAAATTCTGTTATTTAGTTTTTTTAAATATAAAATGTGTAGGTATTCAAATACTTGAAGAAAAAATATAAAGTGTATTTATTGTAGTCGAGTATCTAATTAAACAAGTTTTTACTAAATCTGTTTATTTTCTAGGATTCCTATCAGAAAATTCTTCTTGCCATATGTGAGCAAGCAGCTGAAACAAATAATGTTTATAAGAAGCACAGAATTCTTAAAATATACCACCTGTTTGTTAGTTTATTACTGAAAGATATAAAAAGTGGCTTAGGAGGAGCTTGGGCCTTTGTTCTTCGAGACGTTATTTATACTTTGATTCACTATATCAACCAAAGGTAAATAACTTATTTGGACCAATATATAAGCAGTCTTTCTATCCTGTTCTTCCTGTTTTTTTGCTTTGTTTTGTTTTGAGACAAAGACTCACTGTCCACCCAGGCTGGGTGCAGTCACGGCTCACTGCATCCTCAACCTCCTGGGTTCAGATTATCCTTTCTCCTCACCCTGCCAGGTAGCTGGGACTGCAGGAGCATACCACCGTGCCTGACTAATTTTTTGTGTGTTTTGTAGAGGTGGGGTTTCACCATATTGCCCAGGGTGGTCTCAAACTCCTGGGCTCAAGTGAACTGTCAGGCCTCAGCCTCCCAGTGTGCTGGGATTACAGGCATCAGCTACTATGCCCAACCTATCCTGTTCTTTTAACTGAAAGTTTATATGCTTCTAAGAGGTAGATACCAGAGTGTTGCTTTCTGAATTTTGCTTTTTAAGATGTCTATTATATTTACCTATTAGTTTTTAAAAATTGCACTAATTGCCTGGGAAACATAGCAGACCTCATTTCTACTAAAAATTTTTTAAAAAAGAAAATTTGGGCCAGATGTGGTAGCTCACACCTATAATCCCAGCACTTTGGGAGGTTGAGGTAGGTATATTGCTTGAGCCCAGGAGTTAGAGACCAGCCTGGGCAACATGATGTGAAACACCATCTCTACAAAAATTTTTTTAAAAAATTAGCCAGGGATTGTGGCATGCACCTGTAGTCTCACCTACTCCGGAGGCTGAGGTGGGAGGATCGCTTGCGCTCAGGAGGCAGAGGTTGCAGGTTACAGTGAGCAAAGATTGTGCCACTACACTCCAGCCTGGGAGACAGTGCGAGACTACTGTCTCAAAAAAAAAAAAGAAAGAAAGAAAATTATCCAGGTATGATGATATGCGCCTGTAGTTCTAGCTACTTAGGAGGGTGAGGTAGGAGGATGGCTTGAGCTCAAGAGTTTGAGGCTGCCAGTGAGCCTTGATTACACCACTGCATTCCTGCCTGGGCAACAGAGTGAGACTTTCACTCAAGAAAAAAAAAAAAAAAAAAGCACTGCTTCTCCAATTCTAGAAATCTTAAGAAGGATCTTCAACATTTTAATACTAATATTCTAGCTATTGATGGCCTCAAATAAATGTTACTATAGAATTGGGGTTGTTCGGCTGCGCGCAGTGGCTCACGCCTGTAATCCCAGCACTTTGGGAGGCTGAGGCGGGCGGATCACAAGGTCAGGAGATTGATACCATCCTGGCTAACACGGTGAAACCCCGTGTCTACTAAAAATACAAAAAAACTAGCCGGGTGTGGTGGCAGGTGCCTGTAGTCCTAGCTACTCAGGAGGCTGAGGCAGGAAAATGGCCAGAACCAAGTAGGCAGAGCTTGCAGTGAGTCAAGCTCGCACCACTGCACTCCAGCCTGGGCGACAGAGCAAGACTCCATCTCAAGAAAAAAAAGAAAACACAAAAACAAAACAAGAATTGGGGTTGTTCAATTTAGCATCTGTGATCTTTTCCATTGATTTTAATGAGATTTCTATTTTTTAAGGTCTTTTTTATTGTGGTAAACTATGTAACATAAAATTTTTTATTTTTGCCATTAAATGGCCAGTTCAGTGGCATCAATTACATTTCCATTGTTGTGCAACCATCACCACTGTCTATGTCCAAACTTTCATTATCTCAAACTGAACCTCTCTACTCATTCCACAGTAACTCCACATTCCCCCTTCCCACTGGCCATTGAGAAACTGATCTATTTTCTCTCTCAATGAATTTGCCCATTGTAGATATTTTAATCTAGAGTTGTACAATATATGTCCTTTTGTGTCTTGCCTCGTGTGGTCACTGAAAACTTTGTACCTTAGCTTGTGTTTAGATAGTGTTTGATAGAGATTTCCTTGGATACCAAGAGTGTTGGAATGAGGAAGCATGAGAGGAGAAAACTTTTCCTAGTGTTTGCAGATTGGCTTTATGCTAGGATTCTTCTTCAACACTTAGCCATGCCTGCATTGCTTGGGATCAGCCCCAAATACAAGCTTAGGGTCTTCTCCGGTCTTTTCTGAGCAAGAGTCTTATCTTGAGCATGTGTGTGGCTTTCTGAAATCCCCCTAATTTGTGGGTGCTTTTGAATATACTAATTTCCCAAAGAAATACTCTCCCCAGCTACTCCTAGGCTTTAGGCAGCCTCTTGTATGTCTCAGCAGTAATCTTTTGCCCTATGCACCTGCAGGTTGTTGGTCAGCCTTACAAAGTTTCAAGCAACACCCATATCTTTTGTAGCTTGTATGAAGTTAAACAAAACAGAGCCATGCACTTTACATCAGTCCTTGGCTCCAGACAGGTTAGAATAGACATATACAATAGTTTGTAACTAATCTACTTAGCTCCATGAACTACCATGAGCCAGTGTCTCACACCGAGGATATAGGCTGCTGCTTTTGTGATTGTTGCCAAGCTGGGGTAGGGATGGGCAAGGACAAGTAAAGTCACCACGAAGCTTTCCTACTGTTTTTCAGTTGCATTTTTCTTGATTCAATATTTTCCTGATTACTGTAAACCTTTGACTCTTTTACAGAATTCTAACAAAATTAGTTCTGACAATTTTGCCTGTTTTTCAATGTTTCTGTTAAAGGATGGAAGCTTAGAGCTGCCTATTCTGCATTTTGCTGATGTCACTTCTCTTTTTGGCTTATGAGCCATTAAAATATTTATGTCAAGGCATATAAGAATTAGAGATGCTGAACAAAAGGACTTCTGAATGAATTTATTTCAGAGTAATTTTCCAGAACTTAACTGGTTGTCTTTTTTTTTTTCTCCCTATATTAGGCCTTCTTGTATCATGGATGTGTCATTACGTAGCTTCTCCCTTTGTTGTGACTTATTAAGTCAGGTTTGCCAGACAGCCGTGACTTACTGTAAGGATGCTCTAGAAAACCATCTTCATGTTATTGTTGGTACACTTATACCCCTTGTGGATGAGCAGGTGGAGGTTCAGAAACAGGTAATTTTCTGAATCATCTTCAAAATGGTATTTAAAATATATTTATAAAGTATTGTTAGAAGGATTTGAGTGTTTTATGTTTACTTGGTATAATTGGTGATTTTATTGAGAATATTTTTTGTAAAATGATTGGAAAAATATTCTTAATGAATTAACCTTTGTAATCAATTACAGAGCACTTGGTACTTTTGATAGTTGTATCTACTATGCTGAAGTAGAGAGGTAGTCAAAACTAGGGATGGCAGTTCGCAACATTATGGTGGTGGTTGAGTTACTTCTTATATAAACTGTTTCATTAATATTGGCATTTTTTTTTAACCTCAGTACCCATCTTGTAGTAGTACCTTACATAGTTATTGAATTATTTGAAAACACAAAAACTAAAAGCTGGGTATCTTAGATGTAATTAGAACATTTAATCTGATCTAGGTTAATAGATTTTACCATTTATTACAGTAAGTTTTGTTGGCTTACTTTAAAATTATTTCTCTCATAATTTTTTCTTTTTAAATTATATTTAGGTATTGGACTTGTTGAAATACTTAGTGATAGATAACAAGGATAATGAAAACCTCTATCTCACGATTAAGCTTTTAGATCCTTTTCCTGACCATGTTGTTTTTAAGGATTTGCGTATTACTCAGCAAAAAATCAAATACAGTAGAGGACCCTTTTCACTCTTGGAGGTAATAAAAATTTCATCGTCTACTATTTTTTATTAGAGAACATAGACAGTAGGACTTTTCAAAAATCTGTAATGCTGTAGCAGTAAAAAATGGAATCTTTTTTTTTAATTGTGATTAAAAATATATACGTAGGCCAGGCACATTGGCTTATGCCTATAATCTCAGCACTTTGGGAGGCTGAGGCAGGAGGACTGCCTGAGCCCAGGAGTTCAAGACCAGCCTGGGCAACATGGTGAAACCCCATCTCTACAAAAAATTAGTCGGGCATGGTGATATGTGCTTGTAGAATCAGCTACTCAGGTAGCTGAGATGGAAGGATCACCTGAGCCCTGGAGGTCAAGGCTGCGATAAGCCAAGATTGCTCCACTGCACTCCAGCCTGGGTGACAGAGTGAGACCCTGTCTCAAAAAAAAAAATATATATATACACACACACACACACACACACACACACATACTTGTGTGTAACATGAGATCTACCTACTTAAGAAATAAAAAAATGAATCTTAATGTATCTCTTTGCATTGAAGCCAAAGTATAAATATCAAAACTTCCTGGTAAAGATCGAAATTTAAGTTTTCAAGGAATGTGACATAAAATTGCTTTGATTTTAACACATAAGATCCTAAGGTCCACTGATAGCTCAGAACTACCATTGGATCTTTTCAATGTCAATTTAGTGTTTGTGTTAGAGATAACGTTTAACTTTTGAAAGCATATTTCAAGTTTTAATCTTTATAAACCTCAAAATTATGTTTAGGTATATTCTTCCATACATATCTTAATTATAATTTTTAAATGATAGTCTGTATTTGACTCTATGTAAATATAAAAACATATTTCAATATGTTAAGATGTAGAGTTATGCTACTAAAGAGAAATTTAAGCATTTCCCTCCAGTTGAGTATGCTATAACAATCTTGAAATCTGTGTTACCGTGAGAGAGTCTATTAGAATTTAAAGGATTAGGCCAGGTGCAGTGGCTCATGCCTGTAATCCCAGCGCTTTGGAAGGCTGAGGTGGGCAGATCACTGAGGTCAGGAGTTCGAGACCAGCCCGGCCAACATGGCAAAACCCCATCTCTACTAAAAATACAAAATTAGCTGGGCGTGGTGGCACATTCATGTAAATGCCAGCTATTCGGGAGGCTGAGACATTAGAATCACTTGAACCTGGGAGGCAGAGGTAGCAGTGAGCCTTGATAGCCCCACTGCACTCTAGCCTTGGTGACAGAGCGAGACTCTGTCTAAAAAAGAGAATTAAAACATTGTAGGGTTTGCAGTGGAAGAAATCATTTATTTCTTCCTTGTTTGGTAGTAATAGAGACGTGAGTCAGTGTCTATAAATGGCACTTAACTAATTTTTTTCTTTTATTAAGTTTTATTTCACAGGCTTAACCAATACATGTTAAAAGCAAGTTACATTTTAATTAATTTTCTCTTTTAGGAAATTAACCATTTTCTCTCAGTAAGTGTTTATGACGCACTTCCATTGACAAGACTTGAAGGACTAAAGGATCTTCGAAGACAACTGGAGCTACATAAAGATCAGATGATGGACATTATGAGAGCATCTCAGGGTGCTAATTTTAATGACATGGGTTATTTCTACCTGTTTCTTTTTGAAAGAATATTTTGTAAAGTCTTGCTCTTGGTTTCATTGTCACAGACTTAGTTCAGACTCTCATCATGTAGTTCAGACCCTCATTTCTCATCTAACTGTAAAACTGGTCCTGACTGGTCTTCTCACCCTGAACTCTTCCTGTTTTATTCATCCTCTGCCAGAATGATTTCTCTAAACCCAAATATGATCATGTTTTTCTACTGCCTAAATTTTTTTTTTTTAAGAGTCTCACTGTCACCCAGGCTGGAGTATAGTGGCACCATCATAACTTACTGTGACCTTGGATTCCTGGGTACAAGGAATTCTTCTGTCTCAGCCTTCTGAATAGCTGGGACTACAGGCACACACCACTACACCTAGCTACTTTATTTTATTTTTTATTTTTTGTAGGGACAGGGGTCCCACTGTGTTGCCTAGGTTGGTCTCGAATTCCTGGCCTCAAGCGATCCTCCTGCCTTAGCCTCACAAAGCATTGGGATTAGAGGCGTGAGCCACGGCGTCTAGCCATGCTTAAACATTTTTTCATTTCTTTTTTTTTTTTTTTTTTTTTTTAAGACGGAGTTTTGCTCTTGTTGCCCAGGCTGGAGTGCAGTGGTGCTATCTTGGCTCACTGCAACCTCCACCTCCCGAGCTCAGATTCTCGTGCCTCAGCCTTCCTAGTAGCTGGGATTACAGGCACTTGCCACCATGCTTGGCTAATTTTTTGTATTTTTTTTAGTAGAGGCGGAGTTTCACCATGTTGGCCAGGCTGGTCTCAAACTCCTGAGCTCAGGCGATCTGCTCGCCTCAGCCTCCCAAAGTGCTAGGATTATAGGCATAAGCCACTGCGCCTGGCCCATGCTTAAACATTTTTAACACCTTCTAACCATGTAAAAGAAAATTTTAATTCCTTAGAGCCAGATATACAAGTTAGTCTTATCTTCTAGTCCAGTTTACCTGAATGAAAGAAATATGTCTCATTTTAATACTTTAGTCATGTGTGTTATGTGTGTGTATATATATGTAAGTATGTATTTGTAAGTTTTTCTAGCTTGCTTGTTAATTTGATTTGAAATGTACATTATTACAGTATTTGGGAAACTTTCTACTTTGTGTTTTGATTTTCATCTTCCTATACCAATTAATTTCATATTTCTTTTTTTTTTTTTTTTTGAGACGGAGTCTCACTCTGTCGCCCAGGTTGGAGTGCAGTGGTGCAATCTCAGCTCACTGCAACCTCCACCTCCTGGGTTCAAGTGATTCTCCTGCTCCAGCCTCCCAAGTAGCAGGGATTACAGGTGTGTGCCACCATGCCCAGCTAATGTTTTGTATCTTTAGTAGAGATGGGGTTTCATCATGTTGTCCAGGCTGGTCTCGAACTCCTGACCTCAAGTGATCCACCTGCCTCGGCCTCCCAAAGTGCTGAGATTACAGGCGTGAGCCACTACGCCTGGCCTAATTTCATATTTCTCTTGTGTTGTTTTTACCCGCAGTACTTTTTAAAATGAATTTTAGTTTTGACTATCTGAGCATAGAGTTTCTAATACATTTGAGATATATAAAATGTATGTAAATAGAAACACCATTATTTCTTGTTATTGTGTTCTTGAGTATTTTATGGGCTGGAGATCTGCCTTGTGCATTACAGCCACTAGCCATTTGGCTATTTAAGTGAAGTAAAATTAAATGAAATTTGAAGTTCAGTTTTTTCATTGGTACTGAACACATATCAAGTTCTCAGTAGTACATTTGGTCAGTAGTGATCATTGGACAGTGTAGATTATAGACATTTCCATCATTGCAGAAAGTTCTGTGGGACAGTGCTGGTCTAAACTCTAAATGTTAGATGTTAAAAAGCCAAGCAGGCTCCCAAAGTCCCTTCTAGCTTTAGTGTTGAAGGATTCTATGTGATTTTGCTAAGGTGTTGACTTACCTGCACAGTTTGTTTAAGACATTTTATTTTCTCTGTTGTCAGATATTGCTAATCACTTTCAAAAGAATCTGTTGTATTAAGGAAGTGCAGATTCATTCCCTACATATTTTTTGAGCTACTCATCACTTAAAACCTTTTTTAAACTTTATAGAAATTTTCTAGTCGGATAATTTAATATATATGTAATTATAAACAAAAGTGTTGTCTTCATGCTAGTTTAAACTAATTTTTAAAAAAATTATTTCTAGATAATCCACAAGATGGGATTATGGTGAAGCTAGTTGTCAATTTGTTGCAGTTATCCAAGATGGCAATAAACCACACTGGTGAAAAAGAAGTTCTAGGTAAACTATAGTCATGCGCTGCATGACATTTCAGTCAACTGTGGATCACATGTAGGACAGATCATAATACTGTGTTTTTACTGTATGTTTTCTGTTTAGATGTACAGATACTTAATATTGTGTTATAATTGCCTATAGTATTCAGTATAGTAACATGCTATACAGGTTTGTAGCCTAGGTGTGTAGCAGGCTATACCATCTAGGTTTGTGTAAGTATATTCTGTGATGATCACGCAATGACAGAACTGCCCAATGACACATTTCTCACAAGATATCTGTGTCATTAAGCAAAGCACGATTGTATTGGCTGAATGAATGTGAGTTATATGGTGGTCATCTTTATTATATCTGCAAAATAAGTGAGGGTTTGTCATTTGGGATATTGGGGAAATATGTGATGCTAGCTAAGTTACATGCCTGTTTAATTAAAATGTCCCTAAAAAGCCCCCTTTTGTACTTTTCTTCCTTAAATATTCATATAAAATGAAGTTAGAGATTTACATATGTATATAACTTAATTTGAAAATGCCTTGTAAATATTTAGGAAAGTCAGAAATACCTGTTTTTAGAGTTAAGTTGCACATAAATTGACTGCCGATATATTTTATAAATATTATAACTGACAGGTACTCAAGTGCCTTTTGTTATGTAACAGACATAAGAATGAAGACTTGGAGGGCTAGATTAAACTTAAATCATTAACCATTCAAGTCCTTTCCTACAGCCATTTGAGGGGAAACCTAACATAAGATAAGAAGCCAACATCATGTCTAGTTTAGGTGTTTAGATTTAGTGACCACGGGATGGAGAAATCACCTGGTTAAAGTCAGCTTGAAGCTCTTGTGATGGTTTTGTTTCAAATTAGAAAAATAGGAATAAGTAGTGTTTCACAGATTCTACTATCTTTCTTCAACAGCCTTAACTTCTCAGTAGGAGCCCAATATCTAGAGTACTTCCTTTTTTGTAGATTTTAAAAAATTGAGATATATCCTACATACAGAAAAGTATACAGATCAAAAATATCTAGCTTGAAGAATGTTCGCAGAGTACACTTGTACATGTAGCACCCAGACTAAGAAACAGAATCTTACCAGAACTGTAGAAGTTTTCTTTAACCAGCATATTTACCTCCTTGTTCATAGTGGCACTGCTTTTAGGGACAGACCTGATTTACAACAGAAGCCCTAAGTGGCTTTCCTGTGTAGCATAAAATTAATGTGGTTTGTTCTCACAGCTTTCCCCCTAAGATCAGGAATGAGACAAGGCTGTCCACTTTCACTACTGCTGTTCAACATTGTACTGGAAGTTCTAGCCAGAGCAATTAAACAAGAAAAAGAAATTAAAAGCATGCCAATTAGAAAGGAAGTAAAACTATCTGTATTTACAGATGACATGATCTTATGTATAGAAAATCCCAGAGAATCCACAAGAAAGCTACTGTAGTGCTAATAAATGAATTTAGCAAAGTTGCAGGGTACAAGATCAACACATAATTAGTGGTGTTTGTATATACCAGCAGTGCACAATCCAAAAAGAATTAGAAAAGCAATTCCATTTATGATAGCATCTAAAAGAAATACATACCCAGGAATAAATTTAATCAAAGAGGTGAAAAACTTACATGCATTCTGTTTGTTAGACGTGAGTCACTAAGTACAACCCACACTCAACGGGAGGGAAGTTAGGCTCTACCCTTTGAAAGAAGGGCTGTCAAAAAATTTGTGAACATATTTTAGTAAATACCATCATGATGGAAAGAGCACGAAGAGCCCACTGGGTTGCTGAAAATGTCCTATCTTCATCTGGTTAGGGAGAACACAGGCAGAAAAAATGTGTATTTGTATGTATAAATTTTCATTGAACTGTGTGTTTAAGATTATGGAGTTTGTGTGATATCTCAACAAAAGTTTTAACAGTTTTAAGGTTGATTCTCTCTCTCTCTTTTTTTTTTCTTTTGTCACCCAGGCTAGAGTGCAGTGGTGCGATCTCGGCTCACTGCAGCCTCCGCCTCCTGGGTTCAAGTGATTCTCCTGCCTCAGCCTCCTGAGTAGCTGGGATTACGGGCCTGCGCCACCATGCCTGGCTAATTTTGTATATTTAGTGAAGATGGGGCTTTACCATGTTGGCCAGGCTGGTCTCGAACTCCTGACCTCAGGTGATCCACCCGCCTCTGTCTCCCAAAGTGCTGGGATTACAGTCGTGAGCCACCGCACTCGGCCTTAAGGTTAATTCTTGAAGTACAGCAAAACAGCATTATAGTTTTGAAATTAGAAAATTTCAGTTTTATGTATGATCTCTTACCTATGACTCTACTGAAATAGAATTTCTATATGTAGAGGCTGTTGGAAGCTGCTTGGGAGAAGTGGGTCCTATAGATTTCTCTACCATAGCTATACAACATAGTAAAGATGCATCTTATACCAAGGCCCTTAAGTTATTTGAAGATAAAGAACTTCAGTGGACCTTCATAATGCTGACCTACCTGAATAACACACTGGTAGAAGATTGGTGAGTATTTATTCATACCTTATATGTAATCTCACTTGACATTCATGGAGAATGATACTTCACACAAATTGATATTCTCAGTAACTAAAGCTTTGTCCTTTTTTAAATCTCAGTGTCTTTATGAAAATTCTTGTATTTTTATTAATTCACATAATTATTTACCCTACTATGTGCCAGACACTTGATATAATGGTGAACATTCCAGACAAGGAGGTCCCTGTTAAAATTTTAGTGGGACTAGACAAATAAACAATAAATAAGAAAAATACCAGATGGTTCTACACAGAAAATTAAGATAGGGGAATATAAAGGGAGATGTTTTAGGCTCTTGTCCATATCAGAGGTGCCACTGTCCTCTTAAGTGAGGCCTTATTTTGATCCTTTTAAAATAAGCCATAAAGCAGAGAGGTTGTTTTATAATCCTAGAAGTCTTAAGCTAATCAGACAGGGTCTTCTATTGCTTATTTATTCTCTATGCAAAACAGAATTGCACCACATATCAAAATTTCAACTGGTTGGTTGAGATTACTTTTGCGTGCATGCTCTTTCTCTCTCGTATTTATTTGTTGATTGATTGATTGGTGTCTTTGAGTTCTCCATCACCACCATATTTGATGGTAGGCTCAAAAGGTTTTCCTCACAACCAGGCACCTTTCTAAGATAAACACGTGTTTTGATTTTTTTCTGTACTTCCCTTCCTCCTTCTCTTGAGGAATAAATGATTGGCAATAATGTCTGCCATGTTTCCATTATTGATTTAACGTACCTGTATATTTCTTTCTTTTGTTGTTGTTTTTATTTCATTAAACAAATTTGTGTGGTTTCTTTCCAAACATTTTATTATAAAAAGTTTTAAACATACAGCAAAATGGAAATAATTTTATAGTAAACACCCATATGCTTATCATATAGTTTCTATATTTTATGCTGTCCTTGCTTAATCACTTCTAGCCATCCATCTATCCTTGTATTAACATGTATTAATTCATCTCTCTCTTTTTTTCTTTTTTCTTTTCTTTTTTTTTTGAGACAGGGTCTCGCTCTATCACCCAGGCTGGAGTGCAGTGGCATGATCATACGTCATAGATCATAGCTTACTGTAACTCCAAATTCTTGGGCTCATGCAATCCTCCTGCCTCAGCCTCCTAATATGCAAGGTTTACGTGCTTGAGCCACACCACACTCAGCCAGTTCATCTCATTTTTTAAATGTATATCAAGGTATATCAAGCACAGTTTTTGAAGAGCGTGCCACAGAAAATTTGCGAGCATTAAGTGTTTCATTCGTTTCATAGTAATTCGAAATTGGTTTTTCTGAAACAGATGCACAGAAATATTAGTGTGACTTAAGAATACTAGGAAGCAGGTACAATTTTTTTGTATTTTTCTTTAACAGGGAAAAACTTTAGATCTTCAAGGGACTTTAGCATATGAAGATGTGGACAAAAGGATTCCCAGAATTTTTTATTACTTATATGTATTAGAACATATTATTTTCAAGTATTTCTTTTTGTGAGTCTTTTTAATTTATAGTAGTCACAATTAAACTGTATTGAATGAAGGGAATTGCTGTTGCAGTGATTAGTAATTCAAGTTTACTGAATGACTAGTGAAAGTCCTTTGATAATTTTGTTTGATATTGGAGAATTTTGTAAATATAAAGTTTCCTAATACAAATTTTACATTTTAGTTTTGAAATTTTTTCAGTGGAGGTTAACAGTCAAGATTAATAACTGGTGTACTTGATAGGCATTTGAATTGTTTGTTTTTTCAGTGTCAAAGTTCGATCAGCAGCTGTTACCTGTTTGAAAAACATTTTAGCCACAAAGACTGGACATAGTTTCTGGGAGATTTATAAGATGACAACAGATCCAATGCTGGCCTATCTACAGCCTTTTAGAACATCGAGAAAAAAGGTCTCTTAAGTAATAAATGTTTATTGAATACCCAACATATCTAAAACAGTTCTGTTTGCTGTGGGTCATGACTGTTAAATTGCTTGAAATAGTATTGTACTAACAATTAACCTTTCCTATAAGTAATTTAAGCCATATTTCATAAATCCAGGGAATGTGTTATTTTTAATTTATTATGGCAGTGTGGAAAAGCTGAAATAGGTAACCTGAGGAAATAGTAGTTGATTTTGGGGGGAGGGGAAATTCTTAAAGACAGACCTTATTTTTTTAGAAATAGAAAACCCTACTTTGCTCCCCTGAAAGCTGTTAGCTCTGGGTATGGTTTATAGTTATTGTGATCCACAAGTGTTTATTTCCATGGCAAGTTAACGTATCACAATCCCCTGGTGAAATATAGGATGACCCATAGATTTCTCCCTTTTTCCATGTTGATATCATAATAAGGTTCCACTGTAAGTATTCTATGAAGCATGTTTAAGAACACTTGTTCCTTCCTTAGTCTAAGCATTCCTCTTTACTATCTTCTTTTCATAAAGTGACTGAGAAATACAGTTTAGTTTTCACCAATTTAATTTCAGGGCAGAAACCCAACATTGAAGCAGTACTTTCAGTGCATCATAAATACAATTTTGGTGTTAGTAAAATTACTAGTAATATAAACTGTTAATGAAACTAATAATATAACCTGGAAGGCATTATAATTTTAACATTTTAAAATCTCATTTTATTTTGAAATCAAGTTTCTGTGGTAGATGTGGTCTAGTTTTGTTCAAGAGACAGATGAGTCAGAGTTTGTGATGTGTGTAATATGCTACTAATGAGTGACAGAGCTGAGAGTAGAACCTAATTTTTCTGCTGCCTAAAGCAGCAGTTTTTGCCATACCACTCTGCCTCTTGTATAAACATAAATGTTTTAATTTTAAAAGGTAAACATTGCCTCCAGATTTAGCTTTATTCAGAAACAGATTTGTTATACTCATTTTGTGTAGGAAAGGTACAATGATTTCCACTTATTTACATTTTCTAATCCCTTTCTTTCTAGTTTTTAGAAGTACCCAGATTTGACAAAGAAAACCCTTTTGAAGGCCTGGATGATATAAATCTATGGATTCCTCTAAGTGAAAATCATGACATTTGGATAAAGACACTGACTTGTGCTTTTTTGGACAGTGGGGGCACCAAATGTGAAATTCTTCAATTATTAAAGCCAATGTGTGAAGTAAGAAGATTAAGTAGTCTGATGTAATTCCTTGTTTATGATCTGTTTATCTAAAGAGTGCTGTGATACTGCACATCATCATCACACAATATCACCCCCACTCAAACTGTTGTAAATTTATTAAAGTGAGCATCCGTATTTAGTCATAACTTTACGCATTAGGTTTCAGCTTCGGGATAGCAACATACTAGAGGAGTTCTAAGGGGTGCCTTGAATAATTTGTTACTAATACTAATGATAGTTAAAATACAGCTCATTATAAATTATTTGCATTAACCAAGAGCCTGTTCTAACTTTGTTTACGTCTTCTGATAAGAGCACCTTTATTTTCCCTGATATGCTTTCTTGAATAAGAAAAAGGAGTGGGGCAGCAATCAGCATAGCTTTTTTATTTTTGAGGATATAGTACAATTTATCTCAATAAAGAGTAAAGGTACATACCAAATGAAACAAAGTTTATACTCTTCCATCAAATGTGTAATCTAAAACAGCATACTATGATGCTCTAAGATTTACAGAGTTAATTTATAGCACTGTCAAATGTGATTCAACAGAAATGTGAAAATACAACATCTGACGAGGTCAAACATCTGCTGATTACAGGTAACTGGTAGACAAGTATTTTCATATTGTACTCACACTGAAAGCAATGTAAGAAGCAGTTCTTATTTTCTACAGAAAAAGTAGTGACAGTGAATAAAACATCACCTTCTCTGCAATACTACACCACACTCATACCAATTCAGCAGAGTGGTACTGTGAACACACATACAGCTTATTTCTCATTAGTGAACAAAGCTAAGATTTTTATAAAGTTTTACTTTTGAGCCAGAAAATAGTGTTCCAAATATACATGTGTATACACCCCATTTCTGGTACTTTAAATTCTCCAGCTCTAAAACTGGTGTTTTGCCTTGTCTTTGGTTTGAAAAAGAAGAAGGGTGCAATTAGTAATCTATAACCTGTCTTATGTGTGTGAAGTATGATGAATATGATGGATATGGAGTGTAATGATTCATTCATATGTTAAATATGGAGTGCGGTGAATAGCAAAAGTAAAGCTGAATACTGTTTTAATGTGCCAGATGCATTGGAGCACTTTTCTGCTCTTTGGAATATACCACAAATAATTACCCAAATTTTATACCCAGAAGTTGGGCTTATTAAAAAATAAACTTTTTTTTATTATTATACTTAAGGTTTTAGGGTACATGTGCACAATGTGCAGGTTTGTTACATATGTATCCATGTGCCATGTTGGTTTGCTGCACCCATTAACTCGTCATTTAGCATTAGGTATATCTCCTAATGCTGTCCCTCCCCCCTCCCCCCAACCGACAACAGTCCCCGAGTGTGATGTTCCCCTTCCTGTGTCCATGAGTTCTCATTGTTCAGTTCCCACCTATGAGTGAGAACACGCGGTGTTTGGTTTTTTGTCCTTACGATAGTTTACTGAGAATGATGTTTTCCAGTTTTATCCATGTCCCTACAAAGGACATGAACTCATCATTTTTTATGGCTGCATAGTATTCCATGGTGTATATGTGCCACATTTTCTTAATCCAGTCTATCGTTGTTGGATATTTGGGTTGGTTCCAAGTCTTTGCTATTGTGAATAGTGCCACAATAAACATACGTGTGCATGTGTCTTTATAGCAGCATGACTTATAGCCCTTTGGGTATATACCCAGTAATGGGATGGCTGGGTCAAATGGTATTTCTAGTTCTAGATCCCTGAGGAATCGCCACACTGACTTCCACAATGGTTGAACTAGTTTACAGTCCCACCAACAGTGTAAAAGTGTTCCTATTTCTCTACATCCTCTCCAGCACCTGTAGTTTCCTGACTTTTTAATGATGGCCATTCTAACTGGTGTGAGATGGTATCTCATTGTGGTTTTGATTTGCATTTCTCTGATGGCCAGTGATGATGAGCATTTTTGCATGTGTTTTTTGGCTGCATAAATGTCTTCTTTTGAGAAGTGTCTGTTCATGTCCTTCACCCACTTTTTGATGGGGTTGTTTGTTTTTTTCTTGTAAATTTGTTTGAGTTCATGGTAGATTCTGGATATTAGCCCTTTGTCAGATGAGTAGGTTGCAAAAATTTTCTCCCATTCTGTAGGTTGCCTGTTCACTCTGATGGTAGTTTCTTTTGCTGTGCAGAAGCTCTTTAGTTTAATTAGATCCCATTTGTCAATTTTGGCTTTTGTTGCCATTGCTTTTGGTGTTTTAGACATGAAGTCCTTGCCCATACCTATGTCCTGAATGGTATTGCCTAGGTTTTCTTCTAGGGTTTTTATGTTTTAGGTCTAACATGTAAGTCTTTAATCCATCTTGAATTAATTTTTGTATAAGGTGTAAGGAAGGGATCCAGTTTCAGCTTTCTACATATGGCTAGCCAGTTTTCCCAGCACTATTTATTAAATAGGGAATCCTTTCCCCATTTCTTGTTTTTGTCAGGTTTGTCAAAGATCAGATAGTTGTAGATATGTGGCATCATTTCTGAGGGCTCTGTTCTGTTCCATTGATCTATGTCTCTGTTGTGGTACCAGTACCATGCTGTTTTGGTTACTGTAGCCTTGTAGTATAGTTTGAAGTCAGGTAGCGTGATGCCTCCAGCTTTGTTCTTTTGGCTTAGGATTGACTTGGCGATGCGGGCTCTTTTTTGGTTCCATATGAACTTTAAAGTAGTTTTTTCCAATTCTGTGAAGAAAGTCATTGGTAACTTGATGGGGATGGCATTGAATCTATAAATTACCCTGGGCAGTATGGCCATTTTCACGATATTGATTCTTCCAACCCATGAGCATGGAATGTTCTTCCATTTGTTTGTATCCTCTTTTATTTCATTGAGCAGTGGTTTGTAGTTCTCCTTGAAGAGGTCCTTCACATCCCTTGTAAGCTGGATTCCTAGGTATTTTATTCTCTTTGAAGCAATTGTGAATGGGAGTTCACTCATGATTTGGCCCTCTGTTTGTTTGTGATTGGTGTACAAGAATGCTTGTGATTTTTGTACATTGATTTTGTATCCTGAGACTTTGCTGAAGTTGCTAATCAGCTTAAGGAGATTTTGGGCTGAGACAAAATGGGGTTTTCTAGATATACAATCATGTCATCTGCAAACAGGGACAATTTGACTTCCTCTTTTCCTAATTGAATACCCTTTATTTCCTTCTCCTGCCTGATTGCTCTGGCCAGAACTTCCAGCACTATGTTGAATAGGAGCGGTGAGAGAGGGCATCCCTGTCTTGTGCCAGTTTTCAAAGGGAATGCTTCCAGTTTTTGCCCGTTCAGTATGATATTGGCTGTGGGTTTGTCATAGATAGCTCTTATTATTTTGAGATACGTCCCATCAATACCTAATTTATTGAGAGTTTTTAGCATGAAGGGTTGTTGAATTTTGTCAAAGGCCTTTTCTGCATCTATTGAGATAATCATGTGGTTTTTGTCTTTGGTTCTGTTTATATGCTGGATTACATTTATTGATTTGCATATGTTGAACCAGCCTTGCATCCCAGGGATGAAGCCCACTTGATCATGGTGTATAAGCTTTTTGATGTGCTGCTGGATTTGGTTTGCCAGTATTTTATTGAGGATTTTTGCATCAATGTTCATCAAGGATATTGATGTGAAATTCTCTTTTTTGGTTATGTCTCTGCCAGCCTTTGGTATCAGGACGATGCTGGCCTCATAAAATGTGTTAGGGAGGATTCCCTCTTTTTGTATCGATTGGAATAGTTTCAGAAGAAATGGTACCAGTTCCTCCTTGTACCTCTGGTAGAATTCGGCTGTGAATCCATCAGGTCCTGGGCTGTTTTTGGTTGGTAAGCTATTGATTATTGCCACAGTTTCAGAGCCTGTTATTGGTCTATTCAGAGATTTAACTTCTTCCTGGTTTAGTCTTGGGAGGGTGTATTTGTCGAGGAATTTATCCATTTCTTCTAGATTTTCTAGTTTATTTGCATAGAGGTGTTTGTAGTATTCTCTGATGGTAGATTGTATTTCTGTGGGATCGGTGGTGATATCCCCTTTTTCATTTTTTATTGCATCTATTTGATTCTTCTCTCTTTTCTTCTTTATTAGTCTTGCTAGTGGTCTATCAATTTTGTTGATCTTTTCAAAAAGCCAGCTCCTGGATTCATTAATTTTTTGAAGGGTTTTTTGTGTCTCTATTTCCTTCAGTTCTGCTCTGATTTTAGTTATTTCTAGCCTTCTGCTAGCTTTTGAATGTGTTTGCTCTTGCTTTTCTAGTTCTTTTAATTGTGATGTTAGGGTGTCAATTTTGGATCTTTCCTGCTTTCTCTTGTGGGCATTTAGTGCTGTAAATTTCCCTCTATACACTACTTTGAATGTGTCCCAGAGATTCTGGTATGTTGTGTCTTTGTTCTCGTTGGTTTCAAAGAACATCTTTATTTCTGCCTTCGTTTCATTATGTACCCAGTAGTCATTCAGGAGCAGGTTGTTCAGTTTCCATGTAGTTGAGCGGTTTTGAGTGAGTTTCTTAATCCTGAGTTCTAGTTTGATTGCACTGTAGTCTGAGAGACAGTTTGTTATAATTTCTGTTCTTTTACATTTGCTGAGGAGAGCTTTACTTCCAACTATGTGGTCAATTTTGGAATAGGTGTGGTGTGGTGCTGAAAAAAATGTATATTCTGTTGATTTGGGGTGGAGAGTTCTGTAGATGTATATTAGGTCCACTTTGTGCAGAGGTGAGTTCAATTCCTGGATATCCTTGTTAACTTTCTGTCTCGTTGATCTGTCTGATGTTGACAGTGGGGTGTTAAAATCTCCCATTATTATTGTGTGGGAGTTTAAGTCCCTTTGTAGGTCACTCAGGACTTGCTTTATGAATCTGGGTGCTCCTGTGTTGGGTGCATATATATTTAGGATAGTTAGCTCTTCTTGTTGAATTGATCCCCCTACCATTATGTAATGGCCTTCTTTGTCTGTTGTAGTTCTTCACTGAGGATAGAAAATGCATAAAAATCAGATTTCCAACTTTTGTCTTAAACTTTTGATACCTTTTTCCCTCTTCTATGAAATCAGAAAACTCCTTCTGTTACTAACGCTTTTCAACTCTGAAATTGTATTTAAAGTGGTGATATAATTTCATTTGTAAGCAATATTCTATTTCATTATGCTAATGGCCTAGACTGGAAATAAACAGTTACAGTGTCACTAACATATATATTTGATATTGATATACTAGCCTAGTATGGTTTTTTTAAACACCACCTAATACATGTTTTTTGTTTGTTTTTTTAGCAGTATGTTGAGTTTATGGCAGATTAATCTATCATCTTTTAGAAATTTAATATGTCAACAGGGCATGAAAATTTTAAGTAAAATGTATTAATTTTACTCATTTTTACTCAAACTATTGGGTGGATTTGTTTGTATATTCTAGGTGAAAACTGACTTTTGTCAGACTGTACTTCCATACTTGATTCATGATATTTTACTCCAAGATACAAATGAATCATGGAGAAATCTGCTTTCTACACATGTTCAGGGATTTTTCACCAGCTGTCTTCGACACTTCTCGCAAATGAGCCGATCCACAACCCCTGCAAACTTGGATTCAGGTATTCTATTAAATTTTTAACATTAATACTGTAAACTCAGTTCTAGAGAAAGATGGATTTAAGGTGGAATCCCACTAAAAGCACTTTACAGGATTAAATCTATAACCTCTAAATTTGTTTCTTCATCTATGGAATAGAGATAAAAGTTGCAACAGCTGCAACAAGTTTTCAATGAAATAATGTGTGTAAAGTGCCTAGGATAATACTTGATGTATAGTATTCCCTCACTACATTTCGGCTATTGATAATGGGTCAACTAATTGAGCTTTCAATATGTGTCAGGCACTGTGCTTGCACTGGCAATATTAATGTGAAAAAGAAACACCCACATTCCAGCAATGGAAAAAACAAACACAATCAGATATTTTAGGTACTGTGGTGCAGATATGATAGAACTTTCATATTTTCAGAGCTCTGGCCAACTCAATTTAAAAAGCAGCTTTTGGCCGGGCACGGTAGCTCACGCCTGTAATGCCAGCACTTTGGGAGGCCAAGGTTGGTGGATCACTTCAGGTCAGGAGTTCAAGACCAGCCTGGCCAACATGGTGAAACCCTGTCCCTGCTAAAAATACAAATATTAGCCGGGCATGGTGGCAGGCGCCTATAATTGCAGCTACTTGGGAGGCTGAGGCAGGAGAATCACTTGAACCCAGGAGGTAGAGGTTGCAGTGAGCCAAGATTACACCACTGCATTCCAGACTGAACAACACAGCGAGACTGTCTAAAAAAAGAAAAAAAACCCTTTGTATAACTATAATTAACATGTAGTGTATATCCTTCTAATTGTTTAAAACAAAAATTGAATTGTACTTTATTTACTCTTATAACCTACTTTCCTTCTATGACATATAATGAGTATTTCTCATGCCAAGAGAATAATAGCAAAAGAAATTCCACCAAGGGTTGGGTATGTATAATACATATATGCATGCTTGAAGGCTCATTATGGGTCAGTTTTTAAAACCGAAATTTTATAAAAGGATACAAAATTCACAGATCTTTATTGTTAATTGTCTTTATTATATATTATTAATGTGTTTTATATGCAAACATAAAGCTAGGTACAAATTCACTTGTTGTACTTAAAGACTAATCAATTCTAATATAAATGTTGATTTAATGTGATATTTTGCCACAACTAATCAGCTCCTCCCAATCCTTCCAGTCACTTCAGCAAAGGTTGTGATTACTCAGTTTTTCCAATTGTTTCTTTTATCTTTACTGCTACAACCTTCATTTGACATGACTCTAATGTCATTTAGACTTCAGTTTGCTATGCTTTATATTTTATGTATTTTATTTTCTGTTGGCTAACAGCAATTACACATCTACTATGTGGAAAAATATAAATTATAAACATAGACATAGATGCCCATCCTGTGATCCTACTAGATTCTCTAAATGATCTAGAATGTGCTTATATGAATTTTCCTTAGGCCACTGAAATGAAAATCCTAAAATAAAAATTCTCATAGAGGCTTTGTAAACTATCTAAAATGTATCTCTTATCTTTAATTGGGAAAATACAGGTATAAGTGATTTAAGCATTTAAAACTTTAATATATAATTTACAGTACTATTAAAAACAATTTTTATTACATAGTTTAAGGTAATCATTGTTTATGATAATCTGGTAATTTGTTATCATGAACGTGGCCAAGACTTTTTTCATGTTTATCATTTATGTATTTATGCCACAACCATTGGAAGGTAAAGTAATTGTTTTATTTTATCTGTATACAGTGCCAATATTTTTATTACCTTAAGTGAAAATTTAAACTTCACATATAAAATTCTGTTATTGAAAAGGAAAGTAAATGCATATTTTTGTAAAATTTAAATGGTGTATCTTTTCTGATGGCTATAAGCCTCATTGCCTTCACTAAACATCCCATGTGCATCTCAAACTCAACTGTCCAAAAGCAAATGTGTCATCATCTTCATCTCTTCCCCGGCCTACTTTTTTAAAAGTGTACCTCTTTGACAAATGGCACTCAATTGCTTACTAGAAACCTCTCTCACATATTTCATCTGATTACCAAATCTTGCCAATTCCATATTATGAATAACTTAGTCCATTTGTTTCTCTCTGCCCTTAGCATCCTTACTGCTTTCTAGCTCTATGACTTAGCACAGTTGAAATTCTTTCATTAAATTTTCCAAGTTATTTCTTGCTTCCAGCCATCTCAGATATTGTTATTATTGCCTGTAGCAATAGTAATTGTACAAATTGGGAACTTGTAATTTTCTGTTAATGTATTGTAGCACTATCCTTTCCTGCTCTCATGACTATTACTCTTCTTTCAGGTATCACTTTTTCTTTTTTCTTTTTTTTTCTCTTTTTTTCTCTTGAGACAGAGTCTCGCTGTGTCACCCAGGCTGGAGTGCAGTGGTGCAATCTCGGCTCACTGCAACCTCTGCCCCTCAAGTTCAAGCAATTCCCGTGCCTCAGCCTCCTGAGTAGCTGGGACTACAGATGTGTGCCAGCACGCCCTGCTAATTTTTGTATTTTTAATAGAGATAGGGTTTCACCATGTTGGCCAGGCCGGTCTCAAACTTGGCCTCAAGTGATCCATCCGCATCGACCTCCCAAAGTGCTGGAATCACAGGCATGAGCCATTGCACTTGGCCAGTATCACTTTTTCTATGAAACTTTTCTAATCTAGGTGAGGTTCCCTCTGCTAAGCTTCTGTAGCGTTTTAAACTTTCTGTTATAACACTTATCATATTGTGTGGTAACGTCCCAGGCTAGTCAGTGAGTTCTGTAGGGTCTGACATGATCTGTCTTGTTCATGCTTTTATATACTGAGGACCTCGCACATAAAAGATCTTATTGAATCAATTAATTAGTCTTCCTCGGAAACAAAATATAAATTACAATGTAAGTTCTCACTTTTATTAAGATAATAGTTTCTTTTACAAGCAAAAGAAATGCTATTAAATTCCTTCAGAACCAATTTTGTGTTAGGTACTGACCACCAGAACCTTGTAGCATAGTGGGAGACAGACACATAAACAGGAAGGAAGAAGGTGTGTAAGCAAGAATGCCTGGGACTGAGGGGAGATATTTTTGTTTGTCAGAGTCAGAGCACTTTTTTCGATGCTGTTTGGATAAAAAATCACAAAGAACAATGCTTGCTGTTGTGGACTACATGAGAAGACAAAAGAGGTAATGTAATGAGTGCTGCTTCTTACGTTTAGGATCTAGAGTGTAACTTGTTAACTATTGGCTGAATTTTAACATGATTATTTTAGGTGAAGCTGTTGCAAAGTGTTATATTTAATTGGTGTGATATTTATATCTCCTTGCAGTAATCCATATTCAGGATAGCACTTTTGTTAAATCAGTGTCAAGAACTCTCAATTCTAGTACCAGCTGTACCAGTAACCATGTTACCTTTGTTAAATTATGCAGCCTTCTTGGCTCCAATTTATTTCATCTATGTTAGGGATAGGAGCAAGTGTTTTTCCAAGTTACATTTAGCTGTATTACCCCTCTTTTTACTTTTCTCTTTGCTTTAGTTCTAAGAAGTAAATAGAGTTGTGTAAATGTCTTCTTTATGTATCTTTATTTTAAGATGTAAGTTTCTTTACTGTGTGCAGTGGTCTCAAAATCTGTGGCACTACTGTGCTGTGACAATGTTTATTTTCTTGTTTTTGGTAAATTGTTTTATAGTATAGTATCTTTGTTCCTGTTATTTCTCATGAGATTTTTAACAGTGCATACAGGAATTGCTAGAATGGATGGTCTGACTGATCAATACTGCTTGAGAGTTGACCAGAACTCTGAAGAAGTAGTGTAGTAGGCCTATAATTTGAATAGGTAGGAATCGATGTCTCATAAGTGTGTGTGGTGGTGGTGGGGGTGGTTGGTAAAGAATGAGAGGGAGAGGTGAGTGAAAATTGAAATGTTTTTAAGCCTTAAATGCATTAATATCTTAAAAAATTAATTCCTATGTAGTCTTAAACCATTCTTCTTCTCTAGTAGAAAAAGAAGTTTTATGCTTTTCAGTGTCTTTGCTTCTGGTTATTTTACCTTAGAGTTTTATACCAGATTATCTTCTGAGAAGGCCTATCAGAAGCTTTAATGTAGTGGAGAGCATTTGTTTTCTTGGTGTTGGGAGGCAGTTTTACCTTTGAGTCATTCATTTCAGACTTACCATTGGGGTAGAATGGTGTTAACATTAGCAGGACTTGGAGAAGATAAAAATTCTTCATATTCCATTTTAATTCTGAATAAGATCCTAAAGAAGATTCCTTGAGAAAGTATGAATGGGACATAGAAAAAGGGGTAAAGACATGCATTCAAGTCCAAGCTTGTGCTGTGTAAAAATTACTTGTTATCCTGTACAGTATGTTGGGCAAAAACAAAGAACAATAATAAAACAACAACAACAACAAAATTGCTTGGTGTCCTTGAACCTCAGTCTTATCATCTTTCAAAATCAGAATAATGTCTGCAGTGTCTTCCTTTCCATGGGGAAATTATTTCACTTCTCTGAACTTAAAGTTCCTCAGAAAATTAACTTTAGTTGAGTGCTTGCTGTGTAGTAGGGTGTGCCTTATTCATCAGCTTTGCAGGCATTATTTAATTGTTGCACCCATTCTCCAAGGTCCATGTTGTTCCAGCATTTACAAGTAAGGAAACTAGGAAACTGAGGTTTCAGAAGTTAAGTTGCTGAAGATCGCACAGCTGGTAGTAGGCAATATAGCTAGATTTGAACCTACCTGTATTGTACTTCAACACCAGTGCTCTTAAGCACTACCATGTCCCATCTCTACAATGCTAGTTTTGAAAAAGATACTATCTATGGTCCCTTTCAATCTTGACCTACCTATTAACACAGTGGAAGATTTTTATTAGTAACTCAACCTAGGCAATACATTAAGGAGAAAATAAGTCACAATAGGAAAGACACGTATTTGTGTCTTAGATGAAACAATATTTGTATTAAATTGACTATTTTAAAGTGTGTGTTGGGGGGTGCTTGTGTGCATTTGTATTAGCTATTCTGTGTATCCTATTCTTAGCCTGTGGTACATGGATTTCTTGGTAGAGAGCAGATATGAACCCCAATTTTGTATCAGGTGATAGTCTACAGGTTTTATCAGAGTCTCTGATAGGTTTGAGGGAAAAAAAGAAAAACCAAAAAGATGAATTAAATAGGACTCTTCAGCCATGTTATCTTATAATGTTTATAGGTATATATTGGGGAAATGTGGTTTTTGGGAATTTGTAATTTTCTGTTAAGCAGTTACTACCATTGTATTCTATATCAACATGCTTTTCTTTTGATATTAAAGTTAAAAAAGTCAGTGATATTATATCTCATTTTTCTTTAGACCTTCTTCAGGAACAATTTTTAATGATGCTTTCTGGCTGGATTTAAATTATCTAGAAGTTGCCAAGGTAGCTCAGTCTTGTGCTGCTCACTTTACAGCTTTACTCTATGCAGAAATCTATGCAGATAAGAAAAGCATGGATGATCAAGAGAAAAGGTAATGGAATTTAGAATTTTTGGTTTTTAAAATTAATGTTGGCATTGTCTCAATAAGGGTCTATAGTAAAGATTTATTTTGCCTCCTGTTCCCCATTTAAAAGACATTTTAGATAGAAATTTTGTTTAAAAGTGAAATTATAATAAATTTTTAAAAAGAAATATGTAATTCCTGCTCTGAAATAATAGGAATGTTTATTACTTAGGTATTATAAAAATTTAACAGATAGCAAATTCCTATAGGATAGAGTCCATACTTAATTTTCTGTATATTCCCCATAACAGCCCTAGCATTGAGAACTTAATTTAAGAGTGATAAATATTTTTCAAATGATTAAATTATTTCCTAACTTCAATCAGATTAGATTTACCACTAATTCCTAAACTATTCAAGATTCATTTTGGATATAAAATATCCAAAATTATAATCCAAAATGGCCATAATGTGACTGATTTCTTTCTGTGACTAAATAAGTTTCATTTCTTTATCTACCTATATTTCTAGTGAATTTAATTCGCTTTCCTCTGACTGAGTTAGAACTGTCATAAGAATCTAATAAATATACTCCTAGATCATGGTGAAGAACAAAAAATAATCAAGAAAGTAAGAGTAAAAAAATAAAGTGAAACACTTTATTATCCCAACTGCCCTTTTCAAATCTTTGTTTGTTTGAAATGGCCTGGGTCTCATTATTTCGTCCAGGCTGTGGTGCAGTGGCGGGATCATAGCTCACTGTAGCCTTGATCTTCCAGGCTCAAGTGATCCTCCTGCCTCAGCCTCCAAGTAGCTGGGACTATAGGCACACACCACTGCATCCAACTCATTTTTTTTTAATTTTTATTTTTAGTAGAGACAAGATCTCGCTATGTTGCTCAGGCTGGTCCCGAGCTCCTGCCCTCAAGCAGTCTTCCCACCTCAGCCTTTCAAAGTGCTGGGATTACAAGCATGAGCTGCTGCACCTGGTCCCAAATTGTTTTTTAAAGCGATTATACCCATTTGTGTACAGAAATGTAGTTGATAAGGAAGTGGAACAGTAGGAAGCCTTATATTTGGAGAAGGGAGCCAAAGTATAACTATTTCTAGTGTGAGTTAAAAAAGTAAAGAAGGTTGGGCACAGTGGCTCACGCATGTAATCCCAGCACTTTGGGAGGCCAGAGTGAGAGGATTGCTTGTGACCAGGAGATTGAGACCAGCCTGGGCAACATAGTGAGACCTCAGCTGTACTAAAAATAAAAATAAATTAGCTGGGCATAGTGGCTTGCACATGTAGTCCCGGCAACTCAGGAGGCTGAGAGAGGAGGATCGCTTGAGCCCAGGAGGGAGAGGCTGCAGTGAGCCATGATAGTGCCACTGCACTCCAGCCTAGGCGACAGAGGGAGATCCCATCTCAAAAAAAAAAAAAAAAAAAAATTAAAGAAGAAACTGGAATAAGTATATAGGTAAATATTAGAGGCAGTATCACTTATGATAGTATTTATTTTATGTATTAGATTATTACTGTTGTAGACACCACAGCATCATGGTTTTAGAATTGAAGTTACTTACAGAACTGAATGTTATATGTATAAAATGCATAAAGTTAAGGCCTTGAAGTAGACAAATCTGAGTTCTAATCCTGACTGTCACTTTCTAGTTTTATAATCTTGGTTTAAGTGGATCCTACTGATCTACTTCCTTTTCAATAGTTAATATCAGTTGTCTTAATTTATATCTATTAGGTATTAAATTCTGTCTTATTGTGGTCTTTGTGTGTCTGTAATTACTGATTGGGTTGAATTTCAGGCGAAACCACTGACAGAATACATAGTACCTGAATTGGAGGGCATCTGCTCTATTTTTAAACAATCCTATCTCTTTATAAATAATCATATTTTTGCATATAGGCTTCCCATATGTAGAAGATTATTCTTGAAATATAATTTTCATTCACAAATTCCTTTTCCATCCTAGGTATAAATGGTATTATGTTTTAAAGTATAAGTGATTTATTCTGTTTTGTTTGCAACCTTCATTAGTTTTTTTCTGTCAAAGTCTATAATATATGTATTCAGGAGCTTTCCAAATAGTATGTTCTCCTTAAAAGAGGTGTTCTTGTGACAAACAGAAGTCTTGCATTTGAAGAAGGAAGCCAAAGTACAACTATTTCTAGCTTGAGTGAAAAAAGTAAAGAAGAAACTGGAATAAGTTTACAGGTAAATATTAGAGGCTCTATTATTTATGACAGTATCTCATACTTTGGGTTATTTTGTTATAGACACTGTACAGATGCCATGTGATTTTTAAACTGAATTTGCTTATTGGACTAAGCATCATGTATATAAAATTATGGTCTGAAGCTTAAGCCTTAGAGCAGACAGACTTGAGTTCTAATACTGACTCTGCCACTAGTTGAGTTCCTTATCTGAAAGGTGAAAGTAAAACCACCTGTCTCAGAGTTTATACCATGCATTTTCTGCCATAGCACCCTGTTCATTTCCTTTATAGCACTTAGGGTTTATAATTATATATTTATTTGTTTGCTTGTTTATTGTATGTCACAGAAGAAGCAGATTGCCCCTTCTATAAATTTCTTGATATCCGTTCTTAAATTGGCTCATGTTACTGTCTGGGATGCTTACCAAATTTCTTTGGTCAACTCATTCTAACACAATGACAATTTCAGCTTCTCCATTCTGCTTAAACCTCTCATCTTCTCTTCTACGCCGTTGCTTTCAGCCTGCCTCCTACTTGGAGAAAATAGAAGGCATAGAGAGGAAATCTCGCCACATCCCACTCTCAAACATTGAAATCTCCTGGCATCTCCTCCTTTAATAATCTTCCCTCATGTTACAGAAACAGTTTATCCTTCTCTTTGAGACGAATTCTTCCTGTGCTTTGTTTTTTTATCTGCTCTTTCTCAGGTACTTTATTTTTTAATATGCTGTTCTCCCTCTAAACTATGTTCTGAACATTTTAAAACCTCTCCTGTTTAAAAATTCCCATTCTCACAAACACAAAATAATTTCCCTCTTCCCTATGTTCTCTTTTAGGTATCACCCTCTCTCTTCCTTCCTCTCACAGAAGAACTTTGTGAAAGAGTTGTCCATATTTGCTGTCTGCATTTCCCCCCCTTCCATTTATTCTAGTAAAATAGCACTTGCTAATGTCTCATAAACTTCATGTTGCTAAGTCTGGTGGTCACCTTTCATTCTTCCTTTTCCTTAATATTTTATTAATACTTCACATCATCAACCATGCCTTGCTTAACTATGTTCTGTTTACCTTTTTGATCCACCTTCCTGATTTTTCTCCTTTCACTTTTGCCTTCTTCATAGGCTCTTCCTCTCTACTGAGTTTTTGGAATATCGTGTGTGTACTAAGCACTGTGCTAAGCATGGGTACTGAACTTTTCTACTCTGAGGACTTGATTTCATGTTATGAATAGAAACATTTGAGTTGGAACTATAGAATTATGCCAATATAAATGAATTTATGTGTAGAAAATATTTCACAGAGCAAGCACCATATAGGCAGTTCAATTGCTTGATCAATTTTCTATGCAGTATAGTTCCTAATTTTTTCTATTTTTTTTTTATGTTTTCATTTTTATTTAACTGAGATTGTTTTAAACAGAACATATCTTTTCTGTGTAAATTTTACAACAAAGATTTCAGTAAGCAAACTACTTTATCCATATCAAATTTTACCAATTCCAATACAGTTTTGTTCTGTTTTTCAAAGAAAAATCCATGACCTTTATTCTCACCAAATTGAGTTTTCAAGAGTCAGACTTTGTAGGACTGTATTTTCTAATGTACAATTTTTTTGTTTTTTGGGTTTTTTTTTTCAGACAGGGTCTGGCTCTGTTGCCCAGGCTGGAGTGCAGTGGTGCAGTCATAACACACTGCAAGCTCTGCCTCCCAGGCTCAAGCCATCCTCCCACCTCAGCCTCACAAGTAGCTGGGACTACAGGCATGCCCCACCATCTCCAGCTAATTTTTGTAGAGGCGGGTTTAGCCATGTTGCCCAGGCTGATCTTGAATTCCTGAGTTCAAGCAGTCTGCCTGCCTTGGCTACCCAAAGTACTGGGATTAAAGGTGTCAGCCACTGCGCCAGCCCATGTACAGTTTTAGGTGTTGACAAGATTGTTTGGTTTTGTTTGTGTGATTATTTTTTCATGTGATATAAGCCTGGTAGGTCGGTACTTATTTCTTATCTAATTCATGAAATTGTAGGCAATTCTTCTCAGGTAGACTACAGTCCTCCTGTTGTCTAGGACCAGTCTGCTGTGTTGCTGATCCAAATCATTAGTATATACAGTTGACCCTTGAACAATGTAGGGGTTAGAGGTGCTAACCCCCTGTGCTATTAAAAATCAGGGTAAAACTAAATTAGTAGTCAAAAGTTAACTACTAATAGTCTACTGTTGACCAGAAGCCCTACCGATGATACAAACAACACATATTTTGTATATGTATTATATACTGTATTCTTAAAGTAGCTTGAGAAAAGAAAATGTTACTGAGAAAATGATAAGGAAGAGAAAATGCATTTACAGAACTGTACTGTGTTTATCAGTACCATAAGTTTATATCATCTGTTTACAAAGAATCATCTGTCTGAAATTGTAGGCAACCACCACTGGTTGATATGTACTTTAGGCCTCAATCTACAGTACATATCAAACAATTCACCTTTTTCTTGTAATGGCATGACTTTTCTCTGCATCTTGGGAGCACTTGCAGCCACCTGTGGTGTTAATCAAGGCTTATAGTATTGCAGTAAACACAGTGAAAAAATACATGAGAACCTGGAGGCATTACTTTTTATTGTTAGATACAATTTACTAGAGAAATGGACTGCTCATGCAGAAATTATTAGTGTCACATGGCATTTTAAGCAGATACTCACAACACAATAATGCTTACTGCAGTAGCAATGAGGTAGCTGCAGAATTATTACAGTAGTACAACATGTACGATAGTTAATCTTATGCAATTATGATTTAATACTGCATTCTTTACATTTGTTTATATTTGTCTTAACCACAAATAATGCTGTGTACAGTGTGTGTGTGTAAGTTTTGATAAATTTTAACTTTTTGTAATAGATTTGTGTATATTTTATGGTAGTAAATGATAAAATGTATCATATCAAATGTATACAAATGATAGAATGTATAGACTAGTATGTACATTTATTTTATGCATTCATGACATAACTTTAAAAAAATTTTTCAATAGTTCTAAACTGTGTGGTTTGTGAGTTTTTTCAAATTGTGGCAGACCTCCAAAAAGTTTTCCATATATTTATTGAAAAAAAATCCACATATAAGTTGTCCTGCACAGTTTAAACTTGTGTTGTTTAAGGATCAACTGTATTTCAGAATCATTACATTTTATTTCTATAACATAACATTTAGAGTTGGGAGTTACATATTGGTAACGATACAATTTAAAATTTGCTAAATTTATAGACTGATTTTTTTTTCCTTCTTCAATTTTTGTTGTTTCCATGTTTTCAGGATCTTCTCTTAGAAATCTACAGAAGTATAGGAGAGCCAGATAGTTTGTATGGCTGTGGTGGAGGGAAGATGTTACAACCCATTACTAGGTAAATTGCATTTTTCTAAACATTGGTATAGTAATTCTGTTTATGAAGGAGTTACGTGTGTGTAAAACCCAAAGCTATTTTTACAATCTTTTCTTATAGACTACGAACATATGAACACGAAGCAATGTGGGGCAAAGCCCTAGTAACATATGACCTCGAAACAGCAATCCCCTCATCAACCCGCCAGGCAGGAATCATTCAGGTACATTTTTTCCCAGATTTGGTAAAGCCATCACTAGTGTAATGCTGAGGTTATTTCAGTATGTTGGTGGATATTTACACAGCCAGATAAGCTCTAGAGATAAGACTAGAAGTTATCTGTTTTTCAGAGGATTAGGCTAAACATTCAGGGATACTCCTGAAGCAGAGGGATGCAAAAAAAAAAAGAGAAAAAATTCAGGGAGACACAGGAAAGTCATTGACCTAAAAGATAGTGTAGATTTCTTGATCATAGTGTTGTTGTATAACAATAGAAGACATTGCTTGAGCATATACAATGTGCCAGGTAGTGTACTTACTGCTTCACATGGAAAATCTCATGTAAACTATTTCTCATAGTTTGCAATAGAGTTGGTCCCAGAACCTGTTGTTTCTGTTACTGGCTAATACTCCTTAGCCATTCTTCCATGAAATATTAGAGCCCTTTGAGCTCTATTTTTGTGTTTTTTGGGAAACATTAAACGATATTTTGGGATTAAAAAAAATTTTTTGGCTGGGCGTGGTGGCTTGCGCCTGTAATCCCAGCACTTTGGGAGGCCAAGGCAGGCAGATCACGAGGTCAGGAGATCGAGACCATCCTGGCTAACATGGTGAAACCCCGTCTCTACTAAAAATACAAAAAAAAAAGAAAAAATTAGCCGGGTGTGGTGGCGGGCACCTGTAGTCCCAGCTACTTGGGAGGCTGAGGCAAGAGAATGGCGTGAACCCGGGAGGCAGAGCTTGCAGTGAGCCGAGATCGCGCCACTGCACTCCAGCCTGGGCATTAGAGCGAGACTCTGTCTCACAAATAAATAAATAAATAAATTTTAGAGATAAGGTGTCACCCTGTTACTGAGGCTGGAGTGCATTAGCGTGATCATAGTTCGCTGCAGCCTTGACCTCCCTGGCTCGAGGGCACCTCTCGCTCAGCCACCCAAGTAGCTGGGGCTACAGGTACACATTACCATACCCAGCTATTTAAAAAAAAAAAATTGTAGAGACAGGTCTTGGTTTGTTGTCCAGGCTGGTCTCAAACTCCTGGGCTCAAGTGATCCTCCTGCCTCAGCCTCCCAAAGTGCTGAGATTACAGGCATGAGCCACCACACCCGGCTGATATTTTGGGATTTTAAATGATATTGTGAACTAAAATTTGTCTAAGTTAATTTGTATCTTTGCTGTTTTTTTCTCTGGTTTTCTGTTGATATCTTTGATTACTTAACTTAAAAAAAAAAAAACTCCTGTTTAGGCCTTGCAGAATTTGGGACTCTGCCATATTCTTTCCATCTATTTAAAAGGATTAGATTATGAAAATAAAGACTGGTGTCCTGAACTAGAGGAACTTCATTACCAAGCAGCATGGAGGAATATGCAGTGGGACCATTGCACTTCTGTCAGGTAAAAAGAAATTTGACTTGATTTTTTTTTTTTTTTTTTTTTTTTGCCTCTCTTCTTGTTCTAAACAACATCTCTTCTATGAATATAACAGGAGTTGTTTTATATATATATATTAGATGTTGCAAGCTATAAATAGCCCTAAATCCTTTAGTAAGATAGCAATAAGCAGTTAATGCACCTAGGCTTGAATTTTACTTTCTTATTCCATTAGGACAACTTCACCCCACCCCTAAATATTTCTAAAAACAGAAATATGAAAAGGGTTTTCTTATGAGTATCATCTCACGTAGTTTGTTGGACTGAGGCATGCCAAAAAAAGTATAGGCATTCCTCTTTCTACTTCCTGCTACAAACATTTTAGTCAGTAAGATAGCACTTATATTGGCTGGAGGATCCACAAAGGACTGCTTATCTTTATTTATGAAATATTTTCTTTTATTAAAAAATAATACGGCCAGGCATGGTGGCTCATGCCTATAATCCTAGCACTTTGGGAGGCCAAGGCGGGTGGATTGCCTGAGCTCACGAGTTTGAGACCAGCCTGGGCAACATGGTGAAACCCTGTCTCTACTAAAATACAAAAAATTAGCCAGGCATGGCAGCATGCGCCTGTAGTCCCAGCTACTTGAGAGCCTGAGGCAGGAGAATTGCTAGAACACTGGAGGCGGAGGTTGCAGTGAGCTGAGATAGCGCCACTGCACTCCAGCCTGGACAACAGAGTGAGACTCTGTCTCTAAAAAAATAAATAAATAAGATAAAAATAATAATAATACCTACTCAAGGCTGGGCACAGTGTGGTGGCTCACACCTGTAATCCCAGCACTTTGAGAGCTGAGGCAGACGGATCACTTGAGCTCAGGAGTTTGAGACCAGCCGGGCCAACATGGTGAAACTCTATCTCTACAAAAAATGCAAAAATTAGCTGGGTGTGGTGGTGCACGCCTGTAATCCAAGCTATTCGGGAGGCTGAGGCAGGAGAATGCTTGAACTTGGGAAGCAGAGGTTGCAGTGAGCCAAGATCGCACCATTGCATTCCAGCCTGGGCAACAGACAGGGTGACACTCTGTCTCAAAAAAAAAAAAAAAACAACACTCAGTTACCCAGGAAGATAACATTTATAATCTGTATATAAGGTCACCATGCTTTCTGAATGAAAAGCCAAGCACCTAATCTAATAAAGGATTTCATATTTATGTAAAGTTTTTTGATAATATAAACTCTAAAAAATAAATTATGTTTAAGTATGTTTTGTTGCCTTTGTAGAAAAAAAAAAAATATTGGCCGAGCGTGGTGGCTCATGCCTGTAATCCTAGCACTTTGGGAGGCTGAGGAGGGCGGATCACTTGAGGTCAGGAATTCAAGACAAGCTTGGGCAACATGGTGAAACCCCATCTCTACAAAAAAGTACAAAAGTTAGCTGGGCAAGGTAGCATGCATCTGTAGTCCCAGCTGCTTGGGAGGCTGAGGTGAGGGGATCCCTTGAGCCCAGGAGGTGGAGGTTGCAGTGAGCCGAGATCATGCCACTGCACTCCATCCTAGGCAACAGAGTGAGACTCTGTCTCAAAAAATAATAATTATTGGAATGCCTTTCAAATATTTCAAACTGTAAGACTGCTATAAAATTAGAGATATACCCTCATATTTTAAAAACCTTTTCCTGTGTGAGTTGATTCTTGCTTGCCTCTGTAAATCAATATATACTATTCTTCCCCTTCCTCTTGTATTTCAGCTACACAGGCCTCTCTGTGTTTTCTTATCAGGCCAAGCTGTTTCAATCCAAGGGCCTTAGATGTATCTTCTCCTTTTCCCCCAGTTACCATGCAGTTGGCTTCTTTTCATTCGGACCCTAGTTAAATAATATTGTATCTTCAGAGAGGCCTTTCTTGATTACCCATTCTATAATAGCCATCTAGCCATTTTGTTTTGTTATCCTGTTTTAATTCTCTGCATGTCCCTTGTTACTTTCCAATACTTATTTATTGTCTGTTCCTCCAAACCAGCACATAAATTCCATGAGAGTAGAGACCTGATCTGACTTGTCCAGTTGTAAATCCCCCTTGTGCCTAGTGCCTGGCACATAATAGGTATTTATTGAATAAATAAATGAAAGTGGAGCATATTTAGAACCAGGCAAAGTATCTAATTTCCTTTTTTTCTGCTTAAAGAATTTAAATGACTCATAAAAATTTGTATTTCTTAACCAAAAATTCTAGAAATGCATTTTTTAGAATGGAGAAATGTTAATTTAAAAATTTTGTCCTTTGTTGAAGCTATTTATACATGTATATCATTAGGGTTCTGTTTTTAAATATATTTTTTTCTTTGACTTATTATCTCACAGCAAAGAAATAGAAGGAACCAGTTACCATGAATCATTGTACAATGCTCTACAATCTCTAAGAGACAGAGAATTCTCTACATTTTATGAAAGTCTCAAATATGCCAGGTATTATAAAAGGACAAAGTTACTGTGTTTTAACATTTAATGTCATGGCTTCTTTTCTGAAAACTTGAGAAACAATTTTAATGTAAGAATTTGCATTGATGAAGAGATAAAGACTTGGTGGCTGTGATCAAATGTTTCCTTGTAATTCTCTGCCCTCCTTCAAAACAAATTGTTTCTGGGATTCCAGGTTCATTCTTTACCCTGACCCTTCAAGGAAGTTTTGGTGATTCCCTCTTTGTTCTCTTCCTTTACAAGTATCCTGAGAATTATATCTTGTCTCTTTTAGTAATTGTATGGCATTTAGTGCTCTAATTTATAAAATTGTAACTCATGGTTAATACTTACAAACTTGTTTTGAGGCACAAATGTGATGAGGCATGAGGAAATAATTATAATGGGGTAAACAAATGTAGCATTTTTAAAGCAGTAGTGACTTAATAAATCCTATGTTTATCACAGAAATAAAATTTACTATCATTTAAGTGCCTATGATATGCTAGCCACTGTTAGACTCTTTTCATATGTATTCTCTAATCATGATAATAACTATGGATGTGAAAAAAGGCTTAGAGAAGTCCAGTAACATGCCCAAAGTTACACAGCTATAAGTGACAGAACTGCAATTTAGATGTAGGTCTGTGTGATTCCAAGGTTTACAGTTGATCCATGAACCACTTGGAGGTTAGGAGTGTTGAGCCCCTCCTCCTCACACATTTGAAAATGTGAGTATTACTTTGACTCCTCAAAAGCTTAACTACTAATAGCTTACTGTTAACCAGAAGCCTTACCAATAACATAAGCAGTAGATTAACACATATTTTGTATAAGTATTATAATACCATATTCTTACAATAAAGTAAGCTAGAGAAAAGAAAATGTTATTGAAAATTATAAGGAAGAGAACATATATTTACTATTAATTAAGTGAAGTGGATCATCATAAAGGTCTTCATCCTTGCCACCTTCATGTTGAGTAGGATAAGGAAGAAGGGTTGGTCTTGCTATCTCAGGGGTGGCAAGATGGGAGAAACCCTGAGTATAAGTGGACCATGCATTTAAATTTGTGTTGTTCAAGGGTCAGTTGTATTTTGTTTCCACTGCTATTTCGTATTCACTGTTGCTTGTTAGTATTATTAGATCAGAAGCAAAGCCTATGATAAGAACTCTTTAACAACAAATTTAATCATTTATTTCCCTGAAAACCTTTTCTTTATTTTCAGAGTGTCTTTTCTTTTTTGCTACTAGAGTAAAAGAAGTGGAAGAGTTGTGTAAGCGCAGCCTTGAGTCTGTGTATTCGCTCTACCCCACACTTAGCAGGTTGCAGGCCATTGGAGAGCTGGAAAGCATTGGGGAGCTTTTCTCAAGGTATGTAATTCATATGACTTTGTTATCCTAAAGTGCAGCTTTTCTGTTACCAATAGTGACTTTAAAGAATAAAAACTATAGGCCGGGCATGGTGGCTCATGCCTGTAATCCTAGCACTTTAGGAGGCTGAAGTGGGTGGATCACTTGAGGTCAGGAGTTCAAGACCAGCCTCGCCAACATGGTGAAACCCTATCTCTACTAAAAATACAAAAATTAGCCAGGTATGGTGGTGGGCGCCTGTAATCTCAGCTATTCAGGAGGCTGAGGCAGGAAAATTGCTTGAACCCAGCACAACAGGCAGAGGTTGCAGTGAGCCAAGATTGCACCATGGATTCCAGCCTGGGCAACAGAGTGAGACTCTGTCTCAAAAAAAAAAAAAAAAAAAAAAAAAAACTATATAGAGACCAAATGTGTGTTTCTTTCCTTTTATCAAGATATAAGTTGATTAGCCCTAGCGAATTGTGCTTTTATTAAATATTTTCCAAAACAGTCATTGTAAAAATTTAAGTTTTAAAAATTCAGCTTAAATGTGCTTTTCTCTTTATAACTTTTTCCCTGGCCTACCCGGATAAAATTGTTTCCTCATGTTTTTGCATAGCATGTTAACACTCCATTCAGTTTTAGCACTACATTGTATTACTGTCATTTTATCTCTGCCTTGCTAAACTGGAAGCTCCCTTAAAAGTGGGAACCATTCTCTTGTTTATTGTTATATACCTAGCGGTTTTGTTTTATTTTGTTTATTTTTTTATGTTTTTTTGAGACGAAGTCTCGCTCTGTTGCCCAGGCTGGAGTGTCATGGTATAATTTCAGCTCACTGCAGTCTCCATCTCCCAGGTTCAAGCGATTCTCCTGCCTCAGCCTCCCGAGTAGCTGGGATTATAGGTGCCCCCGACAATGCCTGGCTAATTTTTGTACTTTTAATAGAGACGGGGTTTCGCCTTGTTGGTCAGGCTGGCCTTGAACTCCTGACCTCATGTGATCCACCTGCTTCAGCCTCCCAAAGTGCTGGGATTGCAGGCGTGAGCCACCATGCCCGGCCCCCAATGTTTTCTCTTCTAGTGACTGATATTATGTTTAGTAAACATTCAGTGGATAGTGGATGTCAGTTAATTTGTAAAAGGTGTTCAGAAGGAATTGCTTCTTACAATGGTGAGAGGGAAATGATCCAGGGATTTTGGAAGATGAAATAGTATAGTTACTCAGGATGCTGTAGATCTAAATTCTTTCCTTTTATCAAGCTATAAGTTGATTAGCCCTAGTGAATTGTGCTTTTATTAAACATTTTCCAAAATAGTCACTGTAAAAGTTCAAGTTTAAAAAATTCAGCTTAAATGTGCTTTTCTTTTTATAACTTTTTCCCTGGCCTACCCAGATAAAATTGTTTCCTCATGTTTTTGCACAGCATGTTACACTCCATTCGGTTTTAGCACTACATTGCATTACTGTCATTTTATCTCTGCCTTGCTACTAGAGTAAAAGAAGTGGAAGAGTTGTGTAAGGGCAGCCTTGAGTCTGTCAGGATGACAAAGTAAAGTGTTTTGGGTCCTCAGTTTCCTCATTTCTAAAGTCAGGGATTTGTATTTGATGGTCTCTAAAGCCCCTTTTAGCCCTGCTATTTTGAATTACTATTATTATTATACGAGGGAAGAAAGAGGATATAAGTGACTAAGGTCACTCTACCTTTATGCAAAAATAAAATTTGGAATTTGTTTTGGAAGTAGAAAAGAGAAGGAAATTTTAGAGTCAGAAGAAAATAATAATAGTTTTTTCAAAATGACATAGCAGAAGACGTACATATTAATGTGGCTTAGGAAGAAAATAAAGGAACAAAAGTCTTTTCTGCTTTCATTCATAAGTACATTGGCAGTACTTACTGCCAGAAATCAAGAAATTTTTCCTCCGAATGAAAGATTATCCTGCTAAAAAGAGTATAGAATTCTTTAAGAAACAGTGAATAGAATGGTAGTAACCAGAGGCAGGGAAGGGTGTTGTGGAGGGAGAGGATGAAGAGGGGCTGGTTAATGGGTAAAAAAACACAGGTAAATAGAAGGAATAAGATCTATTGATAGCACAATAGGGCAACTGTAGTTAACAGTAATTTACTGTATATTTTTAAATAGCTACAAAAGAAGATTTGGAATGTTTCCAACACAAAGAAATGATAAATGTTTGAGATCATGGATATCCCAATTACCCAAATTTGATCATTACACATTGTATGCTCGTATCAAAATATCACACGTACCTGATAAATATGTACAACTATTCTGTATCCATAAAAATTAAAAATAAATTTTAAAAAGAAGAAACACCTAAAGAATAATGTGGCTGTTTCTTTGGTAGAGAAATAGGAAGAAGAGAAGCAGAGGGAAGTTTGGATGAACTGGTGAACAAATGCTTATGCTCTCAGATTACATTTCATTCATATACATCAACCAAAACATTAAATAATAACAAACTAAATGCAGAAGCAGAGATGAGAATTCATCTCGTTCTGTTAATCCAGACATTAAAGAGATTTGCAAAAATGCAAAACAGTGCCATGCTCACTAAGTTTTGTTTTGGGAAGTATACGGTTGAAATTCTTTATCTACAGGTTTCCATCTATAGATTCAACCAACCGCAGATCAAAAATATTTGAAAAAAAATTTTAAAGAATAGGGTATAACACTTATTTACATAGCATTTACATTATAGTAGGTATTATATGTAATTAGAGATTTATGTATAACCTATGCACATTCTCCTATTACACGTAATCTAGAGGTTATGTGTAATACTTTTTGGAAATCTTTAGTAAATGCACAATCTAGAGGTTACGTGTAATAGGAAAATACCCTGCCATTTTAAATAAGGGACTTGGAACATCAGCATTATCAAGGTGTCTTGGAACCAATTTTCTGCAGATATAGAGAAACTGCTGTAGTTATTTTTCCTAAAAATTGTTATTTATGATATATAGTAGATTTATTATTTTTGAGTAAATTAATACATTTTAGATTTTTCTCAGTCTTTCTAATATGATATCATATCTAATATCAGTAGATATGGTCCAACAATCGAAAGTTCTTTGGGGTCTTCAATAATTTGTTTGATTGTAAAGGAGTTCCTCAAAAAGTTTGAGACCTGCTGTGGTAGGGTCATTTAGAGAGGAATTGAAGTTTTGGTTCCTAGCATTTTTGTTACTATTCCTTCCCTATCAAGCAACTAAAAGAGCTTTCATTTCTTAGTCATCACTTTGTCATCTTACTCTCCCTGCTTCCTCTTTCTTATTTCTTTCAATAAATGTCCCTGAAGGATTGGGTAGTATTTCATAATTCAGTTATTTGGGAAGCATACTATTCATATGAACTAATTGTACAATATGCCTTTTCTGTTCCTTTAATAATGTTGGTAAATGAAACCTTTGCCAGATGCCAGCTTTTCCTTCACTGGATTGTGATTTTTTTGACAGCTATAATTATGCATTAAGTCATCCCCAGTAGGGGATCCCTCATTTCCTTGCTGACATGTCCTCATTACTACAGGCAGTATTGAAGCAGGACTAAAGATGCAGGCATTTTTTATGATAGGTCTGATGAATATGTTCTTGTTTCAGAAGAGTATTTAGAAGGGCTGCTTTTTGTAATGTCAGAGTATTAAAAAAAATTTTTTTAATGTTTATCATCTGTGGCCTCTCTGCTAATAACCTCTTAAGAGCTCTGACCACATAGCATTTTGTAGTTTTCTAAGTTTTGATCCATATATAGGATTATTTACAAGTTCTAGTCTTGTCACTACGAAAGTTCCTTTGTATTATTATAATATTATATCTTAAGTTCCAGAACTTACATAGTTTTTTTTTTTTCATTTCTCTTGCTTACATGAACTCTATGACGTGGCATTCAGATCAGTCACACATAGACAACTCTCTGAAGTATATATTAAGTGGCAGAAACACTCCCAGCTTCTCAAGGACAGTGATTTTAGTTTTCAGGAGCCTATCATGGCTCTACGCACAGTGATTTTGGAGATCCTGATGGAAAAGGAAATGGACAACTCACAAAGAGAATGTATTAAGGACATTCTCACCAAACACCTTGTAGAACTCTCTATACTGGCCAGAACTTTCAAGAACACTCAGGTAAATATAATTTAAAACTATGTCATCTTACCTCTTGACCTTCCTTTTATTATTTAAAAAACAGAAAGCCTGAGGGAAAAAGAAATGTCAATAAGAGATAGAGATCTCTATTTTAATGTATAGTAAAAATAGTTGTTTAAGAGTTCCCATTTTGGAGTAAGATCTGACTTTAAGCCTTGGGCAAGGTACTTGGGCAAGGTACTTAATCTTTTCTTAACCTCAATTTCCTGGTTATAAAATGAGAAGATACCTAACTTGCTATATTGATAACAATTCAGTGATTTTATATACTGTGTGTATATACACACAGATACACATACATATATATAGAAAGAGACAGACAGACAGACAGATAGGCAGACATGGGGTGGGGAGATGTCATGCAGAGAGGTCCTTAAGATAGTCCCTGACAAGTAGTTAAGTCCTCAGTGAATGGTAGTTGCTGCTTTCATTATTATTATTATTCATGGTAGTAGTATCAGTAGTTAAAGTATTTATTCCCATATATCATTTTCATTTCAGCTCCCTGAAAGGGCAGTATTTCAAATTAAACAGTATAATTCAGTTAGCTGTGGAGTCTCTGAGTGGCAGCTGGAAGAAGCACAAGTATTCTGGGCAAAAAAGGAGCAGAGTCTTGCCCTGAGTATTCTCAAGCAAATGATCAAGAAGTTGGATGCCAGCTGTGCAGCGGTTTGTTTTTTTTATTGGCTGGATTAGTGTTTTACTGTTATTTAAAAAACACAAATGTACTTTAAAATATTTTTAATAACAATTTTATTAGAGCCTTGAAATTACTAATTTATTAACAAGATATTATAAAACTAGTCTTGAAAATTAATTTGTAAACGAAGTTTAGAAACTTTTTCCTATATATAACAATTCTATCAGTCCGTCATGTGGTAGATTCATTTAATATATCCCAGTATTAAGCCTTTAACTTCCTATAGAATTCAAGAAAGGTACGTGGGAAATGAATGAAATAGCTACTCTAAATTTGAAATGACAAGTGAAAAAAGGGAAGAGGAAATGAATGAGAGAACTAAATTAGAAAATAAAAGCAAGTTGGGACAATTAGGTTGTCAATCCAAATGTTTTGAAAATATCACATCTAATATTTTATCTAACATTACCTGTTAGTTTTTGCAAACTTATGTTGCTACTTCAGCTATAAACCCAGCATACACACTGGATAAAGTAGAGGCATTGGTGTCCCCAAGTTTTGTCTACAGCGGTGTCCCACAGACATGTACCTGCTTAGTGAATATCAGCTTACTGTGCTTTATTATTTATTTATTTATTTATTTATTTATTTATTTTTTGAGACCGAGTCTTACTCTGTCACCCAGCCTGGAGTGCAGTGGTACAACATCGGCTCACTGCAACCTCCACCTCCCTGGTTCAAGCAATTCCCCTGCCTCAGCCTCCCGAGCAGCTGGGATTACAGGCACACGCCACCACGCCCAGCTAATTTTTTTGTATTTTTAGTAGAGATGGGGTTTCACCATGTTGGCAAGACTGGTCTTGAACTCCTGAGCTCAGGCAATCTACCCGCCTTGGTCTCCGAAAGTGCTGGGATTACAGGCGTGAGCCACCACGCCTGGCCTTTACTGTGCTTTTTGATGTTGGGCACTCATTTTATAGCATCTTCTGTTATTAGAGAAATCATTATACCAAAGCACTGAATGCCAATATGATATGTGTAAATATTGCTTAATAGTATTGGCCCTGAAGTATGTGCTGTCTGGAGTTACCCAACTTCCTTGTACCTTAGTTTTCTAATCTGCAAATTGGGGGTAATAATAGTACTTATTTAATAGGATTCTTGTGAGAATTAAATGAGTTAATATATATAAAGCCTTTACAAAGTGTCTGACATATATAAGTACTCAATAAATGTGACTTGCTCCAATAATGGCAGTAATAATAAACAGAGGATGATCGTTTCCTACATGGGATTATTAAAGTGGCTGTATGGCAAAAGCAGATGAGGAAAAACTTTTTTTTTCCACCCACCAAGGAAAAACATTTTTAGCTTGCTTTTTTCCCCCTACATGAAGGGCAGTTGGGTACAGTCATGGTAATGCATTGTATTTTAAGATTTTGCCTTTCTTATACAGAACAATCCCAGCCTAAAACTTATATACACAGAATGTCTGAGGGTTTGTGGCAACTGGTTAGCAGAAACTTGCTTAGAAAATCCTGCGGTCATCATGCAGACCTATCTAGAAAAGGTAAGATTTTTGGAGCAACCCTTAAGATAGTTACTTAGCATGAATATGCGTCATCTTTTCAAGATCAATATATTTCAAAAGCAAATAAAAGTATGGTTTTACTTTTTTATATATTATTACTGTTGTAGCTCTGTATAGTCTTTAGGGTGGAGTGAAACATTGTTACAAACGAAGCAGCCAATTTTGAAAGTAAGCCCAAGTATAGCATCTCTTCTTCCTCCTTCCTACCTCCACTACCAGCTACCCTTTCAGCAGGTTGTTTCTGATAATTTCTTCATTTATGCATCTACAAAAATAACTGATTAAGGAATAGGCAAGTCAGCCCTTGCTCTTCATTAGCCCAGCCACCCACAAGTAAAGGCTTCAGTATACTAGCCCCCCTTTGACTTTCCTGTTTCTCCCTCTTATTCCTTTAGATTCACTAATTTTGGAAATAGTTACCTCACTAAATAAGTGTAACATGAAACACATGATGCGACTGTCTTTATTTTATTTTATTTTATTTTATTTTATTTTATTTTATTTTATTCTATTTAAGATGAAGTCTCACTCCGTCGCCTAGGCTGGAGTGCAGTGGCGCAATCTCGGCTCACTGCAACCTCCGCCTCCCAGGTTCAAGCGATTCTCCTGCCTCAGCTTCCCAAGTAGCTGGGACTACAGGAGTTGTGCCACCACACCTGGCTAATATTTTGTATTTTTAGTAGAGACGGGGTTTTGCCACGTTGGCCAGGCTGGTCTCGAACTCCTGACCTCAAGTGATCCGCCTGCCTCGGCCTCCCGAAGTGCTGGCATTACAGGCGTGAGCCACCACACCCAGCCTGATTGTCTTTAAATTTTATAAAGTTCTTTGTTTTTGCAGAGTTCTTTATAAGTATTAGCTGTTTGGGTTATTTCTACACTGTTAAAGTTGTTTTGAAAAGTCAAGAAAATACTATAGTTCAGGGCTGTCCAATCTTTTGGCTTCCCTGGGCCACATTGCAAGAAGAATTGCCTTGGGCCACACATAAAATACACTAACATTAATGATAGCTAATGAGCTTAAAAAAAAAATCACAAAAGAAATCTCATAATGTTTTAAGAAAATGTACGAATTTGTGTTGGGCCACATTCAAAGCCATCCTGGGCCACATGTGGCCCATGGGCCACAGGTTGGACAAGCTTGCAATAGTTCATAGCTAGCTTTTATATGTATATAAGTTAAACTTTAGTGTATTACCTTAATTTGAGTGATTCTTTAGATGTATTTAGTATTTGTAAATATAATTTAAATTGGTTGTGTTTTCTTAAAGGCAGTAGAAGTTGCTGGAAATTATGATGGAGAAAGTAATGATGAGCTAAGAAATGGAAAAATGAAGGCATTTCTCTCATTAGCCCGGTTTTCAGATACTCAATACCAAAGAATTGAAAACTACATGAAATCATCGGAATTTGAAAACAAGCAAGCTCTCCTGAAAAGAGCCAAAGAGGAAGTAGGTCTCCTTAGGGAACATAAAATTCAGACAAACAGGTAAGTAGGTTTCTACAAGTGACAGTTTTATGTTCATCAGTTAACTGAGTGAATGTTTTTGCATAGAAAGAGTGACTTGGTCTTTTTATCTGATAAAGTTTTGAGCACTAAAGGTCGGCTTAACTATATATAGATTATCTTGGTCTTTTGGGTTCTTTTCGTTCTTTTTTTGGTTTTTTTTTGAGACAAGGTCTCACTCTGTCACCCAGGCTGGAGTACAGTGGCGTGATCACTGTACTCAGTTGACTGCAACCTCGACCTCCTGGGCTCAAATGACTCTCCCCCTCAACCCCCGAAATAGCTGGGGCTACAGGTGCACGCCATACCTGGCTAATTTTTGTATTTTTTGTAGTAATGTGGTTTTGGCATGTTGCCCAGGTTGGTCTCAAACTCATGGGCTCAAACGATCTGCCCACCTTGGCCTCCCAAAGTGCTGGGATTACAGGTGTGAGGCACTGTGCCCTGTCTGTCTTGGTCCTACTGTAGTTAATCAGAAATTAGTATGTAAGACATTGACATGTGTTCTTTTATGAATAATTCATGCTCTGCTTCTAAGTTCATTATGGAGAATATAGATATTAGCTTTCTGTTTTGCTTTTTTGGTTTGTTTGTTGGTATCGTAGTGGAAAAGGAGATAGATATTGAAATTAATCACAAAAGTTACCTATTTTGATGTAATTAAATCCATTTATTTAAGCCTGTCTTGAATCTGTATATTTTAGTGTAAGTAGAGGTTTAAGTTAGCTAAATAGCTTGGGGAGAGTCCCCTTTGTCCTTCGATGCTTAGGAAGGTGTGTGAATTGCACAGTTAAGACAAAAGTAAGTTTATTCCCTTTATAATCCTTAGAAGTTTGCTTTTTTCCCTGGGATAAAAACCCAACTTTTTTCATTTATGTTGTATATCGTGTGTGATTTTGTAGTTCTGTTAAAGTTCATGGCTTTTGTGTTTTACCTTAATTATTCTATGCAAGATACACAGTAAAGGTTCAGCGAGAGCTGGAGTTGGATGAATTAGCCCTGTGTGCACTGAAAGAGGATCGTAAACGCTTCTTATGTAAAGCAGTTGAAAATTACATCAACTGCTTATTAAGTGGAGAAGAACATGATATGTGGGTATTCCGACTTTGTTCCCTCTGGCTTGAAAATTCTGGAGTTTCTGAAGTCAATGGCATGATGAAGGCAAGTGTTATTCAGCCCAATATTCTACCCTGTGCTTGAAAAACTTAGACGTAAAGCCCCTTGATGTCAGGAATCGTGTATACCTCTTTGTATTCCTAGCACTTGGTCCAGTACTCTACACATGAGTAGCATTTTGTAGTTTTCTAAACTTTGATCTGTATTTAGGATTATTTACAAGTTCTAGTCTTGTTTCTACAAAAGTTCCTTTGTATTATTATAATATTATATAAGCTGACAAGCTGTAAATGATGCAAGTTTGTGTGGAGGTGAGAGAATTTAGCTTGGTCCTATGTCTTTGCAGTTACCATAGGAGAGTGTCTAGAATGGGGCATTAGATTGGAGGATTTAGAAAGCAGTTAAAGATGATGTGATCACAGGTGGGTTTTCCCCCTGCTGCAGAAATCTGGGATTTTTACAATAAATTACTTTTGTAAGTAGAGAAAATATATTTTTCAGAAAATGTCAAGACAGCAGTATTGTATAAGTTTTTCTTTGAAAACCTTAGATTATAGTGATGACACCTAATATTAAATTTAAGTTGACAAGATATATGTTACTCAATTTGAAGGTTAGAGATAAAATGTTTCTCCTGCAGGAAAAGAATAAGACTCATAATAGATACAATCAATCTCTGCTGTAGTATACACTAAGTATTACTTTTGGCCTATGGGGAAAAGCAGTTACTTCATTTTGTTGTACACTGACTTCTCAGGAATCAAGATCACAGTCACACTCAGATCACATTTGTCTTCCTTAGATTTTTTGGAATATGAGCAGTACCAAGTATTCCATTTCCGAATCCAGTTTAATTTAGGACCAAATATTTTGATTTACCAATGCGTTAATCTGGAGTACCCATTAGAAGGACCTTCAGATAAGATAATGAAGGAAAACAATATAGTTAGTGAAGTTTTGTTAGCCACTTGTGCTAATAGAGGAGCACTGTCTTAAAATAATTTATTTGCTTAGATGTGAGAATATTTGAAATACCTTGTTTCTTAATTTTGTGTCTTTTTTTAATGGTAGAGAGACGGAATGAAGATTCCAACATATAAATTTTTGCCTCTTATGTATCAATTGGCTGCTAGAATGGGGACCAAGATGATGGGAGGCCTAGGATTTCATGAAGTGCTCAATAATGTAAGTAAACCTGAAAATCAAACCACAATAATTATTTTTATTCTATTATTACTATATATTATATAAAGTATATATACCATTCCTCTAAGAAATGGAAATACAAGGCCGGGCGCGGTGGCTCACGCCTGTAATCCCAGCACTTTGGGAGGCCAAGGGGGGGCGGATCACGAGGTCAGGAGATCGAGACCATCCTGGCTAACACGGTGAAACCCCGTCTCTACTAAAAATACAAAAAATTAGCCTGGCGAGGTGGCAGGCGCCTATAGGCCCAGCTACGCGGGAGGCTGAGGCAGGAGAATGGCATGAACCCCGGGGGGCGGAGCCTGCAGTGAGCCGAGATGGCACCACTGCACTCCAGCCTGGGTGAAAGAGCGAGACTCCGTCTCAAAAAGAAATGGAAATACAAAATTTTATATTTTGTGTCTTCTCACATTACATAAGTCACATTTTCTCTCTCTAATTCCTCTTAGGCCTCTGCCTCTTTCTCACACATGCAGACATACATGCTCTACCCACTGCAGTATCTAGACAGTAATACACATTTTAATGTTAAGCAAAATGAAAAATATGGATTATATTTTTTTATTTGCATAAATCTAATAGTTCTTAATTTTCTTACAGCTAATCTCTAGAATTTCAATGGATCACCCCCATCATACTTTGTTTATTATACTTGCCTTAGCAAATGCAAACAGAGATGAATTTCTGACTAAACCAGAGGTAGCAAGAAGAAGCAGAATAACTAAAAATGCGCCTAAACAAAGCTCTCAGCTTGATGAGGTATTTGGATTAAACATACGTACCTTTTAGAAGTGTGATAGTGAGTCTTTCCTAGAATATTTCTTTTTAAAATCTTGTATTATTATGATGCCATCTAAAATTGGTTCAAGGCTGGCACGGTGGCTCACGCCTGTAATCCCAGCACTTTGGGAGGCTGAGGCGGGTGGATCACTTGAGGTCAGAAGTTCGAGACCATCCTGGCTGACCAACATGGCGAAACCCTGTCTCTACTAAAAATACAAAAATTAGCTGGGCACGGTGGTGGGCACCTGTAGTCCCAGCTACTCAGGAGGCTGAGGCAGGAGAATCACTTGAACTCGGGAGTCGGAGGTTGCAGTGAGCCGAGATTGCGCCATTGCACTCCAGCCTGGGCAACAAGAGCGAAACTCTCTCACATTAATTAATTAATTAAAATTGGTTCAAAATTCCTTAATATTTGTCAAAGCATAGGAGATACCAGTAGTATTTTACTTTTTTCCTCACAGCAGTTGGCAAAGTAAAACAATAGATTTTGAAAGGCACCTAGGTCATTGACGAGAGTATGTATCTTCGATGTATTTCATTTATGACTGTTTTGCTTGTATCTGAGGAATTATAATCATTCCATTGTCTAGATATGTGCATAAATTCTGTTTTTCTCTTTGTTTTTCTAACTCTGAGAAGTTTAAATGTTGGGTAGTTCCTTATGTAATGTTTTTTATTTGTTTTTTTATTAATAGGATCGAACAGAGGCTGCAAACAGAATAATATGTACTATCAGAAGTAGGAGACCTCAGATGGTCAGAAGTGTTGAGGCACTTTGTGATGCTTATATTATATTAGCAAACTTGGATGCCACTCAGTGGAAGACTCAGAGAAGTATGTGTTTCAAAGAAGCAACGTTACTTTCTTGCTGTGTTACTCTCTGTAGAGATATATTAGTTATAGAGCCTAATAAGTAAATCTGCTTAAAATCACAAACGTAATCCAAAAGCTTAATTTATATCTGATAGCTTCAACATTCCCTTACTTTTTCACTTAATATCTCTTGGTAGAACTGATAATAGGTGACTACACTAAATTAATTATTTGATTTCTTCTGATAATCTTCTGGCATACATACCTATTACAGAGAATTGCATAGAGGCAAGTCTATTAAAATAATTGAATAACTGAACATTTCTAGCATCAAAAGGTTTTTTAAACGATGTGGTTACTAAAACTGTGTGTGCCCTGGGACTTAAAAACAAAAAGGCTTTACCATTTCTTCCATAGGTGCTAAAATGCCATTATTTAATTATTCTTCTTGCTGTGTCAGTTCAAATAATTATAAGCTGCTATAATCTTTGGTTTTGTGACTAGTCTCTAAGTATGCTTGTAAGTATCTCCCCATACTTTAATAATTATATTTTTTTCTATTCAGAATCGTATCTTCAAGTTTAAATTCTTATTACTTTAAAACGAATGGGACTTCACATATTGTTTCTCTAAGCAAACAAAAAGTATTGACATGTCTTTTAGTTGCATTTAATGGTAATGTGACAGGAGTATGTTATCTATGTACTACGCAAACTATTACATAATTATTTTAAGATGCTTAGTCTGGTTCCTCAGGTGGAATCTGGTCTAGTTACCCCTGTCAGGTAACCTGCAAATTTACTTGAAGCTACATTAACCACTGTTGAGCTTTGACGCTGAGCTGCACAGTGGCCGAAGCCCAGAGTCTTCATTTCTCAATCAGAGCCTGAACCACAGATTAGCAACAAGTTGGGGCCAATGGTATCTGCTGACTATTCCTGCTTGACCTTCAATGCTGTTCCTCAGTTTGTCACTAAAATCTCTTCATTTTTAAATACAGAAGGCATAAATATTCCAGCAGACCAGCCAATTACTAAACTTAAGAATTTAGACGATGTTGTTGTCCCTACTATGGAAATTAAGGTAATTTACAATTAACTCGATTTTTTTTAAACTGAATTTTTTTTATTAGATTGAATCATTTGAAATAGTATTTTTATATAGGTCAAAATTGGTTAAATATTGGCAAATTTAATGTGTTTCAACCTATAATTTCTCAGTATTATATTTCCTTTGCCCAAGCCCTAAAATACTCAAAAGCTTCTCTTGCTTTCTTTTCCACTGCCTTCTATTCTACACCTCCCATCTTTCTTATGAAGGTCTATAGACTGTTACTTTCATTGGCCAGAAGGAGAGTTTCCGTGTGCTTATGTCAAGATTAATTTTTGACTTGGCAAGAAAGGTTCCAATTGTCATATATTGTTTTTAAAAATTCTATGTGCAGTAAAATGTATTGGCTGTGATATATCACAGTATTAAGTAATATAGTATGTATTATTATAATATTAAGCTGACTTCATATGCATGATACACTTAGCTCTGTTCTAATATTCTTTTATTGCAAGAAGTAATGGAAGTAATTTCATGTGGGCAGGGATATATGTAATAATAAGGGTTATAAGTTTAGAAAACGATCATCTTAAATACATTGTCTTTCTTTTTATTTTGCAGTTTAGTACTTAGTATCTAGTTACTTGATTTGAAATGTAGCTGTATCATGTGGATTAACTGCTATTTTTCTAGCTGTATCAGCTAAGTGATTTCACTGAATATTTCCTTAAAATGCCAGATTTAGCAGTTATAACCCAGAAAACTCCTTCTACTGTTTTCCAAAATTTACTTTATGTTTTTGTGAGGAGTTATTTCTCAGATGACTTTACATATATTAGTGAATCTTTGATTAAATAGTAGTTAAAGTTATGGGCGTGAGCCACCACACCCAGCCTAAAGTTGTAGTTCTTAACCAATATCACATTGTCATTTGTTTCTCTGTTTAATATTAAAATTGCCATTTATAATGTATTTTTCTTTAAGTGCAAATAGTGTATCTGACCTATTATCAATCATGTTTATACTTTTATTAGGTGGACCACACAGGAGAATATGGAAATCTGGTGACTATACAGTCATTTAAAGCAGAATTTCGCTTAGCAGGAGGTGTAAATTTACCAAAAATAATCGATTGTGTAGGTTCCGATGGCAAGGAGAGGAGACAGCTTGTTAAGGTGAGCCTTCCCTTCTCTGGCTTAGCCCTTAGAGTTTTAATGATGAAAATTTTTAGTTGATATTTTCTTTCTGCTTTATTTGGGGTTTTGTCTTTATTTTGAATAATTAGAAATGAAGATTTGTAGAGTAGAAATGCATTATTTTCTAGAACCAGGCTTTTCTCCATTTTTTGTGTGTCTCTGAAAGACAATCATTATTATATGGTTGATTCAAGTAAAAGAATACCATTACCATGTACAGACATGTACAGTGAGCTTGCTTCTTGTGAAAAAAAATACTTTGGTGTCTGTCTCTTATTTCCTTGAATAGTACAAGTTGATGTCCTTTGCGTCAGTATACCAGGTCTCGTACTGTGCCAAGTGCTATTTAATGTACCAAAAAGGGAGAGCATTCTTCCCTTATCATTTGCTCACGAGCTCTTTGGGTCCTACTGGGGAGTGGTGGAAAGACACAGTGCTGTTTTACTCAGATGTTTGCAGTATGCCTTCCTAGGGGGGACTTCCAGTTAATCTAATTGCAGAAGTAGTGAGGGGAAACTTCTTTTTCTAAATCAGTGTAAATGTTGTAGCTTATTCTAAATGAAAGAATGGCAGTAGGTCTTTAATTATTTGGGAGACTGTCAAGAGGTGCACAGATGCTCAGATTGGTTTCTGAGTGCCTTTGCTATTCTCAGATGACTCTGTGTTTTTATAATAAAATAAACTGTACTTGTTTATTCACGCTTAATTATTCTGAAGGGCCGTGATGACCTGAGACAAGATGCTGTCATGCAACAGGTCTTCCAGATGTGTAATACATTACTGCAGAGAAACACCGAAACTAGGAAGAGGAAATTAACTATCTGTACTTATAAGGTAACTATTTGTACTTCTGTTAGTTCACCAAAAACATATAAAAGATGTCATTTGGCTGGGTGAAGTGGCTCATGCCCATATTCCTAATGCTTTGGGAGGCCAAGGTGGGAGGATCACTTGAGGCTAGGAGTTCGAGACCAGCGTCAGCAACATAGTGAGACCCCATCTTGACAAAAAGTAAAAAAAAAAAAAAAAAAAAAAGCCAGGGAGGATGGCATGTGCTTGTAGTCCCTTAGCTACTTGGGAGGCTAAGGTGGGAGGATCACTTGAGTCCAGGAGTTTGAGGCTGCAGTGAGCTCAAACTCTGCAGTGAGCCCCAGTCCAGCCTGAGCAACACGGCAAGATCCCGTTTAAAAAAGAAGAAGATGCCATTACTTGGACCAGGAGTCTACAGATGTTTTCTGTGAAGGACCAAATAATAAAGATTTATTTTCTTTGTAAAAAGTATTTATTAATGTTAATTATAGTTAGGTGTTTCTTATAGTCAACTGAAGTATTTTTTCCTTTTTTTTCTACTCAACACTATGTCACAGAAATCTTTCTCATTTTTTAACAGCTGCATTGTGTGTATGTATGTAGTTTTTTATACAAATCCTTATCAATCGGCATTTGGGTTGTTTTCAGTCTTCTGCTGCTACAAACAATGCTGTATTCTAGTGAATAACCTTGAACATACAAATTTCATACATGTACAGGCAAATCTGTAGCATGGATTTCCAAAAGTTGGATTGCTGGGTTAGAGGATACATGCACCTGTAATCTGGTACATATTGCCAAATTACTCTCAATGGGAGTGTACCCACTTACATTTCCTCTATTTGCTTGAGAAGACAATCCTCAATCACATTCTATTAGCTGATCATCTTTGACTCTTATATTAATTATTCATTTAACCAGTTTAGAAATAACAATAAATCCTTATTTTGAAGGGCCTATTTTCCATAGGTTTGTCTTTTGTGATTTCATTCCTGTACCTCATTTTTAAACTTTCTCCTTCTATAAATGTTGTAACAGGGACTATGGGTGACATCTGCTTTTTTATATATTTCTAGTTTCCCACTATGAACGTGTTTTATTTTTAAAATAATGGCTAAATTAAAAGCGCTAAATAGGGGAGTGAGGAAGAATAAATTAGATCTACCCTCCAAAATTCTGCTTGAGTTAGGCTATTGTAATAAAAAGCAGAACTTGGTTTTGAGCTTCTTAACTGCTTTCAGAGACAAATATAAAACTTACTGGTTGGGAGAGAGGCATACTGTTCATTAAGGAAAGCACAATTTTTTCCTTAGCCTTCAAGTTTGTGAGAAATTTGTGACATGGAACCTTCTGCAATAATAACTAACATAATAGATGCTTTCCATTAGCAGTTTAAAAAGCTAATTAATCCTCGATGAATGCAAAAAGCAAAAGTTGCTCTGTAAAAGCTACTCTGCAGAGGGATTTCTTTGATGTGGTTAAGATCATTGGTACTCAAGCTTTAGCAGACATCATAGTCACTTAGAGAGTTTGTTAAAACAGATTCCTGAGCCCCATTCTTAGAATTTCTAATTCAGCAAGATTAGGGTAGAACCTGTGAATGTGCGTTTCTAGCAAGATACCAGTGATGTTGATGCTGCACTGGTCCAGGGACAACACTTTGAGACCCACCAGTCTACTTGTTCTACCATCTATTGACCTGACTTAATTTTAGAACAAAGTTGATGATCTATTAGCTATCATCTCCTATCTGACAGATAATGTAGAGATTGCTAAGAAGCTTTTAGAGAGTAGATATTCTGTAATGTGAATGTTTATGCTCTAAATGCCAGACTTTTAGATTACAAAGATAATGGCTGAAGAATTGGGTTACAAAAATACGGGCTATAGGAGCACCTCCTGAACTCTCAGAAAGTAGCTAAGATTTCCAAGCAGATACACAGTTGAACCTCCAAAGTTCATTGCTGTAAAGCACAAAAAAGCGAATGCCCGACCTAGAATATCTTGAAAGCAGAAATTACTAAACTTTCATCTCTACCTTATGATTTTTCAACAGCTAGTTTTCACACAAAACTATTTTACCATATAAATTATTCCATTAAGATTTCTAGCCGGGCATGGTGGCCCACGCCTGTAATCCCAGTACTTCAGGAGGCTGAGGTGGGCGGATCACTTGAGGCCAGGAGTTTGAGACCAGCCTGGCCAACATCGCCAAACCCCATCTGTACTAAAAATACAAAAAATTTAGCCAGGCGTGGTGGCGCATGCCTCTAGTCTCAGCTACTTTGGAGGCTGAGGTGAGAGAATCACTTGAACCCGGAAGGCAGAGGTTGCAGTGAGCCGAGATCACACCACTGCACTCCAGCCTGGGTGACAGACCGAGACTTCGTCTCAAAAAAGGAAAAATGTGCAGAGGCCAGATGCAGTGGCTCATGCCTGTAATCTCAGCACTTTGAGAGGCCAAGGCAGGAGGATCACTTGAGGCCAGGGGTTTGAAACCAACCTGGGCAACATAGCAAGACCTCATCTCTACAAAAAATTAAAAATTTAGCCAGGCATGGTGGCATGCACCTATAGTCCCAGCTACTCAAGAAGCTAAAGCGGAAGGATTGCTTGAAATCAGGAGTTTGGGGCTGTACATGAGCTTTGATCACGCCACTGCAGTCCAGTCTGGGCAACACAGCAAGACCTTGTCTTAAAAAAAAAAAAGGCCGGGGGGGTGGGGTAACCCAGATAATTAATTATTTAATGTTACACATCTCAATATTAAAGTATAACCTCTAAACACAGCAGTTTAGGTTTGACTATTTCTTAGAATTATGACAATAATCCAGTAATGTTATTTTGAGATTACTCCAAGAATGTGAAAGTTGTGTCATCATTATGTTAAACTAACTGTTCTTGCCTTTAGTTAAGGGTCCCTAGACTACAGCGAAGTAGTCTACCCAGTCTAGTCATCTGTAGAGTCATTCCCAATCCTGAGATTCAGGTCTTCTGTGGTCATTGTGTCAACAAGAGCATACATTGACTACCTGGAACTAGATCTTGGTATAATACAAACCTTGTGTCATTGTGCAACCTCAAAAGGAGAGACTTGTATATTGAGGCATGCCAGATATCTCTTGTCAGAGAGAATCAGATGGAAATGAACACAGTTCTTATTGTATATGTTGATAACTCAGACATAGCCCTTAACATTAACCAGAATTAGAGTGGTTGGCCCCATTTTTCTCCACTAAAACTATGCATTGTTACAAAGTATACTGAACAAGTCTAAAATCTTAGGTGTCAAGAGGATTTGTTTTCTAAAAGGCAAGTCTCTAATAAACAATATTTAAATGCTGAAAGGAGCTTTGCACTTAACCTGATCATCCTGCCTTGTGCCAATAAATAATTTTTATTCCTTGTCATGCATATTTCAGAGCATCTATCTCAGTCATGGTTCTGGGGAGAGAAGCCATAATATCTTAAGACATTCACTGAATATAATGAATTAACTTCATTTCTGTGTATCTAGGATATCAGCTGTGTACTTTCAGAGAACTGAGAAAATAGTCATCAGTCCTTTTTTGTGGTATTCACACAAAATACCCAGATACCCAGTTGAAATCTTCCAGAGAATCTTTAGTACCAGAGAAAACACTGTCATTTCATACCTATTCCAAAATTGACCACATAGTTGGAAGTAAAGCTCTCCTCAGCAAATGTAAAAGAACAGAAATTATAACAAACTGTCTCTCAGACCACAGTGCAATCAAACTAGAACTCAGGATTAAGAAACTCACTCAAAACCGCTCAACTACATGGAAACTGAACAACCTGCTCCTGAATGACTATTGGGTACATAATGAAATGAAGGCAGAAATAAAGATGTTCTTTGAAACCAACGAGAACAAAGACACAACATACCAGAATCTCTGAGACACGTTCAAAGCAGTGTGTAGAAGGAAATTTATAGCACTAAATGCCCACAAGAGAAAGCAGGAAAGATCCAAAATTGACACCCTAACATCACAATTAAAAGAACTAGAAAAGCAAGAGCAAACACATTCAAAAGCTAGCAGAAGGCTAGAAATAACTAAAATCAGAGCAGAACTGAAGGAAATAGAGACACAAAAAACCCCTCAAAAAATTAATGCATCCAGGAGCTGGTTTTTTGAAAAGATCAACAAATTTGATAGACCGCTAGCAAGACTAATAAAGAAGAGGGAAGAATCAAATAGACGCAATAAAAAATGAAAAAGGGGATATCACCACCGATCCCACAGAAATACAATCTACCATCAGAGAATACTACAAACACCTCTATGCAAATAAACTAGAAAATCTAGAAGAAATGGATAAATTCCTCGACAAATACACCCTCCCAAGACTAAATCAGGAAGAAGTTGAATCTCTGAATAGACCAATAACAGGTTCTGAAATTGTGGCAATAATCAATAGCTTACCAACCAAAAAGAGTCCAGGACCTGATGGATTCACAGCCGAATTCTACCAGAGGTACAAGGAGGAACTGGTACCATTCCTTCTGAAACTATTCCAATCCATAGAAAAAGAGGGAATCCTCTCTAACACATTTTATGAAGCCAGCATCGTCCTGATACCAAAGCCTGGCAAAGACATAACCAAAAAAGAGAATTTTAGACCAATATCCTTGATGAACATTGATGCAAAAATCCTCAATAAAATACTGGCAAACCGAATCCAGCAGCACATCAAAAAGCTTATCCACCATAATCAAGTGGGCTTCATCCCTGCTTTTTGAAATTCAAACTCAGCTCTTTCTCCAACAACTGACATCACAGTTGAGACTCTTAAGCAGAGGTAGAAAAAAGCTAACCCATTCCTTTCTATATCAGTCTCTCAACAAAAAATAAGGGTTTGATTCCCCCTCCCCGCCCCAGAGCTAGATATTGATAGAGAGTAATCAATGTAAAAGAGACTTTAGACAGAGTACACTATACTGCAAGAATGTTAATGTGATCAGGCATCGGGGTCACAGCTAACTCAAAGACAGAGCAGGGGAGAGGGCATGTAGAATACTTATTAGGCAGGAAGGGAAATCAGAATGGCCATGAGATCATTCATTTGTTTATTTAATAAATGTGAATTTATATGCCTATGTTGGGTTAGATACTCTACTGAGTGCCAGGTCTATAGAAGTAGTAAAACATAGCCCTGGTCCTTAAGGTATTCACATTCTAATAGGGAAAATAAACATAATAAAAATAATTATAATGCAAAGTGTATTTGTTAGGGATGGCACCACCTTTACTTGGTTGCTCAGACTGAAACCTAGAGGCTTTATTTTCTTTTTACTTTTATTATGGAAAATTTCAAACATACAAAAGGAGACAGTAACATCATGAACCCCCTTGTACTTGTCACTCAGCTTCAGCAGTTACCAACTCATGGACAATTTTGTTCCATTTCTCCTTCCACCAACTTCCTTCCAATATTATTTTAAAGCAAGATGTCATTTCATCTGTAAACATTTCAGTGTGTAGATCTATAAGATAATGTCTGTTTTAAAAAACCATTATCACAATACTGTCATCACTCCTAAAACAATTCACAAAAATTCCTAAATGTCACCACGTAATGGGAGTCATTTTAAACTCTTGTTTCTCTCTTCTCAAGTCTCGTCTATTCCATCAGCAAGTCCTATTGGTCACCTTCCAGGCAGGTCACTTTTTACCACCCCTGCTATTACCACCCTACTTCTACAGTCACATCTTTGTAGATACTAGAGTTTAAACCAACAGTTTACTTCTGCTCTTGGTTTTCAAAAGCTAGTTTTATTCATAACTGTTAGAGTGATCCTTTGAAAAGTGTCTAAGACAGAGTACTCTTATTCGGTATCTGTGGGGGATTGTTTCCAGAGCCCCCTGTGGATACTAAAATCAAGTCCCTTATATACAGTGGTGTATGTAGCATTTGCCTATAACCTATGTACCTCTTCCCATGTACTGTAAATCATCTCTGGGTTACTTAAAATACTTTATATCGTGTAAATGCTATGTAAATAGTTGTACCGTATTGGTTTTTAAAATTTTTATTTTTTATTGTTTTTATTGAGGTTTTTTTGGTGAATATTTTTGATCCACAGTTGGTTGAATCTGCGGATGCAGAGGGCCACCTGTATTCCATTTTCCCGTTCAGGACCCCAGATGAGTTCACATTATCCCTGAATGACAGCTCTCTAAGTGATCTGCCTCTGCTGTTTTCCCTCCAGCCTTATCTACCACTCTCCTCACACTCCTCTCACTTTCTGCTTGTATAGATGAGTCATCTCCACTTGACTTATCTGGTCTTTTGCAATAGCTTAGATACACCAATTTGTTTCTGCCTCAGGGCTTTTCTGCTTCTGCCTGGAATGCTTTTCCCTCAGATCTTCACACCAGTCACTCCTTTACTTCATTCAGGCTTCTGCTCCAGTGTTACTCTCAGCAAGGCCTCAGACCATGTTGCCATTACCCACTTTCTCTCTTTTTTAAACTTACGTTTTGTTCTCTTATACTTATTATCTAATATCATGAAATGTTTATTAGGATATATGTTCCTCACCAGAATGAAACTTTATGAGGGCATAGTCTTCATCTGCCTTTTTGCCACTCTGTTCTCAGTGCCCTAGCCCTATGTGTAACACATAATAGGCCCTCAACAAATAAATGTTAATAAATTAATCAAATGCTTCCTGAAGACACAAAAGAGTTCAACATATGTGAAAAAATTAAAATTAAAAAATGTATAGAATTAAAGACACCATAAAGACAAGTGACCAGCTGAGAAAACGAATATAATAATGTTAATTAGAACAAAAATGATCATTTTAATATAAAGAACAAGGGATTTATATGAAGAATACAATGATATTCAACTTTTCTAGTAATCTGGAAAATACAAATTAAAACCACAGTGAAATACTCTTACCCTCAGATTAGCAAAATATAAAAAGTCTGACAATATTAAGTATTGGGAAAGTTATAGAATAACTCTACTGGTGGGTATATAAATGAGTACAGTCACTTTGAATAGTTACTGGCAATATCTGGTTAACCGAGTTGAAGATACACATCTCCTCTGGCTCAGCTGTTAAATTCCTGGGTATATACCCTGGAGCAAACTTGTCCAACCCACAGCCTGCAGACCACATGCAGCCTACAGGATGGCTTTGAGTGCAGCCCAACACAAATTTGTAAACTTTCTTAAAACATTATGAGATTTTTTTTCGCAGTTTTTTCTTCTTTTTTAGCTCATCAGCAGTTTTTTTTTTCTCTTTTAACTCATCAGCAATCATTAGTGTTAGCATATTTATGTATGGCCCAAGGCAATTCTTCCAGTGTGGCCCAGGGAATCCAAAAGATTGGACACCCACCCCTGCCTAGAGACACTGAAATATGTTCACGAGTAGTTTATTTCATTGCAGCAGTATTTCATGGAAATGTGGAAACAATGTAAATGTTAATATGCAGATTGGATAACTGTTGTATTTATGTAGTATATAGCTGTTAATGATGTAGAGTTAAATATGCTCACATAGTTAGGATAAAATAGTATTGAATAAAAAACCAAATTACAGAAGAATACATATAGTATCATAATTTTTTCACCTAATACTTACAACTATTTGTGTACATATAGCTTTGAAATAAAAATATACCAAAAAATACAAGAACATGATAAACCAGCTAACAGTCATCTTGATGGTGGGAGGGATTTGGGGTCAGTGAAGCACACAAGGGGGAGCTTCATCTCTTCCCCAGCAAATGTGAGAAAATCCTAGACTTGATAAACCTGTTTAATGGATAAAAGGGTATCTGTTAATATCATTTTCTATACTTTATGTATGTTTATAATATAATTTTAAAAACTTTTCTAGTAAAATTGCTTATTTTATATTTAGGAGTACATTTTCTCTCTGTGAAGATAGTAAGACTGTAAAGCAAGAGTACATGTAATTTCAATAATGAAGTTACACTAAAATTGAGACCACATTCATGGGTAATAATTTCCAAGTGAAACTCCCCAAATTTAATTGATATTAAAATTGTAAGGAAAACAGTTAATTCCTCTCCTAACTGGGCAAACTAAGTATGGATTAATGACAGATGACGGTGAGTATAATTAACAGGAGTGACCTCTCAGAGAATCCTGGGGATTGAGTGATGGGCAGGCTCTCAGACATCTAGGCAGCAGGCTGGAAAATTATATTCTTTGAGCTTAAGTTTATTTCCGATTGGTTTCTTCCAAGGAGCTTTGTCTTCTATGGACAGAGAAATATTAATACAACTTGAAAAAAAATGCTTTGCACTGACTCTGATAGCTGAATGATCATCAAATGCTCTTTAATGGCCTTTTAAAATTAAAAGGTATTTAATCTGTAACTCCAGGTGGTTCCCCTCTCTCAGCGAAGTGGTGTTCTTGAATGGTGCACAGGAACTGTCCCCATTGGTGAATTTCTTGTTAACAATGAAGATGGTGCTCATAAAAGATACAGGCCAAATGATTTCAGTGCCTTTCAGTGCCAAAAGAAAATGATGGTGAGTGACACCCAAAATTAAAGGTTATTGCAAGATTATTTAATGGCTTATTAAAGCTGACAGCTATCAGATATTGTAGAACACAAAAAAACTTTAATTTCATCAGGTAATTGTCAAAGATACTAAGTAAAAGAAAAACTCATCAGAATGAAAGTGTGTGAGTGAAAAAGGAAGGATTTTAAACTATATAATATGTCAACCCTTGTCAGATAAGAAATGTAAAGGTTATTCAGTGTATGCTGATTGGTTTTCAATTTGGGATAAACTAATTCTTAGCAAACAAAACACTAAAATGCTAGGCTCGATGGCATGCACCTGTAATCCTACTTGAGAGGCTGAGTCTGCGGGATCACTTGAGCCCAGGATTTTGAGGCCAGCCTGGGCAACAGAGCAAGACCCCATCTCTAAAAAACAAACACACTAAAACAACAACAACAAGATTATGAAGTAATTTTTTATGATACTGATACAGAAAACCTGAGACATTTACAGTGTCACATTGGCCATCGAGTCTGATACTCATTCACTGAATCAGCAACATTTATTGTATGCTTTCTATCTACCAGGTACTGTGCTGACTTAAGACTTCACAAATATTATGACTAATGATCATGATCCTTATCCCCATTTTAAAATGAGAAGTTCAGAGAACTTGCCCAAGGCCAGTGAACTAATAAACAGAGCAAGGATTTGAGCCTTGTCTAAATCCAAAATCCATTTACTGTTCATTTTATTGTGCTTTCTGTGACATGTTTTTTAAAATGTGTGACAAGTGCTATAGGTGTTGTGATGGAAGTCTGTACAGGGCACACAGGGTACAGTGTAGGTATGGAGGAGGAAGTGCTTAGTTCTACCTGGGTGGGGAGAATAGAGAGAAGTAGATCCAAGAACTGCTTCACAGAGGAAAAGGTGTGTGAGCTGAGTTTTGTAAATGAGTTGTTTTTCCAGGCAGAAGGAGCATATAAGCAAAGGAGAGGAGGCATGAGCAGGCAAAGACAACATAAGCATAGGCTTACTGTTTGAGGAAGAAAAGATGAGATTGGAGCAGTAATTGTTGGTCAAAAGATGGACTGTTGCTTTATGAAATGCAAAGGAGTTTGCACTTTATGCTGTAGGCCTTATAAGACCCTAAAGGATAGTTATATCAGACTTGCATTTTAGAAAGAAATTCCGACAGCACTGTGGGTTCTATTTTTGAGAATGCAAACTGGAGGCATGAGATGGTCTGAACTGAGATGAATAGCAGTAGGAAGGGAGAATCGTGGGTAGAGATGAGAAATATGAAGGAGGCAGAATTCATAGGATTTGATTGCTGATTAAAAATAAGGTTGGGGGGCGGGTGTGGTAGCGCATGCCTGTAATCCCAGCACTTAAGGATACCAAGGCGGGAGGATTGCTTGAGCCCGGGAGTTTAAGATCAGCCTGGGAAACAGTGAGACCCCATCTCTACAAAAAATAAAAAGTCAGCCAGGTAATGGTGGCACATGCCTGTAATCCCAGCTACTCGAGGCTGAGGTGGGAGGATTGCTTGAGCCCAGGGGCCAAAGTTGCAGTGAGCTGTGATCACACCCCTGCACTCCAGTCCAGGTGACAGAGACCCTGTCACCCTGTCTCCAAAAAAAAAAATGTTGGAGAAAAGGATTGGCCAGTGCCTCCCAGTTTTCTGGTTGGGGCAGCTGGGTAGATGGTGAAGCTCTTTGCTGCACTGAAGAATAGAAGAGGTGACTAAAGTTTGCCAGAGATGAAGTATTTGAATTTGGAAGTGATCCAAGTGAAGATGCTGAATGGCAGCTTGAGAAGCACATTAAGCTAAAGCTTAATAAAGATATCTGGGCCAAACATACAGATTTAGAAATCATCAGCACATAGATGGGAGGGAGTTGAAGTCGGTAAGCTTTGCTTCAGGTAGTATTTTATAGCAAGAAGATGTTGGAGGTTAGAGATCTGAGTCATGTCAGCTGCCATCCATGAGGGATTCTTCTATTCTTTCTCTTTTCCTGTTTTCTATTGCAACCCAATGCTGTGATGCCATCTGAGGTTATCTGGAACTACTTAGGCATTTCTGTGTTTACTTCTGCTTAAGATTACAGGATTATTCAAATTAGAATTTAATCAAAACAAATAACAGTCACTGTAGGTGTGCTTCCTCCCCCAACAATTAATATGGAAATCCTAAAGGGATTATCACTTGTAATTAATTGCTTCCCTGTCCAGACTGTTAGCTTCTTGTAGGTAATGTATCCTGTTCATCTTTATTGCCCCTATATCTGTCATATTTTTATATAAAAATGTGTATATTAGTTTAATTGAACACAATATTGAAAAATATATATATGCTCTATTTAAAGGAGGTGCAAAAAAAGTCTTTTGAAGAGAAATATGAAGTCTTCATGGATGTTTGCCAAAATTTTCAGCCAGTTTTCCGTTACTTCTGCATGGAAAAATTCTTGGATCCAGCTATTTGGTTTGAGAAGCGATTGGCTTATACGCGCAGTGTAGCCACTTCTTCTATTGGTAATCTTCTTGTACATATAGTAAATTCAGCACTTTGTTGTTTGGCAGGTTTTATTTTTGTTTGATTCAGCACTTTTTCTACATTCTGAGTTGCAGGGGGATGACAGTGATGATGTGGTTAGTAACCAAACCATCTTCATTATTAAATCATGTTTCTTGTTCATCCTGATTCTTAGCATCTACCTTTTTATAACTTATGCAGAAGAGAATTCTCCTACTTCGATAAATAATAAAAAGACAGGGTTTTCTTCTTTGTTTTATAGTGAATATGGCATATTTTCTCTCCTCTCAATATATTATTTTCTGAGACTTTCTTTGGAAAATAATGAAACCTGTGATAACTTATTTCCTTTAATTATTTTTGTTCTTTTGCATATAACCTCTAAAATACCTCTAAATATTATCACCTAGTGATTAATACTGTTTAATAGAATTTTGTTTTCAGAATAGAAATCATGAGATATATTTAAATATTTTGTGTACAATATATATTTTGACTTTTTTTCCTTAAGAAATTAGAATAGGTAGATAGTATGGTTAACAAAATCCTAGAGTATGAGAACTAATGGAAACATTAGAGATCATCTAATCTATTTTTTTTTTTTTTTTAACTAAAGATGACTCCCTCCATCACTTACATACTATACCCCAGGAAGGCAGGGCATGTATGTTTTGAAAGAGTTCTCAGGTAATTGTGAAACTCTCTTCTACATAGAGAATCACTAATCTGATACAACTAGTTTATAAACAAGAAAGTAGGCCTAGTTAATGACAGAGTGAGCCAGACACCCAGTCATTCTGATTCCCTACCCAATGTTTTTTTTGTAATACCATGTGATTTCTCCCATTAGTGCATGTCATCATCTGTCTTAAATACAGAAATGCAGTTTTTTTGGGGGATACATACCTGGTGAAATGAATGAATGATTAATTTGTGTTAAATATAATTCATCCAGGAGAAGAAAGTTTCACTGAAGAGTGAAGAGTTTATCCATAGACTTCTCATTTTATAAGTATGTTCAATAAAAATTTGAGTACATATAATGCACAGCTTTGGCCCAGGTAAATAATGGGTCTCAACTTTAGCCACAATAATTTTTTAAGTACTAATATTTTAAAATGTGTGCCTATTAGTAAAGAGAAAATTTTTTTAGCAAATCATCTAGGATTTGTAAAATGCAATATGCATTAAAATAGCTGGCAAGATTTGAGTTAAACTCAATATGGCCAGTTATGCACATCATTTAAGTAGGCTAAAAATCCTAAACTACTTAAAGATTATACCACGTTAGTGGTCTTAGTTGAAATTAAGGCTGTGTATTAGAAAGAGATGGAATCAGTGATTTCAGATTGTTCGTTTTTTTTTCTTCCAGTTGGTTACATACTCGGACTTGGTGATAGACATGTACAGAATATCTTGATAAATGAGCAGTCAGCAGAACTTGTACATATAGACTTAGGTAAGTAATAAAATCTGTGTATCTCTATTCTTTTTAGTAAATATTTGGTCATCACGGAATGTTGTTTGTCTACCAAGATATTACAAATATAAAAGAGAGACAGATACATGGAAACAGTAAATATTGGGTTTTTTTGTTTTCAGCATAAACAGTTGTCCTGGAAGAAACAGTTAACTCTGCCTGGGATACTGAGTGAAACTTAATAGATGAGGTGACTTTTGAGCCTGGTCTTCAAGAAAGAAAGCATAATTCAGACAGAAGATAGAGCAGATTCAAAAGAAGGAATCAGGGCTATTCCACCAAAACAAGGAGTAATTTTAAGATGTAGCATGTTGTGGGAGTGGTGAGACATTAAATGTGTCTGGAGTGAAGTAAGCTTGTAGTTGAGTCGCTTGAGAGAGAGATTGGTACTAGACTGTGAAAAGCCAGGCTAAGGAGTTTCAACTTTATTGCATTAAGCCATAGGAAATAAATGAAGGACATGATAATATTTTATTTTCAGAAATATAATTTTAGGAGCACTTTGGGGAGTGGTATTGGCAGCAGGAAGAAAAATTAAGGGATATTGTAATAGTTTAGATGAGAAATGATGAAGATTTATACTAAAGTTGTAGAAACCAGAATATTAGATTTGAGGGACATTTTTGTAGTAAACTGTACCAGTGATACTAGATGAGGAAAAAGTGGGGGAATGGGGCCCCCAGATAACTGAAGCTTCTAGCTAAGGAATATATCAAGTTTTGTAAATAATAAGAAAGTGATGAATTTAGTTTTGCTCATTATCTTGAAGTATTAATGGGATTTCTAGGTGGAATAGACAGTTTAATATATAAGAAAGAAAGAAGTGTGAATGTAATGATGGAGATCCAGAATCTTCAGCAAACAGATTTCAGTTGAAGTCACTGGGCTGGAGGAGGTTCTGATCTTACACAGCATCCTTGATAAAGAGACCTAAAGATGAAATCATAAGGAAAGTGAGCCTTGGAAAGGCTGAGCCAGAAAAAGATGAGAAGTACTCAAGTCTTGAAAACTAGGAAGTCAGGATCTTGGAAGGCAAGAGGGGAAAATCTTTTATGAAAGAAGTAGTGCTCAATAGTATCTGATACGGAAAGGTCAGAGAGGATGAATGCTGAAAATAGACCTTTGAATTTAACAAGTAATCAATCTTAGAGGCCTTGGAAGTCCCCTTTGGATAGAATGGAGGAAACCATACCGTAAAAAGGCAAGGACTGAATGGAAGTTAAGGATGTGTAGATTAAGAATGTGGAATCTGCCAGGTGCGGTGGCTCACGCCTGTAATCCCAACACTTTGGGAGGCCGAGGCAGGTGGATCATGAGGTCACGAGATTGAGACCTTCCTGGCCAACATGGTGAAACCCCATCTCTACTAAAATACAAAAAATTAGCCAGGTGAGGTGGTGGGCACCTGTAGTCCCAGCTACTTGGGAGGCTGAGGCAGGAGAATCACTTGAACCGGGGAGGCAGAGGTTGCAGTGAGCTAAGATCGCGCCACTGCACTTCGGCCTGGGTGACAGAGCAAGACTCTGTCTCAAAAAAAAAAAAAAGAATGTGGAATCTTCCTACAAGAAGTTTAGAAGGGAAGGGAAGGATGGCAGAGAGATTTGCTGCAGAATGACAGGCATATTTGGTCCTTGCTTTTTTAAGACAGGAGAGGTTTAAACCTGTTAGATATTGAAGATACAGGAGAAAAACAAAAGATAAAAAGATAGCAAGGGAAATCATAAAGTACGTAAGTCTGATAGCATTGGCTTTAGATTGGAGGCATGTTAGCTTTTCTGCTGAGAGAGAAGGAAAAGTGATGCCAATAGGAAAGTCTTAAGCTAGAGAGGAAGGAGTATGAAGGAATTATATTTGCTATTCTGTTTTTGCTGAGAAATAGAAAGCATGCTCATTTGCTAGGAATTGGAGGGATGGTAACTGGCCTTAAAAGATCAATAAAATTCTAAAATTTACCATGGAAATGAGACCAAGACCTGACTAGAAAGGGATAAATAAATAAGACATGCCAAGCAGTTTAAGGGGCACTTTCAATCCTAATTTGTAGTGGAGCCAATAGGGTTGTTGTATGATTTTCCAGCAGTCCTCAACATCCTTGGAGCTTAAGTTGTAGTTTAAAATGGGAGATGTGGCAGAGGGACAAGGGGACAAGAAGATTTGAAGCACTGATAAGAGTAATCAAGCTTATTGTCTCTACCCCCCGGCTGAGTTGGGGAAGGAAGAGGGCTAATAAACTAGAAATCTCAGTCAAATTTGAAGACTGTGTAGTAAGAATAAGGGGTAGAAGGAGAAGAGGTTTTGATTAGAATGTACAATTTACAATGTCTAAGAAGGTGCAGTTTTAGCAGACTCATTTCTGGAGTACAACCCATATGAGTGGTTTGCTAAGATAGAATGAAATTGAAATTGAATTCCATTAGAACAGAGATGGGCACGGATATTATATGGTTTTCCCCAGAATGAATTCTAGAGTTGGGACAGAGGGGAAGATTGTGAGCCAGGTCCATGCCAACATTCAGTGAATGTGAGAGAAAACCTTACAGGTTTACATAGTAAACATTAAGATGGGAGGGATTTGTTAGAGCTAGAAGGTGGGGATCTCAACAGAGGAGCCAGACTTTATCTGAGAATGAAAGGGCAGTGGTCTGGAAGACGTAAATTAGAGGTAGGAGTATGCCAACCTGTGTCCATTCAGGTCATGCTAAAAGCATCTATAAATGAGAAGGGTAAATTGGTACAACCCCTTTGGAATATTGTTTGGCATTATCCACTAAAGCTGACTTTATGTATATCCTGTGACCCATCAATTCCACTCCAACAGAAATGCATACATATGTATAAAAATGTTTATAGTAGCACTATTCATAATAGCCCCTAACTGGAAACAATCCAGATATCCATCATAGGTAGAATGGATGAACAAATTGTCATATATTTATATTCTCTTTGTATATAATGAGATTGAATGAACAATAACACACAATATAGAAGACTCTCACAAATATAATGCTATGTGAAAGATTCCAACACAAAAGAGTACATATGTATAATTCCATTTACATAAAATTCAAAAGCTGATAAAATTAATGTATAGTGTTAGAAATCAGGATAGTGGTGACCCTTTGAAAGAGGTGATTAGTGACTGGTAGGAGGGGCTGAAGGGGGACCTCTGGAATGCTGGTAGAGTTCTGTTAACGTAGATTTGTTCACTTTGCAAAAATCTCAGTGAGTCACACTTGGGTGATTTGTATACTATTCTGTGTATATCTGTTTGGTTACCTGTTGCTGCATAACAAACCACCCCAAAATTTAGTAGCTTAAAATCACAATTTATTTATTATTATCTCTCATAGTCTGTTGACTGGGCTCAGCTGGGCAGTTTTCACTTAGAATCTCTCATGCAGCTGCAGTTAGCATCTGGGGCTGGAGTTAAGACTCAGCTGGGCCAGAGTTCATGATGGCTTCTTCACTTACATGTCTGATGCTTCAGCACTCCTATGTGGCCTCTCTGTCCACAATAGTGTCCTGGACCTACTCAGCATCTCGGGGCTCCAAGGGGAAGGAAGTGGAAGTTAAGGGCTAGGCCTGCAACTTGCACAGTATCACTTCCATCACATTCTGTCATCACATAGTCATGTCATAGGGTCCATCCAGGTTCTTCCCTGTTTCTGGGACTCCAATAACCCTATGTTAGGCCTTCTCAGTGTATCATTTATACTGTTACCTGCTAGTCTATATTTTCCAACCTTTTTTTCCTTTTTTCTGACTCACTCCTTGATGTCAGTGGACATATCCGGGGAACCTGGACTTTCAGCCCTACTCAGCTACAGCAAGCCCTTTCCCTGTTGAGTGTCAGTGGAGGCCAATTGGGGAATCTAGTCTTCTGCCCTTACCTAGCACTAACAAGGTGGTGACTCCCAAAGGCATCAAAGGCAGAAGTTTAAGGAAGATCCTGAGTCTCATAATAACTAAAAGGTGTAGGTGTCAATTGAAAATCATTAGTCATACCTGGAACCAGGAAAATCTCAACTTTAATGAAAAATGGCCACCTGTAGGTGCCAACACTGAGATGACAATGATGTTGGAATTAGATATCTAAGATTTTAAAGCAGCCATCATAAAAACACTGAAGGAGCAATTACAAACATGCTTGAAACAAATGAAAATATAGTAAGTCTCAGCACAGAAATAATTAGTCTCAGTATAGAAGTAGATATAAAGGAGAACCAGATGGAAATTTTAGAACAGAAAAATATAGTAAATAAAATAAAAAATTTCAACTGCAGAATGAGGAGACAGAAGAAATGATCAGTGAACAGAAGACAGAGCAGTAGAAATTACCCAAGCTGAGCAACAGAGGAAGAAAATTAATAGGAAACCTTCAGCATCTAGGGCTAAACAGAGTTCCTAGACTTGATACCAAAAGAACAATCTTTAAGAACTCTGAAAACTTAACAACAAAATCTACTTATAAAATGGCCATGTACTACAAATGTGTATAGCAGCTTTACTCATCAATAGCCAAGAACCGGAAAAATCCAGATGTCCTACAGTGGGCAAATGCTTAAACAAACTGTGTTACATCCATGCCCTGAAATACTACTCAGCAATGAAAAGAAACAGAACTATTGATATACATAACAATTTGGATGAATCTCCAGAGAATTAGGCTGAGTGTAAAAAGCTATTCCCAAAAGGTTACATACTGTATGATTATTCCACTTCCATTTATATAACATACTTGAAATGACAAAATTATAAAAATGGAGAACAGATTAGTGGCTGCTAGAAAAATAGGGGGTTAGGGGGCTGGGTGATAGGCTATGGGAGGGAAATAGGTGTGGCCGTACAGGGCAGTATGAAGGATCCTTATATTACATAGCTTGACTGCGTCGATGTCAGTAGTATTATAGTTTTGCAGGATATTACAGTTGGGGTGAAATGGGTAAAAGGCATATGGGATGATCTTTTCTGTATAATTTCTTACAACTCCAAGTGAACATTTAATTATCTCATAAAGTCTCATTAATTTTTTTTTTTTTTGAGATGGAGTTTCACTCTTGTCGCCCAGGCTGGAGTGCAATGGCACGATCGCAGCTCCATGTATCCTTCACCTCCCAGGTTCAAGTGATTCTCCTGTCTCAGCCTCCTGAGTAACTGGGATTATAGGTGCCTGCCACCACGCCCAGCTAATTTTTGTATTTTTAGTAGAGACAAGGTTTCACCATGTTGACCAGGCTGGTCTCTTAACTCTTGACCTCAGGTGTCAGGCCTCCTCGGGATTACAGGCGTGAGCCACCGCACTCAGCCTAAAATTTTTTTAAATATAAATATATCATCTCCATTTTAAATTATACCAGTAGTTACTTCATTTTTAAAAATCACCCTTTAACCTAGATTTCTCTAGTTAGGTTAAGAAGTAGTTACGTTATTTGGATTTGAGGTGGATCTCGTAGACAGTGAAGAAGATGAGGAAGGCAGCCAGGGCAGAAGGAAACTACTATACATACTAGTATTCATAGAATATCGGTAACATATGGTTTGTTGCCTTTGTAAAGTTCACATTCTAACTGGAAAGAAAGTAAATTAGCTGTCAAACCTCCTAACCTCACTGTATTCTTTACTTTAGGTGTTGCTTTTGAACAGGGCAAAATCCTTCCTACTCCGGAGACAGTTCCTTTTAGACTCACCAGAGATATTGTGGATGGCATGGGCATTACTGGTGTTGAAGGTGTCTTCAGAAGGTAAGTGATACGAAGTAAAGGAGGGAAATAATTTTTGATGTCAAAATTACATGGGCTGGGCATGGTTCTTTGCACCTGTAATCCCAGCTACTCAGGAGGCTGAAGTGGGAGGATTGTTTGAGCCCAGGAGTTTGAGTCCAGCCTAGGCAATACAGCAAGACCCTGTCTCTAAAACACACACACACATGCACACACACACGGGTTAGAGATTTGTATAGATTGTAGAATTTAATGCTAGAATTGTATTCCAGTGCCTTATCAATACTAAGGAAAAGACCCTGGGTAAAAGCAATAATAGCTTCCCTTCCTTCCACCCACCTGGGACCTAAGCCCATGTAACATACGTACTGTTATTCCGAACCTCCTCTGTAAGCATCCCACCTTTACTTTACACCTCTGTCCTGGCTGACTCTTTTTTAATGATCCAAACTACTATTAGTTGCTCATCACTGGGCATATAGAAGAGACTACATTTTTATTTATAGGAGCTTGTGTTCTAGTATAACATTGTGCTACTAAAAAAGCTTTGCAGTTCCTTGTAGTTCTCCCAGCATAGGTCTGTGTACTCACTTGGATTGGGGCAGATTGCAGTCAGTGTAAACTAATAATTGCCACAATAATCAAAGACTGAGAGCTGAGCACAGTGGTGCATGCCTGTAATCCCAGCTACTTGGGAGGCTGAGGCAGGAGGATGACTTGGCCCCAGGAGTTTGAGACCAGCCTGGGCAATGCAGCAAGACCCCATTGCCAAAAGAAAAGAAAAGAAAATCAAAGACTGAAAGAAATCTTTCATAGTAGTGTTGTGTTATTCTTGTAAATACCAAGCTTGTGAAATAGTCAAATACATATTTGTATTCATTTCAAATATCTAACGAAAGCCCACTCTGCCAAGTATTATGCTATTTTGAGATACAAATGTGTAGATTATTAAGCATACGCTCAGCATACTACACATGGCAGTATACAGATAAAGATATGTTGAAAATATTGGCGTGTAACAAAATCTGTATTTATAATGTTTGACTCTAGATGCTGTGAGAAAACCATGGAAGTGATGAGAAACTCTCAGGAAACTCTGTTAACCATTGTAGAGGTAAAGTATTTTATAAGGAAGAATTTATTTATTTATTTATTTTTACCAGATGGACTGTGTATCTCGTCAGGAAGTCACTGATATGAAGAGCACTGCTTCATTTTAACATAGGGGGATGTGACTGGGCAGCAGAAGGGAGGAGATTGTGCACTTAGCCTTTTCACACATCCAAAAATACTGGTTTAGAAATGCCTTCAGCCCCCCTCAAGTTTCTTGGAATGTTAGAGCATTGTAAGTAGTCTCTAGTTTTCAATTCATAAATCAACTCTTTGACATTTAGATATTCCATATGGTATTATTATTTTCAGAATGGTTTCCATTAGGGTTTAAGAAAAATCAGTAATTTATATCTCCTTTTTCCCTGCCCAGGTTTAGAACTAATTAGTCAGACAAATGGAGATCAAATTGTCAGCATCATTACTAGAGGAACAAGGCTTAGGAATGAGGGCCAGACTAGTTTACTGCTGGTGCTACCTCAGTACCTCTCTGCTGTCTTAACCTTGGGACAGCTCACCTGAATAGGGTTTGGGCCTGCAGAGCAAACACATGTAATCAGGATCACTGCCTTGTCTTGATCCAGGGCAGAAAAAAGGAAGTCAAACAAATTTCAGTGTCTGTGCTGTTAGTGGCTATGCCAGTCATTCACCAATCTGGTAAAGGTATGTGAGACAAGAAATCAGGAATGTGGCCTCCCCAGGGAAACATGGCAGGTAGAGTGCAGTATGGGCTTGCCTCTTTTCCACTCCTCAGCTTTTCTTCCTTTAACCTGATTATGTTGGACTGGCTGCATGTTAGTATTACTTGTACTGCATTTAAAAAACATTGATGCTGATCAAATTCAAACCAGGTTTCTAGGGATGGGGCAGGAATATGTGTATTTTTAAAAATCTCTCCTACTGTTCAACTAGGATATGAGAACTGTCTTAATTCATTGGCATTGACCATTAAGCCTGTGGTCAATAAGGGTGGGGCTTTATCCCTTGGAAGATGAGTAACAGTCCATCAGGGTGGTCCTTTGTGCACCTTTATGAACCGAGGCATCTTTATAGATCTCCTTTGGACTGCAGATGGTAATACAGATTTTGCTACAAAGAGTTTACTGAGGCCGGGCGCGGTGGCTCACGCCTGTAATCCCAGCACTTTGGGAGTCTGAGGCGGGTGGATCACGAGGTCAGGAGATCAAGACCAACCTGGCTAACACAGTGAAACCCCGTCTCTACTAAGAAAAATACAAAAAATTAGCCAGGCGCAGTGGCAGGCGCCTGGAGTCCCAGCTACTCAGGAGGCTGAGGCAGGAGAATGGCATGAACCTGGGAGGTGGAGCTTGCAGTGAGCCGAGATGGCGCCACTGCACTCCAGCCTGGGCGACAGAGTGATACTCCGTCTCAAAAAAAAAAAAAAAAAAGAGTTTACTGAAATAGGTCCCAATAATATGTTGGTAAAATTAAATCCAAGGCTGTGCTATTCCCAAGGTTAAAAATACATTCTTTTTTCTTTTACCCATTTCAAATTCTGTTCATACATGTTGTCATTTGTTACAGTTTGCCATTGGTTCTGCAGTAAGAATAAATGATAAGAAAATAAGCATGATGTGTAACATTTTAAAAAAATAATACATGGTAACATGGATACCTCAATAATGTCGAAATTAAACTCTAAAGTTATATCATCTTGCACTTTTTCATGTAAGAAAAAGAGGGCCGGGTGCGGTGGCTCACGCCTGTAATCCCAGCACTTTGAGAGGCCAAGACAGGTGGATCACCTGAGGTCAGGAGTTCAAGACCAGTTTGGCCAACATGGTGAAACCCCGTCTTTAATAAAAATACAAAAATTAGCTGGGCGTGATGGCAGGCACCTGTAATCCCAGCTACTCAGGAGGCTGAGGCAGGAGAATCGCTTGAACCCAGGAGGCGGAGGTTGAAGTGAGCTGAAATTGCACCATTTCCCTCCAGCCTGGGCGACAAGAGCAAGACTCTGTCTTAAAAAAAAAAAAGCCCAAACTTTTCAAATTAAAGAGTCAAAGCAGCTTAACATATTCTTTAGTATTTTACTCTACCTAGTTTCAGTCACAAGAGATTTTTATGCTAAGGTGGATTTGGGAGTTTCTTCCAGTAGTTGTATCCTACCTAACACTCACCAGAAGAAGGTAGTTCTTTTAGGGCCTCAGAAATCTTACTAGTTTAATGCCAAACTGCTTATGGACTTCATTTTTTAGAGTGGTAGGAGATCAAATTAGAGAAGTGACAGTGGCCAGATTCTTTGCCATTATGAGGACTTTGGATTTCCTCTGAGTGAGGGTTTTGAGTCTGAAAAGTGATTTGCACCTCCACCTAGAATAACTCTCACCTTTAGACACACCCTCCAATGCTTTGTGTATTTTACACTCATCTACCTAATCTTCCCTCCGTAAATCTGTCCGAATTTCCCAAAATCATTTGGTGTGATTGTCCCAATCTTCAAGAATAATTTCCCCAGTGATCTTACCACAGTAAGACCCTTTCTGCCTTCAGCTTTAGGAGGGTGCTTCTCAATAGCATCCTGGTTCCCAGTCCTCTGGGACATCATTTCTTTCCTCTCTTGGATTCATTTCTTTTCTTCTCTTAGATTTCATTGAGACACAGTCACTATTTCTGAACTGATCTCCCCGCTTCCTAAGCCCCTCCTTCAGAGCACTTTACCCTGGGTGTATTTCCCTTTTCCTCTCAGTGTATTTGTCTCTCCTGGCCTTCAAGATTTCATTTTCTTCCTAATGGACCATTCTGTCCTCTAAGATTTTATGTGTTCTGCTAAGGAAATATATCTCTCCCTCTAGCTCAGTGATGCTTAGCCAAGAGCAATTTTGTCCCCTAGAGGACAGTTGGCAATGTCTGGAGGCATTTTTGGTTGTCACAATTGGGGATGGGAGATGAGGATAGTATTGGCATCTACTGGGTAGAGGCCAGGGATGCTGCTGAACACCCCAGAATGTACAAGTTAGCCCCCACAGCAAAGAAATACCCCATCCAAAATGACAGTAGTGCTGAGACTGAGAAACCCTGCTCTAGCTTAATCAGTCTCTATTCCTTTACTGTTTCCAACCACTTCTGTCTTGTCAGACTGAAGCATAATTTTTTACTTATTCCAGTTCCTCCTTAATTCTAATATTTGCAAGTATGATTCCTGACAGAAGCCCTTGGTTTTGAAGTAATTTGGATTTTTCTTCTACTTCAGCCCAAGAAAACCATCTAGTCTATATTAGAGGCCTTCATTCCTTTTCATTAGTTCATTAATAAAATATATTAATGTTTCCCTTTTGTGGGTGAAACTGGTTTGGATCTCTGAAATCTAAAGCCATGTCAGTTCCCAACTTGGACACTGTCACAAGTCACATAGGAACCCTTGAACTTAACGAACAAGCTACATGTAATCAAGCTCAGTTTCTCCACAGTATTTAATGGTCCTGGAGGACACTCAAAACAGCATTAAAAAATAGAGAGATTTTGGTTCTGCTAATCTAGTACATGTCCTGAAACTAAATCTGCTAAAGGCATTTTATAGTCCCAACCTGCAGATTTACTGAGAAACTGAATACAGGTAGCAGCAAAAAAGTGTTCCAACCTTGTAATACTGGAATGTCCTGTAGAATCATTCTTTGTATTGTCTCCACTTATTACTAAGATTGGTAAGCATTTGCTAAAGCCTATTTTTTTTAAAGTTCTGTGTTTATAAATACCAGAGCAGTTAGCTGTTCTGAACTGCCAATATCAGAAATTCCTCATGACCTCGCTTTCTAACATTTAAGACCTAAAGCCACTTGCTCTAGCCATGTCAGTTTTTTTGGTATCCTAATTCTACACCTAATATATATCTCAAGATTCCAAACGCAGCACCAAACCTTGGGTTTTGAGGAGGTTTCAACAAATTATACCTTTCTGGATCCACCCAGATTTAGAACTGAGAGAAAAAGAGCCATAGGAATAGGGTGGAGATCAGAATTTCAGGTTTATTACTGATAAAACTATTGGAGAAGATGGCTTAGGAGTGAGGTCCAAATAGGCTTGCTCATGCTCTCCAGTTCCCACATCCCAATCTATACCTTGAGACAGCCTGGCTGAGGAAGAATTGGGCCCTACAAAGCAAATACCCTAACCCAGGGTTAAGAGTAGAGAGAGAAGGAAAGAAAGTGACTAATGCTTCTCTCCTTTTAATAGATTAAAGCCACATATCTACAACTATCTGATCTTTGACAAACCTGACAAAAACAAGCAATGGGGAAAGGATTCCCTATTTAATAAATTGTGCTGGGAAAACTGGCTAGCCATATGTAGAAAGCTGAAACTGGATCCCTTCTTTACACCTTATACAAAAATTAATTCAAGATGGATTAAAGACTTACATGTTAGACCTAAAACCATAAAAACCCTAGAACAAAACCTAGGCAATACCATTCAGGACATAGGAATTGGCAAGGACTTCATGTCTGAAACACCAAAAGCAATGGCAACAAAAGCCAAAATTGACAAATGGGATCTAATTAAACTAAAGAGCTTCTGCACAGCAAAAGAAACTACCATCAGAGTGAACAGGCAACCTACAGAATGGGAGAAAATTTTTGTAACCTACTCATCTGACAAAGGGCTAATATCCAGAATCTACAATGAACTCAAACAAATTTACAAGAAAAAAACAACCCCATCAAAAAGTGGGCGAAGGATATGAACAGACACTTCTTAAAAGAAGACATTTATGCAGCCAAAAAACACATGCAAAAATGCTCATCATCACTGGCCATCAGAGAAATGCAAATCAAAGCCACAATGAGATACCATCTCACACCAGTTAGAATGGCCATCATTAAAAAGTCAGGAAACAACAGGTGCTGGAGAGGATGTGGAGAAATAGGAACACTTTTACACTGTTGGTGGGACTGTAAACTAGTTCAACCATTGTGGAAGTCAGTGTGGCGATTCCTCAGGGATCTAGAACTAGAAATACCATTTGACCCAGCCATCCCATTACTGGGTATATACCCAAAGGATTATAAATCATGCTGCTATAAAGACACATGCACACGTATGTTTATAGCAGCACTATTCACAATAGCAAAGACTTGGAACCAACCTAAATGTCCAACAACGACAGACTGGATTAAGAAAATGTGGCACATATACACCATGGAATACTATGCAGCCATAAAAAATGATGAGTTCATGTCCTTTGTAGGGACATGGATGAAGCTGGAAACCATCGTTCTCAGCAAACTATCGCAAGGACAGAAAACCAAACACCATATGTTCTCACTCATAGGTGGAAATTGAACAATGAAAACACATGGACACAGGAAGGGGAACATCACACACCGGGGACTGTTGTGGGGTAGGGGGAGGGGGGAGGGATAGCATTAGGAGATATACCTAATGCTAAATGACAAGTTAATGGGTGCAGCAAACCAACATGGCACATGTATACATATGTAACAAATCTGCACATTGTGCACATGTACCCTAAAACTTAAAGTATAATAATAATAAAAAAAAATAGATTAGTTTCATCCAGTCAGGAAACATGGGTCAAGGGATGTCACCCCTAACCATGGAGGAAGAATGAATTCAGAATGAAATGAAAGCTTGGAGCATTATGCTAGGATAGTTTCCTCCACAAGGAAACATGAAGTGTGCATGATGTTTGTTCCCCTCCCCCATCAACTACCAAAGGACTGGCTTGATACTTGTATGATACTGGTTCTACTGTTTCTAAGTAAGTGATTAAAATGTACATTGTTCTTTTAATACATATGTTCTCTCTGTTTAGGTCCTTCTGTATGATCCACTCTTTGACTGGACCATGAATCCTTTGAAAGCTTTGTATTTACAGCAGAGGCCGGAAGATGAAACTGAGCTTCACCCTACTCTGAATGCAGATGACCAAGAATGCAAACGAAATCTCAGGTGAGCAGTATTTTAAGAAGGTCCTGTTGTCAGTTGTTCAGATTTTCTTATTCCCAAGGCCTTTAAACTGTTCATCTCACTGAAACCTTTGTTGTTTTTGTCCTTAGTGATATTGACCAGAGTTTCAACAAAGTAGCTGAACGTGTCTTAATGAGACTACAAGAGAAACTGAAAGGAGTGGAAGAAGGCACTGTGCTCAGTGTTGGTGGGCAAGTGAATTTGCTCATACAGCAGGCCATAGACCCCAAAAATCTCAGCCGACTTTTCCCAGGATGGAAAGCTTGGGTGTGATCTTCAGCATATGAATTACCCTTGCATTCAGCTTTTAGAAATGATATTTTAGCCTTTATTTTTAATCTGCCAACATACTTTAGGTAGGGATTAATATTTAAGTGAACTATTGTGGTTTTTTTTTGAATGTTGGTTTTAATACTTGATTTAATCACCACTCAAAAATGTTTTGATGGTCTTAAGGAACATCTCTGCTCTCACTCTTTAGAAATAATGATTATTCAAGCTGAGCACAGCGGCTCACGCCTGTAATCCCAGCACTTTGGGAGGCCGAGGCAGGAGGATCACAAGGTCAGGAGTTCGAGACCAGCCTGGCCAGTATGGTGAAACCCCGTCTCTACTAAAAAATACAAAAATTAGCCGAGCATGGTGGTGGGCACCTATAATCCCAGCTACTTGAGAGGCTGAGGCAGGAGAATCTCTTGAACCTGGATAGGCGGAGGTTGCTGTGAGCCAAAATCATGCCATTGCACTCCAGCCTGGGTGACAAGAGCGAAACTCTGTCTCAAAACAAACAAACAAACAAAAACCAGAAATGTATTTGATTTTTCCTAGTAAGATCACTAAGTGTTACTAAATAAGGAAGTTGTTACGGAGAACAAGTCTCAAAGACACAGTTAGTGTAGTTACTATTTTTTTAAGTGTGTATTAAAACTTCTCATTCTATTCTCTTTATCTTTTAAGCCCTTCTGTACTGTCCATGTATGTTATCTTTCTGTGATACTGTCATAGATTGCCTTCTAGTTCATGAATTCTCTTCTCAGCTGTATATAATCGCTTTTACCCTATCCATTGGGCTTCTTCTTTCAGAAATTATTTTTCATTTCTAATTATGCATCATTTTTCAGATCTGTTTCTTGATGTCATTTTTTAATGTTTTTTAAATTTTTTTTATGTCACTAATTATTTTAAATGTCTGTACTTGATAGTCACTCTAATAGTTCTATTAAATTTAGTTCCTGCTGTTTATATCTGTTGATTTTTGTATTTGATAGGCTGTTTATCCAGTTTTGTCTTTTTGAAAAGTGAGTTTATTTTCAGCAAGGCTTTATCTATGGGAATCTTGAGCGTCTGTTTATGTCATATTCCCAGGGCTGTTGCTGACACAAGCCCATTCTTATTTTAATTTCTTGGCTTTAGGGTTTCCATACCTGAAGCATAGCATAAATTACTGATAGGAGATTTCCCAGGCCAAGGCAGACGCACTTCCTCCTCATCTCCCTTTGCTAGTGGGCAGAATATTTGATTGATGCCTTTTTCACTGAGAGTATAAGCTTCCATGTGTCCCACCTTTATGGTAGGGGTGGAAGGAGGTACATTTAATTCCCACTGCCTGCCTTTGGCAAGCCCTGGGTTCTTTAGTCCCCATATAGATGTCTAAGCTAAAAGCCATGGGTTAATGAGACTGGCAAATTGTTCCAGGACAGCTACAGCATCAGCTCACGTATTTACCTCTCTGGTTTTTCACTCCCCTCATTTTTTTCTGAGACAGAGTCTTGCTTTGTCACCTGGGCTGGAGTGCAGTGGTGTGATCTCAGCTCACTGCAACCTCCGCCTCCCGGGTTCAAGCAATTCTCCTGCCTCAGTCTCCCGAGTAGCTGGGACTACAGGCATGTGCCAACACGCCTGGCTAATTTTTTGTATTTTTAGTAGAGGCGGAGTTTCACCGTGTTAGCCAGGATGGTTTCGATCGCCTGACCTCGTGATCCACCCGCCTCGGCCTCCCAAAGTGCTGGGATTACAGGCGTGAGCCACCGTGCCCAGCCTCATTCCCCTCATTTTTGACCGTAAGGATTTCCCTTTTCTTGTAAGTTCTGCTATGTATTTAAAAGAATGTTTTCTACATTTTATCCAGCATTTCTCTGTGTTCTGTTGGAAGGGAAGGGCTTCGGTATCTAGTTTGATACATAGCTAGAAGTGGAACATTTCTCTGTCCCCCAACTGTCATCATATAAGATAAATATCAGATAAAAAGCCACCTGAAAGTAAAACTACTGACTCGTGTATTAGTGAGTATAATCTCTTCTCCATCCTTAGGAAAATGTTCATCCCAGCTGTACTGATTCATATTTGATCTCCTCACCTTCCCCTCCCCTAAAACCAATCTCCAGAACTTTTTGGACTATAAATTTCTTGGTTTGACTTCTGGAGAACTGTTCAGAATATTACTTTGCGTTTCAAATTACAAACTTACCTTGGTGTATCTTTTCCTTACAAGCTGCCTAAATGAATATTTGGTATATATTGGTAGTTTTATTACTATAGTAAATCAAGGAAATGCAGTAAACTTAAAATGTCTTTAAGAAAGCCCTGAAATCTTCATGGGTGAAATTAGAAATTATCAACTAGATAATAGTATAGATAAATGAATTTGTAGCTAATTCTTGCTAGTTGTTGCATCCAGAGAGCTTTGAATAACATCATTAATCCGCTCTTTAGCTTTGCATGGTATGCTATGAGGCTCCTGTTCTGTTCAAGTATTCTAATCAATGGCTTTGAAAAGTTTATCAAATTTACATACAGATCACAAACCTAGGAGAAATAACTAATTCACAGATGACAGAATTAAGATTATAAAATATTTTTTTTTGTAATTTTGTTGCCATTGCATTCCAGCCTAGGCGACAGAGCAAGACTCTGTCTCAAAAAAAAAAAAAAGGTTTTGGCAAGCTGGAACTCTTTCTGCAAATGATTAACATAGAAAACTGCCAAGGACAAATGAGGAGTAGTTAGATTTTGAAAATATTAATCATAGAATATTTGTTGTATGCTAAGTCACTGACCCATATTATGTACAGCATCTCTGATCTTTACCTTGCAAGATTAGTGATACTATCCCAATATACTGCTGGAGAAATCAAAATTGGGAGAAATAAGTTGTCCAAGGCAAGAAGATAGTAAATTATAAGTACAAGTGTAATATGGACAGTATCTAACTTGAAAAGATTTCAGGTGAAAAGAATCTGGGGTTTGCCAGTCAGTTGCTCAAAAGGTCAATGAAAACCAAATAGTGAAGCTATTAGAGAAGCTAATAAACTATAGACTGCTTGAACAGTTGTGTCCAGATTAAGGGAGATAATAGCTTTCCCACCCTACTTTGTGCAGGTCATACCTCCCCAAAGTGTCTACCTAATCAGTAGGTTCACAAACTCTTGGTCATTATAGTATATGCCTAAAATGTATGCACTTAGGAATGCTAAAAATTTAAATATGGTCTAAAGCAAATAAAAGCAAAGAGGAAAAACTTTGGACATCTTAAAAGACTAGACTAGAATAGTCTTTTTAAAAGAAAGCCAGTATATTGCTTTGAAATATAGAGAGGTGTCCCAATTTCAAGTATTTTAATTGCACCTTAATGAAATTATCTATTTTCTATAGATTTTAGTACTATTGAATGTATTACTCTACTGTTACCTGAATTTATTGTAAAGTGTTTTTGAATAAATAATTCTAAAAGCATATACTAAGACTCATTCACTTTATTCAAATATTTGTGTGTTCTGTGTGCCAGGCATGGGACTCGTTCCTAAGGAGAAAGCAGTGAGTAAGGCAGGCACAGTCTGCCTATATAAAGCTCCCAATCTGAGGAGAATAGGCAACTGACCACGCAGTGTGAACTGGGGAGCCTACTGCACAACCAGTCTGATAATGCTGCATCTCAGTCTAAATATCCTAGTAGTGTTTCTTAATTGCCTCCTGACAAAAAGGCAAATATGAATGTTCTTTCTTTGGGCCTAGAAAGTAATCTAGTTGACATTTCTAGCCTAAAAGATCTGTACTAGAGTATGACAAGTGCAAAGATCCTGGTATCCTAAATGCAAAGTTTCTTACCTGTTTATCATATTTTTTAAATAAATTCAGTCCTCTGGAGTTTTAGGCTCTTTTGCCTAGATTTTAACAAAATGAATTTTGCATAAATATAGTGGAGTCAAAGTTTCCACAAAGATTATAATGACTCAGAATTTGGTAAGTAAGATCTCATAATAGACATTATCCTCTGAAAAATCCCTTTGCCATTAAAAGTACAGCATATACAGTTTTATGTACAACAGTATGTAGAAATATATACTTTGTGTATGATCCAAAAGCAGTGGTTCTTAACCAGGGGTGATTCTGCTGCCTCACTTGATATTTTCAAAATAAAATTATTGTTATTTTGATGGGAACAAAATGGTATCATGTCTCGTTTTAATTTGTACCTCACTAATTACTAGGGAAATTAAACATTTTAGTATACGCTTGTTAGTCAGTATGATTTTCTCTGATGAACTGCCTGTACGTATTCTTTGCTGATATTTCTGTTGATCCTTTGTTGGTTATGTAACATCTTAGCTAACATCTTTTCCGATTCTGTGGCTTGTCTCTTCATTCTCTTAATGGAGTTTTTTTGGTTGACAGACATTTTTATTCGTGTTTTCATTTACGATTAAATCTTTCAGGTAGGGATTTTCCCCCCTTCCTAATGTCACTCAGTTAAGTTTTAGTTTTCCTTGCAGAGATCTTGTATAGTTTTACTATGTTTCTTCCTAAGCACTTTATTTTTTTAAATGTTCTTATAAAGGACATTTTTTTCATAAGTTTTTCCTAATTATTACTGTTAGAATTAAAATTAGTTTTTACATATTGATTTTTCTATCCAGTAACCACAGTAAGCTCTTTTAATTCTTTCTAGAAATATATCTGGATTCTTTTGGATTTTCTGTGTATTTAATCATATCATCTATGAGTAATGTTTGGATTTTCTATGTATATAATCATATCATCTATGAATAATGTCGGAAGTGGAATTGTTGGATCATATTCCAATCCTATACTGTTTGCTTTTTTTTTTTTCCTTGCCTCATTTTACTGGCTAGGACCTCTCTTTAGCACAATCATCAGAGAATATTGAGACATTCTAGTCCTGTGCCTCATCTCAAAGATAAAAGTGTTAGTGTTTACCTTTAAATTTACTTTTTGCTGCAGGGTTTTTTTTTTAATGTGTATATTTCCCTTATCAGATTAAAGAATTCCTTTCTGTCCCTAGGCTGCTGTGAGGTTTTATTACAGATGGTGAATTTTAGCAGTTTATCTGCATTTATTGATGATGATTATTTTCCTTGAATCTGTTAATGTAGAGAACTACACTGTTTGATTTTCTAAGGTTAAATCATCTTATACTCCTAGTATAACCTCAACTGATCCATTTTATCTATTGCTTTATTTTGTTTGCAAACGTTCTGGTTAGTGTTTCCAAGTGGGATTTCCTTTCCAGCATTTCTTGAGAAATTTTTTGTTTTCCAAATTTTGAATCCCAAGAAAAATCAGTAACAAAATCAGGAAAATAGGAAAGATATTATAATTCTCCCGTGAGAATTAAAGCTTAGCAATCAACATAGACACATTGCTGATTTGAAGGAATCCAGCTACACAAAGAGCATTGAACACTGAGACATAGTATTAAAGGTTAAGGTCAGTATTCCCATACTGGGACAGAAACATAGGAGAGAAGTGGTCATGATCTTGCTTATAGTTCTTGCCATGATATAAGTGTGTGTTCATAGCTGGTATACTACTAATGATGAGTCACTTAAAAAAAAAAACACCCACACACAGAACAAAATTTACCATCTCATTTTTAAGTATTCAGTAGCGATAAAATACATTTCCAGTGGTGTGCAACCAACCTCCAGCACTTCTTTAACCTTACAAAACTAAAATTTTATACCCATTAAACAACTCCCCATTCCTCTATTCAACCAGTCCCTGGGAACTACTGTTCTACCTTCTGTCTCTCTGCATTTGACATTCAAGGTACTGTACCTTTTATAAGTAGAATCATGCAATATTTGTCTCTTTGTGACTAGCTTATTTCACTTAGCGTAATGTCCTCAAGGTTTGTCTATGTTGTAATATATTGCAGAATTTCCTTCCTTTTTAAGGCTGAATAATATTCCATTGTGTGTGTGTATATATTTTGTTTATCCATTCATCCATCAGTGGATACTAGAGTTGTCTCTACCCTTTGACTATCGTGAATATTGTCGCTATTTACATGGGTATACAAATAATATGTCTTCAGAACTCTTTTTTCTTTATACCCAGAAATGGAATTGTTGGATCATGTAGTCATTCTATTTTTAACTTTTTAACGAACCACCATACTGTTTTTCCACAGTGGCTGAACCATTTTACAACTCCACCATCAGTGCACAAGGGTTCCAATTTCTCAACATCCTTATCAACACTTATTTTCTGTTTTTATGTTTGAGTAGCAGACATAATGGGTGTGGGTGACTCTTACAAGTAGAAGCATTGTATATTTTACACAAATCCTATAAATGGTATTCTAAGTTTTAGAAACAAAAAATGTCCTTCAACTGATGGTTTCAAAACCTGATTCTGTGTATTGTTGTTAACCTTGTTAGGAGATCGTAACGTTAGGTTACTTGAAAACTACCCAAAATGTTCCCTACTGTAGTGTTTGAATATTTAATATAAACTTATAACTCTTTGTAACACTAAATTTCATTCATTCATTCATTCATTCATTCATTCATTCATTCTGAGATGGAGTCCCGCTCTGTCGCCCAGGCGGGAGTGCAGCAGCACGATCTCGGCTCACTGCAACCTCTGCCTCCCAGGTTCAAGCGATTCCCCTGCCTCAGCCTCCCAAGTAGCTGGGACTACAGGTGCCCACCACCATGTCCAGCTAATTTTTGTATTTTTCATAGAGACAGAGTTTCACCATGTTGGCCAGGCTGGTCTCAAACTCCTGATCTCAGTGATCTGCCCGCCTCAGCACCCCAAAGTGCTGGGATTAGAGGCGTGAGCCACTGTGCCTGGCCAATAATTCCTATTTCTTAAACAATGTTTTTAGATTTCCATGATTATGAGAGTTGCAAAGGTTTTAAGAGAGAAAAAGGAAATTAGCTGTTTGCCAGATTTATTTTAAATCATTGCAGTGTAAAGCATCATGGACAAGTGGACTTCATAGGCATTTCAAAGATGAAAAGGACAAAAACACAGAAAATAATTGTGATAAGTCAGTGCCATCTATGAAATAATACCAATTCTACAAAAACTCTTCATAACATTAGAATAACCCATTTTATGAAGCCAGCATACTCATATCAAAACCAGACAGAGAATTACAAGAAAGTCGCCGGGCACACACCTGTAATCCTAGCACTTTGGGAGGCCAAGGTGGCAAATCACTTTTAAGTCAGGAGTTTGAGACCCTGGCCAATATGGTGAAACCCCATCTCTACCAAAGATATAAAAAAAAAAAAAATTAGCTGGGCGTGGTGGCGCATGCTTGTGATCCCAGCTAGTCAGGTGGCTGAGGCACAAGAATCACTTGAACCCAAGAGGCAGAGGTTGCAGTGGGCCGAGACATGCCACTGCACTCCAGCCTGGGTGACAGAGTGAGACTCTGTCTCAAAAAAAAAAAAAATTACAAGAAAACTAAAGACCAATATCCTCCATGAACATTGATGTAAAAATCCTCACAAAATATTAGCAAATCAATTCTATCAATATAAGAAAGAGGTAAATCATGACCAAATGGCATTCCAGATTGACTCAATGCAACTAAATAAACCATATGATCATGCCAGTAGTGCAGAAAAAGCTTGTGAGAAAATTCAATACTCACTCATGATAAAACTCATCAAACTAGGAATAAAAGACATCTGACAAAGGACATCTGTGAAAAACTTAACAGCTTACATCATATTTAATTATGAAAACCTTGGTTATCTCCAAAGATCAGGAACAAGGCAAGGATGCCACTCTTACCACTTCTGTTCCACATTGCGCTGGAGTTTCTAGCCATGCAGTAATGTAAATAGAAAGCAATAAAAGACATCCCATTTGAAAAGGAAGAAGTACAGTTATCTTCATTTGCACAAGACAAACATCTATATGTAGAAAATCCTAAAGATTCTGTATTTTTTTTAATTCTAGAATTAACAAGTTTAACAGTGTCACATGGTAAATGTCAATATACAAGACATCAACAGTATTTCTATATAGCATCAATGAGCCAGTCTGAAGTTGAAATTTAAAAAAAAGCATCAAAAATATGAAACAATTGGTCACGTAAAATGTGTATTACCTGTACACTGAAATTTATAAAACATTGCTGAGAAGCCAAAAGCCTAAATATACAGAGATGTACTATGTTCACAGGTTGGGAGGTACAATATTGTTAAGATAGCAATTGTCCCCGATTGATATATAGAATGAATGCAATCCTAATTAAAATCCCATCAGGCTTTTTTGTTTCTGTAGAAATTGACAAACTGATTGTAAATTTGTATGGAAATGCAAAAGAACTAGAATAGCCAAAACAATTTTTGAAAGGAAAAACAAGGTTGGAAGACTTACACTAAAGCCACAGTAATACATACAAGGTTGTAGGCCGGGTGCGGTGGCTCACACCTGTAATCCCAGCACTTTGGGAGGCTGAGGCGGCAGATCACCTGAGGTCAGGAGTTTGAGACCAGCCTGGCCAACATGGCGAAACCCCGTCTCTACTAAAAGTACAAAAATTAACCAGGGATGGTGGTGCATGCCTGTAATCCCAGCTACTTAGAAGGCTGAGACAGGAGAATCGCTTGAACCCGGGAGGCGGAGGTTGCAGTGAGCTGAGACTGCACCACAGCACTGCAACGTGGGGGACAGAGAGAGACTCCGTCTCAAAAAAATAAATAAATAAATAAAAGAAAAAGAAAAAAAAAAAGAAATACAAGGTGGTATTGCCATAAAGATAGACATACAGATTAATGGAGCAGGACAGGAAGTCCAGAAATAGGCCTACATAGTGATTATTGATTTTCAGCAAAGGCTTCAAAGTAACAGAGAAAAGACGTCTTTTTAATAAATGGTACATATCCATATGCAAGAAAATGAATCTCAAACCTTCCCTCACTACATAGAATAATTAACTAGAAATGGATCATATATTTAAATGTGAGAGCTAAAATTTGTAGAAGAACTTTATGACCTTGGTTTAGGCAAAGATTTCCTAGATAAGATACTAAAAGCAGGAACCAATAAAGAAAAAATGGTAACTTGGACATTATTAAAATCTCTTTCTCGTCAAAAGACATTGTTAAGAAAATGAAAACACAAACCACAAACTGGCAAAACAGTCTGTAATAAAGGATTTGGTTTTAGAATATATTTTAAAAATCTTTCAACATAAAAATAAGGAGATACACACCTAATTAAAAATTGCCCAAAGATTTGAAAAGACACTTTGGTGAAGAAGATATTAAATGGCAAGTTAGAAATCCTCGTCATCACTAGTCACTGGGGAAATGCAAATTAAAATCACAAAAAGATGTCATTCACTGTTATACATGCACTAGAAAAGCAAAATTAAAACATCAGACAATACCAATTTATAAAAACCAAGTGGAGCAACTGAAAGTTATTTACTGCTGGTGGAAATGCAAAATAGTGTAGCCACTTTAGAAAGCAGATTATAAAATAAACAGGTGCATAGATTGCAAAAATTGTCTCCCATTCTGTAGGTTGCCTGCTCACTCTGATGATAGTTTCTTTTGCTTTGCAAAAGCTCTTTAGTTTAATTAGATCCTATTTGTCAATTTTGGTTTTTGTTGCAATTGCTTTTGGTGTTTTTGTCATGAAGTCTTTGCCCATGCCTATGTCCTGAATGGTATTGCCTAGGTTTTCTTCTAGGGTTTTTATGGTTTGGGGTTTTACATTTAAGTCCTTTTTTTTTGAGATGAAGTCTCACTCTTGTCCCCCAGGCTGGAGTGAAGCGGCGAGATCTCAGCACACTGCAACCTCTACCCCACAGGTTCAAGTGATTCTCCTGCCTCAGCCTCCTGAGTAGCTGGGATTACAGGCCCCTACCACCATGCCCGGCTAATTTTTGTATTTTTAGTAGAGACGGGGTTTCGCCATGTTGGCCAGGCTGGTCTTGAACTCCTGACCTCAGGTGATCCACCTGCCTCAGCCTCCCAAAGTGCTAGGATTACAGGCGTGAGCTACCGCGCCCAGCAACATTTAAGTCTTTAATCCATCTTGAGTTAATTTTTGTATAAGGTGTAAGGAAAGGGTCCAGTTTCAGTTTTCTGCATATGCCTAGCCAGTTTTCCCAGCACCATTTATTTAATAGGGAATCTTTTCCCCATTGCTTTTGTCAGGTTTGTCGAAGATCAGATGGTTGTACATGTGTGGTGTTATTTCTGAGGTCTCTGTTCTGATCCATGGGTCTATATATCTGTTTTGGTACCAGTACCATGCTGTTTTGGTTACTGTAGCCTTGTAGTACAGTTTGAAGTCAAGTAGCGTGAGGCCTCCAGCTTCTAATATCCAGAGTCTACAACGAACTTAAGCAAATTTACAAGAAAAAAAACAACCCCATCAAAAAGTGGGCAAAGGATATGAACAGAGGCTTCTCAAAACAAGACATTTATGCGGCCAACAAACATATGAAGAAAAGCTCAACATCACTGATGATTAGAGAAATGTAAATCAAAACCACAATGAGATACCATCTCAGAATGGCGGTTATTAAAAAGTCAAGAAACAACAGATGCTGCTGAGGCTGTGGAGAAATGGGAATGCTTTTACACTGTTGGTGGGAGTGTAAATTAGTTCAACCATGGTGGAAGACAGTGTGGCAATTCCTCAAGAATCTAGAACCAGAAATACCATTTGACCCAGCAATCCCACTACTGGGTATATACCCAAAGGAATATAAATCGTTCTACTAAAGACACACACACATGTATGTTTACTGGAGCACTATTTACAATAGCAAAGACATGGAACCAATCCAAATGCCCATCAAAGATAAACAGGATAAAGAAAATGTGGCACATATACACCATGGAATACTATGCAGCCATAAAAAAGAATGAGATTATGTCCTTTGCAAGGGACATGGATGAAGCTTGAAGCCATCATCCTCAGCAAACTAACACAGAAAACCAAACACCACATCTCACTGATAAGTGGGAGTTGAAAAATGAGAACACACGAACACAGGGAGGGGAACAATACACATTGGGGCCTGTCAGGGGGTGGGGGGCAAGGGGAGGGAGAGCATTAGGACAAATACCTAATGCTGTAGGGTTTAAAACCTAGATTTTAAACTTAAGATTGCTGGGTCGAATGGTATTTCTGGTTCCAGATTCTTGAGGAATCGCCACACTGTCTTCCACCATGGTAGATGATGGCTTCATAGGTGCAGCAAACCACCATGGCACATGTATACCTATATAACAAATCTGCACGTTCTGCACATGTATCCTGGGACTCAAAGTAAAATAAAATAAATAAACATATACTTATTATTCGTCAGAGCAATCCCACTCTCAGGTATTTCCCAAGATAAATTAAAACACGTTCCCATAAAGACTTGTGCATGAGGCCGGGCATGGTTGCTCACACTTGTAATCCCAGCACTTTGGGAGGCCGAGGTGGGTGGATCAGTTGAGGTCAGGAGTTTGAGACCAGCCTGGCCAATATGGCAAAACCCTGTCTCTACTAAAAATACAAAAATTAGCTGAGCGTGGGCTGGGCACGGTGGCTCATGCCTGTAGTCCCAGCACTTTGGGAGGCCGAGGTGGGTAGACCACCTGAGGTCAGGAGTTCGAGACCAACCTGACCAACATGGAGAAACCCCGTCTCTACTAAAAATACAAAAAAAAAAAAAAGAAATTAGCTGGGTATGGTGGCGGGTGCCTGTAATCTCAGCTACTCAGGAAGCTGAGGCAGGAGAATCGCTTGAACCCAGGAGACGGAGGTTGTGGTGAGCCAAGATCACGCGCCATTGCACTCAAGCCTGGCAACAAGAGCAAAACCCCGTCTCAAAAAAAAAAAGAAAAAAAAATTAGCTGAGCATGGTGGCCGTTGCCTGTAATGCCAGCTACTTGGGAGGCCGAGACATAAGAATCACTTGAACCCCAGAGGCAGAGGTTGCAGGGAGCCGAGATTGTGCCACTGCACTCCAGCCAGGGCAACAAAGTGAAACTGTGTCTCAAAAAAAAGAAAAAAAAAAAAAAGACTTGTGCATGAATGTTGATAGCAGCTTTATTTATAATGGCCCCAACCTGGAAACAACCAAATGTCTATCAATTGGTGAATGAATGATATGGAACACTAGTCATTAAACAAGGAATGAATTACTGATATAACATGGATCAATCTCAGAAGCATTATGCTAAGTGAAAGAAGTGGGACCAAAAAAAAAAAAAAACCACATACTATATGATTCCATTTATATAACATTCTAGAAAAGGCAGAATTTTAGTGATGGAGAGATTAGTGGTTGACAAGGGCTTAAGTTGGAGTGAGTTAGTTAACTACAAAGACGCACAATTTGGGGGTCATGGAAATGTTTTACATATTGTGGAAATTACAGTAATGTATATATTTGTCAAAACATCAAGCTGAACACTCAAAATGGGTAAATTGTATATAAATTTCATCTCAATAAATCAGATTTTTTAAATTAAATAATAGATTTTCTAGCTGATTTGTCTTTATATTTGAGGTATGAGCATTGGTCTATTAGGATTATAGACAGTTTTTAAAGATACTATGTGCTAAGTGTCATGATGGGTAAAAGTACAAGGTGCTTTGGGGAACATACAGTAATTCAGACTGGAGAGTGTGGTGGACTCTGTTCCTTTGACCTAGCAGTCATCTCCAATCCTCTATTCCCTCCACTGTGGAAGCTGAAAGACAGATTTTTGCTTTTCTAGCTTCTTTTAGCTAAGGGTGCCCCTGTGACCCAGTTTTGTTCAACGACGCCTAAGGTGACTTACGCAGGGGCTTCTAGTAAGGCTTTTGCTTTTCTGATAAAAGAAGAACTTGCTATGGTGCCCCTTTTCTGTCTATCATGGACATAATGTCTGGAGTTTTCACAGCCATCCTGCAACCATAAGGGAACACGCACAAACACAACAAGCCACGTATTAAAGATGGCAGAGTGAAAAGGTAGAAGGAGCCTTGCTATGTGAAGGCATTGTTAAATGGCTGAACAAACATAACTTGTAGAATAGCCTATTTGAGGAAAAAAGTCCTGTTTGTTTAAACCACTATTAATCAGAGTTTTTTTTTGTTAATTCCAGCCAAATAAACACAGTTGGCCCTTGTATCTGAGGGTTCTGCATTCACAGATTCAACCAACTGCATATAAAAAATATTTGAAACATAAAAAATACCAATATAACAATTAAAATAACACAGATTTTTAAACAACAGAGTATAACAACTATTTACATAACATGTATGTTGTATCAGGTATGATAAGTAATCTGGAGATGACTTAAAATAATATAGGAGGATGTATATAGGTTATATGTAAACATGACACTGTCTTATATAAGGGACTTGAGCATCTGCAGATTTTGGTGTCTGTGGAAGACCGGAACAAATCCCCCAGGGATGCCAAGGGACAACCATACTCACCAATATTCCACAGAATATTCGAGAAATGGTATTGGAGGAACTGATGAGGGAGCATTTCAGACAGGGCAATCGGCTTGTGGGAAGACAGAATCATGCATTTACAAAACTGAAAACTTCAATATGGCTAGGTTATAGAGTGCAAAGGAAGATGATGGAATATTAATAGTATGGGGATGGAAAGTGGAGAAAGCTGAGTCTGGAGAGGCAAGATCATTGTATTAGTCTGTTCTCTCATTGCTTATATAGAACTACCTGAGACTGGGTAATCTATAAAGAAAAGAGGTTTAATTTGCTCTGGTTCCACAGGCTGCACAGGTAGCATGGCTGAGGAGGCCTCAGGAAACTTACAATCATGGCAGAAGGTGAAGAGGAAACAGGCACGTCCTACATGGCTGGAGCAGGAGGAAGAGGGCAAAGGGGACATGCTGCACACTTTTAAACAACCAGATCTCGTGAGAACCCACTATCATGAAAACAGGAAGGGGGAAACCCACCCCTATGATCCAGTCACCTCCTACCAGACCCCTCCTCCAACACTGGGGATTACAATTACATGAGATTTGGGTGGGGACACAAATCCAAACCGTATCAATCATGAAAGACATTGTAACTATATTTAAAAGTTTGGATTTAACCTGGCTGCCATGCGGTGGCACTGAAGTGTTTTAAGTGAAGAAAATTAAATACATTTGTATTTAGAAAGATCACTTTGGCTGTGGTGTGGAAAACAAGACCTGAGTCAAAGAAACCAGTTAGCAAAAGATGATGGTGGTATGGTCTATGTTTGTGACAGCACAGATGAAGTACATGAATTCAGCAGGTATTTACGTGGTGATATTAGTATGTGAGCTAACAAAAGATTGGATTTTCATGTCAGATTCACACAAAGATTTCACTCAGTATGAAGCTTTACAAATAATTTCAATGATACAGGGAATCGAGGCTCAGACAAGGCAGAGAAAGGTCTGGGACAGCAGGGTGGACTGTGGAGCTTCAGGCACACTGAACATGGGTTATCTGGCCTAGAATAACAGATTAGGTCTCCAGTTAAGGTTTTGTGGGTTTGCATTACACAGGGCAGGGACATTTAAATCATAAAACGTCTCAATTTGATACTCCAGGGAATTGTGTAGGTTATATAACATCCTTCAGGAGGCCATGCCTCAGAAATCCATAGCTCCTGGGTTTAAGTAACCCTTACTCAGGGTCAGCCTGCTAAGGGACTTCTACACAAGGACAAATAACATTAGACTGTACCTAGAAGCTCCCTTGACAAGGTGAAGGGAGCATAGACCAGCTGCTTTACTTTCTTACTCCTCAAGCAGGACTTGGTGATAAATGTTATATGGAATGTCTTGGAGAGTAAATAGTCATGGATATAATTTCTCAAAAAGGGGTAATATTTGACAGATTTCATGGGGGAAGGTTATTTGCTGTGAATGGTCAGATCTAGCAGGCACAGTAGACACCCATTACATGAGACATTTGGGAATCATCTCCAGCAGATTTGAAAAGCACAAGTAAGTTACACAGCAAGAGCCCTCATCTCCACGTCACCTAATTCAGTTGCCCAAATGCTTCTCTCTCAGCCCACACTGATGATACTGACTGTGGTACACCTATGGTACATCACTCAAGGTAGAGATGTTCCCTACGAACTTGGGCCTTGTTCATGAATGAGTTGGCTCAAGCTAAAACTGGATTGATGCCTTACTACAGCCCCACTTAGGTATAGCCCTAAAGAACAGTGGGAAGGGAAAATCCTAGTGGGCAAAGCTTTGAGCACTATACTTGGTCATTCACTTCTTATTGAGAGAGAAGTAGCCTTAAGTAGAGATATACATGGATTCTTGGGCAGTGGCAAATAGTTTGACTCATTGGTCAGGTACTTAACTTGGAAAGGGCAAAATTAGATCAGAGACAAGGAAATCTGGGAAATGTCCTAACAATTGACTTATAAGGTGTGGATCTTCACATATCACTTTTATGCTTACCAGAGAGCATCCACTACAGAAGAGACATTAAACAACCAGATGTGTAAGGTGACTTTGGCACTGAGGGCCAGCCAACATGCTCTTGGCCACCCTACTGCTTATGCAATTAGCTCATCTACAGAAGAGTCATGATGGCATGGATGGAAGCCAAGGGCCCAAAATCATGGGCCTTTTCTCAGAAAAACTTATCTAGCTGCTTCCACTGCTGAATGACACTTGGCCTTGATATGACACCATCATTTGAAAAGACCAATCAGTTCTTTGGTGGCAACATATCAGACCCATTCTTGTTTGGACATTGCAGCAATTCATTCTTAACAGGGATTGATACTTGGTCCAGGTATGGATTTGCCTTTCTTGACCATGGTGGCTCTATCAGAAACACTATCTAAGGACCTATAAAATGCATGATTTACTATTATGGGCTTTCTGACCAAGAGACCAATTTTACAGTAAAGGAATTTAAAAAATAAGTAGAGTATATGACCATGGAAAACACTAGTCCTATCATATGCCACACAATCCAGAAACTATCAGAATGTTAAATTGGCCTGTTAAGGAGTAACCTAAGGTTCTAGCTTAAGTATGACATGCAGCTAGGTTGGAGCATTTTCCTCCAGGATGTGATATATACATTGAACCAAGGGCCATTATATAGTGCTCTGTCTAAATAACTTAAATAGTGTTATGACATATGGGTCCAAGAACCAAGGGACGGAAATTAGGTTGGCCCCTCTCACCACTACTCTCAGCGATCCCTTGGGAATTTGTGCTTCTTGTTCCTACAAGTTGAGACTCAGCAGAACTGAGTCCATGTAGCCACTGGATACATGTATCCTCCCTGTATCCAGTGAGGGAATGGTTCCCCTGGAGGTCACAATAAGGATTCCACTGAACCTAGAGCTATGATTGCTACCTGGTCATGTTTGGCTCCTCATGCTGGTAGATAAATATCTGGTTTCTCTGTCCACTATTAGGAAAATTCTGAAGTGCATTCTGTATGGTTCCTCAGAGCATTCCTAGCAAACTGAGGTCTGGATACCCACAGCAATAACCAACCCATTCTTAACAGAAATGTTTTTCGGCTTTTCTCCCTTTCCTGTGTCACTTTCTCAAATTTCTGATTTCTCTAATTTCTAATTCTCTAATTTCTAATTTGTGCTTTCTGGGATCATCTCCTAAATAAACTATCTGTACCAATGTCTTATGGTTTCCTTTGAAAGGAATCACTAAGATTGTTCCTTTTCTCTTTGTGTTGATTTTAAATGTATTCACAAATTCTTTGATAGTCTTCCTTTTAAGAGATAGAGCTTAATTCCCCTCTCAATAAGTACAGGCTGGACTTGATGCATTTCTAATTAATAGAATAGAGCAGAAGTGATGGTGTGTGGCCTCTGAGACTAGTTCTTAAAAGGCATTGTGGCTTCCTCCTTGCTCTCTCTCTCTCTCTCTCTCAGGTTGCTTGCTCAGCCATGTTATGAGGCCACTCAAGCTATCCTATGGGGAGGTCTAAGTATCAAGGAATTGAGGCCACCTGCCAACAACTGTTCAAGTGTGCCATCTTGGAGGCAGGTTCTCCAACCCAGTCAAGCTTTCAGACGACTGCAGCCCTGGCCAAAATCTTTACTGCAATCTCCTGCGAGACTTCAAGCCAGAGCCACCCAACTAAACAACTCCCAGTTTCCTAACCCTCAGAAACTGAATGAGATAATAACTGTTTGTTGTTTAAGCTGCTATGTCTTGGGGTAATTTATTATGCAGTGATAGAAAACTAATTCACTGCTCTAACCTGGAAGAAAGGGAATGGGAATCCAAAGAGTTGTATTGCACGCAGAGTAGTGAAGGCAAATCGTAGGCCCCAAAAAACTGAGATTAGGGGAATGACCTAGAAAGGAAAATGAAAAAAGAGCAACACTGATGAAAGCAAGTAAAGAGAAAAATGGAAACAAGGAAAGATAAGGAACATTATAAAAGAAAGGAAAGAAATAACTATGACATAAAATAGGCAGTAACAAAGCGTGAGAGAAACTGAGAATTGCAAAGACAAACTAGAATGAGTAAGCAGAGAGAATCAAGAGGAAGAAAGAAAAAAGGTTCAGTGAAGAAAAAAATGGAGTAATGAGAGGATAAAAGTGGGAGGGGGGTTTGAAGAAGCAAGGCACACTTGGATATGGGATAAAGGGACCGAGAGCTCTGCCTTCCATGAATGCACTAAATGCCTCAAGTAAACATGCAAAATAATCAGTCTGAAGCTTCTTGCACCTAAATGTAGTCTCTTTACTTAAGCGTGACTGTTAGAATACTACAGTTTCTCAGAATACTAGGAATAATTTCTATATTTGCCAGGATCATTGTATTCAGTCCAGTGTTCTATTTCTGCTCAATCTTCCTTACTTAACTGAGCTAGATTCTGTGCCCAGAATATATACACAAGTTATTCCAGTCAGAATACACTAATCTCTTGGCTATAACTGATGGATGGAGGGCTCAAAAGGCTATAACTCAGAATAGAAATAAAGTACTTTATAGTCCATAAGTAGAATCAGGCGTTAATCTAGTTACATTTGGTTCTTGATAAATATTTTCATAGTAAGTATTATCTGGTATTCCCATTTGCATCTTTGATATATCTCCTCCATAGTCATATATGTTTTTCTGTGCTTGATTAAACCTGAATCCTAAAGAGAAGTGACAAATGATTAGAAAGATACCAGATATAATAAGATGCTCATTCAAAATGCTACTGTGTGGCGATCTGTTCCACATTCTTTTTCATCACTCTTAAAGCAAATATCTTCATCTGAAACCAGAAATACCCCAAATTTCTGAGTTCATCCCACTTTCACTCCCACATATCACTGTCCATCCCTACAAAAGGCTCTGCAGGACCTGGGTTTTAGGTCTGATCTACTAATATCTAGCTGTGTAATTTGGGACAAATTATTTAACCTAAGTCTTAGTGTTCTCATCTGTAAAATGGGGATAGTAACTGCACCTACCTCATCATATTCCTGCAAGAATTAAATGTGACAGTGCATGTAAAGAACTTAGAGCATCTGGCATTTAGTTGGTGCTCTGTAACTATTAGCTAACTTCTTTATTCACAAAGGGAGAGATGCCCTTTTCCTCTCAAGAGCTCATGTTTCTAAATCTGCTCTGGATTTATCTTTTCTTGAAGAAGTGACACACATTCTCCTCTTCTCCAATGCCAACATCTTCAATGTATCACCTTCACTGGCTTCAGTTATGCAAATCTCCACTACTTAAAATAATTTTCACTAGCTTTTATGCTCCTTCCAACTACCATCCTATATCTTTCCTTCTTTTCACAGTAATCTCTTTTAACTCAGTAATTTATATTGTTTCCTTTTTTTTTTTTTTTTGAGACAGGGTCTCACTCTGTTGCCCAGGCTGGAGTGCAGTGGCGCAATCGCACAGCCTCCACCTCCTGGGCTCAAACAATTCTCCCGCCTCAGCTTCCCAAGTAGCAAGGACTACAGGTGCATGCCACCATGCCCCGCTGACATTTTATGTTTTGTAGAGTGAGAGTCTCTCTATGTTGCCCAGGCTAGTCTTGAACTCTTTGCCGCAAGTGATCCTCCAAACTTGGCCTCCCAAAGTGCTGGGATTACAGGCATGAGCCACTGTGCTGGGTCTCTGTGCTGATTTAAATTTGTAAAAGATCACTATCTATTGTGCAGAGAAGGGAATGGAGAAGCATTGGTTTGGAGGCTATTGCAGAAGCCTGTAGAGGGGTGAAGGCAACTTGGGCTGAGTGGGTGGCAATGAGCTGGAAATAGGTGGATCGGTTAATGCTAAGGATAGCTCATATTAATGGAGTATGCATTATGAGATAGGCACTATTCTAAGCTCTGTGCATGATTATCTCATTGTCTCACAACCTATGTGCCAGGTACTACTGTTATTCTTATTTTACTAGTGAGGAAACTGAGCTAGTAACTTGCCCAAGATCATATAGCCAGTAAAGAGTGGAGCCAAAAATCAAACCCAGGCACTCTGAATCGAGATTCCACAATCCTTTGGGAAGCCAAGATGGGCAGATCACATGAGTCCAGGAGTTCAAGACCAGCCTGGGCAACATGGCGAAATCCCGTCTTGACAAAAATACAAAAATTAGCTGGGCATGGTGGTGTGTGCCTATGGTCCCAGCTACCCAGGAGGCTGAAATGGAAGAATTGCTTGAGCCTGGGAGGCAGAGGCTGCAGTGAACTGAGATCCGGGCCACTGCACTCCAGCCTGGGCAACAGAGTGAGACCCTGTCTCAAAACAAAAACAAAAATAAACAAACAAAAAACTCCACAATCCTAACCTCTTTGCTTTACTGCTTCTCCTATCTGCTAGTAGGACAGAACTCATACACCATCATTAGGCTTTGGCTATGTTAAAATTTTTTTTTTTTTTTTTAATTATACTTTAGGTTTTAGGGTACATGTGCACAATGTGCAGGTTTGTTACATATGTATCCATGTGCCACGTTGATTTCCTGCACCCATTAACTCGTCATTTAGCATTAGGTATATCTCTAATGCTGTCCCTCCCCCCTCCCCCAACCCCACAACAGTCCCCGGAGTGTGATGTTCCCCTTCCTGTGTCCATGAGTTCTCATTGTTCAATTCCCACCTATGAGTGAGAACATGCGGTGTTTGGTTTTTTGTCCTTGCGATAGTTTACTGAGAATGATGTTTTCCAGTTTCATCCATGTCCCTACAAAGGACATGAACTCATGATTTTTTATGGCTGCATAGTATTCCATGGTGTATATGTGCCACATTTTCTTAATCCAGTCTATCGTTGTTGGACATTTGGGTTGGTTCCAACTCTTTGCTATTGTGAATAGTGCCACAATAAACATACGTGTGCCTGTGTCTTTATAGCAGCATGATTTATAGTCCTTTGGGTATATACCCAGTAATGGGATGGCTGGGTCAAATGGTATTTCTAGTTCTAGATCCCTGAGGAATCGCCACACTGACTTCCACAATGGTTGAACTAGTTTACAGTCCCACCAACAGTGTAAAAGTGTTCCTATTTCTCCACATCCTCTCCAGCACCTGTTGTTTCCTGATTTTTTAATGATGGCCATTCTAACTGGTGTGAAATGGTATCTCACTGTGGTTTTGATTTGCATTTCTCTGATGGCCAGTGATGATGAGCATTTCTTCATGTGTTTTTTGGCTGCATAAATGTCTTCTTTTGAGAAGTGTCTGTTCATGTCCTTTGCCCACTTTTTGATGGGGTTGTTTGTTTTTAAACAGCATGGTACTGGTACCACAACAGAGACATAGATCAATGGAACAGAAAAAAGCCCTCAGAAATGATGCCGCATATCTACAACTATCTGATCTTTGACAAACCTGACAAAAACAAGCAATGGGGAAAGGATTCCCTATTTAATAAATGGTGCTGGGTAAACTGGCTAGCCATATGTAGAAAGCTGAAACTGGATCCCTTCCTTACACCTTATACAAAAATTAATTCAAGATGGATTAAAGACTTAAATGTTAGACCTAAAACCATTAAAATCCTACAAGAAAACCTAGGCAATACCATTCAGGACATAGGCGTGGGCAAGGACTTCATGTCTAAAACACCAAAAGCAATGGCAACAAAAGCCAAAATTGACAAATGGGATCTAATTAAACTAAAGAGCTTCTGCACAGCAAAAGAAACTACCATCAGAGTGAACAGGCAACCTACAGAATGGGAGAAAATTTTTGCAACCTACTCATCTGACAAAGGGCTAATATCCAGAATCTACAATGAACTCAAACATATTTACAAGGCTATGTTAAAATTGTTGGCGTTTCTGGGGTCTGATGACACCCTTCTTCAATATGCTGGCTTTTATTTTCAGCATTTCAGTACTGCTAACTACTGGCAGAACAATAGTGGCCTAGAACCTAAAAACTATTTTCAACATTTTGAGGCATTTATTTTGCCAAGTGAAGTCTGCTCATGAAAAATCATTACTAAAACTATAAGTAACTTTTTTTTTTTTTTCACTCTGTCACCCAGGCTGGAGTTTAGTGGTGCAATCTTGGCTCACTGCAACCTCCACCTCCCTGTTCAAATGATTCTCTTGCCACAGCCTCTGAGTGTCTGAGATTACAGACATCTGCCACCACGCCCAGCTAATTTTTATAGTTTTAGTAGAGTCAGGGTTTCACCATATTGGCCAGGCTGGTCTCGAACTCCTGACCTCAAGTGATCCGTCTGCCTCAGCCTCCCAAAGTGCTGGGATTACAGGTGTGAGCCACTGTGCCTGACCAGTAACTTTTAAAAAAGGATTAATATTTTGGCTAGGCATGGTGGCTCTTGCCTGTAATCCCAGCACCTTGGGAGGCCGAGGTAGTTAGATCACAACGTCAGCAGATCAAGACCATTCTGGCTAACACAGTGAAACCCCGTCTCTACTAAAAATGAAAAAAGTTAGTGGGGCATGGTGGCGGGTGCCTGTAGTTCCAGCTACTTGGAAGGCTGAGGCAGGAGGATGGCATGAACCTGGGAGGCGGAGCTTGCAGTGAGCCAAGATCGTGCCACTGCACTCCAGCCTGGACGACAGAGCGAGCCTCCATCTCAAAAAAAAAAAGATTCATATTTTAAAAATCATTTTATTCAAACTTAAATAACATAGGACATTTCCTTCTATTCCCAAATAACAATCTTACATACAAAGGTAAAAATGACTTGACAAATGCATCTAAATTTATATACTATGCAGATTACTGAAATGTTAAATGCCTAGAAATACGTGTGTGGAATGTATTTTTTGTTCATAAGAATTTCCTATAAAGTACTGCTAAAAATCACGTACCTTTGAAGTTAGCCGAAGAGTTGCTTGTAGCAATTTCCTTCCAGCTGGCAATGTACCTAAGCACATTATATGAGGATTCATTAAATTAAATCGATTCATTAGTACATACTTAGACCACTTCTAAAATTCCACTTTTCAGAAATCTTAAATTAATGATGGCATGTTCACTAGCCTCCATGTGTAATTCTCGTGACTTTCCCACCTCCTAGCAGCTCACATCCAGCTAAGAACCTTCAGGACAAGGAGTTGAAGGAGGTATAAAAATGGTGCCCACCATCTGCCATACTTAGTGTCCTTTCACCTCCCTCTAGCATGCCCCCTCATTTTATCCTGTTAATTCCAGAAAAAACATGTCCTCAGCTGAGTGTTTACTAAGATGTTAGTTAATAATATCTAGATTTAAAGCATGGGCAGAAAACTCTCCTGGAGACAACAATAAAAACTTTTTCCTTTGTTCTGGATTGCCAGACCCACTGTCTCTGATATATGAAGGGAAATTTAAAGCATCTAGTTTCTGAGGTCATTAGAGCAGCAGCGCTGTCTTTGCAGTGTCCAGAACACGTAAGAGATACATTTACCTGGGGCAAATGCAGCTGTCACCTCAGCTCCTGAACAGAGACTGAAATAGAGAGACGAGGGTTGCCTGAGAAGAGGTGGAATAGGGAAGGACAAGGTACAACCTTCTGTGAGGATGATGGAAAGCACCAAGAGGCAGGTTTCCTAAGACTTATTTCACCTTAGGCTCCATATCCCACTTTCCTAAGCTGCCTTTACAACTGCACCCACTTTAATAAAAAAATCAGGTCAGGATTTGGTTACAGTAGGTGCTGAAAGGGAGCTAGCACAGAGAGGTGGAGAATTAGAATTGTCACGTAATTGGCCAGGCGCAGTGGCTCACGTCTGTAATACCAACACTCTGGAAGGCCGAGATGGGCAGATCACAAGGTCAGGAGATTGAGACCACCCTGGCTAAAACGGTGAAACCCCATCTCTACTAAAAATACAAAAAATTAGCCAGGTGTGGTGATGCACGCCTGTAGTTTCAGCTACTCGGGAGGCTGAGGCAGGAGAACGGCCTAAAACCTGGGAGGTGGAGCTTGCAGTGAACTGAGATGGTGCCACTGAACTCCAGCTTGGGTGACAGAGTGAGATCTCAAAGAAAAAAAAAAAGAATTGTCATGTAATTCAGAAAACACTGTGATTTTTTCTTTTCTTTTTTTTTTTTGAGATGAAATCTCGCTCTTGTCCCCTAGACTGGAGTGCGATGGCACGATCTTGGCTCACTGCAACCTTGGCTTCCTGGGTTCAAGAGATTCTCCTGCCTCAGCCTCCCAAGTAGCTGGGATTACAGGTGCCTGCCACCACGCCTCGCTAATTTTTGTATTTTTAGTAGAGACAGGGTTTCACCATGTTGGCCAGGCTGGTCTCGAACTCCTGACCTCAGGTGATCCACCCGCCTTGGCCTCCCAAAGTGACACTGATTTTCTAATTATTTATTCCGTTTGAATTATTTTTACTTCTATCAACCCTGTGCTCCTGAAGTTTTTTGCAGTAGGAGGGTATATACTTCCAACAGTATTTAATATTTATTTTTATAAAGACAAGGTCTTGCTCTGTCTCCCAGGCTGCAGTGCACTGGGGCCATCATGGGTCACTGCAGTATCAAACTCATGGGCTCAAGTGATCCGCCTGCCTCAGCCTCCTGAATAGATGGGACCACAGATGCATGCCACCACACCGGGCTAACTTTTTAATTTTTTGTAGAGATGGGGTCTCGGTATTTTGCCCAGGCTGGTCTTGAACCCTTGGGCTCAAGTGATCCACCTACCTTGGCCTCCCAAAGTGCTGGGATTACAGGCATGAGCCACTGCACTTGGCCTATCCAACAGTATTTAATTACAATCAGATATTGTGTCTGAATTTGGCTCCTTCTCACTACTGCTACTCCTTGGTGCTCTGCGAACTTTCTTCAATGGCCTTCAATAGGATACTGCTGGGTGACTTAAATGAAAGGATGCAGGACGAGAGCAGGTGGTGTAAACTCCTTCCACAATCTCTCAGTAGGCAATCCAGTTTGGTTTGACCTTAAATTTTAGCAGACTTTGTGCTTTCAGTGGTTGCTCAGGAGCACTATAATGACTCATCCTGCTTGTTTGGATTTATACACAGAAAAGACTTTCATTCCATCATCAAGAAACCAAGATAAAAGACCTTGATCGATACTGTGCTGAGCCCTGACAATCTGGGGCACAAACACATACCATAGCTAGGCCCCATCACTGTCCCTGCTTTATCCAAGATTAGCACATGACTTTTATTCCATTATTTTAGAGAGAACTTCTCATAAAGAACATACCAGCAGTAATTGATAAGAAACCTAAGTTTTACAAAAATATAAGTTTTACAGACATAGAAGCAAGTCTGATGAAAGCATTACCATGCTGTTTATATCACAGAGCTCACCTTTCTCACGAAGAAATTTGTAGAAATTTTTAGATAATAGTTACAGAATCAAGTGTGTGTGGAGTCTACAATGAATCCCTTTGTTAAATTACAAATTTAACACTTTAAGAGCTCAGAAAAAGTCCCTAGCCAGAGAGGTCACAAAATTACATATCTTAGAAATCAAAGGAGCAGCTTCAGATATAGAAACTATCCGTAACAGACATAGGCACAGAGCTCTCACCAACAGAATATCAGGAAATTATTTAATATTTTCTAGCTGGTGATTGCTTAATAGGTATGTCAAAATTCACTTGCTGTTTGAAAAACATGATGATCCTGGAAGAGGAACATCTGAATATCCATTGGATGAATGCCAGCAAGAGCCACGGTAGCTGTCCTGTGGCATTGTGCATAACTCCGTGATGGTGATGTGGGGATTGTTCTGGGTCCTAAACATCTGCAGCAACATAGCTCTGGATACAGGAATTTGCAATGGTACTCATTAGTGTGTTCGAGTCCACAAGTGAAACTGGCTCTATCCATTCTTCCAAATGATAATAACAATGTTCCGTTAATAGTTGCAGTACGCATCTGAAGATGGACACGGCTTCATCTCAGGAGAGCATCGGTCTGTCATAATGGACTAGCACAAAAGCCTTTGGGAAGAAACTGGTTGTTATCACTAAATATCAGTGTTCAAGGCATTTATGCCATTCTAACTGTCCAACTGTAGAAAAATGTCCATAGACTTTGAAGGATACTTTCCAAGGAATTAGGGGTGACCAATTCTCTAGGGGGGACAAATGTCAGACTTTTAAATTTTCATCAAACAAGGTGTCACCAAGCCGGTTACAAATATCTAGAGGTCTACAAAGGTCAAACGGGGAAGTAGACCATGGAGACCATAAATGTGCTGGAAAGAAGGGGCTTATGCCTAACTCTGCAGTTAGCTGGGGGAAGGCCTTTGCCAAGTTTGATCTTACTGAGATAATCAGTGCTTGTGGCCAAGTAGTGCTACTGAAATATACCCAGATAATCACATTTGAAATTTCATCCGAAATTTTTGTTGTTCAAGGCTGAATGTAAAACCTTGCTAAGAGTCCATGTTGGTACAAAATTATGAGTATCCTCAACTCAGAAGATAAACTGACAGAAATTATACATAACTTGGAAGCAAAGTATTTGCATTTTTTTAATGGAAATTTTCAGTTGCTCTTATCATCTGAAAGCTAGGTATATCCATCCCACTCCTATATGCTATGAAGAAGTTGCTTCAAGTCTTACTGGTTTATCCTGGGTTTTTTTGTTTTGCTCTGTTTTGTTTTGAGACGGAGTCTCGCTCTGTCACCCAGGCTTGAGTGCAGTGGCGCGATCTCAGCTCACTGCAAGCTCTGCCTCCCAATGGTGTGAATCATGGGTTCACGCCATTCTCCTGCCTCAGCCTCCCAAGTAGCTGGGACTACAGGCACCCACCACCATGCCCGGCTAATTTTTTATATTTTTAGTAGAGACGGGGTTTCACCGTGTTAACCAGGATGGTCTCGATCTCGAGATCCGCCCTCCTTGGCCTCCCAAAGTGCTGGGATTACAAGCGTGAGCCACCTCGCCCGGCTGTTTTATTTTTTTATTTATTTATTATTATTTTTTTTTTGAGACGGAGTCTCGCTCTGTCGCTCAGGCTGGAGTGCAGATCTTGGCTCACTGCAACCTCCACCTCCCGGGTTCACACCATTCTCCTGCCTCAGCTCCCTAGTAGCTGGGACTACAGGCACCTGCCAATTTTTGGCGGGCTAATTTTTGTATTTTTAGTGGAGACAGGGTTTCACCGTGTTAGCCAGGATGGTCTCGATCTCCTGACCTCATGATCTGCCCGCCTCAGCCTCCCAAAGTGCTGGGATTATAGGCGTAAGCCACCGCTCCCGGCCTGTTTTTTGTTTTTTAAAGGGAAGCCATTAAGACTTCACCTACTATCACTTAGCGGATGATGGCGGGGAAAGTCTTATGTGGACCGAGATGCCTATTTTTTCTTCCCTTTGAACTCAATGGTTTTATTCTTTGTATATTCCTGTAATGACAGAATATAGAATATCTGGTATCAATTTTTTGTACTTGTTTGCCGGCCCTTAGCTTGAATCAGCCAATGGTACAAGGGAAAGGCAGAGCAGGATTTCAAAAGCTCACCTGAGAAAATTCTCTATCCAGTCCCGGGAAACTCATTCAAAATGGACCTCTCCTACCTCTCTTTCCCTTTCGTCCTTCTCTTTTCCACCCAGCAATTTTTACTCTTAAGAAGAAAAGTAAAAGCAAGGCATTGCAGCTCCTTTGTTTGGCTGTCATTTCTTGCATCATTATTACCATCTGCATTTGTTCAGTGTCCCAGAAACTACAGACGTGCTGTCTATAGGGAATCTCAAGACTCAGGTCTGCACAAAATATTGGGGTTATTGAATCATAGCAATTTCTTCTTATTTAAAAATATTTTAAAGCATCTACTATGGACACTTAGTTCTTTATTTTTTATCTTTTCCTTATTATTTTCTGATCTACCCTTCTCATCAGTATCTTCTTTTTTCTTTTATTCTTGTTTTGATTTTCCTTTGTCTTTATCATTCTTCCCCCTTTTTCTTCATTTATCTTTCCTTGCATCATTATTCTCTCCCCTGCTTCCTCTGGCTTCTTTTTTTCATGTTCTATTGTTCAATGACCATTAACTTGATTTTTCCTACCCCATTTTCTTATCTCACTTTTACTGATTTCTTCTGTTTTCTTACATTTCTTTACTTACACCATCTTCATTTAAATTTTTCTGCCTCTTCATGTGGTATCCACATTCTTTATTGTAGTTGAGTAAATATTGAACATTTTAAGCAGCTTTATTGAGGTATATAATTCATATGCCATACAATTCCCCCATTTAAAGTATAGTATCCAGTGGCTTTTAGTATAATATTAGCAGAGTTGTGGATCCACCACCATAATGAATTTTCTTTTCTTTTCTTTTTCTTGAGATGGAGTTTCGCTTGTTCCCCAGGCTGGAGTGCAATGCCGTGATCTCAGCTCACTGCAACCTCCACCTCCCAGGTTCAAGTGATTCTCCCGCCTCAGCCTCCCGATAGCTGGGGTTACAGGTGCCCGTCACCACGCCTAACTTTTGTATTTTTGGTAGAGACAGGGTTTCACCATGTTGATCAGGCTGGTCTTGAACTCCTGCCCTCAAACAATCCACCCGCCTCGACCTCCCAAAGAGCTGGGATTACAGGCGTGAGCCACCGCACCTGGCCCACAATGAATTTTCAATCATTTTCATTGCCTCAAAAAGAGACCCTGCACCCCATAGCCACCACCACCCCTTCCCTCCAGTTAATTCTCCACCCCCAGGAAACCACTAATCTATTTTCTGTCTCTATAGGTTTGCCTATTCTGGGTATTTCATATAAATAAAATAACACGTGATCCTTTGTGATTGGCTTCTTTCACTTAGCAGATTCATCAATCTTTTGGCATAGATCAGAACTTAATTTCTTTCTTTTTTTTAAATAGAGGCGCTGTCTCACTATGTTTCCCAGGCTGGTCTCAAACGCCTGGGCTCAAGCAATCATCCCATCTCAGCCTCCAAAAATGCTGAGATTACAGACATGAGCCACTACACTTGGATTTTTTTGTGTGTGTGTGTGTCTCGCTCTGTCACCCAGACTGGAGTACAGTGGTGTGATCATGGCTCACTACAGCATCTACTTCCTGGCTCAAGAGAACCTCTCACCTCAGCCTCCTGAGTAGCTGGGACTACAGTTATGCACCACCAGACCTGGAATAATTATTGATTTTTTGTAGAGATGGGGTCTCGCTATGTTGCCCAGGCTAGTCTCAAAATCCTGGGCTCAAGCAATCTGCTTGGTCTCCCAAAGTGCTGGGATTACAGGCATGAGCCACCATGCCCAGCCCACTAATTTTTATTGTGGAATAATATTCTATTGTATAGATCTACCATATTTCATTTAGCCATTCATCAGCTGATGGACATTTGGGGTGTTTCTGCTTTTTTGCTATTATGATAATGCTGCTATGAACATTCGTGCACAGGTTTTTGTGTGGACATGTATTTCCCCTTCTCTTGGGTATATATCTCGGAGTGGAGCTGCTGGATCACATGCCAGCTCTATGTTTAACCACTTAAGGAACTGCCAGATTGTTTTCCAAAGTGGCTGTGCCATTGCACATTCCCACTAGCAGTGTATGAGTTCCAATTTCTCCACATTCTTGCAAATACTTGTTATTATCTATCTTTTTAATTATACCTATCCTAGTAGGTGTGAAGTCGTACCTCATTATGGTTTTGATTGCATTTCCTTAATGGGGCTACATTAAATATTCTAAAATTTCCCCCACATAAGAAATCTTAAAAATGTTTCTAAGGGCCATAGTGTATCACTGAAAACTTATAACATTTTAGTGTCTCATACAGAAAGGTTAGGGAATACAGAAGAAAGAAAACCTTTGTATTATTAATTTCATGCTCTTAGCCTTTTTTCTAAATCCCAAAGTAAAACACAAAGCAGACTAAAGCATAAAAATAAAGTCTAAGAATAAAGAGCCCTAAGTCTAATTTTCTGTGTACTATTTTTGGATCATTCATTTTTTTACCCCTCATGTTTTTTTCAGTTCTTCTAGACAAATAATAGATACTTGGGTTTTTTTTTCTTTTAAGATTGTTTGTGGCCCCAAGATTCAACATGGAAATGGGAAATGTTAGAAAAAAAATATGACGACTGCCCTTGTTCCCCAAGAATAGTAACATGTACTTACTCATCAAAGTTCAGTGTATTCGTCCAGTTCAGCACTTCATCCACTTCCCATTCCATCACAGAATCTATCCCCCCATCTTCAAAAGCTCTAATCAGCCCCTTTGTTGCAGTGTGAATTAGTCCTAGAGTTTCATGATGTGTTGACTTAGCCTCCAGACTTCCTGAGTAGTACCTAAATAGGGGAAAGGGAAAGAGAAGTAAATCTTTTGAAATAGAAGATTACAATAAATATATTGTTGCTATTTACATATTAAAACTATTTGCATATTGAATAAAGTTTTCATTCCTATATAACTCAGATGCATCTAAACCAAGATCTATGTGATGGGATCTTCTAGGGGAAACAGCAACTTAATCAACCACACTAACTTAAAATCACCCCTCAGTAAGTTGCATTTTTATGACACAAAGAAAAACTAAGTTATTAAATTGTTGAATCTTAGAATTATAGAGTGGAAAGGGTTTTAGAAACCAAATAACTAACGTACTCATTTTTATAGGTGAGGAAATAAATCCTTGAGGAGTTAAGTAAATTTTACAAAATCAAGAGGCTAATAGCAGATAAAGAGGGAAGGAAAGTGAAAAAAGGAGAGAGAGGAAGAGGTAAAGGGAAAACAGATACCTTTTCTTTGTGCCTGGTACTTTTCATATATTCTTATTTCTTTTTAAAAAGACACAGCCAGGCCCAGCACGGTGGCTCATGCCTATAATCACCGAACTTGGGAGGCCAACACAGGTAGATCACGAAGTCAGGGGTTCGAGACCAGCCTGGCCAACATGGCGAAACCCGGTCTCTACTAAAAATACAAAAATTAGCTGGGCGTGGTGGCGGGCCCCTGTAATCCCAGCTACTTGGGAGGCTGAGGCAGGAGAATCGCTAGAACCTGGAAGGTGGAGGTTGCAGTGAGCCGAGATCACGAAACTGCACTCCAGCCTGGGCGACAGAGCAAGACTGTCTCAAACAAAACAAAACAAAACAAAACAAAAAAAAAACCCAGCCATTTGTGGCAGCTATTTTTTTTATGGAAATAATTTATTTTATTTTTTTATTTTTATTTTATTATTATACTTTAGGTTTTAGGGTACATGTGCACAATGTGCAGGTTTGTTACATATGTATCCATGTGCCGTGTTGGTTTGCTGCACCCATTAACTCGTCATTTAGCATTAGGTATATCTCCTAATGCTGTCTCTCCCCCCTCCCCCCACCCCACAACAGTCCCCGGAGTGTGATGTTCCCCTTCCTGTGTCCATGAGTTCTCATTGTTCAATTCCCACCTATAAGTGAGAACATGCGCTGTTTGGTTTTTTGTCCTTGCAATAGTTTACTGAGAATGATGTTTTCCAGTTTCATCCATGTCCCTACAAAGGACATGAACTCATCATTTTTTATGGCTGCATAGTATTCCATGGTGTATATGTGTGTGGCAGCTATTTTTATTCCCCTTTTAGAGATAAAGAAACTGAGACCTGGAGAAGTTAAAATATCATTCAAAGCTGGGCACAGTGGCTCAAGCCTGTAATCCCAACACTTTTGGAGACTGAGGCAGGAGGATCATTCGAGGCCAGGAGTTTGAGATCAGCCTGCGCAACAGAGAGATCCTCATCTCAATTAATAATTTTAAAAATGTTTAAAGAAATTGTTCAAGATCATGCAGCAGTAAATACTTATGAAAGCAAGTATTCAGAGCCTTAGTCTTAAATTCAGCCTCCTTCTGCAGCACTGCCTGTCTTAATCTGAGCACATAAAATAATATATTCACTGATAATGAGCTGAGTAACTAGAGAGAAGTTAGTAGTCCTTACCAAGATCATCAAAACTTTTTTTGGTATTTATTTTAAGATCTACATTGGTAGCCACTTTAAAGGGTCACCTATTATGAAGTTGTATTCATTTATTAATTCAACACTCATTAGATTAGGAAACAGCATAGTGGTGATATGGAGCAAGACTCTGGTATCGAATTATCTGGATGTGAATCTTGGTTCTGTGTTACATAATCTTTGCTAAATAACCTAGCCTTTCTGGGCCTCACTGAACTCTTCCTTAAAATGGTAATCAGGGCCAGGTGTGGTAGCACATGCCTATAATCCTAGCACTTTGGGAGGGTAAGGCAGGAGGATCACTTCAAGCCAGAAGTTTAAGAACATCCTGGACAACACAGTGAGACCCCATCCCTACAAACAATAAAAAAAAATAGCCAAGCACAGTGGCATATGCCTGTAGTCCCAGCTACTGGGGAGGCTGAGGTAGGAGAATGGTTTGAGCCCAGAAGTTCAAGGCTGCAGTCAGCTATGATCGCACTACTGCACTCCAGCCTGGGTAACAGAGCGAGACCTTATCTCTTAAAAAAAAAAAAAAAAATCATAACACTACTTCCTCCTAGCATTCTTGAGAGGTTTAGAAGCATAAATCCATGTGGGATGGGTATGGATGGTGGCTCATGCCTGCAATCCCAGCACTTTGGGAGACCGAGGCGGGAGACTCCCTTGAACCCAGGAGTTCAAGACCAGCCTGGGTAAAATAGGGACAACCTGTCTCTACAATTTTTTTTTTTTTTTTTTTGAGACAGAGTTGCTCTGTCGCCCAGGCTAGAGTGCAGTGATGTGATCTCAGCTCACTGCAACCTCTGAGTCCTGGGTTCAAGCGATTCTCCTGCCTCAGCCTCCCAAGTAGCTGGGACTACAGCCCACCACGCCCAGCTAATTTTTCTATTTTTAGTAGAGACGAGGTTTCACCATATTGGCCAGGCTGGTCTCGAACTCCTAACCTTGTGATCTGCCCACCTCAGCCTCCCAAAGTATTGTGATTACAGGCGTGAGCCACTGCGCCCAGCCCAAATTTTTTTTGTTTGTTTTGAGATGGAGTCTCGCTCTATCGCCCAGGCTGGAGTGCAGTGGCGTGATCTCGGCTCACTGCAAGCTCCGCCTCCTGGGTTCACGCCAGTCTCCTGTCTCAGCCTCCCGAGTAGCTGGGACTACAGGCGCCTGCCACCACGCCTGGCTAATTTTTTGTATTTTTTAGCAGAGATGGGATTTCACCGTGTGAGCCAGGATGGTCTCGATCTCCTGACCTCGTGATCTGCCCGCCTTGGCCTCCCAAAGTGCTGGGATTACAGGCATGAGCCACCGCGCCCAGCTGAAATTTTTAATAATAATAATAAAAAAAGAAGTGTAAATCTATGTAAAGCATTTAGAACAATGACTGGTACACAGTAAGCATTCATAGGCTGACACTGTATCGGGTGGTAGGGCTATAACAGTGAGAAGATACATCCTTGCCCTCATGAAATTTTGACTTCATCAGATTTTAAATGGATAATGATCCATGAGAGCAAATGCTCTGTTGCCCAGGCTGGAGTGCAGTGGCACGATCTTGGCTCACTGCAACCTCTGCCGCCTGGGTTCAAGCAGTTCTCCTGCCTCAGCCTTCCAACTAGCTGGGATCACAGGAGAGCACCACCATGCCTGGGTAATTTTTGTATTTTTAGTAGAGATGGGGTTTTACCATGTTGGCCAGGCTGGTCTCAAACTCCTGACCTCAAGTGATCTGCCCGCCTCCACCTCCCAAAGTGCTGGGATTACAGGTGTGAGCCACTGTGCCTGGCCTCTTATTTTTCCCAGCACTTTGGGAGGCCAAGGTGGGCAGATCACGAGGTCAGGAGATCGAGACAATCCTGGCTGACACAGTGAAATTCTGCCTCTACTAAAAATACAAAAAAAATTAGCCAGGCATGGTGGCGGGTGCCTGTAGTCCCAGCTACTAGGGAGGCTGAGGCAGGAGAATGGCGTGAACCTGGGAGGCGGAGCTTGCAGTGAGCCGAGATGACGCCACTGCACTCCAGCCTGGGCAACAGAGCAAGACTCCATCTCAAAATAAATAAATAAATAAATAAATAAATAAATAAATAAATAAATAAATAAAAATAAAATAAGTTACTATTATAATTAAATGGTATAAATATTGATAAAATAACAGGTTTGCAAGTAGAAAGTGTTTCAAATATAGTGATCAGAAATAAAAGATCACTTCATAATTTGTTTTATAAACAAACTAATGAACTTTTAAAAAGACCTAAAATTGGCTGGGGTGGTGGCTCACACCTGTAATCCCAGAACTTTGAAAGGCCAAGGTGGGCAGGTCACTTGAGGTCAGGAGTTTGAGGCTGGCCTGGCCAACATGGTGAAACCCAGGCCCTACTAAAAATACAAAAATTAGCTGGGCATGGTGGTGTGTAGCTATAGCCCCAGGCACTCAGGAGGCTGAGGCAGGAGAATGCTTGAACCCGGAGGCAGAGGTTGCAGTGAGCTGACATAGTGCCAGTGTACTCCAGCCTGGGCAGCAGAGCAAGATTCTTTCTCAAAAAAAAAAAAAAAAAAAGGACATAAAATTTGTCTTCATAGGTAATTTTGCAATACATTTTTAGTTGTATTCACCTTAACGTGATCTTATATTCTTTCTAAACTAGGAAATTTAGAGGGAAAGAATATTATAAGAAATGTTTGTCTAAGGTCATGACAGAGAGAGAAGTTAAAACAACAGAGACCTAGGAAGAATCAAAGCTTAAGTTGCAAAGGAGGTTGAGGAAAGCTAAGATCTATAGGACACAGGAAGGGACAAGATTTAAAAGCCAGAATTCTTTTAGTAAGATAGGGGTAAAAAATAAAAATTTTGTTGATTTTTTTCATTATTGATTCTCAGCAACAGTCAGAATGAAGAGTGTTTAAATGCCATAAATGAACAAAGCACACAAAGTAAAATTTCTCATTCACTCCCTGCAACTCTATGAAAAGGAAATGTAACACCAAGTCATAAGAAATCATTCATTCCTTTATTTATTCTATAAGCAACATATATTCATTAAACATGAACTAAGTCTGAGATCCTGTGCAAATAAATAGAACAGAGTCTCTGCTCTGTAGGGACTCAAAGTCTAGTGGAGGTGGCAGACAAATACACAGTTAATTGCAAAAATGTGACCACTGAGTATATAAAAGATCCATGGGGCACATCGAAAGGAAGTACCTAATTGTGTCTAGGTATGTAAGGGAAGGTTTCAGAAGGAGCTATTTGGGCCAAGTATCAAAAGATGAAGATGTTGTTGCCATGCAGCTGAGCATCCTAGGGAGAGGAAATATCATGGGAGGTGTAGGTAATGGGGAGCCCTTAACATATTTTAAGTAAAGAAATTATTTCTGTCTTAGAAACATCAGTTTAGTGTTTATACAGAGAAGACGAAGAGACTAGAGACCAGGAAACTAATTAGAAGGTAGATGAAAAATGATAAGATGTTACAGTGGAGAATGAAAGAAAAGATCAGATTTGGGAGATACTTTGGAAGTGGAATTAATAGGACTTGATGACAGATTACACGTAGGCCCTAAAAGAGTGATAAATCTAGGATAAGCCCTGTTTCTGGCTTGGATGACTGGCTAAATGTGGTGTCATAAGCTGAGACCAGAAGAAATACCGAGAAGAAACAACTTTTATGATGGGGAAGATTAGAAATTCAGTTTTGGAACTGTTGAGTTTGATATAGAAATGCCCATATAATTAGAAATACAGAGCTCAGTTACGGATGACGATTGTGTTGAGGGTAAATAAACACAGGAAAGAAGTAAAATGCATGATTCTTCATGTGCATTGGCTTATCACCAGATGCTGTCTCCCAGCTGGTAATGTGATGGCGCTTCAGCAAGTCATGCCACCATTCTGTCAAAGCCAGCTGTTTCTAGGTGACGGCACATATGGTAGGTGAATTTTGTTGTTCTCAGCCCCTAACCACACTTCCTTTGCTGTTAATAGGTCCCCTATCAGAGGCAATGTTGTATGAAATAAAATGATGATGACGGATAATGCATTCTGTTATGAGAGGTGTTGTTGCCAGAAGTAATGCAGGCAGATAAATAAAATTAATATCCAGAATAGTTGTCTATCACTGTGAGGACAAATGGATGCCTCCTCTTTTATGGGAATGGTCTATTTTAATCAGCCTGTCACCAACTAGCCAGCATATCTAATTACTGGGGGCAAAGCAATGGCCTTTGCTATACAGTCAGCTGTGACTGTAGCCAGAACAACTTTGGTGAGGGGAAGACCAAGTTGTTGAGTCTATATAAAACCTCCATCCCTGTAATCCTGGCCACTTTGGACAAGACTCCACAGTGCAGCCACTGAGGTGCCAGGGGGAAAAACTGACATTCACAGGATGGATCATCTTGTTTATCTGATTACAAAGAGCTGTCTGCCTCATATAAGCCCTTTGGAGGGCATTCACATGGGACAAAAATATACTTTGTATCCATTCTGAGTATACCTCTACCCTGACCTATACTCACCAATTTTCCAATTTTATTCTTTGCAAATGTTGATCAGTTGGGAAACTATAAATGTTGGTCAGCACAGTCAATGAGATCCCTACCTCAGGCTGTTTCCTCTTCAAATGAAGTGGAAAACCAAACATACCACCTGAAGTTGTGCCCACTGGAAGGATATCTTTTGATCATTTTCTGGGCCAACCGAGGAACTGAAATCATTAACTGTCCATTTTAGATGATGCAGCATCCTGTATAGATCCAACTTATTCCTCCAACATATTCCTCCATGTTAACTTGTCATGGGGACTCCCTATGAAGCCAAAGGTATGGAGATGATGTGGAGGCAATGCAGCGTTAAGTAGCGGTTGCAGGAGTATAAGCCACCTGTTCATGCAGCTTACTTGGGCCTTCTGGACCTTATCAGACTCATTCCCATACAGATCAAATTTATTTTATACTGAAACAGTGCTCATACTCTCAATTTTATGGCTTAATTGATTAGATAAATCCCAGGTCAGTTCATGATCATAGCACTTGGTATCTTATTGTCAAGCATCCAGTCTCTACCAGGAGCCAGTTGCAAATCTGGAACAGATTTTCAAATGGAATATAGCTTCTGGCAGAGGAAGGAATTCACTGCCTTCTTCCTAAACCCTAGAGGTCTGTGCTATGATTCTCCCATTAGGTCTCTTTAGAGACTCTACAGTTTTTCATTACCACGGACATTTCTAATGCTGTTGGGACTGCTGGGCCATAAAGCCTAAGTTGTAGGGCAGCTTGACCACATTGTGGATCTGCTACATACCTCTTTCTTGCTCCATGTCCCATTGGAGCCAGCTTGCTTTATTAGATCACCTAGTAAAGGGGTTGGAGCAGCATGCCCAAAATATGTCATATGTTAGCCCTCAAATTGAGAGAGGGCCTCTAAGTGTTGTGCTTCTTCAAGATGGATGGTACAAGGTACAGTAACTTGTCTCTCATTTTTGAAAGGATATCTCAAATGTCTTTAAGCTTCAATTAATGCCAGATACTTAACTTTTTGCAAAGTTTATCTGCCTCCTTTTAGTGTGAATTTGTCCTACTAAGCCACCAAGGAGGTGTTATTATTGGATGTGCTCACCACATCCAAGCAAGGTAAGGTCATCAATGTAATGGACAGGCATAATGTTCTATGGAAACAGATGTACAAGCCCCTGGGGACAAGACCAGGAAAGCTGATGTATCTTCGGGAACAAGATATAAAAACACACTCTGTTCTTTCCATGAAAATACAGACTGTTTCTCCTATTGCTTAGTGATTGGGATGGGAAAGAACACATTTGCCAGGTCAATTGCAGCACACCAGGTGCCAGGCGCTGTGTTGATTTGCTGTTGAAGAAGCCACACCTGGAAGCCTCGCTGCAATTGTGCCATCAGCTGACCTCTACCACTTCAAAGTTCCATTAGTCCCAGTGAACTAAAGGAACCAGTTCCATCACAGCTTTCCCCACTGTCATTTCCAGCCTTGTAAAGGACAGCCACCACAGACTTCATCAAGAAATATGCTGCTCCTGGGCCAGACGTGGTGGCTCACGCCTGTAATCCCAGCACTTTGGGAGGCCGAGGCAGGCAGATCACAAGATCAGGAGTTCAAGACCAGCCTGGCCAATATGACGAAACCCTGCCTCTACTAAAAATACAAAAAAAATTAGCCAGGCATGGTGGCACATGCCTGTTATCCCAGCTACTCGGGAGGCTGAGACAGGAGAATTGCTTCAACCCGGAGGCAGAGGTTGCAGTGAACCGAGATTGCGCCACTGCACTACAGCCTGGGTGACAGAGTGAAACTCCGTCTCAAAGAAGAAAAAAAAAAGAGTTCTGCCAAATCAACAGAATATACATTTTTTTCAGCACCACACCACACCTATTCCAAAATTGACCACATAATTGGAAGTAAAGCTCTCCTCAGCAAATGTAAAAGAACAGAAATTATAACAAACTGTCTCTCAGACCATAGTGCAATCAAACTAGAACTCAGGATTAAGAAACTCACTCAAAACTGCTCAACTACATGGAAACTGAACAACCTGCTCCTGAATGACTACTGGGTACATAATGAAACAAAGGCAGAAATAAAGATGTTCTTTGAAACCAATGAGAACAAAGACACAACATACCAGAATCTCTGGGACACATTCAAAGCAGTGTGTAGAGGGAAATTTATAGCACTAAATGCCCACAAGAGAAAGCAGGAAAGATCCAAAATTGACACCCTAACATCATAATTAAAAGAACTAGAAAAGCAAGAGCAAACACATTCAAAAGCTAGCAGAAGGCTAGAAATAACTGCAATCAGAGCAGAACTGAAGGAAATAGAGACACAAAAAACCCTTCAAAAAATTAATGAATCCAGGAGCTGGTTTTTTGAAAAGATCAACAAAATTGATAGACCACCAGCAAGACTAATAAAGAGGAAAAGAGAGAAGAATCAAATAGATGCAATAAAAAATGAAAAAGGGGATATCACCACCAATCCCACAGATATACAATCTACCATCAGAGAATACTAGAAAACACCTCTACGCAAATAAACTAGAAAATCTGGAAGAAATGGATAAACTCCTCGACAAATAAACCCTCCCAAGACTAAACCAGGAAGAAGTTGAATCTCTGAATAGACCAATAACAGGCTCTGAAATTGTGGCAATAATCAATAGCTTACCAACCAAAAAGAGTCCAGGACCTGATGGATTCACAGCCGAATTCTACCAGAGGTACAAGGAGGAACTGGTACCATTCCTTCTGAAACTATTCCAATCCATAGAAAAAGAGGGAATCCTCCCTAACACATTTCATGAGGCCAGCATCGTCCTGATACCAAAGCCTGGCAGAGACATAACCAAAAAAGAGAATTTCAGACCAATACCCTTGATGAACATTGATGCAAAAATTCTCAATAAAATACTGGCAAACCGAATTTAGCAGCACATCAAAAAGCTTATCCACCATGATCAAGTGGGCTTCATCCCTGGGATGCAAGGCTGGTTCAACATACGCAAATCAATAAATGTAATCCAGCATATAAACAGAACCAAAGACAAAAACCACATGATTATCTCAATAGATGCAGAAAAGGCCTTTGACAAAATTCAACAACCCTTCATGCTAAAAACTCTCAATAAATTAGGTATTGATGGGACGTATCTCGAAATAATAAGAGCTATCTATGACAAACCCACAGACAATATCATACTGAATGGGCAAAAACTGGAAGCATTCCCTTTGAAAACTGGCACAAGACAGGGATGCCCTCTCTCACCATTCCTATTCAACATAGTGCTGGAAGTTCTGGCCAGGGCAATCAGGCAGGAGAAGGAAATAAAGGGTATTCAATTAGGAAAAGAGGAAGTCAAATTGTCCCTGTTTGCAGATGACATGATTGTATATCTAGAAAACCCCATCGTCTCAGCCCAAAATCTCCTTAAGCTGATTAGCAACTTCAGCAAAGTCTCAGGATACAAAATCAATGTACAAAAATCACAAGCATTCTTGTACACCAATCACGGACAAACAGAGAGCCAAATCATGAGTCAACTCCCATTCACAATTGCTTCAAAGAGAATAAAATACCTAGGAATCCAACTTACAAGGGATGTGAAGGACCTCTTCAAGGAGAACTACAAACCACTGCTCAATGAAATAAAAGAGGATACAAACAAATGGAAGAACATTCCATGCTCATAGGTTGGAAGAATCAATATCGTGAAATGGCCATACTGCCCAAGGTAATTTATAGATTCAATGCCATCCCCATCAAGCTACCAATGACTTTCTTCACAGAATTGGAAAAAACTACTTTAAAGTTCATATGGAACCAAAAAAGAGCCGGCATCGCCAAATCAATCCTAAGCCAAAAGAACAAAGCTGGAGGCATCACGCTACCTGACTTCAAGCTATACTACAAGGCTACAGTAACCAAAAAAGCATGGTACTGGTACCACAACAGAGACATAGATCAATGGAACAGAACAGAGCCCTCAGAAATGATGCCACATATCTACAACCATCTGATCTTTGACAAACCTGACAAAAACAAGAAATGGGGAAAGGATTCCCTATTTAATAAATGGTGCTGGGAAAACTGGCTAGCCATATGTAGAAAGCTGAAACTGGATCCCTTCCTTACACCTTATACAAAAATTAATTCAAGATGGATTAAACACTTAAATGTTAGACCTAAAACCATAAAAACCCTAGAAGAAAGCCTAGGCAATACCATTCAGGACATAGGCATGGGCAAGGACTTCATGTCTAAAACACCAAAAGCAATGGCAACAAAAGCCAAAATTGACAAATGGGATCTAATTAAACGAAAGAGCTTCTTCACAGCAAAAGAAACTATCATCAGACTGAACAGGCAACCTACAGAATGGGAGAAAATTTTTGCAACCTACTCATCTGACAAAGGGCTAATATCCAGAATCTACAATGAACTCAAACAAATTTACAAGAAAAAAACAAACAACCCCATCAAAAAGTGGGCAAAGGACATGAACAGACACTTCTCAAAAGAAGACATTTATGCAGCCAAAAAACACATGCAAAAATGCTCATCATCACTGGCCATCAGAGAAATGCAAATCAAAACTACAGGGAGATACCATCTCACACCAGTTAGAATGGCCATCATTAAAAAGTCAGGAAATAACAGGTGCTGGAGAGGATGTGGACAAATAGGAACACTTTTACACTGTTGGTGGGACTGTAAACTAGTTCAACCATTGTGGAAGTCAGTGTGGCGATTCCTCAGGGATCTAGAACTAGAAATAACATTTGACCCAGCCATCTCATTACTGGGTATATACCCAAAAGACTATAAATCATGCTGCTATAAAGACACATGCACACGTATGTTTGTTGCGGCACTATTCACAATAACAAAGACTTGGAACCAACCCAAATGTCCAACAATGATAGACTGGATTAAGAAAATGTGGCACATATACACCATGGAATACTATGCAGCCATGAAAAATGATGAGTTCATGTCCTTTGTAGGGACATGGATGAAACTGGAAAACATCATTCTCATAAACTATCGCAAGGACAAAAAACCAAGCACCGCATATTCTCACTCATAGGTGGGAACTGAACAATTAGAAGCTCATGGACCCAGGAAGGGGAACATCACACTCCGGGGACTGTTGTGGGTTGTGGGGAGTGGGGAGGGACAGCGTTAGGAGATATACCTAATGCTAAACGACGAGTTAATGGCTGCAGTAAACCAACACGGCACATGGATACATATGTAACAAACCTGCACATTGTGCACATGTACCCTAAAACCTAAAGTATAATAAAAAATAAAAATAAAAAAAATAAAAAAAAAAGAAATATGCTGCTCCCCTCACCAAGCTATTACTTCATAGCTTGACGAAAAAGGTATCTCCTGGGACTTCCTGGGGTGATAGCTGGACGTTGATTTAGTAGATTGCACATAACAGAAACAAATACACAATTCCCTGAACTTTTAGAAATCCTTTTTCTAACGGAAGAGGAATTAGAAAAAAATAAGAATGTGTAAACAGAAACTCAGCTGTACGTAAGAAAACCCAATTCCCCCTGAGAAGGAGAAAGAGCTGGAGTCCTTTAAAAATTAACTGTCTGTTTTTCTGTGGCTAGTGAGCCTTATCTCTCCTCCTTTCCCAGGCATTCTGAAGACCCTGTTTCTCTAGCTGTGCAGCTGCAAGGTCACTAGACAGATAAACTTAAGTCATAAAACATGTTTTCCTTGAAAAGTAAGAAATGATGTAATGCATGTCTCAATTAATTGAATAACTATCTTTGTTTCTCGCTTCTGTAATATGCTTCCCCTTGCACAGATCTTCCCCAACACCATGAAATGCTTAAAAGGTAACTTAACTCTTTGTTCAGGGCTCATTCCTTTGGATGTTAATCCGACTGGGCTGGTACACCTAAAATAATAAATATCCTCCTCAACCCCATCGGTCTCTCTGATTCCTTACCAATCCTGCTACACTACAGTATACCAGAGAAGTTCCAGCATTTTGCAAAGGTAGAACTTTCGTTGGCTCTACCTAAATCAGGCTTTGATTAGCTAACTTAATAGACCATTAACATAATTTCTGGCCAAAACATTAAATCCACAGTCCCAGGTGAGTATGGCCATATCAGTAAGTTCGGCCCAGCCAACTCATGATCTAACAACCTTAGAATCCACCCTCACACAATGCTTCTGAGACTCCTGGCAATATAGATTAGTAATTTCTTGTAACTCTTCTGGTTTATAAACTATCTCCTCTCGGAGTGGACCTTGTACCTCTGTCTGGGCTGTCCTGAAATACAAATCTCATTGTAAGCTAAAGGCAATGAGAAATAGTAGAGGGGGAGTCCTGAGGAGAATAAGCTTAAGTGTGTGTGGCAACTGTGCCAGTGCAGTCACTGAAAGGCTTTTATGCAGAAAATGGCTGCTTCCCTCAAAAGGGAGAGCAAGGGTTCCCTACACCAACAAGGCACTTTGGAAGTTCAAGATTCTTAGCCTTGTGTATGTTTGCCCAAATGTCCTAATCCCAGGCCTCAGGGTTCTACTTCTTCCCCACTAGTGCCCTTATCTTAGTGCAAAAGACGTGGCAGAGTTAAGCATCTGGTAGTACTGTGGGCATTGTAACCCTGTGACCCTTGCAATGGAACCCAGGGTTGCCCTCAACCCATGATGTGACTATGAGATAAAGGACCACTTCAGAGCTGCCAGGGAGGTCTTCTGATTTTCTGCACAGGTTTTAAAATTTTTTTTTTTTTACTATTTTATTGAGGTATGGTTGATGTACAACTACACATATTTAAATTGTACAATGTACAGTTTTGACGTCTATATACCTGTAAATCCATCACTACAATAAAAAATAAATCTATCCATCACCCTCTGACGTTTCCTTGTACTCCTTTGGAATCTCTCTTTTTCCTCTTTCCTATCTCCAGACTGCTGATCTGCTTTGTGTCACTTCAGATTTGTGTCTTCTAGAATTGTATGTGAATGGAATCACATAGTATGTACTCTTTTTTGACAGATTTATTTCATTCAGCATTATTTTGAGGTTCGTCCATGCCATTCTGTGTATCAGTAGTTCATTCTGTTGTACTGCTGAGTAGTATTCCTTTGTGCAGATATCCTACCACTTGCTTATCCATTCACCTGCTGATGCACATTTGTGCTGTTTCTGGTTTTTCGCTATTACAATGACAAATAAACCAGCTATGAACATTCACATACAGTCTTTCTGTGGACATGTTTTTATTTCTCTTGGGTAAATACGTAGGGGTGGAATGACTAGATAGAATATTTGGTGTGTTTACTTGTTTAAAAAAAAACCTGTCAAACCGTTTTCTGAAGTACACATTCTAATTTGCATTTGCTCCCTATCTTGCCAACAATTGGCATGACAGACTATTTTAGTCATTCTAGTGGGTGTGTAGTGGTATCTCATTATCGTTTTAGTTAGCACTTCTCTAATGATTAATGATAGTCACTGGTTGAGTTATGCTAATTTGCTATGTATATATCTTCACTGATGGAGTGTTTATTCAATTTTTTTGCCCACTTTAAAATGTGATTGAGAGGTTTGTTTTTTTTTTTATATATTCTTGATTCAAGAACTTTGTCAGACATATATTTTGCAAATGTTTTATCCCTGTCTATGGCTTGCATTTTTATTTTTGTAACATGTCAATCAAAGAACAAAAGCTTTTAATTTTGATGAAGTAAAATTTTTTTTTTTTTTTTTTTTTGAGACAAAGTTTCACTCTTGTTACCCAGGCTGGAGTGCACTGGCACAATCTTGGCTCACTGCAACCTCCGCATCCAGGGTTCAAGTGATTCTCTTGCCTCAGCCTCCCAAATAGCTGGGATTACAGGCACACACCACCATGCCCGGCTATGGATGAAGTAAAATTTTTTTTTTTTTTTTTTTTTTTTTGAGACGGAGTCTCGCTCTGTCACCCAGGCTGGAGTGCAGTGGCGCAATCTTGGCTCACTGCAAGCTCCGCCTCCCGGGTTCACGCCATTCTCCTGCCTCAGCCTCTCGGAGTAGCTGGGACTACAGGCGCCCGCCACCGCGCTCGGCTAATTTTTTTTTATATTTTTAGTAGAGACGGGGTTTCACCGTGGTCTCGATCTCCTGACCTCGTGATCCGCCCGCCTCAGCCTCCCAAAGTGCTGGGATTACAAGCGTGAGCCACCGTGCCTGGCCTGATGAAGTAAAATTTAAAATTGTTTCTTTTATAGTTCCTGGCTTCTGTGTCCTCTTTAAAAAATCCTGGCCAGAACAAAAAGCACTAAGATTTTCTCCTTCAATTACTTTTTAGACGCTTTATGGTTTTTGCTCTTATATTTAGATCTATGATCTCTTTTCAGTTAATTTTACACATGCTGTAAGATAACACTCAAGTTTCAATTTTCTGCATTTGAAAATCCAATTTGTTGAAAAGACTATTTTTTCCCAATTAAGTTCCCTTGGCACCTCTGTTGAAAATTAATTAACAATATACATGGGGGTTTATTTATTTATTTTTTTGAGACGGAGTCTCGCTCTGTTGCCCAGGCTGGATAGTGCGAGGATAGCAGTGGCTGGGAGGAAAGGCTAACTGATTCCAAGGAATGAGTCATCTTGCTCACCTGATTATTAAGATTCTTCTCTGTTGAGATTGTTCTTTGGTGAGCATTCACATAGGACACAAGCATCTTCTCACTTGGTGCCCATCTGGAGAAGTCTGCACATACCTCTTCCCCAGACCACTTGTCACCAACTTTCTAACCATGTTCTTTCCAAATCCCTGACCATCCAGTCAAACCATCAGTCACCATCCATCTGTAGATCTATACTTCTGGCCATCTTTTCTTCCAGGCACAATATACAACCAGGTATGCTACTTGAGGTTCTGTCCCAGTAGAAGGATTTCCCTTCCCCTCTGTAGTGCAAGTGAAGCTGTAATGTAGATGGAACTTCCTGTGAGTCCCACCTTTTACTTGACCCCCTTAGGCCTGTTAGGACTTGAGTTTGACCAATGGAATGAAGAATAAATGTTGCTGTGACTTCCAAGATAAGGCCTTAAAAAGCCTTGTAACTTCCACTTTCTGTCTTTGATACTTTTTTGTGTTTGTTTCGAGACGGAGTCTCGCTCTGTCACCCAGGCTGGAGTGCAGTGGTGTGATCTCGGCTCACTGCAAGCTCCGCCTCCCGGGTTCACGCCATTCTCCTGCCTCAGCCTCCCGAGTAGCTGGGACTACAGGCGCCTGCCACCACGCCTGGCTAATTTTTTTTTTTTTTTTTTTTTGTATTTTTAACTAGAGACAGGGTTTCACCGTGTTAGCCAGTATGGTCTCGATCTCCCGATCTCGTGATCCGCCCACCTCGGCCTCCCAAAGTGCTGGGATTACAGGCGTGAGCCACCGCACCCGGCTACATGGGGGTTTATTTCACAGTTCCATATTCTGTTCCATTGACCTATATTTCTGTCTATATGCCAATACCACAATGTCATGATTACAGTAGCTTTATAAGTCTTGAAATCAGGCAGTATAGTTCTCCAATGCTGGGATTCGATCAGGCTGCTGGGAAAAATATTACTTATGATGGCCACGAAACCTTTTTGGAAGGCCTGAGGGTTTTCACATGACCTCAGTAACAGACCAGGCCAAAGGCAGCCTGGTCCCATGACCTTTAGTTAAAAAGATTAAAGTAGTAAACAACGGGATGTGGGGAAGTTTTATCTAGTTAGCTTGTTTACTCATGTGGTCCTAAGACAAGCCTTTGATGTGTGCTTTTTACTCGGGAAGTCCACAATGTCAGTTAGCCTCTAATGGCGTTCACTCAAGCTTTTGTTAACTAATCTTAATGAATAAATATGAGTCTCCCTAGCTGATGGGGGCCAGCCACAGTGACAAGCCTCTCTTGGTGTGTAGGCGGTTGGACACTCAGCAGGACTGGCAAAACAGAATATCTGTGTGTCAGTGTGCGTTTTATTCATCCGTCGCTTGGGTCAGGGTCTGCGGGCAGACACCCTGCAGCTAATGCCCTCTTGTGAGGAGCAATACCTCATTTCAAATTTGTTTTTTTCCCAAAATACTACATATTTCCTTAGTAAGTGTTTCATCAACTTACATTTGCCTCATCCACTCTATTTTTCTAAGTTTTCTTTTCTTTTCCAAGTCTTGCCTTCTCTTCAGTTTAGAGAAATGGAATTCACTTTCCTTTTTGTCTTCCACCACCATACCATCAGTAGATAGCCAAAACTATTGAGAAACAAAAATGAATATACAAAATGTTGAAATATTGATTGTGAGGTTATCTGGCAATAGATAAGAACTTCTATGTGTTCAGTAGGAATATGCCAAGATAGAAATAGAGGAGAGGATAGATACTTTCAAGGTATTTCTAATTAAGTGATGGGTGAGTAGTACACTCAGCCTTCAGAAGCACATGCTACAGATAGATCAACAAAATACTAGTGTACTGAGGTGCTTAATAAGTGTTTGTTGAATGGATAAACAGATATATTCTAAGAGTGTCTCATCTTCTCACATGAATAGACCTGACCTACTCTTAGTGCTGATTGCTTTTAATGACTCTAACCGTCAAGGAGTACAGCCACCCTTCAGGAATGCAGAAGTCCCTGTACCATGTCCTAAGACTTTGTGGTTTCCCCGTTATGACATTTTCTCCTAACTGGTTGTCTATCTTCCCCCTTCCAACTCATTCCCCCTGCTCTATCACACATACCCTAGATAATAAGGAGAGTTTGTTAATCATTCCAAACACTATATATTTGCCCTTATTAAACCACTTAACATGTTTACTACATTGTACTGAAATATCCTGTTTACTTGACTGTCTCCCTAATTGAAAGGCAAACTACTTAAGTCTATCCCCTGCATCCAGAACAATGTCTGGTATATGGTTGATATGCAATAGTTTATTATTAAACAAGTGAATGAATTCATACCTTGATCATTTTCACTTTTCATACTTGGTATATTCTTTTGTTTTTATTGTTGTTGTTAGTTTGTTTTTTGAGACAGTCTCACTCTGTTGCTCAGGCTGGAGTGCAGTGGTGCCATCTCAGCTCAAAGTGCTGGGATTACAGGCATGAGCCACAGTGCCGGGTCATACTTAGTGTTAATATATTCAACATACCAAATTCTACAATCTGCATACTGGGTATATAATCTGCCGAGTACCAGAGAGTATCTAAAGATGGCCTAGATTCAAAGTTGATAATTAAAAGTAGAAATAAATGTAATAAGAAAAAGATAAATTGCTGTGCCTTGAAGTATTATTAGCAACCCCTGAGTAGCTAACTTAAGCAAAATTTATCAATTAAATTACTAGGATTTATTATTTTCAAAAATTTAAAATAATTTTAAAATTAATTTTTGAAAAGATAAATGGGTTTCTAAATACGTAAGATTAAAAATTAACATTTCTCTTTTCTTACTGTATCAGAAACTGGCCTCCAGCCATTGTTTTCTATACGATGATACCAGCCACTATGATCCTCTTCCTGAAGATGATCATTTTTATTACAAGATGTATGCTTTGCTGGAAGTTTTGCATAATTTCTAGGGCTGTTAGCACACAGATCTTCAATAGGTCTGTGAGTAAAAATCTTATAGTATATATCAGGTGGAAATTTAACCTGTAGATGGAAAAGTTCAAAGAACCATTGTAATGTAACTACAAAAATGTTTTACATTTTAAAAAATTACATTGTTTCAATTTCATAAAAATGTGTTTTAAAACTACTAAATAAGCATTCATCCATACTTACTCCGCCTAATCTGAATCGCACATGAATGCCAGCAGCAGCATCTAGAAGCTCTGCCTATAAGAAAATATATTATTCTTATATATTATTCTTCAGGATTCTGTATGTATCAATTCACTATTTCTCACTCTATTATTTTAAATAATTGCTAAATATTGACTATTTAGGAAATAGGTCAGGTGAACCAACCTCAAATAATCAATTTTAAATTAGAAAAATTGTTTAAAAAATTTTTTTGAGATGGGATTTCACTCTGTTGCCCAGGCTGGAGTGCGGTGGCATGATCTTAGCTCACTGCAGCCTTAACCTCTTGGGCTCAAGCGATGCTCCCATCTCGGCCTCCCAGATAGCTGAGACTACAGGTGTGCACCACCATGCCTGGCTAATTTTGTATTTTTTTTTTTTTTTTTGGTGGAGACAAGAGTCTTTCTATGTTGCCAGGCTGGTCTCGAATTCTTGGCCTCAAGTGACACTCCTGTCTTGGCCTCCCAAAGTGCTAAGATTACAGGCATGAGCCACTGTGCTCAGCCATTTAAAAATGTTTTTTTGGAATTAGAAAATATTTTATGAGGCCAGCCATGGTGGCTCACACCTGTAATCCCAGAACTTTGGGAGGCCGAGGTGGGCGGATCATGAGGTCAGGAGATCGAGACCACAGTGAAACCCCGTCTCTACTAAAAATACAAAAAATTAGCTGAGCACGGTGGCAGGCACCTGTAGTCCCAGCTACTCAGGAGGCTGAGGCAGGAGAATGGCATGGACCCAGGGGGTGGAGTTTGCAGTGAGCCAAGATCGCGCCACTGCACTCCAGCCTGGGCGACAGAGTGAGACTCTGTCTCAAAAAAAAAAAAAAAAGAAAGAAAAGAAAAGAAAATATTTTACGAGCTAAGGACTTAGTTTCTTATGGACATCTATGGTAAATGAAAAAATGATACCAAACTGTTTCCTCTTTATGCAATATATAAACATAAAAGCCAAGTAATTTTTTAGTCATAAAACTTAACTTTTAAATAACTCCTCAAATAATACATATAAAATACTATCTTGCAGGTAAATTCAAAGAAAAAACTATGACTGATCAACCTAAATTCAACAGTAGATGACCTTTCCTAATTAGCTATTGTTAAATTTAAAAATCCATGTTTAAAATTCTGGGCCGGGCGTGGTAGCTCACACCTGTAATCCCAACACTTTGGGAGGCCAAGGAGGGTGGATCGTTTGAGGTCAGGAGTTCCGAAGCCAGCCTGGCCAACATGGTGAAACCCTGTCTCTACTAAAAATACAAAAATTAGCTGGGTGTGGTGTCGGGTGCCTGTAATTCCAGCTACGCTGGAGGCTGAGGCAGGAGAATCGCTTGAACCAGGGAGGTGGAGGCTGCAGTGAGCAGAGATTGCACCACTGCACTCCAGCCTGGGCGACAGAGACTCTGTCTCAATAAATAAATAAAATAAAATAAAATAAAATAACATTATGTAAGAATTGTATATAATAGGTTTTCTAGATTTTAGTTTGGTATGCAGCACCAAACGGAAAGTAGAGAAAAAAATTCTTGGTCCTTTATCGGAAGACAGTTCAATCTTGTCTCCTGATCATATCAGGTTAGATCAGAAAATAGATGTTATTCAACCTATAGAGTCTTAAAGACAACATTAATTTTGCAGAATAATCTTCTCTTGACTAAAACTTTTATGAATTCAAATATGAAGTGTGAGATCCTGTTATAAAACGTATTTTCTATATTTGAGCCATAATAATATATACACATTTTTTTCACTAAGGTGGATGGATCTTAAGTGTACAGCTCCATGAATTTTCACATATGTATTGTACTCTCTTGTGCTTGGCTTATTTTGCTCAACATGAATCTGTGATAAATCTCTAAGATTCGTGTATGTAGTTGTAGATAGCAGCAGTTAGTTCTTTTTCACTGCTATCTACCATTCCATCATATAATAGAATATATGACAATTTATATTATTGTTGGACATTTGATATGTCTCTAGTTTTGGGTTAAAATGAATAAAACTACTGTGAACATTCATTTTCATGTCTTCTGTGGGTTATAGCAATCATTTCTCTTTGTTACATACCCAGGAATGAAACATGAGAGGTCATGAGGTATATATGGTATGTAAGTATACAGATGGCCCTGACTTAAAGTGGTTCAACTTACAATTTTGACTACAATGCTGTGAAAGTGATACGCATTCAGTAGAAATCATACTTCACATTTTGAATTTTGATCTTTTCCCAGGCTAGCAATATGTGGTATGATGCTCTTGTCGTGATGCTGGGCAGTGGCAGCAAGCCACAGCTTCCAGTCAGCCACATGATCACGAGGGTAAACAACTGATACTCCACAGCAGGGGTCCCCAACCCCCGGGCCATGGACTGTTAGGACTGGGCCACACAGCAGGAGGTGAGTGGCAGGAGCATTGCTGCCTGAGCTCCCCATCCTGTCAGATCAGCAGCAGCATTAGATTCCCATAGATGCACAAACCCTCTTGTGAACTGCACATGCACAGGATCTAGGTTGCACATGCCTTATGAGAATCTAATGCCTGATGATTTGCGGTGGAACAGTTTCATCCCAAAACCATCCTCCACATCCCAAGTCTGTGGTAAAATTATCTTCCACTAAACCGGTCCCTGGCACCAAAAAGTTAGGACTGCTGCTCTACAGTATAGACTAAGTTAAATTGGTAAGTTATGTTTGGCAGGTTAGGTATATTAAATGCAGTTTTTACTTATGATATTTTCACCTTACAATGAGTTTATCTTAACATAACCCTGCCATAAGCCAAGGAGCATCTGTAATTTGCTGTACTAGTGACTACCAAAGAGTTTTCCAAATTTTTGTAACAACCCCCCCACCAGCAATATATGAGAGTTCTGGTTGCTCTGTCTCCTTATCAACACTTGGTACTGTCAATCCTTCTAATTTTAGCCATTCTGGTGGGGTTATAATGGTAGCTCATTGTAGTTTTTAATTGTATTTTCTTACGACTAACCATGCTGAGCACCTTGCATATGCTTATTGGCCATATGGGTCTATCAGTCATGCTAGTGGTTTATCAACTTTATTAACATATTCAATGAACCAACTGGCTTTTATTTGCATAGTGGCACCATCATGGTTCAATGCAGCCTCAACCTCCATGGCTCAACTGATCCTTCTACCTAACCATTCCAAGTAGCTGGGACTACAGGCACGCACCACCGTGACAGGCTAATTTTTTTTATTTTTTGTAGGTAAGGGATTTCTCCATGTTGCCTAGGCTGGTCTCAAACTCCTGGGCTCAAGTGATCTGTGCACCTTGGCTTCCCAAAGTGCTGGGATTACAGGTGTGAACCACCCTGCCAGCCACTTCTACTTTCTATTCATTGATTTCTGATTTTATCTTCACTATTTCCTTCCTTTTACTTTTTTTTTTCTTTTCTTTTCTTTTTTTGACAGAGTCTTGCTCTTTCGCCCAGTCTGGGGTGCAGTGGCCCAATCTGGGCTCACTGAAACCTCTGCCTCCCGAGTTCAAGCGATTCTCCTGCCTCAGCCTCCTGAGTAGGTGGGATTACAGGCACATGCAACCACGACTGGCTAATTTTTTCATATTTTTAGTAGAGACGGGGTTTCACCATGTTGGTCAGGCTGGTCTTGAACTCCTGACCTCATGATCCCCCTGCCTTGGCCTCCCAAACTGCTGGGATTACAGGCATGAGCCACCATGCCTGGCCCCCTTCCTTTTACTTTCTTTGGTATTAATTTGGTTATCTTTTTCTAGCTTGAAGTGTAAACTTTGTAAATTGATTTTTAATTTTTCTTCTTTTCCAATATTTGCATTTAGAGGTATAAATTTCTGTCTGAGCTCTACTTTAGACACATTCCACAAGTTTTGATGTCGTATTTTCATTATGACTTAGTATAAAATATATTCTAGTTTTCTCTTTTAATCCATAGATTATTTAATTTCATGTGCTTAATTTGCAAAAATTTGGTGGTTTTCTACTTCTGTATTCTCATTAATTTTTAGTTTAATTCCACTGGGACTAGAAAACATTCTCTGTGATTTCAAAACTTGGAAATTTGTTGAGACTTTCATTAAATCCAAGCATGTGATCTATTATGGGAAACATTTTCTGTGCACTTAAAAACAACATTACTTTTGCAGAACTGTAGACATTTTGCAGTGTTGCAAAAGTAGTGACAGTGTTCTCTCTATATATCAACTAGGTAAAGACTTTAAAATCTACAATATCTGTACTAAATTTTTTTGCATGCTTGTTTCTATCAGTTACCAAGAGAGTTGTGTTAAAATCTTCGACTATGCTTGATGATCACTGTATTTCTTCTGGTAATTATGTAAGTTTTTGTCTTATAAGTACAGAATTTTTATATTTCTCTATTGAACTGACTATCATTATGAAACTGCTCTCTTTATATCTCACAAAACTTTATCCCTTAAAGCTTAATTTGTCCAATACTAACATAAAGACACTGATTTTCTTTTTCTTTCTTTTTTTTTTTTTGAGATGGAGTTTTGCTCTGCCATCTAGGCTGGAGTGCAGTGGTGTGATCTCAGCTCACTGCAACCTCCGCCTCCCAGGTTCAAGTGGTTCTCCTGCCTCAGCTTCCCAAGTAACTGAGATTAACTTTTGCCTGACTAAATTTTATATTTTTAGTAGAGACGGGGTTTCACCATGTTGGCCAAGCTGGTCTCGAATGCCTGACCTCAAGTTATCCACCCACCTCGGCCTCCCAAAGTGTTGGGATTACAGGCATGAGCACCGTGCCTGGTCTGACTTTCTTTTAATTAAAGTTTGCATGATGTATATTTTTCCATTGTCTTATTCTTATTGTTTTATATTCTTATTGTTTAAAGTATGCCTCAAAAATAATAAATAGATGGGGTTTTTGTCAGTCTGACAACCTTTGCTTTCATTTGGGTTCTTTAGCCTATTTACATGTAAAACATACACATGAAATCATATAAAATGCTCAATTAAAACCAGAGAAGGCAGAAAAATAAAGGAATACAGAAAAAAAAAAACAATGGCAACAAACAGGAAACAATTACAAATACAATAAATATCAATTGAACTATATCAATAACTTTAAATGTCAATGACCTACATATACCAATTAAAAAGGGCAGATCAGAGACTGTCAGAGTGGATAAAAAATCAAGACCCAACTATATGTTATCCGCAAGCAACCCACTTTAAATATAAAGACACAGATTAATAACAAAGAAAAGAACAAAGACCAACCTGGGCAATATAGTGAGACTCTGACTCCACACAAAAAAACTTAAAATTAGCTGGGTGTGGTGGCATGCACCAGTAGTCCCAGCTACTGCAGAGGCTGGGGCGGGAGGATCACTTGAGCCTGGGAGGTCAAGGGCTGCAGTGACCCATTATGACACCACTGCACTCCAATCTGGACAACAGAGTGAGGCTTTATCGAAGAGGAAGAAAGAAGAAAGAAGAAAGAAGAAAGAAGAAAGAAGAAAGAAGAAAGAAGAAAGAAGAAGAAGAAGAAGAAGAAGAAGAAGAAGAAGAAGAAGAAGAAGAAGAAGAAGAAGGAGGATATATGATACTAACACTAATAGAATGAAAGCTGAGCTGCTATATTAATTTCAGACAAGGCCAAATTCAGATCAAGGAAAACTGTCAGGACTAAATGGAGCATTACATGATGATAATGTATGTACTTAAAAACAAAGCAGCAAAATATGTGAAGCAAAAACTGATAAAACTGCAAGAAAAAAATATAGTAATTTACTATTATAATTGGAGATTTCAATACCCCTCTATCAGTAACTGACAGATTTAGCAAGTCAGAAAACCAGTAAGGCCATAATTGAACTGAACAGCAGCATAAATTAACTGGATCCAATTGACATTTATAAAACACTTCTTTGAACAACAGAATATATATTCTTCTCAAGCACAGACAAAATATTTGGCAAGACAGACCACGTTCTGGGCCATAAAACACACCTTAATACACTTTTTTATTTGTACAAATTTGTACAGTATATGTGCAATTTTGTTACATGCATAGAATGCAGAGTGGTCAAGTCAGGGCTTTTAGAGTATCCATCACCCAATTAATGTACATTGTATCCATTAACTAATTTCCCATCGTCCACTTTCCTCCAACCAGCTCATCCTTCCAACTCTCCATTGTCTATCACTCCACTCTCTACGTTCATGTGTATAAATTTTTGGCACCCCCTTCTATGTGAGAGCATTTGATATATATATAAGATCTTGTCATCAGTAAAAAAAGATAATCTGACTTCTTATTTTCCCATTTGAATGCCTTTTATTTCTTTCTCTTGCCTGATTGCACTGGCTAGGACTTCAGTACTGTCCTGAAATGGAGTGGTAATAATGAGCATCCTTGTCTTTTTCCAGTTCTTAGAGGAAGTGCTTTCAACTTTTCCCCATTCCGTACAATATTAGCTGTGGATTTGTCATATATGGGCCTATCTTAACAAATTTAAAAGGAATAGAAATCATACAAAGTATACTCTCACACCTCAATAGTATTAAACTAGAAATCAGTAACAGAGAGATAACTGGAAAACCCCAAAACTTGAAAATTAAATAACACACTTCTAAATAACAAGTAGGTCAAATAAAGAGTCTCAAGAAAAGTTAAAAATACTTTGAAATAAATGAAAACAAAAATACAACTTACTAAAATTTGAGGGATTCAGCAAAAACAGAGCTTACAGGAAAATTTATAGTACTGAATGTGTGTATTAGAAAACAAAAAATATCTGAAAGAAATAATCTAATGTTCTGCCTTGAGGGACTAGAAAAGCAAAGCAAATTAAATTCAAAGCAAGCAGATGAAAATAAATAATAAAGATTAGAGCAGAAATCAATGAAATTGATAATAAGAAATCTATAGAGAAAATAAAAGAAACAAAAAGCTGGTTTGAAAAGATCAATAAAATTGATAAGCTTCTGGCTAGGGTAACTAAGAAAAAAAGACAGATATTACACATTACTAATATCAGAAATGGTCCTTGTCATTTCTGTCTAATTGAATACTTTATTGTCATGATGACAGTTACTCTTCATGGACATCTTAATCTTCCACACACATCCCCTTTTTCTGGAATAACATTTGGAAAGAATGAAAATGGTGAAGGAAAAAAAAGAAACAAAATAGAGGTCATCACTACTGATTGCATGGACACTAAAAAGGATAATAAACAAATTTTATGAGCACAAATAACTCTATGCCCTCAAATTTTATAACCTAGATGAAAGGGACTAATTCCCTAAAGACATAATCTACCAAAAATCACAGAAGTAGTACATAATTTTTTTTTGTTTTTTTTTTTCTTTGAGACAGAGTCTTGCTCTGTCGCCCACGCTGGAGTGCAGTGGTGCGATCTCGGCTCACTGCAAGCTCCACCTCCTAGGTTCACGCCATTCTCCTGCCTCAGCCTCCCGAGTAGCTGGGACTACAGGTGCCAGCCACCACGCCCAGCTAATTGTGTTTTGTATTTTTAGTAGAGACAGGGTTTCACCATGTTAGCCAGGATGGTCTCGATCTCCTGACCTCGTGATCCACCCACCTCGGCCTCCCAAAGTGCTGGGATTACAGGCGTGAGACACCGCACCCGGCCAGAAGTAGTAGATAATTTTAATAGGCCTATCTCTATTAAAGAAATAGAATCAATAATTAAAACTTTTCAAAACAGAAAGAACAAGGCCCAGATGGATTCACTGGTAAATTCTACCAGACATTTAAATAAGGAATTTATTATTTACAGTCTCTTCCAGAAAATAAAATCAAAGGGAATACTTCCTAACACATTTCATGAGGCCAGCATAACCCTAATACAAAAACCACACAGAGACATTACATGAAAGGAAAACTAGGCCGGGCGCGGTGGCTCACGCTTGTAATCCCAGCACTTTGGGAGGCCAAGGTGGGCGAATCACGAGGTCAGGAGATCGAGACCACGGTGAAACCCCATCTCTACTAGAAATACAAAAAATTAGCCAGGCGTGGTGGCGGGTGCCTGTAGTCCCAGCTACTCGGAGAGGCTGAGGCAGGAGAATGGCGTGAACCTGGGAGGCGGAGCTTGCAGTGAGCCGAGATTGCGCCACTGCACTCCAGCCTGGGCGACTGAGCGAGACTCCGTCTCAAAAAAAAAAAAAAGAAAGGAAAACTACAGACCAATATCTCTCATGAGCATAGACTTAAAAATCCTCAAAAAATTAGTAAGTCAAATCCAACAATGTATAAAAATAATTATACACCATGATCAAGTGGGATTTATTATGTGAGGCCACTATTACATTGTATCAACAGGCTAAAGAAGAAAAGTCATATGATCATATTAGTAGATGCAGAAAAAGCATTTGACAAAATCCAACACCCATTCATGATAAAAACTTTAGCAAACTAGGACTAGAGGGGAACTTCCTCTACTTAATAATATCTACAAGAAACATACACCTAATATCATACTTAATGGTGAGAAACTAAATGTTTTCCTACAAAGATGTCCCCTCACCTTTTCTATTCAACATCACACTGGAAGTCCTAGCTAATGCAATAAGACAAGAAAAGGAAATGAAAAGTATACAGATTGAGAAGAGGGAAAAAAAACTGTCTTTGTTCACAGATGACATGATTATCTATGTTAAAAAATCCCAATGAATCACAAGGTTAATATACTAATCAACTGCTTTATTATATACCAGCAATAAGCAACCGGAGTTTGAAATTTTAAAACACAATGTCATTTATATCAGCACGCAAAAAAGTAAAATACTTAGGTATAAATCTAACAAAATATATAAAAATCGATATGAGGGAAACTACAAGACTGTGATGAAAGAAATCAAAGAAGATTTAAATGAATGGAGAGATAGTCCATACACCCGAATAGGAAGACTCAATATTGTCGAGATGTCTCTTCTTCCCATCTTTCTTGATCTATAGATTCAATGCAATCGCAATAAAATTCCCAGGAACTTATTTTGTGAATAAGGACAAACTGATTATAAATTTTAAGTGGAAAGGCAAAAGACCCAGAATAGCCACTATAATGTTGAAGGTGAACAACAAAGTTGGAGAATTGACACTACCCAACTCCAAGACCTACCATGAAACTACAATAATCAAGACAGTGTGGTACTGGTGAAAGAATACACAAATGAATCAATGGAACAGAAGACAGAGCCCAGAAATAGACCCACACAAACATAGTTAACTATTCTCTGACAAAGGAGCAAAGGCAATTTAGTGGAGAAAGAATAGTCTTCAACAAACGGTGCTGGAACACCATTTGGACATTGCGGGAATCCACGTTCAAGAAAAAAAAAATCTAGACAAAGATCTTACACCTTTCACAAAACAGTAACTGAAAATGGATCATAACTTAAATGTAAAATGCAAAACTATATAACTCTTAGAAGATAATAAAGGAGGAAATCTAGGTGAGCTTGGGTTTGGTGATGACTTTTTAGATATAACACCAAAAGCATAATAGATAGGACGGACTTCATTAAAAAGTTGTACTCAATGAAGGGCATTAAGATAATGAAAAGACAGGTCATAAACTGGGAAGAAAATACTTGCAAAACACATATCTGATAAAGGGCTGGTATTTAAAATATACAAAGAACTCTTTAACCTTCACTGTAAGAAAACAAACAATCTGAATTAAAAATGGGCAAAGGACCTGTAAAGCTATCTCACTAAAGAAGATATACAGACGATACATAAGCATATGAAAAGATGGTCAACGTTGTATGTCATTAAGGAATTACAAATTAAAACAACAATGAGGGCCCGGGCATGGTGGCTCAAGCCTGCAATCACAGCACTTTGGGAGGCTGAGGCAGGTGGATCACTTGAGGTCAGGAGTTCGAGACCAGCCATGGCTAACATGGTGAAATCCCGTCTCTACTAAAAATACAAAAATTAGACGGGCGTGATGGGGTGTGAATTCCAGCTACTCGGGACGCTGAGGCAGGAGAATCACTTGAACCTGGGAGGCAGAGGTTGCAATGAGCTGATATTGTGCCACTGCACTCCAGCGTGGGCGACAGAGACTCCATGTCAAAAGAACAACAACAAAACAAAAACAATGAGATACCTCTATACACCTATTAGAATGATCAAATTCAAATACTGACAATACTAGATGCTAGCAAGGATATGGAGTGGTAATTCTTTGCTGGTGGGAATGCAAAATGGCACAGCCACTTTGGAAAAAGTTTGGCAGTTTCTTATTGAACTAAATCTACTCTTACCATCCATCAACAGAGAATTTAAAAGTACAACAGCAAGATTATTTAAGTCAAAGGGGATAATGAGAAATAAGTGCATTGTCTGGGAGAAGATAAAAATGCAAATCTGTATATGATTTCATAAGTCAAATATGCATGTTGCAATCTCTTAAGTGTAAAAGAATGATAATATATAGAGAAAAATATAAAACAAAAAAACTCATTCCCATAGAAGGCCATAACATGTTGAAAAAGAACGTAGAACGTCTGAGACATACAGAGAGTAAACAGTAACAGGGTAGATTTAAATCCCCAAATATCAGTAATTACATTACATGTGAATGAAGTAAATGTTCTGACAAAAGACAAAGAGTATCCTACTGGACAAAAAATGTTAGCTAACAACCTGCTGCCAGGTCAGGTTCGGCGCTCACGCCTGTAATCCCAGCACTTTGGGAGGCCGAGGCGGGAGGATTGCCTGAGTTCAGGAGATTAAGACCAGCCTGGGCAAAATGGCAAAACACCATCTCTACTAAAAATACAAAAAATTAGCCGCGTGTGGTGGCGCATGCCTGTAATTCCAACTACTGGGAAGGCTGGGGCACAGGAATGCTTGATCCCAGGAGGTGGAGGTTGCAGTGAGCTGAGATAGACAGTGCCACTTCACTCTAGCCTGGGCAACAGAATGAGACTCTGTCTCCAAAAAAAAAAAAAAAAAAAACCTGCTGCCTACAAAAAGACACAGCAAAAATGTAAAGATTCAGAATGTTGGAAGTAAAATAACAGGAAAGATATACCATGCAAATAAGAGACAGTTGCTGTGCACATGTTCTCACTCATAATGGGAGTTGAACAATGAGAACGAACACATGGACACAGGGAGCAGAACACCACACTCCGGGGCCTGTCGGCAGGTGGGGGGCTAGCGGAGGGATAGCATTAGGAGAAATACCTCATGTAGATGACGGGTTGAAGAGTGCAGCAGACCACCATGGCACATGTATACCTATGTAACAAACCTGCACAATCTGCACATGTATCTCAAAACTTAAAGTATGATAATAAAAAAAGGAAACACAATATTACTGACAATAAAACTTTCTGATTTGTTTAAAAAAAAAAAAAAAGAGACACTTGGTGTGGTTGTATTAATACCAGAAATTTGAGACCTTAAGGGACACACTTTATAATGATAAAAGGTTCAATTCAAGAAAGATACAATAATCTTAAGTATTCACTTAATAACATGGTCTCAAATATATACAAACCACCAGAAAAATAGACAAATCTTCAGTCATAGTGGAAGCTTTTAATACATATCTCTCAGTAACTGATAGTATAACTAGACAAAAATATTCAGTAAGGCTATAGAAGATTTGATCAACATAACTGAAAAATTTGACCTAACTGACATCTATGCAATACTATGCTCAATAACTAATATATATTCTTTTCAAGTACAGATAAAAATTTATAAAAAATAGACAACAGAGGATTGAAAGTACAGCACAATCAAGATAAGGGCTGAGAACAAAAAGACAACTGGCTAACTTCCAAATGTCCAGGAATTTAAAAGTACAATTCTAAATAACTAAAATAAAGTAGAAATTTTAAAATATTTTGAATTGAATTTGATACGAAAATATGACATATCAAAACTTGTAAGCTGCAGCTAAAACCATTCTTAGATAAAAATTTATGTCCTTAAATACATATACCAGAAAAGGCTACAAATCAATAAATTCAGCGTCCATTTCAAAAAGTTAGAAAAATAACAGCAAATAGAATTCAAAGAAAATATAAAGAAGGAAATAATAAACAGCAGAAAATGATGAGCTAGGACACAAATGAACAATACAAAGAAACAACAAAGCTAAAAATTGTTTTTGGAAAAGACTAATAAAAGTAATAAACTCCAAAGAGACTGCTCAAGAAAAAAAAGAGGAGACGCAAATAACCAATACCAGGAATAAAATAAAGATAACTATTACAGATTCTAAGACATTAGAAAGATCATAAAAGGTATTACGAATAATTTTAAGCTAATAAATTTGAAAATTTAGATGAAAACTTCCTAGAAAAATATAACTTATCAAAGCTAGCACAAGAAGAAATACAAAATAGAAATAGAACTATAATTCTAAATTGAATGTAATTTAAAATCTTTTCATGGAGAAAACTTCTGGCACAGATGGCTTGATTAGTAAATCCTTACAAAGTACATTTAAGGATGAAATAACACTCAATGTAAAAAACAAATTCAGAAAATAAACAGAGTAGAAACATTTCCCAGTTTGTTTTAGGAGGCCAGCTAAATGTGATACCAAAATCTGACAGAGACAGTAAATTACATGTTCTGCAGGAACACAGGTGCAAATATTTATACCAAATATTAGCAAACTAAATTCAGTGATATTTTAAAGGGATAAGATAATCGTAACCAAAATGTACCTATTCTAGGAATGCTAAGATTTAACATTCAAACAAAAAATAAGAACAAAAGAAAAATAGCATCTCAATTAAAGCAAAAAAGGTCTCATAAAATTTAGCATCTGTTCTTGGATTTCTAAAAAACTCTTGTCTGGGCACAGTGCCTCATGTGTGTAATCCTAGCACTTTCAAAGGCCAAGGCAGGAGGATTGCTTGAGGACAAGAGTTTGAGACCAGTCTGGGCAACAAAAAAAGTTTTAAAAAATTAGCTGGGCATGGTGGCCCACACCTGTGGTCCCAGCTACTTGGGAGGCTGAGGTGGAAGGATCACTTGAGCCCAGGAGGTTGAGGCTGTAGTGAGCTATGATGGCACCACTGCACTCCAGCCTGGGTAACAGAGTGAGACCTGGCCTCTAAAAACAAAATAAAAAAACTCTTTTAGTTCAACAGGAATACAAGGAAACTTCCTTAATCAGATAAAAGGATTCTATAACAAACAAACAAACAAAAATAGCATACCTCATACTTAATGATGAAATATTGATCCTTTCCCTCTGAAATCCAGAATAAGATAGTGGTTATCACTTCTATTCACCATTACTGAAGGCTCTAGCCAGTGTATAATGGCAAGAAAAAGAAATAAAACGTATCATGTTTGAAAAGGCAAAAACAAAACTCATAGAGGATGACACAATTGTTTATATTGAAAATCCAAAATAATCAATGTACACATTATTAGAATTAATAAATGAGGATTGCAAAGTTGTTGGGAACAAAGCTAATATGCAAAAATTGATTGTCTTTCTACATAATAGCATCAAAAATAAGAAAATAAAAATTTTGTAATTACCATTCATAGGAGCATTAAAAAGCAAGTTATAAATCTAACAAAAGATATGCAAGACCTCTCTATAGAAAACTATAAAGCATTTGTTGAGAGAAAATTTAGAAGAACTAAATAATATTTCAAATTAGGTTTTCCAAAAGAAGATGCTTATATGTAGTTTGAGTGCCACAGGTTTATTAGGGCTCGATACCTATGGAGGAAAGGGGAGGGAAGAAGAACTGGGCAGAAGAAGAGTTGGAACTGCAATGTAAGCCACACAAAGCCTGGGCCAATCCTGCTGGGACCTCTAACGTGAATACTGCCAAAAGAGTTGATGCACATCACAATGGCTTCTAGACTCATCTCCTCACCCACCACATTCTGCTCAGTCACTGGACATGGGATTCCCTGGAAAGGGTTGACCTAGCATCAGGCATTTCTTTGCCATTAGGGTAGAAACTGAAGATCCTCACAGCTGGAGGCTGTCTGTGGACTGCAGTCCCTGAGATTGGGTAGTAAATCCTTCTTAAAGAGGGATCTAAGCAGCATATCACTTATTTCCCACAAATGTTCATGAATTAGAGCTCTCAGTATTGTCATGATACCAGTTTTCCTCAAATTGAGCTAAATATTCAATACAATCCCGATCAACATTCCAATAGACTTTTAATTTAATTTTTTTTTTTTTTTTTTTTTTTTTAGAGATGGGGTCTCATTATGTTGCCCTGGCTGGTGTCAAACTCCTGAGCTCAAGTGATCCTCCTGCCTCAGCCTCCCAAAGTGCTGGGATTACAGGTGTCAGCCACCACACCCGGCCAAAATTCCAATAGACTTTAAAAATATGTTTTATTTTGGTAAAAATCCACACAACATAAATTAACCACTAGTGACATTTAGTACTTTCATATTGTACAGCCACTACTTCCACAATATTTTCATCACTCCAAAAGGAAACCCCATATCTATCAAGCAGTCACTTCCTTCACCCTAGCCCCCAACACCTGGCAAGCACTAGTTGTCTTTCTCTTTTTTGATAATCTCTATTTGTTCAGACATCTCCATGTATCTTTCTCCTCAGCCTCATTCTACCTAGATTTTTAGGTTTGCCTGTTCTTGCCTTGTCTGCCGTCTATTGCCTGAGGTGGCTACAGGTTGTATATGATTTTAAATCCTATAAGCTGGCCCATCCCTGTGATGGCATGGAGAGGTGTGAAATAATGGGAAGCCTCTGTGCAGCTTCCTTGGGGAAATGCCAGACAGATCAAAATACACAACCAGGCCAGGTGTGATAGCTCACGCCTGTAATCCCAGAACTTTGGGAGGCCAAGGCGAGCGGATCACTTGACGTCAGGAGTTTGAGACCAGCCTGGCCAACATGGTGAAACCCTGTCTCTACTAAAAATACAAAAAAAATTAGCTGGGCTTGGTGGTGGCGCCTGTAATCCCAACTACTTGGGAGGCTGAGGCAGGAGAATCACTTGAATCCAGCAGGTAAAGGTTGCAGTGAGCCGAGATCGTGCCACTGCACTCCAGTCTGGGTGACAGAGCAAGACTCCATCTCAAAAATAAAAACAAACACACACACACAAACGTAACCACAATTTTTGAGAACAAGTTCTATATTTTACACTCTGGCCCCAAAAAGCCACACCAGGAATAGGGGCATTTGTTTCCATGGCTGCTGCCAAGCTGGAGAACAAGGGATGTTTGATAGGTAGGCAAAAACACCACCCTACTTTCTTAAAGTTTAGTAGCCTTTTTCTCCATTAAAAGCACTCCCCTGGTTGCTCTGTTTTTAATTAGATTCCAGAATTCCAATAAAGTTGATTCTACAGCTATTCTTTTTTTTTTGAGACGAAGTCTCATACTGTCACCCGGGTTGGTGTGCAGTGGCGCAATCTCGGCTCACTGCAACCTCTGCCTCCCTGGTCCAAGCGATTCTCCTGCCTCAATCTCCCGAGTAGCTGGGACTACAGGCACATGCCACCATGCCTGGCTAATTTTTGTATTTTTAGTAGAGACGGGGTTTCACTATGTTGGCCAGGCTGGTCTCGAACTCCTGACCTTGTGATCCGCCCGACTCAGCCTCCCAAAGTGCTGGGATTACAGGCGTGAGACACCGCGCCCAGCCGACAGTTATTCTTAGAACTCCTTACTCTACAATTTTCACTTCCCCAATAGATTTATTTTGGTGTGGAAATTGAAAAGCTAATTCAAACATTTACGTGGAAATAAAAAGCATTCAAGAATAGCCTGGAGTGTTTTCTTCAAAAAGAACTGTAAGATTGGAGGTCTTCTCTACCATTTAATAGGATTGTTACAAAGCTGTAATAGTTATGACAACAGTAGAAAAATAGACCAATGGAACAGACCAATACATAAATGGCCACCTGATTTAATTATTTTAAAGGTGGCACCGCAGAGCAGTAGGGACAGGATAGTATTTTCAATAAATAGTGTTTAGTCACTTGGATATCTATATGGAAGAATGAGAATGTTGACCTGGGCAAGGCATGGTGGCTCACACCTGTAATCTCAGCACTTTGGGAGCCAAGGTGGGCGGATCACGAGGTCAGGAGATGGAGACCATCCTGGCTAACACGGTGAAACCCTGTCTCTACTAAAAATACAAAAATTAGCAGGGCATGGTGGTGGGCACCTGTAGTCCTAGCTACTCGAGAGGCTGAGGCAGGAGAATCACTTGAACCTGGGAGGCAGAGGTTGCAGTGAGCCAAGATCGCACCACAGGACTCCAGCCTGGGCGACACAGCAAGACTCTGTCTCAAAAAAAAAAAAAAAAAATGCTGACCTGTACCTCACACCATACACAGAGGTCAATCCCAGCTGGACTGTAGATCTAACTATAAAAGGCAAATCAATAAATCTTGCATAATATAAGAGAATATTTTTATAATCTTGGAGTTGGAAAAGGTTATAAAAAGCACCAGCTGTGCATTCCAGCCAGATATTATTCTTTTTGCACGATCTTCCCAACCTGCACACCAGGATATTCCCTAGGGTGCCTATGCCAACAGGGCCCTGGGTTTTAAGCACAAAATTGAGCAGCCCTTTGGGCAGACACCAAGCTAGCTGCAGTTTTTTCATACCCCAGTGGCACCTGGAACACCAGCAAGACAGACCCATTCACTCCCCTAGAAAGAGGGCTGAAGCCAGGGAGCCAAGTGGTCTAGCTCAGCGGATCCCACCCCCATGGAGCCCAGCAAGCTAAAATCCACCGGCTTGAAATTTTTGCTGCCAGCACAACAGTCTGAAATCAACCTGGGATGCTGGAGCTCGGTGGGGGGAGGGGCATCTGCAATTACTGAGGCTAGGGTAGGCTGTTTTCCCCTCACAGAGCACCTGGGGGAAGGGGTGGCCGTGGGTGTAGCTTCAGCAGACTTAAATGTTCCTGCCTGCCAGCTCTGAAGACAGCAGCAGATCTCCCGGCACAGTGCTCGAGCTCTGCTAAGGGACAGACTGCCTCCTCAAGCGGGTCCCTGACCCCCATGCCTCCTGACTGGGAGACACCTCCCAGCAGGGGTTGACAGACACCTCATACAGGAGAGCTCTGGCTGGCATCTGGTGGGTGCCCCTCTGGGACAAAGCTTCCAGAGGAAGGAACAGGCAGCAATCTTTGCTGTTCTGCAGCCTCCGCTGGTGATACCCAGGCAAACAGGGTCTGGAATGGAACTCCAGCACATCCTGCAGACCTGCAGCAGAGGGGCCTGTTAGAAGGAAAACTAACAAACAGAAAGGAATAGCATCAACATCAACAAAAAGGACATCCATGCAGAAACCCCATTCGAAGGTCACCAACATCAAAGACCAAAGGTAGAGAAAACCACAAAGATGAGGAAAAACAGGCACTAAAAGGCAGAAAATTCCAAAAACCAGAACACCTCTTCTCCTTCAAAGTATCACAACTCTTCACCAGCAAGGGAACAAAACTGGAGGAGAATGAGTTAGACGAATTGACAGAAGTAGGCTTTGGAAGGTGGATAACAAACTCCTCTGAGCTAAAGAAGCATGTTCTAGCCCATGCAAGGAAGCTAAGAACCTTGAAAAGAGGTTAGAGGAATTGCTATCTAGAATAACCAGTTTAGAGAAGAATATAAATGACCTGATGGAGCTGAAAAACACAGCACGAGAACTTTGTGAAGCATACACAAGTATCAATAGCCAAATCAATCAAGTAGAAGAAAGGATATCAGAGATTGAAGATCAACTTAATGAAATAAAGCATGAAGACAAGATTAGAGAAAAAAGAATGAAAAGGGGTGAACAAAGCCTCCAAGAAATATGGGACTATGTGAAAAGACCAAACCTACATTTGATTGATATACCTGAAAGTGACGGGTAGAATGGAACCAAGTTGGAAAACACTCTCCCAATACACGAGCACTCAGATTCATAAAGCAAGTTCTTAGAGACCTACAAAGAGATTAGACTCCCACACAATAATAATGGGAGACTTTAACACCCCATTGTCAACATTAGACGGATCAACGAGACAGAAAATTAACAAGGATATTCAGGACTTGAACTCAGCTCTAGACCAAGCAGACCTAATAGACATCTACAGAACTCTCCACCCCAAAGCAACAAAAGATACATTCTTCTCAGCATCACATCGCACTTATTCTAAATTGACCACATAATTGGAAGTAAACACTCTTCAGCAAATGCAAAAGAATGGAAATACTACCAGTCTGTCAGACCACAGTGAAATCAAATTAGAACTCAGGATTTTAAAATTCACTCAAAACTGCACAACTACATGGAACCTTAACAACCTGCTCCTGAATGACTACTGGATAAATAATGAAATGAAGGCAGAAATAAATAAGTTATTTGAAACCAATGAGAACAAAGACACAACATACCAGAATTCCCAGGACACAGCTAAAGCAGTGTTTAGAGGGAAACTTATAGCACTAAATGGCCATAGGAGAAAGCAGGAAAGATCTAAAATTGACACCCTAACATCACAATTAAAAGAACTAGAGAAGCAAGAGCAAACACATTCAAAACCTAGCAGAAGACAAGAAATATCTAAGATCAGAGCAGAACTGAAGGAGATAAGAGACACAAAAAACCCTGCAAAAAATCAGTGAATCCAGGAGCTGATTTTTTGAAAAGATTAACAAAACAGACCACTAGCCAGACTAACAAAGAAGAGAGAAGAATCAAATAGATACAATAAGAAATGATAAAGATGATATCACCACTGATCCCAGAGAAATACAAACTACCATCAGAGAATACTATACACACCTCTATGCAAATAAACTAGAAAATCCTGAAGAAATGGATAAATTCCTGGACACATACACCCTCTCAAGACTAAACCAGGAAAAAGTCGAATCCCTGATAGACCAATAACAAGTTCTGAAATTGAGGCAGTAATTAATAGGCTACCAATCAAAAAAATCCCAGGACCAGACGGATTCACAGCTGAATTCTACCAGAGGTACAAAGAGGAGCTGGTACCATTCCTTCTGAAACTATTCCAAACAACAGAAAAAGAGGGACTACTCCCTAACTCATTTTATGAGGCCAGCATCATCCTGATATCAAACCCTGGCAGAGACACAACAAAAAAAGAAAATTTCAATCCAATATACCTGATGAACATCAATGTGAAAATCCTCCACAAAATACTAGCAAACTGAATCCAGCAGCACATCAAAAAGCGTATCCAACACGATCAAGTTGGCTTCATCCCTGGGATGCAAGGCTGGTTCAACATATGCAAATCAATAAATGTAATCCATTACATAAACAGAACCAATTACAAAAACCACGTGATTATCTCAATAGCTGCAGAAAAGGCCTTTGATAAAATTCAACACCCCTTCATGCTAAAAACTTTCAATAAACTAGGTATTCATGGAACGTATCTCAAAACAATAAGAGCTATTTATGACAAACCCACAGCCAATATCATACTGAATAGGCAAAAGCTGGATGTATTCCCTTTGAAAACCGGTATAAGACAAGGATGCCCTCTCTCACCACTCCTTTCCAACATAGTATCGGAAGTTCTGGCCAGGGCAATCAGGCAAGAGAAAAAAATAAACAGTATTCAAATAGGAAGAGAGGAAGTCAAATTGTCTCTGTTTGCAGATGACATGATTGTATATTTAGAAAACCCCATTGTCTCAGCCCCAAATCTCCTTAAGCTGATAAGCAACTTCAGCAAAGTCTCAGGACACACAATCAATCGGCAAAAATCACAAGCATTCCTATACACCAATAGACAAACAGAGACCCAAATAATGAGTGAACTCCCATTCACAATTGCTACAAAGAGAATAAAATACCTAGGAATAAAACTCACAAGGCATGTGAAGGACCTCTTCAAGGAGAACTACAAACCACTGCTCAAGGAAATAAGAGTGGACACAAACAAATGGAAAAACATTCCATGCTCATGAATAGGAAGAATCAATACTGTGAAAATGGCCATACTTCCCAGAGTAATTTATAGATTCTATGCTATCCCCATCAAGCGACCATTGACTTTCTTCATAGAATTAGAAAAAACTACTTTAAATTTCATATGGAACCAAAAAAGAGCCTGTATAGCCAAGACAATCCTAAGCAAAAAGAACAAAGTTGGAGGCATCATGCTACCTGACTTCAAACTATACTACAAGGCTACAGTAACCAAAACAGCATGGTACTGGTACCAAAACAGATATATAGACCAATGGAACAGAACAGAGGCCTCAGAAATACCACCACACATCTCATCCTTGACAAACCTGACAAAAACAAGCACATCTTTGACACCATCTCATCTTTCACAAACCTGACAAAAACAAGCAATGGGGAAAAGATTTCCTATTTAATAAATAGTGCTGGGAAAAATGGCTAGCCATATGCAGAAAACTAAAACTGGACCCCTTCCTTACACCTTATACAAAAATTAACTCTAGATAAGACCTAAAACCATAAAAATCTTAGAAGAAAACCTAGGCAATACCATTCAGGACCTAGGCATGGGCAAAGACTTCATGATTAAAACACCAAAAGCAATGGCAATAAAAGCCAAAAGTGACAAATGGGATCTAATTAAACGAAAGAGCTTCTGCACAGCAAAAGAAACTATCATCAGAATGAACAGGCAACCTACAGAATGGGAGAAAATTTTTGCAATCTATCCATCTGACAAAGGGCTAATATCCAGAATCTATAAGGAACTTAAACAAATTTACAAGAAAAAAACACCCCATCAAAAAGGGGGTGAAGGATATGAACAGATGCTTCTCAAAAGAAGACAATTATGTGGTCAACAAACATATTTTAAAAAGGTCATCATCACTGGTCATTAGAAACATGCAAATCAAAACCAAAATGAGATACCATCTCACCCCAGTTAGAATGGCAATCATTAAATAGCCAGGAAAGAATAGATGCTGGAGAGGATGTGGAGAAATAGGAATGCTTTTACACTGTTGGTGGGAGTGTAAATTAGTTCTACCAATTGTGGAAGACAGTGTGACAATTCCTCAAGGATCTAGAACCAGAAGTACCATTTGACCCAGCAACCCCATCACTAGGTATATACCCAAAGGATTATAAATCATTCTACTATAAAGACACAGGCACACGTATGTTTATTGGAGCACTGTTCACAATAGCAAAGACTTGGAACCAACCCAAATGCCCATCAATGACAGACTGGATAAAGAAAATGTGCCACATATACACCACGGAATACTATGCAGCCATAAAAAGGATGTGTTCATGTCCTTTGCAGGGACATGGATGAAGCTGGAAACCATCATTCTCAGCAAACTAACACAGGAACAGAAAACCAGACACTGCACATTCTCACTCATAAGTGGAAGTTGAACAATGAGAACACATGGACACAGGGAGGGGAACATCACATACTGGGGTCTGTACAGGGGTGGGGGGGGGCTAGAGGAGGGACAGCATTAGGAGAAATACCTAATGTAGATGACGGGTTGATGCGTGCAGCAAATCACCAAGGTACGTGTATACCTATGTAACAAACCTGCATGTTCTGCACATGTATTCCAGAACTTAAAGTATTAAAAAACAAACAAAAAAACAAAAGTACCAAAAAACAAAACAGAACAAAAAACACCAGCTTGGTGTAGTGGCTCATGCCTGTTATCCCAGCACATTGGGAGGCCAAGGCATAAGGATTGCTTGAGCTCAGGAGTTTGAGACCAGCCTGCGCAACCTAGGGAGACTCCATCTCTACAAAAAATGAAAAAATTAGCTGGGCATGGTGGCATGTGCCTGTTGCTCCAGCTACTTGTGAGGCTGAGGTGGGAGGATCGCTTGGGCCCAGGAGGTTGAGGCTGCAGTGAACTGTGATCACACCACTATGCTCCAGCCTGGGAGACAGAACGAGACCCTGTCTCAAAAAAAGAAAAAGAAAAAAGAAAAAAACAAATTAAAAAGGCACCAAACATATAGGAAAATACTGATAAATTGAACTACATTAAAATTGAGAACTTTGTTCATCAAAAGACACCACTGCTTCAAAATAACCTAGAGGTTGTAGAAAGTGGGTAGAGGTATAGATGAAACAAGATTGGTTATGAATTGCTAACTGTTGAAGCTAGATGATGGGTACACGGTGGCTTATGACTTTACTCTTTCTCCTTTTGCATATATTTGACATTTTTATAATAAAAAATCAAAGGAAAGACTCCATTAAGAGAGTGACAAGCCATAGAGTGAAAAAAAGATGCATGTAACACAAATAACTGACAAAGGGCTTCTACAAAGAATATATAACCCTTGTGCATTATTGGTGAGAGTACAAAATTGTACAGCCACTGTGGAAAGCAGTATGGTTGTTCCTAAAAAACTTAAAAATGGAATTACCATATGATCCAGCAATTCCACTTCTGGATATATACCCAAAAGAATTAGAAGAAGGGTCTCAAAGAGATATTTGTATAACCATTTATAGAAGCATTATTCATAATAGCTAAAACATGTAAGCAACCCAAGTGTCCATCGGTGGACGAGTGAACAAGTGCAATATAGTATATACACACAATGGAATATTATTCAGCCTTAAGAAAGGAAAGAAATCCTGCAATAAACCATTACATGGGTGAATCTTGAAGACACTGTGCTAAGTGACATAAGCCAATCACAAAAAGACAAGTACTGTATAATTCCACTCCTATGAGGTAATTAGTCAAATTCATAGGGACAGGAGGTAGAATGGTAGCTGCTGGGAGATAGGTGGAAGGGAAAATAAGGAGTTACTGTTTAATGAGGATAGAGTTTTGGTTTTACAAGATGAAAAGATTCATGGAGATGGGTGGTGGTGATGGCTGGTGATGGTTACACACATTACAAATGTGTTTAGTACTACTGAATTGTATTTTTTTTTTTTTTTTGAGACAGAGTCTCGCTCTGTCGCCCAGGCTGGAGTGCAGTGGCTTGATCTCTGCTCACTGCAAGCTCCACCTCCCATGTTCATGCCATTCTCCTGCCTCAGCCTCCTAAGTAGCTGGGACTACAGGCGCCTGCCACCACGCTCGGCTAATTTTTTTTTTTCTTTTTTTGTATTTTTAGTAGAGACAGGGTTTCGCCATGTTAGCCAGGATGGTCTTGATCTCCTGACATCGTGATCCGCCTGCCTCGGCCTCCCAAAGTGCTGGAATTACAGGCGTGAGCCACAGTGCCCGGCCTGAACTGTATTCTTAAAAATCGTTAAGCCTTCCCTCCCTCCCTCCTTTCTTTCTTTCTTTCGCCTGCCCGCCTGCCCGCCTGCCCGCCTGCCTTCCTTCCTTTCTTTCTTTCTTTTCTTTTCTTTTCTTTCCCTCTGTGGCCCAGACTGCAATCTACTCGGCTCGCTGCTGCCCGCGCCGCAGACTGGCTGGGACTGCCGCTGTGCGCCACCGCTGCCTGCTTTTTCTCCTTTGGCTGCAGGCGCGCGCTCGCCATGTTGGCCACGCTGGTCGCCAGCTCCTGACGCCGAGTGCTCTGCCCGCCTCAGCCTCCCGAGGTACTGGGACTGCAGACGGAGTCTCGCTCACCCGGTGCTCGGTGTTGCCCGGGCTGGAGTGCGGTGGCGTGGTCTGGGCTCGCGGCAGCCTCCGCCTCCCAGCCGCCTGCCTTGGCCTACCAGGGTGCTGGGATTGCAGCCCCTGCCCGGCCGCCGCCCCGTCTGGGAGGTGGGGAGCGCCTCTGCCCGGCCACCCATCGTCTGGGAGGTGAAGAGCGCCTCTGCCCGGCCACCCATCGTCTGGGAGGTGAGGAGCGCCTCTGCCCAGCCACCCATCATCTGGGAGGTGAAGAGCGCCTCTGCCCGGCCACCCATCGTCTGGGAGGTGAGGAGCGCTTCTGCCTGGCCACCCATCGTCTGGGAAGTGAGGAGCGCCTCTGCCTGGCCGCCCCGTCTGGGAAGAAGTGAGGAGCGCCTCTGCCCGGCTGCCCCGTCTGGGAAGTGAGGAGCGCCTCTGCCCGGCCGCCCCGTCTGGGAAGAAGTGAGGAGCGCCTCTGCCCGGCCGCCCCGTCTGGGAAGTGAGGAGCGCCTCTGCCCGGCCGTCCCGTCTGGGAAGAAGTGAGGAGCGCCTCTGCCCGGCCACCCCGTCTGGGAAGTGAGGAGCGCCTCTGCCCGGCCGCCCCGTCTGGGAAGAAGTGAGGAGCGCCTCTGCCCGGCCGCCCCGTGTGGGAAGTGAAGAGCGCCTCTGCCCGGCCGCCCCGTCCGGGAAGAAGTGAGGAGTGCCTCTGCCCTGCCGCCCTGTCTGGGAAGAAGGGAGGAGCCCCTCTGCCCGGCCGCCCCGTCCGGGAAGAAGTGAGGGGCCCCTCTGCCCGGCCGCCCTGTCTGGGAAGTGAGGAGCGCCTCTGCCCGGCCACCCATCGTCTGGGAAGTGAGGAGCGCCTCTGCCCGGCCGCCCCGTCTGGGAAGTGAGGAGCGCCTCTGCCCAGGCACCCATCGTCTGGGAAGGGAGGAGCGCCTCTGCCCGGCCACCCCGTCTGGGAAGTGAGGAGCGCCTCTGCCCGGCCGCCCCGTCTGGGAAGAAGTGAGGAGCGCCTCTGCCCGGCCGCCCCGTGTGGGAAGTGAAGAGCGCCTCTGCCCGGCCGCCCCGTCCGGGAAGAAGTGAGGAGTGCCTCTGCCCTGCCGCCCTGTCTGGGAAGAAGGGAGGAGCCCCTCTGCCCGGCCGCCCTGTCCGGGAAGAAGTGAGGGGCCCCTCTGCCCGGCCGCCCTGTCTGGGAAGTGAGGAGCGCCTCTGCCTGGCCACCCATCGTCTGGGAAGTGAGGAGCGCCTCTGCCCGGCCGCCCCGTCTGGGAAGTGAGGAGCGCCTCTGCCCAGGCACCCATCGTCTGGGAAGGGAGGAGCGCCTCTGCCCGGCCACCCATCGTCTGGGAAGTGAGAAGCGCCTCTGCCCAGCCACCCATCGTCTGGGAAGTGAGGAGCGCCTCTGCCCGGCCGCCCCGTCTGGGAAGAAGTGAGGAGCGCCTCTGCCCGGCCGCCCTGTCTGGGAAGAAGTGAGGAGCGCCTCTGCCCGGCCGCCCCATCTGGGAAGTGAGGAGCGCCTCTGCCCGGGTGCCCCGTCCGGGAAGAAGTGAGGAGCGCCTCTGCCCGGCCGCCCCGTCTGGGAAGAGGTGAGGGGCGCCTCTGCCCGGCCGCCCGTCTGGGAAGTGAGGAGTGCCTCTGCCCGGCCACCCACCATCTGGGAAGTGAGGAGCGCCTCTGCCCGGCCACCCATCGTCTGGGAAGTGAGGAGCGCCTCTGCCCGGCCGCCCTGCCTGGGAAGTGAGGAGCGCCTCTGCCCGGCCACCCATCGTCTGGGAAGTGAGGAGCGCCTCTGCCCGGCCGCCCCATCTGGGAAGTGAGGAGCGCCTCTGCCCGGCCACCCATCGTCTGGGAAGTGAGGAGCGCCTCTGCCCGGCCGCCCCGTCTGGGAAGTGAGGAGTGCCTCTGCCCGGCCACCCATCATCTGGGAAGTGAGGAGAGCCTCTGCCCGGCCACCCATCGTCTGGGAAGTGAGGAGCGCCTCTGCCTGGCCACCTATCGTCTGGGAGGTGAGGAGCGCCTCTGCCCGGCCGCCCCGCCCGGGAGGAAGTGAGGAGCGCCTCTGCCCGGGCGCCCCGTCCGGGAAGAAGTGAGGAGTGCCTCTGCCCTGCCGCCCCGTCCGGGAAGAAGTGAGGAGCGCCTCTGCCCGGCTGCCCCGTCTGGGAGGTGAGGAGAGCCTCTGCCCGGCCACCCATCGTCTGGGAGGTGAGGAGCACCTCTGCCCGGCCGCCCCGTCTGGGAAGTGAGGAGCGCCTCTGCCCGGCCACCCATCGTCTGGGAAGTGAGGAGCGCCTCTGCCCGGCCACCCCGTCTGGGAAGTGAGGAGCGCCTCTGCCCGGCCACCCACCGTCTGGGAAGTGAGGAGCGCCTCTGCCCGGCCGCCCCGTCTGGGAAGTGAGGAGCGCCTCTGCCCGGCCACCCACCGTCTGGGAAGTGAGGAGCGCCTCTGCCCGGCCACCCACCGTCTGGGAAGTGAGGAGCGCCTCTGCCCGGCCACCCCGTCTGGGAAGTGAGGAGCGCCTCTGCCCGGCCACCCACCGTCTGGGAAGTGAGGAGCGCCTCTGCCCGGCCACCCACCGTCTGGGAAGTGAGGAGCGCCTCTGCCCGGCCACCCCGTCTGAGAAGTGAGGAGCGCCTCTGCCCGGCCACCCACCGTCTGGGAAGTGAGGAGCGCCTCTGCCCGGCCACCCACCGTCTGGGAAGTGAGGAGCGCCTCTGCCCGGCCACCCCGTCTGGGAAGTGAGGAGCGCCTCTACCCGACCACCCACCGTCTGGGAAGTGAGGAGCGCCTCTGCCCGGCCACCCACTGTCTGGGAAGTGAGGAGCGCCTCTGCCCGGCCGCCCCGTCTGGGAAGTGAGGAGCGCCTCTGCCCGGCCACCCACCGTCTGGGAAGTGAGGAGCGCCTCTGCCCGGCCGCCCCGTCTGGGAAGTGAGGAGTGCCTCTGCCCGGCCACCCATCATCTGGGAAGTGAGGAGAGCCTCTGCCCGGCCACCCATCGTCTGGGAAGTGAGGAGCGCCTCTGCCTGGCCACCTATCGTCTGGGAGGTGAGGAGCGCCTCTGCCCGGCCACCCCGTCCGGGAGGAAGTGAGGAGCGCCTCTGCCCGGGCGCCCCGTCCGGGAAGAAGTGAGGAGTGCCTCTGCCCGGCCGCCCCGTCCGGGAAGAAGTGAGGAGCGCCTCTGCCCGGCTGCCCCGTCTGGGAGGTGAGGAGAGCCTCTGCCCGGCCACCCATCGTCTGGGAGGTGAGGAGCACCTCTGCCCGGCCACCCCGTCTGGGAAGTGAGGAGCGCCTCTGCCCGGCCACCCATCGTCTGGGAAGTGAGGAGCGCCTCTGCCCGGCCACCCCGTCTGGGAAGTGAGGGGCGCCTCTGCCTGGCCACCCACCGTCTGGGAAGTGAGGAGCGCCTCTGCCCGGCCGCCCCGTCTGGGAAGTGAGGAGCGCCTCTGCCCGGCCACCCACCGTCTGGGAAGTGAGGAGCGCCTCTGCCCGGCCACCACCGTCTGGGAAGTGAGGAGCGCCTCTGCCCGGCCACCCCGTCTGGGAAGTGAGGAGCGCCTCTGCCCGGCCACCCACCGTCTGGGAAGTGAGGAGCGCCTCTGCCCGGCCACCCACCGTCTGGGAAGTGAGGAGCGCCTCTGCCCGGCCATCCCGTCTGAGAAGTGAGGAGCGCCTCTGCCCGGCCACCCACCGTCTGGGAAGTGAGGAGCGCCTCTGCCCGGCCACCCACCGTCTGGGAAGTGAGGAGCGCCTCTGCCCGGCCACCCCGTCTGGGAAGTGAGGAGCGCCTCTACCCGACCACCCACCGTCTGGGAAGTGAGGAGCGCCTCTGCCCGGCCACCCCGTCTGGGAAGTGAGGAGCGCCTCTGCCCGGCCACCCACCGTCTGGGAAGTGAGGAGCGCCTCTGCCCGGCCGCCCCGTCTGGGAAGTGAGGAGCACCTCTGCCCGGCCACCCACCGTCTGGGAAGTGAGGAGCGCCTCTCCCCGGCCACCCACCGTCTGGGAAGTGAGGAGCGCCTCTGCCCGGCCGCCCCGTCTGGGAAGTGAGGAGCGCCTCTGCCCGGCCACCCATCATCTGGGAAGTGAGGAGCGCCTCTGCCCGGCCACCCATCGTCTGGGAGGTGAGGAGCGCCTCTGCCCGGCCGCCCCGTCCGGGAAGAAGTAAGGAGAGCCTCTGCCCGGCCGCCCCGTCCGGGAAGAAGTGAGGAGCGCCACTGCCCGGCCGCCCCGTCCGGGAAGAAGTGAGGAGCACCTCTGCCCGGCCTCCCCGTCTGGGAAGTGAGGAGCGCCTCTGCCCGGCCGCCCCGTCCGGGAAGAAGTGAGGAGCGCCTCTGCCCGGCCGCCCCATCCGGGAAGAAGTGAGGAGAGCCTCTGCCCGGCGCCCCCGTCTGGGAAGTGAGGAGCGCCTCTGCCCCACCGCCCCGTCCGGGAAGAAGTGAGGAGCACCTCTGCCCGGCCACCCCATCTGGGAAATGAGGAGAGCCTCTGCCCGGCCACCCATCGTCTGGGAAGTGAGGAGCGCCTCTGCCCGGCCACCTATCGTCTGGGAAGTGAGGAGCGCCTCTGCCCGGCCGCCCCGTCTGGGAAGTGAGGAGCGCCTCGGCCCGGCCGCCCCGTCTGGGAAGTGAGGAGCGCCTCTGCCCGGCCGCCCCGTCTGGGAAGTGAGGAGCGCCTCTGCCCGGCCACCCATCGTCTGGGAAGTGAGGAGCGCCTCTGCCAGGCCACCCATCGTCTGGGAAGTGAGGGGCGCCTCTGCCTGGCCACCTATCGTCTGGGAAGAAGTGAGGAGCGTCTCTGCCTTGCCGCCCCGTCTGGGAAGTGAGGAGCGCCTCTGCCCAGCTGCCCCGTGTCTGGGAAGAAGTGAGGAGCGCCTCTGCCCGGCCGCTCCGTCTGGGAGGTCTACCACGGAGGCCAGAAGCAATGTGGGGACTGGACGTGGTGGCTCACGCCTGTGGTCCCGGCACTCTGGGGGGCGAGGCGGGTTGATCACTTCGGGCTAGGAGTTCGAGACCAGTCTGGCCAACTTGGCGAAACATGAAAAATACAACAGACAAACCAACCAACCAACTCAGTGACAACGAAACAGGTCTACCCTGGAGTCATACTCTAATTTTTTCTATTTTCCTCCCTTTCTGATCCTTTATCCCACTTTCTTTTTCTTCCTCTTCCTTCTCCCTCTTCTTTGTCAAATAGAGGATTGAGTTATTATCACTGATCCACATAAAGTCCCTCTCTCATTTAACTCCCACCCCCCATTTCTATTCCCCGACTTCCCATGTGTAACCTTCCTAATATGTTTGATACGCATCTTTTTGTTTGTATGTATTTTTAGAAAATGTTTATTGTTTTTGTGTGCAAAAAAAATTAATAAAAAAAAATCGCGGAGGGTGGAGCCAAGATGGCCGAATAGGAACAGCTCCGGTCTCCAGCTCCCAGCCCCAGCGACACAGAAGACGGGTGATTTCTGCATTTCTGCTTGAGGTACCGGTTTCATCTCACTAGGGAGTGCCTAACAGTGGGTGCAGGACAGTCGGTGAAGTGCACTGTGTGCAAGCCAAAGCAGGGCGAGGCATTGCCTCACTCCCGAAGCGCAAGGGGTCAGGGAGTTCCCTTTCCTAGTCAAAGAAAGGGGAAGCAGACGGCACCTGGAATATCGGGTCAGTCCCATCCTAATACTGCGCTTTTCCAACGGGCCTGGAAAACGGCACACGAGGAGATTGTGTCCCGCACCTGGCTCGGAGGGTCCTATGCCCACGGAGTCTCGCTAATTGCTAGCACAGCAGTCTGAGATCAAGCTGTGAGGCGGCAGCGAGGCTGGGGGAGGGGCGCCCGCCATTGCCCAGGCTTGCTTAGGTAAACAAAGCAGCCAGGAAGCTCGAACTGGGTGGAGCCCACCACAGCTCAAGGAGGCATGCCTGCCTCTGTAGGCTCCACCCCTGGGGGCAGGGCACAGACAAACAAAAACTCTGCAAGAACTTCCACAGACTTAAATGTCCCTGTCTGACTGACAGCTTTGAAGAGAGTAGTGGTTCTCCCAGCACGCAGCTGGAGATCTGAGAATGGTCAGACTGCCTCCTAAAGTGGGTCCCTCACCCCTGAGCAGCCTAACTGGGAGGCACCCCCCCAGTAGGGACAGACTCACACCTCATTCAACCCGGTACTTCTCTGAGACAAAACTTTCAGAGGAACTATCAGACAGCTGAATTTGTGGTCTCACGAAAATCCGCTGTTCTGCAGCCACCGCTGCTGACACCAAGCCAAACAGGGTCTGGAGTGCACCTCTAGTAAACTCCAACAGACCTGCAGCTGAGGGTCCTGTCTGGTAGAAGGAAAACTAACAAACAGAAAGGACATCCACACCAAAAACCCATCTGTACATCACCATCATCAAAGACAAAAAGTAGATAAAACCACAAAGATGGGGAAAAAACAGACCAAAAAAACTGGAAACTCTAAAAACAGAGCACCTCTCCTCCTCCAAAGGAACGCAGTTCCTCACCAGCAACGGAACAAAGCTGGATGGAGGATGACTTTGATGAGTTGAGAGAAGAAGGCTTCAGACGATCAAACTACTCTGAGCTACGAGAGGAAATTCAAAACAACAGCAAAGAAGTTAAAAACTTTGAAAAAAAATTATAAGAATGGATAACTAGAATAACCAATGGAGAGAAGGGCTTCAAGGAGCTGATGGAGCTGAAAGCCAAGTTTCGAGAACTACGCGAAGATTGCAGAAGCCTCAGTAGCAGATGCGATCAACTGGAAGAAAGGGTATCGCTGATGGAAGATGAAATGAATGAAATGAAGAGAGAAGGGAAGTTTAGAGAAAAAAGGATAAAAAGAAATGAACAAAGCCTCCAAGAAATTTGGGACTATGTGAAAAGACCAAACCTACGTCTGATTGGTGTACCTGAAAATGATGGGGAGAATGGAACCAAGTTGGAAAACACTCTGCAAGATATTATCCAGGAGAACTTCCCCAATCTAGCAAGGCAGGCCAGCATTCAGATTCAGGAAATACAGAGAACGCCACAAAGATACTCCTCGAGAAGGGCAACTCCAAGACACATTATTGTCAGATTCACCAAAGTTGAAATGAAAGAAAAAATGTTAAGGGCAGCCAAAGAGAAAGGTCGGGTTACCCACAAAGGGAAGCCCATCAGACTAACAGCTGATCTCTCAGCAGAAACTCTACAAGCCAGAAGAGAGTGGGGGCCGATATTCAACATTCTTAAAGAAAAGAATGTTCAAGCCAGAATCTCCTATCCCGCCAAACTAAGCTTCATAAGTGAAGGAGAAATAAAACACTTTACAGACAAGCAAACGCTGAGTGATTTTGTCACCACCAGGCCTGCCCTAAAAGAGCTCCTGAAGGAAGCACTAAACATGGAAAGGAACAACCGGTACCAGCCACTGCAAAAACATGCCAAATTGTAAAGACCATCGAGACTAGGAAGAAACTATAGCAACTAACGAGCAAAATAACCAACTAACATCATAATGACAGGATCAGACTCACACATAACAATATTAACGTTAAATGTAAATGGGCTAAATGCTCCAATTAAAAGACACAGACTGGCAAACTGGATAAGGAGTCAGGACCCATCAGTGTGCTGTATTCAGGAAACCCATCTCACGTGCAGAGACACACATAGACTCAAAATAAAGGGATGGAGGAAGATCTATCAAGCAACTGGAAAACAAAAAAAGGCAGGGGTTACAATCCTAGTCTCTGATAAAATAGACTTCAAACCAACAAAGATCAAAAGAGAAAAAGAAGGCCATTACATAATGGTAAAGGGATCAATTCAACAAGAAGAGCTAACTATCCTAAATATATATGCACCCAACACAGGAGCACCCAGATTCATAAAGCAAGTCCTGAGTGACCTACAAAGGGACTTAAACTCCCACACAATAATAATGGGAGATTTTAACACCCCACTGTCAGCATTAGACAGATCAACGAGACAGAAAGTTAACAAGGATATCCAGGAATTGAACTCAGCTCTACATAAAGTGGACCTAATAGACATCTACAGAACTCTCCACCCCAAGTCAACAGAATATACATTTTTTTCAGCACCACACCACACCTATTCCAAAATTGACCACATAGTTGGAAGTAAAGCTCTCCTCAGCAAATGTAAAAGAACAGAAATTATAACAAACTGTCTCTCAGACCACAGTGCGATCAAACTAGAACTCAGGATTAAGAAACTCACTCAAAACCGCTCTACTACATAGAAACTGAACAACCTGCTCCTGAATGACTATTGGGTACATAATGAAATGAAGGCAGAAATAAAGATGTTCTTTGAAACCAACAAGAACAAAGACACAACATACCAGAATCTCTGGGACACATTCAAAGCAGTGTGTAGAGGGAAATTTATAGCACTAAATGCCCACAAGAGAAAGCAGGAAAGATCCAAAATTGACTCCCTAACATCACAATTAAAAGAACTAGAAAAGCAAGAGCAAACACATTCAAAAGCTAGCAGAAGGCTAGAAATAACTAAAATCAGAGCAGAACTGAAGGAAATAGAGACACAAAAAACCCTTCAAAAAATTAATGAATCCAGGACCTGGTTTTTTGAAAAGATCAACAAAATTGATGGACTGCTAGCAAGACTAATAAAGAAGAAAACAGAGAAGAATCAAATAGATGCAATAAAAAACGAAAAAGGGGATATCACCACCGATCCCACAGAAATACAATCTACCATCAGAGAATACTACAAACACCTCTATGCAAATAAACTAGAAAATCTAGAAGAAATGGATAAATTCCTCGACAAATACACCCTCCCAAGACTAAACCAGGAAGAAGTTGAATCTCTGAATAGACCAATAACAGGTTCTGAAATTGTGGCAATAATCAATAGCTTACCAACCAAAAAGAGTCCAGGACCTGATGGATTCACAGCTGAATTCTACCAGAGGTACAAGGAGGAACTGGTACCATTCCTTCTGAAACTATTCCAATCGATAGAAAAAGAGGGAATCCTCCCCAACACATTTTATGAAGCCAGCATCGTCCTGATACCAAAACCTGGCAGAGACATAACCAAAAAAGAGAATTTCAGACCAATATCCTTGATGAACATTGATGCAAAAATCCTCAATAAAATACTGGCAAACCGAATCCAGCAGCACATCAAAAAGCTTATCCACCATGATCAAGTGGGCTTCATCCCTGGGATGCAAGGCTGGTTCAACATACGCAAATCAATAAATGTAATCCAGCATATAAACAGAACCAAAGACAAAAACCACATGATTATCTCGATAGATGCAGAAAAGGCCTTTGACAAAATTCAACAACCCTTCATGCTAAAAACTCTCAATAAATTAGGTATTGATGGGACGTATCTCAAAATAATAAGAGCTATCTACGACAAACCCACAGCCAATATCATACTGAATGGGCAAAAACTGGACGCATTCCCTCTGAAAACTGGCACAAGACAGGGATGCCCTCTCTCACCACTCCTATTCAACATAGTGCTGGAAGTTCTGGCCAGAGCAATCAGGCAGGAGAAGGAAATAAAAGGTATTCAATTAGGAAAAGAGGAAGTCAAATTGTCCCTCTTTGCAGATGACATGATTGTATATCTAGAAAACCCCATTGTCTCAGCCCAAAATCTCCTTAAGCTGATTAGCAACTTCAGCGAAGTCTCAGGATACAAAATTAATGTACAAAAATCACAAGCATTCTTGTACACCAATAACAGACAAACAGAGAGCCAAATCATGAGTGAACTCCCATTCACAATTGCTTCAAAGAGAATAAAATACCTAGGAATCCAACTTACAAGGGATGTGAAGGACCTCTTCAAGGAGAACTACAAACCACTGCTCAATGAAATAAAAGAGGATACAAACAAATGGAAGAACATTCCACGCTCATGGGTTGGAAGAATCAATATCGTGAAAATGGCCATACTGCCCAAGGTAATTTATAGATTCAATGCCATCCCCATCAAGCTACCAATGACTTTCTTCACAGAATTGGAAAAAACTACTTTAAAGTTCATATGGAACCAAAAAAGAGCCCGCATCGCCAAGTCAATCCTAAGCCAAAAGAACAAAGCTGGAGGCATCACACTACCTGACTTTAAACTATACTACAAGGCTACAGTAACCAAAACAGCATGGTACTGGTACCACAACAGAGACATAGATCAATGGAACAGAACAGAGCCCTCAGAAATGATGCCGCATAGCTACAACTATCTGATCTTTGACAAACCTGACAAAAACAAGAAATGGGGAAAGGATTCCCTATTTAATAAATGGTGCTGGGAAAACTGGCTAGCCATATGTAGAAAGCTGAAACTGGATCCCTTCCTTACACCTTATACAAAATTAATTCAAGATGGATTAAAGACTTATATGTTAGACCTAAAACCATTAAAATCCTACAAGAAAACCTAGGCAATACCATTCAGGACATAGGCGTGGGCAAGGACTTCATGTCTAAAACACCAAAAGCAATGGCAACAAAAGCCAAAATTGACAAATGGGATCTCATTAAACTAAAGAGCTTCTGCACAGCAAAAGAAACTATCATCAGAATGAACAGGCAACCTACAGAATGGGAGAAAATTTTTGCAACCTACTCATCTGACAAAGGGCTAATATCCAGAATCTACAATGAACTCAAACAAATTTACAAGAAAAAAACAAACAACCCCATCAAAAAGTGGGCAGAGGACATGAACAGACACTTCTCAAAAGAAGACATTTCTGCAGCCAAAAAACACATGAAGAAATGCTCTTCATCACTGGCCATCAGAGAAATGCAAATCAAAACCACAGTGAGATACCATCTCACACCAGTTAGAATGGCCATCATTAAAAAATCAGGAAACAACAGGTGCTGGAGAGGATGTGGAGAAATAGGAACACTTTTACACTGTTGGTGGGACTGTAAACTAGTTCAACCATCGTGGAAGTCAGTGTGGCGATTCCTCAGGGATCTCGAACTAGAAATACCATTTGACCCAGCCATCCCATTACTGGGTATATACCCAAAGGACTATAAATCATGCTGCTATAAAGACACATGCACACGTATGTTTATTGCAGCACTATTCACAATAGCAAAGAGTTGGAACCAACCCAAATGTCCAACAACAATAGACTGGATTAAGAAAATGTGGCACATATACACCATGGAATACTATGCAGCCATAAAAAATGATGAGTTCGTGTCCTTTGTAGGGACATGGATGAAACTGGAAAACATCATTCTCAGTAAACTATCGCAAGGACAAAAAACCAAACACCGCATGTTCTCTCTCATAGGTGGGAATTGAACAATGAGAACTCGTGGACACAGGAAGGGGAACATCACACTCCGGGGACTGTTGTGGGGTGGGGGGAGGGGGGAGGGACAGCATTAGGAGATACACCTAATGCTAAATGACGAGTTAATGGGTGCAGGAAATCAACATGGCACATGGATACATATGTAACAAACCTGCACATTGTGCACATGTACCCTAAAACCCTAAAGTATAATAAAAAAAAAAAGAAAAAAAAATCGTTAAGATAGTAAATTTTATATTATGTGTACTTTACCACAAAAAGTAAATTGAGAAAAAAGAAGTAGTTTTAAAAAAATACAAAGAACTGATTTTTAAAAGACCAATAAGGGGTACGGTGGTTTACATCTGTAATCCCAGCACTTTGGGAGGCCAAGGTGGGCAGATCACTTGAGTCCAGGAGTTCGAGACCAGCTTGAGCAACATGGCAAAACCCTGTCTCTACTGAAAATACAAAAAATTAGCTGGACGCGGTGGCATGCGCCTATAGTCCTAGTTATTCACGGGGCTGAAGCAGGAGGATTGCTTGAGTCCAGGAGGTTGAGGCTGCAGTGAGCCCTGATCGTGCCACTGCACTCCAGCCTGGGTGACAGAGTGAGACCTTGTCTTAGAAAAAAAAATAAAACAAAACCCTAAAACCCATAAGGATAGGGAACACACACACACACACACACACACACACACGGGAGACTTGAATAAGCACTTTCCACATCACAAAAGTATCAGGGAGATACAAATTACAAACTGACAATATTATGTATTGGTGAGAATGTAAAGCACTAAGAATACCAAAGATTGCTAGTGCAAATATAAATTAGTACAATAGCTTTGGGAAATAATCTGGCATTATCTCCCAGAGTTGTGATAAGGATAATTTGTTGCTCAGCAATTCCATTTCTAGGTGTAGTATAAACAACAAAAAAAATGTGTACACTTATCCATGAGGAGACATGAAAATTCCCAGAAACAGTTATTAAAATAGCCCCAAACTAGAAAAAATACAAAGGTCAATCAACTGTAGAATGAATAAATAGCAATATATTCATAAAAGAGAATAATGCCTATTAATTAAAAATGAATGAATTTTAGCTAAATAAATGTATTGTTGGATGAACAAATATATACCCCAAAGCATACTATAGGATTCTATTTATATACAGTTCAAAAATAGGAAATTAAAGTATTATGTTAGAATATAAAATAGTGGTTACCTTTTGGAAGAAGGGAGTTGGCAATGATTTGTAGGGTACCCGAAAGGAGTGATTTGGAGTATGAAAACGTTGATCTGGGTGACGGTTACATAGGTGTTTGCTTTGTGATGATTCATTGAGCTATATATTTATGTTTTATGAACTTTCAACATATGTGTAATAATTTAATAAAAACAGTTTTAAAAAGAAACAAATATGATGAGCACACTGAATTGATAAAGTAATCACATTTTAAGGAAAAATATAGGATGCTATATCAATAAGTAATGTCCTTACCTCTTTGGGATTAATATATTTCACTATCTGACGTGGTTCTCCTTGTCTTCTTAAATCAATCAGATTTTTAAAGTGTTGAAATATAGCGACATTCTAAAGGTTCAAACACAAGATTTTATGATCAAAACTGGATTTTCTATTTCTACTTAGCTTTTTGTCTAATCACGGCAAAAATGAATAAAGTACCATAAAATAGATTTTATGTATCCACACTAGATTTTAGAAATATTATGCACTCAGGGTTTGCTTTGATAACCCTAGTAATATTAGTATAATTCTCACAGTTTTATTCTTAAATTTGTAATTGCATCACTACCAACTATAAATGTAATATCCCAAACTTTGGTAAAGTCATCTCAGTGTACTCTCCAGAGTAATCTAGAAAAAAACCAAAATACAGACTACTCATTAAGAACCACTGAGTATGGGATACTCTTGTCTGGATTCAGCTGTTAGTATTTAGTAGCTGTGACTCTCGACAAGTTGCTTAACCTCTTTGCACTCAGTTTCTTCAACTATAACGTGGGAATCATAGTAGCCATCTCATACAGCTTTGGTGAGAAATAAATGAATTAATATTTGTAGAGCATGTAAAGCTTTCTGACACAAGAAAACATTCAATAAATATTAGCCATTGTTACCACTGCAGAATCCTCCTTATTCCTATAGTAATTCCACTGATTTATTACAGGATTCTGTAATGGTAACAACGATTAATATTTATTGAGTGTTTATTTTTCACATTAGTGCAAATTTTGCTAAACAATCCCTACCAATTAGTCCATCTTGGAAAATTATTTCTTTGGTAACTCTCCCCTCAAGCCCTATCTCCCTAAAAATGCTTTAATAACTCTTGGTAAACACCCCACTCCCGGTTTGCTTATGTTAAAGCAAATAAAATAAATTCAAATTTAAGTAATCCATAGTACCAATATAACAATCTAAAGCCCCACTACAATTGCCTATGGAAGATGGTACAGCCCATGTCTATACTAATAGTATTCTTTCTGAAAGGAAGATATAATTTTCCACAAATAAAACTCCAAATTGAGTATCAAGAAATACTAATTATGGTTTAAAATCTGAATAGTATCTTCTAAATAGGTGGTTACTTATCAGTTGTCTACTAATACATAACAAACCACCCTAAAACTTAGTGGCTTAGAGCAACAACCATTTATTATTTCTCTCTTCCTGTGGGTTGACAGGGGAGTTCTGCTGGTCTTGGTTGGACTCATACATGTGGCCTTAGTCAGCTGCCAATCGGCTGGAGTTGGGTGATTTAATATGGCCTCACCCACATATCAGGGTCTTCAGCTGAAATTTTTGGAATATCTAGGATAGCTGGGTCTCTTTCCACACAGACCTTCAGTCTGAGCTTCTTCATAGTATGGAGGTTTTAAAGTACCAAAGAGAGATTGGGTGCAATGCCTCACACCTGTAATCCCAGCACTTTGGAAGGTCGAGGCATTAAAAAAAAAAAAAAAATGCTGGGCTCAGTGGCTCACGCCTATAATCCCAGCACTTTGGGAGGCCAAGGTGGGTAGATCACGAGGTCAGGAGATCGAGACCATCCTGGCTAACACGGTGAAACCCCGTCTCTACTAAAAATACAAAAAAAAATTAGTTGGGTGTGGTGGTGGGCGCCTGTAGTCCCAGCTACTAGGGAGGCTGAGGCAGGAGGATGGTGTGAACCCAGGAGGTGGAACTTGCAGTGAGCAGAGATCACGCCACTGTACTCCAGCCTGGGCGACAGAGCAAGACTCCGTCTCTAAACAAAACAAAAAACAAAACAAAAAAAGTACCAAAGACAGAAAGTGGAAGTTACAAGGCTTTTTAAGGCCTTATCTTGGAAGTCACAGCAACATTTATTCTGCATTCCATTGGTCAAACTCAAGTCCTAACAGGGCTTGTTAGGCTTGGCTCCTAAGGCGGTCAAGTAAAAGGTGGGATTCACAGGAAGTTCCATCTACATTACAGCTTCACTTGCACTACAGAGGGGAAGGGAAATCCTTCTACTGGGACAGAACCTCAAGTAGCATACCTGGTTGTATATTGTGCCTGGAAGAAAAGATGGTCAGAAGTATAGATCTACAGATGGATGGTGACTGATGGTTTGACTGGATGGTCAGGGATTTGGAAAGAACATGGTTAGAAAATTGGTGACAAGTGGTCTGGGGAAGAGGTATGTGCAGACTTCTCCAGATGGGCACCAAGTGAGAAGATGCTTGTGTCCTATGTGAATGCTCACCAAAGAACAATCTCAACAGAGAAGAATCCTAATAATCAGGTGAGCAAGATGACTCATTCCTTGGAATCAGTCAGCCTTTCCCCCTAGCCACTGCTATCCTCGCACTATGTGCTCACGAACAAAGTGGTCATAGCAGTAGGAATGGAGGTTATGTCTGGGTGTGGTGGCTCTCTGGGTGTGGTGGTTCACAGTTGTAATCCCAGCACTTTGGGAGGCTAAGGCGGGTGGATCACTTGAGGTCAGGGGTTCGAGATCAGCCTGACCAACATGGTGAAACCCTGTCTCTACTAAAAATACAAAAATTAGCTGGGCATGGTGGTGTGTGCCTGTAATCCCAGCTACTCAGGAGGCTGAGGCAGGAGAATCACTTGAACTGGGCAAGCGGAGGTTGCAGTGAGCCGAAATGGTGCCACTGCACTCCAGCCTAGACGACAGAGGGAGACTCTGTCTCGAAAAAAAAAAAAAAAAAAAAAAAGGAATGGAGGTTATTCATAGGCTCAGCAACATGAATTTCTACCCACTAGATCTGGCTACTGCCAACACTGAGAGTCCAACTTGCCAACACAGAGACTAACACTGAGCCCCTGATATGGCATAATTCCTTGGGGGAACTACCTAGCTTCTTTGAGACAAATTATTTGGAACACTTCCATTACGGAAAGGGCAACACTTCTTTTCTCACTGGAATTGACATCTGATCTTTCCATGTGCACAGTGCTTCCACAAAAACTTTCTGTGTACTTTGAAAATGCTTTATTCACTGTCACGGTATTCCACACAGCATTGCTCTTGATTAGAGAACTTGGTTCACAACAAATGTAGCACACCAATGGGCCCATGCTTATGAAATTCATAAATCTTACCTTGTTCCCAATCACCCTGAAGTAACTGGCCTGACAGAATAGTGGAATGGCATTTTAAAGACTCAGTTGCAATTTAGAGTTCAGTGATAACACTTTTCAGGCTAGGACGGCATCCTCTATGTTGCAGTAGATGCTCTGAATGAATATGGTGCTATTTCTCACACAGCCACCATTCATGAATTTGGGAATTAAGCGGTAGAAATAGAAGTGGCTCCCTCTCAATATTATCTTTAATGATCCACTAGTGAAAATTTTGCTTCCTGTCCTTCTTTGTACCTTTGTGCTCTGCAGATATAATGGTCTTAGTTTCCACAGGAAGAATGCTTCCATCGAAGTACATACCAATATTAAAATGGAAACTGATACTGCCACCTGACCATCTTGCTCTCCTCATATCAATAAACCAACATGCAAAAAAAAAAAAAAGACAATTACCATACTGGCTGGGGTAATTAATCCTGATTCCTAGGAGAAAATGAGCTACTACTACCAGTAGAAATTAAGGAAGATGTCTAGAATTCAGGAGGATTTTTGGGGTGTTTTTTAGTAATACCATATTCTGTAAGAAAAGTTAATGGAAAATTATAACAACCCCAAACAGGCAGAATTGTTAAAGGTCTAGCCCCTTTAGGAATGAAGTTTTGCGTCATTCCCTTCCTCCACCCCCGAGCAAGGAACCACAACCAGCTGAAGTGCTTGCTGAAAAAAAGAGAGAATATGAAATAGCTAGTGGAAGAAAAAAGTTAAAAATACCAGCTATGGGGGTGGAGCCAAGATGGCCGAACAGGAGCAGCTCCGGTCTACAGCTCCCAGCCTGAGTGACACAGAAGACGGATGATTTGTGCATTTGTTTGAGGTACCAGTTTCATCTCACTAGGGAGTGCCAAATAGTGGGTGCAGGACAGTCGGTGAAGCGCACTGTGCGCGAGCCGAAGTAGGACGAGGCATTGCCTCACTCGGGAAGTGCAAGGGGTCAGGGAGTTCCCTTTCCTAGTCAAAGAAAGGGGTAACAAACGGCACCTGGAAAATCGGGTCAGTCCCACCCTAATACTGTGCTTTTCCAACAGGCCTGGAAAACGGCACACCAGAAGACTGTGTTCCGCAACTGGCTCGGAGGGTCCTATGCCCACGGAGTCTCGCTGATTGCTAGCACAGCAGTCTGAGATCAAACTGCAAGGCGGCAGCAAGACTTGGAGAGGGGCTAGGTAAACAAACCAGCCAAGAAGCTTGAACTGGGTGGAGCCCACCACAGCTCAAGGAGGCCTGCCTGCCTCTGTAGGCTCCACCTCTGGGGGCAGGGCACAGACAAACAAAAATTCAGCAGGAACCTCTGCAGACTTAAATGTCCCTGTCTGACTGACAGCTTTGAAGAGAGTAGTGGTTCTCCCAGCACACAGCTGGAGATCTGAGAACAGACAGATTGCCTCCTAAAGTGGGTCCCTGACCCCCGAGCAGCCTAACTGGGAGGCACGCCCCAGTAGGGACAGACTGACACCTCACTCGGCCAGGTACTCCTCTGAGACAAAAATTCCAGAGGAACTATCAGACAGCTGAATTTGTGGTCTCACGAAAATCTGCTGTTCTGCAGCCAGCGCTGCTGACACCCAGCCAAACAGGGGCTGGAGTGGACCTCTAGTAAACTCCAACAGACCTCTAGTAAACTCCAACAGCTGAGGGTCCTGTCTGGTAGAAGGAAAACTAACAAACAAAAAGGACATCCACGCCAAAAACCCATCTGTACATCACCATCATCAAAGACCAAAAGTAGATAAAACCACAAAGATGGGGAAAAAACAGAGCAGAAAAACTGGAAACTCTAAAAAGCAGAGCACCTCTCCTCCTCCAAAGGAACGCAGTTCCTCACCAGCAACCGAACAAAGCTGGACGGAGAATGACTTTGACAAGTTGAGAGAAGGCGGCTTCAGACGATCAAACTACTCCGAACTACGGGAGGAAATTCAAAACAATAGCAAAGAAGTTAAAAACTTTGAAAAAAAATTAGACGAATGCATAACTAGAATAACCAATGCAGAGAAGGGCTTAAAGGAGCCGATGAAGCTGAAAGCCAAGTATCGAGAACTACGCAAAGATTGCAGAAGCCTCGGTAGCCGATGCGATCAACTGGAAGAAAGGGTATCGCTGATGGAAGATGAAATGAATGAAATGAAGAGAGAAGGGAAGTTTAGGGAAAAAAGAATAAAAAGAAACGAACAAAGCCTCCAAGAAATTTGGGACTATGTGAAAAGACCAAACCTACGTCTGATTGGTGTACCTGAAAATGACGGGCAGAATGGAACCAAGTTGGAAAACACTCTGCAAGATATTATCCAGGAGAACTTCCCCAATCTAGCAAGGCAGGCCAACATTCAGATTCAGGAAATACAGAGAACGCCACAAAGATACTCCTCGAGAAGAGCAACTCCAAGACACATAATTGTCAGATTCACCAAAGTTGAAATGAAGGAAAAAATGTTAAGGGCAGCCAGAGAGAAAGGTCGGGTTACCCACAAAGGGAAGCCCATCAGACTAACAGTTGATCTATCGGCAGAAACTTTACAAGCCAGAAGAGAGTGGGGGCTGATATTCAACATTCTTAAAGAAAAGAATTTTCAACCCAGAATTTCATATTCAGCCAAACTAAGCTTCATAAGTGAAGGAGAAATAAAATGCTTTACAGAGAAGCAAACGCTGAGTGATTCTGTCACCACCAGGCCTGCCCTAAAAGAGCTCCTGAAGGAAGCACTAAACATGGAAAGGAACAACCGGTACCAGCCCCTGCAAAAACATGCCAAATTGTAAAGATCATCGAGGCTAGGAAGAAACTGCATCAACTAATCAGCAAAATAACCAACTAACATCATAATGACAGGATCAGATTCACACATAACAATATTAACTTTAAATGTAAATGGGCTAAATGCTCCAATTAAAAGACACAGACTGGCAAACTGGATAAGAAGTCAGGACCCACCAGTGTGCTGTATTCAGGAAACCCATCTCATGTGCAGAGACACATATAGACTCAAAATAAAGGGATGGAGGAAGATCTATCAAGCAAATGGAAAACAAAAACAGGCAGGGGTTGCAATCCTAGTCTCTGATAAAATAGACTTTAAACCAACAAAGATCAAAAGAGACAAAGAAGGCCATTACATAATGGTAAAGGGATCAATTCAACAAGAAGAGCTAACTATCCTAAATATATATGCACCCAACACAGGAGCACCCAGATTCATAAAGCAAGTCCTGAGTGACCTACAAAGGGACTTAAACTCCCACACAATAATAATGGGAGATTTTAACACCCCACTGTCAACATTAGACAGATCAACAAGACAGAAAGTTAACAAGGATATCCAGGAATTAAACTCAGCTCTGCACAAAGTGGACCTAATAGACATCTACAGAACTCTCCACCCCAAATCAACAGAATATACATTTTTTTTCAGCACCACACCACACCTATTCCAAAATTGACCACATAGTTGGAAGTAAAGCTCTCCTCAGCAAATGTAAAAGAACAGAAATTATAACAAACTGTCTCTCAGACCATAGTGCAATCAAACTAGAACTCAGGATTAAGAAACCCACTCAAAACCGCTCAACCACATGGAAACTGAATAACCTGCTCCTGAATGACTACTGGGTACATAATGAAACAAAGGCAGAAATAAAGATGTTCTTTGAAACCAATGAGAACAAAGACACAACATACCAGAATCTCTGGGACACATTCAAAGCAGTGTGTAGAGGGAAATTTACAACACTAAATGCCCACAAGAGAAAGCAGGAAAGATCCAAAATTGACACCCTAACATCATAATTAAAAGAACTAGAAAAGCAAGAGCAAACACATTCAAAAGCTAGCAGAAGGCTAGAAATAACTAAAATCAGAGCAGAACTGAAGGAAATAGAGACACAAAAAACCCTTCAAAAAATCAATGAATCCAGGAGCTGGTTTTTTGAAAAGATCAACAAAATTGATAGACTGCTAGCAAGACTAATAAAGAAGAAAACAGAGAAGAATCAAATAGATGCAATAAAAAATGAAAAAGGGGATATCACCACCAATCCCACAGAAATACAGTCTACCATCAGAGAATACTACAAACACCTCTATGCAAATAAACTAGAAAATCTAGAAGAAATGGATAAATTCCTCGACAAATACACCCTCCCAAGACTAAACTAGGAAGAAGTTGAATCTCTGAATAGACCAATAACAGGCTCTGAAATTGTGGCAATAATCAATAGCTTACCAACCAAAAAGAGTCCAGGACCTGATGGATTCACAGCTGAATTCTACCAGAGGTACAAGGAGGAACTGGTACCATTCCTTCTGAAACTATTCCAATCCATAGAAAAAGAGGGAATCCTCCCTAACACATTTTATGAAGCCAGCATTGTCCTGATACCAAAGCCTGGCAGAGACATAATGAAAAAAGAGAATTTCAGACCAATATCCTGGATGAACATTGATGCAAAAATCCTCAATAAAATACTGGCAAACCGAATCCAGCAGCACATCAAAAAGCTTATACACCATGATCAAGTGGGCTTCATCCCTGGGATGCAAGGCTGGTTCAACATACGCAAATCAATAAATGTAATCCAGCATATAAACAGAACCAAAGACAAAAACCACATGATTATCTCAATAGATGCAGAAAAGGCCTTTGACAAAATTCAACAACCCTTCATGCTAAAAACTCTCAATAAATTAGGTATTGATGGGACGTATCTCAAAATAATAAGAGCTATCTATGACAAACCCACAGCCAATATCATACTGAATGGGCAAAAACTGGACACATTCCCTTTGAAAACTGGCACAAGACAGGGATGCCCTCTCTCACCACTCCTATTCAACATAGTGCTGGAAGTTCTGGCCAGAGCAATCAGGCAGGAGAAGGAAATAAAGGGTATTCAATTAGGAAAAGAGGAAGTCAAATTGTCCCTGTTTGCAGATGACATGATTGTATATCCAGAAAACCCCATCGTCTCAGCCCAAAATCTCCTTAAGCTGATTAGCAACTTCAGCAAAGTCTCAGGATACAAAATCAATGTACAAAAATCACAAGCATTCTTGTACACCAATCACAGACAAACAGAGAGCCAAATCATGAGTCAACTCCCATGCACAATTGCTTCAAAGAGAATAAAATACCTAGGAATCCAACTTACAAGGGATGTGAAGGACCTCTTCAAGGAGAACTACAAACCACTGCTCAATGAAATAAAAGAGGATACAAACAAATGGAAGAACATTCCATGCTCATGGGTTGGAAGAATCAATATCATGAAAATGGCCATACTGCCCAAGGTAATTTATAGATTCAATGCCATCCCCATGAAGCTACCAATGACTTTCTTCACAGAATTGGAAAAAACTACTTTAAAGTTCATATGGAACCAAAAAAGAGCCCGTATCGCCAAGTCAATCCTAAGCCAAAAGAACAAAGCTGGAGGCATCATGCTACCTTCCTTCAAACTATACTACACGGCTACAGTAACCAAAACAGCATGGTACTGGTACCACAACAGAGACATAGATCAATGGAACAGAACAGAGCCCTCAGAAATGATGCCACATATCTACAACCATCTGATCTTTGACAAACCTGACAAAAACAAGAAATGGGGAAAGGATTCCCTATTTAATAAATGGTGCTGGGAAAACTGGCTAGCCATATGTAGAAAGCTGAAACTGGATCCCTTCCTTACATCTTATACAAAAATTAATTCAAGATGGATTAAAGACTTAAATGTTAGACCTAAAATCATTAAAATCCTACAAGAAAACCTAGGCAATACCATTCAGGACATAGGCATGGGCAAGGACTTCATGTCTAAAACACCAAAAGCAATGGCAACAGAAGCCAAAATTGACAAATCGGATCTAATTAAACTAAAGAGCTTCTGCACAGCAAAAGAAACTACCATCAGTGTGAACAGGCAACCTACAGAATGGGAGAAAATTTTTGCAACCTACTCATCTGACGAAGGGCTAATATCCAGAATCTACAATGAACTCAAACAAATTTACAAGAAAAAAACAACCCCATCAAAAAGTGGGCAAAGGACATGAACAGACACTTCTCAAAAGAAGACATTTATGCAGCCAAAAAACACATGCAAAAATGCTCATCATCACTGGCCATCAGAAAAAGGCAAATCAAAACCACAGTGAGATACCATCTCACACCAGTCTAGAATGGCCATCATTAAAAAGTCAGGAAACAACAGGTGCTGGAGAGGATATGGAGAAATAGGAACACTTTTACACTGTTGGTGGGACTGTAAACTAGTTCAACCATTGTGGAAGTCAGTGTGGCGATTCCTCAGGGATCTCAAACTAGAAATACCATTTGACCCAGCCATCCCATTACTGGGTATATACCCAAAGGACTATAAATCATGCTGCTATAAAGACACATGCACACGTATATTTACTGCGGCACTATTCACAATAGCAAAGACTTGGAACCAACCCAAATGTCCAACAATGATAGACTGGATTAAGAAAATGTGGCACATATACACCATGGAATACTATGCAGCCATAAAAAATGATGAGTTCATGTCCTTTGTAGGGACATGGATGAAACTGGAAAACATCATTCTCAGTAAACTATTGCAAGGACACAAAACCAAACACCACATGTTCTCACTCCTAGGTGGGAATTGAACAATGAGAACTCATGGACACAGGAAGGGGAACATCACACTCCGGGGACTGTTGTGGGGTGGGGGGAGGGGGGAGGGACAGCATCAGGAGATATACCTAATGCTAAATGACGAGTTAATGGGTGCAGCAAAACAACATGGCAGATGGACACATATGTAACAAACCTGCACATTGTGCACATGTACCCTAAAACCTAAATTATAATAATAATAAAAAAAAATTTTCTCACAGGAAAAAAAAAAAACCCAGCTATGATCCCGTAATTAGCTGCAGAAACAGGTAGTATCTATGAGTACTTCTTCTATATATCTGCATATAAATATTCGCAATTTTTTTCTTTTGTTTTCTCCTGTTCCCATTCCCCTAAAACAAATGTAAAGTGTGTTAATTACAGTGTGATAGGCACCATAACGCTCCCTAACAAAAGATGTTCACACCTAATCCCTGTAATCTGTAATGTATAAATATGCTGTTACATGGAGAGGGTGAATTAAGATTGCATTTGGAACTAAGGTTGCTAATCAGCTGACTTTGACACAGGGAAATTATCCTCATTGGCCCAAGGTAATTGCAAGGGTCCATATAAAGAACACAGAAGAGTCAGCAAGAGTGGTGTGATGAGGGAAAGACTTGACAGGTCATTGCTGGCTTTGAAAATAGACAGGGGTTGCTCCAGGAAAGGATTTTAGGAGGAAAAAAAAAAAAAGAAAATAGAAAGGTGCCATGAGCCAAGGATGCGGGCAACTTCTAGAAGGAGGAAAGGGCAGGAAATTCTTCCCTAGAGCCTCCAGAAGAGGTTTAAAATCAAGCCCTGCTGACGCTTGATTTTAGCCCAATGAAGCCCATTTCAGACTTCTGACCTCCAGAACTGTAAGATAATACATTTCTGAGGTTTAAAGCACTAACTTTGTGGCAATTTTTACAGCAGCATTAGGAAATTAATACAAGTACTTAATCTTCCATCTGGTATTTAAAGTATAAGATATCTTAGGTAGAGTATGGTTTAGCAAAAAGAGGAATAAAAATGATCCAAAAGGATAAAGGTACTTTTGGGAAGGTTGTGAATATGCTTTGGCCTGTATGAGGAATGTTAGGTGGAAGCATGGTTTTGATTCTATTTGGAAGTTAAATATGGTTAAAAGGGATGTGTATGGATGCCAAGGTGACAAGGGGTAGACTCTGCTGGGTTATTCTATTGTCAAGTTGACCAAACAAGGACAAATATAAAGAAAATGACATATAGACACATCATAATCAAACTGCTAAAAACCAAAGACAAAGAGGCAATTTAAAAGCAGCCAGAAAATAAATACCACATTACTTTCAGAGCAGAAACAGTGACACTATTTATTGACTTTTTAATAGAAACTATGGGAGATAGAATAGAATGGAATGCCATCTGAGTGCTGAGGTGGGAAAAACCCAATAACATGCCAGTCTAGATTTCTATGAAATGTGATAATATTCTTTGAAAATAAAAAGGAAATAAATACGTTTTTAGACAAACAAAAGCTGAAGAGATTCTTCACAGGCGGTCTGGCATCTAAGAAATCTTATAAGAAATCTTATAAGAAACACTACAGACACATCTATCATTCCAGAACTTTGGGAGGCTGACATGGGAAGATCACTTGAGGCCAGGAGTTTGAGACCCACCAGGTCAACATAGCAAGAACCCATTACGACAAAAAAAAAAAAAAGGGGGGGGGACAAAATTTTAAAAATTATCTAGGTGTGGTGATGCACACCTGAAGTCCTAGCTACTCAGTAGGTTGAGGCAGGAGGCTCACTTGAGCTCAGGAATTCGAAGCTGCAGCGAGCTATGATTGCATCACTGCACTCCAGCCTGGGTGACAGGGCAAGAACCTGCCTCTCAAAAACAAAAATAAACTACAAAGAATTCTTGAGTTGGCAGAAAATTAATACCATAAGGAAGCAAATAAGGCTGCAGGAAGAAATGAAGGGCTCTGCATAGATAAAAATAGATACTGAAGGCTGGGTGCGGTGGCTCATGCCTGTAATCCCAGCACTTTGGGAGGCTGAGGCGGGCAGATCATGAGGTCAAGAGATCGAAACCATCCTGGCCAACATGGTGAAACCCCGTCTCTACTAAACATACAAAAATTAGCTGGGCATGGTGGCACATGTCTGTAGTCGCAGCTACTCAGGAGGCTGAGGCAAGAGAATCACTTGAATCCGGGAGGCAGAGGCAGAGGTTGCAGTGAGCCGAGATCACGCCACTGCACTCCAGCCTGGTGACAGAGTGAAACTCAGTCTAAAGAAAAAAAAAAGATTAGGAAATTAAACAAAACACAAAGAAATGGAAAAACACCCCACATTCATGGATTGGAAGCCTTAGTATTGTTAAGATGACAGTATTACCCAAAGCAATGTACAGATTCAATGTAATCACTATCCAAAATCCCAATGGTATTTTTTGAAAAAATAGAAAAGCCCATCCTAAAATCTATGTGTAACACAAGGGACCCTGAATAGCCAAACAGTCTTGAAAAAGAATAAGTGAAAAAGTGTGAGTTGGAAGAGCCATACTTCCTGATTTCAAAACTTACTAAAGCTATGATAATCAAAACAGTTTGGTACTGGCCTAAGGACAGATATATAGGCCAATGGAATAGCATAGAGAGCCTCCAAATAGACTCATATATATGTCATCAACTCATTTTTGACAAGGGTTTCAAAACCATTCAATGAAGAGGACAGTATTTTCAGCAAATGTATCTGTGACAATTATATACCCACAGAAAAAATAATGAAATTGGGTCCTTAATTTACACCATATGCAACATTAAGTCAAAATGGATCAAAGATCTAGGTGGCACGCAGTGGCTCACGCCTATAATTTCAGCAATTTAGGAGGCCGAGATGGGCAGATCACTTGAGGTCAGGAGTTTGAGACCAGTCTGGCCAACACAGTGAAACCCCGTTTCTACTAAAAATACAAAAATTAGCCAGGCATGGTGGTGGATGCCTGTAGTCCCAGCTACTCAGAAGGCTGAGGCAGAAGAATCATTTGAACCCAGGAGGCAGAGGTTGCAGGGAACTGAGACTGTGCCACTGCACTGCAGCCTGGGTGACACAGCGAGACTCCATCAAAAAAAAAACATTAAAACTTTTTGTGCATCAAAGGACACTATCAAGAGAGTAAAAGGGCAATCCACAAAATGGGAGAAAATATCTGCAAAGCAGATCTTCGAAAGATAAAGAACTCCTACATCTCAAGAGCAAATGCGAAACAACTCAATGTAAAAATGAGCAAAGGTCTTGAATACATATTTCTCCAAAGAAGACTTACAAGTGGTCAATAAGGACAGAAAAGATGATCAATATCACTAGTCATAAGGGAAATGTAAATCGAAACTGCAATGAGATACCACTTAACATCCATTAGAATGGTTATTACCAAAAAACTTGAAAATAGCAAGTATTGGCAAGGATACAGAGAAATTGGAAACCTTGTGCATTGCTGGTGGGAATGTAAAATGGTACAGCCACTGTGGTAAAGTTTGGCAGTTCCTTACAAAGTCAAACATAGAATTACAACATAATCCAGCAATTCCACTTCTAGACATATACCCAAAAGAAAGCAATGGTTCAAACAGATACTTTTACATCAATTTCTTAGCAGCATTATTCATCGTAACCAAAAAGTGGAAATAGCCCAAATGTCCATTAACAGATGAATGGATAAGTACAATGTAGCATATAGATATATAATGGAATATTATCCATCCTTAGAAAGGAATGAAATTCTGATACATGCTATAAATTGGATGAACATTGAAAATGTTATGTTGAGTAAAATAAGCCAGATACAAAAAGGCAAATCCACTTAAATGAGGTACCTAAAATAGGAAAATTCAGAGAGACACAAAGTAGAATAGAGATAATTGGGATCCGGTGGTTAGGAGGTTTTTGTTTAATGGGTACGTGAGGTTTTGTTTGGGATGATGAAAAAGCTGTGGAAAGGGATAGTGGTGAGGGGTGCACAACATTATGAATATACTTAATGTAATTGAGTTATACACCTAAAAATGGTTAAACTGGTAAATTTTATGTTATGAACATTTTACTACAATAAAAAAGTGAACACTGGCTGTTTAAAACAAGAATAATAATGCCTTCTAGTATTTAAAACGAAAGTGTAAGTGAAATATCTGGAAATAACAAGACAAAGGTGAAGGGGTTAAAGCGAGTTAACATGTTATGAGATTCTTACATTGTTCTGAAAAGGGTAAAAGTACTAACTTAAGGTAGAGACTAACTAATCAAGGGCAAATATTGTAACTTTGCCCTTTCTAGCTTAACCCTCTAAAAGAATATATAGCTGTTCTAACCATCTATTACTGTGTAGTAAAGTACCTCAAAACTTAGTAGTGTAAAAACAACCACCATTTTATTATGCTCATAATTATGGGTTATGAATTCTGGTAGGGAATAGTAGGGAAGTCTTGTCTCATCTCCACAATGACTGAGGCTTCAGCGGGGATGACTTGAACAGTAGAAATGGCTGGGACGGCTCAACTGGGGCCCAATGTCAGGGACCTCAATTCTAGCTGTCAGCTAGGTCTCGGCTCTTTTCCTTATTACATTTATTGGGCATGGAATATAAAAAATGGCCTTTTCACTTATGTAACTGGTTAAGTGGGCTGGAATATCTGTTAAAACAGGGTAGTCAATCATCAATCTCTGGAAGGCAACATCTCCATGAAGCTAGCCTGGGATTCACTTCAGCATGGCAGTTTCAGGAAAGTTATCCTTCCTACATGGTGGCTGTTCTCACTCAGAATGAACATTTCAGGACACAGACTTGGACACTGCAATGTTTTTATGACCTAGACTAAGAGGTTCCAGAATATCATGTCCTATTTTAGTGGTTTTAATGGTAAAGCAAGTTACTAAAATAGCCTAGATGAAAGGGAAAATATTGGCCAATAGGAAGAGGAGGTTCCAAGATGGCCGAATAGGAACAGCTCCAGTCTACAGCTCCCAGCGTGAGCGACACAGAAGACAGGTGATTTCTGCATTTCCAAGTGACGTACCGGATTCACCTCACTGGGGCTTGTCAGACAGTGGGTGCAGCCCACAGAGCATGAGCCAATGCAGGGCAACGCATCACCTCACCTGGGAAGTGCAAGGGGTTGGGGAATTCCCTTTCCTAGCCAAGGGAAGCCGTAACAGACGGTACCTGGAAAATTAGGACACTCCCACCCTAATACTGCGCTTTTCCAAAGGTCTTAGCAAACAGCACACCAGGAGATTATATCTTGCGCCTAGCTCAGAGGGTCCCACGCCCACGGAACCTTGCTCGATGCTAGCACAGCAGTCTGAGATCAAACTGCAAGGTGGCAGTGAGGCTGGGGGAGGGCCGTCTGTCATTGCTGAGGCTTGAGTAGGTAAACAAAGCAGCCAGGAAGCTCGAACTGGGTGGAGCCCACCACAGCTCAAGGAGGCCTGCCTGCCTCTGTAGACTCCACCTCTGGGGGCAGGGCATAGCTGAACAAAACGCAGCAAAAACTTCTGCAGACTTAAACGTCCCTGTCTGACAGCTTTGAAGAGAGTAGTTGTTTTCCCAGCATGGAGTTTGAGATCTGAGAATGGACAGACTGCCTCCTCAAGTGGGTCCCTGACCCCCAAGTAGCCTAACTGGAAGGCACCCCCCAGTAGGGGCAGACTGACACCTCATACGGCCAGGTGCCCCTCTGAGACGAAGCTTCCAGAGGAAGGATTACGCAGCAACGTTTGCCATTCTGCAGTATTTGCTGTTCTGCAGCCTCCGCTGGTGATACCCAGGCAAACAAGGTCTGGAGTGGACTTCCAGCAAAGTCCAACGGACCTGCAGCTGAGGGTCCTGACAGTTAGAAGGAAAACTAACAAACAGAAAGGACATCCACACCAAAATCCCATCCATACATCACCATCATCAAAAACCAAAGGTAGAGAAAACCACAAAGATGGGGAGAAACCAGAGCAGAAAAGCTGAAAATTCTAAAAATCAGAACGCCTCTTCTCCTCCAAAGGAATGCAGCTCCTCGCCAGCAACAGAACAAAGCTGGATGGAAAATGACTTTGATGAGTTGAGAGAAGAAGGCTTCAGATGATCGGTAATAACAAACTTCTCCAAGCTAAAGGAGGATGTTCGAACCTATCACAAAGAAGCTAAAAACCTTCAAAAAAGATTAGATGAACGGTTAACTAGAATAAACAGTGTAGAGAAGACCTTAAATGACTTGATGGAGCTGAAAACCATGGCAAGAGAACTATGTGATGCATGCACAAGCTTCAGTACCCGATTTGATCAAGTAGAAGAAAGGGTATCAGTGACTGAAGATCAAATAAATGAAATGAAGCGAGAAGAGAAGTTTAGAGAAAAAAGAGTAAAAAGAACAAACAAAGCCTCTAAGAAACATGGGACTTGTGAAAAGACCAAACCTACGTGTGATTGGTGTACCTGAAAGTGATGGGGAGAACGGAATCAAGTTGGAAAACACTCTTAAGAATACTATCCAGGAGAACTTCCCCAACCTAGCAAAACAGGCCAACATTCTAAGTAAGGAAATACAGAGAATGCCACAAAGATACTCCTCGAGAAGAGCAACCCCAAGACACATAATTGTCAGATTCACCAAAGTTGAAATGAAGGAAAAAATATTAAGGGCAGCCAGAGAGAAAGGTCAGGTTACCCACAAAGGGAAACCCATCAGACTAACAGTGGATCTCTCGGCAGAAACTCTACAAGCCAGAAGAGAGTGGGGGCCGATATTCAACATTCTTAAAGAAAAGAATTTTCAACCCAGGATTTCATATCCAGCCAAACTAAGCTTCATAAGTGAAAGAGAAATAAAATCCTTTACAGACAAGCAAATGCTGAGAGATTTTGTCACCACCAGGCCTGCCTTACAAGAGCTCCTGAAGGAAGCACTAAACATGGAAAGGAACAACCGGTACCAGCCACTGCAAAAACAATGTAAAGACCATCGACGCTAGGAAGAAACCGCATCAACTAACGAGTAAATTAACCAGCTAACATCATAATGACAGGATCAAATTCACACATAACAATATTAACCTTAAATGTAAATGGGCTACATGCTCCAATTAAAAGACACAGACTGGCAAATTGCATAAAGATTCAAGACCCATCAGTGTGCTGTATTCAGGAGACCCATCTCACATGCAGAGACACACATAGGCTCAAAATAAAGGGATAGGGGAAGATCTCACAAGCAAATGGAAAAAAAAAAAAGCAGGGGTTGCAATCCTAGCCTCTGATAAAACAGACTTATACCAACAAAGATCAAAAGAGACAAAGAAGGCCATTACGTAACAATAAAGGGATCAATTCTACAAGAAGAGCTAACTATCCTAAATACATATGCACCCAATACAGGAGCACCCAGATTCATAAAGCAAGTCCTTAGAGACCTACAAAGAGACTGACTCCCACACAATAATAATGGGAGACTTTAACACCCCACTGTCAACATTAGACAGATCAACGAGACAGAAAGTTAACAAGGATATCCAGGAATTGAACTCAGCTCTGCACCAAGCAGACCTAATAGACATCTACACAACTCTCCACCCCAAATCAACAGAATATACATTTTTCTCATCACCACATCACACTTATTCCAAAATTGACCACATAGTTGGAAGTAAAGCTCTCCTCAGCAAATGTAAAAGAACAGAAATTATAACAGACTGTCTCTCAGACCACAGTGCAATCAAACTAGAACTCAGGATTAAGAAACTCACTCAAAACCGCTCAACTACATGGAAACTGAATAACCTGCTCCTGAATGACTCCTGGGTACATAACAAAATGAAGGCAGAAATAAAGACGTTCTTTGAAACCAATGAGAACAAAGACACAACATACAAGAATCTCTGGGACACATTTAAAGCAGTGTGTAGATGGAAATTTATAGCACTAAATGCCCACAAGAGAAAGCAGGAAAGATCTACAACTGACACCCTAACATCACAATTAAGAGAACTAGAAAAGCAAGAGCAAACACATTCAAAAGCTAGCAGAAGACAAGAAATAACTAAGATCAGAGCAGAACTGAAGGAGATAGAGACACAAAAAACCCTTCAAAAAATCAATGAATCCAGGAGCTGGGTTTTTGAAAAGATCAAGAAAATTGATAGACCGCTAGCAAGACTAAAAAGAAGAAAAGAGAGATGAATCAAATAGATGCAATAAAAAATGAAAAAGGGGATATCACCACCAATCCCACAGAAATACAAACTACCATCAGAGAATACTATAAACACCTCTATGCAAATAAACTAGCAAATCTAGAAGAAATGGATAAATTCCTGGATACATACACCCTCCCAAGACTAAACCACGAAGAAGTAGAATCCCTGAATAGACCAATAACAGGCTCTGAAATTGAGGCAATAATTAATAGCCTACCAACCAAAAAAATCCCAGGACCAGACGGATTCATAGCCGAATTCTACCAGAGGTAGAAACAGGGGCTGGTACCATTCCTTCTGAAACTATCCCAATCAATAGAAAAAGACAGAATCCTCTGTAACTCATTTTATGAGGCCAGCATCATCCTGATACGAAAGCCTGGCAGAGACACACACACAAAAAAGAATTTTAGACCAATATCCCTGATGAACATCGATGCAAAAACCCTCCATAAAATACTGGCAAACCGAATCCAGCAGCACATCAAAAAGCTTATCCACCATGATCAAGTCGGCTTCATCCCTGGGATGCAAGGCTGGTTCAACGTATGCAAATCAATAAATGTAATCCATCATATAAACAGAACCAATTACAAAAACCACGTGATTATGTCAATAGATGCAGAAACAGCCTTCGATAAAATTCAACAGAACTTCATGCTAAAAACTCTCAATAAACTAGGTATTGATGGGACGTATTTCACAATAATAAGAGCTATTTATGACAAACCCACAGCCAATATCATACTGAATGGGCAAAAACTGGAAGCATTCCCTTTGAAAACTGGCACAAGACAGGGATGCCCTCTCTCACCACTCCTATTCAACACAGTGTTGGAAGTTCTGGCCAGGGCAATCAGGCAGGAGAAAGAAATAAAGGGTGTTCAATCAGGAAGACAGGAAGTCAAATTGTCTCTGTTTGCAGATGACATGATTGTATATTTAGAAAACCCCATCATCGGCTGGGCGCGGTGGCTCACACTTGTAATCCCAGCACTTGGGGAGGCCGAGGCGGGCGGATCACGAGGTCAGGAGATCTAGACCACGGTGAAACCCCGTCTCTACTAAAAATACAAAAAATTAGCCGGGCGTGGTGGCGGGCGCCTGTAGTCCCAGCTACTCGGAGAGGCTGAGGCAGGAGAATGGCATGAACCCGGGAGGCGGAGCTTGCAGTGAGCCGAGATTGCGCCACTGCACTCCAGCCTGGGTGACAGAGCGAGACTCCATCTCAAAAAAAAAAAAAAAGAAAACCCCATCATCTGAGCCCAAAATCTCCTTAAGCTGATAAGCAACTTCAGCAAAGTCTCAGGATACAAAATCAATGTGCAGAAATCACAAGCATTCCTATACACCAATAACAAACAGAGAGCCAAATCATGAGTGAACTCCCATTCACAATTGCTACAAAGAGAATAAAATACCTAGGAACCCAACTTACAAGGGATGTGAAGGACCTCTTCAAGGAGAACTACAAACCACTGCTCAACAAAATAAAAGAGGACACAAACAAATGGAAGAACATTCCATGCTCATGGGTAGGAAGAATCAATATCGTGAAAATGGCCATACTGACCAAGGTAATTTATAGATTCAACGCCATCCCCATGAAGCTACCAATGACTTTCTTCACAGAACTGGAAAAGACTACTTTAAAATTCACATGGAACCAAAAAAGAGCCCGCATTGCCAAGACAATCCTAAGCCAAAAGAACAAAGCTGGAGGCATCACGCTACCTGACTTCAAACTATACTACAAGGCTACAGTAACCAAAACAGCATGGTACTGGTACCACAACAGAGATATAGACCAATGGAACAGAACAGAGTCCTCAGAACTAATATCACACATCTACAACCATCTGATCTTTGACAAACCTGACAAAAACAAGAAATGGGGAAAGGATTCCCTATTTAATAAATAGTGCTGGGAAAACAGGCTAGCCATATGTAGAAAGCTGAAACTGGATCCCTTCCTTTCACCTTATAAAAAATTAATTCAAGATGGATTAAAGACTTACTTGTTAGACCTAAAACCATAAAAACCCTAGAAGAAAACCTAGGCAATACCATTCAGGACATAGGCATGGGCAAGGACTTCATGTCTAAAATACCAAAAGCAATGGCAACAAAAGCCAAAATTGACAAATGGGATCTAATTACACCAAAGAGCTTCTGCACAGCAAAAGAAACTACCATCAGAGTGAACAGGCAACCTACAGAATGGGAGAAAATTTTTCCAATCTACCCATCTGACAAAGGGCTAATATCCAGAATCTACAAAGAACTTAAACAAATTTACAAGAAAAAAATCAAACAACCCCATCAAAAAGTGGGCAAAGGATATGAACAGACACTTCTCAAAAGAAGACATTTATGCAGCCAACAGACACATGCAAAAATGCTCATCATCACTGGCCATCAGAGAAATGCAAATCAAAACCACAGTGAGATACCATCTCACACCAGTAAGAATGGGAATCATTAAAAAGTCGGGAAACAACAGGTGCTGGAGAGGATGTGGAGAAATAGGAACACTTTTACACTGTTGGTGGGACTGTAAACTAGTTCAACCATTGTGGAAGACAGTGTGGCAATTCCTCAAGGATCTAGAACTAGAAATACCCTTTGACCCAGCCATCCCATTACTGGGTGTATACCCAAAGGATTATAAATCATGCTGTTATAAAGACACATGCACACGTATGTTTATTGTGGCACTATTCACGATAGCAAAGACTTGGAACCAACCCAGATGTCCATCAATGATAGACTGGATTAAGAAAATGTGGCACATATACCCCATGGAATACTATGCAGCCATAAAAAAGGATGACTTCATGTCCTTTGTGGAGACATGGATGAAGCTGGAAACCATAATTCTGAGCAAACTATCGCAAGGACAGAAAACCAAACACCCCATGTTCTCCCTCATAGGTGGGAACTGAACAATGAGAACACCTGGACACAGGGTGGGGAACATCACACACCAGGGCCTGTCATGGGGTGGGGGGAGGGGGGAGGGATAGCATTAGGAGATATACGTAATGTAAATGATGAGTTAATGGGTGCAGCACACCAACATGGCACATGTATACATTTGTAACAAACCTGCATGTTGTGCACATGTACCCTAGAACTTAAAGTATAATTTAAAAAAAATTAAAAAAAATAAAAAAGAAAAAAAAAGAAAGGGAAAATATTGCCACCTCCTGTCACCAGGAGAAACAGAAAACAACTTATGGCATCTTTAATCAATCAAAATAACTAAAAAGTTAATAGAGAAGAAAATAATGACTAACAATATTTAATTACTACAAAGAAAGGGAAAAGGAAGGGGAAAATACAGGAAGAACAGATCAGACAAGTAGAAAACAAACAGCAAGATGGTAGCCTTAAGCCCAATGAATACAGTAATTACAATAAATACAAATGGTCTAAACATGCTAATTAAAAGACAAAGATTATTTAGAATTATGCAAAATTAAATCCAACTGTATTTTGTTTACAAGAGTCACAATTTAAATATAAGGGCACAAAAAGCTGAAAAGTAAAAGAATAGGAAAAGATGTCATGTAAGTATTCACCAAAAGAACACTAGGGTAGCTATATCAATGTAAAATAAAATGTTCTTTCAGACAAGAAGTACTGTAAAATATACGAAATATCTATTGAAGTGATCATATGCTTTTTGTCCTTTATTCTGTTAATTTGGTCATTGCATTTATTGATTTGTATATGTTGAACCACCTTGCACACAAAGGATAAATCTCACTTGATTATTATTTTAATGTGCTGTTAAATTCAGTTTGCTAGTATTTGGTTGAAGATCCTATTCATCTATGTTCATCAGGGGCATTAGCCTGTAATTTTATTATAGTATCCTTGTCTGGCCTTGGTATCCAAGTCATGTTGGCTTTGTAAATGAAGTTAGAAGTATGCTCTCCTCTTTAATTTTTTGAAAGAGTTTGAAAACGGCAGATGATTATTTCTTCTTTAAATATTTAGCAGAATTCAACAGTAAGGCCATCAGTGAATTCAACAGTGAAGCCATCCTGGGCTTTTCTTTGACGGGAGGTTTTTTATTACTGATCCAATCTTCTTACTCATTATTGGTCTGTTCATATTTTCTATTTCTTCATGATTCAGTCTTGGGAGGTTATATGTATCTAAGAATTTGCCCATTTCTTCTAAGTTATCCTATTTATTGGCTTATAATTGTTCATAGTAGTTTCTTATTATCCTTCGTATTTCTGTAGTATCAGTTGTAATGTCTCATCTTTCATTTCTGATTTTAGTCTTCTTTTTTTTTTTTTCTTTTTTTTGAGACAGTTTCACTCTTGTTGCCCAGGCTGGGGTGCAATGGCACAATCTCAGCTCACCGCAACCTCCACCTCCTGGGTTCAAGTAATTCTCCTGCCTCAGCCTCCCGAGTAGTTGGCATTACAGGCATGTGCCACCACATCTGGCTAATTTTGTATTTTTAGTAGAGACGAGGTTTCTCCATGTTGGTCAGGCTGGTCTCGAACTCCCGACCTCAGGTGATCCGCCCACCTCAGCCTCCCAAAGTGCTGGGATTACAGGCGTGAGCCACCACGCTAGGCATACTTTTACATTTTTATTTATTTATTTATTTATTTATTTATTTATTTATTTTTAGAGATGTAGTCTCACTATGTTGCCAAGGCTGGACTCAAACTCTTGGGCTAAAGTGATCTTTGTGCCTCATTCTCCTAAGTAACTGGGACTACAGACGTGTGCCACCACACCTGATTTGCTTTTTTTTTATTAATCTAGTTAAAGATTTGCCAATTTTGCTTATCTTTTCAAAAACCCAACTCTTAGTTTTGTTGATCTTTTCTATTGTTTTTCTAGTTTTTATTTCAATCATTTCTGCTCTAATCTTTATTTCCTTCCTTCTGCTAACTTTGGTCTTTGTTCTTCTGTTTCTAGTTCCTTGAAGTGTAACACTAGGTTGTTTGAGATCTTTCTTGTTTTGTGATGTAGGCATTTATTGCTATGAAATTCCCTTTTAGAATTGCCTTTGCTGCATCCCATACGTTTTGGTATGTTGTGTCTCCATTTTGTTTATCTCAATATATTCCTTAATTTACCTTTAAAGGTCACATATGACAAGCCCACAGCTAACATCATACTTAATGGTGAAAAGTTAAAAGTTTCTTCTCTAAGATCAGGAACAAGGATGCCCCTGCTTACTACTTGTATTTAACATGGCACTGGAAGTCTCAGCCAGAGAAATCAGGCAAGAGAAAGAAATAAGACATACAAATTGAAAAGGAAGATGTTAAATTGTCTCTGTTTGCAGATGACATCTTATATACAGAAGACCTTAAAGACTCTATCTAAAAACTGTTAAAAATAATAAGCAAATTTAGTAAAGTTACAAACTCAACATACAAAAATCAATTGGTGTTTCTATAAACCAAAGGTATAATGTTCACAAAGGAAAAGTAAAACTGTCATCATTCAAAGATAACATGACTAAGAAAATCCAAAGGAATTTATAAAAAAGCCATTAGAGGCCAGGCACAGTGGCTCATGCCTGTAATCCCAGCACTTTGGGAGGTTGAGGCGGGCGGATCACGAGGTCAGGAGTTCGAGACCAGACTGACCAACATAGTGAAACCCTATCTCTACTAAAAATACAAAAATTAGCCAGGTGTGGTGGCACATGCCTGTAATCCCAGCTACTCGGGAGGCTGAGGCAGGAGAATCACTTGAACCCAGGAAGCGGTGGTTGCAGTGAGCCGAGATCATGTCACTGCACTCCATCCTGGGTGACAGAGCAAGACTCTGGCTAAAAAAAGAAAAAAAAATCATGGAGAGAAATTTAAGATCCAAAGACATGGGCCAGGTGTGGTGGCTCATGCCTGTAATCCCAGAACTTTGGGAGGCCAAGGTGTGTAGATCACTTGAGCTCAGGAGTCAGAGACCAGCATGGGCAACACGGCAAGACACCCCATCTACAAAAAGTACAGAAAGTATCCAGGCGTGGTGACCCATGCCTGTAGTCCCAGCTACTTGGGAGGCTGAGGCAGGAGAATTGCTTGAACCTGGGAGGTGGAGATTTCAGTGAGCCGAGATTGTGCCACTGCACTCCAGCCTAGGCAACAGGGTGAGACTCTGTCTTAAAAAATAAACAAATAAATACACACAAATAGACCAATGCAACAGAATAGACACTACAGAAACACTTTACATATATGATTACATGATTTAAACAATGGCACCACAGCAATTCATTGTGAAAAGGATGGTATTTTCAATCAAAGGTATTTGATCAGTTGGATATCCATAAGAAAAAAATGAACTTTGTACCTCTGAGTATACACAACAATTAATTTGAGATGGATACTAGATCTCAATCTGAAACTAAAGCAATTAAGCCTCTAGGACAAACATAAGGAAAATATCTTCTAACTAGGTTAGACAAAATTTCTTAAACAGGACCCAGAAAGCACTAACCATGAAGAAAAAGTGGTGGCTGGGCATGGTGGCTCACATCTGTAATGTGAGCACTTTGGGAGGCCAAGTTGGGAGGACTGCTTGAGGCCGGAGTTCAACACTAGCCTTGGCAACATAGCGAGACTCTGTCTCTACAAAAAAATTAAAAAATTAGCCAGGCATGGTAGTGCACACCTGTAGTCCAAACAGGAGGCTGAGGCAGGAGGATTGCTTGAGCCCAGGAGTTCAAGGTTACAGTGAACTGTGATCATGCGACTGCACTCTAGCATGGGCAAAAGAGTGAAACCCTGTCAAAGAAAGAAAAAACAAAGAAAGAAAAGAAGGAAAGAAGGAAAGAAAGAGAAAAAGTCACAAATTGGACTTTATTAAAATTAAAGACTTCTTTTCACTAAGAACATCTTAGAGGAATGAGGCAAGCCTGGGAGAAGATATTCAACACATATAGTATTTAACAAAGGACTTGCATTCAGGATGTATGAACTCCTCCAGAGAATACTTATAACGTAATAGTACAGGTAATAGATCTTGGTGGTTTGAAGATGGAGAGGAGAGGTAAAGAAAAGGGTGGGGATACTTATGTTCTCATCATATATAATGGGGAGTCAAGTGATCCTATGTCAGCCTGATGGAACAAGAAACTAAGACTTAAATATTCTTTAAACCAATAAGGTAATAAAATAGAGGAACTAAAAAAATAACATTATGATACTGGGAGGGGAGATAAGCAGGGCTGCGGAGGGTAAGTAACCTAAGTTCTCAATTATCTTTGCAGAAAGCCAACAGATTACTTCTAAAGTTAATAAAAGATAATTGTACATGCACATTATTTAGAAGCATGGAAGTAACTACTAGAAGATCTACAATAAAAATAGTTAAAAATGGGCCAGGCGCGGTGGCTCACACCTGTAATCCTGGCACTTTGGGAGGCACAGGTGGGTGGATCACGAGGTCAAGAGTTCAAGATCAGCCAGGCCAAGATGGTGAAACCTCATCTCCACTAAAAATGGAAAAAAATCAGCTGGGTGTGGTAGTGGGCGCCTGTAATCCCAGGTACTTGGGAGGCTGAGGCAGAGAATTGACTGAACCCGGGAGGTGGAGGCTGCAGTGAGGCGAGATTGCACCACTGCACTCCAGCCTAGGCAACAGAGCAAGACTCCATCTCAAAAAAAAAAAAAGCTAAAATGGTTGCTTTTAGTGTATGAGGGTGAAAGAAAGTAGGATGGGGTAAAATATTTATTTTTCATAATAAATTACTCTATATTACTTATTAAAGAAGTATGCATGTTACTTTGATTAAAATATTTAACTTTTTTAAATCCCTACATTTACATTATTATAACTATGCAAATAATTCACTTCTACAGCCAAGCAATGTGCTAAAACTATGCATCCTTTTTTTTTTTTTTTTTTTTTTTTTTTTATTATACTTTAGGTTTTAGGGTACATGTGCACAATGTGCAGGTTTGTTACATATGTATCCATGTGCCATGTTGATTTCCTGCACCCATTAACTCATCATTTAGCATTAGGTATATCTCCTAATGCTGTCCCTCCCCCCTCCCCCCACCCCACAACAGTCCCTGGAATGTGATGTTCCCCTTCCTGTGTCCTTGAGTTCTCATTGTTCAATTCCCACCTATGAGTGAGAACATGCGGTGTTTGGTTTTTTGTCCTTGCGATAGTTTACTGAGAATGATGTTTTCCAGTTTCATCCATGTCCCTACAAAGGACACGAACTCATCATTTTTTATGGATTATGCATCCTTTTTTTTAGAAGTCACCCACTTGACGGTATCTAGAATCAAGATGCTGTGTCTAGAATCAAGAGCAAATGTATTCTCTTCACATCTTAGAACAATTTTAACCTGTCATATCAAGTCACCCACTTGACGGTATCTAGAATCAAGATGCTGTGTCTAGAATCAAGAGCAAATGTATTCTCTTCACATCTTAGAACAATTTTAATCTGTCATATCTGAACCATGACTTTCACGGTTAGCTCTTTTTCAGAGTTTCTAACCTCTTTTTTCTAAATCCAGCCTCTGTCATACTTTCTATTGCATGAGGTACCATTTTCCTCCCAGATATTACCCTCTTAGAGGCACTCAATAGCCTGATCTAATTTAAATTTATTACTATTTTTGTTTTCTTCAGGTTCTATCTTTTTTGTCTTTTTCTTTTTCTTTTGACATCATTGATTTTCCTTAAAAGTGAACCTTGGTTGTCCATTAATACTTAAGAATGAAGGTCTGTGTCAATTTTTCTAGGCACTAGTACGAGTATCTTTTGTTAGTATTCTGTCTACCCAGTGTTCTCACTCAGGAGTGGGAAAATTGCCTGGGGGGCTTCATGACATGAGTGGAATAAGTAATTACCAGGCTTTCTTTAATGGGAATGGTCAAATAGCCAGCTATTAAGCAGGGTGTCTCTCAAATACCAAAATTAAGAGGCAACACAACAAAATTAAGAGGGTTTCACTGTGGAATGCCAAATCCATGCTAGAACTAGCTTTCCCAGATAGTTCATTTGATTTTTCATTTTTCATTTTTTTTTAAAAAGAGATAAGCCTCCAGGGTTTCTTTGTGTCTTTTTTGCCTAATAGCATATATCTGTCTACAAGCAGATTCGTGACTAGCAGTAAACATCCACCTACCCGCAGCTCTTGGTCTGCAAAAGACTGGAGACAACTGGCACAGCTGCCCTGTGTACAGACCTTCAATTAACCCCTGTCTTCAGTCCTTCTCCTTCCAGCTCTTTTAAATTGTTAACTCCAAATTCATATCCTCTCTGGGGTTCCAATGGCAAACCAATTCCCTCATTGGAACCCCTGTGAAATGTGCCTAGGCAAGTGTTTCTACAGTTTTTCCAAAGGATGCTATCATCTATTTTTAGTTTTCCAAAAATTAGATAAAATTTTTATCTGCTCATGAACTCCTTTCTCTTTGTTATGTATTAACCTTCTATACAGTGTCGTTTCAATGGGGTTCTGGAGGGATAGAAGGTGAAAATGTGTCCTCTGTCTACACACACACACACACACACACACACACACACACACCTCTTTATTTACATGGCTTCTCTGCTGAAGCTCCTTTAAGGGCAAGGATGTATTCTGAAATTCCTAGCACAATGTCAGGAACACAGCAGCTAGTCAAAGGTGTGTGGCTGGTTGGATGTGAGAGAAAATAGCTGCAAACGATAGAAAAGCTTAAGCCTAGATGATGTGTATGTCAATCAAAACCAACTAAGGAAGAGTAAGTTTTAAAAGAAGATTAGCTGGATATAACAGTGCTCGGCTATAGGGCAAGTTACTTGGGAAGCTGAGGTTGGAGAATCACTTGAGCCCAGGAGTTTGAGACCATCCTGGGCAACATAGTGAGATCCCTGTATCTTTAAAAAATACATATTATTTTAGTGTTAGAAACAACATAGTTATACCCCAGCATAGGTTTTATGGCCTTGGTAGAGGCAAATAATGAAGCAACTTCACAAAATGTGATTAACTGATACAAAGGTGGTCTTGTAAGCCATAAAACCTTTGTATCAGTGTGTGCTAGAAACAGAACCATATTACTTCACTTAAAATTACCAGGCACAGAGTCCTGCTGCTATCAGAGAGAAAAGAGTGAGGTCATTTTAGCTCTTGGCTCTCACCCAACCAGATAATTCAACTTGGAATATTCCTTACACCTATAAGACCAGCTCTACCCTTATAAAAGCACAAGTGACCACGACATTAACCCGGATATAGTGTATTATTAATAAACTTGAAGCTCCTCGAGAATAAGTACTCAATAAATATTTAATGAGTGGCTATATTCCTAACATCTGCTCACAATGCTGGTTCCTCAGTCAAGAAATAAAGTGTTTAGAGGTGAAAGGCAAATAATCTTGTTAATGATACTTTCATTGATAGCCATTATAAAAGTGCCTGGCCCAGATCAGGAACTCAATAAATATTTGTGCAGCTAATGAAACAATTGTAACTTTTAGAAACGTTAAAAAAAAGTCTGCTTTTTTGTTGTTGTTGTTGTTGATGTTGTTGCCCAGGCTGAAGTGCAATGGCATGATCTCGGCTCACCACCACCTCCACCTCCCAGGTTCAAGTGATTTTCCTGACTCAGCCTCCCCAGTAGTTGGGATTACAGGCATGCGCCACCACGCCCGGCTAATTTTGTAGTTTTAGTAGAGACAGGGTCTCTCCATGTTCGTCAGGCTGGACTCAAACTCCCGACCTCAGATGATCCGCCTGCCTCAGCCTCTCAAAGTGCTGGGATTACAGGCATGAGCCACCATGCCCGGCCAAAGAGTCTGCTTTTTAAAGCAAAGAATGGCACACAATTCTGCAAGTATACTAAAAGTTACTGAATTGTACACTTTATATAAAAAGTATTGAACTGGCCGGGTGCAGTGGCTCATGCCTGTAGTCCCAGCACTTTGGGAGGCCAAGGAGGGTGGATCACCTGAAGTCAGGAGTTTGGGACCAGCCTGGCCAACATGGTGAAACCCCGTCTCTACTAAAAATATAAAAATCAGCTAAGCATGGTGGTGCACCATCCCAGCTACTGGGGAGGCTGAGGTGGGAGAATTGCTTGAACCTGAGAGGCAGAGGCTACAGTGAGCCGATATCATGCCACTACACTCCAGCCTAGGCAACAGACATTCTGTCTTTTTTTAAAAAAAAAAAAAAAAAAGCATTGAACTGTACACTTTAAATTTAAATTTTATGACATAAAAATTATATCTCAATAAAACTTCTAAATAAACTCACAAGGAAACTTTTCCAGGCCTGCTGAATGACTCTGGCAGCCTTATCCTGCTTTGTAAATTCTGATTCCTCTTCCCAAGGCATTCGAAATTCCTAAAATAAAATGGGCAAAAAGGGTACATTTAAAATAATTTTAATTTACTTTCATTTTTATTATTTTTTTTAGAGACACATTCTTGCTCTGTCACCCAGGCTGGAGTGCAGTGGTGCGACGATAGCTCACTGTAGCCTCAAACTGCTGGGCTCAAGTGACCCTCTCGCCTTCACCTCCTAAGTAGCTGGGACTGTAGGCGTGCACCACCACACCTGGCTTTCTTTTTTTAATTATTATTTTTTTGTAGAGATGGGGTCTTGCTATGTTACCCAGGCTGGTGTCAAACACCTTCTGACTTGGCCTCCCAAAGTGTTGGGATTGTAAGCGTGAGCCACCGTGCTCAGCCTAAAATTATTTTATATACTCCATTATAAAACTACCACTAGAACTCAATGAAAATTAAAGAGTTGCATAAATAAAACAATTAAAATAAGATTTTATATCAAAATAATAAAAATAAAAAGTCACCTTCTTATTTTTTAAGAGACAGAGTCTTTCTCTGTTGCCTTGGCTAGAATGCTGTGGCAGGATCATAGGTCACTGCAGCCTTGAACTCCTAGGCTCAATCGCTCCTCCTGCCTCACCCTCCTGAGTAGCTGGGACTACAGGCACATGCTACGATGCCTAGCTAATTTTTAAAATTTTTTTGTAGAGACAGGTTCTTGCTATGTTTCCCAGGCTGGTCTTGAATTCCTGTACTCAAGTGATCCTCCCACCTCTGCCTCTGAAAGTGCTTGGATTACAGGCATGAGCCACTGCGCCCAGCCAAAAGTAGTCAGCAATTATTGGTGATTTAATATGTTCTAATTTGTATATTTTTTCTAATTCCAGCAACAACCCTGCACAGCAGATTTTACTAATATGCTTGTGTTAGAGATGAGGAGCCTAGGCTCTAAGGCCTAAGGTCAAATAGTGAGTAACTAAGCCAGTTATTAAATTCAAGTTTATCTTGAAAGTCCATGACTTTTACATAACCTGTTGCATGACTTCAAATAAACCTTTCTTAACGTGCATAGAGACAGAGTTGCATCCACAAAATTGCGCAGGTCCCTAACCTAAAATTAGACCTTATGTGGTCAAATATAAAAGGAAAAAAAGGTCATGCACTGAACACAGGGAGAAACATGGATTTTTATTTAGTCTTAAGAGTTATTAATACTTCAAGGAATAATGTCACTCACTACATTTACAGTAGCAATATGGTTCTGACATGCTTTATCATAGTCCAAAGTGGATAAATTTTGCTTAAAAGCTTAAAATTCTGGGCTGAATATAGTGACTCATGCCTGTAATCCCATGGTTTTGGGAGGCCAAGGCAGGAAGATTGCTTGAGGCCAGGACAACACCAGCCTGGGCAATATAGCGAGACCGCCATCTCTCCAGCAACAACAACAACAACAAAAAGCTGGGCAGGGTAGCACATACTGTAGTCCTAGCTACTTGGGAGGCTGAAACAGGAGGATGGCTTGAGCCCAGGAGTTCAAAGCTGCAGTGAGCTATGATTGCACCACTGCACTCCAGCCTGGGCCACAAAATAAGATCATGTCTCTAAAAATAATAAAAATTTAAACTCTGAATTGATGCGTGTAAAATGCAAAACGTGTAAGGATTTACAAATCCCAAAGCCCTGACCTATTTAAACACATAACATACATCTACTAACATGTTTAGAAAGACAGAGGCTAAACAGAAAACTGTCAAAAAGGATATGCCATTCATAAGAAAAATGAAAGAAAAATGTATTTATATATTCTCAACTTGTCATTTTTCCCTTTTGATGTTTAAAGTTATTCAGAGCTTAAAACTAAAGGTGTTTTCTTCCTAATTTGGTAAATTGTTGTTTTTTAAATTGACATTTTTAAGAGTTGGGAGAAGGTTCTCTATGAAAAAAACTTATGTCTTTTTTGCTTTCCCTACAAATAGCCTTATTAATACAGGAGGCATGGGAAGACAGGTTAAGTCTTTGGACTCTGAGGCAAGATAGACCAGGGTTTAAATCTCAGCAAATTCTACCTCATCCTTAGCTGTGTGATTTTGCAGAAGTTACTTAACTCACTCAAACTTCAAGTTACTCATCTGTAAAATATGGGGACTCATTGTACCTAACTCATAGAATTGTTAGGATTAAGTCAGATAACACAGGTAAAGCATTTAGTATAGTTTCTGACCCACCATAACCACTCAATAAATCATATTATTATAATACAAACTATTTTCCAAAATAAAAACTATTCATATGCATTATTCCAGTTAGGAAACTGAGATAACATTTTAAGTACAATTATTCTGTTAATTTACAAATAACTGTTAGCACAAATGAGATTAAGGAATGATATTTCAGGCCTAAAAGATTTGTTAATTTTTTTTTTTTTTTTTTTTTTTTTTTTTTTTTTTTGAGACAGAGTCTTGCTCTGTCACCCAGGCTGGAGTGCAGAGACATCATCTCAGCTCACTGCAACCTCCACCTCCCGGGTTCAAGCGATTCTCATGTCTCAGCCTCCTGAGTAGCTGGGATTACAGGTGTGTGCCACCACGCCAGGCTAATTTTTGTATTTTTAGTAGAGACAGAGTTTCACCCTGTTGGCCAGGGTGGTCTCGAACTGCTGGCCTCAAGAAATCCACCCGCCTTGGCCTCCCAAAGTGCTGGGATTACAGGCATAAGCCATTGCGCTCAGCAGCAACAATTTTCGTAGGATAGTTTTTCAAGTGGAATTGCTATGACAAAAGGTATGCACGTATATATTTCTGTTTTTTGTTTTCTGAGACAGAGTCTTGCTCTGTCGCCAGGCTGGAATGCAGTGGCGCGATTTCGGCTCACTGCAACCTCTGCCTCCCGGGTTCAAGCAATTCTCCTGCCTCAGCCTCCCAAGTAGCTGGCACTACAGGTGTGCGCCACTGTGCCCAGTTAATTTTTGTATTTCAAGTAGAGATGGGGTTTCACCACGTTGGCCAGAATGGTCTCGATCTCTTGACCTCATGATCCGCCCACCTCGGCCTCCCAAAGTGCTGGGATTACAGGAGTGAGCCACTGCACCTGGCGCACATATATATTTGAATTGACTCTCTCTGGAAAGGGATATGAGAAATTACTAAGAATGATTGTCTCTAGGAAGGGACCTGTGGATTGAGGAGCCTGGGTTCGGAAAGGAAGAGATGTTTTTGTTCCAGTATACTCTTTTATGCTGTTGGTTTTTTTCCACAATGTGCATTTAGTTCAGATATATACGATATAACTTCATAAAAAATAAAACAGCATGCATATTAAAACCTAACACTGCCAAACTGTCCTCAAAAATGGTGTCCAATTTATACCCATAAACATTCTATTGGAATGCTTGACTCTAAATTTTAGAAAAGTAAAAAACTAAACGTAAATTAGATATTAGGATTATAATGGGTCTTTTAATAATCTTTCCAAGAACTAAACTGTGTAATTTTTACCTGTTATCAATGTCGTATGTTATTTAACATTACAGCATTAGCATTAATTCATCACAATTTCATCATTTTCCCAAATACATTCCCAATTTTGTAGGTGGAAATTTAACACTGGATCTTAAAAATCCCTTGAAAATCCTGAACCAGTTTATTGCATACTTTGATCTAAATAACTTCACACGGGCTTTCTGCATACACCTGCTTCCTGCTTCTCTAGTGACATAGGCTAAAGGGTGTTTAGAAGCTGCCAAAAAAGGATGTCATAAATGCCATCATTATATGTTTATGAATACACAAAATATAGAGGAAATATATTCCAGCATTCAAAATTATCTGATTCAGAAATAAACAATGAAGTTCAAGAAAGAACATATTCAATTGTGTCAAATATTGTTGCAAGGACAAGTAAATACAGAGGAAAAAAAGGGAGATTTGGCCAGATAAAGTCACTAGTGACCGTACAGGCACTGCTTCAGTGGAGTAAGCAGGGAAGGAAGATTGGGGTGGGTTGAGGAAGTGGGAAAGTTGAGACAGTAAGTACAGTAGTAATTCTTTGGAGTGCTGTAAGGGAGCAGAAAAATGGGGTGTAGCTAGAGAGTGAGAATGGATTAAAGGTTTTTTTAAAAAAAAGAAAAAAAAAGGTCAGGCGCAGTGGCTCACGCCTGTAATCCCAGCACTTTGGCAGGCCAAGGCAGGCAGATCATCTGAGGTCGGGAGTTTGAGACCAGCCTGACCAACATGGAGAAATCTCGTCTCTACTAAAAATACAAAATTAGCTGGGTGTGGTGGCACGTGCCTGTAATCCCAGCTACTCAGGAAGGCTGAGGCAGGAGAATCGCTTGAACCCAGGAGGCGGAGGTTGCAGTGAGTCAAGATCATGCCACTACTCCAGCCTGGGCAACAAGAGTGAAACTCAGTCTAAAAACAACAACAAAAACAACAACAACAAAAACCGAGAGATTCTAAGGATGTTAAAATGTACCATCCAGTAGTGAGGGAGAAATTAAAGTGACGGAGAACTTAGAGGGGCAAAAAAAGGGATAAGTTAAAGGGTAAAACCTTTGAGTAGGTGTAAGAGGACATCATCTGGAGCAGAAAGGAGGGTGGGACCGCTGCTGGCTTTAGATAAAAAATAAGATCGACTTTATATGGTTATTATGATGCTCCAAATAAATTAACCATTGTGAAAACCCTTCATAAGTTTTAAGATACTAAAATGTACTACCAGGCCGGGTCTGGTGGCTCACGCCTGTAATCCTAACACTTTGGGAGGCCGAGGTGGGCGGATCACCTGAAGTCAGGGGTTGGAGACCAGCCTGGCCAATATGGTGAAACCCTGTCTCCACTAAAAATACAAAAATTAGCCGGGTGTGGTGGCGCACGCCTGCAGTCACAGCTACTCGGGAGGCTGAGGCAGGAGAATAGCTTGAACCCGGGAGGCAGAGGTTGCAGTGAACGGAGATCACGCCACTGCACACAGCCTGGGCAACAGAGGGAGACGCCTTCTCAAAAACAAACAACAACAAAAAACTAACCAAATAAAATGTACTATCAAACAACTGCTCAGGCAATGAAGTATTTTACTACACCCATGTGCCACTTGTAGATTCAGAGATAAAGATTTTCCAAGCTTATTATATCCCTAATCAATAAAAATTTTTATAATAGATGATGTTTTCACTTATTTTTTACGCTTCGTGGAAAAAAGCGCACAAGATGTGTTTGAATTCTTGGTTTTACTTTTAAAGCACCAAACAATCTTTACTTTGCTTGGATTGGAACCTGTATACTTACTATTTTATTTCCTCTACTAAATTTATTGAATAAACAAATGATTCTCGTGGCCTTTATAAGTTTCGTAATTTCGCTCTTCCTTTTTACATGTGGTCCTTGATGCTGGGGGCAGGAGAAGAAAAGCAACTAACCTATTCTTTAAAAACGCGTTTCTCTTTTCCATGTCTAAAAAAACTGAAAAGACGTAAAACCAATGGGAGGGGGAAAGGGAAAGAAATGAGGAAAAACCTAAGGAAGATAAATGTGTACTTCCCGGTCAGCGGGAAGGTGGACGGAGTAGTACCTTTGCGCAGGATTGGGGTGTGGGGATCTGTGAAGGCGCAGTATGAGCAGTAAGGACTTGTCAACCAGCCCGACGCAACTTCACCAAAGGCGAGGAAAGGACGCTCTGAGGAAGGGGTTACTCCGGGGCAGGACTGTAAACTAGCTGGAGGCCTCGCTGGGAGGGCTTTAGAGGAATGAAACGTCCTTAAGGGGGGCGGATGGGGAATGGTATCAGGGGTATGGGTTCTTTAGGGCCTTGAAACAAGGAAGGCTCAAGCCAGTGGACACAAAGGCTCCCGGAATAGTAGTACGGGCCGAGAGGGAAGGGACACTATTCCCTTCACCTACCAATCGCTGCTGGTCCGGGTGCCGCTGGACTCCTAGGTAACGTCGCAGGCGGAAATGACGTAACGCAATCAGTTCTGTCCCGCCCCATTGCCCTCCAAGCCCCGCCTTCTAGGCCCCGCCTTTCCTCTACTCGCGCTCTGACCAAGTCCAGGCAATATGGACCAACCGCCTATGAAGACTGCTGGTTCTGTTAGAAGCCCGCTTTCGATTGTCAATGGCTTTGAGGCAAAGGATTTTGGAAGGGAAAGCAAAGTGATTGTCTACGAAGTTGAGCTTAGTATATAATAAAGCCCAGTCATTTCAACCAAGAACCTTAAAGATGTTGAGAAATATAATGATCTATTTAATTAATTTTTGTAAAATTTTTTTTGAGATAGGGTCTCAATCTGTGGCCGAGGCTGGAGTACAGTGGCGCGATCTCGGCTCACTGCAGCCTGGAACTCCCCGGGCTCAGGTGATTCTCCCACGTCAGCCTCCCGAGTAGCTGGGACCATAGGAGTGCACCACCACGCCAGGCTCATTTTTCTATTTTTATTAATAGTGGCGACAGGGTTTCTCCGTGTTGCCCAGGCTGGTCTTGAACTCCTGGGCTCCAGCGATCCCCCCCCAACCCCACCTCCCGCCTTGGCCTCCCAAAGTGCTAGAATTACAGGCGTGAACTACCGCGCCCGGCCTATTTAATTAGTTTAATTTATTCATGTGAAAATGAGAAAACTGATCCTTCTAGCTATTTGACAGGTCTTGCTCAAGGTCAAGGAATACGTGACTTGCAGTCCAATGTTATTTTGAAATGTAAGCTCTTCAGCTGGTTAAGCTAACTTGTTTTAAGTGAAAACAGACGACCTCTTGAATGAGTTTTCAAATGACCTTAAATAATGCAAGCACTGCTTATCTAAAGCAAGTCTGACCTGCTTGAATTCTGAGTCTGACACTTTGGCAGTGCTTTAGTTGGTCACAGATTATTGCAATGTGAAAAAATCTTGTTCAGAACTGCCCAGTTTTGCTACGTTCCTCCTATGTTCATGCATGGAATATAATTTGTTTGTAAGGAAGATAAACTTTTAAGGAGGGAAAAGAAACACCTGAAGAGAAATTTCCCTGTATAATGAAAACATTTGTACAGAAAAAATTCTTGGTAGGTTAATTCAGTGACTCACTGAGTTTCCAGAGTTCTTCAAAATCATCACAATCATAAGCAAGGGGTGAGCTTCAGTTCCTCTTCATGTAGTTACCTTGATGCATTAATACACATTAGTTATGAACAATAAACTGTAAAAATATAGTCATGGAAACATTAGGTGTATCTTAATTTTCAATCTAATAGAAACTGGGTTAAAAAATTTAAATTCAGTCCAGGTGTGGTGGCTCACACCAGTAATCCCAGCACTTTGGGAGACTGAGGTGGGCGGATCACTTGAGGTCAGGAGTTCAAGACCAGCCTGGACAACATGGTGAAACCGCCCCCTCTACTAAAAATACAAAAATTAGCCAGGCATGGTGGCGCACCGCCTGTAGTCCCAGCTACTCAGGAAGCTGAGGCAGGAGAATTGATAGAACCCGGGAGGCGGAGGTTGGTTGCAGTGAGCCAAGATAGCACCATTGCACTTCAGCCTGGCAGCAGAGCAAGATTCCCTCTAAAAAAAAAAAATTAAATTCAAAATTACACAACAATGTGAATGTACTTAAGTCCACTGAATTGTACAATTAAAACTAGTTAGAAGGATAAATTTATGTATATTTTACCACAATTTAAAAATTTTAAATTAAAAAACTACAAAACTAAGCCAGTAAATAATGCAGAACAAAAATTCCTAAATGTACAGGATGAAATATAAAAATAAATTTAAGGTATACTGCTGTTTAGATATTATTTTTATTAGGTTGGTGCAAAAGTAATCGTGGTTTTTGCCATTAAACATACATAATTAAACATAATGGCAAAAACCACGATTACTTTTGCATCAACCTAATAAACTGCATATTTTTAATGTAGTGCTTATCTGAATTATTTTAAAAAGTATTTACAATAGTTACTGTTGCGTACTTATGTTACCTCTAACCTGATCCACAAGAATTCAGCAATTTCTACATAATAGGCTCGAACATTTTCTTATTGCTCTAATACATGTAAAAATTGTTCAGTTCTTTAAAAGCATCTTTCTTTAAAGTAACCACAAGGGATCATAAAGACTAGAAACTGTCAAGTGTTAGGTTTATTCATTTATATGTACCTGCTTAAATCTAGGAACAGTTTACCAAGAAGCAGAACTCAGAAGAACTTCTGGGTGGTTTCACAGAAATTGTTCCTTCCTTCCTTCTCTCTTCCCCTCTCCACCCATTCTCTTCCTCTTCTTTTTCTCTCTTCTTTGTTTTACTACTATTATACAATATATCATATTATATTTATGAAATTAATATTCTTGCTTTCCACTTACAAGGCAAAGATTTTTCTTTATAAGCCATGTGAAGACAAGAGATAAGGAAACAAAAATGAATTGGCGTGAGGAAAGGGAAATATCTGTAGTGCCGAGGGAGAAGAGTCACAATTATATGCCATTTCTTTCCTCTCTGCTTTGGCACTGGAGCAAACTCCAACAATAAAGGACTCCAAGGCCGTCCCCCGGATGTGAACATGGAATCTTTTATAATTGTGGAAAATATGTCATGTAGTAGAAAACCACAATGTCACACATGAGGAGTGGGTGTGGGTCAAAGGCACAGGTCCTGCAGTGGTCCTAAAGGAGGCCAGAGGGACCTCCAACCAGGCATCAATCCTCTTGTTGAGGCTTAGCAGTTTGAAGAGGCTAGGAGAAGGGAGTTGGCACCTTTAGCTAATTCTTGGCTGAGAAATCTGTCCTCTTCACTACAATGACTCTTGTTATGCCAGGGGACTGTTTGTCTTCTGTGTACCCTTGTTGTATTTTCTTTTTTCTTTTTTTTTTGAGATGGAGTCTCGCTCTGTCGCCCAGGCTGAAGTGCGGTGGCAGGATCTCAGCTCACTGCAAGCTCCGCCTCGCCGGTTCACGCCATTCTCCTGCCTCAGCCTCCCAAGTAGCTGGGACTACAGGCGCCCTCCATGATGCCTGGCTAATTTTTTGTATTTTTAGTAGAGACGGAGTTTTACTGTGTTAGCCAGGATGGTCTCGATCTCCTCACCTTGTGATCCGCCCACCTCGGCCTCCCAAAGTGCTGGGATTACAGGCGTGAGCCACCATGCCTGGCCCCTTGTTGTATTTTCACCGTCAACAAAAATAATGGTGCCAAGCTTAAATATTTTTTCTTTCTTTCTTTTTTTTTTTTTGAGACTGTAACCACACAATGAGTTCTCCTTGCCTGCTGCCTAGACAGAGCCAATTTATCAAGACAGGGGAATTGCAATAGTTTAATTCTTGCAGAGTTGGCTGTATGGGAGACCACAGTTTTATTTCTTGAATCAGTCTCCCTGAAATGTCAGAGATTGTGGTTTTTAAGGACAATTTGTTGAGTAGGGGATCAGAAAGTGGAGAGTTGCTGATTAGTTGGGTCACAGATGAAATCAAAGGGAGTCGAAGCTGTCCTCCTATGCTAAGTCAGCTCCTGGGTTGGGGCCACAAGACCAGATGAGCCAGTTTATTGATCTGAGTGATGCTAGTGGAATCATCGAGTGCGGGGTCTGCAAAATATCTCAAGCACTGATTTTAGGTTTCACAATAATGATGTTATCCCCAGGAGCAATTTGAGGAGGTTCAAAATCTGGCAGCCTTCAGATGCATGACTCCTAAATCATAATTTCTGTGTTGTAGCTAATTTGTTAGTCCTGCAAAGGCAGTCTAATCCTCAGGCATGAAGGGGGCTTCTTTTGGGAAAGAGCTGTTACCATCTTTGTTTCAAAGTTAAACTATAAACTAAGTTCCTCCCAAAGTTAGTTTGGCCTATGCCCAGGAATAAACAAGGACAGCTTGGAGGTTAGAATCAAGATGGAGTTGGTTAGGTCAGATCTCTTTCACTGTAATGATTTTCTCATTTATAATTTTTGCAGAGGTTGTTTCAAGACAGGATCTTGCTCTGTTGTCCAGGCTGGAGTGCAGTGGCATGATCATAGCTCACTGTAATCTCAAACTCCTGGGGTCAAGCAGTCATCCCACCCCAGCCTCCCAAGTAGCTGGGACTACAGGTGTTCACCACCATGTCCAGCTAATTTTTAAATTTTTTCTTTTGTAAAGTTGAGGGTCTCACTATGTTGCCAGGGCTAGTCTTAAATACCTGGGCTCAAGTGATCCTCCTCCCTCGGCCTCCCAAAGTGCTGAGGTGTGAGCCACCGTGACTGGCCTTTTCTTTCTTCTAATGTTATTATAGATTTCTGCCCCTTAGGGACTGAGTGGTGATTTTGGTTCATTTATTCATGAAGACATAATAGAATCAAAATTAGACCAATGCAGTTATAGAAATACCAGGGCTATAAGTGGTTACAACCTCTTTCTTAAAAAACAAAAGGTATCTTTTTCTAATTTTTATTTAGAAAATTTATTTTATTTAAAAAGTATATATATACATATGTCCCAAGATATAAAGTTCTAAACATAGATTTAAAAAGAGCATAACGGAAAAAATATAAATATTTCCTGTTCCTATTTATATCTTTTGTGCATTTATTGTCTTTTCTAAGATTGGCATTTTTCTTTATTTTGCAATTTAATCCATACTTATAGTAAAAAAAATTTAAATATTATAGAAAGGTATAAAGCAAAAAGTAAAAATTCCCTTCACTCCATCTTCTCCTTAGACATTGGTGAATCTCCTCCCAAACTTTCAACCACATAGATACATTTTTGTTTTCAAACCAGAAAGCCATTAACACTAACTCTTTAAAGGCTGCGGCTGAATTGGCGAGATGAAGAATTATGTAGATTAAGGCTGCTGTCTCCCTAGAGAATTTTTTGAGGGATTCCACCTTTTTTTAAAGCACATCCTTCCTGTTCCACTCACTGAAGCTGCCTGGTTTGTCTCAACTTGCTTTTAACTATTAGGCCTGTTTGGCAGAGGCAATATAAATTTTTAAAAATTTAAGATGTTTAAAATGCCATTAGCCTTTAGCACCTGGAATTTAGGCAGAAAGGTATGAGGCAGGCAACCTTTCTTGCCATAACCCCAGTTTTGACAAGCCTCAAACACTATGTAGAATATTTAAGACACAAATTCATTAGGTATGGTCCCAGGACAGCTTGCTCTTACTTAATACTTGTGTGCTTGTGGTTTTGCACAATGGATGGGTATTAGAGTTTGCCTTGGATACTTGGCATTGATTAGACTGTTCTGAAATTTGGTTATGCTTAGTCAAAAAATTCTGTTTATTGTTCTTCAGCAAGAATAGATGTAACCACTTTAAAAATAGTTACATTGTTTTCCAGATTAAGTAAATATTTCAATTAGGAGAGTGCATATTTTTATTTTTATTTTCCGTTTTTGAGATGGAGTCTCACTCTGTCGCCCAGGCTGGAGTGCAGTGGTGTAATCTCGGCTCACTGCAACCTCTGCCTCCCAGGTTCAAGTGATTCTCCTGCCTCAGCCTCCCGAGTAGCTGGGATTACAGGCAAATGCCACCATGCCCGGCTAATTTTTGTATTTTTAGTAGAGACGGGGTTTCACCATGTTGGCCAGGCTGGTCTTGAACTCCTGACCTCAAAAGATCCGCCCACCTCGGCCTGCCAAAGTGCTGGGATTACAGGCGTGAGCCACTGCAACCGGCCAGAGTACATATTTTAAAATTGGGAATGAGGATAGCTCTTGTTTTAGAACATGCACTTTAGTGAACTGAACCTTGGACTGAGGGTTACAAGGAGTATGTAATGAGCTTTCAGGCTATGAGTCCTAAATCCTGACCCTGTCCTAAAAGACAGAGGAAATTTCCAAAGTCTTTATCTTAGCAATGACACCCACTGAAATAGAAAAGTGGTGGAGTGAGGAATGGATGCTTGCCTTTGTTCTTGGCCTATTATTAGTGAATCCCAAGATAGCAGGCTTCCTGAAGATTGTTGTAGAGGTTTTCAGTGTTTTCAAGGATCCCCTTTTCAGCTTAAAAATAATGAACGCCCTTCACCTGACTACAGTTATCTTTTACCTATTCAATATAGAGATAATGAATGATGCCTATAGCATACCTTCATCTACGTTAATAACTGTATTGTCTTTGTGGTATACAACTCAGATAGATTTGGAATTACTACCTTCAGGCACAATTTCTCCTTAATGTTGTCTCTGGCTTTGGCAAAATTTAGTTTAAAGGATATGAGTAGTGCTTTAAAAAATATTCCCTCCACAGTCTCCTTGCCACCTTTAATAACAGAGTCATTCTCTTCTTCCTTAAATATCCTTATCAGACTTTCTAAAAGGAAGCTGTTATTAATGAAAGCCAAAAGCAGCTTGTAAGAGGAGAAATTACGCAGTGACGGCGGGGGGGGAACCCTGAACAAATATTTTCCCTTCATAATTGGAAGTGGAAGAGAAAAAGTGAACAGGGGATAGAAACAAACCAATAAAATATGTAAACCAATAAATATGTAAACAGTTTTGCAGAGGCTGATTTATATTTTAGCAAGCCTCTCTATCGGCTATGATCCCCAAGTTTTCTTTTTAGAGAAACTATGATGCTGATAATAGCAGTTTTTACGCAAAAGATATTAATATCCAATGATATTTGGTAATGCTTGTTCAAATACAGGTTGAACATCCCTCATACAAAAATCTAAAATCTGAAATACTCCAAAATCCAAAACTTTCTGAGTGCTGACAACACCACATGGGTCACTAAGATAGTGACACCTTTGCTTTCTGACAGTTCAATGTATACAAACTTTGTTTCATGCACAAATTATTAAAAATATTATATAAAATTACCTTCAGAGTATGTGAACAAGGTATATATGAAATATAAATGAATTTTGTGTTTAGACTTGGATCTCATCCCCAAGATATCTCATTATGTATAGGCAAATATCCCCAAATCTGAAAAAATCTGAAACCTGAAACACTCCTGGTCGTAAGCATTTCAGATAAGGGATACTCAACCAGTACTGCTATATCCATCTACATATATAAAGCCACCAGGAGAACTAGTCCACTTGGTAGAGTCTTCTGTACTGTCCTTCACAGCTTAGATTCGATCCTTCCTTAAAGATGTAGCCGGGATACACAGGAGTGTGAATCTGGTCTGACTCAAAGCTCTTCTCTTGAAAGCTTTTTCCTGCGGCACTGGCAGATGGCTGTGCTATCTTCTGGCTGAGGAACAAGTTCCATTCCATCACGTACTTCGGGTTTGCTGGACTGGCGCTCAGCATATTTCTGAAATGCGGGTTTAAAGGGAACTGAAAGGTTAGTTCACACTTCATTCTGTTGACTCCCCCACCCACTCCCATCCGCAGTCACGCCGTCTTTTCTAGTTGCTGTGTGTCTTCAGACTAAAACCAAAGGTCTGGTTTTTAACTTTAGCTATCACAGGCACTAGTGATAATTCATAATCTAGCAAGAAACCCCAATCCACAATTTTATGTGTTGGTTGGAAGCCTCTACAAAAGGGATGCCAAGCCAGACGTCCCTACCTGAAACAAACAGCAGCTCTCAGCATTTATCTTCCACTTGTTAATGAATAATTAACTTTGTTGAATACTCAAGCCAGCAAACAAACAAGATAATCATCTGAAAAGTTGGCAGTCTCACACATCCTTTCCTTTAGGCCTATAGTCACACACATTTTTGAATGGTGACGTGTGTGTGGAAAGTTCCTCCACTGTGGCCCTGAGTGAAATATTTCTATAAATGAAGTTGGTTTGTTTTTTTTTGAGACATGGTCTTACTCTGTCACCGAGGCTGGAGTGCAATGGCGTGATCTTGGCTCACTGCAGCCTCCAACATCCTAGGCTCAAGTGATCCTTACATCTCAGTCTCCTGAGTAGCTGGGACTACAGGCGCATACCACCATGCTCGGCTATTTTTTTTTTCATTTTTTGTAGAGTTAGGGTTTCATCATGTTGCACAGGCTGTTCTTCAACTCCTCGACTCAAGCAATCTGCCTACCTCACCCTCCCGAAGTGCTGGGACTACAGGCATGAGCCACCCTGCCCAGACATAAATTGGATATTTCAGTTCAATGATTCCATGTCCATTTCGCTGTATATTCCTGGTACTGGACCAAATGCAACAAAATGAGATAAGCCTAATTAATATTTTAGAGAGAGAAATTCCTACCATTAAAATGGAAACTATTTGGGAGGCTGAGGCTGGAGGATTACTTGAGGAACCAGGGCAACATGGCGAGAGCTTGTTTCTAAAAAAGATAAATAAATTAGCTGAGTGTGGTGGTGTAGTCCCAGCTACTAATGGGAGACTGAGGTGGGAGGGTGGAAGAATTGCTTGATCCCAGGAGGTTGAGGCTGCAGTAAGCTGTGATCATGCCACTGCACTCCAGCCTAGGTGACCGAGTAAGAAAAAAAAAATATATATATATATATATATTTATATATATATATTTATATATATATTTATATATATATATATATATATATTTATATATATATATTTATATATTTTTTTTTTTTTGAGATGCACTTTGCTCTTGTTGCCCAGGCTGGAGTGCAGTGGTGCAATCTAGGCTCACTGCAACCTCTGCCTCCCAGGTTCAAGCGATTCTCCTGCCTCAGCCTCCTGAGTAGTTGAGATTACATAGGCATGTGCCACCACACCTGGCTAATTTTGTATTTTTAGTAGAGACGGGGTTTCACCATGATGGCCAGGCTGGTCTCAAACTCCTGACCTCAGGTGATCCACCCTCCTCGACCTCCCAAAGTGCTGGGATTACAGGTGTGAGCCACTGCGCCCGGCCAAGAAATTGTTAAAAAAAAACTGTTTAACAATTAAAGCTACACCAACAGAGGGGACAGACCAATTTAAGGGAAGGAAGAGCTGCTTCTATTAAATAGTGTAACATCATTTTTATTTTTCTATGAAAATGAAAATATGAGAGGGTGGTATCCACAAGCATCTAGGGAAATTTACTTTTACTATGCCTACAGAAAAGTAAATTTAGGTTAAAAACAAGAACATAATTTCCTTTTTTTATCTTTCCTGTCTAGATTTTTCTGAGTAAAACTCAAGGTAGTTACTCAAAAGACCAATCCTCGGATTCCCAATAAACACTGTACTTCAGGATTCAGCCCTAAGGTGTTAGAACTGTTATACATATTTTTCATTAGTTTGTTTGCTATAGCAAGCTAAATATTTGCATTCTGCCTTGTACTGTAAAAGGCATGAATCTTAAGCATCAAGGAGAATAAGGAGGTGACATTTTGAGTAAAAAGGGATGTTAATGATCTCCAGTCCAACCGTCTTGTTTTCCAGATAAGGAAAAATGTTTTTCTCTGAGGTTCCAGAACACCTACACTAGGAATTCACTAAAGCATTTAATAAAAGAGAGCACTGAGAAGATGGGAGGAGCTGCTAATCTATATTTGTGAGGGCTCCCAGCATCGTTTTTCAGAATATGCAATAAAGATGAAAATATGGAGGCCACGGCTGGGCGTGGCGGCTCACACCTGTATCCCAGCACTTCGGGAGGCCAAGGCAAGGCAGATCACCAGAGGCCAGGAGTTCAAGACCAGCCTGGCCAACCTGGCGAAACTCTGTTTCTACTAAAAATACAAAAATTAGCTGGGCATGGTGGCGCATACCTGTAATCCCAGCTACTTGAGGCAGAACTGCTTGAACCTGGAAGGCAGAGGCTGCAGTGAGCTGAGATTGAGACACTGCACTCCAGCCTGTGCGACAGAGTGAGACTTCCTCTCAAAAAACACAAACAAAAAGCAAAAAAAAGGGGGGCCACCAAATGAAGACTTAGCACTATCTTTCCCTAGGCAAGTGCCTTGGCTTAGCCAGCGGTCCGTAGGCTGACTGTGAGTCCTTCAGGAAGCCAGGCAGGAAGTGTACAGGCCAAGCGGGTAGTCTGAGGACACCTGACCCAGCAGTGTGGACGGACACTCTGAACTGACCTGCAGTACTTGGTAATAGTAGCAGTAAAGCCTGTGTGGCTGTAGTAGGTCCCTAGCCATCAACTGTCCTTCTTTTGCAATCTTCTTGGCTTCTTCATCATTTTCCTGAAAGGTTAAAAAAAATTAAAATGAATGAAAATCACTACTGCGACCCACAAAGAGAGGGTTAAGTGTGAGGTGGGACAGGTGTGGGGTTGAAAGTGAACAGCATGGGAAAGACAGAACATAATGGAATTATAACTTAAGAATGAGGCTACAGGGGCCGGGCACGGTGGCTGACACCTGTAATCCCAGTACTTTGGGGGCCCAACGCTAGAAGATCACTTAAGGTCAAGAGTTCGAGATCAGTCTGGCCAACGTTGTGAAACCCCATCTCTACTAAAAATACAAAAATTAGCTGGGTGTGGTGGCGGGCACCTGTAATCCCAGCTACTCAGGAGGCTGAGGCACGAAATTCCTTGAACCCGGGAGGCAGAGGTTGCAGTGACTGGAGATCATGTCACTGCATTCCAGCCTGGGCGACAGAGTGAAACTCTGTCTCAAAAATAAATAAATAAATAAATAAACTAATAAATAAATAAAAGCATGAGGCTATAGGAAGAGACAGAGTATTTTCCTAGACATCTCTGTTAAAGAGAAATGATCACATGTTTGGCTCCTCTTCCACAGTACTAGGAAACCACTCCTCCCCACAGTGCAACAACCCACATGCAGCCCCTATTGTGACCATCTTGGTACCTTCCTGGCCACCCAGGAAGTACTCTTCAGCTTCCTCATCTGTCCCACCAGCCTATTTCCTCTCTGCATGACAGTAGAATGAATCCGTTTTCATGTTATAACATCTTTTAAAAGCTCCATGCAAATACGCAGTCAGAGCCAAAAAGTTGTGTTATAAAATGGTAGCTATAAAAGACTGTATTGCTTTTGTAACCAAAAAATTCAGTCATTAGTACCCACAGGCTGTTCATTCAGTACCAGAAATAGTCAGCGTTCCTAATTATCCTTTTGGAAAACAGTTAATCTTCTACAACGCTGCCCGCAGGTAAGCTATTTGCGAGCAACTGAGGCTCTCGTGAAGGGTCACAAAAGTGATTCTGCCTCAGGTGCCCAATTATTTCTATAATCATATATTGTTTCTTAGAATCTTAGTATAAAGTCTCATAATGGAAGGGTACATTTTTATAGTTTTATAATAAAATGCAACAGCTTTTTAATACTTTTCCTTTTAAAAAAGGAATTCCTATTTTATAGGAAACGTGATTCTTGTGTTGTGTAACACACATTCATTAAGAATTTGTGCCTTTTTTCTAACTGGGGATAAGAAAAGAGTACTGTAATTGCCTGAAATGTTTTCCTGTTCATAAAGCACCTTAACTGTGGGCTTTCAGTCAGTAATTTGCATTTTGTATGTTCTTGTTTGTATGTGTAAACATAGCATTTAGAAAATCTGTATTTTATATAAGGCTGGACTTCAAATCTTCTGAAAATCTTCAAAAATGTTGATAGAGGGTATGCAAAATGATTCTGATGCTGATTCTTTAGAAGGGAACAGCAATTTCAGAAAATAATATTTCTTTTCATTCCATTGTGTCAAATCAAATTGTGTTGTGATGGAACTCATGTAACTAACAATGATGAATTTATTATTGCTTAAAGAAATAAAAACTGCTGGAAGCATACCTTAGCCCATTTAACTTTCTCTAATAAATCACTCAGATTTCTTTTAATTGGAACATAATGCTTCCAAGGTTCTAGTGCCATGTAGAAATGTTCATAATATGGCGAGTCCTGCTTTAAAACCAGACTGTCGCCCAGCATGAGATATGGGTATCTGTAAGCAGCCACGGTCCCATCCACATTTACTTGATACTTGTACTGGAAGATGAAAAACAAACATAAACAAACTTTCAGTAGTCATTTGCTTCACTACTGCTTCTCATCAACACTGTAATACCAACTACAGAGGAATTTTCCATTTTCCAACTTTTTTGTGTTTAAAAGTTTTATTTTATAACTTAATCTTCTCTTTATATGAAAATCACAAGCAGCCTTTCTCAGATTAATTTTAAGAAATACGTTGTTTAAAGGTAAGATGCTAACTTTTTGGAAATAGGAGTGAAGACCTATTTCAATCACGTCTCTGTACTATGGAATCCAGATTTCTGTAACCAGGTAGGAAAACTATTTTCTTTTTAAGTTTTAATTAATTAATTTTTTTTTTTTGAGACAGTGGATTGCTCTGTCACCCAGGCTGGAGTGTAGTGGTGTGATCTTGGCTCACTGCAACCTCCACCTCCTGGGTTCATACAATTCTGGTGCCTCAGCCTCCTGAGTAGCTGGGATTACAGGCACCCACCACTGCAGCCAGCTAACTTTTTCCTATTTTTAGTAGAGACAGGGTTTCCCCATGTTGGCCAGGCTGGTCTCAAACTCCTGACCTCAGGTGATCCGCCCGCCTCAGCCTCCCAAAGTGCTGGGATTACAGGCGTGAACCACTACGCCCAGCTAGGAAAACTATTTTCAAAATTCTTAAAGCTTAATACTGATAACAATGAACACCTTCATTTATTCATTATTTCATTTGTTCCTTATACGCAGTCTATGAAACAGGCAGGCATTGTCTCTATTTTACAGTTTTAGAGCTGAGGAGATAGAAACCTGGAGACATTTAAGGACTTGGGCAAGGCTGGCAACACAGTAGGTAAGCTGTCTGCATACTTGTTGGGTTAATATACTTGTTTTCCATTTCAAATGCAGTTTTCATAGGCATTAAACCTCATTCAATTAGAATAATCTGAAGCAGGTATTATTAACCCCTTCTTTTTGTTTTTACAAATGAGAAAACTGGTATTCAGAGAAATGTATAAACCTCATTCTCGGAGTCCAAATCCCCTGTTCTACTCATTATATCACTCTGGGATGAAGAGGACACACTCCCAGATTTGGTAAATAATTTTTTCTTAAATAATTGGTACAAGGGAGTTTTTCAGCCCATCAGGTTTTGTCACATTGTTCACATCTCTCCTCTGGGCCTCGTCATAATGCTCTGAAGGAGTAGGCAGGCATCACACGGGTTTAAAGACCAAGGCACCAAGACAGGAAGGTCCCATAGTTGGTGGCAGAGGCAGGATTAGAAGCAGGCCTTGAACCCTAATCCCAACTCCCACTTCACGTATATGGAATTTATGCTTTTCCTATTTATAAAAGACATTTGAGATCACTTTATGTAAAAGGTATTTATATTCCCAGTTTATGAAAGCAAATACAAAAAAAAAAGACAGAAAAACGAAACATAAATACACCAAAATCCCAGGTTAATCCTGGTACTATATTTTGAGAATTAAGTACAGTTCTGAGCTATTTGGTAAACTTAACAATGAAAGAAGGAAACCACAATGAGTTTTGTAATTCCTGATATCTAATAAGAAAGTGTGAACATGTGTGTCAGTTCACAAGACAGCAGAAATTTGCTGAAGCCCACCTATTTTGGTAGACTTTTAATACAATTTTATCACTTCATATCCATAGAGGAAGACTCAAATGCATACCTTAAAGAAATCAAAGAAACCCATCAACTTGGCTTTTCCAAGCTCCTTTTCTTTCTCTTGGAAAAAGAAATATCCTGTAATTCCTGCATCTAGTAGCTGAGGATTTTCTTTGGACAGCTGTACCAACTGGAGCCTCTCCTCTCGGCTGTCTCTACCTCTGAAGAAAGCTCTCTCTGTTTTATTGATCCAGGAAGGCCCTACAAGTTTGAAGCCATAAAAAAATTAGGATTATGAATTTGACATTTTAATATGGTAAGCATAATCCTCTTTAATCTACCATTGTCATTTAAGATGCTAAAGCTCTTTTATCATCAACTCATCTTCTAAAGTAGATGCTATTTCAACAAAAATATGGGATTGAGTCTCAATTTGCCAGAAGTACTTTCAAGTTTAGAGTTTAAAAAAAACAGGCTTTTTATTTGCTGTATTATATAAAAGAATGCTCTAATTTCATCCATTTGTCTGCTAGTGAAAGCTCACACAAGTATTGGTGTATTCTGTTGTATAATACTAGGAAATACTTGAAATAATGTCGGACCATGTTCAAAGCAAAAAGAGATTCAGTGACTTGGTCCACTCACCAAGGCATTAGCTTCTTCCATTTTCTGTGTTTCACAATAAAACGTGAGCTAGGCCTTTGTTCTTATAAAGGGTGACCAGAAAAAAACTATATAACTGAGGAACATCCACAAATCTTTAATCCCTAGGTTGGTCAGAATTTTGAATACAAGACTTTCTCTAATATGCTACTGAATGCAAACATATATGTATAACCCACTCTGTCTCTAAGCTTTTTCTTCATTAATTAGCCTTGCATTTCCCTGAATACCTATATTTCCCTGAATTACCTGTATTTCCCTGAATAGAGAGGAGATCATTTGTAACACCCCGCATGGCTTCAAGCATGGAATGGGTGATGTCATACGTTGGAAGGACAACATCTCTTGAATCCAGAGAGCCACACCATGAAATGATAGGTATAGGGCTGGGGGTCCCATTGACTTTTCGATGCTCCAAGGGCCAATCTCCAAGATTAACATAAAATTCTAAATCTGGGAGAAGGACCTAAATAAACATATAAACAAATATCAGTGCTGGGAAGATCTCAGTCTTTGGTACTAAGTACAACAGTTCTTTGGTTTTCTTACATATTTTTGACAGGGCTAACCATTCAAAAACAGTAAGAGAAGAGAGAAGAATGCCTGTCATTGACAGAAGGCCTGTGAATTTGTCACCTGTGAGGATCCTACATGACAAATTCATTTAGCCAGGAGTCAGCTACCTCTGTCCAGAGGTGCATGTAAAATTCAATGTTTGAGGCTGGGCATGGTGGCTCACACCTGTAATCCCAGCACTTTGGGAGGTCGAGGTGGGTGGATCATCGGGAGTTCGAGACCAGTCTGGCCAACATGGTGAAACCCCGTCTCTACTAAACTTACAAAAATTAGCTGGGCTGGTGGCAGACACCTGCAATCCCAGCTACTCAGGAGGCTGAGGCAGGAGAATCACTTGAACCTGGGAGGCAGAGGTTGCAGTGAGCCAAGATCGCTCCACTGCACTCCAGCCTGGGTGACAGAGCAAGGCCCTGTCTCCAAAAAAATAGGAAAAGAAATAAAATAAAATAAAATATAGTGTTAGAGAAGTGAAAATTGTGTAGAGAGGTAAGAATGAGTAGCTTCAATACCCCTCTGCCAGCTGCCTAAGCAAGAGATTCTACAAAGTTAGAACCAAACCCTTGTTTTCCTTCACTGCCCCCGTCTTTACCTCATGTGCCCTTGCCTCTGGAACCTGCCAGTCCATTTCCATCTCCATGGTCAATGTCTCAGTTTAGGCCCTCATTGTTTCTTGCCTAGATTGTTGCAATAACTTCCTTACTAGGTGTTCTGATTCTGGGCTCTCCATACTGTAATCTGCTCTCCACAAGGCTGCTCAGATTTCCAAAACTAAAATTAATTCCAAAACTAAAATTTCTAAAATAACTTGGTTAATGTCACTACCAAGCTTAACAGAACCTTAAGCCTATGGCACAAGATCTCAACTCTCTGGCTGGCATTCAAGGCCTCACAATCTTGTCCCAGCTTGGCTATAAGCCTCATCTTTCATCTGCCCACCTACCAGGAAACCTTAGGCTACTCTCTGAAAATGTATCCACCTCAACATGTAATTCCCTTCACTTGGAATGTCTTACTTATTTAACTTGGCAGTCTCCTTTCTCATCCTTCAAGCCCAGATCTAACACCACCTCTTCTATGACTCACCCTCCTCAGGCACTTAAACCCTAGGTACTTACTTTTCTTGAGGCCTGTCATCATATTGGGATATAATTATTTGTTTGTATTCACATCCCACCCCCACTTCCAAACAACAAAAACAAATCCCACTAGAGTGGGCTACTCAAAGACTAGGACTGAGTCTCATTTATCTTAGATTTATTTCTTCCCCAGCCACTGGGCAAAGAACAAAAGGAAAGGGCAAGAGATGTGAATATTCACCCTCTCGCTTCCCTGTCGTTATTATTATTATTATTATTATTATTATTTTGAGACAGGGTTTCACTCTGCCACCCAGGCTGGAGTGCAGTGGCGTGATCTCAGCTCACCACAACCTCTGCCTCTCAGGTTCAAGTGATTCTCGTGCCTCAGCCTCCCAAGTAGCTGAGACTACAGGTGCGCGCTACCACACCTGGCTAATTTTTGTATTTTTAGTAGAGATGGGGTTTCACTATGTTGGCCGGGCTGGTCTCAAACTCCTGACCTCAAATGATTCATCTGCCTCAGCCTCCCAGAGTGCTAGGATGACAGGTGTGAGCCACCGTGCCCAGCCTCCCTGCTATTATTTATAAACTCATTAATAAACTCCACATTGGAAGTGCTCACTGTGGAGTAGGGTTTCTCAAGCTCATATTATTGACATTTGGGCCTGGATGATTCTTTGCTATGGGGTTGGGGGGTGCTATCCTTTGCATTGTAGGATGCTTACCCACTAGATGATAATAGCAACCCCTGAGTTGTGACAACCAAAAATGTCTCTAGACATTGACAAATGTCCTCTGAGGGGCAAAATCATCCCTGGTTGAAATCTACTGCTATGAAGCCAGCAACATGGATTAAAGAGGCAAGAATACAGGGCACAGTTGACTAGTTGTAGGCCAGGAAGACAGCACTACCTTTAGGAGCAGATGCCCATCATATGCTCGTATCCTCACATTGTGGGCTGGTGGTGGAGGGGTTGGGGACTGCTATTTAAAGTAAGAACGACTGCAGCCACACAGTCAGCATACTTGGGGAATTGTATCACATATCAGGAAAATTGTGGGTTTTTTTGGTTTATAAAACTTCCTTGGCCAGGCGCAGTGGCTCATGCCCAACACTTTGGCAGGCCAATGCGGACGGATTACGAGGTCAGGAGTTCGAGACCAGCCTGACCAACATGGTGAAACCCACTTCTCTACTAAAAATACAAAAATTAGTGAGGCATGGTGGCATGCGCCTATAATCCCAGCTACTCAGAAGGCTGAGGCAGGAGAATCGCTTGAACCCGGGAGGCAGAGGTTGCAGTGAGCCGAGATTGTGCCACTGCACTCCAGCCTGGGCGGCAGAGTGAGACTCCATCTCAAAGCAAACAAACAAACAAAAAATCTCCCTTTATGGTCTCTCTGAGTAAGAAAGATAAATATTGCCCACCTCCATCCTTCACCCTGTATGATCAGAAACGAGAACAAAAGGTGGTTTAAGTTGCTCTGCTTAAGAGGAATTTGGAGTTCTGCAAATGTGGAAAGAGAGGCTAAATAGTGAGATAAGGGGGCGCTATTGGGGGATGTGGAGAGCCTGAAAAACAGGGGGCCTAACCACATTAGTGAGAGGCTAAGACCTTAAGGTCAAGGACAGCCCTGAGAAATTCCCAGAGGCAAGCATGGCTGAGAGTCTGATTAGTGCAGAGATGTCTATTTTTAAACATCAGGGTTTTTGTTTGTTTGTTTTTTAGTATGCACTGGTGAAAAAAAAAAACCTGTCTCTGGTAGCCCAAGCTTTGACAAAATGTTCCATGCACGCTGTCTTCTAGGTATGCTTAGGGTAAAACAAGGAAAATGTGTTCTAAGTTCAAGTCATTTTGAGGTGAAGAGAGGAAAACAGCTGCAGAAGGTGAAATCTAAGCAGGAGTAGTATTCAGCAGGAACAGAGAACTTAAAGCGACCTCTTGACACAGTTGTGCGTGCCTATAGTTCCAGCTAGGACCAAGGCTGAGGCAGGAGGATGGCTTGAGCCTAAGAATTTGAGACCAGCCTGCTCAACACAGCAAGACCCCATCCGTATTTAAAAATAAATAAATAAATAAGAGACTGTTCTGTTTGGATACTGTAAATATAGACTATTAAAAAAAAGAATAAGAAGTAACCTTGTTATAAATGTCTGGAAGCTCAAAGAAAGCTTGGGAGTGTCCTGTATGGCATACCTCCCTGGGATGGGGGCTCAGCCACTTTATTTAATTTATTTATTTATTTGAGATGGAGTCTCACTCTGTCACCCAGGTTGGAGTGCAGTGGCGCAATCTTGCCCCACTGCAGCCTCCACCTCCCGGGTTCAAGCGATTCTCCTACCTCAGCCTCCTGAGTAGCTGGGATTACAGGTGCCCACCACCACGCCCAGCGAATTTTTGCATTTTTAGTAGAGATGGGGTTTTGCCATGTAGGCCAGGCTGGTCTTGAACTCCTGACCTCAGGTGATCCACCCGCCTCAGCCTCCCAAAGTGCTGTGATTACAGGTATGAGCCACCATGCCCGGCCTCAAGCCACTTAATTTTAAATCTTACAGGAAAGTAAGATCCACAAAGGTGGAGAAAACGATGAACACTCAGGTTGCCAGTATCTTAGATGCCCATTTCTCAGCCTGAAATCTGTTTCATCCTTTGTCATTATAATTCTAAACATTTAAGTATTATACCTAAATAATTAAACTGTATTATCCATTCATTCATTCTCCTACCTTTCTTGTCAATGATAACAAAATCTCATCAGAGAACATCTTGAAGTCTGTATATTTCCCTAAAGATCTCCGGTAAATATGGTTATTGAGAATCGTGTAATGAACAATGGCTCCTCTCTCGTCCCCAAACCTTTTGGGGACTTCGTTTAGCATTTGCTGGAGATTGATGCTGGGAAAGGAAGCAAAATCTTTTGCGATCTGTGGTTCCTTGGTTGGACAAGAAAGAGTTTTCTGCCAGACCTGAGAATCTTCCGGACACTCACAGTACTCGTGGTACACTGGTCCTAGGGAGGGAAAACATGAAAAAGGCCGCACTCCATTAGCAAGCACCACAACATAGGGAGTCACTTCTGTCTCTGCTTCTTGGTGAATTCTAAGATTATCCAGCGATAATCTGCCCTAGTCAAATCAGTGGTGTAAGTGATTATGTTAGAGTCCTACACTTTTACTTTCCTTTTCACACCACCTTGGATAAACAGCTTAGTATATGCCCTCTCCCAATCTAACCTACTCTCGGTCACTTAGCTGATAAATTCATCTCTAGTAAGGTATAAATGGCTGGCAAACATAAAACAACTTACCTTTTAGCAAGGAGAAAAGAACATATTAATTTTTAGACACTATGTAAACCAAAAATAACATTCTAAGCCTCCTAGACCATCCAAATGGATCCCTCCTTTTGGCCAAGGGCATTCCAAAGTTAACCTGAAAAACTAGTTTGGCCATGAAGGGAAAGGGGAACCAGGCATGCCTCATTATACCCTCCTCCCTTTCGGAATTCAGGCCCAGCTGACCAGCATTAATATCAACACAAACTTTGTTGAACTGACTCTTTAAGTCTAATAAGAAACATTTGCAATCTCTTCTCTGTTGCCTGCTACCTGGAAGCCTCATCTGCATGATAAAATCTTGGTTTCTACAAACCCTTATCATAAGCCCAGACATTCCTTTCTATTGATTCAAGTCTTTAGACAATAACTTAATTCTTTCAACCAACTGCCAATCAGAAAACCTCTGAATCTACCTATGACCTGGAAGCTACCCCCAACCCCTCCCAACCACCCCCACCCCTTCGAGTTGTCCCTCCTTCCCAGACCAAACCAATGCACATCTTACAGGTATTGATTAATGCCTTATGTCTTCCTAAAATGTATAAAACCAAGTTGTAGCCTGACCACCTTGAGCACAGGTTCTCAGGATGTCCTGAAGGTTGTGTCATGGGCCATTGGTCATTGAGTATGAGAGATGGGGAACAATAAGGTAAGCCCTACAATTCCTACAGCCTACTGCTTAAGGGAGCTTCGAGGCTGTAGTGCAGGGAGGGGGACGGTAGGCAAAAACAGGTAGTCTCACTGAATTGAATATTTGGCTCAGAATAAAGCTCTTCAAATATTTTAGAGTTGGACTCTTTTCTTTCTTTCTCTTTTTTTTTTTTTTTGGTGGCAGAGTCGCCCAGGCTGGAGTGTAGTGGCGTGATCTCGGCTCACTGCAACCTCCACCTCCCAGGCTCAAGTGATTCTCCTGCCTCAGCCTCCTGAGTAACTGGGATTAAAGGTGAGCACCACCACGTTTGGCTAATTTTTGTATTTTTAGTAGAGACGGGGTTTCACCATGTTGGCCAGGCTGGTCTCAAACTTCTGACCTCAGGTGATCCACCTGCCTCGGCCTCCCAAAGTGCTGGGATTACAGGCGTGAGTCACCACACTTGGCCTTAAACAATAGCTTTTAAGGCACTAGGTATTAGGCAATGAAGGACAATGAGTCTGAGAGATGGGGAACAAATAAGGTAAGCCCTACAATTCCTACAGCCTACTGCTTAAGGGAGCTTTGAGGTTGTAGTACAGCGAGGGGAACTGTAGGCAAAGCCAGGCAGCCTCACTGAGTTGAGGAGACAGAGCTGACAGTCCAGGGAGACCAACGCAGCTCTAGACTTTGTAGGACAGAGTATCTAAAAAGGAAGCACTACACAGAGAGAACGTTAGAGATCTGTAGAAGGTCCTCTTCACATATTGAGCAGAACATATGATCAGTGCATTTTGGATGAGTTCTTCCCCTATACTGATTCTAAAAATAATACAGTTTAATTATTTAGGTATAACATTTAAATATTTAGAATGATAATGACAAAGGATGAAAACAGATTTCAGGCTGAGAAATGGACATCTAAGATATTTGCCACCTGAGTGTTCATACGTTCTTGGGGAAGACAGGGGAAGAACCCATCCAAAATGATCAGAGAGAACAGTACTTACCAGTGGGTACCAGCCAGATTGGAAAGCCTCCTAATTCATAGGGCTTGGGTAAAGTATGCAGAAGGGTATTACCTCAGTAGCGGGGAATAATTAGCCCTAGACTAAACATGGCTCTAGTCCTGCCTAGCAAACTGTAAAAGCAAAACTTGGAAGGATTAAACTATTTCCCAGTAATTTAACTGCACCCCAGAAAAGAGCTCAAGAAGACGAAAAAGCATCAAGAGGTGAAAACTACACTGTATAGGATTGACAACAGATTGTATATTGCAGAAGAAAAGATAAGATAATTTAGAGACAGTAATAGAAAGCATACAAAATGAAACAAAGAGAAAAAAGAACTTAAAAAATGAAAAGAGTATCGATGAACCATAGGATAGTTTCAAGCCCAATATATGCATAATTAGTATCCTTGAAGGTAAGGTGGAATGGAACAGAAAACATATTTGAAGCAATAATGGCCATAATTTTTCTAAATTTGATGAAATTTAAATTACTTGGATGATTTAAATTCCAAGAAGTTCTACAAATGCAAAACACAGGAAACATGAAGAAAACTGCACCAAGGCACATAATAATCAAACTTCTCAAAAGAACTGATAAAGAGAAAACCTTAAAAGCAACACAGATGAACAAAGATAGGGAAAATGCTAGATTTATTGTCAGAAGCAATGCAAGTGAAAAAACAGTGGAGCTGCATCTTTAAAGTATCAAAGAAAAAAACCCCATCACCCTATAACTGTAACTAGAGACAATGTCTTTTAAAAACAAAGGCAAACTAGGCTGGGTATGGTGGCTCATGCCTGTAATCCCAGCACTTTGCGGAGTCGAGGCAGGAGGATCACTTGAGCCCAGGAGTTTGAGACCAGCCCAGGTAACATAACAAGACCCTGTAGAAACAAAAAAATATTTTTTTAATTAGCTGGGCGTGGTGGTGTATGCCTGCAGTCCTAGCTACTCGAGAGGCTGAGGCGGGAGGTTTGCTTTAACCCAGCAGTTTTTGTTTCTGTTTTATTTTGTTTTGAGACAGGGTATCTCACTCTGTCTCCCAGGCCGGAGTGCAGTGGCACGATCACAGCTTACCGCAGCCTCGACCTCCCCGGGCTCAGGTTATCCTCTTACCTCAGCCCCCTGAGTAGCTGGGACTACAGGTATGTGCTGCCACACCCAGCTAATTTTTTGTAGAGACAGGTTTTTGCCATGTTGCCCAGCCTGGTCTTGAATTCCTGGGCTCAAGTGATCCTCTGGCCTCGGCCTCCCAAAGTGCTGGGAATATAGGTATGAGCCAGTGCACATGGCCTAGCCCAGCAGTTTAAGGTTGCAGTGAGCTTTTTTTTGAGATGGAGTCTCGCTCTGTCACCCAGGCTGGAGTGCAGTGATGTGATTTTGGCTCACCGCAACCTCCACCTCCCGGGTTCAAGCGATTCTCCAGCCTCAGCCTCCCGAGTAGCTGGGATTTCAGGCATGCGCCACCACCATGCCCGGCTAATTTTTGTATTTTTAGTAGAGATGGGGTTTCACCATGTTGCCCAGGTTGGTCTTGAACGCCTAAGCTCAAGCCATCTGCCCGCCTCGGCCTCCCAAAATGTTGGGATTACAGGTTTGAGCCACCGTGCCCAGCCTGCAGTGAGCTTTGACTGTACCACTGTACTCCAGCCTGGGCCATAGAGCAAGACCCTGTCTCAAAATAAACAAAAAACAAACAAAAGGCAAAATAAAGTTTTTTCAGACATTCAAAAGCTGGAAGAATTCATCACCAGCATTCTCACAGTAAAATAAATATTAATAAAAATCCTTTAGGCAGAAGGCAAATGTTACTAGACGGAAATATGGATCTACGCAAAGGAATGAAGAGTTTCACAAATAGTAACTACCTGGATGTAAATACACAAGATTTTTTTCTAATCATTTAAACCTCTTTACTTAATTTTCTTTCCCTTAAAATTTAAATTGAGCTCCAGGAGGTATGTATACAATGTTTACTCTACTGCACATGACTTTGAGGTCATCAGGTTTAGGCCATTCTGAAAGGCATGGGACCTACACACAAGGCTGACTCTGGAGTATATAATAATCACTTACCTTTCAAAATATAGGGAGACTGAGCCACATGTTCATTACCATAAAGGACCTCTATCTTCAGCCCTTCATCGACAGTTTCATACATCCTATATCTCATCAAAAATGTTCCATCATTCCTGTCCAAAGGCTTAGGGACATGTATCCGGACCAATTCTTTAGGTGAAAGAGATTTGACTACTACTTTGAATGATGTTTGACCTAAAAGGAAAAGAAATATAAACAACTCTACTATGTCATGATTATGATTTACAATTATTGGATAGGTGTTATTGGATAACTTAAATATGTTGCTTATTCCTGCAGCATTGGTGGTTAAAAAAAAAATCATTTCCTTTGGAAGATCTTTGAGGCCAGGAACTATCATGTCTGGTTCATGCATTTTTTTTTTTCTTTTTTGAGACAGGGTCTTGCTCTGTCATCCAGCTAGGAGTGCAGAGGTGCAATCCTAGCTCATTACAGCTCCAACCTCCTGGGCTCATGAACCTCCTGCCTCAACCTGCATCAGCCCCATGAGTAGCTGGGACTACAGGAGTGTGCCACCATACCCAGCTAATTTTTAAAATTTTTTGTAGAGATGGTAGGGGGCAGGATGGGTTGGAGGGGGTCTTGCTGTGTTGCCCAGGGTGATCTCAAACTCCTGACTTCAAGCGATCCCCACTGCCTCAGCCTCCCAAGGTGTGGGGATTACAGGCTTGAGCCACAGAGCTTGGTCTGGTTCATGTATTCAAGCCACAGATCAGACTCAACATTTGAATCATTAGTCATTCAATAAAGATTTACTGCATGAACAAAAGCAAATCATTTTTTAAAAGCAAATAAAAAATAAACTTTTTGCTTATTTGGTCTTTCCACCTTTGGGTAGAATTAAAGCCCAAATAGTTAAAAATCCATGGACTCTAAGCATGACAGATCTCTCTAGTTATCAAACTTCCTCCTTGTAAAATACACACAAGTTTCTTTGTATACCATTTCAGTATCTAATAACCTTCATTTCTTTGAAAATTTCCCTGTTTATTAAGCCCAAATTTCAAGTGGTACTTCTAAGCCCATTTCCTTACATAGAGATTACAGTAGTTACCAGACTCTTGTACAAGCTCACACACATACACACACACAAACACACACATACACATCTTTGTAAATGCTAGAGATTACCTCTGAGTCTGTTTGCTCAGCTTGAAATGAAACAGTTATACTATAGTAATCCATTCCACCTTCAAAGTTTTGTGGGGTTTCTGTTCTAGGTAAATAATACCTATTTAACAAACTTTCCCTTTCCTATTAGCTGACATTTAGGCTTTGAAATGATACTGTTGTAATTAATGTTATTGTGGCCAGGAATAAACTTTGAAACTTCTTCCTTCAGAGAGTGCAGTGGATATACCATTTAGATTACCATATCAAAGGGAAATGCTAAAAAAGTAATGAATCCTCTGAAATCCATAGTCCTAGCAAACAGAAAATTGTGACCAAAGTTGTTTTTCACTTCACATCTATCATATTATAAAATTTAGAATATTTAAAATATATCTTTTGAAATTACTAAACAAGTTTGTGAAATTCTTATTTTCTAAATCTAGTGAGTGTAATATGTACTTTCTTTTGATCTTTAAGGGTTTTTTTCTTGTGAGTCTGCAGAAAGGTTTCTCAGTCTCTTCAATTTAGTAATAACAACGTGGTATCTGACATCTTGCTATTAAATATTAATAATTGAGTACCAAACAGATACATTTTAGGATCCTTGAAACAAGTATGATAAAATTATGAAATAAATCTGATAACCTAAATGAAGTATAATAAACATGGAAGATGCTATAAAGTGGTAATAATTTAATATGAAATTATTGGAAATGTTGGCTAGTCACCTGAACTGCACAAATGAAACACATAAATTATTGCTTTGCATTATTTCCCACATGGTTTCAGAAAGGCAACATGGCTCAGCAGATCGAAATCTGCAGAGGAAAGTCTGGGAATTGCAAAGCCATTTTCATTGCTCCCTCCCCAAACTGGAAATGTACAAAAAGGTTTTCTTATTTCCTGATCAAATAGTCTTATTCTCCATACATTATTATTTTAAATAAACAAAACAGATATAAGACAAGAATATTATTGACTATGTGACTTTTGGGAAAGACAGAAAAAAATAACTAGCTTCAAAATGCGTCAATTATTTGTAAACTGAAAGTATTAGACTAAATAATTATGGTCGCTTCCAGTTGTAATATTTTTTGTCGCTGAAATATCATTTAAAAGTTACATTTCAAAATGTATGTATACAACTATAATATAGCCATTGGAAATATATATTTTAAATGTTCAGTTATTTTTTATAGTACTCTTTCATGCCTGTGTCATTGTTGACATGAAATTAATGTTAGAATCAATGCAAGGTAATATTGATCAGGACTGAAATAGAAATAAGAATTCTAACCTCATAAAAGAGAAAATGAGGAGAGTGAAATTTTAAATTGCTTCAAATGGAAGGCATGAAAATTCTCATTAGCTCTGGGTACTAATATAGTGGGATGGAATTGAGGCTCAACGGCAGGGCGTGGTGGCTCATGCCTGTAATCCTAGCACTTTGGTAGGCCAAGGCGGGTGGATCACAAGGTCAGGAGTTTGAGACCAGCCTGATCAACATGGTGAAACCCCTTCTCCACTAAAAATACGAAAATTAGCCAGGCATGGTGGCACACACCTGTAATCCCAGCTACTCAGGAGGCTGAGGCAGAAGACTCGCTTCAACCCAGGAGGCGGAGGTTGCAGTGAGCCGAGATCCCGCCACTGCATTCCAGCCTGGGCAACAAAGCTAGACTCTGTCTCAAAAAAAAAAAAAAAAAAAAAAAAGAATTGAGGCTCAGCTTGAGTTTTCTACTCAATAAATTCAAACTTAAGAAAAATAGCTAACTGGATGAGAATGCAGTGACTATGTGGACAAAAGGAGGTTGGCAGTATCAAAGTGTTACATCATTAGAATCAGAAATCTTGAACATGTTTGATTTGGTAAGAAATCAAAAGCATATTTAGAAATTCACTTAGCACTTTTTATGGTCTTGAGACTTTCACATGTATTTTCTATGTCATTTATTTCCTACAAGAAAGTTGAGGTAGGTATCTGTCACTCCCATTTTATAGATCAAGAAACCAATGCTCCAAGAAGTAAAGTAACTTGCCCAAGGTCACATACATAATGAGCAGCAGAGCCAATATTTGAATGTAGCTTTGCAGCAGTCACAGTTGGAGGAATACTTCTGGCACTTCGGATACAATGGAGTCATCTCCTCTTCTGTTGTTTAGGAAGCTCATTAAGGCTCTCTACAGCTGCAGCAAAAGTGTTGACCCCACATGGTCAAGGGAAACAAAATCCCAGAAGGCCAAGATGTTGTACCGTGAGGCTAAATGGAAATCCTCCAAAAATATCTGGCTAGCTGCCGACGAACACCCTCCAAGATCTTATTGTAAACTGACGTACAACAATCATATTAAGGACGATTTGACAAAACAGAAAAAGCAATGAAGTAGAAGTTCAAAGGGCTGTTCCTGCCTTGGCTCTGACACATTCGCTGTGGAGCCCACTGGGCAAGGCATTTTAGCTTCAATGAGCCCAGTTTCTTATGTGTAAAGACAGTAATATCTATCCTTCCTACATTACAAGACTATTTTGGAGGACAAATTAAGCAAGGCATAGTATAAAACACTAAACTACTACACAACCAGGAGGTAAGATTATTTTATGAAGATATTATTACTGATGAAGTTAGAAGACTGAGTAGAAAATAAGTATTTATATCCTTCCATCTTGATACATTTCAATCATCCCTCCCTCCACCCCTTATCTCTTTTCATCTACAATAGTTACTCAGCATCTCTAGCAAGCATTGTGCTAGAGACTGGGGATATAATAGTATCAACAGGTACTGCCTACATTCATAATTGAAGGAAATGTTCAATTTAAGCAAGAGTTTACTGAAAATAAAGATATAGTTTTTTCCCCCCACCCAAGGACAAAGACCCTGTAATTTCTGTCTGTGAACCCCAGTTTGAGATGTCCTGCTTTAGATCACTGAAGTTCACAGTATTTTTGTTATCTGGGTACTTAGATATATGTAGCATAATAGTGCCATTCAGATAAATTCTACACTGTCGAATGGGAGTGATAATAAGGGAAACTTTCTAAGTTGTGTACAACAAGCTACAGCTTGAGAAGATTTTTCCTCTTTTCCAATTAGTTCTTTGGTGTGTGTGTGAGAGACGGGGTCTCACTCCGTCACCCAGGTTGGAGTGCAGTGGCGCAATCTCAGCTCGATGCAACCTCGGCCTCCCAGGCTCAAGAGATCCTCCCACCTCAGCCTCCCCAGTAGCCGGCACCACAGCTGCGCACCACCATGCCTGGCTGATATTTTGGATTTTTTTGGTAGATGGGTTTTGCCATGTTGCCCAGGCTGGTCTCAAACTTCTGAGTTCAGGCAGTCTACCAGCCTTGTCCTCCCAAAGTGCTGAGATTAACAAGGCATGAATACCCAGCTATTCAGTTGGTTCTTGAAGAGGGAAAGACTTCAGGACTTGGAAGTGAATGTTGGTGGCAGAAATGTAAAACACTAGTTGGGTGAGTTTTCAGAACTATAGGGCAGCTTTTTAACTGGAAGCCAGAAATCAAGAGGCCTGAAAGGAAACAAAGGGAATCCAAAGGAATGAAAGTAAGGTTGTCCAAAAAGTCTTCATTTTGTTTATTTATTTAGAGAAAGGGTCTTGCTCTGTTGCCTAGACTGGAGTGCAGTGGCACAATCATAATGCACTGCAACCTTGAGCTCCTGGGCTCAACTAACCCTCCTGCCTCAGCCTCCCAAGTAGGTAATTTTAAAAATTTTTATTTTAAGTAGAGATGGAATCTTGCTATGTTGCCCAGGCTGGGAAATCTAAGACTAAAAAAGGTAAAAAAAGAAAAGTCATGGATCACAGGGGTAAACCATGCAGAAACATAAATGTAAATTTCCTTCTGTTAAGATATTTAATAGAAACTGTTTGTAAACTTTTTTGTTTGTTTAAATATATTTATGTATATATATATGTATACACAACTTTAAGTCATGTATCATTTGGATTTTAATTGAGAGTCTTTAACATACATCAAAGGTTGGCAAACTATAGCTAATCCAGCTCACTGCCTGTTTTTCTAAATCCTGTAAGCTAACAATGATTCTTACATTTTTAAAGTGGGATGGGCACGGTGGATTATGCCTGTAATCCTAGCTTTTGGGGAGACTGAGGCAAGAGGATCCCTTGAACCCAGGAATTTGAGGCTGCAGTAGCTACGATTGTACCACTGCACTCCATCCTGGGTGACAAAGATGCTGTCTCTTTAAAAAAAAAAGGGGGGGGGTTGGAGAAAAATCGAAAGAATAATATTCTGTAACTTATGGAAAATTATATGAAATTGAAATTTCAGTGGCTGTAAAAAAGTTTTATTGTAACATAAACGGGTTTGTTATATGTCCATGGCTACAAAGCAGAGCTGAATAAATGTGAGAGATGATATCACCTACAAAGCCTAAATTATTTACTATCTGGCCCTTTAAAGAAAAAGTTTGTGAAACCCTGATATGCACACATGCGTTTCTATCAATAGAGTCGGAATTATTTTACCTAAATGCATATCATACATATGAAACCAGTTGTCTGAGTATTTAGGGTCTAACTGGTAGACACGTTACCAAAGCAATGCCCAAAGACAACTTCAGGAGTGGTGTTCTGAATCAAATGTAGAACACAAGCCACTGAGGTGGTTAAGGGAGAGACAGATTCTTGCCTCAGCTCAAATTTCTCCAGTGGCTCTCTTTTATCTAGTTATAAAGTCATTTGCTTGGCATTCAAGGCGCTTGAAGACCAGAGGCTACAATCAACTAGCCTTTTCTGCTCAGTATCATTAAATCACAGTACTTATTTTCCCGAACACCACGGTCTCCTACGCCTCTGTGCTTTTGCACATGCCAGGGCGTCCACCTATATGCCTGCCCAGCAAACCTTCTCATCCTTCAAGTCTCTGCTCCTGAAATCTTCCTGGATTTCTCCAGTCTCTGGCAGTGCTTCAAGGTTGCCACTGCACTCTGTACATACCTTCAATTATCTTGTACAGTGATCAGTTATTTGCATGTCTTTGACCAACAGACTGTAAGTTCCTTGATGGGCAGGCATTGTCTTTTCATCCTTAGATACCCAGCAGAATTACCAAACACAGAAGTAGACATCAAAGAAGTATTTCTTGAATGAATGAAATTTTAAAAATCATTAAATCTAAAAGTGAATTATGTTTGGTTCCTAAATTCTCTGCTTTGCCCAACTATCAAGACGCCCTTACCCCTTTCCCAAGCTGGGACACACTTCTGGCAGCTATGTTCCCAGCTGCACTAGCAGGGGCAGAGGCACTGGGTTATTCTAATTGTCTCTTCGCTGATAAAACAAGGTGCTAGTTGGCCAGAGCCCTAAACTTAGACATACATTAGCAAATCCTGACTGACAACAGCGTGAAACCAGCAGGACAAGTTTTAAGAAGTTGCAAAGGTAAGACGTGAAGGACAACGTGGGAGGAGGACCGGGCAGAAGGGGATTCAGGACGAGATCCATCTCACCCTCGGCGGAGGGAAAACCGAATGATTTCTACTGAGTGTCCCTAGTTTCTGTAATCTGTTTTCAAGAACTCAGAACTAAAAAGGAAACAAAGAACTAACTCGTAAACCCCTCCTCCTTCCTACGGCTCTGACATTTCCTCTGCGTAGGAGTTCGTTGCTCCAAACCCATCAGGCCTACGCCATGTAATCCGACGCGATCCGTGGGCTTGATGACTCACCACTGGAAAGCGCTCCCTGCAATCCCTCACAGTTGAGACAACTAAGTCCGAGATGGAAGCCAACGTGTGACTCACGGCAGACTCCTTGTAAGGCCCGGGCGCCGTCCATTCGCAACATCAGTCACTGCACATTAAATGCGGAAGACCCCTTCAAGTTCATTCATTCATTCATTCCACAAACTTTCGTGGTGATTTTTGCCCGCTTTGAGTACGGGCGGGAGGAGGGAAGAGGAGCTGACCAGACCCAAAAAGGGGCGACACACGCCGGGGAGGGACGCCACGCAGGCCGCGGGCGGACTCCCGGGCGGCGGGGACGCGCGGGGACCCGGCCGCGGGACGAGGGAGGCCGGCGGCTGGACACTACCTGGGGGAGAGCGAGTGAGGTTCTGGCCCTCCGAGTTGACCGCCTGCAGGTAGAAATAGCGGACCGGCAGGACGACGGCCGCCTGCAGCCCGGGCCCCCACACCAGGCTCCGCGGCGCGCTGACCAGCACCTCCGGGGCCCCCGCGGCCACCAGCAGGGCGAGGCGCAGTTGCAGCAGCAGGGCCCGCGGGAGGCGGCGCATGGTCGGCGGGGCACAACTGCGGTCCAGCTCTGCGGCGGCGAGGAGGGGCGGGCAGCGCCGCGGGCCGGGCGGGGACTGGGGCCCACCGCGGGGCGGGTCTTTCGGGCGGGAAAGTGCGGCGCAGGCTCCTTTTCCCGCCCGCTGTCCCGCCCCGGATCCCTCGGGCGGGAACGTGAGGCAGTGCCGCAATCACCCACTGCGCGCCCCGTAGGGGTCGACGATGGGCGCGCCCCTTCCTCCCCGCAGCCCCATAGGCCCCGTGGAGGAAAGGGGTGGAGGGGTCCGCACAGAGACCGAGGCTGCGAGTGTGCGCTGGCTGTTTATTGCCAAGGCCTCAGGCACGCCTGGCCTCCACCTCTAGTGATCTTTCCCTTTCTTTTTCTTCCTTCCTTTCCTTCTTTATTCTATTTTCTTTCTCTGTTTTTATACAGACAAGGGGGCTGGCTCTGTCGCCTAGGCTGGAGTGCAATGGCGCGACCACAGCTCACTGCAGCCTGGAACTCGTGGGCTCAGGAGATCCTCCCGCCTCAGCCTCCCGAGTAGCTGGGACTGACTATAGGCACACGACACCACGCTGGCTAATTTAATTTATCATTATTATTATTACTATTTGTAGAGACGGGGTCTCCCTATGTTGCCCAGGGTGGTCTTGAACTCCTGGTTTCAAGCAATCTGCCTGTCTCGGCCGCCCAAAGTGCCTGGATTACAGGCGTGAGCCACCGGGTCCACCACTCTGGTGTTTTTTTTTTGTTTTGTTTTGTTTTTGTTTTTTTTGAGACGAAGTCTTGATCTGTCACCCAGGCTGGAGTGCAGTGGCGCGATCTCGGCTCACTGCAAGCTCCGCCTCCTGGGTTCACGCCATTCTCCTGCCTCAGCCTCTCCGAGTAGCTGAGACTACAGGCGCCCGCCACCACGCCTGGCTAATTTTTTTGTATTTTTAGTAGAGAAGGGGTTTCACCGTGGTCTCTATCTCCTGACCTCGTGATCCGCCCGCCTCGGCCTCCCAAAGTGCTGGGATTACAAGCGTGAGCCACCGCGCCCGGCCCGCTCTGGTGTTTTTAAAGGACGTAGACCCGGTGGTGGTGGTTGTGGGAGGATGAAAGGGTCCCGCCCAAGATCGATGTAGTTTAGGGAAATACCTTTTCCCAAGGAATGTCTCCGAGTTTACAAGATGAGAGCCAAGGTCACGCCCCCCGCCCTCCCTCACAGCCCTCTGTTCACAGCAGCACCATTCTCTTGTGGCATGTTTTGTTGCTTTTCTGCTCAGCAGCCTTCCTCACAGAATTGTGATCCCCCCACCCCACTCCTCCCTTTCCCCCCTTCCTCCCGCACTCCCCTTCTTCCAGCAGGTGTTTACAGAACATCCATGGAGTTTGGGCCAAGCCCAAAGTGAGGAGCTGGGCACTGGGGTGGCAGAAGACCAGGCCTTGCCTTGAGCCCGTGTGTGAGCTTTACCTCAAAGCCAGAAACCTCCTGTTCGTCTGTAATCGAAGTGGGAGAAGGGGTGGTGGTGGTGGTTGGTCTCAGCCACCTCCACCACTCCTCGGAAGATGAACGCTGGATCCAGGAAGAGATTGTCAAGGCCACTATCTGCGTCTCTTTTTTCATCATTTTCTGTCTGGAATTGGTGGGTTCTTGGTCTCACTGACTTCAAGAATGAAGCCGTGGACCCTCGAGGTGAGTGTTACAGCTGTTAAGGTGGAGCGTCTGGAGTTGTTCGTTCCTTCCGATGTTCGGATGTGTTCGGAGTTTCTTCCTTCTCGTGGGTTCGTGGTCTTGCTGGCTCAGGAGTGAAGCTGCAGACCTTCGCAGTGAGTGTTACAGCTCTTAAGGCGGCGTGTCTGGAGTTGTTCGTTCCTCCCAGTGGGCTTGTGGTCTCGCTGGCTTCAGGGTGAAGCTGCAGACCTTCGCGGTGAGTGTTACAGCTCATAAAAGCAGCATGGACCCAAAGAGTGAACAGTAGCAAGATTTATTGCAAAGAGCGAAAGAACAAAGCTTCCACAGTGTGGAAGGGGACCTGAGCGGGTTGTCACTACCAGCTGGGGCAGCCTGCTTTTATTCTTTTATCTGGCCCCACCCACATCCTGCTGATTGGTAGAGCCGAGAGGTCTGTTTTGACAGGGCGCTGTTTGGTGCGTTTACAATCCTTGAGCTAGACATAAAGGTTCTCCAGTCCCCATCAGATCAGTTAGATACAGAGTATCCACACAAAGGTTCTCCAAGGCCCCACCAGAGCAGCTAGATACAGAGTGTCAATTGGTGCATTCACAAACCTCGAGCTAGATAGACACAGGGTGCTGATCGGTGTGTTTACAAACCTTGACCTAGATACAGAGTGCCGATTGGTGTATTTACAATCCTTGAGCTAGACACAAAGGTTCTCCAAGGCCCCACCAGAGTAGCTAGATACAGAGTGTCGATTGGTGTATTTACAGTCCTTGAGCTAGACATAAAGTTCTCCAAGGCCCCACCAGAGCAGCTAGGTACAGAGTGTCAATTGGTGCACTCACAGACCCTGAGCTAGACACAGGGTGCTGATTGGTGTATTTACAATCCCTGAGCTAGACATAAAGGTTCTCCACATCTCCACCAGACTCAAGAGCCCAGCTGGCTTCACCCAGTGGATCCTGCACTGGGGCTGCAGGTGGAGCTGCCTGCCAGTCCCGCACCGCCGTGCGTTCGCACTCCTCAGCCCTTGGGTGGTCGATGGGACTGGGCGCGGTGGAGCAGGGGGAGGCGCTCGTCAGGGATGTTGGGGCCGCACAGGAGCCCATGGAGGGGGTGGGAGGCTCAGGCACGGTAGGCTGCAGGTCCCGAGCCCTGCCCCGCGGGAAGGGAAGGCAGCTAAGGTCCGGTGAGAAATTGAGTGCAGCGCCGGTGGGCTGGCACTGCTGGGGGACCCAGTACACCTTCTGCAGCTGCTGGCCCGGGTGCTAAGTCCCTCGTTGCCCGGGACCAGCATGGCCAGCCGGCTGCTCCGAGTGCGGGGCCGCAAAGCCCACGCCCACCTGGAACTCCAGCTGGCCCGCAAGCGCCGCGCGCAGCCCCGGTTCCTACTCGCGCCTCTCCCTCCACACCTCCCTGCAAGCTCAGGGAGCCAGCTCTGGCCTTCGCCGGCCCAGAAAGGGGCTCCCACAGTGCAGCGGTGGGCTGAAGGGCTCCTCAAGTGCCGCCAAAGTGTGAGCCCAGTCAGAGGAGGCGCCGAGAGCAAGCGAGGGCTGTGAGGACTGCCAGCATGCTGTCACCTCTCAATTTTATCCAATTTGTTAATGGATTGTTAATAGATCTGAATCTGTTTAAAGCCAATGAAGATTCTCCTCTGCCTGAATGATCCAGAAGGAACTCACTCCCCAGAATGGACACAGGATTTCTGCACCCTGTTGGGGGAACTTAATGCCCAAAACATCAGAGCCAGGCACTGGACAAGCCTTTGTCCGCCTCACGGCTTTAATTGTGCTACTCAGCATTCTTGCTGTGACCAAGTTTTACCAGGGCAAAATCTTTCCCACATTTTCACAGTTCTCTTGACCTGTTTTAGTCATGCTAAGCAGTGGTTATGGACAGTGTTCTTTGTACTTTGGAAAGATTTTCAGGAACTGGTAGTCAGTTGCCGGTAAATTTTAGGGCTAACGTGTAACATTACTTGGTATTACTTTCACTGATAAATTTTATTTTGTGGGGGTGTCTCCTTGCTTTAAATAGAAAGCTTTGCTCTGTTCCAACTATCGCTTAAAAAATTTGTATGGAACACATTTTGCTCACACTCTTTCAAAATCTGACTTAAAACAATTTCCAGAGAAATAATCTGAGGTTTAGCTGGTACTGGAGGATAGTAAAACATGGCCGAATAAATTACATAACATTTGGGTTAACACCCAGTATTTTTTTTTTGAGAACACGTCAGGGAAGCCATATAATTGTACCTGAACACACTCATGTTTAGCAATACTAAGCCTGCACCAACCTGTTTTCTTTCTCATCTTAACCTGTCTCCAAAGAGTATATCTCTTCAGAGCAACCAGTGCCTTGACCAGACTCTTTATCATTAATCAAATTTCATTCATTCAACACATATTTATTAAATGCCTACCATATTTGAGATATTGTATTTTGACTTCAAAGTGCCTGTAGTTTAGTGGAGAAGAAAGACTAAGAGGCAATGTAAATAGCATATAGGTGGTAAAATATGGGCCTCAAGAACTGCAGGTCTAGGATTTTATCCCACTTACAAATTAACAAGTTGGCCTGTTACTGTTTCATGGATGCTGTCAAAAGATAACAGCACTCCTGTATCAAAGACCTTTATTATTCACTGCAAAAGCAGTAGCCAGAGCTTTATGTTGGTTTGCGTTTTGTTCCTATGCCTCCCAAGCCCTGTGGGGACAGTGCACACAGACTATGATGGATGCCTGAAGTGGGTTGCATTACAAGAGAGGAGCACTGAGCTAAAGGAATTTGCCTCTTTTAGGCTACACAGAATTAAGCCTCCTCTTTGAGGGTGGGGAGATGTTATGTCATCCCTCAACGTTGCTTGCTACAAACACTGCCCAGAGAAATGGACTGATAAAGAGCTGGATATTGGAGTGGCAGAACAGCAAGAATGATCAGAGAAGTTCAAGGTCCATGGCAGAAAGCCTGGCATACCAAGCAAGAACGATCAGAGAAGTTCAAGGGCCATGGCAGAGAGCGTTTTCCAACATAGTACAGTGTACTTATACACTACATATGAAGGCCAGCTAACCTAGTCTTGGGAGAAGCAAGAGAGGCTTCTGAAAGAGATGACATCTATGCCGAACCTTGAAGGTCAAATAGGTATCAGCCACATAAAGAGAAGGAGGAGAGCATTCTGGATAGCAGGAACATCATGTATAAAACTTTGAAGTAAATGATACACTCCGATAAGTTTTTCATTCCCTTTCACATTCATCTCCATATCGAACTCCAATCTCAAACACCTAGAATTAAAGTCAGTGTGTGACTCTGGAAGGTCTAGATTCAATACACTTCTGTGAATTGCACTGGCCTCTGGAATCTTTGCATTAATGTCACATAAAATTCACAGCTAATTATTGTCAACTCAGTTCATAACATTTACACCTTTTTGGTAACTCTTCTTTTTTTACTCCACAGTCCACCTGGTTAACAGTGAGGCTTTGTAACTGTAACTATGGCTACAGTTCATTGGCTCCTAGTTTGGAAACTGACTCATGCTGAACTAATCCCCTTTCCCTGGGAGTTTAAAATCAAGGTTAGGAGACTTTTAACATACCGACTGCTCTCCAACAGAAGCATTATAACCTTTGCTATTTTTTTCCCTCGTATTCTGAAAATAGAAGAGAAATACAGAAAACTCTCTGGGTTATGTACAGTGCACTAGAGTCTGGTACAGTTCATGAGCAGCATCTCTATCTCTGGTTTCTGAGACATCCTTGCATCCTTATAATAAATTCCTCTTTAACTTTAGAAATTGTGTAATTTTCTTTCTTTAATTTTTATTTATTCATTTATTTTATTTTATTTTGATGGACTCTCGCTCTGTCACCCAGGCTGGAGTACGATGGCGCGATCTTGGCTCATTGAACCTCTGTCTCCCAGGTTCAAGCGATTCTCCTGCCCCAGCCTCTTGCTGGGCCTACAGGGGCACACCACCATGCCTGGCTAATTTTGTAGAAATTGTCTAATTTTCCATGTCACTAATGAATAAAAAAACTTACATAGGATTAGATCTTATAAAATGCACAAACTTTATTTTAATAATTTCAATAATATTCAACCCACACTTTATATCATGACTTTATGTCATGCATTATGCAAGGTGCTAGGGATATAAACTCAGTCCCTGCCCTTCCATGTATTACAGTCTATAGGGTACATTTTAGATTGTGAGACTATTGATTTAAATATTAACTTCCATCCAGAACCAATTTCCTCCAAAACATTCCACCTTGAAATAATCAATTGTGCCCAGATTCTTAGGGTCGTATAAGAACATTGATTCTTCCACAGTCAACATATGGCCTGAAGGGAGGGGATGTCAGTTTCCAGAGCAAAGAAAAAGGGTCTACTGGGCAATCATATCAGTACCTACTACATCTCTTCAAAACATTTCTAGAATGGAATTGTAATTTCCAGACTGGAAAGATGACATAATCTAGAAAGGATGATTGGAGAAAAGAACATGGGCCTACAGGGAAACTTAGTGCTGGCATTTATATTGTTAAAACACAATGTTTTGTAGAATCAAGTATGATCATCAATTTTTTTTTTTTGAAACAGTCTTGCTCTGTCACCCGGGCTAGAGTGCAGTGGCACAATCTCAGCTCACTGCAACCTCCGCCTCCTGGGTTCAAGAGATTCTCCTGCCTCAGCCTCCTAAATAGCTGGGACTATAGGCGTGTGCCCTGATGCCGGGTAATTTTTTATCTTTAGTAGAGACGGGTTTTCACCATGTTGGCTAGGCTGGTCTCGAACTCCTGACCTCAAGATCCACCTGCCTTGGGCTCCCAAAGTGCTCGGATTACAGGTGTGAGCCCCTGCGCCTAGCCTATCATCAATTTCTTAAGAAAGGAAAGTAATTTATTAAATATTCTCCTGTACAGAAATCCTTTTAAAACTTATATTTAGTTTTTAATCTGTACACCCCCGATAAATAGTTGCACTTAAGTACATGAATAATAATAATTATTCTCATTTATTTATATATTTCTATATATATGTATATGTGTGTATATTTACAGTTCCTTCTTTGGAGGAAAGAAACTTCTCTCTCTTTTATCCTGTGCTCGAACATCCTCTCCCCCAACACCTGTCTACAAAACAACGAACATTAATAACCTAGTGTGTCCCTCCATGAGTACACATGCATATGCAGGTTTCTTGGTGAATGCTTTACAAAAATGGAATTTTACATTTCTCCCTCAACAGTACCTCATGGAAATTCTTCTAAGTCAACTTAGTGACATTGAAAATTAGACAATTTCTAAAGCAAAAGAGGAATTTTCAATGGCTTTCCGATATTACATATGTAAATGTTCTATAATATATTCAGTCATTTCTTAATCAGGTATTAACTTTGTTTCCAGGTTTTGCCACAACAAACATTGTAGCAATAAAAATCCTACATGCAAGTCTATACATACTAGTGTTTTTATTTCTATAGGAGCAATTTCTGGACCAAATGAAGGCAGTGATTCAGGATATTGGCCCACTTGAGGTCCTGATTCGGCAGCTTCCGGGTCATAACAGAGACAGCAGCTCCCTTGGCAGGTCCAATTCTGTGGCATGGTTTTTAGAATTGGTCCTGGAATTTCAGCTCAAAATCTATCTCCTTATCCCTATTAATGAGTTTGTGAGCAAAGTTTACAGTTTAATAGAACTTTTCCTTCTTTCTTTCCTTTCTTTCCTTCCTTCCTTTCTCTCTCTGTCTCTTCTTTCTTTTTCCTTCTTCTTTTTTTTTTTTTTTGTTGAGACGGAGTCTCACTCTGTCATCCAGGCTGGAGTGCAGTGGCATGATCTCCGCTCACTGCAGCCTCTGCCTCCTAGTTTCAAGTGATTCTCCTGCCTCCACTTCCCCAGTAGCTGGGATTACAGGTACCCACTACCACACCTGGTTAATTTTTGTATTTTTAGTAGAGATGGGGTTTTGCCATGTTGGCCAGTCTGGTCTTGAACTCCTGACCTCACGTGATCTGCCTGCCTTGGCCTCCCAAAGTGCTGGGATTACAGGCATGAGCCACTGCACCCAGCCTCCAATAGATCTTTTTCTATTTGAACCAGCTAGAGAGGATTCTATTGTCTATCACTAAAAATCCTAGCTGATCCACTGTATTTTAAATTTTAATAAAGGACAGTAAAAATATTTTGAATAACATGCTGTTGACATTCTCCTGTCCTTGATAGAAAAAGGGCTTTGGGTTGCTTTTCCAGAAAAGGTAAAAGATTAGTACAAATCTATTAATTAATTTGCTTGGGGGGAATTAACATTGCATGACTTATATTCAACTAGAGAGACCTGCTTGTCTTTCATCAGTGCTACTGGACAGTAGATGCCCAGCTCCATGTAGCTCCCTCTTCCTGAGACAGAGTCTCACTCTGTTGCCTAGGCTGGAGTGCAGCCGTGCGATCTTGGCTCACTGCAACCTCCGCCTTCCAAGTTCTAGTGATTCTCCTGCTTCAGCCTCCAAGTAGCTGGGATTACAGGTGTATGCCTCCGTGCCCGGCTAATTTTCGTATTTTAGTAGAGGCGGGGTTTCACCATATTGGCCAGGCTAGGCTGGTCTCGAACTCCTGAGCTCAGGTGATTTACCCGCCTTGGCCTCCCAAAGTGCTGGGATTACAGGTGTCAGCCATAACACCTGGCCCCTCTTCCTTTATAAATGTGTGAATCTCCAGAAAGAAATGTCAGACCTTCTTCATTCCTCTCCTATTATGCAACAAGGCACATTGATTTCCTGATGTTGGTTCGTTGCTTTTTGGGTATAGATAAGAAAGAAGCAAGCCACTGTTTTTTTAAAACCACCTATATGGCAGATCTCATTCAACAGCCATAAGAGAGACTGGTTTGAAAACTTATGCCTCCCCCGACCCCCCTAAATTTTATATTTTTCCTGAAACTTTCACACTTAAAAATAATCTTTTGGGCTGGGCACGGTGGCTCACGCCTGTAATCCCAGCACTTTGGGGGGCCAAGGTGGGCAGATCACGTGGTCAGGAGTTCGAGACCAGCCTGACCAACATGGTGAAACCCTGTCTGTACTAAAAATACAAACATTAGCTATGAGTGGTGGTGCATGCCTGTAATCCCAGCTACTCAGGATGTTGAGGCAGGAGAATTGCTTGAACCTGGGAGGCAGAGGTTGCAGCGAGCCGAGATCATGCCACTGCACTCCAGCCTGGGCAACAGAGCAAGACTCCATCTCAAAAAATAAATACATAAATAAATAAATAAATAATCATTTGAGGATGTGAATAAAACCAAATCAAATAGTGCATCTGTTTAAATCATTTATTTAAATACAGGCATTGTTTTAAATTTGCATCTTGTCTTTAACACATTTCATACCCAGAGAACAGGTCTGAGAACAAGTACATAAAAGAATTATTTGACAAAGTTTTAACAAAAGTGCTTACAGCTTATTTGTTTCAGATATACAGAACTGCCAGTCACAAAGAGCCACTAAGTGGCAATAGATTCACAAACTTGCCTGGGAAGTAAAATATTTTACATATTTACACTGTACATTTAAATGGGATATTCTGAAGCATTATTATTATCAATAAACTCTTAGCAAGAAGTTCTCTTAAACCCTCTGGCACATAACAAAGAATATTAATTTTATGGGGCTATGAGTTTTCCAGTTTGATTCCCATCTTTGCCATAACCTAAGTGGATTTTTACCCCCTCCAGTACACATATTTACCTCCTACACAAAGTAGCTTTTATTAGCTTATCACCAACCAAACCTTTGTTAGTAGCAGTTGGAATTTTGTTGGCATCAATGTATTTACAATGTAGGAGTAAATTATTTAGAAGGGAGTCCCTAAAAATTAAAATAATTTCATTAAACCCTATTTTAAATGGACTTTACAGTATAAAATTTATGGTTATAGAAATCTAGTATCTAAACAAGTTTATAACTTATAAGGTATTTATTAGGATTGATTCCCCTATGATTTACTCCATTTACATGAATGTTTATTTTAATAATGACTATATCTTTCCGAAAACAAGTTATGAATATAAAAATGACTATTATAAGTTACCGTAGCTATACCAAAAATGAACATTAAAATGCAGCGACTTATATGTTAAAATACATAGAAATTTGCTATACTTCTTTAACAAGTGCTTTATAAAAGTATAAAATTATAAAAGGTGCTATTTTCATGAATTTTGTGTTTTCCTGATACTTCAGCCAGATCAACATGCAAACGTTACAAATAGAGCAACTGAACACTGGCCATCAATTACCTTTGGATTTAAACAGTACATTCCAGCGCAGTCTGGGCCCCAAAGCAATTTCACCCTTACCTAACTTACCTAACTCTTAATATAGCCTAAACTCACTGAAAAATAAGCTAACTTCATTTCACCTTTTGTAGCATACACGTAGACTCAGAGTATATACTGAAATATAATTTGAAAGCTGATCATTAAAAAAATCAAGAACCTCAATATTAAAATATTAACTCTGAGTATCTTAAAATTGCATAGAAAACGTAGGTCATGGTTTATTAAAGTTTTACTTAAATAATCAGATAAATAGGGCTGGTGAGGTGGCTCATGGCTATAATCCCAGCAGTTTGGGAGGCTGAGGCGGGCGGATCACCTGAGGTCGGAGTTTGAAACCAGCCTGGCCAACATGGTGAAACCCCGTCTCTACTAAAAATACAAAAATTAGCTGGGCGTGGTGGCGGGTGCCTGTAATCCCAGCTACTCGGGAAGCTGAGGCAGGAGAATCGCTTGAACCTGGGAGGCGGAGGTTGCAGTGGGCCGAGATCGCGCCATTGCACTCCAGCCTGGGTGACAGAGTGAGACACTGTCTCAAAGAAAATAATAATAATAATAATCATAATCATAATAATCAGATAAATAGAAAAAGAGGAAAGGCAGAATTTACAAACATATATTAAACAAGAAATAGTGTTATTTATTCTTTACCATACAAATTTGCACTGAAAAGTTCACAATATTTGATTTTTGAGCTTTTTGAGCTCAGGATTGGTCAGAGCTTGAAGTTTAAAATAGTTGACAGATTTAGGGAATAGCTTTCATGTTAGTTACCTCATGTTCATTAGCTTTGAGTTGCATGGGAACCACGTAAAGTAACCCAGGCATTTTGCATCTAGGTAAGGGAATGATTCGAAGGATAATAATAACATAGTTCTTTCTTAAATCTCTATCAGTTCCGGATCTCTATACACTTCACCAACACCTATCATTATTCTTAGTTTATAATGATGAAACAGACTAGGTATAAAAAATGGAAAATTAGATTAGGTCGCAAAGCAAATATAAACCAAACGAGATAAAATCCACTCATGTTGACTACCATAGTATTGAGATCCAGGAATCCATGCTCTCTGTAGTTAAAGCAGATTATCTTCACTGCCGTCTATTGGTCTTTATCCTGAATTAGGAGAGAAATCCCCTGAGGTTCTGCACGGCAAATAAAGAGTTAGGAAAGCCAAAATATCAGTGGGCATCATAAGTGATTTACTCTAGATAAATCATTGAATCATAGTGACAAGCCCTTAGGAGCTCAGCCTTAGAATTTCCCAAGGGTTTGGTAGATGATCCTGCAGCAAAGAATGAATTCCAGGGTGTCAGATCTGACTTGATGGCATTTTAGGGACTTGGCCAAGGTTCCCACTTGATATTTGGGACTAAAATGTCCCACCTGAAAAGAAGTGTTCTACCTTGCAATTAAAGAAAATGTGGGCCAGGCACGGTGGCTCATGCCTGTAATCCCAGCAGTTTGGGAGGCCGAGGTGGGCAGATCACCTGAGGTCAGGAGTTTGAGACCAGCCTGGCCAACCTGGTGAAACTCCAACTCTACTAAAAATACCAAAAAAAAAAAGGAAAAAAAAATTAGCCAGGTGTGGTGGTGGGTGCCTATAGTCCCAGCTACTTGGGAGGCTGAGGCAGGTGAATTGCTTGAACTTGGGAAGAAGAGGTTGCAGTGAGCTGAGATCAAGCCATTGCACTCTAGCCTGAGCAACAAGAACAAGACTCCATCTCAAACAAAAACAAAAACAAAAAACAAAAAAGACTGGGCATGGTGGCTCACGCCTGTAATCCTAGCACTTTGGGAGGCCGAGGTGGGCAGATTGCCTGAGCTCAGGAGTTCAAGACCAGCCTGGGCAACACGGTGAAATCCCATCTCTATTAAAATACAAAAATATTAGCTGGGCGTGGCAGCGTGCGCCTGGGTGCACCTGTGATCCCAGCTACTCTGGAGGCTGAGGCAGGAGAGTCGCTTGAACCCGGGAGGCAGAGGTTGCAGTGAGCCCAGATCATGCCACTGCACTGCAGCCTGGGTGACAGAGCAAGACTCTGTCTCCAAAAAACAAAAACAAAACAAAACAAAACAAACAAAAAAAAAGAAAATGTGAAAATGGATAGTTCTGAGGAAATGGGAAAAGCCAGTTGCTGAGAGAACTGCAGTAAAGGTAAGTCTGTCCCATGAAGGGATACATACTTCCTATCTCTGCTCCTCAGCTATGTTCTCTTCATAAGCAGAAATTCTGTGACCAGGCAACTTTCTGTATGGTCAGGTTGCCTGGCCTAAGTCCTTGGCTTGACTAAAAGCCCTTAATAATCCAGCCAGTCCCCCACAGTTTCAGAGGAATTTCTAGGAGTGCTAACCTTCTATTGGCTTACTAGGGATTCAGGTCCTAATCTATAACCTCAACATGTGCTTTGACCATGTGCCTCCCAGGCTCCACTATGGATATAACAGGATGTACTTAGAAAATTCCTTTATCTTTTTTTTTTTTTTCCTTTTTGCAATCAGTTTCTCAGGTTAAAAAAAAAATTGCTTTATCTTTGTTTGAAAGAGAAGATCACCACCTTAAACTTCCTAATTGTTCATGAGTCAAACAGGATGATAATATTTACGCCACTGTTATCATCCCTACCTTTTACTTAATGTCATGAGTATAGGGTGTGGACCGGAAGAAGCAATACAGAGTTTCACAGTTGTGCTGGGTAATTCATAAGTTTTGTATGTGCCTGGGATATTAGGGTTGTAAATCACAATTAAAGACGAAAAATGTTAGGAGGGAAGTAAAGCAGAAAGCCCAAATCAGACAGTGAATCAGGGATTAAGTGGGAGTGGTGGAAAGGCAGGCTAAGAACATTTACAGAGACAGAAAATAGCAGAGACTCTCTCAAAACAAGAATTCATTGTTCTAGCATTCAGGAAGTGTCTATATAGGGTGTGGAGGAAAAAAAAGGAGATGTGGGACATTTCAGAGCAGACATTGCCCAGAGTAGATCTTTTATCCTCCCATGCACATGCACACGTACACCTTAGTTCCATTTTAAGCTTTTGGTGAAAAAGGTAAAGTATTTTATTGAAAAAGCATCACAGTTCTGACTCTTTGTCATTTTCATCCAGATAGTATTCATCATCTGTGGTTGTGTCTGTGTCACAATCTGAGTCCACTGTGTCTTCCTCATAGATATTAAGTGGTTCACTTGGAGATAAGCCATCTTCTGGCACCTGACTACTGGGAGAATTTGAGCTTAATGACTCTGAGGGGTTGGGAGGGTTCCTCAAATCATCTTTTAGGAAGCCAGGGTTCTTAAGAAAACTTGGTTTCCATAATCTTCCTTGTGTAAGTGACCTCTTTACATTTTCTAAGAAAGCTAACTGTTGTTCTTTCCCAAAGATCCCGTAGTCAATAGGTCTGTATATAGATGTTGCAGACCTGGGACCTGTTTTTGTCCTGCTGCGATAAGCCCAACTTTCATTTCCATCGCAGGAGGGGAGTTCAGAAAAAGATCTGAATCTTCGACTGTACCCATTGTTGACAGAGAATTCATTCCCAAGGGTCAGTTGACTCAGGGCATTGTCAATAGAAGTGCTTTCAGAAAAATGGCGCTCCCTGACTTTTGGAGGATGGCTTTTTCGTAGTAGATCGCCATGAACATTAATGCTTTTTAAACTCTTTGAACGATAGAGGTGTGGCTCAGGTTCCCACTCCAGAGATGAAGCACTCCTTTGTTGCTGCAGAAAACTGGCCAGTGGAATGCTTACTCTAGATTTCTGTGCAGGCTCCGGTGGAAAAGGAGGGCTCAGCCTCCTCTGATTGTCAGAGAATTCTGCTTCCCTGAGGCTGGTGAATGTGATGGGGGATGGGGCTCCTGATTCTCTTTCTAAATTCTCAGCTGCTGTGACTTCTTTAGAATTCTCATGCTTTGATGGTGATTCTGAGACATTTTTAAACTCATTCTGATGTCGTTGTGAAATGCTGTTAGACTTCTGGTTGCTGACGTGTGTAGAAGTTTCTCTGTTAGGTAGTACAGTAATGGGGAGAAGGTTCTCGGATTTTTTCACATGCTTTCCATCCTCACTCAACCTGCTTTCGCCAATGGACTCTGCAGATTTTGGAGTAGGCTCAGGGAACAGTGAGTTGCACTCCACTGTGCCAAGAGACAAATGGTCAAAGCCAGATCTGCTTCCACTTTGAGGGAAGATAGTAGCTACATGTCTTCTGGGGGTTACATCTTCAGCTGGGAATTTTCTGCTTGCTTTAGACATGGCTGCCAATCTGTGTTTAACTGAAGATCTATTTTCCCCCTTTACTAGGTCATCCAAGTTGGTTTTATTTTTGTTTCCTTCAGGAAGTGAAGGTTGATCCCAAGGTGACTTCTGCATTTTATCGTCAGCCTTCCTGCTTTCTGTCATATTTGCCTCCTGACTTCTTTGAGGTAATTCTCTCTGTTCAGACTGCAGACTCTCTAAGTTTGGTTCATCTGACTGAGTCTCCTCACCAAGCTGTAGTTTATGCAATGCTGGAGTAAGGGCAAAGACTTGACTCTCTGAGTGAGAAAGTGTTTTATTAGTCATTTTTTGGCAGTTGGTTCCAATGTCCCCTCTGCCTTCCCTAGGCTGTGATCCACTGGAGCCATCACCTACAGCTGTGGATGTGTGATCTTTCTGAGGACAATTCCCACTTCCAGTAAATGGAATGGCTCTACCACTCCCTGTACACTCCCAAGAACTTCTTCTGGTTTGGGAATTTCCAATATTAACTTCTGAAAGAGTTGGAAGACTAGAGGGACCACTGTTACTTGAATTAATGGAACGTTGACAATTTTCAGATTTTTCTTTGGATACATTTTTTCTCTGAAGCATCAATAAAGTATGCAGGGTTTCACTTTGCAACTTTTTGCCTCTTTCCTTCTTGTTTTCTGAATCACCTGGAGGTGTTTTAGCTAAATTATCTGAAAAAATCTCTCTAGCTTTAGATTCCTCTTCAGGAAGAGAAACAGCTGCCTCAACTGAAACCATTTCCTGTAATGTATGTGCTAGGGGCCCCCTATTTGATAATTGGAAGGCAGTCATATTTTCAGTGGTGAGTGTCTGATCAGAGTTGATGGACATCTTTAGATTTTCACATGAAGGTGTTCCTGACTGTTCTCGTGTAGAATAATTCTGTTTGTCTTTTTCTAAAGCATTAGGAAATGTTTCAGTCTCCACTTGAGTTGATTCTATAAGTAAATTAGTATTTTGTGCATACTGTTGAAGGAGGTTACAGAATTTTTTGCTGGGTTTCCTCGGTAGAGTGTAATATACTGAGACCACCTCCAGACATTTTACATTATCTTCATCACCAGAAACAGAAAACGTACTAGTCGTCTTAACCTTATGTAATGTTTTCCCACGTTCTTTTCCTGACAAGTCTGAGCAAAAAGGTAAAGGGTCTTCATTTGAAAGAGCAAATACACTTTTCCTGGAGGCAGCCATTTTACCTTCTTTCTCAGTGTATTCTTGGAAGTTTTCCTTTTGGTGTTGTCTTTTGGTTAAAGAACAATCTCTAACAGATGAGTCATTTTCCACAGGGCTAATGATTCTCTCCCAAGCCCTTGGTGTTAGCTCAGAAGCATCCGTGCCTGCAGTCAATGGCTTTTTTCTTCCTTCTCTTCCAGTTGAGGCATGTGGCTCCCCTGAGGGACATGACATAGCCCTGTTGATGAGGAATGGAAGTGGCCCTTTTCTAACGGAAGTAGATCCACTGCTTTTTACATTTGTCATTCTCTCTGTGGCTTCAGATGCTCCCAGGGCTGAGTCTGAAACGACTTTGGAACATTCATTCGCTGACTCAGGAGAACTGGGACTAAATTTGTTTAATGTGTAGTTCCCCATTGCATCTTCCACATTATTTTTTATTTGGAAGGGAGGTGGCACATTCCTCAATGAAGCAGCCATTATTTTACTTCCTGACTGCCTGCCATGTATGAGAAAACTGCTTGATTTTCTTGGCAAGGTACAATAAATTGTGTCAAGCTCAGAAACTTTGGAATTGCTTTGATTTGTTTCAATGAGGCTCCTGTGATCACTGGTGGGTACTGATATACTTTCTGTTTTGCTTAACTTTTCAATACAGGATATACGATGCCTTATTTTTCCTTTTCCTCTTTCATTCCTAAAAGGAGAGTGTGGATGGCATTTGACATTAACCACTTCATCATGTGTAGGCACATGACTATCATTTCTCTCTTGGTTTTCTGAATGGCTTACAATAAACTGATTCTTTTGGTTCTTCCCAGCATTGTCTTTTTCTTCTCTTTCTCCTAGCAATGGATCTTTGTCTGAAGGACTTCTGGAGAACACTGTCATAGATGGAACCCCAGGAGCATCAAGGGAAGAATTCTTTGATGGTGAGGAATCTGGTAGTGCAGCTGATGACAGATCTAAAGAATCACACGAGGTCTTGTGGCCAGGAGTCAACTTGCCACAGTTGGTAGAATGAATTGTAGCACATTGCTCTCCCTCAGTATCTAAAATAACAGGCTTTTCTGGAGATTGTGCATTTTGAGTATCAGTCGGTGCAGAGCTCCAGTGGTTATTTGTAATAATTCTTGAAATATCTTCATTACTTACAGTTAATTCCTGGTGACAACCTTGGTCTGTCCTGGGGAAAGATGGTGGTGTTCTGTGTTCCTGAATGAAAGGAAGGGAAGCCGTTGAGCCAAGTTTTCTGTTTTCAGTAAACCTCTTGTCTTGTTTAATGTCATTGGATTTATCTTTGTGCGGTATATACATTTTGGAGGTATCTTTCCTGGAAAAGACTCTGAGTGACTTTTTTGAACTTATTGTGGTAGATGCATTAAAACCAAACCCGTTGCTCTTGGCTGAGTCCTGGGATAAGGGATTTTGAAAATCAGGTAGAGAGTTTGAGATCCCTGTCTGTGAAACAGGTTGGGGTATTTCACCTGCCTTGTTTGTCTGGTCCATCTTGCTTAGCTGTTTGTCTTCTTCTGAAATAGATTTATTTAAGTCTTTCTCATTATTCACTTCTGTGACCAAGATATTGGGCTGGCTTTTGGCAAGAGGCAGAGAGTCAGTTGAATTGCTGTTGGTCACAGTGACTTCTGTATCGCTTCTAATTGGATGAGAGGCAGGCTTATTTGGAAAAATTTTCTTCAAAGTGACTATGGGATTCTGCAAGTTGGGACTCTGAGGATTCCTTCTGTCATCAGAAATCTGGGAAAAGGAAGTTTTGGATGACGATGCTAGAGTCTGAGCAATTCCAAATGAGGAAGCTTCTTTGTTTATATGTACTTCTATAGGAGAACTGTCCTGTTGACTTACCAACTCACTGGATTTGACGTGATAGCTTGAACCAGTCATGGAGCAAACATTTGGTGTGCCAAAATGAGGAGTCAGCTGGGTCTCATTACCATGTGATACCGCCATGCTATCCATTGTGGATGTCTGCCAGGGATGTGGCTCTTCTTGGCCTCTGGAAACATCTGTTCCATAACCAGAAGAAAATGATTCCCAGTGTTCAGAAGAAACATTATGGCCGTGAATGGCTGATACACTATTTGCTTCCATGGAAATCATTTCAAAGTCTCTGTCAGAAGAACTGAATGATTTCCTGCTTCGATGAAAGTCAGACCAGAAAGAATGTCCTTTCTCTTGGCCCCAAAAAGGACCTTGTCCAAATCTCCCCTGTTCTCCGCTTCGTCCAAAGGTATTGCTGAAGAAAGATCTAGCAAATGTGTTGCTTTGATGGTAGAATGGCATGTTCTCTGAGTTCTCAAAAGTGTCAGGACTCATTGCATTCTCCATGGGAGCATTTAAACTAAGATGTTGGTAAACATTCTGTGAATGGTATGATTCATATCTCTTATTCTCCTGAAAACCCCTGGGATACACATACTTGTCAGCAGGGTCAATTTCCATTGGTGATGGTGCCCTCAGGAACTCTTCCTGGTTCTCCCTGTCTCTAGAGGAATCTGATCTGTTCCATATGATGGATGATAAAGGAGTTCTCTTTGGACTCTGCTGGTGCCTTGGTGGTGTAAACCCACTCTTGCTCTGAGTTCTGGCTGGAAAATGTAAGCTTCTTGCTGTGAAATGCCCTGTGGCTGGTAAGGCTGACCGTTGCCTGCTGTCAAAACACAGCGAAGTACTGCCAAAAGTATTCTTTTGCACATAATCTTCCTTAAAGACTCTGGGCTCCCTTGTCCTATACATATCATAAATTGTCCTTGTCCTAGGAGAAAAGGTTTTAAAACCTTCCCTATGAGTTCCTGGTCTTAGGATGTCATAGATAGACATATTGGAAGTTTCATTATAGAGTTTTTTGTGCCTTTCTGTGATATTACCATGTCTGTTACCACTGGAATAAAAGTGACTGAACTGTGTTCTTGATCCATAGTTGAGGGGTGTTCTGGTATTCACTGAGCTTGCAGACTGTTCCTGAGCCAATTTGCTATCCAAGTCATCTAAAACTGAAAAGAGAATGTGAGTCAACTTTTTTGTATATGTTTTTACAGTTTAATAATAATTTGAGTTGTTGAAGGCTCCTTTTCAAGAAACATAATCATTTATAATTTTATTTTTTATCATATTATAATAAATGTTATAACATTAGTTTTGATTATATTTTCAAGATAGTCTGACATTTACAAGACAGTAGTGAAAATTTCTTTCCTACTTTTTCAAATCACATTTTTTTTCAAAGTAAACCTTCCATTAACGCCCTAAGGAAATAGAACTATAATCTTCTAACAATGAATGTTAATCATGTTTTTTTTAGTGCATCTAAAGTGTACTGAGTTTTTTGAACATATGGACCAGTAATAAAAGGGAATTAATAATGCAGATATTGAATAACTAGACAATTGCTAGTATTATTAAGCCTTGTCTTTCTGTTTCTTTCATGTCACTAGGTTGCTACAATATTTCCAGCTGTGTATACCTCCTGGGATCATAATAGAAATGAACCTCTGTAAGTAGCATATGATTTCTAGGTTGTACTATTAAGAAAAAAGTATTACCACTAAAAGCTTAGCACCTAATTTATGAACATACTTAGTTGGATGGATTGGAGCAATATATATAATTAAAAGTGCTATATAATATTATTAAATGATATGCCAATGGTAGATTTTTTTTTCTGGAAAAATTAATACCCATTAACACTCCTATAAAATAGCACTTTCTATGTGTCAGGCAGAGTCCTAAACCCTTAATATATTAACTCATTAAGTCATCACACAACCTTAGAAGGTTGGTCCTATTACTATTCTTATTCTATAATGAGGAAACTGATGCAAGAAGAGATTAAGCAAATTCCTAAGATCACACAGCACTGGGATTTGAACCCAGACAGTCTGTTTCCTGAATCCATGCATACAACCACTGTCCAGTGCAACCTCTGTGCCATAAAAGCTCCTTTTTAGGCCCGGCACGGTGGCTCACGCCTGTAATCCCAGCATTTTGGGAGGCCGAGGCGGGCGGATCATGAGGTCAGGAGATCGAGAACATCCTGGCTAACATGGTGAAACCCCGTCTCTACTAAAAATACAAAAAATTAGCCAGGCGTGGTGGCGGGCGCCTGTAGTCTCAGCTACTCGGGAGGCTGAGGCAGGAGAATGGCGTGAACCCGGGAGGCGGAGCTTGCAGTGAGCCGAGATGGCGCCACTGTACTCCAGCCTGGGCGACAGAGCGAGACTCCATCTCAAAAAAAAGAAACACACAGAAAAAAAAGCTCACTTTTCATATTTTGCTCTTTATGAACCATACAGATGATTTTACTATGAGACGAGCTCATAGTTTTACAAAGACGTGAAGTTGCTGTTGTCAAATAATGATTACTTTTCTCTCGGTAGCAAAGTCAGGGGGTGGTGTCAAAGTCAGTGCCCAGGGGCCCCCTTATGATAACTGAAGACGTAGACCAGGCCCAGACCCAGGGCTGATGCTCTCTAGGACCACAGCCCCTGTGATCTCAGACAAGCCACAGCATCCTTTTGGTAACACAGTTGGCTTTTCTTTGAATTGTATCAATTTAATTGTATTTGACAAGTTTTCCTCAATAAAAACCCATTAGACTTTGAATAGAATCATAATCTTTTGAGGTTTGTAGACTCGCTAAGACCCACTCTATAATAGATATAGTTTACTATATTCATGTTCAATAAATACGAATAAATTAAAAATTTCATTTCAATTGTATAATGACAGGAAATGTAAGTGTCTGAGCACATATAGGTGAAATGTACATGCAACATGCCAATTATGTGAGGGCAGATGCTAAAGGGATTTAAAAAAATCTGTTCTGGATTTTTCCCTATCCTATTTTATTTGCAAGTTGGTGTTATTGAGTTTGTACAACCAAAAGAAAAACTGATCTTGAACATTAAGGATATGTAATTAAGGAATTCTTTAGGGAATAATCTGTCAATGTTTTAGTGAAAAATATTTATTTACCCCTAGGACCTGAAGTAATTTTTCCCTATAGCCACAATAAAATAATCAAGCAATGCTGAAGTATAAGGTGGGGCAAAAAACAAAACAAAACTGCATAATGAATAAAAATCTATCTTTAAAACAAATTATAATGAAAATCTCTTTGACATCCATTCTCCCTTTCAAGCTGTTTATGTTTTTCTTTCCCCTTAAAGTCTTGGCTGACTACAAGAGCAGAATGTATTTAGAACAGAAAATACAGAAAAGTATAACAATATAAGTAAAATCGCCAGGAATTCTACCTAGAGGTAACCATTCTTAACATCCTCGTGACAAGATTTTAAATTAAAGCCACTTAGAATCCCAAACTATCAATGCTGTTCACTCACCACTCCTGACATCAGAAAAATTCCTGTTCTGCTTGTCTACATTATTTTCAGAAAGGCCACATTATTATTATTTTCTCATTCCATAAACAGTAGCTCTCCTCTTTCAACAAAACCTTCATTTTGGAACAGAGATTTTCCTCTGTTCTCTGCCAGGAAGCATCTTACTGAAGAAGGCCCCTACGTTGACTGTCCAGCTGACTGTCTCTTCCGGACTGCTGTCCCACACAATAGGGGCCAGGCGATGGTATTGCCTTTGCAAACTAAATGAAGTTCCTCAAAGTGAAGCTGGTGGCGACTTCAGAGTTAACTTTTCAAATGGCCGGGTTTATATAGAATAACCTTTGTAAAAGTAAACTGTGATCATATAATGATAAGATACATGTGCATTTGGAACGCCACTGCTTTTGGAACCTGTTTCAGTTTTTATCATCATACAAGGTTAATTGTCTAATGTCAATTAGATTTTATTGCAGTGCATTTGGGTCCTAATCTGGAACAATAAAAGTCTATTAAACAGCAAACTTTATAGATGTATTTCCTAAAGATGTATTTCCTTTTTACCTGAGGTTAATTTTTTTTTTTCTGCTTTCTCTGTCACCCATGCTGGAGTGCAGTGGCGTGATCTTGGCTCATTACAACCTCCGCCTCCCAGGTTCAAGCAATTCTCCTGCCTCAGCCTCCCAAGTAGCTGAGATTACAGGTGCGTGCCACCATGCCTAGCTAATTTTTGTATTTTCAGTAGAGATGGGGTCTCAAACTCCTGACCCCTAAGGTTAAATATTAAACATTATTACTACTCCATATATTTATCAGTCCTTGATTCAAGAATATTTGCTTAGATTATATTTAATCATAAGATTCTTAATACTTGTGTTAATAACATATCAGCATCCTCTTCAAATAAGCTAAACATGAGGATGTAAAAAATAAAGTACAGTGTTTGATATGTTTTGAGTAGTTTAATACAAACTAGTTATTGTTTACTTCCTTTAGTATCAGTAGTTGCAAAGGCAACTTAATCCATGAACTTACCTTGGAAAAACTCATTCTCTAGCAGTGAAGCGTCCCACGGTGGAGGCATGCCACTCTCCTCCCTCATGACTGCTGGCTTTGGGACAAATGCACTGTCAACTAGTTGATTTTCCAGAGGTGAATTGTATATTTTTGCCTGCTAATTTTAAAGCAGAGAACACAATATTATTTCTGAGCCTTCACCAGTCAAAATACTCACACGCTCCCACCAAACTGTCCCAAGCTTAGAAGTATTAGTCTAAGGACTGCAAATCCATTTTTCTAATATTTATTTCTCAATTTACAATGTGTTGTTTTTGCTATTTGTAACTGATCTGCAACTTCTCTATACCTACATTAATTCTTTCCATGATAAGACTTCAGGCAAGGTACTGAGCCTTTCTCTGCCAAAGTTTCCTATGAACTTACACAGCACTGTCAGAGGCGTTTGAATCAGGGTAACTCCATCTTGAATAGGGGCTGTGTAAAATAAGGCTGAGACCTATGGGGCTGCATTCCCAGCCGGTTAAGGCCTTCTAAGTCACAGGATGAGACTGGAGGTCGGCACAAGGTACAGGTCATAAAGATCTTGCTGATAAAACATGTTGCACTAAAGAAGCCAGCTAAAACCCACCAATACCAAGATGGCAACAAGAGTGACCTCTCTGGTCATCCTCACTGCTATACTCCCGCCAGCGCCATGACAGTTCAAATGGCATGGCAACGTCAGGAAGTTGCCCTATATGGGCTAAAAAGGGCAGGCATGAATAACCCACCCCTTGTTTAGCATAATATCATCAAGAAATAATCATAAAAATGGGCAACCAGCAACCCTCGGGGCTGCTCTATGAAGTAGCCATTCTTTTATTCCTTTACTTTCTTAATAAACTTGCTTTTACTTTACGGACTCGCCCTGAACTCTTTCTTGTGCGAGATCCAAGAACTCGCTCTTGGGGTCTGGATCTGGACCCTTTTCCGGTAATATCTTCCTGGAGACCACGGAAGGGCCAATACTAAGGAAACCTTCCAACCAAAGGCTAACTTTGGGTAAGTGGTGGGGTGCAGTAACAGCATTACACAGATCTTAGTGGGGGTTCCTTGCAGAGAGGAAAGAAATTGACCCCTCTTGAGTTTGGAGTGCTGTCTCCATGGCTCCAATGGCTTGGATTTTGGATTTCCTAACATTGTACCTATTTTTTCAAGACCCTGTTAGCTAGAACTCATAGTGGACCTTAAGATTTGTGAACTTGGCCATGTGCGGTGGCTCACGCCTGTAATCCCAGCACTTTGAGAGGCCGAGGTGGGCAGATCACTTGAGGCCAGGAGTTCGAAACCAGCCTGACCAAAATGGACAGTGGTGAAAACACTGTCTCTACTAAAAATACAAAAATTAGCTGGGTGTGGTGGTGAGTGCCTGTAATCCCAGCTAATCCAGAGGCTGGGCCAGGAGAATCGCTTGGACGCAGAAGGCGGAAGTTGTAGTGAGCTAAAATCGCGCCACTGCACACCAGCCTGGGCGACAGAGCGAGACTCCGTCTCGGAAAAAAAAAAAAGAAAAAAGAAAAAAAGAAAAAAAAAACACAAAAAACAAAAATACAAAAATTAGCTGGACACGGTGGCAGATGCCTGTAATTTCAGCTACCTGGGAGGGCTGAGGCAGGAGAATCGCTTGAACCCGGGAGGCGGAGGTTGTAGTGAGCTAAGATCATGCCACTGCACCCCAGGCTGGGAGACAGAGGGAGACTCCGTCTCAAAAAACACATACAAAAAAAAAAAAAAAAAAATTGTGAACCTGAGGATTTATGGGGAAAAATGTGTTTCTATTAGAGGTCATCTAGAATAGGGGTCCCTGACCCCTGGGCCGTGGGACCGGTACTGGTCTGTGGTATGTTAGGAATCAGGCCGCACAGTGTGGGGTAAGGGGCCAGCATTACCGCCTGAGCTCCGCCTCCAGTCAGATCAGCCCCGGGATTAGGCGTTAGATTCTCACAGGAGCGCTAACCCTATTGTGAACTGCACACGCGAGGGATCTAGGTTGTGCTCTCCTTATGAGAATCCAACTAATGCCTGATGATCAGAGGTGGAACAATTTCATTCCCAAACCATCCACCACCCCTTTCTGTGGAAAAGTTGTTTTCCATGAAGTGGGTCCCTGGTGCCAAAAAGGTTGGGGACTGCTGATCTAGAATGGTAGAATCCCTCAGAGGGCCATAACGAGCTGATTTGGTAGTTCTGAAACAAAGTCACTCAAAAGTATGACTGTATAAATAATAAATGGCTTAAAAAAAACCTATTGTTTTTCAATGAAAGGATTTAGGAGAATGATATAGAACTAAATTTGTTTTCCTTTATTATTATTATTTTTATTTATTTATTTATTTATTTTGAGGCGGAGTCTCCCTCTGTGGCCCAGGCTGGAGTGCAGTGGCGCAATCTGTGCTCTGCAACCTCCACCTCCCTGGTTCAAGCAATTCTCCTGCCTCAGCCTCCTGAGTAGCTGGGATTACAGGCGCACGCCACCACGCCTGGCTAACTTTTTTGTATTTTTAGTAGAGATGGGGTTTCACCACATTGGCCAGACTGATCTTGAACTCCTGACCTCAGGCAATCCTCCTGCCTCAGCCCCCCAAAGTGCTGGGATTACAGGCATGAGCCACCTCACTCAGCTATTATTATTATCTTTGTTTACTAACAAATGTTTATCTTGATTTCATAAAATCTAATCACTGCCCTACTTTCAAGCTTTTGTCTTCATAACCTTGCGAACATTATCCACTCCCACGCCTTCACTTTCTTGTGCCAAAACTCCATTTGCATTTCCTCTGTCAAACTGGCTCTGTCACTCATGACTCCACTTTAACTCATCCTGCACTCATCCACTTCCCTTTCCAGTCTTTATTTTCAGCTCACTCTGCTACCCAGTGCTTGCCTCTTGAATCCCTCTCCTCTACCTCAAAAGTTCCCTTTCTATTTGACCTTCACCACTACATTTTGTCTCATCTTTCATGCCTAAGACCACATGTCGATCCTTTCCGAAGCTCCGACTTCTTAATTTCTCCATAACAGGTCTGTCTGATTCCACGCCGCCAGTTCTCTTAACCCCTACATTCCTTACGACCTTGTATTTTCACTCCTGCTTGTTTTCTTTCTCAAGGTCTAGGTCAGTTATTTCCTACAGAAACCTGCCCAAATTTCATTGACCTATGGTTTTCAGTTCTATGAGCAAGCCACAATTGACTACTCACAAAGCAGATTTATTAATAAGGAAGGAGTGCTCCCATGATAACTTATTGGTCACTGAATATGATTTAGCATACTAATATAAAATTCAGAAGTAAACAAATGTTAAAAGCAAAACACAACGATAATGGGATACTGATTAGAGGTAATAAAACCTCAAACTAATCATTTGAGAAATCAGATCAGTTAAAGTTAATTCTTTCTACCCTACATCAAAGTGTTCCCTTTTGTCTGTCCAACTCAGAGGTTACCCTACGTCAATAATTGTTAGTATTAGTGATAATAACAATTAGTCACAGGTCTTATAAGTCCTTTCTTCTCAAATCTGCAATTTTGGTAGTTGGTGCAAAGTAGATATATCTGATTAAGAGAACAGTAGGCATAATTCTCTCTTGACCATTTAACGTCCAAACAATCTTTTCTCTATGTGTGTAGATGAGTACATTTCTTGTGGCCCCCAGGATCACATTCCTTTGTAATGATAATACATATAGTGAAATGAAAAGTACGTGAACAGAGGGATCACGTGAAGAGATGACCCTCTCTAGATTGGGAAGAATTACTACTCTCTAGAGACCCTGAGTATAATTTCTTCTGGTTTTATTTCTGACCAGACCCTCTACTTCAAGATCTACCTTACTCAAACAACATGTTCAGGATGCTTTCAACACACAAAGATGTAAATTATATAGCTAGCAAGAGAAAATACCGAGGTTTCATTTACACTCAACTGTAACTCTGCAAGGGTGACATTAGTGATTAAAAAAAAAAAAAAAGGAATTGTTAGTCAGTAGTCAATAGTAGGTATCAGACATAAAGATTGAAAATTATCACTACTCTATAGACTCCTAATTTTTATTTAAGCTATGTGTGAGATATTATTATTATTGTTGTTAGCAGCAGCAACTAAACATTGATTATTCTAGGCAACGTGTTAAGGGCTTTATGTGGGTTACTTTAGTTCATTTAGTTTTAACTACCCTATGGAGTTGGTACTCTTATTATCCCTACTTTGAGAAAACTGAGGTTTCAAGAGGTCAGGTCATTTGCCTTTGGTCACACTGGTGGAGGGAGGAGGTTCATTTCCAGTTTGTCAGATTCCAGAGCCAATGCTGAAATACCTCATTCTACTCATGATCAAGTTTTGCAGTTCTTGGCTTATTAGTGCATTACATCCTTGTAGCAGGCATTCTCTGAAGCCAAACACAGGTCATAGAGCTTCTGGGAAGCACCTGAAGTTTCTTGTGACCTGGAAGAGAAGTAAATCTTTCCAGGGCCCAGAGCAGACACCGACTGATCCTCATTAGGGCTCAGTTTTGGACTCAGAAGCCCCCTCAAAATAATGCTCCGTGCTTTGGAGTTGCCATAAAAGGTGAAGCCTATTTCCCAGCCCTGGCCTAGAGCATAAGGAGGTTCAAACACCTCTTTGCAGCACAATTGTGTCAAAATCCTTTCCAATTTTTTTTTGTTTTTTTAAGAGACAGGGACTTGCTCCATCACCCAGGCTGGAATGCAGTGGTGCAATCACAGCTTACTGTAACCCCGAACTCCTGGCTCAAGGAATCCTCCCACCTCAGCCTCTTGAGTAGCTGGGGCTATAGATGTGTGCCACCATGCCTAATTTTTTAATGTTTTGTAGAAATGGGGTTGCTATGTTGCCCAGGCTGGTCTCAAACTCCTGGGCGCAAGCAACCCTCTCACCTTGGCATCCTAAAGTGCTGGGACTACAGGCATGAGCCACCACGCCCAGCCTCCAACTTTCTTGTATTTGAACAAATTTACTCATTTATTTTTAATATACTTAAAAAATCCTCTCTTACTGAATCCTTATAACAAATTTGTGAATTAAGTAGGAATTATCATTCCCATTTTTTCAGATGAGGAAACTGTATCTCATGCAAGTGCCTTACTGAAGTCACATGAATAATCTATATGGTGGCACTGGCTACTCACTCATATGATCTGATCCCAAACCCTCTTCTTTCCATTACTGTTTTTTTTTTACTGTTATTTCACTAATGTACATATCTTCAGTTAGATGGTAAACTCTCTGAAGAAAGGAATCTTGTCTTAGACATTCCATGCCTTTCATTGTATATGGCATGATACTTTGCACATAGTTATGAATTGATTTATGATATACCAAGGTAGAAAACTAACTATATAAGGCTGTGTGTGGTGGCTCACGCCTGTAATCTCAGCATTTTGGGAGGCCAAGGTGGGCAGATTGCTTGAGCTCCAGAGTTCAAGACCAGCCTGGGCAACAGGCTGTCTCTACCAAAAATACAAAAACTTAGCAGGCTTGATGGCACATGTCTGTGGTCTCAGCTACTTGGGAGGCTGAGGTGGGAGGATCGCTTAAGCCCTGGGGGCAGATGTTGCAGCAAGCAAAGATTGTGCCACTGCACTCCAGCCTGGGTGACAGAGTGAGACTCCATCTCAAAAAATAAAGAAAACTAATTATATAAGATTGCTAGTATATATTATTACAGAAATTGAGACACTGAAGATTTGTAATATTAGGATTCAGAAAAGCACGTTGGAGGGACAGCATAGTGGTAAATCACATGAGCTCTACATAGGTTCCAATCCTGGCTCTGCCCTTAATATTTACATGACTTTGGGCAAGTTATCTAATCTCTTTGTACCTTAGTTTCTTTCTTGGTAAAAGGAAAATAACAGCAACAATAACAATACCCATTGCCTAGGGTTGCTGTATGAATTAGGTGAATTAATATTAATAGTCGTGATGCATTTAGAATGATGTCTAGCACTTAGTAATCCTTACTGTTGCTGCTACTATTCTTTTGTGGTTATAGAGAATTTCCTGGAGGACTCCTGTTGATGCTGGCAGCCAAATGAGGTAGAAAAGTATCCCACAGGATGAGAGGCCAGTTGCAAAATGCTGGCTTTCAGGATCTCAGTTACATGGTACATAAAACAGGCTGAACAAAATGAGGCATTTTACACAACTCCAATTCACTCCACTGATACTGTCTGCGATTCTGACCTGACTAGACAAACAAACCTCTGTTACAGAGTAGCCTTAGAGTACTTGAGAACTTCCTAGGGCAGCCAAACCTGTAGAACAGCTGTCAGAGCCGAAGCCTAAACTCACTGATGTTATCAAATGCCTTGGTAAAATCAACAAATTAATTTTTCAAGGTGTTCCTGAATTTGTTCCGTGTCTGTTTTCCTGCACAGATCATATCCACCAATGTAGCTGCAACTTAAAACCACTCATTCATTTCTTCTTTCAATTACTGAGTGTTCAGTTTGTGCCAGGCAGTGGGAATACACAGGCTGATATGGTTTGGCTATGTCCCCAACCAAATCTCATCTTGAACTGTAGCTCCTATAATTCCCACGTGTTGTGGGAGGGACCCAGTGGGAGACGACTGAATCACGGGGGGGCGGTTTCCCCCATACTGTTCTCGTGGTAGTGAATAAGTCTCATGAGATCTGATGGTTTTATAAGGGGTTTTCCCTTTAGCTTGGCTCTCATTCTCTCTTGCTTGCCACCATGTAAGATGTGACTTTCACCTTCTGCCATGATTGTGAGGCCTCCCCAGCCACAGGGGACTGTGAGTCCATTAAGCCTCTTTTTCTTTAAATTACCCAGTCTCAGGTATCTCTTTATCAGCAGCATGAAAACAAACTAATACACAGGCCCTGCCTGAGGAGCTCACACCCATCTGGACAAAAAGCCCAGTGTAAGAAGTGCCACATTGGAGGTGTGTTCCTAAGGGTACAGAGCTGGCAGTATCACTGAACAGTAGCCAGAGTTTGTTCAGAGATAAAGAGTAGTCAAGTGGCCCAGCCATGCTCCTAAACATCCTGCAATACACAGGAGTCCAGAATGTCAATGGTGCTGAGGTTGAGAGAAACCCTGGGCTAGATGATCTCTAAGTGTTTCTCCAGCTCTAAAATTTCTGTTTTCTGAAGTTTCTATGTTTCTTTTGCTTCTTTTAAGCTTCTGAAAATGTTTAAGTAGCAGCTTCCTTCTTTTTTAAGTGGAAGATCATCTAATAATATAGTATAACTTCCCATCAAATAGTGGAATCTGCTTGTACCATTCCTGCCCGGCTGCCAACCAAGTGATGAGAAGTTCATCACCTCAAATCTCGGGGAGAATCGCTATGGCATCAATGGTTAATTTCCAGCTCTCTGTGGGGTTGAGGGGATAGAACTTCCTTGAATAAGTAAGAGAAATCTACATGTCATGCAGAAGTCTTATTTTAGATAGTACTTAAAAAATTTAGAGATAGTACTTTCATTGTTTTCTCTCTCTCTCTCTCTCTCTGCTTTTCTTAATGTTTCTTTTTCTTTCTTTTTTTTTTTTTTAGAGACAGGGTCTCTCTCTGTTGCTCAGCTGTAGTACAGTGATGCAATCATAGCTCACTGCAGCCTCCAACTCCTGGGCTCAATGATCCTTCCACCTCAGCTTCCTGATTAGCTGGTACTACAAGTGTGCGCCACCAAACCTGGCTAATTAAAAAAAATTTTTTTTTTGTAGAGACAGGGTCTCACTATGTTGCCCAAGCTGGTCTCAAATTCCTGGCCTCAAGCAATCCTCCCACCTTGGCCTCCCAAAGTGGTGGGATTATAGGCATGAATCACTCTTCCCAGCCTCTCTCTTACTTTTCATAATAGCTATTCATGGGGAGCAACAATCACTGGGTTCCATTTCACTTATATGCCCAGCTCTTGCCTTTTAGATTGACATGCTCCAAGCAGTGAAATGGTTACGTGCAAGTGGGAATCAGGACTGTCAAAGTAAGATGTCTATTAATCCCTAGACTGGATTTTCAAATCCCCAAAACTTTAAATTAGCTCCACTTCTTCCAGGCATTTGCCTTTCTTTTTACATCCCTTTTCTGCCTCAGATCCCATGGCTCTCAAACGGCAGAGGATGGTCAGTCTGAATATTTCCCCTAGGAAAACCGAGAGTACAGAAGCATCCTGGAGCAGGGCTCTGTCCTCTCAGAGAGCAAAGCTGGATGGAGAGGTCATGCCACTTCAGGCCACTGCTCAGTTAAAGCAGAGTCTCTGCAGGTGGTGAGCAACTGGGGTCCATGTGCAAACAGGGCATCAGAGCTGAGGAGCTGCTGGCGTTACTGACTTCCCACTGTGGAGTTCCAGAAACCCAGGCTTTTTAATCCTGAGTCTACCATTTACCAGGGTGACCTTGAGCATGATCTTTAACTCTTTAAACCTCACTTTCTTCATCTTTAAATTGGGGAGAATAATAGTACCTCTTTTATAGAGTTTCTCTGGGGATTAAATGAAATGATCTATGTCAAGTGCCTGGAGGACAGTAAGGTCTCCATTAGAGTGTAGCAATTTTTAGTGCTGGTGTCATGGTTGGGGCTGAGGCATACAGGAGAAAAATAGAGCTCAGTGTTATCATCCAGAAAGGAGTAGTGTAAAGAACTTCTGTTTCCAGCCGGGCACGGTGACTCATGCTTGTAATCCCAGCACTTTGGGAGGCTGAGGCGGGAGGATCACTTGAGGCCAGGAGTTCAAAACCAGCCTGGCCAATATGGTGAAACCCTGTCTCTACTAAAAATATAAAAATTAGCTGGGTGTGGTAGTGCGGGCCTGTAATCTCAGCTAATTGGGAGGTTAAAGCAGGGGAATTGCTTGAACCCTGGAGATAGAGGTTGCAGTGAGCCAAGATCATACCACTGTACTCCAGCCTGGGTGACAGAGTAAGAAACTGTCTCAAAAAAGAAAGAACCTCTGTTTATATGCACTCCTCCTCACCAGAATTTTACCTCACGCTTTTGGCAGAGAGGGAGGGAGAGAGAGAGAGAGAAAGAAAAAGGGAGGACCCAGTACTAAGGTTTCGATCCACTGATAAATATACTTGCTCTCCTTCTGCCCGCTTTCAAAACCTTCCTAAAGGTCCCTTCCAAAACTCTCCGTTTCTTTTATCTCTAAACCATACGAGTTACACAGGAAGACACAGGAATGTGTAGATCAAAGTTATGACAACGAAAAAGCAGAAACAGAACACTTAAGCTTCTTTATCTTGTCAGCATCTGAACATGGTGACAAATTTAAATTTTAGCTTCTGAAGAAGCATCTCGCTGGGTCAGCCCTCATGCCGACTTTTTCCTGCATCTCACCTATGAGAGGCTTCTTCTTTGAGTACAAATGATAACCACACTCAGAAAAGATCTGGTGCAAACCCATCCTGGCTGGCAAAAGTGGCTGTGGCTGCCTCTGGCCGCCTCCTCTGCCCAACCCCTCAGGGCTGTACAGGAGCAACACGTGGCAAAATATCAGAGATCCCACTGATGGCATAAGTGGAAACATGATGGCCTCACTCCTTCCCGGCAGAGAATTCCAGTACCAAAGTCAACTGGAAGCCAAATATAATTGGGAAAATTTGAACCCTTCAGGAGAAATCCAAGCTTCTAAAATATATTTAAAACTGAGCTGAGGGGAATACTACTGAACTAGGTAGCCACCCTGGGATTACATAAATTCTGAATTTCTTAAAGTAACCTGTAGTTATCTGGTTACTTACCACAGCAGCTCCCCTCACAGGCACAGGAGGTCCTGCATGGCCGTCGCATCTGTGGAAATAATTTGAAATGATTTCTTTGAAGAAGAGCCTAACTTTTACCAGGAGGAAAAATCAACAGCACATTTGCCATTAGATTTTGATATCTTGAGAAGATCTATTTCTAATTCATTGTAGAAAGATGTTTCTTTGTTAGCGCATTATTGAAAAAAATTAGAAATCGTTTCCTATGATTACTTAGAATCAGTACTTTACATCTTTGTCCCTCAGGTAGCCAAGAAAAAATTACATATTAGTGGATTTGCATTTGAGCACAACACGACACGTAAAATATAATAGCTATGTTTGTTGCACTGTTTATTCTGTGTCAGGCCCGATCTTTGTGCATGTTAATTCATTTAGCTACATCACTCTCCTGAGATGGATATTATGGCTACTTGCATTTTACAGATGAGAAGATGGAGGTACAGAGAAGTCAGAATACATAGTTGCTGAGCTAGGAGTTGGGCAAAGTCTGTCTGGATCTAGAGCCCTCTTTCTTTTCTTTCTTTTTTTTTCTTTTTTCTTTTTTTTTTGAGACGGAGTTTTGATCTTTGTTGCCCAGGCTGGAGTGCAGTGGCATAATCTCGGCTCACTGCAACCTCCGCCTCCTGGGTTCAAGCAATTCTCCTGCCTCAGCCTCCCGAGTGGCTGGGATTACAGGCGCCTGCCACCATGCCTGGCTAATTTTTGTATTTTTAGTAGAGATGGGTTTTCATCATTTGGCCAGGCTGGTCTCGAACTCCTGACCTCAGGTGATCCGCTTGCCTCGGCCTCCTAAAGTGCTGGGATTACAGGTGTGAGCCGTGGTGCCTGGCCACAGCCCTCTTTCTTAACCAGTACGGCATGTTGACTTTTTTCCCTAATGGGAAACAAATTTTCTGTTTCTTTGCATTTTTATTTTAAAGAGCAATTAAGTAACGACCAGATTTAACAGTACATAAGATAATGGTTTTTTTTTTTTTTTAAAAAAAGGAGAGAAAAACCGCCACAACAACAACGAACATTGCTTTGGGATGTTGACTTCTATAAAGATGCCTGACTTACTAGGAAACCATTTTGGAAGTGAACAAGTATTCTTTTACTATTTGTGTTGCTTTCTCAAATTCAATGAGAAGGTGACAAATTTAAAACCTAGGCCCAGAATTGAGATAAATTTTAATCTTTTATTTATTTATTTGAGACAGGATCTCACTCTGACACCCAGGCTGGAGTGCAGTGGTGTGATCTCAGTACACTGCAGCCTCGACCTCCTGGGCTCAGGTCATCCTCCTACCTCGGCCTCCCAAAGTGCTGGGATTACAGGCATGAGCCACTGCATCTGGCATAATCTTTTAAATCTATAGTCTTATGCCAAGGGGTTCTCTGTCTGAATTCAAGATTTAATAGACTGTCCAGGTGTAGTGGCTCCCACCTATAATCCCAGCACTTTGGGAGGCCGAGATGGGTGGATCACTTGAGGCCAGGAGTTCGAGACCAGCCTGACTAACATGGTGAAACCCTGTCTCTACCAAAAATACAAAATTAGCCAGGTGTGGTGGCAGGTGCCTGTAATCCCAGCTACAAAGGAGGCTGAGGCAGGATAATTGCTTGAACCTGGGAGGCAGAGGTTGCAGTGAGCTGTGATCACACCATTGCACTCCAGCCTGGGTGAAAAGAGCAAAACTCTGTCTCAAAAAAAAAAAAAGATTTAATAGACCGTAATGACTGAGGGCTCTGTATGAAATCAGGCCCTTTCCTCCACTGACAGAACAGTAATGGGGATCAGGAGCTAAAGAAACTGGGTCTCTAGATCAGATCAATTAAAAGTGGCAAGGCACAGTTGTCCATTCAAACTTCTAGCTGCTTCATTGTTCATAAAAGTTGAACATAAAACCTGGGAGACCAAATAATTTTATACCCTTAAGATAACCACATGTATTTTATAGTTTAGCTCAGATTTTAGCAGAAATTGAAAAGAAAACTATGGATTTTTCCATGTAACTCTGAAATATTGGATCTACTAATAATATCTAGGAGTTAAATACTGCTTTTATTTTTATTCTTCTTTTTCATACACATTTATTGAGCCTGTTTTCCTCCTACACTCTACATGCTATGTTGAGCTCTTTGGAGGAAACAAATATGACTCAGATAGGGACCCTGTTTTCTGAGAGCTTTTAGGAAACAGCAGATATGTAAAGAGCCAAAACCTAAGTCAAGACTTGATAAGGACGAAGAAGAGGTATAAGTAAAATGCAGGGAAATGCAGAGGGGCCAGCAAGCACTTCCTGGGACAAACAGGGAGGGCAATAGGAAGATGGCAGTGGAAGTGGTACAAGAGGCTAAAGAATAGCCTGAGCAAAAGCTTGGAGATGGGGGCACAGCAAGGGAGGTCGGGGACTGGCAAGCAATCCAATATGCCTCGAGCCAGGACTACATGCCAGACTGTGAAGGTTCTTTCCAGAATCCTGCTGGACTACAGCCCTCACGGTGCATCCCCACAGTCGACACTCACCAGCTCACCAGGCAACCCTTCTGATTTGGAGTGATGGCAGCAGGAGCAGGTTTCTGAGAATGGCAGGTGTGTGGGAGATGCAGCTAAAGGACCAGAGGGTGCCTGGAGCACAGCTGGGATGCTACCACCAAGCGTGAGGGCGTGCAGCGAGTGGAAGGACACACGCATGCCTAAGGGTGCCATGGTTGTGTGTGCTCCCGTGGACTTGTGTAGTAGAGTACAGGACTCAGAAGTTTTGGGGGCCCAGAGTCTCTGCCCCCATTCCCAGGCCTTCCCACAAGTTAATTTATGTTTCTGATGTGAACAGTTTCCACTTAGAGAGTGAATAAAAGCAACAGTGGTATCATGAAAACTATGCTGGTAAAAGCCCCCTGGACTTGGTCATTTCAAGGGATACTAAGTTACCTCATCTTCTGCATTTACCCACAAGTCCTATTGATGCTGTATCTGAGAGATTTCACATATGTCCCCACTTCTCCATCTCCAGTCATTCTGCCTGACAGTCAACTTTCACAATTTCTCTTCTGGACTTCTCTCCATCCTTCTCACCACCAACAGAAAGATCTGTCTAAAATGCAAATTTGATCTTATCAATTCCCTGCCTAAAAATCTTACAATAAGGTATTATCCAAAATCTTAACATGAGGCCAGGTGCAGTGGCTCATGCCTGTAGTCCCAGCTGAGGTGGGCAGATCATTTGAGGTCAGGTGTTTGAGACCAGCCCAGCCAACATGGTGAAACCCTGTCTCTACTACAAATACAAAAAATTAAGAAAATTTTTAAAAATCAAAATCTTAACATGACATAAGGCTTTACTTTAATCTGACAAACTTCCCTGGATAATCCAGCACCATTTAAGTCTCATTTGCTCACATTCCACTCTTCCACAGGTACTCTAGACTTGTCAAATTAATTCCACCTCCATTAAATATTCTCTCATTTCCATACCTTTACAGATACCATTCAGAAATTCTCACTCAGTGGAGCAGAGTGGGGCTCAAGAATATCATTTTCTAACTGGAACCCTGGGTGATTTCCCACCAAGTGTTGGTGGGGCACACTTTACCCACTGAGGAGAACCTCCACCTGGATGGCCACAGGCCATTGAGATCCTACTTGTCCAAAACGGAATCTATGTCCTCCTTCCATCGCAGTCCTTCCTATCACCTAATCAACAAATCCTGTTGATTCAAACTCAGAAATCCCTCTCAAACCCATCCACATCTCTACATCTCCCTGCCTTTACCCTATTTAAGACATTTATCATCTTTTCGCTTTTTTGCTGTAATAGCCTCTTAACTGTCCTCTGTGTCCAGGTTTTTGTCCCAATCCAATCAATCCTCTATACTTTATTCAGAGTGATCGATATAAACTGAATCATGCCACTTCCCTGCAGACTTCCACTTGCTCTCAGGTGAAAGTTGGAATTTTTTTCTGCATTCATAAAGCCCTGTATGATCTATTTCCTACATACTTTCCAGCCTCATGATTCCTAGATCCCTTCTGCCATAGGGAATTTTTTTTTTTTGAGACAGGGTCTTGCCTAGTTGCCCAGGCTGGAGTAGAGTGGCATGATCATGGCTCACTGCAGCCTCTACCTCCTGGGATCTAGCAATCCTCCTACCTCAGCCTCCTGAGTAGCTAGGACTACTGGTGTGAACCACCACACTGGCTATTTTGTTTTTGTTTTTTTTTTTTGTAGAGGTGGGATTTCACCACATTGGCCAGGCTGATCTTGAACTCCTGGGCTCAAGTGATCCGCCTGCCTTGACTTCCTAAAGTGCTGGGATTACAGGTGTGAGCCATCATGCTCGATCTGGGATTTTTACTTATAACCCAATGACACATGACTGTAATGAAAATATTAATAGATAATGATCAACCTCATCATTTGGCCAGTTTCTCTTGAAGCAAGGCTAGCAAATAAAAACTTTGTATGACCATTTAAACAAAATGAAGCAAAAAACAAAAACAAACAAAGCTTCCTTCACTCAGACCATCCTCTCTGCCGATGAAAGCCCGGCTTGCCATAGAAAATCAGATAGGCCTCTGAGCCTATGCACATTTTGTTGTTTTGCCTAAAACACTTTTCTACCACCTCTTTGCCTGGATGACTATCTCATACTTGAAGAATCACTAGAAATGTCACTTTCTCCAGAAGCCCTACCTGGACTTTGTCTAGGATACATACCCCCCATATATGCTCCTGTAGCGTATGGAGTTTTCCCATCTTAGCACTGTGTGTGTTTCTCTACTTCCTTCTTGTTGTCCTCACAAGATTACAGCCTGGGAATGCAAGGCCTGTTTTGTCCCGCAGTGCTGCACATGGTATTCTTCAGGCAGTTTTGCTGAATAAATTAATGAATGCATTCATTCTTACCCGCACCACATCTGCTCTTCCTCATATTCTTCATGATCATCTATCTACCTAGTTTCCCCAGTCAGAGTGGAAATTTCATCTCTACTTCTCTCTCTTCCTTACCCACCACATTCGTTAGGTTCTCATGAGTCTACATTCTTTTTTTTTTTTTTGAGATGGAGTCTCGCTCTGTCATTCAGGCTGGAGTGCAGTGGTACGATCTCAGCTCACTACAACCTCTGCCTCCCAGGTTCGAGTGATTCTGCCTCAGCCTCCCAAGTATCGGAGATTACAGGCACCTGCCACCACACCTGGCTAATTTTTCTAATTTTTAGTAGAGATGGGGTTTCACCATGTTGGCCAGACTAGTCTCGAACTCCTGACCTCGTGATCCACCTGCCTCGGCTTCCCAAAGTGCTGGGATTACAGGTGTGAGCCACCTTGCCCGGCCTACATTTTAATCTTGGACAAATCTGCCCATGTTTTTGTTTTCCTTTTTGCCTCTACCTTAGTTTAGGCCACCATTATCTCAGCAATCTCTACTTGGTCTCCCTGACCCTAATTTTGCCCCTTCAAATCTATTCGTTGCGCTACAGCTAGAGGAAAGTTTCTCAGTCTCTACACTGTTGACATTTCTTTGTTGTGGTGATCTGTTGTGAGCATTGTAGGATGTTTAGCAGCATCCCTGGCCTCTACTCACTGGATCCCAGTTGCACCCTCCCCTCTTCAGTTGTGGAAACCAAAAATATTTTCTTTTTATTGAGATGGGGTCTTGCTCTGTTGCCCAGGCTGGAGTGCAGTGGCACAATCACAGCTTACTGAAGCTTGACCTTCTGGGCTTAAGCAATCCTCCTGCCTCAGCCTCCTAAGTAGCTAGGACTACAGGTGTGTGCCACTATGCCTGGCTAATTTTTTAATGTTTTGTAGAGGTGCAGCCTGACTATGTTGACCAGGCTCATTTCAAACTCCTGGCCTCAAGCGAGCCTTCCGCCTCAGCCTCCCAAAGTGTTGGGATTACAGGCGGCCACCACATCTGACCCAAAAATGTTTTCAAACGTTGCCAAATGTCCTTTGGGTGACAAAATCACCCTTGGTTGAAAACCATTGAGCTACAGTAATCTCTCTAAAATGAAGACCCAATTATGTCACTTCTCTGTTTAAAAACCATCAATGGATGCATGTACACACATGGAAATATGCCAAAAGGTTAGTGTTTGTCCAGATGAGCTGGCTTTGGGTGATTTTATCTGTCATGTGTATAAAACAAGACGAGTGGTATTATTTTAAAAGTACTGGCGGATCACAAGGTCAGGAGATCAAGACCAACCTGGCTAACACGGTGAAACCCCGTCTCTACTAAAAACACAAAACATTAGCCGGGCGTGGTGGTGGGCCTCTGTAGTCCCAGCTACTCGGGAGGCTGAGGCAGGAGAATGGCATGAACCCGGGAGGCGGAGCGTGCCGTGAGCCAAGATCGTGCCACTGTACTCCAGCCTGGGCAACAGAGCGAGACTCTGTCTCAAAAATAAATAAATAAATAAATAAATAAATAAATAACACTATTAATGACTCCCCACCGTCTACAGGAATGAGTCCAAGATCCTTAGTAGGGCATTGCACATACAAGGCCCCTGTGTTGTGGCCTCTGCCAACCTCTCCTGCCCCATCTCTTATCAGCCCTCACCTTGTACTGGGTCATTGAACCTCAGTGACCTAGATGAATTCCTGCCTTCTCCACTCTCTGCACCTTGGTTTATGTCATTTCTTTTGCTGAGTGCAGCATCTGGATTCTTAATTGCCTGGCTTAGTCTTATTTGTTTTTCAAAAATTAGCTCTCCTCTTCCAGGAAGGGATCTTGATCTTCTAGTCTGAGTTAAGTGGTTCTACATGTTTTCCTGGCAGGAACATCATGCGTCACCATAGCACTCACCACCTTCTACTGTAATTGTCACTGTACCCAGCTGTTACCTATGCAGCTAGGCCACATGGCATCCCTGTGTGAATTCTAAAGTGCACCCCTTTCTCAAGACCCCTTCCTGTCATTTGCTGGAAATTGCCATAAGATGTGTACAAATCCATGATGGTCATGATGCAAATGGCACATCCTAAAGTTCTGTGGCGTGCTGCCTGCCCGACCTATGCAGCAATATGGTGTTCTCTACTAGAATATGAAATCCTCCAGGCAAGGACTTTGCTTTCATTTCACTGTTTTATTTCTAGCACTTAACATAGGGTCTGATCCAGAGTGGGACAGAAGCTTGATAAATAAATGAAAGGAAAGCTATCACCTGGCTTTTATCTCCCATGCCCAAAATTCTGACAGCCCTTACCAGAGTGGGAGGAAGCTACGCTGCAGCAGTTCCCAAATTTGAATGAGCACCCAAATATTCTGGAGAATTAAAAATAAATAAGTAAAGCTCCCTGTGCCTTACTTCAAAAGCACAAGGTTGGAGCCTGATTATCTGTCTTCATTTAACAATTACTGATGAGATTCTAATAATGATTGATCAGACCACCTGGGAACCATAAGCCACCCAGGATAAAACTTAAAACCACTCCCCTTGTCTTGTTTCTCCCTCTTGCCACCACAATGCTGCGATTTATCTGTGGACACCATGCCTGGACTCACAGAAGGAGCATTTCCGAAGAAGGAGCTTGCTTTCTCTGACTTCTCCTGCAATCTAGGTGTCTTAGATTCCTATGTCTTCCAACTCAGACATAGGCACTCAAATAGCAATGAGCAAGAGTACACAGTGGGGCATTTGGAAGGAGGAGGGAGGGAGGTGGAGAGAAGGGGGGTAACAGAGAGAGATCAGGGGACAGAAAGACCAGGAAAAAAAAAAATGACCTGCCCTTTTAATTTTCCAAAATAGAATTTGACCTTTTAACTTATGTAATTTAGAGGTTGCGGCTGGACTGTCTGAGCTGTGTACGCCCTATGGGTCAGGCAAATTTGGACATGCCTGAGAGTAGCTAGGTGGATCCACCAAGGCTCTTTGCATCTGAAGGGCAATGCACATCACTTATTCGTAGTAGGGAGGGCATCACTGGAATAATTGGGGGTCTGGAACAAAAAAGGAACAACTATAGATTCTGCTTGGCAGCTGAGAAGACTGCACGTATAAGCTGATGACATACACCATTGGATGCCCTGTGGAAGGCATTTGTGAGATGATGAAGTTACTGAAATTCTATGGTAGGGGCTGAGCACATGTTACACGCACTAGATACGCTAGAACAAGACCCGTGGAAACATGACTTGCAGGAAGACGTTGAGGGAAAGCTGCATGAATATATGTATACTTTTCTTGGATTTATTGGCTAGGAATGTATACATTAAAACATGAATGGAAAATATTTTTCTTTTTTCCTGGGTTTGGGGTGGAGTCAATCATTTACAAATAGGATTAAAATCATAATGGGATAGTTTGGGAAGTGTATATGTTTGAGAAGAGGAGCAAATCATATTTGAGGCAGAAGTCGTAAATCTTTTTGCTTTTTTTTTTTTTTTTTTTTTGAAACAGAGTTTCACTCTGTCACCCAGGCTGGAGTGCAGCGGCATGATCATGGCTCACTGTACCCTCCACCTCCCAGGCTCAAGTGATCCTCCTACCTCACCCTCCCAAATTGCTGGGACTACACGCTCGCACCACCATGCCCAGATAATTTATCTTTTTGGTAGAGATGGGGTTTCATCATGTTGCTCAAGCTGGTCTCATAATTCCTGGGCTCAAGTGATCCTTCCACCTTGCCCTCCCAATGTGCCAGGATTACAGGTGTGAGCCGTCATGACTGGCCTTTCTTTTTGCATTTTTACAAATTCACCAAGTCGCTGTGTTCCCATGGCTTTTTATCTCTGATATTAGGAAATCAGAGCTTGAAGATACCATATACTTTTATTGGCTAGGCCTTAAAGGGAACAAGAGAATCTGGTGAAATGATAAAGTCCATGTTCTTCTGGGGAGGGTTACCTATTATCCAGTGCATTTCTCAGTTAGAACCAAAGCTTAAAAGAGAGAAAAAAAGTTTCTGATAAGCACGTTTTAAAGTGCTGATCAGAAGGCTTTCGCCTTGTGTTGATTCTTTTTCTCTGATTTGCAAAAGATCCTCTACATTGCTTTACTGATTTGTTTTCCAGAGCACTGAGTGTGACAGTCAAGCCCTTGATGGCTTCAGCAAGTAGAAACCTGACTGTTGCCTGCAGAGGATGACTGTGTGTCCCTGGGCCATTTGTCAGTCCCTCCCAGGGTTCTTGTAGGTAAGGAGGAGCTCCTGAATCACAGTCCATTTTGCAGATTGATTTTCTATTTCAGATCAACACTGTCAAAGAAAGTTAGGTTCTACCTGAGATTATAGAGCCCTTCAGAGTCTATGACCTGATTTATATCATCTGTCATAATACAATGCCCCCTTTAATAAACACTTCTTCTCCCATATATAGGATTCATATCCAAATATTTAGGTCACATTCAAATTTAAAAATAAAAACGACATGCTTTTATATTTCATCTTCTGAAACCTCTTAGGAGCAAAACCCAGTGCCTTTAATTATATTCTGCACCAGCAGAATTAATAAATACTTATCAATATCAATAATAATAACAAGATAAATGTTAAATATTCCCATTTATGTTTTGAAAGTAAAATGTATTTGAAGATGACAAGTTCTGAAAACTGCTAAACACACATAAATATATGATGAAATTTATTTTATTTCTGCATGTTGTGTCTGTGTTTCAATTCTTCCTGTTAAAAGAGAGCTGCAAGTATTTTGATATCTAAGAAGGACATTTGCTAAACAGAATGTTGCAAGAGTTTTAATTTTTTCCAGTTTGGTCTGTAACCGAAAAACATGATACCCAGAATGAAGATTATGGATCTCTCTTGGAAATAACTTGCCCATAGAATTAACAGGTTCCTGAACTTTTCCCAGTTTACTAATATTAGATGGTTCAGCTATACAACATTCTGCCTTAAAGAAAATCACCTAAGATACAAATGATATCACAAATCCTAGCTATACCATGCAGTGGAAATATTTTTTTCTCCCTCAAATAAATATTTACTGGGCAAGAACCACTCCTCAATTTTAAATCCCCCAAATGCGAGAATCACTAGTGTCTCAAAAATTTTTACAAAGAAAAACGACTCACCTATTTGAAGAGTATTTCCTTTCTAGTGACTCAGGTAGCTACAGTCACATAAATCTACATTGTGGTCTGCTCTTTTTTTCATCAGACAAAAACAGCCTCGGGTGAAAGCTGGAAGTGAAAAACCCTCCATTCACCCAAGAGGGGAGGACAGTGGTCTGCTAAATCCAGCAGCCTCATCACACGACCCACCAGCTGCTTGCTGCCTCTTGTTTCTCAGCGACAGTGACCTCCAACACCTTTTATTTAGTGCTGCAATACACCGTGTGGTTTGACGGCACACGGAACACATCACGTGCCAAGCCAACACCTCAAGAGGGTGGGAAGCTTTGCAACCAGGAAGACATGCCGAAAATATTTAGCAGTCAGCTCAGTTGCACTTAAGCACAGCCTTGCTTGTTATTCACAAAGTAATCCAACAACATAATGAGTCAAGTGAACTGATTTGCACAGTTCTAAACTGGGAACCATCTGGAACTAAGTTTCCACTGCTCCAAAAGCTTTTCCTCCCTCACCTTATACATTTTGAGCAAACACATGGGAACAGCCTTCAGTATTTCTAATAACAGTAATTACATTTCCTCTCTCTGTTTTAGAATTCTATTTTTCTCTAGTCTCTTTGTTCATCTCACATTTTCTCTCATCTAGTCTTTATACTCCAACTCTTCTTATGACCAGGACGTGACCAGGACACATACTCTGCAAGGAAGGAATAGTTTTTATTTTAATATATCTTCCTGGCCAGGGCATAGGCCAGACTCTTGGAGCAGTGGAAAAACTGGCAATCACTATTTCCCAATATTTAACCCATCACTCACCAAATGCACCACCAATGCACTCTGCAGCTCGTTAAAAGTTGGATTTCAGGTGAGCCACATTTCATGGTTTCCTAAGAACTTTGTCACTGCAAGCTAAGTCCCATTTCCTTTGTTCTTAATACCGATTGAATTGAAATGCTAAGAACAAACATTAAACATTTTGAACACAAAACAGGCTGCTGGCCTCTGATATCGGATAACAAACGGGCCGTAACATGACCTGAGTTTAACTCACCCTTTCTGTCCCAGCGATGGAAGTTTTGAAGTCTCCTTTCCAGATTTCCTGAATGAGAACAGGGAAGCAAATGACGATCTGAAGCTCATCCGGGAAGAAAAAGGTGTTGGCTTTTTTTGATTAGTTACATTTTTAGATCTTGATGTAGGTAATTCTATTGGATCTAAAAAAAAAATTGTAAAAATTTTGCACCAATTACTTCCAAGTAAATATACTTGAAAGAATGAAGCCTTTGCTCTTGTGTCACTTTCTCCCTCTATGCAAACAAGAAACAGGGCAGGCAACCTCACATGAAGACCTCAGGGATTAAGGGAGTCAGAGCAACCTCTCTCCTGCGCCTCTGATGGTTCTGCTGCATAGAGAAAACTCAAATAGTAGGGAATCTTTCCATGTGTACTGTGAATCAGAGTTCCCTACAGTGTTCCTCCTCTCACCCAAGCTAGGAAGTCAGGGACCCCATTCAATTCTCGTGTTGCTTAACCATGCTGTCCTTCAGAAGTTTTTATTTCAGTACCTTAAAACCATGGTGATAGATACATACTACATAACTTCTTATACTGAAGAAAGTAAAGGAAAATGAAATTAAGCCATTTAGATTTTTCTTCATTCCTTTCCAAAATCTATCTCTGTGGATATGTATTTGCTACATACATGGTTTATATATGTGTTTGCATGTAACATATACAGGGTGAGCATCCTAAACCCAAAAAACTTGAAATCCAAAATTTCCCCAAAATCCAAAAAAATTTAAGCACCCACATGATGCTTAAAGAAAATGCTCATTGAAGCCTTTCAGATTTGGGATTTTTGGATTTGGGATGCTCAGCTTTTCAGTTTATATAATGCAAATATTTCAGAATCTAAAAAGATCTGAAATCGGAAATACTTCTAGTCCCAAACATGTCAGATAACGGATATTCAACCTGTTTATGTATAATATATATGTATAGATAATATATGGGTACTAAAAATTCAAAGGCAACATCAACATATACAAAATCCATAATATTGGCCAGGCATGGTGGTTCACGCCTGTAATCCCAGTACTTGTGGGAGGCTGAGGTGGGCAGATCACCTGAGATCAAGAGTTCGAGACCAGCCTGGCCGACACGGAGAAACCCCAGCTCTACTAAAAATACAAAAAAATTAGCCAGGCGTGGTGGCACACACCTGTAATCCCAGCTACTCAGGAGGCTGAGGCAGGAGAGTCACTTGAGCCTGGGAGGCAGAAGTTGCAATGAGCCAAGATCGCGCCACTACACTCCAGCCTGGGTGACAGAGCAAGGCTCCATCTCAAAATAAATAAATAAATGAATAAATAAATAAGATTAAAATAAACAAAATCCATAATATTATAATGATTTTGGACACGCTGACTTTATAAATACTAGGGGAATTTAGGACAAGGGAAAAGTCACCAGGGCACGTATGGGGGTGATCTAAAAAATCTGAACTGTGAGTCTTTTTACATAGATACGTTTATTATGAGAGTTGCAAGATATTATCAGTATAGAAGTTTAGAAGTCTTTTTGCATGTTTCATGATGTTACTAATGTTAGTAACATGCACAAAAACAGTCAATGTGACTCTGCGCCAGTAAAAAGATATTTTATTTTAGTATTTTATAGTTTCTAGTGCACTTTGGTTATCTTTGCAATAGTCCTGTGAATGCAAGTTTTAGTATCCTTTTAATCTATATAGAAGGCATTTATTAGAACTCATTCATGGAGTTTACCAAAGTTCCAGAAGTGTGGCAGCTCCTCCACCTTCCTTCCCTTCTCCTCTGATCTCTGATTCTCCTTTCCTCCACCCATCCCCTTTTTCTTCCTCCCCCTTCATCATAGTCATCCCATTTATTTAAGTGCTTACCCTGTTCCAGCTTAATATTTTTTTTTTTTTTTTTGAGGTGCAGTCTTATGCTGTCGCCCAGGCTGGAGTGCAGTGGCATGATCTCAGCTCACTGCAACCTCTGCCTCCCAGGCTCAACTGATCCTCCCACCTCAGCCTCCAGAGTAGCTGGGGCTACAGGTGGGCACTACTATGTCCAGCTAATTTTTGTACTTTTCTGTAGAGATGAGGTTTCGCCACGTTGCCCAGGCTGGTCTCAAACTCCTGAGCTCAAGTGATCCTCCTGCCTCCGCCTCCCAAAGTGCTAGGATTGCAAGTGCGAGCCACCCCCTACCCCCTGCCCAGCTTAATACATTATACACATAATTTTACTTAATTCTCATAACCACCTTATGAGGTGTAGGTATCATTGTATTCATTTGAAGATGAGGCAACTGAGGTTTACAGAGAATAAATGACTTGAACAGACTCACATGAATAGAGACAGAGCAGAGATTTGAATCCAGGCCTCTGTTGACATCAGTGTCTATATTCCTATCCACTATGCTATCTTGCCTGATTCAAAACAACCCAAAAAAACAAACAAAAAAAAACCCAAGACATTATTACAGTAAAATTTCAGTTCACTTTTTTTTAGTGTATATTGTATTATAAACTTTTGTGGCTTACGACTTTAAAATAGTTCTAAACATGGATTGGTTACATTGGAGATCCACTGGGCCATTATCTACAATACTATGCCACAGAAAAAAAGAAATCAACTTTAAATCTAAAATCTTTTTCTTACCATTTTTTGCCATCTCCTTCCTTAGCCTGTATGTAAGTGGTTGTTTTAACATTTGGCTAACATCTGTTTCATTGCAAAACTTTTTTCTTTGAATTTCTTCAAACCATTCACCAGTCACTCCCTGAAGCCATCTGATATCCCTCTTTGTCTTCTGAAGTTTGCTGAAATAAAATAAAACATTAATGCGGTCTTTATTTATTTTCTTAACATCAAGCTCATCCTCAAATCAATGTACTTTTTTTTGAGATGGGGGTCTCACTCTGTCACCAGGTTGGAGTGCAGTGGCACAACCTCGTCTCACTGCAACCTCCACCTCCTGGGCTCAAGCAATCCTCCCACCTCAGCTTCCCAAGTAGCTGAGACCACAGACGCATACCACCACACCCAGCTAATTTTTTCTATTTTTAGTAGAGATGGGGTTTCACCATGTTGCCCAGGCTGGTCTCGAACTCCTGAGTTCAAGCGATCTGCATGCCTCAGCCTCCCAAAGTGCTGGGATTACAGGAGTGAGAGCCACCTGGCCCAGCCTCAATGCACTCTTTAAATTCATTCACATCTAAGGCCAATCCATGTGATGGGCTAAACTTGACCTAATGGAGAAGCAGTATAATCTATAAGTCTAGAGAAAAAATGGCTCTAATCAGAATTTCCCTTTCAACAATGCATGTATTTTAGGTGTATTCTTTTTTTTTTCTTTTTTAGTATTCTTGTAAATACGATGGCAAACTAAAAGTTTTTGCCAGTAGTTAAAATAATCATCAGGCTGATGAGGACAACCTGGATTAAGCAATGTGCTAAAACCTGACCTAATAATGCAACTGAATGATAGATGTTCTAATGACATGCAGAAACTAGAATATTCTCGTTCTGATTACTCATTCATTCACTTGTTAATTCATTAAATGTTTATTGAGCAATGTTAATCAATTTAGTGTTTATGAGGCCCCAGGTAGGCAATGGATTCAACAGTGAATGTAACAAATAGGATACTTGCTTGTCCATCCAGTGGTCAAAGATAAAAGCTAACATGCAGAAAAGAAATTATTGAATGTAACAGTTTTATTAATATTATTATTAGTTTTTGAGACAGAGTCTCTCTCTGTCACCCAGGTGACAGAGTGGTGTAATCTTGGCTCACTGCAACCTCTGCCTCCTGGGTTCAAGTGATTCTCCTGCCTCAGCCTCCTGAGTCGCTGGGATTACAGAAGCCTGCCACCACACCTGGCTAATTTCTGTATTTTTAGTAGAGACGGGGTTTTGCCATGTTGACCAGGCTGGTCTTGAACTCCTGACCTCAAGTGATCCCCCTGCCTCGGCCTCCCAAAGTGCTGGCATTACAGGCGTAAGCCACCACAGCACCCTGCCAAATATAATGGTCTTAGATAATGAACTTCTTTACACACAAAAACATAAAAGCCCATGAGTGAGCCCAAGTCTAATAATGCAAAGGTAGTAAGGGATGGGGTAATTTGAGATGGACAGAAAAGCCATGCAGCGCACAAATGTATCTGCCCCATAATGTCAGAACATGTGGCCTGAAATCCTATTACTTTTTTTTTCTTCTCTCCTCCCCTTTCCTGCTCAATTCTCTTTCAAATGAAAATGCTGCTTTAAGTTCTTAATTAAATCACTGGTTGTTGTGATTTATTAACACTTTTTTCAAAGTAGATCATTTTGCTCTATTTAAGGAAGACCCTAGAACTGTTTGGAAATGAGAGGTGCCTAATCCAGAGGGAGATGTTCCTGGATGGAGGCAAAATGAACAGAAAGTGGAGTTTGAAGAACATGATGACAAGGCTTACAGAGTGGTTGTTTTTAGATAGCACTGATGAAAAAGTTAGGCATGTTGTTGGGTTTCAACCCTGGGAGATTCTGCTGCTTGGAAAAGTATTCTATGTGGCTCAGCCGCTGTTATCCTTTATCCAGGGTCTGCTGTAAAGCACAAGTGTTAGGGTCTTTGTATTGCTAAGGAGGTGACGAGCAAGATATCTGCGAAGTGGCAAATTTGGAGTTAAAAGGCAATGAACTGAGATGGCTGCAACTCAGGCTCCTGCTTGGGGCTATGATACTGCTATTTTATAAAATATTCGAGAAAGAAGCCAGAGGTCACCCTGCCCAGACTTGCATTTTGCAAAGCACTAGACAGCAATCAACATGTTCAACTTACAGAATTTGCATTGGTGCCTCCTTTTTGGCCATTTCCGCCCTCTGATGCCTGGTACTCCTGTCTTTATTGCTACTTCATTTACTAACAGAGCAGACTAAGAGATCCTAAGTATCTGCTTCTAACCAATATTGGCTACCTCTAACTTATGAACGCCTCACTTACTAATGCCCCACATTTGTACACGACCTTGGAGCCCTCGCTAATTGTCAGTTCCCCAAAAGCTGGCACCACCCTTCTCTGTTTCTGAAAACATCTGTCTCATTTCAGGAGACAGTCAAGCTACTTGACTTAGAAATGTTCCATATAAGCAACATTTTCCCTGTAGAGGCTTGATGTAATATTGACTCTCTTTTTACAATTTTTATTTATTTTTGCATTTATTTCTAGAGACAACGTCTCACTCTGTTGCCCAGGCTAGAGTGCAATGGTTCAATCATAGCTCACTGAAGCCTTGACCTCCTAGACTCAAGTGATCTTCTGGCTTCAGCCTCCCCAGTAGCTGGGACCACCATCCCTGACTAATTTTTGTAAAGACAGAATCTCACTCTGTTGCCCAGGCTTGCCTTGAACTCCCGGCCTCAAGCGATCCTCCCGCTTCAGCTTCTCAAAGTGTTGAGATTACAAGCATGAGCCACCATGCCCAGCCCTGACTCTCTTTTAAAAATAATCACAGTTCACTTAATCGTACCTCAAGCTTTCCTTCCACGGTTGTGTACATATCCACCACTGCCTGCTTCTTTTCTGTCTTCTGGCCAATGAAGCCAGAAATCTGTATTTCCCTGAAAGTACTCAAACACTTTGAATTCCACTCCAGGAAATTTATCTTACAGCAATAACCCCACCCCAAGAACATTAATTTAACTGAGCATCATGTAGTTGCTAACAACAATTATGTAGACAACATAGAATCCTGGGAAAATGCATATGACAAAACATGAAGCAGGAAAATGAAAATACAACGTTTATCTCTGATTATAGCTGTGTAAAAATGATCCCCCTTTTGGGCACACCAAAAAAAAAAATTGAAAACACCCGATGTTTTAGAGTAGAATAATTATAGGTATCATTTCTACTTTTAGCTTATTTTATTATTTTTCATTTTATTTTAGCTTTTTTATTATGTACAATATATGGAACTATTTCTTCTTTTTGTTTGTGAATTTTTATTTGTGTTGTCACTTTTCCACTTTTTTTTTGGAGACAGAAATCAGTAATATTGTCATAATCTGAACACAGTCAATGTTACTCTTTCAGTGTGATTTTTCTGCTGCATTTCTTACACAATTGTGATAAAATATATCCAGGCTGGGCGTGGTGGGTCACACCAGTAATCCCAGCACTTTGGGAGGCTGAGGCAGGATGACTGCTTGAGTCCAGGAATTTGAGGCCAGCCTGGGCAACATGGTGAGACCCTGTCTCTACGAAAAATTTAAAATTTAGCCAGGCGTGGTTGCTTGCACCTGTGGTCCCAGCTACTTGGGATGCTGAGGTATATATGTAATATTCAATACACGTTTGTGGAAGGCCACCGATGGTGCAAATGCGGGCATACAATGGTAAGCAAAGCAGATAGGGCTCCCGCCCTAGAGAGATTACAGTCTAGTGGGAGAGACAGATATGAATCCAATAACAATATTGACATAGGGTAACAAATAGTGGTAAATATGGCTTATTCACTCAACACATATTTGAACCTTGGGCAAAGAGCAGTGAATAAGTCCCTGCCTTCATGGGATTTAAATTCTGCTGGGGTGGGAGTGTATGTGGGGGGAAACAATAAAAAAGTAAATAAGGCTGGGTGTGGTTGCTCTTGTCTGTAATCCCAGTGCTTTGGGAAGCAATGTGGGAGGATCAATTGAGGCCAGGAGTGAGAGACCAGCCTGGCGAACATAGCGAAAACCCACTTCTACAAAAAATTTTAAAATTAGCCAGCTCTAGTGGTGTGCTCCTGTAGTCTCAGCTGTTCAGGAGGCTGAGGCAGGAGGATCCCTTGAGCCCAGGAGTTGGAGGCTGCAGTGACCTAGGATCATGCCACTGCACTCCAGCCTGGTCAACAGAGTGAGATTTTGTCTTAAAAAAACAGTAAATAGCTGCTAAGAGAGCATATGACAAGGGGACCTGGGCTGAGGCACCACTGGGAAAGATATCTCTGAGATGACATAGGGCTGGAAGAATGAAGGATGAAGGATGAGGCCAAAGGGTCATGGCAGAAGGGTCTGAGAGAGAGCTTTCCAGGCAGAGGGGTAGCCTCTGTAGAGCAACAAGTGCCCCAAAGGAAGAAGCAAGGAACTGAAATAAGGCCAGTGTAGCTGGAGTGTGGAGATGGAGAGGAAGCCCAAGACAAGCAGAGAGGCCACTGTTAGATAACGTAGCATTAGGGGTAAGGTTCCGCAATTTGGTGTTTGGTCATGGAGCAATGATTGATGGCTCAGCAGGGGTAAGACCCGTTGGATTTGCATTTTAAAAGATCATCCTAGCTGCAGGTGGAGAGTAGATTCCAGTGCGGGGCAGACCAGTAAGGACACTTGCAGGGTCTAAAAGAAAGAGGTGTTTGCTTGGACCAGGATGGTAGTGGGGAAGCTGGAGAAAAGCGGAAAGTGTTCAGGGTGACTTAAGGTGAAAAGCGACCCCCAAGTGACGGCGTTTTGGGGAGTAGGGGTAGAGACACATCAAGGAAGATTCCTAGACTTCTGATTTACATAAGTGCATAGAAGATGCCACTCACAGATATCATGCATATATAATCTTTAAAAAACCAAAAGTTAACACTGCAAAAACTTAACATTACCAAAACTTTAATAACACCTTTAACATCACTCATCTTCAGAGCAATCATTAAGTATTTGCATAATATTATGTTTTCCATCCTTTAATATTCTCCTGATCCAGGACATTGAAATTTTTCTTTATAAATATTGCTGTAATAAATATCATTGTGCATTTTCTATTTTGTTTTTGAGATGGCATCTTACTCTATCACTCAGGCTGGAATACAGTGGCGCAATGTCGGCTCACTGCAACCTCCATCTCCCGGGTTCAAGTGATTCTCCTGCCTCAGCTTCCTGAGTAGCTGGGACTACAGGTGCGTGCCACCATGCCCAGCTAATTTTTGTATTTTTAGTAGAGACGGGGTTTCACCATATTGGCCAGGCTGGTCTTGAACTCCTGACCTTGTGATCCACCCACCTCAGCCTCCCAAAGTGCTGGGATTATAGGTGTGAGCCACCGCGCCCGGCCGTGCATTTTCTATTTTTACAGTGTCTCTGCCAGACTAAAGTAGAATGATTGGGTCAAAGAGTCTAAACATTTTTGTGATTATTTTAAAGTTAAATTTTATTTTTTCTAGAGACAGGGTCTTACTCTGTTTTCCAGGCTGGAGTGCAGTGGTGCCATCATAGCTCACTGCAGCCTCAAACTCCTGGGTTCAAATGATCCTCCTGCTTCAGCCTCCTGAGTAGCTAGGACTACAGTTGCACGCTACTATGCCCAGCTAATATTTTTATTTTTTGTAGATATGGAGGTCTCTACAAAAGGAGAGAGGTCTCACTCTGTTGCCCAGGCTGGTCTCTCACTCTTGGCCTCAAGTGATCCTCCCACCTTGGCCTCCCAAAGTGCTGGGATTACAGGCATGAACCATGGAGCCTAACCCTTTTTGTCATTCTTTATACATACTACCAAAATAGCTGTACCAATATCACATATGCCAGCAATGTACAAGTCTGCCACTAGGCATCTTTGGAAGACAAGGTATTATTATTTCAAGTATTTTAATTTTTCTAATGTTTTGGTGGTACTCTTTATAATTGTTAGTAATTATTTTTTTTAAGAATCTTTATTTTTTTGTTTAATAAAATATGTTACATTTCTTTGATAACAGGAAGGTTTGAACCCTTCCCTTATGTTTGTTTAGTAATTACACTTTGTGACTTGGCAATTGTGTGTTTTGTCAATTTTTAAATCAGTGTCTCGGCTGCACGCGGTAGCTCATGCCTGTAATCCCAGCACTTTGGGAAGCCAAGGCAGGTGGATCACTTGAGGTCAGGAGTTCAAGACCAGCCTGGCCAACATAGCGAAACCCCATCTCTACTAAAAATACAAAATGAGCCGGGATGGTGGCGGGTGCCTATAATCCCAGCTACTGAGAAGGCTGAGGCAGGAGAATCACTTAAACCCAGGAGGCGGAGGTTGCAGTGAGCCGAGATCGTGCCACTGCACTCCAGTCTGGGCGACAGAGTGACACTTTACCTTTAAAAAAAAAAAAAATCAGTGTCTCAGAGTTCTTTATTGGAATAAGAAACGTTTAATTAAAAAACCAGCTCATTTTTCTTATGTATTTTAAATAAGAAACTTTTTGACTTTTTTTTTCTTTTTTTCGTCATCATCTTATTGTGATAAGATTGACTTTCATTTTGATTAAATTTTGAATGTTGAGCTGTACAAACCTGACTCTGGATAGGGCTGTTGGAAGTAAAACATAAATAATCCGTGGATATGTTTATGCTAGTATTTGTTTCCTGAAGATAGTGAGAAATGAAATTCAGACAGTAGTGGCACGCAGATACATGAAGGGGGCAAGATTTTGAAGAAATTCAAATATTTTTAAAGCAGAAATATTTTTAAGGATAACTCTGGGGATGGCTGTCAGGAAAGTGATGAAAAGATACAGTTGTCAGCCAGAATATTCAAGGTTCAGGTAGTCGATAATGGCATCATGTTTACTATTACCAAGGAAGCAACACAGAAATAGTTTTGGCCTTTGATGTAAGGGTGACCCAGGAAGGGAAACGATGACATAAAAGTCTAAATTCAAACTCTCTGGGTACCTGTAATTCCTCTTCTTAACCCTACACACCCAAGAGCCCTATGAAGTATAATTTGTACATTGACAATGGTTAACTGAGCTTCTGCTACTAAAAGGGGCACAACAATGATAAAATCAGTGGTCTAGATTCATTCATTTACTTAAAAAAACTATCAAATATGCTCAATATTGGCAAGTAAGAAAAAATTCTAAACATGAAGTGGAAGTGTGGTGATAAAACTTGAGGACAGTACTTTCTATTTCCTCTAGCCTCAGTTTGACAAAGATAACATTTGTTTGTAAGCAGAATTCAACCAACTTCTTAACCAGCCTGCACAACGCTCTTCCTCTTCCATGTGGGCTTGTTATATGTTCAGCGCCAATTGGGACGTACCATCCACTTTATGCCAATGAGAACCTCAGGGTTGAGAATGACATACATACAGGGAAATTACTAATACACAGCTTGCCTGCCTAATTAGTCCAGCTTGACTCAACATATCACAAGGGACTGTTGTCTACACTTCTAATTTGTTTTACCCTGAGGCTGATCAACTTGATTAAATTAAATCAGGTCTTTTCTTGCTAGGCCAGAGGCCCAGCCCTCTGCTCCAAGTCAAAATGTCCTTGCTTCATTCACATGAATCTGTCTGCGAAATGCTGCCTTGGATTTCACCCTAGCACCTCTGGAACACACCACTCCTCTTATGTTCCTATTCCTGAGTTAAACTTATTTTTCCTTTACTTGCAGCCTTGAGTTATGACACCCTTCCCCCTGCTCTTCTTTGACTTTCCCAACTTAGTCCTTGCTGACCTTTGCTTGTCATTTTTGTTTGACTTTATTCTGAGCAAGGCTTTGTGCCCATCTTTTCTCCAGGACAAATTAATTATGGACTAACCATTTAGAACGTGCTCAGTAAATGATAGCTCTCCATTTATCTCCCAGTCGTTGTTTGTAAGTAATTCTTTGGCCCCACTTATCTGCTCCTTGTTAATGATACCCTCCCTGGCCCATTCTTGAGTTCCTATCAGATAGGAGACAGAGCCCAGGAGTAGTGTCAGGTTCTTGCTGGGTGATCTTGGCCAAATATTTAACTTTCTTAGCTTTTCTTTCCCCACTTGGCAAAGAGGAATAAGTGATGGGTAGATTGTTTGCAAAGAATTCCTCCACGATTCCTATCATTCCTGGAGGTACACTCCTTGGCAATGTGACTTTTTGCCACTCTTAAGAGGCGAGGTCTTTTTTTTTTTTTGAGATGGAGTCTCTCTCTGTTGCCCAGGCTGGAGTGCAGTGGCGCAATCTCAGCTCACTGCAAGCTCCGCCTCCCGGGTTCACGCCATTCTCCTGCCTCAGCCTCCCGAGTAGCTGGGACTACAGGCACCCGCCACCTCGCCGGGCTAATTTTTGTATTTTTAGTAGAGATGGGGTTTCACCGTGTTATCCAGGATGGTCTCGATTTCCTGACCTCGTGATCCACCCGCCTCAGCCTCCCAAAGTGCTGGGATTACAGGCGTGAGCCACCGTGCCTGGCTGAGGCAGGGTCTCTTTTACCTCTTTCTTAGTGGTTGTCAGGAAAGGGGATGAACAGGTACAGACAACAGCCAGAAAATTCAAGGTTCAGGTAGTCAGTGATGGCATTGTGTTTACTATTACCAAGGAAGCAAAACAGAAATTGTTCTGGCCTTTGGAGTAAGACTGACCCAGGACAACTGCTGTTAAAAGGCACCTTCTTTCACCTCCTTCTGGAATCTGGGCCAGACTTGCACTTGCTAAGACCAATAGAATATGGTGGAAGTGAAACTGAGACTTCTGAGTACAGGCCTCAGTGGATCTTACAGCTTCTGCTCTCTTCCTCTTGGGACCTTGAGACTTCTGTATAAGGAAGCCTGGGTTAGTCTCCTTGAGGATGAGACCATACACAGAAATAGGCCTGGCAGAGAGCCATTGCCAACTACTCAACACGTGGGTGAAGGCATCTTAGACCATCCAGACCCGGCCAAGCTGCCATGGTGCCCAAAGAGTGATCCCCAGCAACCCACCCAGCTGAGTCCAACCCAAATGTCTAGCCCACAGAATGGTAAGCTAATAAACAGAAGCAGTTTTAAGCCTTTAAATTTTGGGGTGAGACTGGGAGCAGTGGCTCACACCTGAAATCCCAGCACTTTGGGAGGCTGAGGCAGGCAGATCATTTGAGGCCAGGAGTTTGAGACCAGCCTAGCTAACATGGAGAAACTCTGTCTCTACTAAAAATATAAAAATTAGCTGGGCCTGGTGGTGCACGCTTGTAATCCCAGCTACTCGGGAGGCTGAGGCAGGAGAATCGCCTGAACCTGGGAGGCAGAGGTTGCAGTGAGCCAAGATTGTGCCACTGCACTCCAGCCTGGGCAACAGAGTGAGACTTCGTCTCAAAAAAAATAGAAAAATAAATATAAAAATAAATTCTGGCATGGTTTGTTATGTACAAATTGAAAAAAACATGGATACAGATAAGGTTATCTTGAAGATACCTTCTAGTCTAAAATCTATGGTCAGAAAAGCCTCAACACTCCTACATCACATCCAAATCATTGACAAATCTTACAAAGCCGAAAGAGGTCTCCAGATATAATCTGGCCAAACACCCTGTCTTCGGGTGAAATCATACCAATAAAAAAAATAATAACCGATGATATGAATTGAGCTCTTGCCATCTGCCGGACTTTGCAGTTCTTATTGCCAGTCCTCACCCTAACACTGCTCCAGTATCGTCCTCATTTACAGAGAGGACATGGAAGTTCTGCTGGAGCTGCCATACTGAGACGCGAACCCACACGCCTCTGAGTCTAAAACCCATGTTCTTCTAACTGTATATCTCATTGTCTATGGGTATTATTAACCCCACTAAGAAACAATGCAATTGATATAAACTTACAGTGATTTTTGCCAATTAAACAGGCAGTAATGAGAATTCAAATATGATTGAAGAGAGAGCAGTTATGCAAGTTTTGAAAACAAACAATTCCCTAAGCCAGGAATAGCTTCCCTTTTCTTGTCAGAAAAATCTCAAATGTTTCTCAGAATAGTTCCCTTTATCAGCTCCTCTTGCCAAGGGCATCCATTCCTCTTTTGGATGTTCTCACTTTTCTGTTTATCTCCTCTCTGACATCTCTGACATTTCTCCTTCACTTTTCTTACTCCCTTGCTTCTGTTACACATTGTTTTTTTTTCTTTTACAGCTGATCTTCGCTGACCTGACCGTCTTGTTACACCTTGTTCTCCTTCTAGGCAGCTAAGCACCCCAATCTCTATCAACCCTCCACTCCAGCCTTTAAGGACATCTTGCCAAATAGTCCCTTGATCTCCTACAAGTTCAGCCATCAGCCAATCCCAGAATGAAGTTTCCAATTACATTGAATCCTATGAAAGTGACTTTGTCCCTTGATTTGCAGATCAAAGCAGTATTAAAGTTTTCCTCCCACACAGGAATCCAGACATAATTTTGTCATACTGCCCAGCAACCACGACACACAGAAAAGCACAAATGGAGAGGATGAGGCAGGAACTGTATCCCGAGTCAGAGCTTAAACGTCGGGCCAGTGTCATAATGGAAGATGGATCAGGATGTCCAAGCGAGAGCCTTTTCAAAACCCTGAAGCCCCAAGAGACTCACCATCTGGGGAAAGTGTGGCCTTTTGTTCTCCTACTTTAGAAAGGTGATACTTCCGCCGGGCGCAGTGGCTCACGCCTGTAATCCCCGCACTTTGGGAGGCCGAGGCGGGCGGATCACGGGGTCAGGAGATGGAGACCATCCTGGCTAACACGGTGAAACCCCGTCTCTACTAAAAATACAAAAAAATTAGCCGGGCGAGGTGGCGGGCGCCTGTAGTCCCAGCTACGCGGGAGGCTGAGGCAGGAGAATGGCGTGAACCCCGGGGGGCGGAGCCTGCAGTGAGCGGAGATACTCCAGCCTGGGTGAAAGAGCGAGACTCCTTCTCAAAAAGGTAACAGGTTTCTTATCGTTCACCCTCCAGGGAAAGCTTTAAAACAACTGTTGTGTGTTCCCAGTCAGAAAGAGGCAGAGTAAAGGAAGAGAAAGCCCTGTGGTTCAGTGGCTGCACCAGCAGCTTTATCATCCAGGGCCTGGTCTCTCTCCCTGTTGATCTTCTGGAAAGATTGTTATTTGAGAGCCTTTGTCCCTGACATCAGAGCCTGTTCTTTGGTTCAGCCCACGGCCAAGACTCAGGGAGGGGCAAGGATTAGAAAAAGCAAGCAAGTATATTGAAAAATGTGTTCTTTTCCTAAGGGTAAAGTTAAATCATACACGGAAGTCTGAAGGAAGGGAAGCTCAGAGAAGGAAAAGTGGTAAACTTTATAAAGCAAGCAAGCAACAACAACAGTAACAGCAACAGCCCTTTAGGACTCAAAGAGAGGCAACAAAATAATGACACCAGCTTTTAAGCCAAGCTGGATAATAAGGCCCACTTCAACTCCAAAAATGGCTGTGACAGAGACTGCCTACTCTAGTATAAAAAGCAATATTTTCTGTATTTAAAAAATTGACCATTGTATGGTAGCTCATGTCTGTAATCCCAGCGCTTTCGGGAGGCCAAGGTGGGAGGATTGCTTGAGCCCAGGAGTTTTGAGACCAGCAACGTACTGAGACTCCGTCTCTACAAAAAACCCCAAACAAACGAACAAAACTAGCTGGGCGTGCTAGTGCGTGCCTGTAATCCCAGCTATTCAAGAGGCTGAGGGGGAAGAATCTGAGCTCAGGAGGTCAAGGCTGCAGGGAGCTGAGATCGTGCCACTGCACTCCAGCCTGGGTGAAAGAAAAGAAGAAAAAAAGGCCGGGTGCAGTGGCTCGTGCCTGTAATCCCAGCACTTTGGGAGGCCGAGGTGGGCGGATCACTTGAGGACAGGAGTTTGAAACCAGCCTGGCCAACATGGTGAAACCCCGTCTCTACAAAAAATACAAAAAAATTAGCTATGTATAATGGCGGGTGCCTGTAACCCCAGCTACTTGGGGAGGCTGAGGCAGGAGAATCGCTTGAACTGGGGAGGCAAAGGTTGCAGTGAGCGGAGATCGTGCCACCGCACTCCAGCTTGGGCAACAGAGTGAGACTCTATCTAAAAAAAAGTAAGTAAAAATAAGGATGTGTAATTCCCATCTGGTTCAGATCACAGTGATTGGTCTCTCACCAATAGTCGCCCTTTACCAATAGTCACCCTCAAGAAGGCGCTGTAGAAAAGCCTAGCTGTCCACCCTGAGGTCAGACTTAGGGTTTAAGTGTCAGTCCCTCTTGTAGCTCATCAGAGCTCTTCTGTCTTCCTAGGTTTACATGATCCCTTTTTGAATTTATACCTTTTACCTGAGCCAATTCGGAAATCACCCACTGTCACTTCTGTATTTACCAAATTACACTGAATAACTTGTCATGTGCCTATTTGGTTGTGTCACCAGGCTGTCAGCTCCTTGAAGACAGGTGCTGTGTCTCATTTGTTTTGGTATCCCCAGGGCCTAGCATGGTCCCAGACTCATGGTCGATCAATATATATTTGCTGAATCTAGGGGATAATAAATGAGGTCTACCAACTTATTCTGCCATTATTGTGAAGCAGTTCAGTTGATATTTGACATAAGTGCAAGATGTGGTCCTGTACACAAATTAAAATCATGTGTGTAAAAAGTAATTTTTCCATAGGAATAATACTGGAAAGCTAATCATAGCTAACAGTTACCGAGTGCTTGTCCTGGGCCAGGCATGTTACACATATTAACTAATTTAATCTTCATAAGAACCCTTATGAAGGTAGATAATATTATCCCTATTTTACCAATGAAGAAATTAAAATACTGAGAGGCTAAATTGAAATCAGACTTCCTGGGATGAATGTGGCCCCTGACCTTTTTTTTTTTTTTTTTTTTTTTGAGACAGGGTCTTGCTCTGTTGCACAGGCTGAAGTGCAGTGGCGTGATCTCAGCTCACTGCAACCTCTGCCTCCTGGGTTCAAGTGATTCTCCTGCCTCAGCCTCCTGAGTAGCTGGGATTACAGGCATGCGCCACCACGCCCAGCTAATTTTTGTAGAGATGGTGTTTCGCCATGTTGGCCAGGCTGGTCTTGAACTCCTGGCCTCAAGTGATCCTCTTGCCTCAGCCTCCCAAAGTGCTGGGATTACAGACGTGAGCCACCATGCCCAGCCGCTCTGAACTTTATTAACTGGGTGTGATTTTAACCTCTCTGTGCCTCAGTTTGCACATTTGTAAAGTGGAGATAAGAGTAATAATATCTCCTGGAGCTTTTGTGAGGATTACTAGAGTTAATGCATGGAATGCATGTGCCTGGAACAAATGAAACACTGTCATTGTGACCTGTGAAATGTGCAGGATGGGTGGTAAAGGTGGTGGAGGGATAATGGAGTTGGAGGGTGGGAATTATGTATCACCACTCCCAACACAAAAGAGATCTATGGTAATAAAGAGAATCATGGCCGGGCACAGTGGCTCAGGCCTGTAATCCCAGCACTTAAGGAGGCCGAGGTGGGTGAATCACTTGATGTCAGGAGTTTGAGACCAGCTTGGCCAACATGGTGAAACCCCGTATCTGCTAAAGATACAGAAAAATTAGCCGGGTGTGGTGGCACCCTCCTGTAGTCCCAGGTACTTGGCTGGCTGAGGCAGGAGAATCACTTGAAGCCAAGAGGCAGAGGTTGCAGTGAGCCAAGATCGTGCCACTGCACTCCAGCCTTGGGTGACAGAGTGAGACCCTGTCTCCCCCTCCAAAAAAAGAGAGGGAATCATCCTCAGTTTTCCTTACCCTGTAAAGAAACTCAAAAGCATCAGCTATTTGGCAAAGGCCCAACAGATCCACTCCCAGATTTCTATGTCGTACTTAAATCAACAGCATGATCATGAGAAAACAAACTACAGGGCAGATGTTCACAAACACAGCTTAGATGGCAAGCTTAAGACAAGCGGAGTGCACTGGGCAAGGCTCACTGCCTGTCGTCACCCGGCTAGCTCTCATACTGCACTGAATGCACTGGCTGATGCCATGGTTTAGGCCACACAATTGCAAGAATATTGCATGTTCTTTATTAAAATGTCTAAAAACACATACTATTCCAAATCTGAATAAGGCATACTATTCCAGCATACATGAACAGCTTATACTTTTATTTATCTTAAACCTGGATTCTAGTCTAATTTCAGAAAATGACCATTTATTGATTCAACTAACATTTATTGAGCATTTACTATATATCATACACTGTTCTAGCAGCTTGGAATACATTAGTGTACAAAAGAGACAAAGATTCTCACCTTTCTGGAGCTTGCAGTCTAGCAAGTATCTCCATAGCCACCTCCCTGGCCCAAGCCACCACCATCTTTCACCTGGATGTCTGCTGGAGCCCTGATATGGTTTGGTTGCGTCCCCACCCAAAATCTCATCTTGAATTGTATTCTGAATTGTAATCCCCACGTGTTGGGGGGTGGGACCTCGTGGGAGGTGCGGTTTCCCTATGCTGTTCTTATGATAGTGAATGAGTTCTCAGGAGATCTTATGGTTTGTAAGGGGTTTACCCCACTTCACTCGGCATTTCTCTCTCCTGCCGCCATGTGAAAAAGGATGTGTTTGCTTTCCCTTCCCACTATATTTGTAAGTTTCCTGAGGCCTCCCCAGCCATGGGTAACTGTGAGTCAATCAAATCTCTTTCCTTTATAAATTACCCAGTCTCAGGTATGCCTTCATAGCAGCATGAGAACTGACTAACACAAGCCCCTATCTGTCTCCCTGCTTCACTCTGGCTCCCCTTCCATCCAGGCTCTATACAGGAGCAAGAGTGATGGACAAAGAACAAAATTCCAACAAAATGAGTTTTAAAGATCTAATTGGCATTTATTAGCGATTCATGAATTGAGTAGCATCTTGCCTGGCAGAACAATGGGTTTTTACAAGATAGCTTGAGCAGGAACAATAAAACGGCATAATACAAAAAAGTGGACTGATTAACATCAGGCTACTTCAGGTTACTTTCCTTGTAAGGATTAAAGCAGGGGAACCTTCCTTATCATGCGGGCGTTGGCTGGGCCCTTTGAGATTAGTTGTGAATCTGCTGTCTTTTTTTTGTTGTTGTTGTTTTTTGGAAAAGTTGGACTATTTGGGGATTTGCCTGTTTTTGTTTTTTAAGTTTCAGTTTGATCATGTGGCACTTAAAAGTGTTTCCACTTTGGTTTGATCTATTGGGACCTAGCACTGGAGAAGGTCAGTACAAAACAGTGGCATCCAACCAATTTTATTATTTGTTTTGTTTCGTTTTTGTTTGTTTGTTTGTTTTGAGATGGAGTGCTCTGTCACCTAGACTGGAGTGCAGTGGGGCAATCTTGGCTCACCGCAACCTCTGCCTCCTAAGTTCAAGCGATTCTCCTGCCTCAGCCTCCCGAGTAGCTGGGATTACAGTAGGCATGCGCAACCATGCCCAGCTAGTTTTGTATTTTTAGTAGAGATGGGGTTTTGCCATGTTGGCCAGGCTGGTCTCAAACTTCTGGCCTCGAGTGATCTGCCTGCCTTGGCCTCCCAAAATGCTGGGATTACAGGCTGAGCCATCAGGCTTGGCCCCCATCAATTTTATTGAACATGATTTTTTGTAAATGTAAGATATATCATGCCATCCCCTGCTTAAATCCCTCCAGAAGCTTCTCATCATGCTTAAAATACAATGTTAAACTCTGTGGTCTTCAAGGCTGCATAGTGTCTCACCTTCTGCCTTTTCTACCACTTTTAATCACTCCTCTTTCCTCTCCACTCAGCATTTAGCTTTTTTCCCTCTTAACAGGCCAAGCTGGCTCCCACTGGGCTTCAGTCTTGTTCCCTCCATCTGAAGGGAGGGAGCTCTTCCCCATTTTGTCACATGGCTATGCCTTTTGTGCCATTTAGGCCTTAGCTAAAATGTCACATCTTTAGAGAGGCCCCCTCGGCCCTCCAAAATAGATTATTCCTTCTCCCATATTCAGTTGCTTTCTATCAAGTTACTTGGTTTACTTCACTTTTCTTTTTTGTTTGTTTGCTTGTTTTGAGATGGAGTCTTGCTCTGTCACCCAGGCTGGAGTGTTTCCAGAAAACAAGACAGACAATGTCCTCATGCTTGTAGATTATATTTTAATGGGGTACAAGAGATATAATCAATAAGAAAGTAAATAAGTGAAGAAATTTCAAAAGAAGATTAACAAGATTAAGAAAAGAAAAGTAAACCATGATCTCGGCTGATTGCAACCTCCGCCTCCTGGGTTCAGGGAATTCTTGTGTCTCAGCCTGCCTAGCATAGCTGGGATTCCAGGTGCCCGCCACCACGTCTGGCTAATTATTTTGTAATTTTAGTGGAGACGGGTTTTGCCATGTTGGCCAGGCTGGTCTTGAACTCCTGACCTCAAGTGATTCGTTCTCCTCAGCCTCCCAAAGTGCTGGGATTACAGGCATGAGTCACTGTGCCTGGCCCTCGTTTACTTTTCTTAATCTTGTTAATCTTCTTTTGAAATTATCTTCTTCACTTATATACTTTCTTATTGATTATATCTTTTGTACCCCATTAAAACATAATCTACAAGCATGAGGACCTTGCCTGTCTTGTTATCTGGAAAGATGTCTGACATAGGGTAGGGACTCAGTTAGCCCTTGGTGAACAAGTTAATGAATATGAGTTTGGGAAATTCTCTTTTCTCTGGACCTGCATTTCTTCACCCACAAAATTAGGGAGTTGAACTAGAGGCTATCAAGGATGCTTTCCCACTTTTTATTTTTTACTTTTTTTGAGACGGAGTCTCACTCTGTCACCCAGGCTGGGGTGCAGTGGCATAATCTCAGCTCACTGCAACCTCTGCCTCCCGGGCTCAAGCAATTCTCCTGCTTTGGCCTCCTGAGTAGCTGGGATTACAGGTGCCCACCACCATATCCAGCTACTTTTTGTATTTTTAGTAGAGACAGGGTTTCACCATGTTGTCCACGCTGGTCTTGAACTCCTGACCTCAAGTGATCCCTTTGCCTCAGACTCTCAGAGTGCTTGGATTATAGGTGTGAGTCACTGCGCCCAGCCCCCACTTTTTAAACTTTATTTTATTTTTTTAGAGACAGGGTTTCTCACTATGTTGCCCTGGCTAGCCTTGAACCTCCAAGCTCAAGCTATCCTCCTGCCTTAGCCTCCCAAGTAGCTGGGACTACAGGCACATGCCACTGTACCAGACTTCCCACTTTTTGTGATTCTAAGTACACTTTTGCTAAGGTTGCAAAGGGTATGCCCCACTATTTAAGAATGTGGTCAACAAGTCCATGTTTAGCTCAGATCTCATAGTTTCTAACTCTGTCTCCCTTGGGCCTCTGTATTTCAGCCTGGGAAGTCCCAGTTTGGTATATTGTCCTCTTGTGTCTGCTGTCCTTTCTTTCACTTTCTTTGAACTTTCTGTTGCTCCTGTCTGGATCCATTACATGATTAAAATGAAACGGCTAGAAAAGGACACATGGTTCCAGATTCCAAATGACAATAACTTTATAGAAAATGAAGGCAATATTTGGTATCATTTCTAGTACCTTCATGCTGCTGCTGAAGGTGATGGGAACCTGCACACTGTAAACATATATTGTTTCCGGAGGCGGAAAGTTTTCACTGGGAAACACACTTTATGTGACAGCTATGATGCTGGGCGCTTCCACCTAGATTATTTCATTTAATTACCACAGGAATCCAGTGAAGTAGGTATTATACTCATTTTATAGTAAAAGGAGCTGAAATCATGAAAAGTGAAAACACTTGCCAGAGGTTGTAAAGTGGTGAGTGAAAGAATTAAGCTTCTACCTAGCTCAGACCTCCCTCACCCCACCAGCATGATGATAATTGTTGAGTAAGAACAGTTATTTCCAGGAGCCTGATTTATTCAACCCATGCCTAGAATAAGCCTCCTCTGTTGAGTCTCTGTACTTTTTTTGCATGCTGGTTGTCTTATCACTGGATTGTCAGCTCCCCGAGTCAAGTGTCGATTTCCTGAACACACAGCAAGCAGGGAAAAATATTTGTTGAATAACCGAAAAAATGAATACGAGAGAATGAAAAACTAGTTTTTAGCTTTTGCATCCCTCTTATTCCCCTTTATACAGATGCTCAGACATCTTCCACTGAAACTTGTAGGGCAAGGGTTAATGGCAAGTTGAGTGTCAGGATTCTAAAAGTGCAAGGAAGCTGCTCAGAGCTGCAGAATGGGGACATAGATGCCTCTTGCAAGTCTGGTATACTAGCACAGCTGCAAGGCAGGTTAGAACCATGAAGGTTTTCATCCATAGAAAGAGTGTATGATCTCAACATCTTGAATTTGTTCATTATATTGTTCATGGCTTCTTTCCAAAGACAACTACACCCTAAATTCTGACCACATCCTTTGCACTGCTAGTTATGTAGAGTTAGGTAACAAGATAGAATGGTACATATGAATATGCATCTCTCCTTCATTTTCATTAATAAGAATGCAGAACATCTTTTTTTCCTCATATTCAGGCAATTTAACTCTTATTCTTGGAATCTGTCTTGCCAGGAAGACAGAAACAGCAGCCTACGCTATTTCATAAAGTTAAAGGAAAGTGATGCTCCTATAGATTCCTTCTGTGTCTAAGCAAAAAGGTGACAAGATGACATTACTTTCACTTCTCATACTGTAATTAAAATCCACTATTATTGCATTCAGCTAAATTCACCCTTTGTATCATGCAGTTTTAAGGGTGCTGGGAAACCAAATCAAATCCAACATTCTGGACTTTGCTTTAACTTTAAGGAATTTAATGTGGCAATACGAAACTCTCACCATCCTCCTTCCCACCCTACCCACACACACTGGTCAAATACGCAAGCCAGACGAAAGAACGATAGATCTCAAATAGCTATTTAGTCTTTGTGTTAGGATGCAGAATGCTGAGGAAATGCATGGAGGTTTTCTAAATGTCAGCACCATGAATCTACTGCTCTTGGTTCCCATCAGGGATAGTGGAGGTTCGGAGAGTCCATGACTCGCAAACCACATCTGCTTCAGGATTCACTCACTGGGTCAAAGGAAGCTTGTTTTTTTTTTTTTTTTTTTTTTTGAGACAGAGTCTCGCTCTGTCACCCAGGCTGGAGTGCAGTGGCACAATCTCGGCTCCCTGCAAGCTCCGCCTCCCGGGTTCACGCCATTCTCCTGTCTCAGCCTCTCCGAGTAGCTGGGACTACAGGCGTCCGCCACCATGCCCGGCTAATTTTTTGTATTTTTAGTAGAGACAGGGTTTTACCGTGGTCTCGATCTCCTGACCTCGTGATCTGCCTGCCTCGGCCTCCCAAAGTGCTGGGATTACAAGCGTGAGCCACCGCGCCCGGCCGGAAGCTTGTTGTTGACATCAGTTAAAGCTCATTGGTTTGGATTACAGTTTACTTATTTTCAAAGAGTTAACTTTTGAAATAACCCTTTTCCACATGGTTGTTGCCTTTTCCAATTCCTCTCTGGCAAACAAACCTGCCTTACAAATATGAGTGTGGCATTTAAACCGTTTTTATCCATCTGCTGATAAACCAACTGACCTGACAAACCACTCCACCTCATCAGAAATTACTGAAGAATCACACGCCAAAGGGCTTTAACTTTGAACATTTCCTCTTGAATCCTTGCACTAAATGTTATCATTAGAATGATTATTCTGCCTGGGTGATTCAAAACACACATATTGTTTTCATATGGTATTATCTCATCCAGAAGACCTTGTTAAGTTTTGTCTGTAGATGTAGTCACACTTATTTACCAAAACATACTCCTGAGAACCACTCCTGGAATAATTCTAGAACAAAATCTGTACTTGGGGGTAAAATGAAATACTGCCAGCAGTACAAATGCATGTGTCTACTCCAAATTATGTAACTTATTTACGGAAGTTTGATTTTGTGTAAAAGATATTTTTCTGGTAATGTCATTGTTATACGTTCTTATTATTCACTATCATTTTAACTTTCAGATGCTAGTATCTAAATTCCTCTTTCTCAATCTCAGTAATAAAGTTTGTGATCATTCCCTATCATGTATTAAATAATTCATCATGAAATCTCAATGAGTCTTTGGAGAAAAGGCCTAAAAGAAGCTTTGTTACATGATATAAATGATAATATAACTAACATTGGAGGACATTATGTACTTTAAATAAATGTGTCTCAGTGCATCAAGAATAGGTACAAAATAATTGAACTCAGTCTGTAAACAATCAGCCTATTTCCCAAAAATGAAAAGACATGTCAATACAAAGAAGCAGTAGTGCCAGGTGTGCTTTATAGAAGGAAAGAACTGTTTATTTGGTATATGTTTATGGGTGTAGCCTATTATTTATTAATAATGGCCTTAGATTTTAAAAGACATCAACTATTTAGCTTTGAATCCCTTCGACGTTATTGGCATAGAAAAAGAAATCTGGATATCTGATTCCCTCCATCTTGTTTTGTTTTGTTTTGTTTTAAATCATTCTGGCATCTCTATTCTCTTTGCCAACACCCAAAAATAGCACTTGATCAAGCCACAGAAGTAATAAATTAAGCATGGTGGTAGATCTGTCTGAAAGAAGTGGACCACTTTTCTAGCAAACAGGTATCCCATGAAGTGTTGGGAGTCTGTCCTACTCACAGTAAAATGGTCATGGGTAGTTCCTGTGCTTTGCCTCATGGGATCCAACATTTTTTGCATTCCTACCCTAATTACCCAAAAGCTAAACATGAGCAAGAATGCTGCCCAGCGAATTCTATTTGTTCTATTTTGGAGAGTGATTAACAACTTAATAACATCTTTCCTCTTGGCATGTCTTAAAATCATAATGACAAGTAAGACAAACTAAAGTGACATGGCTGAGAGACACATAGCGAGAAGGTATTGAGCAGTACCATGAAGAGAAGCCATGAGGCACCAGAGTCTTGAACAGGAAGAAGCTATGGGGCAGAGAGGAAACTTGCAAGAAGAAAATCAGCCCTGGCAATGAGAGTAGGGAGAAGCAGAACAGAGAAGCCGGGCCACAAGCCTGTGGTTACCAGCCTGATTGATTGATTGGCACCAGAATGCTGCAGTATTCTGATCAATATTCCGGTTCCTGAGGACTGACCGTGCAGGGCTGAGGCCGTTTCCTGTGTTTCCTTACTTCTCCATTAGATCCTGACAATAAAGTGCCACTCATCCCTTGAGGAAACTGCTCTATGTTCCTTGTCACCTGAAAGAGCATAATGAAAACATCCAGCATGCAGAAATTTGTTCACAGAGGAATTCTGCAGCATTGATTGGGACAGGAAATTTCTTTTTTCTTTTCTTTTTTTTTTTTTTTTTTGAGAAGGAGTCTAGCTCTTTCACCCAGGCTGGAGTGCAGTGGTGCGATCTCCGCTCACTGCAGGCTCCGCCCCCCGGGGTTCACGCCATTGTCCTGCCTCAGCCTCTCGCGTAGCTGGGACTACAGGCGCCCGCCACCTCACCCGGCTAATTTTTTGTATTTTTAATAGAGATGGGTTTCACCGTGTTAGCCAGGATGGTCTCGATCTCCTGACCTCGTGATCCGCCCGCCTCGGCCTCCCAAAGTGCTGGGATTACAGGCGTGAGCCACCGCGCCCGGCCTAGGAAATTTCAAATGTCAATAAAACTGACTTTGCTTTGCCATTATACAATTTTTTCTGTGTTGATTTTTTTTTTTTTTTGTAATTATGAAAGTAAAATTACAGCAGGCCGGGCTAGGTGGCTCATGCCTGTAATCGCATTACTTTGGGAGGTCGAGGTGGTGGATCACTTGAGGTCAGGAGTTTGAGACCAGCCTAGCCAACACGGAGAAACCCCTTCTCTACTAAAAAAAAAAAAAAATACAAAAATTAGCTGGGTATGGTGGTGCATACCTGTAGTCCCAGCTACTAGAGAGGCTGAGGTGGGAGAATTGCTTGAATCTGGGAGGGAGAGGTTGCAGTGAGCTGAGATCTCACCACTGCACTCCAGCCTTGGCGGCAGAGCAAGACGCTGTTTCAAAAAAAGAAAGAAAGAAAGTAAAATTACATTCAATGCAAAAGACTTGGAAATTAAAGAAAAAACTTGAAGAGGCCGGGCATGGTGGCTCAGGCCTGTAATCCCAACACTTTGGGAGGCCGAGGCAGGAGGATCAAGTGAGCCCAGGAGTTCAAGGCCAGCCTGGGCAACATGGCGAGATCCTGTCTCCATTAAAACAAACAAACAAAAACTTGAATAAAAGAAATCACTCATACCTCCCACAGTCAGAGATACTGCTGTGTGTGTACATATGTTCATCCATGTGTTTTAAAGCAGTAGTAACAGGACTAGGACTCTGTCTCAGTTTTAGCTAAAGCATGAAAGCAAGAGGTTCAAGACATCTAAGGGAGTTTTGAGAGGACCAATCAGGAGAAATTGCTTTGTGGGATTTTTAAAAACAAACAAAACCCAAGTCTCTCTAGTTAGGGTTTTAAGTCCCCTTACATGCATTGACTTGGAAGAGTGAAGACAGAGGGAGGATTTGTGAAGAGGCTTTCTCTAGAGCCAGGGAGCTTAACTGGTACGCCTGGAAGAGCTTAATCTTGTCCCTTGTGGTTTGGAGGAAAGGTAGACTGGTATCTGCCTCCTGCCTGAGAAGTGTGAGTTGGAGAAACTGGGGCCTGCCAGTTGCTTTGACTGCAGAATGAAGTGCATAGCTCAGCTGTCAATCAGTCCTCATCAGGGTTTCTCAGGCAACCATGGTATGAGTGTGTCCCCTGGAGAAGATGTGGGCCCCAGGAGAGGCTGAGGAGGCATGGGGTTCTCTTAGTTCATGTCTGCTAGAGTCGGCTCCAGGAGTGAAGAAACCTGAGTAGAAAGAGGTTGTAGGTGAATCCCTGGATTCCTAGCACAGAGCAGGGGAGAGCACATCATCTGCATGGAAAGAGCTGCTGGGGAACAGTGCCGGGCCACGGGCCATCTCAGCAAACCCCAGACGAGCACACAAGAGAAGAGGCAGATTTAAACATCTGCCCTACCCAGAGAGTGTGATGCCACCTCACAACCATTCTAGTCAAGCAACAGCTTTTCTGCATGTTGTTTCTTCCATCCAAACTTAAACCTGCCTCCCAGCCACCCTCTGGTTCAAGCCTGGAACAGTAAAAAATCACCATTGAAGGGGTGGAGAGGCAGAGGCTGATGGGGAAAGGGAAAAGGATCGAATCCTTTTCACTGTCCTAGGCGTTGCTCTGCAGCAAGCGGTGGCTGTGTGAGGGGCTGCTCCTCTGAATAAAGCTGGGATGAATCTAGGCCCATAGGTTCTAGTTATCATCGAATTGAGACTGTGTTTGTGTCTTAAAGTGACCAGAAAAGTCAAGGGACTGCCTTTGTTTGTATCCAGTGGCATTTAAAGGGATAGTAGGAGACGGCTGCACATGGTGGCTCACACCTGTAATCCTAGAACTTTGGGAGGCTGAGGTGGACGGATCACTTGAGGTCAGGAGTTCGAGATCAGCTTGGCCAACACGGTGAAACCCTGTCCCTACTAAAAATACAAAAAAAAATTAGCTGGGCATAGTGGTGGGCATCTGTAACCCCAGCTACTCAGGAGGCTGAGGCAGGAGAATTGCCTGAACCCAGGAGGCAGAGGTTACAGTGAGCTGACATCACACCATTACACTCCAGCCGGGGTGACAGAACAAGACTGTCTAAAAAAATAAAAAAGAAATAAAGGGATAGTAAGAGACACAACTAAAGATGTTTTCTTATTATATTCCGTGATTCCTACTTGCTCCACATGTCAGTTATGTATGCCTGCATTTTCAAAAAATGCTCTTACCCTATGCGTGCTGTTGTGTAGTCTATGTTTCCCATTTAGCATTACGTTAAGAATGCTGTGCTATGTCAGTATTCTACCACTGCATCTCTGTACTGTAACATATGATCCTACTCCCCTCTCGTTGGAGTTATTTCTAATTTTTTAGAGTCATAATGTTGAAATAAATCCAGTTCAAAACTAGCATTATTCCCACCTCTGGTTTTCCTTAGAATTAATTTCCTTTATGTGGAATTGCCAGGCCAAATGATGAACATGTTTTAATGACTTATGAACTATATCACATGAAATTACTCTGGAGAAAGGTTGTATCAAATTTTGCCTTGTGTGACAGTCCATTTCCCCAAGTCCTTGCCAATATTAGTTATGTCCCTTCTTTTTGATCTTTGCTAATCTGATAAGCCAAAAAAAGTTTTCTTTTTTTGTATTTCTTTGATTACTAGAGAGGTTGAACATTATTTATTATGTTTATTGGATATGTGTAGCTTTTTTTTTTTTTTTTTTTTTGATGGAGTCTCACTCTGTCTCACCCAGGCTGGCAGGCTGGAGTGCAGTTGTGAGATCTCGGCTCACTGCAACCTCCGCCTCCCGGGTTGAAGCTATTCTCCTGCCTCGGCCTCCCGAGCAGCTGGGATCACAGGCACCCACCACCATGCCTGGCTAATTTTTGTATTTTTAGTAGAGATGGGGTTTCACCATGTTGGACAGGCTGGTGTCAAACTCCTGACCTCAGGTAATCCGCCCGCCTCCGCCTCCCAAAGTGCCGTGATTACAAGCCTGAGCCACCATGCCTGGCCTGTAGTTTTTGATAATTTATCTGCTCAACACCTTTGCTGATTATTTTAGCCCAGGTACCATTTAAAATATTGGTTCTATGAAATTCAAGGTAAAGAGCCAAGCAAATGGCAAAATTGGCAACTCTTGGAATTTGCTTCCGAGCGTAATTGACAGGCCAGTCTATTTCACACTAACTGGGAACTCAGATTGGCCACTACAGCACACCACACATCAGTGCTGAATGTTGTCTTCAACACACCCAAGCTTCTTGGTTGTTTGCTTCCTATTGCTCTTGCCTTTCTTCAAGTTGCATGATCACTACAAAGAGAGGAATAATGTGGCTGAACCACACAGACATTAGTGTCATAGACACTCTCTGTCACTCTCTTCATCTTTTCCCAGCCAATTGCCCTGGGCTGGCATGGTAGCATAAAATCACGGTCCGAGCTTACCTGAGGGTGCTGGGCCTGGATGGTGTGGATAATCAGGGGAGGGGTTCTAATTCCTTTATTATTTGGACTGATCAAATAACATCTATGTGTCTCATCTTCCTCATCTGTAAAGCTCAGTTCTTTATCACCAGCCCCATGCTTACCTATCTGGACTTGTTTCCCATGACTCCGTCATTTAAACCCTGGGTGCCAACCATTCCAAGCACTTTGCCATGCTCTCTAGGCAATTTTCCAAGTTTCTCTTTTGTTTACAATGCCCTTTCTACATGCTCTTTGTCACACGATCTAACTTGTGCTAACACTTAGCTAAAGGGTTGAAAAAGGCCTTTTTGAGTGAGGAAAAAAAATCCAGTTCAACCATAATGAGCAATTAAATGTGTAAGGATGATATGAAGACACTAGGAAATTCAGGATCTATTGGCGGAAAAAGATATGTGCAAAGTAGCTATGATATAACACAGGACATGGTTGATAATATTAATAGAAAATCAAGATTCTTGCTTTAGCATTATGAAGAAGGATAAGATTAATTCTAGCTAAAGGCTAGGAAAGCATTCATGAAGACAGGCCTGAAAAGACAATCAGAACTAGACTTGCTGGGAAATAAACTCCACTAAGGCTGGGTCTGAATCTATTATTGTTCATCATGAGTGATACTCATTCCCCAGTGAATGAGTGGATAATATGGAAAGTAGGTAAGGTGTGCATGGAGGGGGGTGGGGGAGGGGAATAAATGGGTGAAGGCTTTCATCTGCAGACTTTCCTTCTGAGTGAAGGAAGCTTTGTTTTTGTTTTGTTTGTTTTAAGTGGTTACAAAGTTTTTATTTGCTGGCCTTGCATCAAGAGAAACTGAACAAGTGATGAGGTTGATTATTATCTATTAATAGTTTTATTACAGTCTTGTGTCACTGGGTTATAAATAAGAATTCCAGGCCAAGCAAGGTGGCTCATGCCTATAATTCTAGAACTTTGGGAGGCCAAGGTGGGAGGATTGCCTGAGTCCAGGAGTTCAAGAATAGCCTGGGCAACATGGCAAAACCCCATCTCTAAAATAAATAAGTAAATAAATAATCCCAGCCGCTCCAAAATTCTCTCATTTTCCTTGATAGATGCATAGAAGAAGACTCAATACTAGGATCATGCAAGTCTTCTGGAGGCTTCCTATGCTCTCATGTAAAGAATGAGACTTGGAGGGGAAACTAAAGATTTCCTTTTGTGGTATTTTACCAGTCACTCAACACAGATAGCACCAACACACTGCGTGATCACTCCCTGATGCAACCTATTCAGCTGAGAGCCAGAGCTAGGGAGAAAGGGGCCACAAAACCCTTTAACACAGATTTAACTTCTATTTTTATCAGAAATGATTTCATGCCTCTCTTCTATTTAACATTTACAGAATTCTAAAACAAAAACAGTTAACTTAAATCTCAATCTCTATGTGCAAGGTTGTTAAAAATTAGTGAACATTTAGTAGAAGTTACTGATGGTGAACAGATGGCTAAGGAGGGGAAGAGAAGGAAGTCAAGTGGGACGAAATCTGACAAGCCAGAGGTTATCCACAATAAACAAACACCAGCCTTCTTTAGGACTTTAGTTTCCAATATTGATATGAACAGTCTTTCTGAATTGAAGGTTTACGTATTCCAACTCCTGATTATAGCACAATAAATGTGTTATGTAGAATTGGTTTAATGGAAGCATTAAGCCATAATTGGGAGTCATTCTCCTTTACCTACCTCCCACTTATCCACCTGCCACTTCAACGCCAGCCTCTATGAAGTTTTGCCTAATAATTTTAGCTCCTATCCATCTTTCTCTTCTCCAAAACCCTACCTCACTGCTGTCCATGCCACCCCTTAAGTACTTAGCCATGCACAGCCTTATATTCTTGTTTGAGTTCTCATGTCCTGTCCTCCCAAACAGACTATACATTTCTTGGGTCCCATACTTTGCATTTACCATAGCAGATTTCATAGCCCATACAGATATTAGGCCTTCAAAATATTCATCAAGTATTTCTCCAATAAAAATGAAAACATCACAAATCTTGATCCCCCAAATGTTAAATGGGACTTAATTAAACTAACATCATGATAAACTGGAAACAGGCATCTCTTTCCTTTACCCTTGTGCCTGCTGAAGATATTATTCTCAGCCTCGCTGTTTTAAACTCAGGGGTGTGTGTTCAACACATTTAAGCAAATTCTGGAACACCAAAGCCAAGCAGTCTCCCAGGGGCTTCATCCGGGCGCACAGCAGCTTACCTGGTGGGTGTTGGGTAGCACACAGTAGAATGGCGGCTTTGTCTCTCTTGAGTGACTCTGGATAAGCTTCAAAACCAAAATCCACAGTGCCCTATCCTGGTGGGCAGAATACACTGAAGACAGGGGGTTTCCGACTAGCTGAAGACAAAACACCCTTCTGCTGTCCCCGTACCAAAGGGGAGGGTGCCGGTGAAAGCCAGCTTGTTACTGCTTCAGGGAGGAGAAGCAGTTACTGAAATAAAGTGTCTTATTTTTTTGGGAGTGGGGGAGGGTGTCTCAATAATCAGTTGGCCTTAATTATTTTTGCTTAGAATAGGAGAGATAAAGCTCCTGACTGAAGTCCAAAGCTGCAGGGGAGGAAATGACCGGGCGCGTGGCTTCCTCTGGCTCGCTGGGCACCTGCTGCCTGGCAGGCTGCTCACCATAGCTGGCCGGCGTGCTGGTTCCTAAGAACCAATCAGTTCCCTCCTCTACTGTCAGGTGGCTGCTCTCAGCTTCTCTCCCAGAAGTCCTTCACCAGGCCATCTGGAGCCGAGGAACAAGTTCCAAGCTCCCTTGGCTGGAATTCTGCTTTGAAATCTGTCCACACCTCCCCCCAACCCCCAGTCTTGGTCACAGGCCTAAAATTTGACCTCAATCGCTGAGAAATAATGTACAACAAGAGATATGCCTTTAAATATTTCAAAGTTGATGGAAGAATTGATATCCTTTAGTATTCAGATATATTACCTTAGTCTGGAATCACAAAGTATAGAGTCCACTTGGACCCACTCGTTTCACCAGTAGGTCAAATGCCATAAACTCATCAAAGTCAGAAACCTGAGTTCATATGAACTCTCCTTTCTCCTTCCTCCTGCGGCCAGTCAGCCACCAAGCCCTGCTAATTCGACTTTCCAAATATTTATTAAATCACTTGCCTTCTCTTCGTCCCTAATTGAGGCCCCTAAACACAATTCTTCCCTAATCCAGGCTTCACTCGCCACCCATAGCCATCCACCTAATTTGACCTTGTCATTCAGTGACTCTAAACGTTTCAGTGGCTCCTCCTCCCCTCCAGTTTTGTCAAGCTCAGGGGCCTCGGCTTGGCACACAGGTCCACGTCCCACCCTGCCACCCCTAGCTCACTCTTTTGCTTGTGGCTTCCTCTCACGTTGCACTCTGATGACATTCACTACTGATGGTGTCTGCATCTCCCTGTAGTCTTTCACATCTTTATGGCTTGCCTAATGTTCACTCCACTTGCTGTTCACTTCACCTTTATTCACCTGTCACCTCCTTCAAGACTCAGTTCAGGCATCACCTCCTCCAGCAAGTCTTCTCTGAGACTTCCCATGAGGTTAAATGACCTCTGCGGCCCTCTGTGTGACTATCTTACCATTCATCACGTTATAGTGAATGTACTGTTTTTATTTATTTATTATTATTTTCTTATTTTCTGGAGACAGAGCCTCTGTCTGTCACCCAAGCTGGAGTGCAATGGTGTGATCTCAGCTCACTGCAACCTCTGCCTCCTGGGTTCAAGCGATTTTCCTGCTTCAGCCTCCTGAGTAGCTGGGATTGCAGGCGCATGCCACAATACCTAGCTAATTTTTGTAGTTTGAGTAGAGACAGGGGTTTCACCATGTTGGCCAGGCTGGTCTCGAACTCCTGACCTCGTGATACGCCCTCTTCGGCCTCCCAAAATGCTGGGATTATAGGGGTGAGCCACTGCTCCTGGCCTGAATGTACTGTTTTTAAACCCACCTCCTTCACGGCATTGAAAGGTTACAGAGAACATTTATATATCTCCGGTACCAGGTTCACAGTAGGATCTCAAATATATCTGCTAAACAAGTGAGTGCTGTTGAACAGAAGTGTTATTGAATCATGATATGGAAAAAAAAATCTATGGGGCTCTCACTTTACAGAGGAACACGGAGGTCCCTACTCTGACTCCTGATGCTGTGAGGCACTGGCAGGAGGGTCTTGGGACAGTGACAGGTTCCAAAGACAACTGCCTCAATGCTGCAAATGGAGGAGCTTATCATACCTGGCAGCTCCAAGAAAAAGGTAAAATTGCAGTGCTATTCCCAATGCTTAATGTTGATGGTTGACCTACAATCAAAAACTCCAGATAACTGTCTACCTTCCAGAAAGGAAAGCAGATCTGAGCCAAGAGAGTAACCAGGGCCTGGTCTGCCTCCTGAAATGGCCCAGGCTCCTGGAGGTGTGGAATATTCCAGCTTTAGGAGACTGCCACTTGTGAGTGTCTGCAGCACCTCAGAGATGCAGTTCAGGTAAGCTGAGAACAGAATAGCATTTTATTTTTTATTTTTTATTTTTTTGAGATGGAGTCTCATTTTGTCTCCCAGGCTGGAGTGCAGTGGTGCAATCTTGGCTCACTGCAACCTCCGCCTCCTGGGTTCAAGCAGTTCTCCTGCCTCAGCCTCCCAAGTAGCTGAGATCACAGACACATGCCACCATGCCCAGCTAAGTTTTGTATTTTTAGTAGAGATGGGGTTTCATTATGCTGGCCAGGCTGGTCTCAAACTCCTGACCTTAAGTGATTTTCCTGCCTCAGCCTCCTAAAGTGCTGGGATTACAGGTGTGAGCCACTGTGCCCAGCTTATTTTTAAGAGATAAGATCTCACTCTGTTGCTCAGGCTGCAGTGCAGTGGCGTGGTCAGCTCACTGCAATTTCAAACTCCTGTGCTCAAGCGATTCTGCCACCTCAGCCTCTCAAACAGCTGGGACTACAGGCATGTGCCACCATGCCCGGCTAATTTTTAAATTATTCTGCAGAGATGGGGTCTCACTACGTTGTTCAGGCTGGTCTTGAACTCCTGGCTTCAAGTGATCCTCCTACCTTGACCTCCCAAAGTGTTGGGATTACTGGCATGAGCCACTAAAAAGTATTATCACTTTAATGATAAAACTATCGTTGTTGTTTTGGAGAACTGTTTGGAAATTGTGGCATTTACAATACTTGTGAGGTGGGTTTTAGACACGTGCAAGTTGTTTTTAAGAAAAAATTTACATTTATGTATTGTTTTGTGACTGTGAACTCTCCTTAAGGCTCTGGAAGGCCCAGGACAAGGTGTTATAAGTTGACACATGGGGGAAATGAAAGGAAGGCTAAGAAGAAGCTGGAGGCTGAGCTCAGTGGAACTGGGAGTACAAAGAGCTGGGTAGAGCTGTCTGAGGGTGAGGCCTGGTGTGGCTTTGAAGGTGGAGACAGCTACCCTGGAGGGAGCGTGTTACTCATAAACCTTTTAAAGACTTGCCTGGATGGCAGAGGCAAAGCAATTACACAACCGTGGATAGACATGACCTAATTTATTGGCCTTTCCAGTTACCTAATGTGGAGCCAGTGCTATACCACAACCTACAACTAAGAATGAATTTTGGTGGGGTGAGGAGGGGGGTTGCTGAGAATAAGGGAGAAACTGATGTCCTTAAGGAGGAAGAGGCACTGGGAAACAGATCAGAGAGTGCAGAGAGGGGGACAGACCCTCCCTGATGTACTCCCCATAGAGAAGGCCGTTGTCAGAATTCCCCCTGCTTTTTCTACTCTGAGGAGTGAAGAGCTTTTTTTACTCTGAGGTGTGAAGCCCTTAATACCACTACTTAGAGGACAACTTTGAGCAAACAGAGCTCTCACTTGGCCCCTGGTAATGCTGAAGGGGAGCTCCCAAGGGCAAGCCCTAGTGCAAATGTAGTAATTCAGCCAGCAACTGAGACCTCCCCTCAAATATGTACAATCCCAAAAGTCATTTTCAGATACCTTTTTGACATCTGAAGAAGGGAACCACCCGTAAAATACATGACAGCAATGTTTAAAATAGGCATTGAACAGGCCGGGCGTGGTGGCTCACGCTTGTAATCCCAGCACTTTGGGAGGCCGAGGCGGGCAGATCATGAGGTCAGGAGATCGAGACCACGGTGAAACCCCGTCTCTACTAAAAATACAAAAAATTAGCTGGGCGTGGTGGTGGGCACCTGTAGTCCCAGCTACTCGAAGAGGCTGAGGCAGGAGAATGGCATGAACCTGGGATGTGGAGCTTGCAGTGAGCCTAGCGCCACTGCACTCCAGCCTGGGCAACAGAGCGAGACTCCGTCTCCAAAAAAAAAAAAAAAAAAAGGCATTGAACATAACTGCTCAAGTTGAGCCAATGTGAGCAACTACAGTGGGGTTCAAAGAAGCCAGTTCACAAGGCCAGGATCTAACCAGCTTGTGGGCATGACAGCATTTGTGTTTATGCATAACCTACACCAAGTGCGCAGTGAAACAAAACCAAAACAACTAAAAGTAAAAAGTGATTCTTTACAGTTGCCTGACTAAATAGCTCCAGGGGCAGAAGAACCCTTTGATCCTGCCAACCAGTTTTAAAGCAGCAAAGTATTTCACACTATTACTCACTGTCCCCTGATTGGTTTCTCTGCTTCTTTTTATCTCTGTGGAACCAATTTACTGCACTACTTTCTGTTTTCCTAGTTGGACCCTGACTGATGTGCAGACAATGATCTCCTAAGGATCCTTACCAGCCCCCCTGTGAGTGGAAACATTAAATTCACAACATGTGAGGTTCTTATTTTGTTTGCTTTCTTGTCTAGCAATTTTTATTTTTAGTTTTATTTATTGATTTATTTATTTTGAGACAGAGTTTTGCTCTTGTTGCCCAGGCTGCAGTGCAATGGCATGATCTCAGCTCACTGCAACCTTTGCCTCCCAGGTTCAAGCGATTCTCCTGCCTCAGCCTCCCAGATAGCTGGGGTTACAGGCACCCGCCACCATGCCCAGCTAATTTTTGTATTTTTAGTAGAGATGGGGTTTCACCATGTTGGTCAGGCTGGTCTTGAACTCCTGACCTCAGCCGATCCACTCGCCTCGGCCTTCCAAAGTACTGGGATGACAGGCATGAGCCACTGCACCCAGGCCCTTGTCTAGTCATTCTGTTAATCATTTACCTTTGTGATTAAGTAATTTTTGAAGTAAATTAATTTTGTTATAAGTTAAAAAACGGGCTGCTCGTGTCTGTAGTCCTAGCAGTCTGGGAGGACGAGGCAGGAGGATTGCTTGAGCCCAGGAGTTTGAGACCAGTCTGAACAATATAGAGAGAACTTGTCTCAAAAAATTTTTGAAAAATATAAAAAGAGAGAGAGAGAAAGAAAGAAAGGAAGGAAGGAAAGGGAGAAAGAAGGAAGGAAGGAAGGAAAGAAAGAAAGAGAAAGAAAGAAAGAAGAAAGAAAGGAAAGAAAGAGAGAAAGAGAGAAAGAAAAGAAAGAAAAAGAAAAAAAGAAAGAAAGAAAGAAAGAAAGAAAGAAAGAAAGAAAGAAAGAAAGAAAGAAAGAAAGAAAGAAAGAAAGAGAGTATACCACCCTACCAGGGTACTGATTTGACCAGCTAAACAACCAGATCTAAATGACAATCAGGCCACTTGATGGAGACCTCATGATGAATGGTCTACCCTTGGTTGGGTTTGCCACCTGACATAGAAAATGGGAAGAGGAAAAAAACTGAAACACAATTAATGAACCATGTACGTCGTATAGATATAACAACAATCACACTTCTCTGTACGAAAGCTGTGTTTTCCCCTGTGATTTCCTTCTGAGATTTTATACAAGCCAGTGCGATAGCATTTCGGCTCATCAACTCTTTGTGGTTATTTGGTTGCTCCAGTCTTTTCCCTAAAGGGAATTATCTAGGGCCTCAGAAGGAGATGGAAATCAATGGTACTATGACAATTTGCCAACTATCTGAAAAAAATGAATTTATATAATCCTACCTTATAGACAAAATATATGTCAGGTGAATTAAAAAGTTACATTAAAAAATTAAGACTAGAAGTGAATATTACTCTAATCTCTAGATGAGAAGAGTATTCTCATCTTAAAAACAAAAGGTGAGGCAGGAGGATCACTTGAGGCCAGGGGTTTGAGACCAATGTAGGCAACATAGTGAGACTTTGTCTTTACAAAAAGATTTTATTTTATTTTATTTTATTTATTTATTTATTTTTGAGACGGAGTCTCGCTCTGTTGCCCAGGCTGGAGTGCAGTGGCCCCATCTCAGCTCACTGCAAGCTCCGCCTCCCGGGTTCACGCCATTCTCCTGCCTCAGCCTCTCCGAGTAGGTGAGACTACAGGCGTTTGCCACCATGCCCGGCTAATTTTTTGTGTTTTTGTTTTTTTTTTTTTTAGTGGAGACTGGGTTTCACTGTGTTAGACAGGATGGTCTCGATCTCCTGACCTCGGGATTCGCCCGCCTTGGCCTCCCAAAGTGTGGGGATTACAGGCGTGAGCCACTGTGCCCAGCCTACAAAAAGATTTTTAAAAAATTAGCTGGGTGTGGTGGTGCACGTTCATAGTCCTAGGTACCCAGGAGGCTGAGGCGGGAGATCACTTGAGCCTAGGAGTTAGAGGTTGCAATGAACTGTCAGTGCACCACTGCACTGCAGCCTGGGTGACAGAGCAAGACGGTCTCAGAAAAAAAGGAAATTAAAAAAGAGGTACATTTGGCTACATAAAACTGAGAAAAAAATCGATTTTCAGTTAAAGAGAAGTTATGTGCATACTGAAACCTGGGAAATACATAGGACAAAAGTCAATTTCTTTAATGTCTAGTGAAATATATAAATCAATAAGACACAAACCACACCAAGCCATGTTAAACGGTGTTGACTGCCTTCTAGAATGCATTTCCCTCAACTCCCCTCCTTTCTGATTTTGTTGTCAACATCAGAGTGTTCAGTCCCAGGGGATGGATCATGATTGGTCAAAGTCTGATATTTCAACCCTATTTCTTGCTTTTCTAATTCCCTAGCAGCTAAGGATGTCCATATGACATGGTTCTGGTCAAGGAAATATAAAGTAGAAATCTGCTCAAAGGCATCAGAGAAGGCCTTTACTTCCATGATAAAAAGGACTCTTCTTGGATATATATCCAAAAGAAACAGTTGTCTCCACTCTTTCCTTTTTCTTTCTGCCTCAAATATGAATGTGATGTCTGGAGCAGTTGCAGCCTTTTTGCTTTACAAAGACACCATCTTGACATCCTTAAACCACTAAACCAGCTGGCAGCTGCCTACTTCCAGATGTATTGTTATGTCAGAAAAATGTACCCCCAATTTGTTAAAGTCATGATTAGATTTTCTGTTATCTGTGACCAGAAGCATTCTGGATACAGATCTTCATATATAAACGGGCAGCGATGTGAGTAGACAATTCACAAATCAAGAAATGTGAATAGTAAACATATAAAAATAGTTTAAGTTCATTATAATCACAGCATTAGAAATTAAATGAAGCATAATTTTTTTTCCACAAAATTGGCAAAGATTTCTGAAAAGTAATACCACCATCCAGGGATAGAAAGGATACGTTAAAACAAAGGCCTTCCCGCACTGCCAGTGAAGGTGCAATTTGGTAGAACACTTTGGAAAGCAGTTTGGTAACATGTAATGAGAACTTAGAAAACATTTATGTTATTTAAATGAGTGATTCTACTTTTTGGAATTTACCCTTGAGATAATTTAAACTGAATTAAGAATGTAAGCATAAAGGCTTGCCAGTGCTACTTAATGTAGCAATAAGAAACAAATAGAATAAGAAAACACTAAAGTGACTAAAATATTGGAATCGTTAACTAAATTATAGAATATATGCAGTAGGATAGTATACAACCACAAAAGTTATGTTAACTCTGAGTCTTTAATATGAAGGGGTTATTTTTATGTTATGATGTTCATAAACAACAAAAATACATAAGACCACAACTGTGTTAAAAATGACGTGGGGGAAGGCTGGATGCGGTGGCTCATGCCTGTAATCCCGGCACTTTGAGAGGCCGAGGCGGGCAGATCACTTGAGGTCAGGAGTTCAAGAACAGCCTGACCAACATGGCATAAACCCATCTCTACTAAAAGTACAAAAATTAGCCGGCTCTGGTGGCACATGCCTGTAGTTCCAGCTACTCGGGAGGTTGAGACAGGAGAATTGTTTGAACATGGGAGGCAGGGGTTGCAGTGAGCCGAGATCACGCCACTGCACTCCAGCCTGGGCGACAGAGTGAGACTCCGTATCAAAATAAATAAATAAAATAAAATAAAATAAAATAAAATGATGTGGGGGTAACAGTTTGACAGTTCCTCAAAAAGTTAAACATAGAATTACCATATGTTCCAGTAATTCCATTCCTACCTATATACTCTGGAGAACTAAGAACAGGTACTCAAACAAATACTTGTGAGACAATTTTCATAGCAGCATTATTCACAATAGCCAAAATATAGAAACAACTCAAATGTCTATCAATGGATGAATAGATAAATAAATTGTGGCATATGCATACAATAGACTATTATTCAGTCAAGAAAAGGAATAAAGTATTAATACATGTTATAAGGTGGATGAACCTCAAAAACATTACACTAAGTAAAAGAAGACAGATAAAAATTATATAATTCCATTTACATGAAATATCCAGGATAGGTAAATCCATGGTTGCTAGTAGTCGAGGGGAGGTGGGAATGAAGAGTAACTGTTTAATGGGTTCTGTTTTGGGATGATGAAAATGTTTTGGTACTAGATAGAGGGGGTGATTGTACAACATTGTTAATGTACAAAATGCCAATGAATTGTTAGCTTTAAAGTGGATAGTTTTATGTTATATTAATTTAACTTCAACAAAATTTTATTTTTCATTCTTTTTTGAATTTGCTTCTAATTTTTATGGATATATAGTAGTTGTACATATTTATGGGATACATGTGATATTTAATATAATAATACAATGTGTAATGATCAAATATGAGTAAGTAAGATATCCATCGCCTCAAGCATTTATCATTTCTTTGTGTTGGAAACATTCCAGATCTTTACTTCTAGCTATTTTGAAGTGTACAATAAATTATAAACTCTAGTTTCCTTATTGTGCTACCAAACACTAGATACTATTCCTTCTATCCAACTGTATTTTTGTGGTTTCTAGCCAAGTATTCTTCATCCTCCCTTCCCCACTACCTTTTCCAGCCTCTTGTAATCATCCTTCTATTCAATACCTCCATATGTCTAACTCTTTTAGCTGCCATATATGAGTGAGAATATGTGATACTTGTATTTCTGTACTAGGCTTATTTCACTTAATATAATATCTTCCAGTTCCATCTATATTGTTGCAAATCATAGGATTTAATTCCTTTTCTATGGCTGAATAATATCCCATTATGTATATATACACTACATTTTCCTTATGCATTCATCCATTCATGAACACGTAGGTTGATCTGTATCTTGGCTATTGTGAATAGTGCTGCAATAAACATGGAAGTGCAGAGATCTCTTTGATACACTGATTTCCTTTTTTTGAATATGTACCTAGCAATGGGATTCCTGGATCATATGGTAGTTCTATTTGTAGTTTTTTGAGGAACCTCCAAACTGTTATCCATAGTGGCTGTACTAATTTACATTCTCATCATCATCTGTTATTTTCTGTCTTTTTGATAATAGCCATTTTAACTGGGGTGAAATGATATTTCGTTGTAGTCTTGATTTGTATTTCCCTGATAATTAGTGATGTTTAGCATTTTTTCTATACCTATTGGCCACTTGTCTGTATTTTTTGAGAAGTGTCTATTCAGATCTTTCATCCATTTTAAAATGTGTTTTTTTTTTTTTTTTTGCTATTGAGTTGCTTGAGTTCCTTATATATTCTGGTTATTAACCCCTGTTGGATGAATAGCTTGCAAATATTTTCTCTCATTCTGTAGGTTGTCTCTTCATGATGTTGATTGTTTCTTTGCTGTGGAGAAGCTTTTTAGCTTGATATAATCACATTTGTCAATTTTTGCTTTGGTTGCCTGTCCTTTTGACGTCTTACTCAAATATTTGCCTAGACCAATGTCCTGGAGCATTTCTCCTATGTTTTCTTCTAGTAGTTTGATAGTTTGAAGTCTTAGATTTAAGTCTTTAATCCTCTTTGTTTGATTTTTGTATATGGTGAGAGATAGGGGTCTACTTTCATTCTTCTGCATATGGATATTCAGTTTTCCCAGCACCATCCATTGAAGAGGGGTCCTTTCCCCATTGTATATTCTTGGCACCTTTGTTGAAAATGAGTTGGCTGTAAAAGTGGATTTATTTCTGAGTTTTCTATTCTGTTCCATTGGTCTATGTGTCTGTTTTCATGCCAGTATCATGTTATTTTAGTTACTGCTGCTTTGTAGTATATTTTGAAGTCAGGTGATGTGATGACTTCAGCTTTGCTCTTTTTGCTCAGGATTGATTTGGCTATTCTGGGTCTTTTGTGGTTCCATCTACATTTTAGGTTGTTTTTCTATTTCTGTGAAGAATTTCATTGACATTTTAATAGGGATTGCATTAATTCTATAGATCACTTTGGGTAGTATGGCTATTTAAACAATATTAATTCTTCCAATCCATAAGCATGGGCAGCCTTTCCATTTGTTTATGTCCTCTTCACTTTCTATGATCAGCGTTTTATAGTTTTCATTGTACAGATCTTTCAGTTATTTGGTCAAGTTTATTCCTTTATTTGTAGTTATTGTAAATGAGATTTTTTTTAGATTGTTCAATGTTGGCATATAGAAATGATGTTTGTATGGTGATTTTGTATCCTGTAACTTGACTGAATTCATTTATCAGTTCTAACAGTTTTTTTGCAGAGTCTTTAGGTTTTTTGTTTTAAATGTAAGATCATATTGTCTGAAAACAAGAACAATGATTTCTTTCTTTCCAGTTTGGATGCCCTTTATTTCTTTCTCTCTTGCCTAATTGCTCTACCTAGGACTTCCAGTATTCTGTTGAACTAAAAGTAGTGAACGGGGTATCCTTGTCTTGTTCCAGATCTTAGAGGAAAGGCTTTCGGTTTTCCCCCACTCAGAATGATGCTAGCTGTGGGTCTGTCCTTTATTGCTTTGATTGTTTTGAGGTATGCTCCTTCTGTATGCAGTTTGTTGAGAGTTTTTTTTTTTATCATAAAGGGATGTTGAATTTTAACGAATGCTTTTTTGACATCTATTAAAATGATCATATGGTTTATGCCCTTGATTCTACCAATGTGATACATCATGTTTATTAACTTGCATATGTTGAACCATCTTTGCATCCCAAGGATGCATCCCATCTGATTATAATGAATGACCATTTTAACGTGTTGTTGAATTCAATTTGCTAGTATTTTGTTATTTTTGCATTGATGTTTATTAGTTATTGGCTTATAGTTTTCTTTCTTCACTGTGTCTTTGTCTGGTTTTGGTATGAGGGTAATGTTAGCCTTATACAATTAGTTTGGAAGTAAAAAAAAAAAAAAGTAAACATGGGGAGTTCTCCTTCCAGGTAAGATACAGTAAGTGCTTTCACCCTGTCTCTCCTCGCAAATGTAGCCATAGAACCTGGTCACAAGGCACAAAACAGATATCTGATAAGTAAATTGTAGTAGGCAAATTGTGAAAGAATGTAAAATACCACTGAACCTGCTGTGAATTTACTTTTTTCCCTCTCCTCCACTATACCCTGATATGGACTCAGAGTAGTGCAAAACCCAGAAGTGAGCATTGGCGCCAATGGACAGAGTTCCAGGAAAAGCCCCCTAGTTCAGATCTGAGGAGTAGGAAAAGGGTTTTCTGGCAGCAACAGCAGTGGTAGCCGGGGCCCATACACACTAAAACTCTCAGGAAAGGGAATCTTCCCTTCGAATTAGAGAAGCTAGGAGAAAATATAGAGGAAATGCTTCAGGACATTGGTCTGGGGAAATATTTTATGAATAAGACCTCAAAAACATAGGCAACAAAAGTAAAAGTAAACAAATGGGATTATATAAAACTCAAAAGCTTCTTCACATCAAAAGAAATAATCAACAGAGTGGAAAGATAACCTGCAGAGTGGGAGAAAATATTTGTAAACTACTCATCCAAAAGGGAATTAGTACCCAGAATACACAATGAATTGAAACACCTCAACAGCAAAAAAGCCAACAATCCAATTTTAAAATGGGCAAATGATCTGAATAGACACTTCTCAAAAGAAGACATACAAATGGGCAAGAAATACATGAAAAAATGCTCAACATCACTAATCATCAGGGAAATGCAAATCAAAACTATAATGAGGCATCATCTCAGCACGGTTAGAATAGCTATTATCAAAAAGGAAAAAAAAATAACAAATGCTGGTGAGGATGTGGAGAAAAGGGAACTCTTAACCACTGTTGGTGGGGAATGCAAACTAGTATAGCCACTATGGAGAACAGTATGGAAGGTCCTTCAAGACACTACATATAGAATACCATATGATCCAGCAATTCCACTGCGGGATATACCCGAAAGAAAGGATATCAGTATAGTAAAGAGATAGCTATACTTCTATATTTCTTACAGCACTATTCATAATAGCCTAGATATAGAATCAACCTAGGTATCCAACAGATGAATGGATAAAGAAAATGTGGCATATATACACTGTAGAATACTATTCAGCCATAAAAAGAATGAGATCTTGTCATTTGTGGCAACATGGATGAAACTGGATGACATTATGTTAAGTGAAATAAACCAAGAACACAAAGTTAAACACCACATGTTCTCACTCATAAGTGGAGGCTAAAAAAAGCTGACGTCATAGGAGTAAAAAGTAGAACTGAAGATATTAGAGGCTGGGAATGGGGAAAGGAAGGAGGAGAGACTTGTTAAAGGATATAAAATTCCAGCTAGAGAGGGGGAATAAGTTTTACTGTTCTACAGCACTGTGGGATGACTATAGGTATTTAATAACATTAATATGGCTGGGCACGGTGGCTCATGCCTGTCATCCCAGCACTTTGGGAGGCTGAGGCAGGTAGATCACTTGAGCTCAGGAGTTTGAAAGCCTACGCAACATGGCAAAACCCTGTCTTTACAAAAAATAGAAAAATTAGCCAGGCATGGTGGTGAGTACCTGTAGTCCCAGCTACTAGGGAGGCTGAGGTGGAAGGACTGCTTGAGGCCAGGAGGTGGAGGTTGCAGTAAGCCCAGATTGCACCACTGCACTCCAGCCTGGGCAACAGAGCAAGACACTATTTCAGAGAAAAAAAAAAAAAATATATATATATATATACGCATATATATAGTTTCAAATAGCTAGAAGAGAGGATATTGAATGCCCCCAACACAAGGAAATGATAAATGCTTGAGATTATGAATATGCTAATTATCCAGATCTAATCACCATGTATCATACATATCAAAAGATCACCATATACTTCATGAATATGTACAATTATTATTTGTTAATTAAAATTAAAATAATGTAAAAACCAAAAAATGCTTATACTGGAAAAGAAGAAAGGTCTTCAATCAATAATCTAAGTTTTCACCTTAAGAAATGAGAAAAAAATAGCAAAATAAACATAAAGCAGGCAATGGTAAATATCAGAGCAGAAATCAATTAAATTGAAACAAAAACAATAAAGAAAAATCAAAGTAAGACAAAAAGCAGGTCCTTTGAAAACATCAATAAATTTGATAAACCTTTATCATGACTAAAAAAGAAAAATAGGGAAAGGATACAAATTATCAATATTAGGAATGAAAGAGGGGCTATTCCTACATAATCTTCAGACATTAAAAGGATAATAAATGAATATTATTAATAACTTTATGCATATAAACCTGACAACTTAGGATAGATCCATTTCTCAAAAAACATACAATGTCAAACTCACTCATGATGAAATAGCCGAACAAGCTCTATATCTATCAAAGGAACTGAATTCATAGTTTAAAACCTTTCAGAAAAGAAAATTCCCATTCCAGATGGTTTCATTGTTTCATTTTACCAATCATTTAAGGAAGAAGCAACGCCAAGGCTATATAATCTCTTCCAGAAAATAGAAGAAAACACTTCCTAAGTCATTTTACAAGGCTAGAATTACTGACACCAAAACCACACAAAAATAGTATACAGGCTGGGCATGGTGGCTTATGGCTCTAATCCCAGCATTTTGGGAGGCTGAGGCGGGGGATCACTTGAACCCAAGAGTTCAAGATCAGCCTGGGCAATATGGTGAAATCCTGTCTCCACTAAAAATACAAAAAAGTTAGCTGGGCATGGTGGCACACGCCTGTAGTCCCAGCTACTTAGGGAGGCTGGGGTGGAAGGATTACTCAGGCCTGGAAGGTGGAGGTTGCAGTGGGCTGAGATCATGCCACTGCACTCCAGCCTGGGTGACAGAATGAGACCCTGTCTCAAAGAAAAAAAAAAAAGGATAGAAAACCATAAAACTCTATGTCAGTACCTCTCATGAACCCAGATTTTTAAAAAACCCTCAATATTAGCAAATGTAGTGAAATCATATAAAAAGAATAGTACAGGATGATCAAGTGGGATTTTCTTGAGAATATAAGTGGATTAGTTTTCTCGGGCTACCCTGATAAAGTGCTGCACATTGAGCGACTTGAACAACAGACATGTTTCACAGTTCTGGAGGCTAGAGATGAAGGTGCTGGCAGGGCCATGCTCCCTCTGGGGGCACTAAGGAAGGGTCTGTTCCAGGCCTCTGTCCTAGCTTCTGAAGTAGTTCCTTGCCTTGCAGCAGCGTTACTGCTGTCTGCACAAAGCATTCTCCCTGCATGCTTGTCTGTCTTTGTGTTCAAATTTTCCACTTTGTATAAGGACATCATTCATATTAGAATAGGGCCCATCCTAATCACCTCATTTTAACTTGATTATCTCTGTAAAGATCCTATTTCTAAGTAAGATCACATTCTGAGGTATTGGCAATTAGGACTGTAACATAGCTTTTTTTTTTTTTATTATTTTTTGGAGGACAGTTCAACCTACAACAGTAAGGCTGGTTTGATATTCTAAAATCAATTACTGGTAATAAGTATATCGCCAGGCACAGTGGCTCACACCTGTAATCCCAGCACTTTGGGAGGCTGAGGCGAGCGGATCACGAGATCAGGAGATTGAGACCATCCTAGCTAACATGGTGAAACCCCGTCTCTATTAAAAATACAAAAAAATTAGCTGGGCGTGGTGGCGGGCGCCTGTAGTCCCAAGTACTCAGGAAGCTGAGGCAGGAGAATGGCATGAACCAGAGTGCATTGAGCTGAGATAGCGCCACTGCACTCCAGCCTGGGCGACAGAGTGAGATTCTGTCTCAAAATAAATAAATAAATAAATAAATATAAAATAAAATGAAAATAAATAAGTATATCAATAGTCTATAGGAGAAAAAGCCACATGGTCATATAAGTTGATGCAGAAAAAGCATTTAATAAAATTCAAGATACGTTCATGATAAAAACTTTCAGCAAGCAAGAAATAGAACCAGATAAAAGTCATCTATAGGCCGGGCATGGTGGCTCATGCCTGTAATCCCAACACTTTGGGAGGCCAAGGCGGGCGGATCACTTGAGCCCAGGAGTTGGAGACCAGTCTGGCCAACATAGCAAAACCCCCTCTCTATTTAAAGAAAAAAAAAAATTAACAAAATAGTAATAAAAAGTCATCTACAAAAAAATCATAGCTAACATCGTAGTTCATAGTGAAAGACAGTGCTCAGCAACAAAGCAAGGAAGTACAATCTCAATACTCCTATTCAACATCATGCTTGAAGTCCTAGTCAATATTAGGCAAGAAAAAGAAATAAAAGGCATACATATTGGAAAGGAAGAAATAAAACCATCTCCATTTACAGGCGACATGATTGGCCATGTAGAAAATCACCCAAAAAAATCTCCCCCCCAGAGAAGAACATCCTAGAGCCAATAAGTAAGTTTAGCTAAGTGGTAGGGTACAAGAGCAATACCAAAAATCAACTGTGTTTCTCTATACTAGCAACGAACGATTTTAAACTTAAATGTAAAAATTTATATGGAAAAGCAAAGGAATGATATAGGCAAAATAGTTTTAAAAACAAAGAATAAAATCAGATGGCTTCTTTAACTCAGTAAAACACCTTTGAGAGTCATACAGGTTGTTGTATGAATAAATAATTCATTCTGGCTGGGCACAGTGGCTCACACTTATATCCCAGCACTTCGGAAGGCCAAGATGGGCAGATGACCTGAGGTCAGGAGTTTGACACCAGCTTGGCCAACACGGCAAAAACTTGTCTCTACTAAAAATAAAAAAAAATTAGTTAGTTGTGGTGGCACACACCTGTAATCCCAACTACTCAGGAGGTTGAGGCTTGAGCATAGTTTGAACCCAGGAGGTCGAGGTTGCATTGAGCCAAGATTGTGCCACCGCACTCCAGCTTGGGCAACAAAGAGAGACCCTGTCTCAAAAAAAAAAAAAAGGGAGGAAGCATACTAGTTGATGTTAATACCTACTATAAAGCCACAGTAGTCAAGATACCATAGTATTGGTGAAGGAAAAGACATAGAGGTCTATGGAGAAGAGCAGAGTCCAAAAATGGACTCCAAAAATATAGCAAATTTTTTACAAAGGGGCAAAGGCAATTTAAGGATGGACAGTCAACAATGGTGTTGGGATAATTGGGCATTAATATGCAAAAATAAAATAAACCTCAATCGAAACCTCACACTCTACATAATCTTATTTCAAAATGCATCAGTGTAAGACATAAAACTATAAAACTTTAAAAAGAAATCATAGGAGAAAATGTTTGTAATCTGGGCTGAGGCAGAGTATTCTTAGAATGCTACTAAAAGCATGATTCGTAAAAGAAAAAAGTTTGATATGTTGGATTTCATCAAACTGGGTAACTTTTACTCTGCAAAGACACAGTAGGAAAGTTAAGACAAGCTAGAGATGGGAAGAAAATGTTTGCAAACCTGGTGTTCAACAGGAGACTTGTATCTAGAATATATAAAGAATTCTCAAAATTCATCAATCAGAAAACAAATAACCCAATTAAAAACTGTTCAAAAGACTTTAACAGATACTTCACCAAAGAGAGTATATGGAATACAAGTAAACACATAAACAGATGTTTAACATCATTAGTCACTAGGGAAATGCAAATTGAAACATCGTGAAATACCCCTACGAACCTATTAGAACGGTTAAAATAAAAAAATATTGAAAATACCAAATGCTGGCAAGACTGAAGAACTACTATGCTCTTGTCTAAAAGTATGTGTCCCCCCAGAATTCATATGTTGAGCCCTACCCCTCAAGGTGATGGTAGCAAGGGATGGGGCCTTCGGGAGGTGATTAGGTGGAGAGGGCTCCTCCCTCATGAATGGATCAGTGCCCTTTTACACGAGGCCTGAGAGGAAGCCTTTTTGCCCCTTGTACCATGTGAGGACACAGAGAAGGTGCCCTCTATGAGGAGGGGGACTTCACCAAACACAGAATCTACCAGTGCCTTGATCTTGGACTTCCCAGGGTCTAGAACTATGAGCAATAGATTTCTGCTGTTTATAAATTACCCGGTCTAAGGTATTTTGTTGTAGTAGCCTGAATGACAAAGACAGGGATTGGAACTCTTATATACTGTTGGTAGGAATGCAGAATGGTACAGCTGTAGGGAAAACAGTTTGACAGTTTCTTGCAAATTCAAGAATATGATCCAGCAATTCCACTACTAATAAAAATCGTGTTCACACAAAAGCCTGCTCATGGATGTTGGTAGCAGCATTATTCAATATCATCAAAATGTGTAAACAATACAAGTGTTCTTCAGTGGGTGAAAGGATAAATGAACTGTAGTAATCCATATAATGAAATATTAAATACTACTCAGCAATATAAAGGAATGAATTATTTATTTATTTGTTCATTTATTTATTTTGAGAGGAAGTCTTGCTCTGTCGCCCAGACTGGAGTGCAGTGGCACCATCTCAGTTCACTGCAACCTCCACCTCCCAGGTTGAAGTGATTCTCCTGCTTCAGCTTCCCGAGCAGCTGGGACCACAGACGTGCGCCACCATGCCCGGCTAATTTTTGTATTTTTAGTAGAGACAGAGTTTTGCCACGTTGGCCAGGCTGCTCTCAACCTGGCCAACATGGCGAAACCTCAAGTGATCCTCCTATCTCGGCCTCCCGAAGTGTTGGGATTACAGGCTTGAGCCACCTTGCCTGGCCAGAATGAATTATTCATACATACAACAACCTGTGTGACCCTCACTTTACTGAGTTGAAGAAGCTATTCTCAAAACGTTATGTATTCTGTGCTTCCATTTATATAACATTCTTTAAAAAATAAAACTGTAGTGTTGAAGAACAAAACAGTGGTTGCCAGGATAAGTTACTCCCTCCCCCATCCCCTTTCCTCCCTCCCCCATCCCCTTTCCTCCCTCCCCCATGCCCTTTCCTCCCTCCCCCATCCCCTTTCCTCCCTCCGCCCTCCCCTTTCCTCCCTCCCCCATCCCCCATCCCCTTTCCTCCCTCCCCATCCCCCATCCCCCATCCCCCATCCCCCATCCCCTTTCCTCCCTCAACTGCTGTTAAATGCATCCTTTCAAAGTGAAAACCAAGGCAAGCTTGATCAATATAAAAAACACAACTCTTTGTTGGGGTGCAGGGAATTTGGTCACTGGCATCTCCCATTTCCTCTTTCATCTAGAAAGCCTAACACACCATGGAATGAGGAAGCTGGCTCCTGTGATCTGTTAATATTTGAAGTACAGTCTTTTAATAGGGCCATTGGCAATGTCAATAAGGAAACATCCTGAGAAGGAGAGGGCGATGAGCCTATAGCTCTCAAATCTCACAGCTTGGGGAATAACTCACTACAGAAAGACTGACCTGAATGAAGGTGAAGGAGAGAATCCACCCATGTTTATGAAAGACCATGCCTTAGCTAGCACTGCTTAGTTCTTAGCCACCTTCTCAATTTTAAGACCCTGCTGTGCTAACCGGGAAGGAAGGCATTTTCTTACTAAATGTAATCTGACCTCGTTTTGACCTTCATGTGGTTCTCAGGTTTAAGACCATCTGTGCTAATGAGGAATGAAAGTATTTTCTGACTAACCTTCACCTGACCTTCTTTTGCCCTTCACCTGGTTTCCTGAGATCTTTCTTTCCCTTAGTTTGTATTCCCTATAGCAGTAAGTTAAGTTCCATTTGACTAGGTATTGAGTACCGAAGTGTGTGAGGCTCTCCATCCCTGAAATAATCCTTGATCACAAGGAATCAAGGTTGATGTACAACTTACCATGTACCAACTTACCTGTGCACACATTAACATTGTAAAGAAAAGGACAAGGGCAGAAAAACATTTAGACATTTTTAAAAAGAAATTTACCTTTAAAAGTTATTTATATTTAAAAGACATTTTTAAAAAGTATTTTTCCTTCGTAAAGGACATTTATGAAAGTAAAAAATAGTCAAGCGTTCCCTATTTATTATCCAAAGAAACAGTTATATTTATTTATTTATTTAAAGACAGAGTTTTGCTCTTGTTACCCAAGCCGTAGTGCAATGGCGCGGTCTCGGCTCACTGCAACCTCTACTTCTTGGGTTCAGGTGATTATCCTGTCTCAGCTTCCCAGGTAGCTGGGCTTACAGGTGCCAGCCACCACGCCCGGCTAATTTTTGTATTTTTAGTAGAGATGGGGTTTCACTGTGTTGGCCAGGCTGGTCTCAAACTCCTGACCTCAGGCAATCCACCCACCTCAGCCTCCCAAAGTGCTGGGATTACAGGTGTGAGCCACAGCACCTGGCCTATTTTTAACAACATATGATAACTAAAAAATAAAACAGTAGTAAAAGGGTTAAAGTCTCTTTAAATGTGATTCCTCAAAGATAATCATTTTAACAGTATAAAGTCTGTCCTTACAGAACACATATATGCATTTTTAACATAAATGGTTGCCAGCAATTTTTTCTATATAGGCAGATGGTACCAGTAATCTTATATCCATTATGCCATTTTCCTTAGTAATAACATCTCCAACTTTTAGCTGAGCATTTGACTACACAGAATTGTGTGTTTTTTATTTTTATGGTGAGTGGAGATAAAATGGCAAGAGTTTTAAAGTGGATAGATCCCAGTCCTGGTTCTGTTATGAGCTAGATGGGCCAGGTGAGGAAAGTCACTTCAACTTTTTGGTACTGTAGGAGGCAGCACAGCACAGTGATTATGTACCGATGGAGTTCCCAAATCCGACACTCCCTAGCAGTATTATCTCAAGCATGTCACTTATCCTCTCTAAGCTTCCTCTGTCGAATGGAGAATAAAGATATCCCTTAACTCATCAGGTTGTTGTATGAATTAAATGAGATAGTGCACACAAAGAGCTTAGCATGGGTCAATACTCAACAAATGTTAGCTATTATTACAGTTGTTTTATTAGCTTTTGAAAAAGAAGATAATAGTATTTGCTTTATCAGGTTGAGGATGAGGATACAAAAAACAAATATGAAAGACTTTATAAGCTAAAAGAGTTATACTATCACCAAGCTTAAAAAGAACACTGCTCCTTGGCACTGGGATATGGAACGGTATCATTATGGTAGTTCTGTGTGTATTGCCTATGGGGACAAATCCACAGGAATAACTAGACAGGAAAATGTATCTGAGAGGAAATTCTCCCTCAATTTAAAGGAATTAACTAAATTGGATGACACTGGAAAGTGCAGACAGCTCAGAGATCCGTGGTGTGTTAATCTGATACCTTGTCATGTATCAGAACTTGCTCAAGCCTCTTGAGCACACTTGTGACTTCCAGGCATTGTTCTTGTTGTCCCTTTTCCAGGCCACACAGGACTGCGTAAGGGCAAGCTACAGTTACATAAACACTTCATCTTACACATTCTATCGCCAATGAAAACCTTTCATAGACTGAAGCCATTTGGGGCAGAATCTGTGTTTTATTTTACACTGTATTCTCAGGGCTAACCCAGTGTCTGGCGCACAGTAAAAAGCCCAATCAGTAGACATCCAATGTCTCCAGAAACTCTGCCCCTTAGCCAGAGGCAGATTTCACAGACTGGGAGAGGAGAGGGCAGGCAGAATGTGTAGGGGAGGCAGGAGGCTTGTGTATCTGGCTTTTAATCTCTGCCGGATGTGGCAGCTGCCACGAGCTATAGACCACTTTATGACTTTGACATATACAGTCCTGTTCAGAACTGTGCCACAGCTCAAGGATATTAGTGTAAATCAATCAGAAATAACTAAATTCTGGAAAACCCTACCGGGCTGCAATCTTGCCATGGAGCAAAAAATGGTCTAAATCTAGACATGCCATTTAAAAACTTGATTACTCCAGGCACTGTAACATCTGGTTCTGATGCCAGATAGATTTAGGTTCAAATTCTATCTCTGACGTTTATGAGCTGTGTGGCCTTAGGGCAAGTTCCTTAACGTTGCTAAATTTCAGTTTTCCTTCTGTAAAAAGCCATTAATAATACCCCAAGAAATGGTTGTGAGGATTATTCAATCTTGATGGGTAAAGTAGTTTTGAAATAGATCTGGATTTTAAATTCTGGCTCTGCTGCTTAAGTTGGACAAAATACTCGACCTTTTTTAATTGTTTCCTTCTCTGTGAAATGAGAATTAAAGTGTATACCTAACAAGGTTATTGGGAGGATTAATTAAATCTGTATAATATGTTTAGTACAGTGCCTAGTATACAGTAAGGGCCTAATAAATGTTAGCTGTCGTTATTACCACAATAATTACTATTATTACATAAAAAGGCAGCACTTAATATATGTTGGTGTGGCCATCTCCTCTACCTTAATCTCCTACTAATGAGAAAATATCCAAGAATTGGACAATTGGGTCAAGCATAAGGCGTATCTTGATAGATATTGCCATAATGCTCACCAAAAAGCTTGTAATCAACTTACAATGTCACTAACAATGTGCAAAATCTATCCATTTCATTCCAACTCTCACCAACATTTTCTTTTCTGTCATTTTTAAAGGGGCAGCATGGTATCTCAAGGTTACTTCAATTTTCATTTATTACTGTGGGGGTAAACATTTTCCCATCTGCTATGTTTACTGTATGGATCTCTTCTGGTGTGAATGATTTATTTCTATCTTTTGCCTATTTATCAGTTTGAATCTTGGTATTTTTCTTAAAAATTTGAATAAACTATATATTAGAAATATTAACTATCATATTTAATGCAAATACTTTCCTGGTAAGTTGGAGCCAGAGAGGTCTGGTACAGATGAGGGGAGATCAGGAGAAAGTTCTATGAGTTCAGGAACTTTTCTGGGGGTGGGGCTGCTGCCTTCTGCATGATGAACTCAACTACTCTCACATCCATCTCAGAACATCTCTGGCCCTGCATGACACTGTAGTTCTTTTAAAAATATATATTTTATTTATTTTATTTTTAAAGACAGGGTCTCTACTGTGTCACTCTGGTTGGAGTGGAACAATCATAGTTCACTGCAGCCTTGAACTCTTGGGCTCAAGGGATCCTCCCACCTCAGCCTCCTGAGTAGCTAGTACTGCAAGTATGTGCCACAATATCAGGCTAAATTTATTTTTAATTTTTATTGTAGAGACAGGGTCTCGCTGTGTTGGCCAGGCTGGTCTCAAACTCTTGGCCTCAAGCGGTCCTTTTGCCTCAGTCTCCCAAAGCACTGGGATTACAGGCACGAGCCATTGGGCTCAGCCCCAACATTGTAGTTCTCTATTGCTAACTATAGGGTGCCTGTATTTCTTCTTAGTTGTCTTGTAGATACCTCAAGCCTATCACAGATATAAATGAACTCACCAGCCATTCCCCAACCTGCTAAATTTCTAAACTTTCCCATTTGGACCCTTATTGTTCTAGTCAAGACGTCTTGAAGCTCTTTCTCAATATAGTAAAAAGGCTTCCCTGAGTCTCTCAGACAGGACTGTTGAAGTATCTCTTTTTTGTTGTTGTTCACGTATGCCAAGCCAGAACAGGATGAAATTATACTCTTGAGTTATAAGTCATGTGTCCTGATTTTTGATTTGGAAAATATGATCACACATATCAAGAAAATGAGCAGAAGAGGCAGCCAAGTTGACATGTTGTCTCAGGCCCTTTCTGCCTGCCAATATCTGCTACTGAAATTAATACATGTGAGCCTGAAGTGGGTAAGCAGAACAATTCCATGGAGCCTGCAAGCCAGACATGGGTATTCGATAGTGGAAGCGGGGAATTAATCAAAGGAAATCACTGCCTTGGGTATTTGGTCCACACATCTACTTTCCTTAAATGATTTTTGTATTTTAATGGTGATATTTTTCAAATTGGGCAATTAACTATTTTTAATAATTAGTATAATACAGTATTGATTTTGTCTTAGCATATGGCTGGCTTTTTCTGTTGATGCTTCCATTAGAATGTGAATGCCATGAAATTAGAAAATGTGTTTTGACCTTCCTTCTAATGCCCAGCCCAATGGCTTTGTGTAGATACATGTGCTTTGTGTAGATCTATGTGGAGATCCAGTTCCCTCTAAAGTCAACTGAAGTGGGCAATAGAGAAAACACAACAAGGCACGCATCAGGTCAAAAATAAAAAGTCAAGATAACATCTTAAATGAAAGCTTCTCTCCTTGTTATTTTCTAACTCTCCCCTCAATTTCCCCAAAAATACAATGGATCACTTAAGCCCCATCCTCTTCAGAGACAAGAAACACTTCCAATAACACACACTGAGAATAACCACAGTTTCTCAGTGCCTTTGGAATATGCACTGAAATTCCGCCCAGTTCTGAAATTCTTCTTCTGAAAGTTGGGTGTGCCTGTGTGCGGTGCATGTGCATATGTGTAGGTACATGCACGTGGGTGTGTGTGGGTGTGGCATACTGTTCTCATGAAGGCACACTTTCTACACTGCTCAGGGGAGGGGAATGATAAAGCCACTTTTTCTCAAGGCAGATGGTATGAAATCCACATTCCCCAACCTCAAATATTCCTTCATCCGTCAAAGAGTCATGTTTAGGGGAGAAGGGTGAAGTCAGGGCATTGGGCTTAGTATATTAAATTCTTTCCACAAAGACCAACTAGATTTTCCAATTTGAAGAGGGTCCTTGGAGGGTTTCTTTTGTCGACGGTGGGGGATAGGCAGGTGGGGATATCTAGAAAGAATTGGGAACCTGTAACTCGCATTAGCAAGCAGTTGATCATAAAACAAAATGACTCGCTAAATTCCAATCAATGGCACACAGTGTGGCCTGAGAATGATGTCCTGAATTCCCTTCCACAGTTACCTAGAGAAGGACTTAGATGGGTATATTCCAACATTGGCGAGAGAGTCCTTTAATTCATTCCAGCACTTATCCCACACTTCCCCAGCAGAAAAACTGGTTAATTTACATCCCGTGTAATTATCTGTGTCTCTGGATTTCATCCTTTAGTAACTAATCCCTCACCTACAACAGTGTATAGTAAGGTCAAGGATGAAATTTCGCAGAAACTTGCCCCCCACAGCACCACGCTCAAGGAGACCCACCCATTCCAGCCAACCCCGTGTGTCCAAGTCCCATTCGCCCACATAAGCCTCTATTTGACAAATTCCTCGAGCTCCTACCCTTGGGGTGGGGACCTTTCGCCTCCCGTTAGGTGCCGGCTCTCCCGTGCTTCGCTGACTGCCCGCGTTGGGTGGGGAGATTCGCTTCTGGTGCCGAGGGAAAACTGTGTTAGGCGAGGGTGGAAGCTCTGTCGGACCCGTGCAAGCACGTGGGTGCGCGCGGGCCGCGGAGTGAGCAGCAGCCAGGATACCGCTCCAGATCGCGCCCCCGCCGCATTTCATTGCCTGGAACGGCCCACGCCCCGCGATGGCCCAGCAGACACCCGACACAGCACAGCGTCACTGCGCTGCCCCCGCAGCCCACGGACCCCCACCCTGCCCGACCCCAGACCCGCAGCCAAGCCCGTCTGGTATGCGGTGGATGGAGAGGGTACCAACTAGGCATCCCAAAGTCCTTTAGAGAGCAACTCGGCGCAGTTTTCTCTTCCCGACCCGCAGCCTCCGCAGCAGCCGTTCGGAGCACCCCCGGGCAGGTGCCCCGCGCGAGCTCCGCGCCTTCCCCGCAGATCCCCGGCCCCTGCGGGACCCAGGCCCAGGACAAAAGAAATGAATTTGCTCTGTACCTGATCCTGTCCTTCTCGGCCCTCTGTAGCTCCTCATTTCTTTCCAGCACCTGAAGGATCTTCCTGGCCTCGTCGTCATTTAAGAAACTGAAATCAAACCCCGGAGGAACTTTCGTCATTTTCTTTACTGTGTGTGAGTTACACTTAAGCTCCTTGGCTCCTCCTGTTAGGAAGGCATTTTTCAACCTATACAAGACCAGTTTCACGAACTTGATCCCACAGCCAATAATAAGTCCGCCCCTTTGAAAGTCTAAAACCACAAATCTAGGGAACGCCCACACCTAAAGGGCTCATATTGACAACACCTTAATGACATGTTTCTCTCAACCTGTCCAACCGAGATGCAAAGTGAACGGCTAAAGGGAGAGAGGGAACCAATCTCGTTCCAAGGGGGCAGGCCCTTCCTCGTCCCCTCCCTCGTCCCGTCCCTCGTCTCCTCCCTCGTCTCCTCCCTCGTCCCCTCCGGTCACCCTCCCCGCCCCCTATCTGAGTTGTTAAGCAAACCAGCCTACATAATTCTGCCTCTTAAGTGAGGCAAGGCTAAGTGCTGGCGCCAAAGTATTTGCTTTTGCTGTTGCTGTTTGCTCGCAGAACTTGAGCTTGACTAGTAAAGGAGTGAAAAAGGAGATTCATGACTAATCCTCCCTTGCAATAATTAAGAGCCCATAGAAAATAGAATTGCAAGTAGGCTTTGTAACTGGCAAAAGGGTTACTTCATTTGAAAGACCAGGAAGAACTAAACTCAATTACACTACTGACTGTAGATGAACCTGGCTGAAGGGCGGAAATTGGTGTATCCTTGGAAACGAATTATTTGCCACGCCTCTCATCCCATAGACACCCGCACCTCCACTGTCCCACAAAAGTCATTCTCAGACTTTAGAAATAAACAAACAAAACTGTTTATGGTATTTTAGGAGAAGACAGCCCAGAAGCAAAGGACGGTAGAAAACACCTGTTAGAAGTTTTCTGTAAGATTTTATTATCATCTTAATAAACTCAGAGAAGTAATACACATGCCATTTAAAAATACCTAATCCTCTGGTGAAAGCAAATGGTAATCCTATGAAGCCACAGAAATAGCTTTCCTAGAAAGTCAATTGTTCCACAATGCAATGAAGAATAATAGAAATTTATAAAGATATCTACATATATACATTTTTTAAATTACCAAGTCTTTTACAGAAAACATGTTTTTATCTTGGCTTCACTTCCTACACAAAAATAACTCTGTCAGATAGACTTTCCTTCCCCATAGCCTTAATTTGGTCATTTTGAAGATGGTGATGATGATTACTAACATGTAAAATATACTTCTACATATATCATTTCTTTTCATGGCACATAAACCCAATTAAAATTTTGTATCTGTACAAGAACATGATATCAAAAATTGCCACTTGTAAGCTGAGATCATACCACTGCACTCCAGCCTGGGCGACTGAGCACGACTGTCTCAAAAAAAAAAAAAAAGCCACTTGTGTTTTGGTCTCTGGGCTACCCCACTTGATCATCATTATTTAAAACATGCCTAGGCAGCTAGCCATTCAGATAACTTTCTGTGGGTGTCTGTTATTTGTGTGAACCAGGAACCAGTTTTGTTCACCCATGGTGTACACAACACAGAACTCCTTTATAAATAGTGTCCGTATTAATGATCATGTTTTGGGAGTATGTCTTGTATATGATGTCCAATTTTTCTAGTGTGTTCATTTATTCAGCATACACATGGGACTTTTCAATATGGTCACTGGTGGGATTTTACACTGTTTCCAGTATATCAGTGAACTGATTTCAACCAACATATCCTGGTGCCTATTACATGAAGGCATCATACACTGTGAACAACACAATCCTTGTCTTTAGAAGATTTGTAATCCAGTGGGACAGATACACAAATAGAAAGATGACTATGTAACAAAGAACATAATAGAGAAATAAAGAAAATTCCATGAGCGCACAGAAAAGTAAGTGCCAACTGAGTGGATGGAGAGAGGATATGGTATTTAGGTTGCTGCATGAAGAGTCAGATTTCAAGAAGAAGAAATAGGGGGTGGTGGGAGGAGATGTGTGAGTCTATTCTAGGCAAGGGGATCAGCATGCTGAATAGCAGAAGTACAGTCTAGGAATCTTCTCATATTCCCTCAACCTCTCTAATGGCCAGATTGAACAAAAGCTTGGAAGCTAGAAAATACTGGAGCACATTCAGGGATTGGTAAGTGATCTGTTTTGGCAGAGCATGTAGTCTCCACAAGGTTAAAATCTTCCTCTTTTTATGTGGAAAGCACAAATCTACACATAATACACAGATATACAGTATATCTGTAGTAATAACATTGCACAACGGAGGTGATTGTGAAAAAAGTTCTAAAAAGCTTCATTGTGGGGACAGTAATGAGAAAGGGGTTTAGAAAAACTGGGCTAGTGCTCAGAGCACAGTGAGCTGAAATGTAGTCAGGCTGAGCTCTGACTATGAATGCCATGTGATGAAATCTAGACTTCATTGTGTAAGCACTGAGGAGCTAATACAGGTTTTGAGGGTGATAATGATACAGTTAAAATTGAACTTAGGTCCTGGCGTGGTGGCTCACGCCTGTAGTCCCAGCACTTTGGGAGGTGGAGGTGGGCAGATCATGAGGTCAGGAGATCGAGACCATCCTGGCTAACATAGTGAAACCCTGCCTCTACTAAAAATACAAAAAATTAGCCTGGCATGTGCACCTGTAGTCCCAGCTACTCGGGAGGCTGAGGCAGAAGAATCGCTTGAACCCGGGAGGTGGAGGTTGCAGTGAGCCAAGATTGCACTACTGCACTCCAGCCTGGCAACAGAGTGAGACTCTGTCTAAAAAAAAAAAAAAAAAAAAAAAAAAAAATTGAACTTTGGGCAGATTACTCTGATAGCAGTAGACAAGAAGAGTAGAGTGAAGATGGTATCAAGCAAACCATTGTGTTGGAATGCTGATGCAGGAGAAAGGGAAAGAGGACCCAACCAAAGGCAATGTAAGTGAGAGTAGAAAAAGAGGGTGGAATTCCAAAGATATTGGCTGGATTTGGTAACTCATTAAAAAGGAGGATTAAGAAAGACAGAGACACAAAGATGAGGCAAGATCTCAAGAGAGATATCTAAAAGGAGACCCAGTCTATTTGATAGTATGAGAAACAAGGTTCGTCAAGAAATCAGGTGTTCAGTTTTTGACACGAGCAGTTTGAGGTACCTGCAATTCATCCGCATGGCAATTTAAAATGAGAAATGTGGGACTCGAGTTCTTGAAACAGGGATGGAGAAGTAGATTGGGAAGTTATCTGCTTAAAAATGATTGCCAAAACCCTAAGATAGCAAAGGAAGGATGAGGAGCAGAAGCTGAGTTGAGAATTTCAAATGTCCAACCTCATCAGACATCAGCATGGAGGCATGCTTCAGCCCTGGGTTGTGGCACAATGGGGCATACCATTGAGAAATTTTTATATTCAGAAATTTACAAGGCATTGGGGACTGCCCTGGAAACCATACAGAACTGCTTTTGTGGAGTTTTAAACACAATGCTCTTAAAATTAAAATAATTCTCCAAAGGTTTGTTTTATGGGCTTATTTAGCCAGTGACAAGCAGCCATTTTCAATCTTAGTATCAGGTAATCCTGGCAACCTTTTGCCCAGGCTCTCAGCTAAAGAGATACTCATCAGTTTAGTATTTAATAGTCACAGCTGGATAGAAAGCAATACTCTTTAGAAATCTCCCATAGGCCCCTACCCTCTCTAGTCTGTTGGCCAAATCCCCACCAGAGGGCTTAGTTTTTTCCTTCCTTGACAATCACCAAGCCAAGAGACATGCTGATCACATCACTTGCTTGAATGTCTGATTTTTTAATTTTAATTTTTATTTTTCTTGAGATGGAGTCTCACTCTGTTGGCCAGGCTGGAGTGCAGTGGCTCAATCTCAGCTCACTGCAACGTCTGCCTCCGGGGTTCAAATGATTCTCCTTTCTCAGCCTCCCAATTAGCTGGGATTACAGGCGCATGCCACCAGACCCAGCTAATTTTTGTATTTTAATTAAAGAAGGAGTTTCCCCATTTTGGACGGCTGATCTTGAACTCCTGACCTCAGGTGATTTAAATATTAACATAGTTTGCTTTATCATTAGATCAAAGTAATAACACACTATTATCAAAAGTTCTCTGATAAAATTCAAGATTGCTTTTTGTTAGGACTAAACTAAATTGAGCTAAATTTAAAAATACTTGGTAATCCTTTAGAAAGGAGTTTTCCTTCATGTGGCAAGGAATGTCTGTCCCAGACAACACCAGTATTATAATTAATGGTGACTCTGTGAAGTAACAACAAATCAAAGACACCTGCTATTCCCTGTATTGTCTAACATTGTTCTGGTAGTTCTAGTTGATACAATAGGGAAGGAAAAAAACAATGTGGTGTAACTCTTACAAAAGAGAAAATTGATCATAGATGATAATTACCTACTTAGGAAAAAGACCAAAGAAATTTGTTAAAAAAAAAAAAAAAACTATTAGAACTAAAGAGGGAGTACAAATTAGTGGCCATGTGTGGCTTCATTCAAAAAATATTTATGGAATGTCTACTATCTGTTGGGAAATGTTCTAGGAACCGTGTAGACAAGATGTTCCTGCACTCAAAACATTAGCTTCTAATGCATAGAGGTAAAAAATAAATAAATAAACAAATCAACATAAATTTAGAGTGTCGTAAGTGCTGTGAACCAAGTAAACAGGGTGGAGGATGGGAGGGATGCAGGGAAGGCTCCAGCTAGAGTGGTCAGGCTGGAGACTGACCCGCATGATGAGATGTCACATGAGCTAAAACCTGAAAGATAAGAAGCCAGACATGTGAAGACCTTATGTGTACAAATGTCCTCAAATTGGTTGAATAAAATGTGGGTAGAAAGTAGATGTATGTGCTATTTATAAGTTCTTTTGAACCTTCATCTTCATCTAAGAAATACTCCACAGAGTTCCTTGCCCAGATAATGGGCTTAGTAGTTATGGGCATGTAGTATTTGTTTAACCTGCTGTATGTCAGGCTCTGTGCCAGGTGCTGGAAACGCAGAGGCACCAAGGTAAACAGGTCTCTGTCTTCAGGGAGTTTGCACTCCCTTGGAAAGAGACAGATAATACATTAGTAAATAAATAAAAAGATTTACCAAGTGTGATAAACGCTATGAAGAAAATTAACAGAGTGATATGGTGGAGAGTAAGTCTGAAGAGGAGGGGATAATCTTACATAGGGTAGTTGGGAAGGGTACCCTGAGGTGACACGTAAGCGGTGACCTGAAGGGTGTCAAGGATCCAGCTTTGCTAAGACACAGGAGAAGCGCTTTCCAAGCAGAGGCAAGTGCCAAGATGCCAAGGCAGGAGACAGATTGGCAGGCTCTGGACTGATGTATCTGGACCATGGTAAATATCCGGAAGAGGGACATAAAAAAGGAGGTTGGAGAAGCAAGTGTGGGCCTGATAACGTAAGGGAGCTAGGCCAAGCAAGGGAGTTTAGATTCCATCCCATGGGCTTGGAGTCAGTAGTCCTTGGTTCAAGCTCTGGCTACACTATTTATTAGATGTGTGACCTTGGGTAGCCATCTCACCTCCTTCCACCTCATAACGTTGTGCAATTAAATGTGCTAATGTCTGGGAAGTGTGTAGCATATGGTAAGCCCTCCGGAAAAAGATAGATGGAGAGAGAGAGAGAGATTTTTCCCAGCTAGGTGGTCAATGGGATTCTGCCCAGTTTCCTCCTCACACCTGGCTGGCTTCTGGGATAATAAAATGAATTTCCAGGTGTTATCTCTTCTCTCCCTGCCTCCAAGCCAGAGGAACTCTTTCCTCTGGGCACAACTCACCTCACATCGTATATGACGTAAGGATTAAATTGTTTCAAATTGAAAATGTAGCATGATGACACCAAAGTGGTAAAAGAAAAAAAAAGATACTTGTAATCCTACCATCCTAATTCAAGGACTGTTTCCATATTTGAGTATCATTGTAAAGTTCATTCTCATGTATGCATGTGTATAAAGCTATAGTCATAATCACAATTGTGTATATACATATATACAAATGCATACTCATAACACAGTTGTAATCACAGTGTGCATATTTTGATAAAGGCTTTTAATATTATTATGAAAGACCTCTGTAGATTTCACAACCTAACTGGATTTAAAAAAAGAACCTTCAGTTCTGAAAGTTCTTTGAGAACTTTAAACTGCTTTACAGAAATAAGATTGTCGGTGGTTTTTATGTTACTTCAATAACCAGTTCTGGCATTTCATAGTATTCACTCTTTGAACATTCTTCTTTATAGCAATTCTACCTACTTCCATGTGGTTGCCTTCCTGTTTAGAAGAAGTGCCCTTTCAATAACAATCCTTGTGCAGACATCAAGTGACACCTGGAAAAGAAACCTTTTTGTTTGTTGCTGGGGAGCCTTCTCATCAGTAAAGAAAGCAGGGTAAGTGAGAGCACCGACAATACTGATGGGATGCAGGCTTTAATAACTACTGTCGACCTGAGAGAAGGAACGCCATGCCTGCTCTCAATAGATTTTTAAAAGTTTTCAGTAATTCACTTCTTCATAAGCAAAGACCTACATTTGTTTGCTTCCATAATACTAATCCATTGAACTTGATTTTACTCTTTGAGTCCAGGAGATTGCAATCTGGGTAACCTGGAATCTACAAGGAAGGTGAGAAGAGAGGGCCCTTTCCTATACTTTCCCTTCTATATTGCATGGAGATGGGGGAAAAGCAGACAGAGAGTGGAAGAAAATTCAAATATGGGAGACTGAACTCAGGATCTTCTAAACTTCAAAGAAATGTCCACTCAGAATGAAAGGAGTGAGATTGAAAGTTAAGTTTTCCTTTCTCCATCAACAGCCTAAATACTGGTATGCTGCAGTCTCTTTGCAACCTTTTATTAGATGGATCATTGCAATTAATTAATATACCACTCACATCTAATCAAATGGTGGCTCCAACTAAACCTGAAGTTTCTTTTTATCTCTATTCATTTTAAAGAGTTTATTAATGTATTCAGATTTTTTTCTCATTTTGATTCAAGTACGTGGGTTTTAAACTAGAAAAAAATTGTTAACTGTTTAATGTGACTGGCACAGTATGGAGATGATAGTTCTTCAAAACTTGTGATTTAAGAAGGCAAATTTCCACTAAATAGAATTTGATAATTTCATTTCTTGTTTTTAAATTCATTATCAGGACGTACTAGTGTCTGGGTGGAAGACTTTAAGCAGAGCTAACTGAGTTAACTAACCAATGAAGGCCTTCAGAACTTAACCTCCATAAATTAATTTAGGTGTATTTTAAGTGCTTTTTGGTTCTTCATTTCCTGTACTAGTCATTTGTTCTCATATATGGGGCACACTTCAAATAATACATTAACCATACAGATTTTAGGATTCTAGCCATCCCTTTTTCCACCACACACAATTGTTTTCCTGGTTATCTTTGTTGTTTCACACGGTCAGGTGTTTATTGTCAAGTGACAAGTTCAATGACAAGTACAATGTTATTCAATGCCTTCAAACAGGATAATGACACATAAGTTTCTAAATACAAGCTGTTGAAAGAACACAAAGAAGTTGTTGCCGTGCCTTAAGAAGCATGCTAAGTCCTGCAGCAGAGCCCACGGATCGGCAAGAATTGTTCACCATACGGGGGCTTCCTACAGGTAATAGAATATTCCCACCGGAGTGAAATGTGTCATATATGCTTGTGGTCCTGAGTTAGAATGTCTAACTTGAGTACTAATTGAGCAGAAAATGTCAACCCTCTTGGAATAGAGTAACATCTGGGTCTTGCTAAAACCTATTAAACTAATTATTGTGCAGATCAAAATATGCCAGTGCTTTAATTAACTCTGTGTTTTAATACCCATAGTCACATGATGGTATGTATCATATTAGACATTCTTCTGGTTAAGATGCTGACCAGAAAGACAAACTTTCAAATTAATAGCATACTTCAGTTAATAGTCATAGGAGAGAAAATGCACTTAACATATAAAGAAATACAAATAGAAATAGTATTTCCAAGACTGACTAAGAAATGGGCACATAAATTTACAACCATACTAGGTACAATCCTAGCTTGTAAACAACAATTTATATAATAACAGATGCCCTTCTACTTCTGGCCTTTTTGTTAAAACCTTAAGTACTGGAATCCAATCGATATTTTTCCTTTCAAGGTGTAGTTTCAAAGTTAAGTATTTAAATATGACAAATAGTAAAATCCATGAAAACTTTGATCATTTCCCCTATATTGTAAATATTTGAATATGAAATGATAGAAACTCTCTCTTTCTTTTCTCTCTCTCCTTCCTTCCTTCTTTGCCTTCTTTCTTTCTTTCTTTCTTTCTTTCTCTTTCTTTTCTTTCTTTCTCTTTCTTTCTCTTTCTTTTTCTTTCTTTCTCTTTCTTTTCTTTCTTTTTCTTTCTTTCTTTTCTTTCTTTTTTATTTTTATTTTTCTACAGGATCTGACTCTGTCATCCAGGCTGTAGTGCAGTGGTGCAATTTCAGCTCACTGCAACCTCCACTTCTTGGGCTCAAGCCATCCTCCACCGCAGCCTCCCAAGTAGCTGGGTCTACAGGTGTGAGCCACCAGGCTTGGCTAATTTTCATATTTTTTGTAGAGAATTGGTTTCACCATGTTGGCCAGGCTGGTCTCGAACTCCTGGACTGAAGCAATCCGCCCACCTCAGCCTCCCAAAATACTGTGATAACAGGCAAGAGCCACTGTGCCCGCCCTGAAATGATAGACTCTTTACATCTTTTTCCTATTTGCTTTTAAGACTGATCCAACTGTGATGACATGGGAACAATTTAATGTGCTTCCCCTCATGGCTTATCAAATTGCTCCCTTGAAACACCACTGTATCCTGCATCCATTTCCAATGCAGCCATCTATTCATTTATTCTGGGTTATTTTCACTAATTCATTTAGGGTTGTTTTTGTTCATTCCATCATTCAACAGATATTTATGAGGCACCTGCTGTGTGCCAGGCACTGTTTTACAGCTGTTCTTTACCTCTCTATTTGAATTTCTCTTTTCAGTTTAATTTCCTCCAAATTCCTTCCTTGATAGTTTTCAATGGTTATTTGCCCCCATCTCCTACACCTCTCTTTTTGAGGGGTGTGTCCAATGTAGATTTGTGTTATCCAGCAATTTTCCAGAAAGGCAAATAACCTGGGCCAGAGGGTTTTCTCCCATGTAACTCACTGTCCGCCTGGGACTCCCACTAAAACTGCCTTTTTTTTTTTTGGAGATGAGGTCTCATTCTGTTTTCCAGGCTGGAGTACAGTGGCCAGATCACAGCTCACTGCAGCCTTGACTCCAGGGGCTCAAGCGAGTCTACCATGTTAGTCCTCCAAGTAGCTGGGACTCCTGGTGTGAACCATCATCACACCCATCTAAAACTGTCTTTAACATAAAGCAGATTATAAGGCGTCAGTAGGATGAGAAAGGAAAATAGAAACCCAATACTTACTGCAAATACTATGCAAATCATATATAATTTCTCAGGTTGGTTTAAAAATCATATTTCAATAGATTTAGGTGATATAGTGTGGCTCTGTGTCCCAACCCAAATCTCGTCTCGAATCGTAATCCCCGTAATCCCCATGCGTTGAGGGCAGGACCTGGTGGGAGGTGATTGGATCACGGGGGCGATTTCCTCCATACTGTTCTCGTGATAGTGAGTGAATTCTCATAAGATCTGACGGTTTTATAAGCATCTGACATTTCCCCTGCTTGCACTTCTCTCTCCTGCCAGCATGTGAAAAAGACCTCTCTTTTCCCTTTGTCTTCCTCCATGATTGTGAGTTTCCTGAGGCCTCCCCAGCCATGTGGAACTGTGAGTCAATTAAACCTCTTTCCTTTATAAATTACCCAGTCTCAGGTAGTTCTTTATAGCAGTGTGAGAACAGACTGATGCAATAGGGTTGCCTTTTGGGTTGCTGAAAATATTTTGGAACTAGATAGAGGTGCTAGTTGTACAACACTGTAAATGTACTAAATGCCATTGGATTGTTCATTTTAAAATGATTAATTTTATGTTACGTGAACTTCACCTTAATAAAAATAATTTTTAAATCATATTTCACACCAGTCATGGTGGCTTGTATCTGTAATCCTAGCTACTCAGGAGGAGGACTGCTTGAGGCCAGGAGTTGGAGACCAGCCTGGGCAACGTAGTGAGAGTCTGTTTCTTAAAAAATTGTTTTAAAAATCATATTTCACTATTTTTGTCCATGTTGATAACATTGTGAACCTCCCCATCCTCACTGCAGTAAGCTGGGGATAGTCCACATATAAGCTCAGTGCATTAAGCATAATGCCATTATTAACTAAAGCTTCTCAAAATGTGAAGTTTAACTTTAGTAGGACAGCATTAAGCCAAAGAGGCTGTAAACACTGGCAAGATACAACCACTCTGTTCTGATGGATAGCCCACTTGCTCCACATGACTCTGAATGCTGGAACAAATATGACCTCCACCTGTGGGCAGAGAGCAGTTCCTACTAACTACCTAACAATGATAAGGTGCAAGTCTTCCTTATGGATTGACCTGGAGGAGAGAAAGGCTGTTTCCAGGAGGAGCGAACACAGATTTCAGAGATCTGTAGGAAAAGATGGCTGGGATTCTGGAATGATAAGGAAGTATAACAGGCTGTTATTCACAAGTTGATATTTGTTAGAAATGGATCTAGCAGTCAGGTCAGAAAAGGAGATCTGATGGTAGTAGACCTGTTTCATGTTTTTTAAGGGTAGGCAGTTGGTTTTTCTACATTTAATTGAAGAAAGGGCTGAATGGGCCAGGTGCAGAGAGGCTCATGCCTATAATCTTTGAGATTCTCGGGGGGAGGATTGCTTGAGCCCAGGAGTTTGAGACTAGCCTGGGCAACATGGTGAAACTCCATCTCTACAGGAAAAAAAAAAAATTAGCCGGGCATGGTGGTGTGTGCCTGTCTGTAGTCCTAGCTACTTAGGTGGCTGAGGTGGGAGGATCATTGGAGCCCAGGCAGTTAAGGCTGCAGTGAGCCAAGATTGTGCTGCCGCATTCCAGCCTGGGTAACAGAGCAAGATCCTGTCTCAAAAGAAAGGCGGGGGGTGGGAGAGGGCTGAATATTTTTGCCAATTAAAGAAAATTTATTTCCTTTTATTTCATCCTACCCTCATTACCCTACTCAGCCTCTTGGTAATTTCTGTATTTGTTTTATGTGTATTATTATTGCAAATTAGAACTCAAGATTTTCATAGTTAGGAGGTCTGAGCCTTACCCCTTTTCTATAAGTACATGTCCTGGTTTATAGATGACAGGATGGGATGTCAACGGGAATGTGGAGATGACTTTTAAAGAATATGACTCTAAGACAGGCAGAAAAGTGGTCTGGAATTAGGTGCTAAGGCCAAAGAGAATGCCAATGCCTGAGGGTCCTAAGACCCCAGGGTCAAAGGGAAGAAGACAACACAAGAAGTGGCTACTACCTGTGGTCAAGAAGGAAATTCAGGTTATGAGGATGAAATCAGTTTTAGGTTAAAGGGGAAAGGAACACTCACATAAAGGTCTGCAAGTGTACAGGAAATTTTAGTAAAATTAGTAAGGGTTTCAGTGGCCATAAAATAGGTAAATTAGAGAAGTAGGCTTGGTTGGGTGGAGATGAATTGGATGGAACTGACTTAGAAGGGACTGAGAGTAAGTAAGAGAAGTAAGAGGTGAGTGGACAGGACAGAGATTCCCTAAGAACAAGATCACTGGGATTGGGATGGGTTCTTAGCCAACAGAAAAAACATTCTGGGACGAGAGTATCAAACCAATGATCCCCAAAGTTCCAGGTGGAAACGGGGTGTGATGGTGCAGCACCTTGAAAGGGTCCCTCAAGGTGGAGACCCTTTCCCTGCTAATGGGTTTTAGCTATGATTTCCATAAAGAATTGATCACAAAAGCAGTGACCCTTCTGCTGGGGCTCTTCTCATCCTCCAAAGACTTAGTGTCTGAGCAGTGCTGGCTTGGGGTCACAAGTGAAAGTCATGGAAAATACCTGCCTAGGTCCAACATAGGAGATGTGATTCTTATAAAAATTATACTGTGTGACATATTAGAACACTTGTTCTCAACTCAAGCTGATTTTGTCCCTTGGGGTCATTTGCCGACATCTGGAGACATTTTTCACTGTCACCTGTGGGAGGAGAAGTGGTACCAGCATCTACAGGGTAGAGGGCAGAGATACGGCTAAACATCCTACATTATACAGGACAGCCCCCCTCCTACACCCAGCAAAGAATTATGTGGTCTAAAATGTCAACAGTGCTGAGGCCGAGAAACTTCGCATTAGAGCAATTTGGATTCAGAGAACCTAGGTTGTGGGATACACTCTACTAATTGCTAACTCTGCGTCCTTTGAAAAGCTACTCAGTTTCTCTGATGCTTCACATGCTTGCCATGCCTATTGTATAGTGGACATATATGATGAATCATTCTGAAAAGGATGACGAGAAATACAAATGTAATAATTCAGCAGCAGAGGCAGGACTGCAGAACCTCCCCACCAATTCTGTGAGGCAGGATTGCAGCAGCCTCTGCGCTGGCCTCCAGCCTCTAGCCTCAGCCCTTTTTAGTCCATTGTTTGAAATGGAAAGCAGACTTGTTTTTCGGAAATATTTCTTTCAGCATATGTTCAGCTATATGACTTCCCTAATCAGGAATTTGTGAGATCTCACCATCACCTTCTTCATCTTCTTTTAAAAATGGAGACAGGTTCTCACTCTGTTGCTCAGGCTGGAGTGCAGTGGCATGATCATAGCTCACTGTTACCTCGAACTCCTGGTTTCAAGCGATCCTCCCTCCTTGGCCTCCCAAAGCACTGGAACTGCAGGTGTGAGCCACTGCACCCAGCCTCACCATCACCTTCTACAGCAAATCCCCAAACTGCCTAGCTCTAAAGCCAGTCATGGTGCAACCCTGTTAAATCCCCCACACCCGTCCCTGTCAGGCATGCCTGCTCAGACAGCTGGTTTCCTCCTCATGGGCCCTGTCTTTGCTCAGACTCTTTCCCCACCTTCTGCTCCCCAATCTCCACTCCACTTATCTCTTTCTTACCCATCCTAAGGCTTGGCTCAGCTTTACTTCCCTTACAAAGCCCTCTGTACTTGCTCCAACCCACCTGCCTTACTTTTCCAAAAGTTTTCCACCTAGTAACCAGCCCCACACAATTTAATATCAACTTACTCACCTTTTTTTAAAAAAATGGATTTTAAATTTGGGCTCTCCAATGAGCTTGCAAACTCCTTGGTTTTATAATAAGCACTTTAAAGATAGGTTCATACCAAGGACTCGGCTCAAGGCTCACTTTGTGCAAGAAGATTTTCCCAACCCTTCCCCTTATGATTCACCCCTGCCTGATGACACCCTCCCTCAAGCCTCCTCTCCTCCACACAGGCTTTTTTCAGAGCACCTAGAACTCTTCATATCACTTTTTGTTTACATACCTTTTCCCACTAGCTAAGCAAAAACTCTAAAGCAGGAACCATATCTTAATTACACTCTGGTCCAGGTTCAATTTTGTCATACCACTTACAGATTTTTTAAAATTTGTAAACCATTGAGAACATTTCTATTTGCCTTCTCAGACTACAAAGATGTTAAATGATGGGCTTTTCGTTGTGACCACTAAGAGTCATCAAACCAAGACTCAAAAGAAATAGGAGGTCTAAAAATCTCTGTCTCAGGAAATTCTTTGAAATATGAATCCGAGAACAAACAGAAGTACATCAGCTGTTCCAGGCAATAGACTGATACAACATAAACATAAAAATCACTAATGAAAATATCACTAGCTAACATATGTTAGAAAAAGAGACAAAAGCTTTGTTTCTCTTTCAGCTTTTCACTCACATGCCTAGAAAAGCTGAAATAACCGAAAGACAAAGAATTCTAGAATACAATACTGGGAGTACACAATATTAACATCAAGAATAAGAATTATTTTTCAAACTGATTTAGGCCTATGTTTATTAAATGTCTTATTATTTTTAGTGTGGGGTGAATATGGAGTCAACTAGAAAAGAATTCATCATAATTTTTCCTCATTCAATGTAAAAATATCCTCCAAACAAAACATTCTTGCATCAATACATAACTATCAGAGCATCAGACAATTGGAAACCATGTCATTGCTGGTACTTACATCTGGGCAATTGGAAATGATGATGTGACTGGCATGGTGGCTCTATGATGTACTAACCATTGGCTTTGTTTTGTTTGGCTTATATATATGTACTTTTCTAATTTGCATGTATAATTGCCTAATGCCAAGCAATTACCCACTTTCCTCACACAGTGATTTATACGTGCAGGAATCCCTCCCCTTCACTAATCTTTCAAACCTCCACCTGGAGTTGCATCAAACAAGGGCCCAAGTACCTGTCAAATGCCTTCTCTTAGGCTAAATTATACATTTCTAACTAGTCTCAATATATCCTTACATTTTATCTCCTTTAAACACTAGTATTTCTCCAAAGACTATCTGAGGATCAGAATCACCTGGGTTGCTTGTTAAAAATGTAAATTCCCGGGTCTACCCAGACCTACTGAATCAGACTCGCTAGTAGTATCAGGAATCTGCATTTTCAACAAGTACTGTCTGACAATGCATATGCATGAGAAGGTTTGTGGCCACAAGTTTTTTGGTTTTCAACTTTTACTTTCCTAAAGATTTGAGGCTCATTACCTCACAACAGTATAGTCCAAAATAAAGGTGTTTTTGTGGTTACCAAATTCTCAAAACGGACATTCAGGACAAGCTAATATTTCAGAAATAGAAGATGCTTTAAATACACAACTGATTTTTTTTCTTTTAAATTTTTTAGATGGAGCCTCGCTCTGTCGCCCAGGCTGGAGTGCAGTGGTGTGATCTCAGCTCACTGCAACCTCTGCCTCCCCGGTTCAAGCAATTCTCCTGCCTCAGCCTCCCCAGTAGCTGGGATTACAGGCATGTGCCACCACACTGGGCTAATTTTTGTATTTTTAGTAGAGATGGGATTTCACCATGTTACCCAGGCTGGTCTCAAACTCCTGGGCTCAAGCGATCTGCCTGCCTCGGCCTTCCAAAGTGCTGGGATTACAGGCATGAGCCACCACTCCCAGCCCACAACTACCAAACTTAGCTCTCCCTAAATGTTCCTCTATGTGTTGTTGAATGTGTATTTGCTGAGTATAGGAGAAAGGAAGTTTTCCATGCTTCTCTGCAGCTCCTTCCCAGAAGCTAAGAGAATTAGGCTAATACCTATTTGGTGGTATAGAAAATTGCTCAAGCAGAGATTGCAAAGACTTCTGTCTTAGAGAGCTGCTCTCTGCAAGCCAAAGTCACATCCTCTGGCCTGGTGCAGTGGCTCACACCTGTAAACCCAGCTACCTGGGAGGCTGAGGCAGGAGGATCACATGAGCCCAGGAATTGGAGGTTACAGTGAGCCATGATCATGCCTGGGTGACAGAGAAAGATCCTGTCTCAACAAAACAAAACAAAACAAAACAAAACCAAAGACAAAGTCAAATTCTCTATGTGAGAGAGAGGGAGGGGAATAGAGAAGGGGGAGGAGAAAAGGAGGAAAAGGAGAGGGAGGAGGAAGAGAGAAAAGAGGAGGAGAAAGAGGAGGGGAAAGAGAAGAGAAGGAAAGGAGAGGGAGCAAGTCCAGGGCTGAAGGCTGATTCCAGCAACCACTGTCCTTGAGAATTATTCCTGCCTGAATTAGTCCTCTATACTCAAACTCCTTTTGGGATCTTGGTATCTCACAATGATACATGAACTTTGCTGATATTATCCTATGTATGTGATTCTTAAGCAGGGGCAATTTCTCTTCACACCCACCCCAGTGGGGACAATTGGCCATGCCCTAGACATTTTTGATTGTCACAACTCCAGGAGTGGGTTGGGGAGGGATTGGCGGTAGAGGGAGTGGGTAGCTACTGGCATCTAGTTCTTAGAAAACAGAGATCCTGGCCGGGTGCGGTGGCTCATGCTTGTAATCCCAGCACTTTGGGAGGCCGAGGTGGGCGGATCACAAGGTCAGGAGATCGAGACCACGGTGAAACCCCGTCTCTACTAAAAATACAAAAAATTAGCCGGGCGTGGTGGCGGGCACCTGTAGTCCCAGCTACTAGGAGAGGCTGAGGCAGGAGAATGGCATGAACCCGGGAGGCGGAGCTTGCAGTGAGCCGAGATTGCGCCACTGCACTCCAGCCTGGGCGACAGCGAGACTCTGTCTCAAAAAAAAAAAAAAAAAAAAAGAAAACAGAGATCCTGCTAAACCTCCTTCAATGCTCAGGAAGGCCCCTGAAGATAAGGAATCATTCACTCCAAAAGGTCAATAGTGCAAGGTTGGGCAGCTTTGTTCTATTTGATATTGTTCTGCCTGATCAGCCTGATATGTGACCCTGGTCATTCCCTACCTCCCATGCCACTCCCTTTGCTATCAACTGGAACATGTTTCTGTTTATGTCTTCCACCCACAAATGTAATGCCTTTTCCATCTTAATTCAGCATTTATTATGCACCGTGGCCATAACTTTTGCCAGTCTGAGGTGTAAGAGCAAGACTAGCACACATTTCTTTTTTCTCCAAAATTTCATTGATAGAAGATTTGTTTATATAGTTGATCTTAGCAAACCCCCTCATTGTATGAATGTTTTTCTTTCCTTATTAAGTGGAAAACTCTCACCCTTTCACTTAAAGGAAGCACGTTACAACTTCTCTTTGGCATGTCTGAATTTCCAGCATCACTACTGTTGCGCTTTGGGGCCATTATGAAATAAAACAAGGGTGACTTGAACACGAGCACTGTGAGACCTCAACCGTCGATCTGAAAATCAAGACAGCTGCTAAGTGACTAAGGTGCAGGGAATGTAGACAGCATGGATACACCGGACAAAGGGAGGATCCATATCCTGTGTGGGATGGAGCAGGATGGTGTGAGATTTCATCACACTACTCAGAAAAGTGTGCAATTTAACACTTATGAATTGTTTATTTCTCGAAGTTTCCATTTAATATTTTCAGACTGCAATGGCGAAAAGTGCAGTCTTAGATAAAGGGGGCCCATTGTATGTGGGCTCATGAGCAGCTAGGCTATAAAAGAGGCTCAACCTTGCACGGTTGCTCCCCTGCAGAAAAGCTCGGATGTTATTTCTCTCCATTTTCTTCCTTTTTAATTTTTTACATTAATTAATTAATTGATTTTTGAGACAGGGTCTTGCTCTGTCACCCAGGCTGGAGTGCAGTGGCACAATCAAGGCTCACTGCAGCCTCAATCTCCTGGGCTCAAGCAATTCTCCCACCTTGGCCCCCCGGAACTACAGGCAGCCATGTGCTACCACGCCCAGTTAATTTTTGTATTTTTTTTTTTTTTTTTGGTAGAGAGAGTGCTTTGCCATATTGTCTAGGCTAGTCTTGAACTCCTGGACTCAAGCAATCCGTCCTTGGCCTCACAAAGTGCTAGGATTAGAGAGGTGAGCCACCAGGGCCCCTTTTTTAGATAAACTGATTTTCAGACCTCTTATTGAAGAACTGAGTAAAATAATAAAATTCCAAGTAATTTTTATAGCTATTTTTTATTTACCTTTGAAAGTGATTTTGATATTTTTATTGATACACTTCTCTGCCAAACATTTGCCTGACTTGGCTTTCTAAATGTAGCTATTTGGAATGGATCTGCAGACCCTATGGTGGTGGTAGACAGGAAGTACCCAGCAGAGTGCAGAAGTGGAGGGCAAGAAAGGAAAAGAGTGTCATACTCTGGTGATCACGCCATGCTTTTATAAGACACGGATTACCACAATAGCCACAAAATTTTGTTTCTTTTTTTTTCTTTGGAGGGAGGCGATAAGAAACTAAAATGAATATTTTATTTGACAACATTTGCTTCAGACTTGAAAAATCCATCATGTGCAAAATGCCAACCCTCAAATAGGACAGTAGACTACCCAGGATTTTGAATAATTTAATTCAGTATTTATGCCCATCCCAGGAACATGGTGAGGAGTCACAGATCAAAAGTGCTACATTCTCCCACTTTCCTGTAATATAATAGCTACAATTTATTTGTTATTATATTATTAATCCTTTTTTTTTTTTTTTTTTTTTTTTGAGACAGAGTCTCGCTCTGTCACCTAGGCTGGAGTGCAGTGGCACGATCTCAGCTCACTGCAAGCTCCACCTCCCAGGTTCGCACCACTCTCCTGCCTCAGCCTCCCAAGTAGCTGGGACTACAGGTTATATTATCAATCCTTTTAATATATTTTCTTATTAATCTTCGGGTAGTTCTATGAAGATTATTACCCAAATTTCACAGTTCTAAGAAGCACATTTTCCCACCACCAAATGTCTCTGAAACAGGACGGATCATATAGTGTCTCACAGTCACTGTCCGCAAGACAGCAGCTACACACTGATTATCACTGCCTGCTCATCAGCAAATTTGGCTGTCACTTTTTGTGGCATGAAAGTAGCAGCATCGAAGTATGGCTTGGAGGAAAATCTTGGAGGCAGTTGTAGGGTTGTCTTGTAGGAGCTAAGCACCATCAATGCTTTTGATGGCACAGACGCCAATATTATTATTTTTTTATTATATTGATTTATACGTTCTTCCCAGAAGTTTTTTTTTTATTATTATACTTCAGGTTTTAGGGTACATGTGCACAATGTGCAGGTTTGTTACATATGTATCCATGTGCATGTTGGTTTGCTGCACTCATTAACTCGTCATTCAGCATTAGGTATATCTCCTAATGCTGTCCCTCCCACCTCTCCCCACCCCACAACAGTCCCCGGAGTGTGATATTCCCCTTCCTGTGTCCATGAGTTCTCATTGTTCAATTCCCACCTATGAGTGAGAACATGCAGTGTTTGGTTTTTTCTCCTTGTGATAGTTTACTGAGAATGATGGTTACCAGTTTCATCCATGTCCCTACAAAGGACATGAACTCATCATTTTTTATGGCTGCATAGTATTCCATGGTGTATATGTGCCACATTTTCTTAATCCAGTCTATCGCTGTTGGACATTTGGGTTGGTTCCAAGTCTTTGCTATTGTGAATAGTGCTGCAATAAACATATGTGTGCATGTGTCTTTATAGCAGCATGATTTATAGTCCTTTGGGTATATACCCAGTAATGGGATGGCTGGGTCAAATGGTATTTCTAGTTCTAGATCCCTGAGGAATCGCCACACTGACTTCCACAATGGTTGAACTAGTTTACAGTCCCACCAACAGTGTAAAAGTGTTCCTATTTCTCCACATCCTCTCCAGCACATGTTGTTTCCTGACTTTTGAATGATGGCCATTCTAACTGGTGTGAGATGGTATCTCATTGTGGTTTTGATTTGCATTTCTCTGATGGCCAGTGATGATGAGCATTTCTTCATGTGTTTTTGGCTGCATAAATGTCTTCTTTTGAGAAGTGTCTGTTCATGTCCTTCGCCCACTTTTTGATGGGGTTGTTTGTTTTTTTCTTGTAAATTTGTTTGAGTTCATTGTAGATTCTGGATATTAGCCCTTTGTCAGATGAGTAGGTTGCAAAAATTTTCTCCCATTCTGTAGGTTGCCTGTTCACTCTGATGGTAGTTTCTTTTGCTGTGCAGAAGCTCTTTAGTTTAATTAGATCCCATTTGTCAATTTTGGCTTTTGTTACCATTGCTTTTGGTGTTTTAGACATGAAGTCCTTGCCCACACCTATGTCCTGAATGGTATTGCCTAGGTTTTCTTCTAGGGTTTTTATGGTTTTAGGTCTAACAAGTAAGTCTTTAATCCATCTTTAATTAATTTTTGTATAAGGTGTAAGAAGGGATCCAGTTTCAGCTTTCTACATATGGCTAGCCAGTTTTCCCAGCACCATTTATTAAATAGGGAATTCTTTCCCCATTTCTTGTTTTTGTCAGGTTTGTCAAAGATCAGATAGCTGTAGATACGCGGCATTATTTCTGAGGGCTCTGTTCTGTTCCATTGATCTATGTATCTGTTGTGGTACCAGTACCATGCTGTTTTGGTTGCTGTAGACTTGTAGTATAGTTTGAAGGAAGGTAGCGTGATGCCTCCAGCTTTGTTCTTTTGGCTTAGGATTGACTTGGCGATACGGGCTCTTTTTTGGTTCCATATGAACTTTAAAGTAGTTTTTTCCAATTCTGTGAAGAAAGCCATTGGTAGCTTGATGGGGATGGCATTGAATCTATAAATTACCTTGGGCAGTATGGCCATTTTCACAATATTGATTCTTTCAATCCATGAGCCTGGAATGTTCTTCCATTTGTTTGTATCCTCTTTTATTTCATTGAGCAGTGGTTTGTAGTTCTCCTTGAAGAGGACTTTCACCTCCCTTGTAAGTTGGATTCCTAGGTATTTTATTCTCTTTGAAGCAATTGTGAATGGGAGTTCACTCATGATTTGGCTCTCTGTTTGTCTGTGATTGGTGTACAAGAATGCTTGTGATTTTCGCACATTGATTTTGTATCCTGAGACTTTGCTGAAGTTGCTAATCAGCTTGAGGAGATTTTGGGCTGAGACAATGGGGTTTTCTAGATATACAATCATGTCATCTGCAAACAGGGACAATTTGACTTCCTCTTTTCCTAATTGAATACCCTTTATTTCCTTCTCCTGCCTGATTGCTCTGGCCAGAACTTCCAGCACTATGTTGAATAGGAGTGGTGAGAGAGGGCATCCCTGTATTATGCCAGTTTTCAGAGGGAATGCTTCCAGTTTTTGCCCATTCAGTATGATATTGGCTGTGGGTTTGTCATAGATAGCTCTTATTATTTTGAGATACGTCCCATCAATACCTAATTTATTGAGAGTTTTTAGCATGAAAGGTTGTTGAATTTTGTCAAAGGCCTTTTCTGCATCTATTGAGATAATCATGTGGTTTTTGTCTTTGGTTCTGTTTATGTGCTGGATTACATTTATTGATTTGCATATGTTGAACCAGCCTTGCATCCCAAGGATGAAGCCCACTTGATCATGGTGTATAAGCTTTTTGATGTGCTGCTGGATTTGGTTTGCCAGTATTTTATTGAGTATTTTTGCATCAATGTTCATCAAGGATATTGGTGTGAAATTCTCTTTTTTGGTTATGTCTCTGCCAGGCTTTGGTATCAGGACGATGCTGGCTTCATAAAATGTGTTAGGGAGGATTCCGTCTTTTTCTATCGATTGGAATAGTTTCAGAAGGAACAGTACCAGTTCCTCTTTGTACCTCTGGTAGAATTCGGCTGTGAATCCATCAGGTCCTGGACTCTTTTTGATTGGTAAGCTATTGATTATTGCCACAATTGCAGAGCATGTTATTGGTCTATTCAGAGATTCAACTTCTTCCTGGTTTAGTCTTGGGAGTGTGTATTTGTCGAGGAATTTATCTATTTCTTCTAGATTTTTTAGTTTATTTGCATAGAGGTGTTTGTAGTATTCTCTGATGGTAGATTGTATTTCTGTGGGATTGGTGGTGATATCCCCTTTTTCATTTTTTATTGCATCTATTTGATTCTTCTCTGTTTTCTTCTTTATTAGTCTTGCTAGTGGTCTATCAATTTTGTTGATCTTTTCAAAAAACCAGCTCCTGGATTCATTAATTTTTTGAAGGGTTTTTTGTGTCTCTATTTCCTTCAGTTCTGCTCTGATTGCAGTTATTTCTAGCCTTCTGCTAGCTTTTGAATGTGTTTGCTCTTGCTTTTCTAGTTCTTTTAATTGTGATGTTAGGGTGTCAATTTTGGATCTTTCCTGCTTTCTCTTGTGGGCATTTAGTGCTGTAAATTTCCCTCTACACACTGCTTTGAATGTGTCCCAGAGATTCTGGTATGTTGTGTCTTTGTTCTCGTTGGTTTCAAAGAGCATCTTTATTTCTGCCTTCATTTCATTATGTACCCAGTAGTCATTCAGGAGCAGGTTGCTCAGTTTCCATGTAGTAGAGCGGTTTTGAGTGAGTTTCTTAATCCTGAGTTCTAGTTTGATTGCACTGTGGTCTGAGAGACAGTTTGTTATGATTTCTGTTCTTTTACATTTGCTGAGGAGAGCCTTACTTCCAACTATGTGGTCAATTTTGGAAGAGGTGTGGTGTGGTGCTGAAAAAAATGTATATTCTGTTGATTTGGGGTGGAGAGTTCTGTAGATGTCTATTAGGTCCACTTTGTGTAGAGCTGAGTTCAATTCCTGGATATCCTTGTTAACTTTCTGTCTCGTAGCTCTGTCTAATGTTGACAGTGGGGTGTTAAAATCTCCCATTATTATTGTGTGGGAGTTTAAGTCCATTTGTAGGTCACTCAGGACTTGTTTTATGAATCTGGGTGCTCCTGTGTTGGGTGCATATATATTTAGGATAGTTAGCTCTTCTTGTTGAATTGATCCCTTTACCATTATGTAATGGCCTTTTTTGTCTCTTTTGATCTTTGTTGGTTTAAAGTCTATTTTATCAGAGACTAGGATTGCAACCCCTGCCTTTTTTTGTTTTCCCTTTGCTTGATAGATCTTCCTCCATCCCTTTGTTTCGAGTCTATGTGTGTCTCTGCATGTGAGATGGGTTTCCTGAATACAGCACGCTGATGGATCTTGACTCCTTATCCAGTTTGCCAGTCTGTGTCTTTTAATTGGAGCATTTAGCCCATTTACATTTAAAGTTAATATTGTTATGTGTGAATTTTGTCCTGTCATTATGATGTTAGTTGGTTATTTTGCTCGTTAGTTGATGCAGTTTCTTCCTAGCCTCAATGATCTTTACAATTTGACATGTTTTTGCAGTGGCTGGTACCAGTTGTTCCTTTCCATGTTTAGTGCTTCCTTCAGGAGCTCTTTTAGGGCAGGCCTGGTGGTGACAAAATCACTCAGCATTTGCTTGTCTGTAAAGTATTTTATTTCTCCTTCACTTATGAAGCTTAGTTTGGCTGGATATGAAATTCTGGATTGAAAATTGTTTTCTTTAAGAATGTTGAATATCGGCCCCCACTCTCTTCTGGCTTGTAGAGTTTCTGCCAAGAGATCAGCTGTTAGTCTGATGGGCTTCCCTTTGTGGGTAACCCGACCTTTCTCTCTGGCTGCCCTTAACATTTTTTCCTTCATTTCAACTTTGGTGAATCTGACAATTATATGTCTTGGAGTTGCTCTTCTCGAGGAGTATCTTTGTGGCGTTCTCTGTATTTCCTGAATCTGAATGTTGGCCTGCCTTGCTAGATTGGGGAAGTTCTCCTGGATAATATCTTGCAGAGTGTTTTCCAACTTGGTTCCATTCTGCCCGTCATTTTCAGGTACACCAATCAGACGTAGGTTTGGTCTTTTCACATAGTCCCATATTTCTTGGAGGCTTTGTTCGTTTCTTTTTATTCTTTTTTCTCTAAACTTCCCTTCTCGCTTCATTTCATTCATTTCATCTTCCATCACTGATACCCTTTCTTCCAGTTGATCGCATTGGCTACCGAGTCTACTGCAATCTTCGTGTAGTTCTCGAAACTTGGCTTTCAGCTCCATCAGCTCCTTTAAGCCCTTCTCTCCATTGGTTATTCTAGTTATCCATTCATCTAATTTTTTTTCAAAGTTTTTAACTTCTTTGCCATTGTTTTGAATTTCCTCCCGTAGCTCGGAGTAGTTTATCGTCTGAAGCCTTCTTCTCCCAACTCGTCAAAGTCATTCTCCGTCCAGCTTTGTTCCGTTGCTGTTGAGGAACTGCGTTCCTTTGGAGGAGGAGAGGTGCTCTTCTTTTTAGGGTTTCCGGTTTTTCTGCTCTGTTTTTTCCCCATCTTTGTGGTTTTATCTCCTTTTGGTGTTTGATGATGGTGATGTACAGATGGGTTTTTGGTGTGGATGTCCTTTCTGTTTGTTAGTTTTCCTTCTACCAGACAGGACCCTCAGCTGCAGGTCTGTTGGAGTTTGCTAGAGGTCCACTCCAGACCCTGTTTGGCTGGGTGTCAGCAGCGGTGGCTGCAGAACAGCAGATTTTCGTGAGACTGCAAATTCAGCTGTCTGATAGTTCCCCTGGAATTTTTGTCTCAGAGGAGTACCTGGCTGAGTGAGGTGTCAGTCTGTTCCTACTGGGGGGTGCCTCCCAGTTAGGCTGCTCGGGGGTCAGGGACCCACTTAATGAGGCAGTCTGCCCATTCTCAGATCTCCAGCTGCGTGCTGGGAGAACCACTACTCTCTTCAAAGCTGTCAGACAGGGACGTTTAAGTCTGCAGAGATTCCTGCTGAATTTTTGTTTGTCTGTGCCCTTCCCCCAGAGGTGGAGCCTACAGAGGCAGGCAGGCCTCCTTGAGCTGTGGTGGGCTCCACCCAGTTCGAGCTTCCTGGCTGCTTTGTTTACCTAAGCAAGCCTGGGCAATGGAGACGCCAATATTATATAGAAAAGTGGGGACATCAGTGACTGTGAGTCAAACGCAATTCAGAAAAGTCTTACTGGGCAGATCACCTGAGGTCAGGAGTTCGAGACCAACCTGGCCAACATGGTGAAACCCTGTCTCTACTGAAAATACAAAAATTAGCTGTGTTTGGTGACGTGCGCCTGTAGTCCCAGCTACTTGGGGAGGCTGAGGCAGGAGAATCGCTTGAATCTGGGAGGTGGAGGTTGCAGTGAACTGAGATGGCACCATTGCACTCCAGCTTGGGCAACAGAGTGAGATTCCATCTTAAAATAAAAGAAAAGAGTCTTACTATGTTGTATTTGAGGAATACATTAAGTAATTTATTTTGCTAAGATTTTTATTTTTATCTGTGCATTAGGGTGACATATGATTAAAACCTGTCTAAATGTATTGGAAGAGCTCTTTCAGTAAGTATGAAATAAAAATTCTACATTACAAGAAAGCATTGTGTCTTAATGGCAGTGTTTTATTTTTACTTGTACATGAAAGAACAATGAGTTTTACAATATATGGATTATTAGATTCATTGAAATATGGTATTATCCACTTCCTGTCCATAAAGAAAATGAGCCTTAACGATATTATCTTGTGCAAGGTCACAAAACTATCAAGTGGCAGAACTAGGATGTGACCCTAGGTCTTCTGAACTCCAAAACCTGTGCTTATTTTCCATTTTATTGTATTGAGCTGCTACTGAATTTTTATTAAAAATCACAGACTACTCTGTTTATTTTCACTAACATTTTGTGGATCTAAAATGAGAACTAGCTAACTTTTTTTAAATCTTCCTAAGTTCTTTTACAATGTGATACATGAACTCAATAAATTTATTAATAAGACTTTTGACTTTGTGGAAGCAAAATTTAACTCTTTGTTTCTATTTTACTGGAGCTTGTCCAAACATTTTGTAATTTAAAAGAAGGAATCAACATTTACTAAGCTTCAGTTAGGCCGGGCATGGTGACTCATGCCTGGGATCTCAGCATTTTGGGAGGCTGAGGCTGATGGATCACTTGAGGTCAGGAGTTCGAGACCAGCCTGGCCAACATGGCGAAACCCCGTCTCTACTAAAACTGCAAAAATTAGCTGGGTGTGGTGGTGTGTGCCTGTAATCCCAGCTACTAGGGAGGCTGAGGCAGGAGAATCTCTTGAACCTGGGAGGCGGAGGTCACAGTGAGCTGAGATGGTACCATTGCACTCCAGCCTGGGTGACAGAGCAAGACTCCGTCTCAAAAAAAAAAAAGAAAAAAAAATTTCAGCTACACGGGGCACTGTGTTTTCAAGATAGATATTACTAGCCCCACTTTACAGATGAGGAGGAAACAGAGTCACAGTATTTAGACAATTCATCTAAGGACAAGTGCCAGTAAGTGGCAAAGCTGGGACACAGTTCTTTTGACTGAGTGTGGATTTACCTCCCCAATATGCAAAAGCAATAAAATGTATTAACTTATCATTATTAAATGCAGCTGAACCAAAGTTACATGTGTCTGGCAAGGAAGAATTTAATGCAAACTTTTTTACTTTACATATACTTCTTTTATATTGTAGTGTTTGGTGTTAAATAGCATGGCTGGTTCTTAGGCAACCACAGCCAGACATAAAACTATCTTGTTACCAACTCCTCGGTGATACTCATGTGAGTTTTTTTTTCTTTTTTTTAAATTTTTATTTTTTGAAGACAGTCTCACTCTGTCACCCAGGCTGGAGTGCAGTAGCGTGATCTTGGCTCACTGCAACCTCCGCCTCCCAGGTGCAGGCGATTCTAGTGCCTCAGCCTCCCGAGTAGCTGGGATTACAGGTGCATGCCACCACACTTGGCTAATTTTTTGTATTTTTAGTAGAGATGGGGTTTTGCCGTGTTGCCCAGGCTGGTCTCGAACTACTGGGCTCAGGCAATCTGCCCACTTCAGCCTCCCAGAGTGCTAGGATTACAGGCATGAGCCGCTGTGCCTGGCTTTATGTGAATATTAATGCTGCATTAGTTTTCTCAACTTCCCTGCTTCCATTGACAAAGGAGCAATTTCACGCTGTGCTCTGATCAGAAGCACTGGAGATGTCCAACGAGCCTTTAAAGCAGGGTTCCCAACCTGGGGGCCACACAGCAGCAGGTGAGTTCATATTTTAGAGAAGTCAGAAGTGTTTGAGTTTCTATTTCAGAGAAGCCAAGCTATTCATTCTTATATAAGTTATTATCAGATTAAACTTCAAAAACCTTTGTACTTCTAGATTGAAAAGTACTTTTAGGTTGGGCACGGTGGCTCATGCCTGTAATCCCAGCCCTTTGGAAGTCTGAGGCAGGAGGATCTGTTGAGCCTGAGAGTTTAAGAATAGCATGGGCAACACAGGGAGACCCTGTCTCTACAAGAAATTTTTAAAAATTAGCTGAGTGTGATGGTGCGTGCCTGTAGTCCCAGCTACTCCCAGCTACTCATGAGGCTGTGGCAGGAGGATCGCTTAAGTCTGGGAGGTCAAGGCTAGGTGACGCAGAGAGACCCTGTCTCAAAACAAAACACAACAAACTTTTAAAAAAAGTACACAGATAACAAGAAGATTAAGATGATCATACACAGTTTACTTATATAAGTAGTAAAATTTAAGAAGCTGTTATACACTCAGATTTCATTATTGTGTTAATGCTCAGTAAGACATGCCAAATGAATTATTATTGTACTGAACAGGCAGAACATGTATAGCCTACTTGTGCTGATGAGTCATGATTTTTAAATTTCCGCTTATAATGCGTATCAATCAGTCACTATGTGATGACTAAATTAAAATTGGTAAAAGACATTATAGCCATTGATAAGGGGGGAAGAAATTATGTTTTATGCTCTATTCTTACTCTACCCAGATCATTACAGAGCAGGAAGCTCTGAAAAAAATGGCCAGAGAACAACCCAATAGTCTAGTCTGGGCCACACTTACAGGGATATATATATATACAAGTATTGGTTATTTAGTAACTCTCCAGGTGGCGTGAGAAGAAGCTGCTTCTGAAAGAAGTAGTAAGGATAGTGTCAAGGCAGTTCAAGAAGCTTATGTGAAGGGCCTACCACTAGCCTAGCATGTCAAAGTTGAGAAGTGCATTAATTCATTCACTTCTTCATGCATCAACTATATCCTGGACATCCATTGTGTGGAAGACAACTTGTGGGAAGCCAAAATTGCTAAAGATTATTAGCTAGTTGGGAAAACTTAGTTGTGCTACTGTCTACACAAGAAGGTTGAAAAGGACTGAAAAAGACAAGTGGCCTATTTCTTTCTTACCAAAGTCCAGGCAAAATGCTTTGCTTATCAACACAGTGCCATATTAACAAAGTTTTAAGCTTTTTTTTTTTAAAAAAAAACAAAAACTAAGGCTGGGGGCGGTGGCTCACACCTGTAATCCCAGCACTTTGGCAGGCTGAGGCGGGTGGATCACGAGGTCAGGAGTTGAAGACCAGCCTGGCCAAGATGGTGAAACCCCGTCTCTACTAAAAATACAAAAAAATCAGCCAGGCTTGGTGGCGGGCATCTGTAATGCCTGCTACTTGGGAGGCTGAGGCAGAGAATTGCTTGAACCCAGGAGGCGGAGGTTGCAGTGAGCTGAGATCACGCCACTGCACTCCAGCCTGGGTGACAGAGTGAGACTTTGTCTCAGAAACAAAACAAAACAAAAGTTTTTTGTTTTTTTCTGTGATTTGAAGCTCTTTTTTCCTTTTTATTCTTTTTTTAAATTTAAATGGTTTTTTCCTTGTTGCTACTATCTAGTCAATTATATTGCTTACGAGATAACAGAATTCATGTTATCTTAAAAGCAACTGTCATGCTGATTGTGTTAGGAGAGGCTTTTCCAAGGGAAAACTTTTTTCTCTCATCCTCGCTTCCAATAGCTATTCACAATAATTTAGGGCATGTTATTTGAGTGAATATTTAATTTGGGAATAAATATAACTCCTAATAATGCATACAAAAGATTTATGAAATGAGAGAAAATACTTATGACATTTCTTCCATGGTCATAAAACTAAAGTATATTTGTACATAAAAAGTATTTATTAATTTTTTTTTTTTTTGAGATGGAGTCTCACTCTTTCCCCAAGCTGGAGTGCAGTGGCACGATCTCTGCTCACTGCAAGCTCCGCCTCCCAGGTTCATGCTATTCTCCTGCCTCAGCCTCTGGAGTAGCTGGAACCACAGCCGCCCGCCACCACAACCGGCTAATTTTTTGTATTTTTAGTGGAGATGGGGTTGCACCATGTTAGCCAGGATGGTCTCAATTTCCTGACCTCGTGATCTGCCTGCTTTGGCCTCCCAAAGTGCTGGAATTACAGGCGTGAGCCACCGTGCCTGGCCCAAGAGTATATAAATTTTAAAAAGCAAATAGCCGGGTGCAGCAGCTCACACTGGTAATCCCAGCACTTTTGGAGGCCAAGACAGGCGATTTGCTTGAGCCCAGGAGTTCAAGACCAGTCTGGGCAACATGGTGAAACCCTGTCTCTACTAAAAATGCAAAAATTAACCAGGCGTGGTGGTGCACACCTGTGGTCCCAGCTACTTGGGAGGATAAGGTGGGAGGATAGCTGGAACCTGGGAGGCAGGCTGAGCCAAGATCATGCCGCTGCACTCCAGCCTGGGTGACTGAGCGAGACCCTATCTCAAAAAACAAAACAAAACCCCAAAAAACAAACAAACAGGCTGGGCGCAGTGGCTCACACCTGTAATACCAGCACTTTGGGAGGCCGAGGCGGGTAGATAACCCGAGGTCAGGAGTTCAAGACTAGCCTGGCCAAAATGGTGAAGCCCTGTCTCTACTAAAAATACAAAAATTAGCCAGGCACAGTGGCAGGAGCCTGTAATCCCAGCTACTCGGGAGGCTGAGGCAGGAGAATCCCTTGAACCAGGGTGGCAGAGGTTGCAGTGAGCTGAGATCGAGCCATTGCACTCCAGGCCAAGCGATAGAGTGAGACTCTGTCTCAAAACAAACAAACAAACAAACAAACAAAAACCAAATAATTCAGGCCCTTTGCTTTTGTGTATGTGTAGGTATGCTGCCTATTATTTACCTGAGAAGCAAAACAAACTGGATATTCCAACTGAAAATGTGACTGTTATGACTCATAATTCCTGCTTGATTTCAAATCCTATTGTCTTCTGATTACCTCATTGGAATTGTGTGAATCACCTTGTCTTCCGAGGGTTGACTAACTAGAAAGAGCCTCCTGGTTTCTCCTGAGAGATTGTTTCCTTTTTGTTGTGGTCAACATCACCATGACACTGCAATAGGGTGATCACATTCCAGAGCAGTGGATGGTGTACTAAGCCAGGAGCCTGAATTAGGGATGGCATAATTCCATCCTATTCCTTAAATATTAGATGAGCAGCTACTCCGTGTAATGCTCAGTATAGTAGTCCACGGCCTTTTAAAACTTTGCAACCTAGCAGAGGAGTAGAAAATGTAAGGGAACAGCTGAAAAAATGGGCCAGGATAAAAGGTTTAATCTTCAAACTTTCAGTGTTAATCAAGCCCCTCTTAAATTGAGTTGAGGACTGACCTAAACACAATTATTTTCCCTTTTTGGGATAGGAAATGCTAAGACAGTTCCCGCGGCTTGAGGCTATCACTAAGAGCTACTTAGAGTTTCTGAACTCTAAGATCTGGCGTAATTAGCCAGGCGTGGTGGCTGACAGGGCCTGTAGTCTCAGCTAATGGTGTGTGTTGTGAGGAATGAGAGGACAAGGAGGGAGGATGGAATTGTTTGAGCCAGGGAGTTCGAGGCTGCAGTGAGCTATGATTGGGGGCACCTGCACTCCAGCCTGGGCGACAGAGTTGAGACCCAAGATCCAGTCTACATCTCTCAAATTTTTCATGATGCCCAGTGTTTTCCTTTGTAAGCAGGGCTTAGATTCCAAGTAGATTCCACTAAAACTGTGAATGAGAAAGAAGGCAAAGTCTTGTTCTCCTTCTCCAGTGTGTTCCCCTCAATGCTCTAAGAGCATTATTTGTTAATAGAACATCGTGTTTTGGTACAAGGGGAGGCGAAGGGAAGAGGGAAGGAAGGGGAAGGGAAGGAGGATGACTAAAGGTACTTCAGTGGTTCAGAAAGAGGTAGAAGATTTACCTGTTGGCTACTGCCTTGTTAGCCTACTAGATGCAGATGCTGTTTGTGGGCAGGAAAAGCTTAGTCATCTTGCAAAGGTGCACATGAGGCAAGACTTTTTTTTTCCTATGTCCTTTCTGTATTTTCTGTTAACACCAGATGAACACCAGAGATGTTCTAGGCAGGTTAAAAGTGGCTTGGGATTATATCTGATTAGTAAAGAGTTAATGAATTTATGGCAAAATTCTGAGCAAATTAAAAAAGAAAATCAGCTGCAGCATAAGCTTCCTAAGCCACTTAACGCAGGATGCTTAAGGACAGTCTAACCTGTTAGAGAATCATTACAAGGTATATACCACTCTATCCCTTTCCTTACCTCTTGTAAGTTTCTGCGGCATAATGAGACTTCATGTTTATTTTAGTGTATATATTTGTTGGAGTTACTAATAAAATAAGAAATTACAAGAGAACATTTTTAAAAAATTCAGATACGTTTGAATAGACGAAAGAGGCATTTGTAGGGATTAGAGGTGGGTGGATGGGGGTGTGTATGCCCCCACATACCCATTTGTGGAATTTGTGATGCATTTTTAAGGAGGAAGAGTCCTGGTAACCATTAAGAAATATTTCTGCCAGACACATTTATTTTCCTAGAGTGTTCTCAGGAGAATATTCTGAGAATATTTCGGTCTGCTTCCACTTAGCACTTGAAATACAGAAATCCTGAACAGAAAAGTTTCACATTGCCTAGTCCCCTGCCTGAAAAATAATCATACCCAGTTTTCACTGGGGTTTCTGGGAAAGCTGAAAATCTCACTTCTACAACTCAAGTTTTACCCAGAATCAAATACAGAAAACTTATAAAGAAACGCGAATTTAAAAAATTAACTATATTGTGTTATTTCCTCTATTCCCTTCCCCCTCCCTCCATGTAAATAAAATTGGTAACATCACAAACAGTAGTTATTCTTTCGGTAAATATGATTCATGTCTATAGCAGCCCCTTGTGAAATGTCATTTCGTACTATCTAATTCTCATGGCTGCCTGAGGCTGGTGGTTGAGAGATGATTATCCTTTTACATGGAATGTTAGATTAAATCTGGTATCACTCTGGCCACTAATATAAATGTGTACTGATGCTGTCCGAAAATGACTGGTCAACCTCACATGGCTTTCATGATCTGTAAGATAATCCTTACCGTTCCTATCATTGTGTGTCAGCGAACGTTTTCTCTGTCTCTGTCTGCTAAGTCAAAGGCTGTATACATTTTATATATATGTCCATGTATTTATGTATAGATCTTTTGTGTCTACATATCTGTGTAGATCTATGATTCTTTTGCCTCAAATTCTTGAATTTTATATCCATTCTTTAGGAATCAAATCTGATGGCTTATTGTTTATCTATACATATTGGTTTTTTATTGAGTATAGACTGGTTGTCTTCCTTTTGTCCACCAAATTAATATCCTACAAATATATGAGTTGTTTAACAGTCATTGTTATTGAAAATTAATTTGGTCTTGTTGATGGTGACTGCAATCATAAGCGTCACTCTCTCCAACCCAAAATAGTACTGCCATCTGTCTGTATACTCAGAGGACTGGCCCCAGGACCCCTGCAAATCCCTAATCCCCACATACTCAAGTTCACCCTGTAGAACCCTCACCCTGTGTGTATCAGGATTTCCCATCCCAGGAATACTGTATTTTCAATCTGTTCTTGGTTGAAAAGAATCTCATATAAATGGATCAGCGCAGTTCAAACCTCTGTTGTTGAAGGGGAAACTGTATGTGGATTTTGACAAAAGTGTCCTGGATCTTTATAGCCTTTCTGTGTAGAAATATGTCTTGCTCTTCTTGTACCTTGTAACATGACACCATCTGGTTTTTACTAGAGTGTCGTTTATGGCCATGGTGGAAGCTCTTAGTCTAACATTGGGTCAAGAATAGGAATGGAAACTCCCAGACATGACAAGGCCATCTTTGAGATTTCTGGTAGGATGAGGAGGTGGAGTTTCTACTCTTCTTGGGAAAATTCTTTCAGCTAGTTCTCCTCTCCGCTCTTGCCAGTGGAAATGGAGCAATTTTTTTTTATTCCCCAGGGGAAATGGAGCAATTTTTTTTTTTTTATTATAAAAGACCATATTCCTTGGAACATATCCTCGTGGAGAAAAAAATGACTCTATTAGATAAGTAAAATAAATCCTGTTCTAATATATAAACAACCATATTCTAATAGGTCAGAACTATTTTTCTCTATTTTACAGATGAGACAGGGTAGACTCAGAGAAGTTAAATTTCTTACTCAAGGTTACATAGCTATTATGTATTATTGCAATTTTTGTAGGTAAAATTGAAAAAGGTTATATGACAAGTTCATATCATTCAACCTAATAGAAAATCCAGGGCTGCAGTGCATGGATTCTATCTCCCACCCTAGAGTCTTATCTTATGTTGAAGTGAACTAAATATGGCCTGAGAAGGACTCTGTACTTCTATATCTGAGTCCTTGTGGAGAATCATAACCTAGCTTAATAGGCAGACAAAACTGAAAACTAAACTTAGGAGTATGCACCTGTAACAACAGCGGAGTGTTGGTCAATCCCAGCGGCCATACTTCAACTACTCATAGACTGTTGAGTGTTCAAACTGTGTTCAAATATGGCAAACACTGAGCTGTAACCAATTTCACTGTTTCTGTACCTCACTTCCGATCCCTGTACATCACTTTACTTTTTTTAATCTATAAATTTCTTCTGACCACGTTATACCCCTGGAGTCTCTCTGACTCTGCTGTAATTCTGAAGCCTGCCCTATTCACAAATTGTTTCCTTTTTTTTCTTTTTTGCTCAGTTAAACTCCATCAAATTTAACTTGTCTCAAGTTTCCTTTTAACACTTACATACCACTGTTTCTTACTTGGATCTTTAATGATGACTTGAGTTGTTTTAATTTAAGTGTTACTTAATATGTAAAAACAAAAATTAGGTACAAACTTCTGATTCATGTAGCTTTATTAAACTATATGAGCAACAATTTTTTTAAACTTAAAAATTAAAAAAAGAAAACTAAATAACCTAAGCATCTATTTACCAATATGTATGTCATGAAATAGAGGGTATAGTGTTGCTGAAAGAAAACAATGAACTAGGTTTTTAAAAAAATCAGCCATCGGTTACTTTAATGAAATATTCAGTTTAATACTGTATCCTCCCGACACAATGCTAATGAATAAAACACACTGTTTTCAGAATTTTTTTAATTGCATACTTACTACTATACATAATGGTCAGGAACTGTTGAACTTCTGTGTACAGAAGTGAAATTTATGTAACCTATCCACTCATTTATGACAATATGTCTTTTATAGTGTTTGTTGTGTGATGACTCAATTCTTCTACCAGTTATCTCTATTTGACTACTTATAAAACTTTCACTCACTTCATGCCTCCACTTGGATTGAACCCATCATTCATATATTACATTTGCTTCTTGTATTTTTTTCTCATTGGTTTATAACAATCAAAGTAGTTCATGACCACTTTGGGAGGCCGAGGCGGGCGGATCACGAGGTCAGGAGATCGAGACCACGGTGAAACCCCGTCTCTACTAAAAATACAAAAAATTAGCCGGGCGTGGTGGCGGGCGCCTGTAGTCCCAGCTACTCGGAGAGGCTGAGGCAGGAGAATGGCGTGAACCCGGGAGGCGGAGCTTGCAGTGAGCCGAGATTGCGCCACTGCACTCCAGCCTGGGTGACAGAGCGAGACTCCGTCTCAAAAAAAAAAAAAAAAAAAAAAAAAAAAAGTAGTTCATGACTCCACTGTATCATATCATTTTCATACAAGCAAATGGAAGTCTCAATGGATTAACTTTTCTATAAAACTAAAGTTTTTTTCTATGAAATTGCCTTTAATTTTGAATTTTCACTTCAATGAAATAAGTTTGACTTTGGTAAAAGAATTAAGCATCAGTACTACTTTGAACACCTGTCATTTTAAAATCAAGACATAAAAGCAACCACAGATGCTTGCCAAGAAATTAGATTCAATGCTAAACATGTAGTTCTAGCAACAAAGAGGACTAAGATAACAGAGAATCTTCTCTTGTAAACCTCAAAATGCTGGATGCGATGTAGCTATTTAGAGGTACAATATAATTATATGTAACTACATAGAGAAAGGAAACTCCCCATACCAGAAACGGAAAAAAGATGTGAAAGCCTAAGCACACAGGCTGACTCTGCAGTGTTAGACTTAGAAATTAACAATGCGATTTAAGACCATAGGTCTTAAGCCTAGGCAGGCACACTGAGAGAGATGGGCCTGTGTGAAAGGACGACTAGAAGAACTCTCACCATGGTCTCAGGGAGACTCAGAGGAAACATGTCAACACCTAGGTCTTTGGGCAGAAAACAACATAAGCTCTTTCAAGAAATTAAAACCCCAGGTACTCCATGGACAGATGTGGAATTTCCTGTATTGTCCAGAAACTCCCCAAGTCACAAAGTTAATGTAAACCTCAACTTGACAGTCTGCCAGAAGCAAAAATTAAAAAAACAAATAAGCTGGGCATGGTGGCTCATGCCTGTAATCCCAGCACTTTGGGAGGCTAAGGCGGGTGGATTGCTTGAAGCCAAGAGTTTGAGACCAACCTGGCCAACATGGCAAAACCCCGTCCGCACTAAAATAAAAAAAATTAGCCAGGCATGGTTGTGCGTATCTGTAGTCCCAGCTAGTCAGGAGGCTGAGGCATTAGAATCGCTTGAACCTGGGAGGCGGAGGTTGCGGTGAGCCGAGATTGCACCACTGCACTCCAGCCTGAGTGACAGAGTGAGACTCTGTCTCAATAAATAAGTAAAACATTAGAAAATAAATGTATTACTCTGTTCTCACGCTGCTATAAAAAACTGCCCAAGACCAGGTAATTTATTTATTTATTTATTTTATTTTTTTATTTTATTTTTTTTTGCTTTTCTTTTTTTATTATACTTTAGGGTTTTAGGGTACATGTGCACAATGTGCAGGTTTGTTACATATGTATCCATGTGCCATGTTGATTTCCTGCACCCATTAACTCGTCATTTAGCATTAGGTATATCTCCTAATGCTGTCCCTCCCCCCTCCCCCCACCCCACAACAGTCCCCGGAGTGTGATGTTCCCCTTCCTGTGTCCATGAGTTCTCATTGTTCAATTCCCACCTATGAGAGAGAACATGCGGTGTTTGGTTTTTTGTCCTTGCGATAGTTTACTGAGAATGATGTTTTCCAGTTTCATCCATGTCCCTACAAAGGACACGAACTCATCATTTTTTATGGCTGCATAGTATTCCATGGTGTATATGTGCCACATTTTCTTAATCCAGTCTATCGTTGTTGGACATTTGGGTTGGTTCCAACTCTTTGCTATTGTGAATAGTGCCGCAATAAACATACGTGTGCATGTGTCTTTATAGCAGCATGATTTATAGTCCTTTGGGTATATACCCAGTAATGGGATGGCTGGGTCAAATGGTATTTCTAGTTCGAGATCCCTGAGGAATCGCCACACTGACTTCCACAATGGTTGAACTAGTTTACAGTCCCACCAACAGTGTAAAAGTGTTCCTATTTCTCCACATCCTCTCCAGCACCTGTTGTTTCCTGATTTTTTAATGATGGCCATTCTAACTGGTGTGAGATGGTATCTCACTGTGGTTTTGATTTGCATTTCTCTGATGGCCAGTGATGATGAGCATTTCTTCATGTGTTTTCTGGCTGCATAAATGTCTTCTTTTGAGAAGTGTCTGTTCATGCCAAGACCAGGTAATTTATAAAGGAAGAAAGTTTAATTGACTTCCAGTTCTGCATTGTCTGGGAGGCCTCAGGAAACTTACAATCATGACTGAAGGCAAAGGGGAAGGAAAGAACCTTCTTCACAGGGCAGCAAGAGGGAGAAGTGCTAGCAGGGGAAATGCCAGGCACTTATAAAACCATCAGATCTTGTGAGAACTCACTGTCATGAGAACAACAAGGGGGAAACTGCCCCCATGATCCAATCACTTCCCACTGGGTCCCTCCCACGACATATGGGGATAATGGGGATTGCAATTCAAGATGAGATTTGGGTGGGGACACAGCCAAATCATATAAATAAATAAATAAACAAACAAGCTACTTTACAGGGTACTTCCAAACCCACGGCTACAAAGAAAAAATGATCCCCAGTGAAATGACAAAATACAGGAGGAAATAATCTACCATGTGTGAAAGTTATCAGATTCAACAAACAGCAGTTATATATTCCCTCCCAAGCACTTCAGCTTATAGCACTATAAAATAAATATGTTTAAAACAAGAGATAAGAAAGGATAGGAATTACAGGAAAATAAGATCAAAGTCCTACTTTTAAAAAATAAAATTTCTAAAAATTAAAATTAAAAAATATAGATACACTAATTCTTAGACAATTCATGACCTGAAATATAGATCTAAGGAAATATACAAAAATGTGACTCTCAAAAGTTTGAGAAATGGAAAATATGAAAGCTAGTTTAAGAGATATGGAAGAAAGAAGAAAAATGTCCAGTGCCTATCTAATAGGAATTTCCAAAGGAGAGAATGAAGAGTGGGAGAGGCAGTATTTCAAAAGATAACGTCTGAGAATTTTTTTAAATTAATGAAAGACATGAATCTTCAGGCTAACTAATGATGGAACACCTCAAATGAAAAGAAAATATTAAGACACCCAAAGATTTTTCAAACTTAAACTAAAAGAGAACATTAGTTAAAATGACAATAGACTTTTCAATAGAAATTACCAAATTCAGAGTCAATGGAATAAAAGTTGCACAACTGTCAACTTAGAATTCTATCCCCAACTAAATTATCATTCAATTGTCAAAATAAGGCAAAATAAAAATATTTTAAGACAAAACAGAGAAGATTTGCCACTCACATTCCTTGCTAAAAGAGCTACAGAAAGATTTACTTTAGGCAGAAACAATTTGAACAGAAAGGGAAGGATGAAGGCAAAGAGGGGTTGAGTGATCAAGAAGGAAGACACTGGTTTTGACTTCTTGCCTCATTTCTTCCCCATTCCAGAAGGGCTTCTATGTTCCTTTCTATTCTTATTTTTTTCTATTTTTATTTTTATTTTTTTTGTAGAGGCAGGATCTTATGATGTTGCCCAGGCTGGTCTCAAACTCCTGGGCTCAAGCAATCCTCCCACCTCCCAAAGTGCTGAGATGATAGGTGTGAGCCACTGCACCTGGCCTGTGCCTTTCTATTCTTATGGTTACTTGCCCTCTATCATCTCTTCTTCATTCTGTGGAACTTGCTTCTGGTTAGTATCTTCTTCCCGGGGTACCATCGGGCTCAGCATGAATTATAGTAGGGTACTGTGAAACATAATAAATGAGGGGAATAAGAAATAGCCTGATGAATATTTTCAAAATATTTTTGATGTAATGATTATATTAATATCATTAGATTATCTCTGGAATGAAAATATGAAATTTTAAAGTCCTATGTCCAATGTTTCAAGGCCACCAATTTGAAAGACCTGCTCAATAACATTTGGCCTCTTCTCTTACAGTTGTTCTAATTTTTTCTTAGCACCAGGCTCATTTTTTTCATGGTTATAGGCTTTTCCCAATCAAACAGGCCAACATGTGTTCATTGTTTTGTAAAAAAGTTTTTTCCATTTGAGGTGGGGCTTGTGTGTTGAAGATGTGTCTGTGGTGCAATTGACATTATTGTTAAAGGCAAACTTCTCCAAGAATCAACCTAACTCCGTCTAGCATGCTTTCTGGGTGCAGCATTGATATTGGCATGCACACCCACAGAGAGCCCATTTGCCAGGTCCTCCATGTTCAATCATGTTGTAAACACCAGTGCTCAAGCAGTAGTGAAGTTATTGCCTGGCTAAACAGAAACTCTCACTCTTTAATAATTGATTCTTTTAGATTCATTTGAACAGTTTGGGAAGGAAGGACCCCAACTTCCATATCTCCACCTCCGTTAAACAGGAAAGGACATAGACTTAAATTTAAATTACATGTAAGATTCTGTGGTTTCAGTCTATTCTCTGTCCTTTCCTTGTCTTCTCTTGTTAAGTCACTTTTGTTTTGATACACTGGGTGGGGAACTGGTAATTCACCTTAGCTCACAGTGAGTAATGGAAACACTGCGAATCTAGATAAGCTTTCAAAGGTAGGTTACCCAATTGAGCATACTTTAGTGTTTCTATAGGGGCTTTTTTCCTAAAAAGCCACTTTTCATGACGTAGCATAGACTTCCTGGCCTGATCTGATAAAATACATCCAGTGAGATAAATGTCATGGTTTCTCTCTTACAAAAAGGAAGACAAGTAGGTACGGAGAAATTAGGGGCAAAAATAGCATTGAAAGGATAAGTCATCATCTGTATTATAGGTAATCAGAAAGATCCCAGGCCCACAATTTCTTCTCCAATGGCCCTGCTTAGGTGGTAAATAGGGTAAAGTCAAGAGAAAGTAACTTACAAAGGGTCTTATTAAAACAGTGGACTTACTAAAACATGCAGCAACGGAGTTCTTATTGAAGAGTGGGTTGAATACATGCTTTTACCTTTACTCACTTCTGAAGCACCACTAAGATTACAGTAAGGACTTTAACATGGCAAAAATCCACAAGGACAAATTAAACAGAAAAAAAAATGGGGGAAAAAACCTCTGGAAGCCGGAAAGCAAATGGGCTAGTGTAGATGAACTTAGCAGAACCCAGAAAAAAGTAAAACCTAAGAAACAGTGGAAGGCAAGAAGCAAGTTGCTTCACACTACAGAGCTCAGAAAGCCTGGAATTGGAGGTGCTGGGCATCACTAAGATCATGATATAGATAAGGTTAATACAAGATTAGTTGAAAGCCTATGTAAGAAGCAATTAGATCACTAGGTCAACTCTCTGACTCTTCAGAGCTAGAATCAGATGGTTTTTTCATCCTGACATAAGACTAGAATTGTGTTGCTTTCCAGGAGTAGAACTAGGCTTTGGGCTGAATGGCACTGGGCACGACTGAGGGTGGGGTTAGGATTTGCAATGAAAATGAGCAAGGAGGCCGCATGCAGTGGCTCATCCCAGTAATCCCAGCACTTTGGGAGACCAAGGCAGGAGGATTGCTTGAGTCCGGGAGTTCCAGGCTGCAATGAGTTATGATCATGCCACTCCACTCCAGCATGAGTGAAAGAGCAAGACCCTGTCTCTCAAAATAAAAAAGAAGAACAAAAAGAAAATGAGCAAGGTGATGGGAGAACTAAGAGTAAAGCCGCATACCTAATGGCGAGACTCCCAGCTTGCTCTGAGAATACTGGTAGCCAGATGATAACCTCCAGGCAGAAGAGTGGATAACTTTTTGCAGTGAAAATTGACTACCCCATGAGAAAAAAAAGATGAATTTGAAATGCTTGCTTGGAGCCCTAACAAAATCTTAGCCAGATCACACTAGAGTGGTGGTTCTCAATAGGGACGACTTAGTCTTCCCTCCCACTAGGCATCTGACAATGCCTAGTGACATTTTTTAGTTACAAATAAAGGAGGGATGCTACTGTCATCTAAGGGGCGATGGTCAGGGATGCTGCTAATCATCTTACAGTGCACTGGACAGCCTCCCACAATGAATAGTTATCTAGTTCATAATGTCAATAGGGCCACTATTGAGCAACTCTGCTCTACAGCAAAGTCCACCAGTTGAAAAGCACAGCCACGACTCACAGGATCAAATCAACTTTTTGATGCCTTATTCTTAAAAATGAAGAAACAGCCAAAGAACACTAAACACTTTGAATCTGAGAAAATCTTGTAACCAAATCTTTTTTTTTTTTTTTTGAGACGGAGTCTCACTTTGTTGCCCAGGCTGGAGTGCAGTGGCGCCATCTCAGCTCACCGCAAGCTCTGCCTTCCGGGTTCACGCCATTCTCCTGCCTCAGCCTCCCGAGTAGCTGGGACTACAGGCGCCCGCCACCATGCCTGGCAAATTTTTTGTATTTTTAGTAGAGACGGGGTTTCACCATGTTAGCCAGGATGGTCTCAATCTCCTGACCTCATGATCCGCCCGCCTCAGCCTCCCAAAGTGCTGAATTACAGGCGTGAGCCACCGCGCCTGGCTAAATCTTTTTTTTTTTTTTTTTTTTTTTTTTGAGACGGAGTCTTGCTCTGTCTCTCAGGCTGGAGTGCTGTGGCATGATCTCAGCTCACTGCAACCTCTGTCTCCCAGGTTCAAGCAATTTCTCCTGCCTCAGCCTTTTGAGTAGCTTGGGTTACAGGTGCTAATTTCTGTATTTTTAGTAGAGATGGGGTTTCACCATATTGGGACCAGGCTGGTCTCAAACTCCTGACCTCAAGTGATCCGCCTGCCTCAGCCTCCCAAAGTGCTGGTATTACAGGCATGAGCCACCACGTCCAGCGCAGAAAGACAGAAATCTTAACAATCATAGACAAAAAAGGGAATGTAATGAAGAAGGATAAAATATACATGTTGTGTTTTATATATGTAAATATACATATGCATATATATACATTAAATCCTCTTTAAAAATCTTTAAAGTACATTCAAGAAGCAGGAATAAGAGGCTATAAAAAGGAATATGTATAGAACAGAAGAAACAGAATCCTAGGAAAATGATACGTAAAATAAATTCAATAAAGTGTTGAAGCCAGGTGTGGTGACTCATTCCTATAATCCCTGAGACTAGGGAGGCTGAGGCAGAAGGATTGCTTGAGACTAGGAGTTGGAGACCAGCCTGGGCAACATGCAAGACCCCTATCTCTACAAAAATTTTAAAAAGTGTGTTAGCCGAGTTTGGTGGTACATGCCCGTAGTCCTAGCTACTTGAAAGACTGAAGCAGGAGGATCTGCTTGAGCCCAGGAGTTTGAGGTGGCAGTGAGCTGTGATCACACCACTGCACTCCAGCCTGGGTGACTGAGTGAAACCTGGACTCATAAAAAGGGTTGGTGGGGGGGCAGGGGTTGAAAGATCAAGTTGAAGTAATTGTTCATAAACTAGAATAAAAGGGCAAACAGATGGAAAACTGGAGAGATTAAAAAAATACATAGGATATGTTGCAATCCAAAACTCAACAATAAAAGTTCCAGATCAAGAGAACAGATAAAATGAAGGTGAAGAAATTATCAAAGGAACAAGATAAGAAAATTTTCTGCAAGTGAAAGACAAGTTTCTTGACTAAAGGGGGTGACCACAGCTGATGAAGAAGATCCATATTAAGGCACATTATTGTGAATGTTTACAATTTGGTGATGAGGAGAAAATAAGTAAGTAAATAAGTAGAGGTAAAGAGAAATACATCATATATGATGGATTGGGAATAGAATGGCATCATATTAAGAGCAATACTGGAAAGTAAAATATTATGGAGTTGAATATATTTGAGCAATATGTTCAAATCTCTGAGGCAAGTGATTTTCAACCTAGAATTCTGTGCCTAGCCAGATAACCAAAGAAGTGTGAGATTGCGATGAAGACACTTCAGAATAGCCAGGTCTAGCATACATGTAACCAGAGTTCTAGAAGGATATAATAATAAATAAAAAACAGGCATATTCCAAGATAATGGCTGATAATTTTCTAGAATTGTTATCATTATGTTTTTGAGACAGAGTCTCACTCTGTGGCCCAGGCTGGAGTGCAGTGATACAAACACAGCTCACTGCAGCCTTGATCTCCCAGGTTCAAGTGATCCTCCTGCCTCAACCTCCTGAGTAACTGGGAGGAGTAACAGGTGCACACCACTGCCATGGGACCCTTGGGGTTTCACTTAGCCAGCCAGAAACCTCTGTGGTGGGTGGCACCTTCTGCCTGAGTATTGCTCACGCCTTCTGGGCTCGTGGTGCCCACTTGGTCTGGCCGGCTGTGTTTGGCTCATGCTACTGGTCCAGGTCTCACACCTGCCCAGGGCTAGCAAGCATTGGGTCCAGCCACTGTGCACCACCAGGCACACAGGCTGCTGCGGTGGGGCAGGCACATTCAGGAGCTGGCACAGATGCTGGCTCCGTGCAAGGCTGCGGTTGGACCAGATGTACCGCGTGTAACTTCCACTATGGGAACCTGCATTCAGATGAGGAGAACATGGTGGTACATGGAAGCTTGGAGACACCAGGAAGCACAGAGCCCCAAAGAGGGTGTCACAGCCCTGGCTTGGGTAGCCCGTAGGTCTGGCCTTCCTGAAGGACCACAGCTCTTCTCTCCTTCTCATCACCCACAAAGTAGTGAGTTGCAGGGGCATGTTTCAGTCCTGTTTGTGTTACATACAGTTCTTTCCATCCTGCCATTTGGCACATCCCAAGTTCTTGTCCTGTGTCCAAGAAGAATGAGGTGGGTGGACAATTAGAGGGTGTGCAAGGCAGAGAGGAGCTTCACTGAGCAACACAACAGCTCTGGCAAGCTGTCCTGACTAGTGTCCAGCTCTCAGTGGGAAGGAGACCCAGAGTGGGTAGCTTCTTTCCACAGGCAGGTTGTCCCAGACCAGTAGAGGATACCCAAATTGGGTAGCTCCTTCCCACAGCTGGTCCACCCAACATCTCTGTGAGTCTGGCTGAGTAGGGTTTTTAATAGGCTTCAGAAGGGAGGAAGTGCGCCAGGCGCGGTGGCTCACGCTTGTAATCCCAGCACTTTGGGAGGCTGAGGCGGGCGGATCACGAGGCTGAGGCGGGCGGATCACGAGGTCAGGAGATCGAGACCATGGTGAAACCCCGTCTCTACTAAAAATACAAAAAAATTAGCCGGGCACGGTGGCGGGCGCCTGTAGTCCCAGCTACTCGGAGAGGCTGAGGCAAGAGAATGGCATGAACCCGGGAGGCGGAGCTTGCAGTGAGCCGAGATTGTGCCACTGCACTCCAGCCTGGGCGACAGAGCGAGACTCCGTCTCAAAAAAAAAAAAAAAAAAAAAAAAGAAGGGAGGAAGTGCATGCTGATTGGTCCACAGGTGGCCATGGGCAGGCCTGGAAAAAACACCATAAGTTCTCACTCCAGGCTGCAGACTCCACACACAACTGACAGCCAGGCCCCCATGCCTCAGGCTGTCCCTGGCTTGAAGGTGGGGCTTCACTAGGACCCACCCCTTTCTGCCCAGGAGCCTGCCTGCCTCCTGCCACCATCAATCATGTCTTCCATGGCACCCAAGCTGTTTGTGTGGAGGAGTGCCTGCAGGGCCATGCCAAGCCTCCCTCAGCACCACCTAGGGCTCCCTCCCATGCTCCTCAGTGCCCGAAGTCTGGAGGGGGCTGAGGCAGCAGGGGGCTGGCATGTCAGCACTCCCAGAGCATGTGCATGCCCAGCTGGGTCGTGACAGCACCTGGGCTTGGCCTCAACTTTGCTCTGAAATTGGAGTGGGTGGTGGCAGCAGAGAGAGGCCAGGCAGCCGGAGCAGGCACTTCCAAGCCTGTGGGGGCAGGGGAGGCTTCCTGGGCCCCTGAGAGAGCACGGATGCCCGAGTGTGCAGCTGTGGCTGGGAGGCTGCAACTGCACTGGAAGGATGGGGTTCCCACCCAACCAACTGGAAGGGGGCAGGGTTCCCACCGGCTCCATGGAGGCTGCAGCCTCAGCCAGGCCTCCCAACCCCACGCTGCAGCTGGCATCTTCACAGCATACACTCCAGATGGGCCGATCCTACCATCACCACCACACCCAGCTACTTTAAAATGTTTTTTGTAAAAGTGGGGTCTCTCCACATTGCCCAGACTGGTCTCGAACTCCTGGGCTTGAACAATCATTCTGCCTCCCAAAGTGCTGGGACTACAGTCATGAGCCACTGTGCCCAGCCAATTTTCCAGAATTATTTAAAGATGCTAAACCTCAGATCCAGGAAAGCTGGCTAACCCAAAGCAGGGCATACCAAAAATCCCTACAACTATACACCCGATAGTGAAATAACAGAAAAAAATTAGAAAATCCTAAAAGCAACTGGAAAAAAGCCAGATGACTCTACAAAAGAAGACTGTTAAAATGTCAGCAACAATAAAAGCTAGCAAACAATGGCATAATATCCTGAATGTCATAAAAGAAAATTACCTTCAACCTAGAATTCTATATCCACCAAACTATTTTTCAAGAACAAGTTAAAATATTTCAGGCAAACAAAATAGAGAGCTTACCACTCAGAGTTTAGAAATCAGAAGAAATTCTAAAAGATGTCTTTTAAGTCAAAGAAAATGATGCCAGAAATAAGCCTGAGAAGTAAGAAGAAATGGTAAATAGCGATAATGATAAATATATGAAGAAATGTAAACCAACATTAATCACACAAAAACTGAATGTCTAATTAGTTATATATATATAACTTTACATATATAATTATATATAAAATATATATATAATTAGATATATATAACTTTATATATAAATGAACATCCTGGGCAATAATAGCATATATGCTGGTGGGGGAATGATTAGGGCTATGGTATTTTAAGATCCTTATATTTTTAAAAAGGAGGGTAAGGATAGCATTAACTAGAAAGAGAATAATTATAGAAAGTATAGCTCATAAACTATTAAAGGGAAAAATAAAATGGCCAAAAGAAAATAAAAATCCAAAAGAAGACAAGGAATAAGTGAATTAATAATTAAGTAAACATAAATCAACCAAACTCTCCAGTTATAGGACAGAGATTGTCACACTGATAAACAAATTCTAGCTATATGTAGTTTCTAATAAACACACCAAAAATATAAGAGCACAGAAAGTTTAGAAGTAATAGGATGGAAAATAAATCCTAAACAAATAACAACAACAACACAACAACAACAACAAAAGCAAAAATCATTCTCAGAAATAAAGAATATTACATTGTGATACAAGGCTTAACCAACTTTTGGCTTTTATTTTGTCCTTCTATATAATGTAGCATTGATTTATGTTTAATTGAATTTCATCTTACTTGCTTCTTTTCACCTTCTTTGGATTTATTATTTTGTTCATTTTCTAGCTTGTCTTTTTTTTTAACTTAAGTTGGATGTTTTGGTCATGAATTTTCCTACCTTTATCTATTTAAAATAGAGGCATTTTAAGGCTATAAATGTCCCTCTAAATATTTTTATAACTGAGTCATACAAGTGTTTATTATCCTCTTTTAAGTAATTTTTAAGTTTCCATTTTGGTTTCTTTTTGGCCCATGATTATTTTAAAAGTGTGCATGAAAAATTTTCAATCTTGTGGAGCTTTTCTAGTTTGTCATTTGAGTTCTCATTCAATTGCATTGTGGAGATTTGCAGTTTGTCATTGATTTCTCATTCAGTTGCATTGTGGAGAGGTTATATATGATGCTAAATAATTTGGAATTTATTGTAATTTACTTTTTTACTTGATATATATTTAGTATCTACATGTGTTTATGCTTGAAAATAATGAGTATTGTCCAATTGTTATATGGAATATGCTATATATTTATGTCTTAGGTACTTGACTGTGTTGTTTAAATCTTGTATGTACTTGTTATTCTTTTTCCTATTTGATATATAAATTAGAAAGAGTGTTGTGTTAAAAAAATTTCCCATTTTGCTCATGGATTCATTAAATTTTCCTTACCATTTTTTGCTTCATATATTTTGAGACTATGGAGCTAGGTACTAAAAGTTTGTAATTATCACTTTTTAAAATGAGTTGGCCACTGAAATTGTCATAAAAATGCAAGTTGGTGGTTATCAGGTATGTATAGATGCTGTCAGTTGTTCTTTTTTTTTTTTTTTTTTTAAATCAGTACTAACTTATCTTTCTGGATACCTGCTTTCAATCTATTTTTGGCTTTTGGAGATTTCCCTCATTTTGTTTTGAGATACATTTTGAAAAAAGATATTTTGTATATCTTATTTTTTATTGGTTTTCAGTGGGAGGATTATTCTAGGCATGTATTCCACCATGATGCTGGAAAATGAAAACTATCTTTCTTATTATAAGCCTTTCCTCCCTTATTTCCTGCATTCCATTTTTTCGATTGGATTTTTCTTGAACTCCTTTTATGCCCTCTAATGGTTTGGAGCTTTGGAGATGTACTGGAATTTAGCTTACTCAGCATCCATGCCAATCCCCTTCTGGTTTGCATTTGGATATTGTAGGGTTAGAAAGCTAAAATAATATTTCTCAGATTTCCCTGAAGCAAGACATCCGCATAATATCATATCCACCCACATATCCACATGTGGGTGCATTCCCTTTCCCAGATGCACTCCCATGAAATAGGAGGTAGGTGACCGTGGGCAAGGAGTTTTGTTCTTATTGAAACAATGTGTCAAAAACATCTGGTTCTTCTGGTAACAGCTGTGGTGTATTTTCTGGCATGTGGTCTTTGTATCATGAGGGTCAAAATGCCAGGCATTGGTGGCAGTATTTTTCCATTAGAATAGTTCTGTGTTATGGTTGGCCATTTTCCTTTTCTACTTTTGTCCCCATCTGTATGGTGACTGGCTGTTTAGCACTCAAACAGCATGCTGGCCCTTTCAGAAATCTTCAGAGTTACCCCAGGCAGCTGGAAGCTTTTTAGCTTTTCTTTTCTTTTTTTTTTTTTTTTTTTTTTTTTTTTTTTTTTTTTTTTTTGCTTAGTTTCTTGGCGTATTGCAAGGTGGTCACCAATATCCTTAAGGAATCCTCCTGCTGAGTGTCAAGATCACTTCTTCACACTTCTTCCTTTTCTCTGAGATGTTGGTTCCTTAAAGTTCTGACTGCTTTGGCAAGCCTGAACTCCAGTTTTTATCTCTTCAGTCTTACGAAATTGCTGAAGCTCTGCTAGTTTCTCTGTCTCTTAGTAGCAGCCTTCCATCCAGCTTCTCAGCCTCTCTCCTGAAAAGCTGAAATCAGCAGATGCCCCAAGGGAAATAATGGCACATATAATAATGAGCTCACATCAATGAGCTTCTCTTCTCACTTGTATCTTAGCCCCTCAAATAGATCTCACTATTTTGGAGGCTGTCCTGTATTTGTATCTATCTATATTCATCCTCCCTCTCCCAATTTTCCTGGTTGTTTTCAAGTTGAAGTGGTTGGTATGTTCAGGCAACTTAATTATAGCAAGAAGTAGAATTCCTCCACCACCTTCTTTCTTGTTACCATGGTTTTGAACATGCTATTTCCTTAGTCTTTTCTTCTTTTCATTACTTATTTTGGAGGATAACTCCTACTTTAAGGTTCTGCTCTATCATGACCTACTCTGATAATCAACCTCCAAGTCTAATTTAGATTTGCCTCCTCTATGTTCCCTTGTACTTATTCCTTAGTAGATAGTTTTAAAATTATTCAATGCAATTTTCAACCTATAGACCAAACTCCTTGTGGACAGAGATTTTGTTTTGTAGTTTTATATTCCCAGTGTGTAGGACAAATCTGGCATATAGTAGTTGCTCAATTAATAAAGTTAAAATTGAAATTCAGGCCAGGTGTGGTGGCCCACGCCTATAATCCCAGCACTTTGGGAGGCTGAGGAGGGTGGATCGCTTGAGCTCAGGAGTTCGAGACCAGCCTGGGCAACATGGAAAAACCCCATCTCCACAAAAAACACAAAAATTAGCCAGGTGTGGTGGCATGCACCTCTAGTGCCAGCTACTCAGGAGGCTGAGGTGGGAGGATTGCTTGAGCCCGGGAGGCGAAGGCTGCAGTGAGCTATGATCATGCCACTGCACTCCAGCCTGGGTGACAGAGTGAGAACCTGTTTCAAAAAAAAAAAAAAAGTGAAATTCAAAATGCAATAATTTTCTATATGGCTGTTGGACTTGGGAAGGATTTAATGAGAGTGAATAATCAAGAAGTATGCTTTATGCTTCTAGTTCTAAGAGTAGACCCAATTGTACGCATGATAAAGAGGACAAATCTTTTTCTTATGGGTTGAATGGTCCTTTCCATTGAAATCTTAGGAAGTCCACCCTCCCAGAGCCACACCTTCAGAGCCACCGGATCTTTGGATAGGCTGTTGTCCCTGTACTAATAGCTCTCTCTTCCCATTGTAGTTTTCTGCTAATGTGTTCCAGCCTCCAGGAAAGCCTCACAGGATTGCCTGGAGAGGGTGATGCCATGTGGCCAATCCATATTTTAGGAATCTTGGCTTAAATCCACATATTTTATCATTAACTTGTTAGTCATTTAACTAGGTTATTGATACTTCAACTTTCTTCACAACACAGCTCACCAAAATGGATACTGTTGTAAGTCTCCCTCCAAACTTACATCCCAGCCAATCAAAGTGCTGAAATTTCCCTGTTGACTTGATCTTATTGGTGAGTTGACCCAGGCTTTACTTTAGCTATTCTCCTGTCTGGTATTGCTTTCTGTTCTGTCTTTCTTTCACCCATTAGACCTGGTTTAGAGCCTCTCATTTCTATTGTTTTGTCCAAGAAGCTTGTTCCATCTTTTTTGCAGATACTTTAACAAGCTTCCCTTTTCCTAGCCTTACTCATAACATGCTATCAAAGTTAAGGTTCAGTAATTCAAATCCAGTATTGAAATTGCACATAGAAGAAACAATATACTTCAAAAAACCACCATTGCTCATTATCTGTGTTTTTTTTTTTTTTTAATGCTGAGATGTCCATGGGAACTTGGTTCATACCTATTCTGAACTACATAAGTTGTCAAGTTCTAGCACATCATGGACTTTTTATTATAAGTGATTTCTCCTGTACTCCTTTCCTCCATCTCCAGTCAGAAATGATTAGCAGCTCTAATTCTGTTTCTATATTTTCATGCCAGAAGAAGGCATGTGAATGGAATGCTGACAAGCAGCATTTTAAAATCCACTGATATTTCTTGAAGAAACCAGTGAATAGTTTGTTTCTTGGATACCTCTCCTAAATCAAACCATCTCATACTTCTCAAGCACATTCTATTGGTGTTGCTCAGAGTTTTGCCAAACATAGGGATGAGTGTGCTTAATTTAACTTGCCTTGATGGATAGACTGGTTTCCACTCCCTCCTACTTCCTTGTCCACTTGGAGAACAGAGTTGGAAATGAGGATTCTTGACCACAGTGGCTCTGGTAGATCTAACCACTGGTATCTCATTTTTTTTCAATTGATCTTTTATGAAAAGGCCATATTCACCTACCAGAATTTAGTTGCCAGTCAGGATAGCCAGTGTAAATTAATCGCATTGTTTATGTCTCAGAAACAGAAACAAGTATTGCTGCATTTGGTTGGTTACATTCACTTACCCTGGTCAGGGATAAATGTTAACAAGAATGCAAATGGCAACAAAGGTTTACGGCATTCAATTAAGGTGTATATATTATATTGTACGTAGTACACGAGAGTTTTTATTGTTCTAAATAAATACCTGGCAATGTCCAATTTAATAGAATCTAAAGCTGAAAGTGACAAAAACACAATGCTTTCTCCAAAAATATGACTGAAAATACACACTGTAGAAGTTGTACATGAAAGGAGCTGGATTATCCACAACAATCAAATGTTCCATATGCTTGTATTAGGCTGAAATGGCATTTATTGTAGTCTAATCAATATGACTTTGAGTAGGGCCATCTCTGCTCCCAGGAATCCTCCAAATGTCACTAAGGCCAATCTAATAACCAAATACGATACCCCTAAGATTGGGCAAAGACTAGCCTATTTCAATGTTCCCTTTCATTTTTCACTCACTGAAAGGAAAACACTTTGTGGTATTTTGTATATTAATAGTAATATCCAAGATATATTTAATTTAATTTGACAATAAAGGAAGAACTATAACAAATTACTTGGGACAATGTTATTTTTAGTGAATGTTTTTATCATAATGAAACTAATGATGGGCTGGGAGCAATCTCTCATGTCTGTAACCCCAACACTTTGGGAGACCAAGGTGGAGGATGACTTGAGGCCGGGAATTTGAGAACAGCCTAGGCAAGGTAGGGAAATGCTCGTCTTTAGAAAAAGAAAAACAAATTAGCTGGGTGTGGTGGCTGGCATGCATCTGTAATGCTAGCTATTTGAGAGGCTAAGGTGGGAGGACTGCTTGAGCCCAGGAGCTCAAGGTTACAGTGAGCTATGATTGCACACTGCATTCCAGTCTGGGTCACAGAGAAAGACTCTGTCTCTATGAGAAATACAAAGAAAAAAAAGAATAAATTAATGATGATTAAGATGAAAGCAGATATTTTGATGCTATTGGAAATGCTTGTACATTACACCTACCTCCAGTTGTCAGCCAGAGTACCGCATTTCATGAGCATTCCAAGTATGACTGCTTAGATATTTGAACAATATCACAGAAAGTGAGGTAGGACTTTCTCATTTGCTCAGTAAATGGTGGGACCATTCATTGAGTAAATAAGCCTCAAATAAGTCGATGTGTATTTGTAAGTATAATGATAAAAACTAGGTTAAGTCGAAAGATTCTCCACTTCAACTATCAATCTTTACATCACTTCAAGGAAACCAGAATAGGTTCCCTAATTTTAAATATTAGCATTGGTTATACAAATACAGGCATTAAACCAATAAAATTTCACTGAAACTCCATAAGCTTCTAATAACTGCTTCTTTACATTGAATAAACAAATTATATGTGCTGAAATCATAAGAAATCTTCAGTGAGCAAATTTATTGAGTGCCTCTTCTGCTTGGTAATGAGGATTATTAAGAAGTACAAAAGAAGGACTGGCTCAAGAAGTTTAGAATAATGATTTGAAACAAAGATGAATATAAAAGAAGATAATGGACATTATATAACCTTGACAGAATATCAAATGAATGCCAAGGTAATTTATCCACTTATACACAGTGATTTGGTAGACACTGAGACAGGTATTGCGAATAGAGTGGTGAAAAACTAGAATTCTCATCTCATAGATCCTACATTTTAGTCAAGAAGGTATAAAATAAACAAGCAGAAAATCTGTACTAAAGATACTTTGAGATAATTATAGGTGTTCTAACTACAAAGAGTAACCAGACAACGTTAGATGCGTAAGTCAGAGAAGGCCACAGTAAGGAGGTGGTGATTTTTGGGCTGAGGTCTGTTTGATCAGAACAAGTCAGCCACGTGAAGATTGGGAGAAAGGGCAAGTTCAAAACTGCACTGGCAAGAACAAGCTTGATGTGTTTGGAGAAATCAGAGTGTGGTGAAGTATTGTGAGCAGGGAGACTCAGGAGATCAGATGGGAGATGTAGCTAGGACCAGAATACGAAGGTCTGGAAAGGTTTGGTGAAGAGTCTGGACTCTTGCAAGTGCAATAGGAAGCCAGCTGGAGATTTCAAGCAGGAGAATGTCCTTATTCCATTTGTTTCCAAAAAACTGTGATGCTAAGAGTGTATGCAAGAGAAATGAAAACATATGCCCCCATAAAAACTTGTACATGAATGTTTACACCAGCATTATACCAGCATGTTTATGATGAATGCATAAACAAAACATGGTTTATCCATACAATGGCATATTGCTTGTCCATAAAAAGAAATAAAGTACGATACATGCTACAACATAGACCTGAGAACATTAAGAGAAAGAAGCCAGTCACAAAAGGCTACATATTGTATAATCCCATTTATGTGAAATGTGCAGAATAGGCAAATATATATAAACAGAAAGTAGACTAAAATTTGCCTAGAGCTGGTGGGAATAGACAGATTGGAAAGGGAGGCAGCTAAAGGGTATAATGCTTTTTGAGGTGATGAAAATGTTCTAAAATTGATTGTGATATTGGGTGTACAACTCTGTGAATATACTAAAAGCTATTAAATTATACACTTTTAAATGGGTGAATCATATCTCAATAAAGCTGTGGCCCAAAAAAGGATTGTGATAAACCCTATAGAAATCCTGAACTTTCTTCCTGGGTTGACCAAGAAAAGTTTAATAGAGAAGTCATCATTTGAGTTCATAGTAAAGTATGTGAGAAAATTAGGGGAGAAAAACCTTGCATTTGTAAAATGTATGATTAATTGTCAAGTAATTTTCCAATCTGTTTTCCAAGGGACATTATTTTTGTTCTGCAATAAAGATGCTATTAATGGTCACATAAATTTGAGAAATAGTCATATTTCTTTCTTGGAGATTCACAATGAACTTTATCAGCCTACTAAAAAGTTCTGAGTAATTCTGCAGCTTCTGAGGCCCAGAATAAAAGTGTCTGTTCAAAAGAATTTGAGGCTAAATCATTGGACAAAGTTCTCCCTCATCTCAGCATTAAGGTGACAGGAAGACAGAGCACTTTTTGGAATGGAAAAGGAAGATACAGTCAAGGAAAACCTGGAATAACACCACAGATGTCTAAACTTACCAGGGAGACAGGAGTATCTCAATTGCTGTGCTCTGAGGGCATAGATGGAAATCATAAACATGCCAATATAGGAGCAGAATGAAAGGTCAAAAGAGATTTCCAACTGAATTTAACCCCATAGGGCTTTGGCATCCTAGTAAAACTCGAAACACAGACTTTGTGAATGCTGCTTCTCTCAGATACTTCTGAGTCTCTGCTCTGGTCTTTGCCTGGCAGCAGAACTCTGGGTCTAGACTGCACTGACAGCTGTGCACTCAGAACCAAAGTGAGGCATGTGAGAAGCTTTGGATTGCATTAATTGAAAATCAGAGTTGCTGTGGGAACTCCCAACTCCACTTAGGAATGATACTTGTGTAGTTTTTACTCAACAAATATTTATGGAGCACTTGCTGTGTGCCAGGTGCTGTTCTAGGTATGGGTATACAGCAAGGAGCAAAACAGAAAAAAATTCCCTGCCCTCATGTGACCAATATTCTAGTGCAATGGACAAAAATAAGAGGAAATATACATAGTAAAAGGCCTTTGTGAAAAGATAATTTTGTCTTTTTTTGAGATGGGGTCTTGCTCTGTTGCTTGGCTGGAGTGCAGCGATGCAGTCATAGCTCAGTGCAGCCTCAACTTCCTGGGCTCAAGCAATCCTTCTGACTCAGCCTCCTGAGGAGCTGGGACTACAGGCATGCACCACCACACCCAGCTAATTTTTTATTTTTTGTGGAGATGGGGTCTCACTATGTTGCTCTGGCTAAGAAAAGGGGATTTTTGATAAAAGACTTAAAGGAAGTAAGGAAGCCAGCTTCAGAAGGAATAGTAGATGTGAAGATCCTAATGTTGAAAACATGCCTGGTGTGTTCAAGGAAGAGCAAGGAGGCTGATATAACCACAGCTGAGAGAGTAGGGGCAGAGTAGTAAAAAATGAGGTCAAAGGGAACACAGGAAGTCAGATCATGGGGTTCTTACAGGTCATAATAAGGACCTCACTTTTTACTCTGAGTGGGACCGTAAGCCATGGAGAGTTTTGAGCAGGGGAGTGACATGATTAGACTCAGATTTTAACAGGATCACTCTACCTGCTGTGTGAAGAGACAGGAGGTAACAAAGATAGAAATTAGGAGAACAGTAAGAGGCTAATGCAATGATGTGAGAGAAGGAAGATAAAGGTGGGTGGGACCAGGGTAGTGGTAGTGGCAGTAATAAAAAGTTACTGAATTCTGAAGATATCTCAACAGTGGCCCGGTTGTTTAAAAAAAACTGAATTCGGAAGATATTTTGAAGGTCGAGCTAACACAATTTATAAATGGAGTGAGGATGTCCATTTAAGAGTGACACTAAGTTTTAACCTGAGCAACTCAAAAGGATTGAATTGTAATAAGCTGAGGTGGAGCAGATTGAGGGGAATGGTTTGAAGGAGTGGACTTATCAGGGCTTAAGGCTAAGCTAGACATGTTAAGCTTGAAGTTTTAGTCATCCAAGTGGAGATGTCAAACAGGCAGTTGGATACACAGGGCTAGAAGCCAGAAAAGAGGTTTGTGCTAGAGATATAAATTTGGGTTTCCTCACTGTAGAGATGGTATTTAAAGCCATGCAACCAAGAGACTTCACCTAGGAAGTGAGTTGGAGCTCAAAAACTGATACCCCAAATATGGCATTCTGACATACAGAACTGAAGAAGACTCAAGGCCTCTCCCAAAGTTGAAACTCCTTTATCTGCCTAACATCCAGAATCAACAGGAAGAATGATTATTTTTTCTTCCCCTCCCTGGTATCTCTCATTATCTATTACAGAAAAGAAGGTAACCACACCTAAACAGACCCTTTCACAAGATAATGTCTGTTTCTCAGACTCATTCAAATTCCAAAGAGACCATTATTTACCAGCTAATCTCTGTTTCATATCCATTCATTCTCCCTAGTAATAATTTATTGCTCCTCAACAGAATTTCTCTTCTTCCCCGACCCCATAACCTGTTTTACCAGGATCCAAACCCTGATTCTTTCTGCAACCTCAAGATGGTATTGTTGATGTAAAAGGAAGAAGCTGAAGCAAAATTAATATAAGTAGAGAGTTTATTTGGGCCAAGGTTGAAGATTACAACCAGGATCATAGATTCAAGTTGCCCTGAATATACACTCTAGCAGTATATAATTTATATGGCAGTTACTAGGCAATTTTTAAAGGCAAAAAAATGGGGACAGGGAGTGAGCTGGTGCAAAGTTGTTTGTCAGGAATTCTCATTGGTTTTCAGAAATAATATTGATTAGTGATTGGCTATACATGGTTAAGCTGTAGGGTGTGGGTTATATTATAGTGCCTGGTGTGGCTTGTTAGGTTACTTTATAGCTATTTGTGGCAATAGCAAACAGTTTCAAGAGATGAATACAGAGAGCTCATACGGGGGAGTAGGGTGTGATTTCTGTCTCATTTAATGCTTCTCTGGGCCTAGTAATTTGAAAGAGCTCACATTCATTCTTCTTATGAAAGTTCTTTTCTTTCCTCAGTGTATAAGCTTCTGCACCTGACAGGGAAGTTGGGTCTTCATTCTGAAAGCTCTTATGTATACACATTAAATAAATTTGTATGCTTCTTTAACTATTATTCTGCCTCATATCAGGAATTTTCAGTGAAACTTTGGAGGGCAAAATGAAAGTGTTCCTTGGCCCCTACAAAAGAAAGAAAGATCTAAAAACTTGGATCATTCCAAAATTTAGGGGTCAGACCTGAGAGGGAACCAGAAAAGGAAACTCAGGAATGGCAAGACAGATTAAAAAAAAAAAAAAAAAAAAAAGAAATCCAACAACTGTGGTATCCTGGAGCCAAATGAAAAGAGTGGAGGAGAAGAGATAAAGCAACTGTGTCAATGGGATTGACACCTGGATTTGGCATTAAAGCAACCTTGATATAATGATGTAGATGGATTGGTGAAGCAAAAACCTGATTAGAGTGGATTCAAGAGCTAACAGGAAGAGATATTAAAGACACCAAGTACAGACTGAACTTTCAAGGACATTTTCTGTAGAGATGTAAACCAAAAATAAAATTCTAAGCCTCCCCAACCAAACAAATGGACCCCTCCTCTCAGTCAAGGGCATACCAAAGTTAACCTAAAAAGCTGGTTCAGGCCATGATGGGAAGTAGGGGTTGGACATGCTTCATTATACCCTCCTCCCTTTGGAATTCAGGCACAAGTGACCAGCATTAACATTATAACAGAGCTCTTAAGAATGACAAAATAGACTTTTTGTAGAAATAAGTCACCAAATTCCAGCCTGATTCTAGTATAGCATCATGGACAGACAGCAGGCCCTGAAGAAATTGAAGCATTGGCCGGGCGCGGTGGCTCACGCCTGTAATCCCAGCACTTTGGGAGGCTGAGGCAGGCAGACCACTTGAGGTCGGGAGTTCAAGACCAGCCTGGGCAACATGGTGAAACCCTGCCTCTACCCAAAAATACAAAAATTAACCAGGTGTGGTGGTGCATGCCCGTAATCCCAGCTACTTGGGAGGGTGAGGCATGAGAATCGCTTGAACCCCAGAGGCAGAAGTTGCAGTGAGCAGAGATGGTGCCACTGCACTCCAGCCTGGGTGACAGAGTGAGACTCTGTATCAAAAAAAAAAAAAAAAAAAAAAAAAAAAAAGAAAAAAAAATTTAAATAAATGAAAAAATTAAAAAAAAAATGGAAGCATTTTACCCCAAAATGAAAAACTCTATACTCTGTAGAGAAACTCCATTCCTTTCCAGAACTTTTCCCTGATCCAGGAGAGAACTAAGAGTCTGGCACCTTTTTAGATCTGATAAGAGCTCTGAAGCCTGCTACCTAGAGGCCTCATCTGCATGATAAAACCTTGGTCTCCAAAACCCTTTATCTTAACCCAGAAGTTCTTTTCTATTGATTCCAGGTCTTTAGATAATAATTCCTTTAACCAATTGCCAATCAGAAAATCTTTGAATCCACCTATGAATGACCAGGAACCCCTAACCCCTTCAAGTTGTCCTGCCTTTCTGGACCAAACCAATGCACATCTTACATTGTACTGATTGATGTCTTATGTCTCCCTAAAATGTATAAAATCAAGCTGTAGCCATACCACCACTGGGCACATGTTCTCAGGATCTCCTGGAGCTGTTCACAGGCCATTGGTCACTCATATTTGGCTCAGAATAAATCTTATCAAATATTTCAGAGTTTGACTCTTCGTGTTGACAGAGAGGAGAGAGATGGCATAATAGCTCATCAAGGGAAGTGTTTTGTTTCTGGTTTTTCTTTTCTATTAAAAAAAAAGTGCTGGGCATGCTGGCTTACACTTGTAATCCTAGCACTTTGGGTGGCCCAGGTGGGTGGATCACTTGAGCCCAGGAGTTTGAGACCAGCCAGGATAACACGGGAAAACCTCGCCTCTTCTGAAAATACAAGAATTTGACAGGTGTAGTGATGCACGCCTGTGGTCCCAGCTACTTAGGAGGCTGAGGTGGGTGGATTGCTTGAGCCGAAGAGGTGGAGATTGCGGTGAGTCGAGATGGTGCCACTGCACTACAGCCTGGACAATAGAGCAAGACTTTATCTCAAAAAATAAAATAAAATAATAAAATAAAATTGGGATGGAGGAGAGAAAGTGCACAATTGCTGGGCTGCATTGAGATCCTTGAGTAGCCTAGAGGCGATGGCATCTGATGCATTCATTTTAGGGCTGTCCTAGGATAGAATTGTGTTCAGTTCATCCGTAGGAACCTGTGTAAAACAAAATTGGAAAGCAGTGGTCTTTGGGATTTTGATTTAATTTTAAGAATGTGGGGCTTTACTATCTTGTACATTAGCTAAAAGGATGAAAGAGATTCATTATTTGTATTTTTTGGAGACAGAATCTTGCTCTGTCACTCAGGTGGGAGTGTAGTGGCACGATCTCAGATCACTGCAACCTCTGCCTCCTGGTTTCAAGCAATTCTTGTGCCTCAGCCTCTCGAGTAGCTGGGATTACAGGCATGCACCACCATGACCAGCTAATTTTTCTATTTTTAGTAGAGACGGGGTGTCGCCACATTGGCCAGGCTTGTCACAAACTCCTGTCTTCAAGTGATTTGCCTGCCTTAGCCTCCCAAAGTGCTGGGATTACAGTGTGAGCCACTGCACCCCCAGCCATTATTTGTATTTAAATGTCACGCTGGGAATTTGATAATGAAAGGGAATTTGTATTGTTCCAATTTTAGGTTTTTAAATATTGTTGACTTTTTCTTGTTTGGAATCATGCTACTAGGCTCATTGTATAATCATTTTTGTTGAGCTCTAGTTAAGGACTATATGTCCTAATATTTTTCTCAGGACAGTCCTAGTTTATGGTTTATGTGTCGGAGTAATTATTGATAGCTCTCCCTGCTACTCTCAAAAGTGTGCCAGTTTGTTTTATAAATGCCAAAGTCCAAACTCTAGCTGAGGTGGTAGGAAAAAGGTTAGGGAGCAATATTTTGCCTAAGACATAGTATGGCCATGACCCATTTCAGAGGTTTTTTCAAAGCATAAGATGAATAGCCCACCAGAGGTCCCACAAGAAAATTCAAAGGACAAGATGTCATTGTATCCGATTATAACTGTAGGTCCTTTACCTACCGGCACCAAGATACCAGGTTGCAGCAGAGAAAGAGGTGTAATCACAGGGCCTTTGAAGAGGAAATGGGAGAAACCTCAAATCTGTCTTCCTAAGGAGTTTGGGGATAGAGTTTTTAAGGGTTTTGGAGTGGGCCAAAGCATGGAGATTGTTGATTAGTTGAAAAGTGCAGAGTGAAGTCATGGGACAGGGAGATAAGGGAACTATCTTCTCATGCTGATTTGGTTCCTCTGTGGGGGTCTTTAAACTGGTTGGCATCAGCCGTTTCCCTGGGATTTGGGATCTAAAAAACACCTTAAGCAATTCATAAGCAAAAGCCGTATGATTCTAACATCAGAGATCCTAACTGTAGGAACAGTGGGAATGCAAACGGTCAGTATCTAACGTTACTTTCAGTTACAAGGAAGAGGGCAAAGTGCAGCCTGATTAACTATAGCTGCTTAATTATAACTATATTTCTGTCCAGAATTCTTGTTAACCCTGTGAGGACAGCTTGATAATTATGGAGATTTGTAGTACACATACACATAGGGTGACTCTGAGGGTAGTGGCTGATGTAGGGACTATGGTTTCTTTTTTAACAGCTTTATTGAGATATAATTCACATACCAAACAATTTACACATTTAAAGTGTACAGTTTGGCTAGGCACTGTGGCTCACACCTGTAATCCCAACACTTTGCGAGGCTGAGGTGGGCAGGTGTCTTGAGCTCAGGAGTTTGAGACCAGCCTGGGCAACATGGCAAAACCCAGCCTCTACAGAAAATTTATAAATTATCTAGGCATGGTGGCACACACTTGTAGTCCTAGGAACTCAGGAGGCTGAAGCAGGAGGATCACTTGAGGCCAGCAGGTTGAGGCTGCAGTGAGCCATGTTCATGCCACTGCACTCCAGCCTGGGCAACAAAGTGAAACCCTATCTCAAAAAAAACAAAAACAAAAACAAAAACAAACCAAAAAAACAAACAAACAGTACAATTCAATGGTTTTTAGTATATTTTAAAAGCTATGCAAAATAATAATAATAAAATATTTAAAAAAAAAAGAAAGCTATGGAACCATCACCATGGTTTTAGGACATTTTCATCCTCAAAAGAAACCTCATGACCATTAGTAGTCATTCTCCATTTTCCCCAATGCCTCCCTACCCTCTCCCACCGCCCTAGGCAACCACTCATCCACCTTCTGTTTCTATACATTTGAATATCCTGGTTATTTCATGTGAATGGAATCATACACTTTGTGGTCTTTTATGACTGGCTTTTTTTTTCACATAGCATAATGTCTTCAACAGTGACTTCTTGCAGTTGGACCCAAGGCTGTCCCGATAGAGTGCTGACTTATTTCTTGGAGAGAGGTAGTTACACTCATGGACGGCCAAAGCTGTAATTATTAAACTGAAGAGTGCCAGGGGACTTGGCTTTTCCTCCACTCCTTATGTTCCACAGTGGGGAGGGATGATCTCTCTAGAAAGAAAAAGCACGGGAAGAATCCCATAACAATGCCAAACAGCATGAGAACTCTATGCAGGAAGAATTGCTATGAGCTCGATGGAGGAAACACTTGCAGTGTGTTTTAGGTGATGGCTCAGATTTAGATAGAAGAATATGAGGGCAGAACCTAGTACAGAATCAAGTAGGCAGAAAATGGAAAAATCTGTTAAGTTATAACCTGTCATATAAATACCTAGGGGATATGTTGATGCTTGTGTCTACATGTTAGAGACGACCATAATTACCCAAATGGTATCATGAACAAGATGCTTGGAAAATCCCAGGCGAATATTTATAGGCATACACTGCATACTTCATTAATAATAAAATATGCATAGCTGTGTTATGGCCTGCAGTGATAAATATCTGCATATTTAGAAAACCACCTGCTTCCAGAAATCATTTTCTCCTCTGTTACTGCCTTGCTTTCCTTGATGACTACAAGGCTTCTAGTTACTTTAAATTATTAAATTCAAGATATAATTTGAACATAATAAGAAGTACAAGTAGAATTTCAAATATAGCATTAACAGCTGGGCACGGTAGCTTATGCCTATAATCCCAGTACTTTGGGAGGCCGAGGTGGGAGGACTGCTTGAAGCCAGGAGTTTGAGACCAGCCTGAACAACATAGCAAGACCCTGACTCTAAAAATAAATTTAAAAATGAGCTGGCTGTAGTGGCATGCGCCTGTAGTCCCAGCTACTTGGGAGGCTGAGATGGAAGGATTGCTTGAGCCCAGGAGTTCAAGGCTACAGTAAGCTATGATCATGCCATTGTTCTCTAGCCTGGATGACAGAGTGAGACCCTGTCTCTAAAACCAACCAGCCAACCAACCAACCAACCAAGCAACCAACCAACACAAACAAAAATGTGATAGCAATTAACTGTATCTTCTGCTATCTACTGAATATTTATTATTACACGCTAGATTGTTATTGCTGATAGAATTTTGAAGCCATTTTCTGTTTCCAGAACAGCATGGGAGATAGTGGTTTCTGCACACAAACAAATTGGCTTGTTTTTACCATGAATGATTTGTGTTTGTGCTAAACAAGCCTTTGCCAGCTAAATGGTCTGGCAGAAGCACTACACATATATATAGAAAACCAAGCAAGAAATGCTTTCAATTTACTTGCTGTGTTTTTGAAGAATAATGTATCTGCCTAAATAACCTAGTGGGAATTACCTAGCTTTCTCTTCATTTGTTTTTCTAAATATACATTACTCCAAATATTTTAACAATTAATGAAGGTATGACTGGACACTCATCTTTTTCACTTGATAATATGGAAATATAAAACCATTATCATTTTGCATTCATTCAATCACTATATCTGGTTATAATTCAGCTGTGTTTTTAATCTGTAACATACTCCAGGAAGTTCCACGGTGACACTGAATGTATTACACTATCAATTTATTAAGGATGCTTTCCTTACCAAAATATTTGTTCCAAAAGTTTGTTAAAAAGTCAATTATTTATAAAGGTGAATATGGGGGGAGGAGGCAGAGCAAAGTGGTCAGATAGAACCCTCCAGCAAATGAACAATTATTCATGTAAGAAAGCACATTCATAAGGCAGTACCTGTTTAACATTATATCAAGGAAAGAGGAATTGAAGAGGATAGGAAAGACAGCCTCGCATTGCCTATACCACCCTCCTCGATCCCTTGGCAGTACGACACTGAGCGTGGAGAGAGAACCTGTGCTCTTGTGGGAGGGAGAGCAAAGTGAGTGTGGGACTTTGCTGCCTGTCGCAGTGGAAAACAACACAGAGAAGAATTCTGCTGGCACCCACGGAGAGATTATCTAGACCAAAGGGGAATCCTCCGCCCCAGCAGTAGTATCCTGAGTTCCCGTCCAGCTCCACCACTGGTGGCTGAGGCCCAGAATAAATTTGGGAGGCAGTTAGGTCACAAGGACTGTAGCCCTTGGGCAAACCACAGTGCTAGGCTAGGCTCAGAGCCAGTAGACTTGGGATGCATGTGACCCAGTGAGACACCAGTTCTGGTGGCCAAGGTAGTGCCTGCCTTATCCCTCCCCTTAATCCAGATAGTGCAGCTTGGGGAGAGATTCCTCTACTTGGAGAAAGGAGAGGAAAGAACATAGAGGACTTTGTCTTGCAACTTGGGTGCCAGCTCAGCCACAGTAAAATGAAGCGTCATGCAGATTCCTGAGGCCCCTACTTTGAAGCCTTAGCTACCATCACGTGACGGCATTTCTCGACCCAGCCTGGGCCAGAAAAGGAAGAACCTGGCAGAATCCACCACCTGCTGACTAAAAAGCCCTAGGACCTTGAATAAACAAACATCAGCAGTTGCCAGGCAGTAGTTCCAAGGGCCTTGGGTGAGACCCAGCACTGTACTGGCTTCAGGTGTGACCCAATACAGTGCCAGCTGTGGTGGCCATAGGATTGTGTGTGTCACCTCTCCCCAAATTCAGGTGGTGCAGCGCAAAGAGAGACTCCTGATTGGGGAAAAAGAGGAAAGAAAGCAAAAGTCTTTGCCTGGTAAACCAGGGATTATACCTTATTTTACCCAAGCCCATCAAGGCAGTGCTTCTAGGAGTCTGCCCCAGTTGCAGCGTTACTGGGCTTAAGGAGCCTCCTAGTGCTGATATGGCTGCAGTGACCATAGGCTTAGATCACAATACTAAATTCCTTTTGAGTACGTGGAAAGCCTTCCCAAGAACAGGCACAGACAAGCCCAGGCCACTAAGATTGGAATAAATACCTAACTCTTCAATGGCCAGACATTAATGAACATTTACAAGCATCAAGAACATCCAGGAAAACATGACTTCACCAAATGAACTAAATAAGACACCAGTCACCAATATTGGAATGATGGAGGTATGTGATCTTTCAAACAGAATTCAAAATAGCTGTCTTGACAAATCTCAGTGAACTTCAAGATAACACACATAAGGAATTCAGAATTCCATTGAACAAATTTAACAAAGAGAATGAAATAATTTTAAAAATCAAGCAGAAATTCAGGAGCTGAAAAATTCAATTGACAAACTGAAAAATGCGTGAGTCTCTCAACAGCAGAATTGATCAAGAAGAATTGGTGAGCTTGAAACAGGCTATATGAAAATACGTAGAGGAGAAAAAAAATAAAAAGAATGAAGCACACCTTCAAGATCTAGAACATAGCCTCAAAAAGGCAAATCTAAGAGTTATTGGCCTTAAAGTGGAAGTAAAGAGAGATACTGAGGTAGAAAGTTTATTCAAACAAATAGTAATGGAAAACTTTTTAAACCTAGAGAAATATCAATATCCAGGTACAAGAAGGTCATAGAATGCAAAGAAGATTCAATCCGAATAAGACTATCTCAAGGCACTTAGTAAACTCTCAAAGGTAAAGGATAAAAAAAGGATTCTAAAAAGCAGCTAGAGAAAAAGAACAAATAACTTATATAGGAACTCCAATATGTCTGACAGCATATTTCTCAGTGGAAAGTTTTTAGGCCAGGAGAAAGTGAAATGACATATTCAAAGTACTGAAGGAAAAAAAATTTCCATTCTAGACTATTATATCCAGCAAAAATATCCTTCAAACATGAAGGAGAAATAAAGACTTTTCCAGACAAACAAAAGCTGGGGAATTTGGTCAACACCAGACCTGTCCTACAAGAAATGCCAAAGAGAGTTTCTCAATCTGAAAGAAAAGGACATTAATGAATAACAAGAAAGCGCCTAAAGGTGTAAAACTCACTAGTAGTAGTAAGTACACAGATAGATACAGAGTGCACTAACACTGTAATTGTGGTGTGTAAACCACTCATATCTTGAGTAGGAAGACTAAAAGACCTATCAAAAATAATAACTACAACCACTTTTTGATAGATACATAGTATTAAAATATACAAATAGAAAGAACAAAAAGTCAAAAAGGGGAAAAGGATGGAGTTAAAAGGTAGAGATTTTTAGATTTTTCTTTTTTTTTGTAATTAGAGTTGTCATCAGTTTAAAATAATTGGTTATAAGATGTTATTTGCAAGCTTTATGGTAATCACAGGTCAAAAATCTACAACAGATACCCAAAAATTTTTTCAAAAGAAATTAAAACATACTACAGAGAAAATCACTTTTACACAAAGGAAAATGGAAGGAAGGAAGAAAGAAAGAGAGGACCAACAAAACAACCAGCAAACAAATAAGAAAATGGCAGTAGTAAATCTTATCTGTGAGTAATAACATTTAATGTAATTGGACCAAATTCTCCAGTCAAAAGACATAGTGGCTAAATGGATTAAAAAAAAAAGGACCTAAGTTTATGTTGCCTACAAGGAACATATGTCACGTATAAAGACACACATAGGCTGAAAATAAAGAAATGGAAAAAGATATTCAATGCAAATGAAAACAAAAAAGGAGCAAGAGCCAGGCATGGTGACTCACACCTGTAATCCCAGCACTTTGGGAAGCTGAGGTGGGAGAATTGCTTGAGGCCAGGAGTTCAAGACCAGCTGGGCAACATAGCAAGACCCTCATCTCTACAAAAAATTTAAAAATCAGCTGAGTTTGGTGGCATGCACCTGTAGTCCTACCTACTAGGAGGCTGAGGTAAGAAGATCACTTGAGTTCAGGAGCTTGAGATTACAGTGAGCTATGATCACACCATTGTAGTCCAGCCTGGGTAACAGAGTAAGACCCTGTTTCCAACTAAAAAAAAAAAGGAGCAGGAGGCAGGAGTAGCTATAGTTATATCAGATAAAGTGGATTTCAAGATAAAAACTGTAAAAAGAGACAAAGAAGGTCATTATATTATGATAAGGGGGTCAATTCTGCAAGAGACTGTAACAGTTGTAAATATACCTACATCTGACACTGAAGCACCTAGATATATAATGCAAATATTATTAGAGCTAAAGAGAGAGATAGAACCCAATACAATAGTAGTTGGAGGCCTCAACATCACACTTTCAGCATTGGACAGGTCTCTTAGACAGAAAATCCACAAAGAAACATTGAACTTAGTCTGCAGTACAGACCAAATGGAGCTAATAGACATTTACAGGACATTTCATCCAACAGCTAAAGAATACACATTCTCCTCAACACATGGAACATTCTCAGGTATAGAACATATATTAGGCCACAAAATTTAAAAATATTAAAAAATTTAAAAATTCAAAAACATTGAAATCATATCGAGTATCTTTTCTGATCACAATGAAATAGAACTAGGAATTAATAACAAGAAGAACTTTGGAAACTATCCAAACACATGGAAATTAAACAATATGCTCCTGAGTGACCATTGAATCAATGAAGAAATTAAGAAAGAAGTTTAAAAATCTCTTGAAACAAATAAAAACAGAAACAATATACCAAAACCTATGGGATATGAAAAAGTATTGTAGTACTAAGAGGGAAGTTTATAGCAATACATTTCTATATCAGAAAAGTAGAAAAACTTCAAATAAACAACCAACGATGCATCTTAAAAAACTAGAAAAGTAAGAGCAAACCAAACCCAACATTAGTAGAAGAAAATAAACAATAAAAATCAGATCGATCACTTGAGCCCAGGAGTTCAAGGATGCAGTGAGCTATGATTGCATTACTGCACTCTAGCTTGTAACAGTGTGAGACCCCAACTCTAAAAACTACAGGCCAACATCTCTGATAAACATAGATGCAAAAGCCCTCAACAAAAAAACTGGCAAACCAAATTCAACAACACATTAAAAAGATAATTCAGGCTGGGCGCAGTGGGTCACGCCTGTAATCCCAGCATTTTGGGGGGCCAAGGTGGGCATATTGCTCAAGCCCAGGATTTCAAGACTAGCCGGGCAACTTGATGAAACCCATTCTCTACTAAAACTACAAAAATTAGCCAGGCGTGGTGGTATGCACTTGCAGTTCCAGCTACTCGGGAGGCTGAGGTGGGAGGATAGCTTCAGCCTGACAAGTTGAAGCTGCAGTATGCTGAGATCATGCCACTGCACTACAGCCTGGGTGACAGAGTGAGACTCTGTCTCAAAAAAATAAGAAAAAAAGATAATTAATCATAATCAAGTGGGAATCATTGTAGGAATGCAAAAATGGGTCAATCTAGGCAAATCCATACACTTGATACATTATAGCAATAGAATGAAGGACAAAAACATATGGTCATTTCAAATGGTGCTGAAAAAGCATTCAATAAAATTCAACATTCTTTTGTGATAAAAAACTCAAAAAACCAGGCCTAGAAGGAACATATCTCCACATGATAAAAGCTATATATGACATAACCATAGTTAGTATCATACTGAATGGAGAAAAACAGCAAGCCTTTCCTCTGAGATCTGGAACAAAACAAGGATGCCCATGTTGACCACTGTTATTCAACCTAGCACTGGAAGTCCTAGCTGGAGCAATTAGGCCGAAAGGAATAAAGGGAATCAAAATTGGAAAGGAAGAAGCCAAATTATACTTGTTTGCAAGTGATATTATCTTATATTCAGAAAAATCTAATGACTCTACCAAAAAACTATTAGAACTGATAAATTCAGTAAGGTTGCAGGATAAAAGATCAACATAGAAAAATCAGTAGTATTTCTGTATGTCAACAGTGAACAATATGAAAAAGAAACCAAGAAAGTAATCCCATTTACAACACCTACAAAGAATGTAAAATACCTAGGAAATAACTTAACCAAGGAAATGAAAGCTGTCTACAATGAAACTATAAAACATTGATGAGGCCCGGTGTGGTGGCTCACGCCTGTAATCACAACACTTTGGAAGGCTGAGGCAGGTGGATCACCTAAGGTCAGGAGTTCGATACCAGCCTGGTCAACACGGTGAAGCCCCGTCTCTACTAAAAATACAAAAAATTAGTGGTGGTGGGTACATGTAATCCCAGCTACTTGGGAGTCTGAGGCAGGAGAATTGCTTGCACCTGGGAGGCGGAGGTTGCAGCGAGCTGAGATCATGCCATTGCACTCCAGCCTGGGTGACAGAGTGAGACTCTGTCTCAAAACAAAACAAAACAAAACAAACCACAAAAACAAAAGAAAACAAAATGATGAAATACAGAGGACTCAAAAAAATGAAAAGATATCCATGTTTATGGATTGGAAGAATTAATATTGTTAAAATATCCATACTACCCAAAGAAATCTAGAGATTCAATGCAATCCCTATAAAAATATTAATGACATTCTTCACAGAAATACAAAATAATCCTAAAACTCATATGGAACCATAAAAGACTCAGAATGGTCAAAGCAATCCTGAGCAAAATAAACAAAACTGGAGACATCACATTACCTGAATTCAGATTATACTACAAAGCTATAGTAACCAAAACAGCATAGTACTGGCATCAAAACGGACACATAGACCAATGGGACAGAATAGAGAACCCTGAAATAAATTCGTGCATTTACAACTCATTTCTGACGAAGATACCAAGAACATGCATCAGAGAAGGGACAGTCTCTTTAATAAATGGTTCTGGGAAAACTGGATATCCACAAGCAGAAAAATGAAATTAGACCCTGATCTCTTGCCATATACAAAAGCAAATCAAAGTGGATTCAAAACTTAACTGTAAGACCTGAAACTATGAAGCTACTAGAAGAAAATATTGGGTAAACACTTCCGGATATTGGTTTGGGCAAAGATTTTTTGAGTAAGACCTCAAAGACCAAAATACCTCAAAGACCACAGGCAACCAAAGCAAAAATGGACAGATGAGATCACATCAAGCTAAAAAGCTTCTGTACAGCAAAGAAAACAATCAACAAAATGAAGAGACAACCCATGAAATTGAAAAAATATTTGCAAATTACCCATCTGACAAGAGATTAATAATCAGAATATCTAAGGAGCTCAAATAACTCGACAGTAAATAATCAAATAATCTGATTGAAAAATGGGCAAAAGATCTGAACAGACATTTCTCTAAAGAAGACATATGAATGGCCAACAGGTATATGGGTATATGAAAAATGCTGAACGTCACTGATCATCAGAGAAATGCAAATTTAAAACCACAATGTGATATCACCTCACCCAGTTAAGATGGCTTTTATCCAAAAGACAGGCAATAACGAATGCTGGCAAGGATGTGGAGAAAGGGGAACACTTAAACACTATTGGTGGGAATGTAGTACAGGCACTGTGAACAGCAGGAGGCTCCTTAAAAAACTAAAATGGAGCTACCATATGATCCAGCAATCTCACTGCTGTGTGTGTATCTAAAAGAAAGGAAATCAGTATATCAAAGGGATATCTACACTTCTGTGTTTATTTGCAACACTATTCAAAATAACCAAGATATGGAATCAACTTAAGTGTCCATCAATAGATGAACAAATAAAGAAAATGTGGTATATATACGCAAGTTGGGCAGCCCCTAGAATCACAGCAGATTCAGAGAGACTCCGGGGATGCCTCGTGGTCAGAAAAAATTTATAGATTAAAAAAAGGGAAGTGACATACAGAAATCAGAAGTGAGGCACAGAAACAGATGAATTGGTTATAGGTTGGCATTTGCCTTATTTGAACACAGTTTGAACACTTAGGAGTCTATGAGTGGTTGAAGTATGGCCACTGGGATTGGCCAAGACTCAGCTATTGTTACAGGTGCATACTCCTAAATTAGATTTTCGATCTTGTCTGCCTATTAAACTAGGTTACTGTTTGTCCATAAGGACTCAAATATAGAAATACAGAGTCCTTCTCAGGCCATATTTAGTTTGCTTTAACACTATGTAAGACATAGAAATATATGCAAATTGTACATAGGTAGTGAACAATTAGATTCAGGGTTAATTCGAATAACTGAACTCAGTAAGGTTGGCCCCAGTAGAAGACAAACTGCTATTTATGAAGATCCTAATTCTTTTTAGAACAGGAGAGTTGGAAGTCTTTCCATGATGAAATAAATCAAAATTATGTTTTGTGGTGCCACAAACTGGGAGAGAATACCAATGATATCAAGTATTAGGTCACATATGACCCTGGGCATATCATTTAATCTTTCTTGCCTTCAGTTTTCTCATCTGGAGAATGAGTTGTGTGAGGTTTAGAGAGAATGTATGTAATGAAGTTAGAAATAGCACTTATTAGGTGCTCAATAAATGTTAGCAATTACTTCCTGTTAATTAAAAAGAAGCGTTGGAAGAATGAATTAAAAATAGAATTTTGGGAGTACTAATTGTAAATAAAGCATGTCCTAAAAACTCAGTATTTTAATAAGACAGACAAACTTACCAGTACACCAAATTGCTGAGTGACTATAAAAACCCAGGCCAAATTCAGTCCACTCCCAAGGGAAAACTAGCACTTAATCCTACCCTGCCACCTGCTGGCCCGTGATAGACCAAAAATAACTATCTGGAAGTTCCAATTTCTCACTAAGTGAAAATAGTGGTAGAAATTAAGTTTATCTCAGACAAATGATTAGGGCATGAGTCTTCAAGTATTTTTACTAGTGAACCACAGTATGAGAATCCTTATGTGTGATAGCCACAGTAATTTTTATTGATAACATTGATGAGTAGAGATGGTTTTGTTAAGCATCTCAGTAATCCTTATGTGTGAGTGCCACAGTAAGTTGTATTGATAACATTGATGAGTAGAGCTGATTTTATTAAGCATCTTATTAACATCTATGGTTCAAATATGAATCAAGGGCAGGCAGGGTGCAGTGGCTCACACCTGTAATCCCAGAATTTTGGGAGGCTGAGGCAGGCAGATCGCCTGAGTCCAGGAGTTCAAGACCAGCCTGGGCAACATGGCAAAACTGTCTCAACTAAAAATGTAAACAAGTAGCCAGGCGTGGTGGCATGTGCCTGTGGTCCCAGCTACTCAGGGGACTGAGGCAGGAGGATGGCTTGAGCCCAGGAGTTCAAGGCTGCAGTGAGCCCTGACTGTGTCACTGCGCTCCAGCCTGGGCGAGGCCCTATCTCAAACAACAACAACAAAAACAACAAAAAATCAGTAGCATATGGAAACTTTATTTATTACTATTTTCCCTTTGTATGTTAATTTTCTTAGTTTTATTATGGTTTAATTTTGGTGGTATTCAACTTGAACTGATTCAAATTATATAGTTAATTATAATCAGCTTCAATTATTATGATTAATTGTAATTTACTAGACCAGAGGTCCCTGTGAAACAGAATTGCCTGGTTTCTGTTTCATACTTATAGAATCGGAATATTTTTGGCTAAAGCTCAGGAAGTACTATTTTTTAAAAGCTTTCTATGTGATTCTCGTGCAGCTAACTTTGGAGGCCATCATGCTTGATTATAAATTTCTTGAAGCAAGGATAGTTTTTTTCTTCATTTTTGTATTCTTGAGGCTTAAGAATGTCTAGTACAAGACAATTAAATAAATAAAGTAAAAAAGTTATACGTAAATGAATGAACAAACGCATGCACAGACAAACTAATTGATTCATGACTCCTGGGTAGTTAGCAACACAACAGTTGTGGCAAGCTTAAACCTCCTGGCCTTTTAGTTTATATGTACTAGCCAATTAGGTAAATGTATTTTTGTTGTTTAAAGGTTTGACAGGATGCACTCTGGAATCAAGGTGGCTGCATGCTGGCGCCGCCAAGTTTTAGAGGATATGAGTAAAAGGAGATGGAACCAACCAAAGCTGCAACTTCAAAAATTCTATAGAGGTGTTGTATCCTAACAATGACTTCAGACTGATTATATTAATAAGGTATAAGGAAACAAAGGTAATTTCACTATTTGAATAAACATATATCTTGTTGTATTAATTTCTTTTCCAACTTAAAAAAAGTCAAATATACAGTTGAATTGATTTACAAATAGTTATTTGCCATTTTTACATAACAAGAGGACATGGATGGGTTCACCTTTTAGAATCTTTAGGCCAAGTTATTCTGATCTTGTGGGACTCTCTTAAAATTAAACAGTATTTAACTTTATTGGCAATGTAGAAAGGCAGTTACAATGCAGAGAGCAGACAAACTTAAACAAAGAACTGGCTGGGCGTGGTGGCTCACGCCTGTAATCCCAATACTTTGGGAGGCTGAGGTGGACAGATCATGTGAGGTCAGTAGATCGAGGCCAGCTTGGCCAACATGGTGAAACCTGCCTCTACTAAAAACAGAAAAATTAGCTGGGCCTGGTGGTGGGCGCTTCTAGTCCCAGCTACTTGGGAGGCTGAGACAGGAGAATCGCTTGAAGCTGGGAGGCGGAGGTTGCAGTGAGCTGAGATCGCACCACTTCACTCCAGCCTGGGCGACAGAGCAAGACTCAATCTCAAAAACAAAAAAAACAAAGGCAAAAAACTATTACTGAAGAGGTCCACTGTATGCCTGGGAGAATTGACCCATAAACAATTAACTCTAAAACATAATTTAGTAAAATGATTTGATTTACTAAAAAAGGAGAAAAAATAATCTGATTTTCCATTCAAAACAATAAGGTCATTATGAAAGAAAGAAAATTAGATTGACATCAGACAGCTTGGCATCAACACACTAAACAAGACAACAGTGGAACAACCCTTTAAAAGAAACTCAAGGGAAAAAAGTAAAAACTAAAAACTTTACAACTCGAGGCTATTGAAAAACAATTTAAAGCATGCAGGACCTCAGCGAATATTGCACCCGTAAGTTCCTTGGAACCAAGAGGTGATTTGGAAAACTTTGGCAGATGAAGAATGAGCATTAAATGTAATATTAGATCTAAGTCTAAACAAAGGGGAGTAAGCATGGAAGAATAAAGCATAAATGCGACATGCTCTGACTATGCAAGTGAAAGAGAAAATAAACTCATGGATTTCCATATTGATAATAAGTGGAAATCAAGGGGTATCACTGACTCAAGGAAAAAGGAGTGTAAGAGCATCATATAAAGGACTTATTATATAGGCAACTACTACACACAGTGTTCTAAAAACAAAAATAAAAAATATCAAGATGACCAAAGAAAACAGACAATATAGGAAAATAACACATCATATATATTATACAAAATTTTATATAAATTACTATGACAGAACTGAGACCAAACGTATCTCCCATAACAATTAATTTAAGTGGACTGAAATTATCTACAAATTTAAAGAAATGTTTTCAGATTGGCTCACAGTGAAGCAGTGAAAAATCACTGTTAAAATTTAACAGCTTTTTTTTCATTTATATTGCTTTAAATCTGTATAAATTCTGAGATAAAATACTAAGCTATTATATAATTTCTTACTAGACATCAGAAAAAAAATTTAAAAATTAATAGAATCAGAAAACAGAAAAAGAAAGCCATTATAGAGGAACAAAATAATATTTTTGAGATAATTGAATATATTTTTTAACACAAATGTAGAAAATACTGAGAAAAAAAGAGAAAGATACTAGTTTCATTAGAACATAGAATTGAGAGCAGGATGGGAATTTACGTTTTACCTTCATGTCAACCATAAGAGATGAATTTAAATAAAAATTAGAAGGGAAATAAGTTGGATATATATTTGTACAACATTTTCTCAGTTCAGATATATGGCCAGGTAACTTGAACATTAAAACATGGGTCATTCTTGTGGGAAACTATCACAAGCCAAACAAAAAAAAAAAAGAAAAGAAAAGAAAAATCTTTTAAAAAAAGAGCACAGGTGGAAGTTTTTGTAAGCTTGTTTTTTTTTTTTTTGAACACAAAGTTTTTCAAACAGTAAAAAGTTACTAGATTCTGGTTACTTGATTGTACCTTGAAGGAGTCTGCCTTTATTAAAAACTGTCTGGAGATGAAAAAAATCAACGATATTATGCAAATGGATGAAAAGGCTGGCATATATTACCTCTTCTTAGAAACCATAAAGAAAATGAAAAAGCACATCAGCAAAGTGTTAAGTATTCAAAGATAAAACCTAATTTGAAAAGGACAATATGTGTGGTTATTGGTGCTATGAAATAGAGTTTATATTTAGAGGATAAAATATAAAACCAAATAGTTAACACTATCATATTGAATAAAATCATTTGATTATTTGAATAAGGCAAGAATTCAAAATATTGTCCAATTGCTTTAGTTACAACATGTATAGATCCCAGATAGAACAAATAACAATTGTGTTAGATTTATAGATTTCTAAAATCCTGTATTTCTATATGTGAATGTAGATTTTGCTAGCAGATGACATAACTGTGGAATCATCTGATCTACATATTTAATAGACTACTTATAAACACAGACTAGAAACCAAAATACTGTGAGAGGAAGGAGATCTTTTGATCTGGGACCATGTAGTTCTGTTAGGGTACCGTCTTAAAAGCATGTCACCACCATCTTGGTTCAGTTACTTCTCCACAAAAGTAAGAGTGGTAAGAGATTAACTGAAGTCTGAATTCAGAGTAAATGCCAAAAAAGTTTCTTACAGCAGTGTAAAAATTGTGACAGTGAAAAGAAATAACCTGACTGAAGTTTGAAATGCTACAGTTTTGAGGTAAAGGATGTTATGGCAAACTGAAAATAATCTTCCCTTAAAAAAATAAAGTCGCTTCTTGTTCATCGATATCTAGGAAACTGAAATCTGGTTCTGGTAATAATGATAATATAATTACTATTAAAAATGTGAAGATCAGAGATATGACAGTACCACAATTTATGTACATAAAGAACACAATTGATTTCGACAGGAAGATTTCCAACAAGTATTACAGAGCACTCCATACTCGTGCATTCTTTAAACTTGATGGTTAAAAAAAAAAAAAAAAAAAAAAAAAGGTTAAACTTTTTTTAAACTTTTTTTTTTTTTTTTGAAACAGCGTCTCCCTCTGTCACTCAGGCTGGAGTGCAGTACTGCTATCATAGTTCACTATAACCTTGAACTTCTCAGCTCAAGTGATCCTTCCACCTTAGCCTCCTGAGTAGCTAAGACTACAGGTGTGCATCACTACACTTGGCAAATTTTTTTTTTTTTTTTTTTTTGAGGTTGAGTTTCGCTCCTGTTGCCCAGCCTGGAGTACAATGGCGCAATCTCGGTTCACCGCAACCTCCACCTCCCGAGTTCAAGCTATTCTCCTGCCTCAGCCTCACAAGTAGCTGAGATTACAGGCATGCGCCACCATGCCCAGCTAATTTTGTATTTTTAGTAGAGATGGTGTTTCTCCATGTTGGTCAGGCTGGTCTCCAACTCCTGACCTCAGGTGATCCACCTGCCTCGACCTCCCAAAGTGCTGGGATTTCAGGCATTAGCCACCACGCCTGGCCTAATTTTTTAATTTTTTTGTAGAGATGGGGTCTTGCTATGTTGCTCAGGCAGCTCTTGAACTCCTGGCCTGAAGCAATCTTTCTGCCTTAGCCTCCCAAAGTGTTGGGATTACAGGTGTGAGCCACCACCTGACAGTTTTTAAACTATTGAAAATTTTGTATAATCCAAGAATTATACAATTACCTTTTAGCTGTTGGAACATTGTTGAAACATTGAAACTAACATTTACTGAGGTTAATTTTGAAACCCTTGTAAAATACATGACGTAGAAGTCCAGTTGAGGCTATCCTGCTACTAATACTCAATTAGAGGCAGTAAACATGTTCTTTCATAAATTATTGATATTTTAACAGATAAATTGTCTAGATAATGTGTAAAATGCTAGTCAAAGTTATATTTTTGAAAACATCTATATTTAAATGTATTTGCTCAGTACCAATTTGGCATGACTTTTTGTTGTGAACATTTTATATTTTAAATCATTTTTATTAAAAACATAATACACCTAATGACTTTGGAATGTGATATTGAGTTCTTGTGACTAAAATTTGAATTTTCCACTATTTTATGTTAGCAATTTGATTTATTTAACAAACAAAATGACTTCTATGAAGAGTATTGTTTTGTTCTCTGAGTATTCCCTGTTCTTATTTCTTGGATATGAGGCCTTATTTTCCTAAGAATATTGATAGTGATTTTTTTTTGAAGGCCTATTTTGCTCTCTGCATTAATTTACTAATTTTGGTTTAAAACTTTTAAGTTAAAGGATTTCCTAAAATATTTGTTGGTCTTTGGTTATTCTCCCATATTTAAGAATAAGGCTGATTAGAAATGAGTGAATGGAGGGCTTATTAACTAATTTTCACTAAAGAGCAAGGGGGTGGTTAGTGACTTGTCATTTATTTGGCTGCTGCCAAAATCTCTCTCTTTTTTTTTTTTTTTTTTTTTGGAGACAGAGTCTGGCTCTGTTGCCCAGCCTGGAGTGCAGTGGCAGTATCAGGGCTTACTGCAGCCTTGACTTCCGTAGGCTCAAGTGAACTTCCTGCCTTGGCCCCCTAGTTTCTGGGACTACAGGTGTGTGCCACCAAGCTCGGCTAATTTTTTTGAATTTTGGTACAGACAAGGTCTCACTAAGTTGCCCAGGCTGGTCTCGAACTTCTGGGCTCAAGCAATCCTCCCACCTTGGCCTTGGAAAGTGCTGGCATTATAGCTGTGAGCCACTGTGCCTGGCCCCTAGATGTTATTATATTGAGGTCTTTCTCTTGGACATTCAGTTTTCCTAGAGTTGAACCTTCCAGTTTCTTGCCTGGGGCGCATACATGCCTGACTCCTACAGTTTTAGGAAAAAAGTGAGTTATAGCTGAGGGCCTTATTGTTCTGTAGGTACGCATATGTGGTATACATATGTAGTAAAATACACATCACATAAAATTTACCATTTTAGCCATTTGTAAGTTGTGCAACCAATCTGCAGAACTCTTTTCATCTTGCCAAACTGGAACTCTGCACTGATTAAACAGTAACCCCCTGGTTGGCCCCTCTCTGAGTCCCTGGCAACCACAATTCTACTTTCTCTATCATTTTGACAACTCTAAGTACCTCATATAAATAGAACCATATATAATATTTGTCCTTTTGTGACTGGCTTATTTCACTTAGCTTAATATTCTTTTTGTTTTTTTTTTTTTTTTTTTTTTTTTTTTTTTTTTTTTTTTTTTTTTTTTTTTTTTGAGACAGAGTCTCGCTGTGTCGCCCAGGCTGGAGTGCAGTGGTGCGATCTCGGCTCACTGCAAGCTCCGCCTCCCGGGTTCACGCCATTCTCCTGCCTCAGCCTCTCCGAGTAGCTGGGACCACAGGCGCCCGCCACCACGCCCAGCTAATTTTTTGTATTTTTAGTAGAGACGGGGTTTCACCGTGGTCTCGATCTCCTGACCTCATGATCCGCCCGCCTCGGCCTCCCAAAGTGCTGGGATTACAAGCGTGAGCCACCGCGCCCGGCCTAAGCTTAATATTCTTAAAGTTTATCCACGTTGTGGCATGTGTCAGAAATTCCTTCTTTATGAAGGCTGAATAATATTCCATTTTAGGTACATATTATGTTTTGTTTACTCATTCATCAGTTGATAGACACCTGGGTTGCTTCCACATTTTAGCTATAGCGCTGTGGTGAACACGGTATGCAAATATCTGAGACCCTGCTTTCGATTATTTTGGCTATACATACCCAGAAGTGAAATTGCTGGCTCACGTGGAGTTCTATTTTTAATTTTTTGAGGATGTATATATACTTTTATATAATCGCTCCTTATTGAGCTTTACTGTCTACCACATCTAGTGTCCCTGAGTGTGGAAATTCTCTCGTTCGCCTCCTGTCCTCACTCCCTTCCAATAAACCATGTCCTGTTTGGAGGATGGGCATACAATTGAGAGTAGTGATCTGGCTATGTGGGGTTGGAAAGGGAATTTGAGGGCCCAAAATTCTGCCTGTGAACTTTGAACTCAATTTTCCAATTTCCTTTGCCACAACTGAGCTCTCCCACCCACATCCGGTGTTTTCCTGGAGGCCGTAGGTAAATGTGTCAAAAAATTCAATTCACTGAAAGCCAGTTCACTTAAATGTCCAACTTGCAATAACTTTTCTATTACCTCCTTTTTTTTTTTTTTTTTTTTTTTGACGGAGTTTCACTCTTTCGCCCAGGCTGTGGTGAAGTGGGGGCGATCTCGGCTCACTGTAACCTCCACCCCTGGGGTTCAAGCGATTCTCCTGCCTCAGCCTCCCGAGTAGCTAGGATTATAGGTGTGCGCCACGACGCCTGGCTAATTTTTGTATTTTTAGCAGAGACAGGGTTTCACCATATTGGCCAGACTGGTCTCGACCTCCTGACCTCAGGTGATCCACCTACCTCGATTTCCCAAATTGCTGGAATTACAGGCGTGAGCCACCATGTCCGGCCTCTATTACCTACTTCCTTACGTTTAGTTATCATTTTGTCTCCATAAAAGCATTTTAAGGCAAATTCAATTTGATTCCGTTCCGGTTTCCTTGCTGTTGCAGCTAGAGTCTGAGGGGCCCAGAGGAAAAGGAAAACCCGGAGGGGCATAAGAAGAATACAGAATATTCATTTTTATTCCTGAGGAAGTACAACCACCACGGATGGAAATCAGAAGTCATTAGCTGTTAACTTCTGGGCAAATCTTTGGGCTCGCTGGCCCGAAAAGTGCAAGACGAGGGTCACAATTTTCATTCACAGATTGTACGTGTTTACACACATACTCACGAACGCTCAGCAAAGTTGAACCTGGAGCAAATGTGTTAATAGCCCTTAAAGGGTCAGTGTATGACGTCACCATAGTAACAACAACAGTGCGCATGCGTTTTTTTAAAGAGCCGGCGTGCTCCCGGCGCCGCTCAGCTCGCCCCCTTCCTTGGAGTGCTTCGCCCCCGTTTCCCCAGACTGCTCCTCCCAGCAGGAGCCAATTCGCCAATCACAGCCCTGTTTTTCCTTGACGTCATTGGCGCGTGCCCCGGCTTCAAAAGCTCGGGGGGCGGGCTTCTGGGTTCGCGCACGCGCCTCTGTGCGTTTGTCCCATGCTGGTTCCGCGAGCCTGGCCTTAGGTGTCTCTTGTCTGGGGTTGATCCGAGCTGTCGCCGCCGCCGCCGCCGCAATGGGCAAAACTGCCGACTCTCCGGGTTCAGGAGCACGACCCGACCCGGTGCGGAGCTTCAATCGCTGGAAGAAAAAACACAGCCATAGGCAGAACAAAAAGAAGCAGTTGAGGAAGCAACTGAAGAAACCCGAATGGCAGGTCGAGCGCGAGAGTATCAGCCGCCTCATGCAGAACTATGAAAAGGTGAGGCCGGCGCTGGGGAGGGGGCTCGGGCCGGCCAGCAGCGGGGCAGCGTGTCACTGCGGCGAGGAGTTGCGGAGTGGAGGCGGCGGATCCGTCACCGGGACCCGGCCGGGAATGAGAGGTCACACCGGGTGCCACAGCTCAAACCTCTGTACCGTTCTGGCCACTCTTCTGCTTGCCACACTGTTCCTAAAAAAAATGATAGAAATGCGGCCTTACCTAAGGGTAGGGAGACTAATGCTGTGATAGCTACAGTCATATTCATAGTAATAATACTGATGACAATAATGGTAATAATGACACCTACATTTTTAAGCACTCACCATGTGCTTACAGTAATTGTTTGACTTGATCTGAGGTATGGATATTAATAATCCTATTTAACAGATGAGATAATTGAGGTTCTAAGAGGAATGAAACTTGTCCGAATCTTTCACGCTTAGTAGGTGGTGTGGAATTGGAAGCTAGATCCATGTCTTTTTAATCCCAAAGCCTTTGCTTTTAACCATGAAGCCAGACTGCAAGCCTCAACATCATCTATGCTCCTCCTGTGCTCACCTCATTTTCTCCACAGGCTTCATGTCCCCATCCAAGAATTGGCCTAGAAAAGCTGGACCGCTGGTCTGTTTCTGTCACCTATCATCCCCATATTGTAGTTGGTGTTCCCAGATGAGTATACCTGTAACGATCACTTTGACCTCCTGACTTCTTCCCCCAATCTCCAGACTCCACAGGTCTGTCAATTCCTTTTCTCCCTTTCCCTAAATCCCATGTTTGTTGGTCTTCACCCACATCATTCAGCTTCTCAGCCCCATTCTAGTGCAGTACCATCAGGGATTTAACAGATGGAACATTCTTGGAACTAAGGTTGCCATTGTAACAAATTACCACAAACTTGGTGGCTTAAAACAACAGAGATCTTGAGGTCAGGAGTTCGAGACCAGCCTGACCAACATGGTGAAACCCCGCCTCTACTAAAAATACAAAAAAATTAGCCGGGTGTAGTGGCGGGTGCTTGTAATCCCAGCTGCTTGGGAGGCTGAGGCAAGAGAATCACTTGAACCTAGGAGGCAGAGGTTGCAGTGAGCCAAGATCGCGCCATTGCATTCCAGACTGGGTGACATGAGTGAGACTCTGTCTCAAACAAACAAACAAAAAAACAAGCCCAGCAACAACAGAGATTTACCCTGCCACAGTTCTGGAGGCCACACGTCTGAAATCAGTTTCACTGGGCCAAAATCAAGGTGTCAGCAGGGACTTGCTCCCTCCAGAGGTTCTAGGGGAGAATCTGTTTCTTGCCTCTTGTAGCTTCTGGTGGCTGCTGGCATTCCTTGGCCTGTGGCTGCATGACTCCAGTCTCTGCCTTCTCCTGTGTCAGTCTATCTCTGTTCCTCTGTTATAAGGACACTTAACGATTGCATTTAGGGCCTACACAGATAATCCAGGATAATCACCCTATCCCAAGATCTTTAATTTAATCACATCTGAAAAGTCACTTTTGCCATGTAAGGTAACATTCATCCCTTCCAGAAGTTAATACATGGACGTAAGTTGGGATCATTTTTAGCACCACATCCTAGCTCCACCATCTCAGCAGACCGTAGAGCTAGAAACCTATGAGCAGTCTTAGGTACTTCTCTCTTACCTACTCTTATATCCAGTCAGTCACACTGGTGATCTGTTCTGCTTACATTTTTCAAATGCTTCTTCATCCCTACTGCATTGTCTTCAGCCCCCATCGTCTCTTGCCTGGATTACTATAGTAAATATTGCGTTCAACAAGGATCAGCAAACTTTTTCTGTAAATGATAGTGAATGTTTTCAGCTTTGTAGTCCTAAGGGTGGAACTACTCAGTTGTTCCCTTGTAGTACAAAAGCTGCCATAGAAATACATAAATGAATGGGTGTTGTTTTTCAGTAAAACTTTAATTAATGAAACAGGTGGCTGATGGGGTTTGTCCCCTAGGCCTTAAACCTTTTTAATTTATCCTCTATACTTCTGCTAGAATGATTCTTTCCAAGATGAAGATCTAATCATTTTACTGCCTATTAGAACCCTTCCTTGGCTCACAGTTACTTTTAGAAAAATTGTCAAATACAGCGCGTCAACATGTTCTAGTCTGCTGCAGAGTAAGTTATTTGTGGTCAGGCTGACCTGGTTTAAATCTCACTCTTTTCAGGTATTGGCTAGCCAGGTTTCTTCACTCCTCTTAAGTCTCAGTTTCTTCTTTCAAAAAACAGAAGTTATTAGCCACCCAGAGTGTTGTAAGGCCCAAATGAGATAATGTGTATACACCAAGTGGTACATGACAGGCATATATGAAGGAACAGCTTGCATTTTTGTGAATTGTGCATGCTTCTTGTGCTTCTCATCCTGGTACTTGGTGTTTCCACTGTGTGTAGTGAGCATACCCATGTGCCCACTCTAAGGAAAGGTACTCTTCCTTCAAGATTTAGTGCAAACTTCTCTTCATCATCTCCCCTGGCTGAGTTAGGGCTACTGTGCATCTATAGCATTTTGTAGATACCTTTATGACAACATTTATCAACTGTCTGCGATGATTGGCTTCTTTAACTTTTTTAAAAAAACTCTCCTACTAGACCATGAACCATTCAAGGTCAGCAACCAGTGATACACTCATCTTTGCACTCCCCAGAGTCTGGTAGCACAGTGCTTGTCCTTGAGTAGGTGCTCAGTCAGTGTTTAGATGTTGTTTGCTATAAGACTAGACCTTTCCCAGGTGGCTTTGCTCTGGTTGGCAGCATTGGATTATTCTTTTTTTGTTTCTTGTTTCAGTGGTAATTGTGAACATTTATCAAACTTTTATGCATGCTGGCTTTCCGTATACTCACCACAAATAACCCTGTGAAATTGTTCCCGTTATATAGGTGAGACAACTTTAAGGCACAGCAAGGTTAAATAATTTGTGTAAGGTTAAACAGCTAGGAAGTGAAAAAGGAGTTCTAAGCCAGGTAGTCTGATACCAGTGCACCAAACCAGTATGCTTTACTGCGTTGCATTTATTTAAATCCCATTTGTTTCACTGTTGAAGGAGCAGCTTTTTCCCCTGCTAAGCATTGTTCTGTTTTACTTCTTTAATTTTAGAAATATTTTCTTAAGATTTGGTTGAGAAATAAATGCAGTGTGAAATCAGTTGTCAAGGTTAGCAATACTAGGATATAATTATTTGAATAGCAGGCTTATCATTCTCTAGGTAAACAAGGTGCAGGCCCTCACTATGTGGCTCCTCAGGTGGTAGCATTGTACATAAAACTTACTACATAGCTGTGGTACACAGGTGGTGCTCAGTAGCCTCACTGGTGAATTACTGAACAATTTGATTCCGAAACCTTTTAAAACAATTTGACAGGCGCTTGTCTAGGCGGGTGTGAGTATACATGGAAAAAAAATACATGCCCAAGTCCCTAGGGAACCTGGGCGTGTAGGGTTTGTACACCTGGGCGTGTAGGGCGTGTACAGTTTGACACGTTATATTAGTATGTGTAAAGTGTTATAATAGTAAGTTTGTAACATGTACCTCAGTGCTGTGGAGTTAGAGGATGGTGTAATTAGGGGAAGTTGAGTTATCCTATACTGAGCTCCTTCTGGTCAGATGCATTACAAAAAACATGCTTCCTCTGGGTATGCTTCCCTTCTTCCTGGTGGTTGCAGCCTCAGGTCTGGCTTGGGGAGCTTATGTGGGCTGGATTTCATCCCCTGCATCTCAGTCTTAGCAGATTTCATTGTGGTGCATACAAACTGTCCAGTGGTTTGCAGTTGCCAAGAGTGGAGCTAAGCCTTTTTTCTTTTGAGATGGAGTCTCATTCTATCACCCAGGCTAGAGTACAGTGGCACCATCATGGCTCACTGTAGGCTTGACCTCCTGGGCTCAAGCCATCAACCCAACTCAGCCTCCTGAGTAGCTAGGACCACAGGTGCATGCCACCAGGCCTGGCTAATTTTTTTGGTAATTTTTGTAGAGATGGAGTTTTACTGTATTTCCCAGGCTGGTCTTGAACTCCTGTGCTCAAGCGAACTGCCCACCTGTAATTCCAAAGTGCCGGGATTACAAGTGTGGACCACTGTGCCTGGTGGAGCTAGTTCTTGAATGATGAGTTCATCAGATAGAAAAGATTGGCAGGGATGTTCTAGGTGGAGGGAACATGGGGAAATACAGAGAGGTGAAAATGCGTGGCATACTTTGAGGGAGGAAGTGCTCTTTGGAGTGTTGCATGCATTCCTGAGTTGGCTTCAGATGGATTCGAGAAGAAGGTTGGACTGTGATGACATTGGAGGCTGCAGCAGGCAGTATAATGGCTTCCTAAAGTGTCCACATCCTAATACCTGGAACCTGTGAATATGGTAGATGGTAAGGGGTAATTAAGGTTGCTAATCAGCTGACCTTAAAGTAGGTGATTATCCTGGATTAGGTGGGCCCAGTGTAATCACGTGTGTCCTTAGATGTGGAAGAGGGAGGCGGAAGAGTCAGTGTCAGAGTGACATGATGTGAGAAAGACTTGGAGTCTGTTGCTGACTTTAAAGACAGAAGAGGGTCACCACCTAGGAATGTGGGTAGCCTCTAGAAGCTGGAAAAGGTGGGGAAATGGACCCTGCCCTAGAGTCATCAGAAAATAACGCAGCCCTGCTGCCACCTAGATTTTAGCCAGGCAAAACCCATTGTGGACTTTTGACCTCCAGAGCTCTAAGGTAATATATTTGTGTTGGTTTAAGCCACTGTTTGTGGTAATTTATTACAGTAACAGTAGGAAATTTATACAAAGGCCACACTCGAAGACTTTATCTGGAAGCCATGGGAAGTATGTGGTGGGACTCTTTATAGAGAGAATATATCCAAGCTGTAAAGGTTGGAGGGTAAGAGATCAGGTAGGAGACTGGAGACTGTTGCTAGAGTCTAGGTTTTGGGTCCTTTGAGAGGCAGATGACAAAATGGGATTGGGTGAACTGGAGCTTTAGGGGTTACAGGCACAGGAGGGGGGATGTCCGTGAAGGCTGAAGGAGAGGGAACAGGAGTAGGGAGGAAAAGGAGAGAAGGATGGAAGGAGGAGCAGGTAGGAAGAGTCTTAGACTGCAGCACAGTTCCAAGAAAGCTTCAGCCAGGCTGATGGGGAGTCACTGATCCAAAATTGTCCATCAGAGGAATCCCCGGGCCTGCAGTAGTACTGCTGAGCCCTGCCATTGACTAGGAGCAGCCTGGGGGAAGCATGACTTTTCCATGTTGGGTCTAGAGGAGGCACAGCTGGCATTGTCAGTCAACTATGCTTCTCACAGCAGGCGGGTGGTGTATTTCTAAGGGGTGGTGTGTGTTGGAGGGGCTGCTGGAAAACTAGGGATTGAGGCTCACTGAGAAATGTTGAGCTAGCTGCGTTAGTTCAGCAGCTGTTTTCACTGTTGCTGAATGACTCTTTGCACCTGGGATTCATTTAGACTGTAATCAGCTGTACTGTATAGACACTGCATTCAAATCCTGATTTTTTTTTTTTTAATCAAAATTTGGTCTGGTGTAGTTGAGGCAGTTTGCTGTTCTTCTCTTGACGGCAATATGTGGAGCATTCTAGGATGTTTCAATGCTTTTTTCATCAGGCTTTATTCACTTTAGTGAGAAATAGGCATTACCAGAGTTGTGAGAAGTATAAGAGGATGGTCAAATGTCACCCTTTTCTCCTTCTCTGCTTTTCAACTTTTCCAACAGCCGTGGGAAGCCTTTAATAAGGACCATCCCTGAAATATCTCTTCCCTGAATTCAGAAGAGTAGCGAGACAGATTTGTAGACTGAGTATGAGGCTATGGAGATGGAATTGATTTTTCCCCCTTAGAAAGGGATAAAGGGAAGGGGAAAGAGTTACTTTTTTGAGGTGGAGTCTCGCTCTGTGGCCCAGGCTGGAGTGCAGTGGCGCTATCTCTGCTCACTGCAACCTCCGCCTCCTGGGTTCAAGCGATTCTCCTGCCTCAGCCTCCCAAGTAGCTGGGATTACAGGCGCGCGCCACTGCGCCTGGCTAATTTTTGTAATTTTAGTAGAGACAGGGTTTTGCCTTGTTGGCCACGCTGGTCTTGAACTCCTGACCCCAGGTGATCCGCCTGCCTTGGCCTCCCAAAGTGTTGGGATTACAGGTGTGAGCCATCGTGCCTGCCTGGGTTATTTTCTTTGTAGGAACCATAGCCATCTCCTGCTGTGGCTGCTATGTAATCCTTGGAATGTAACAGAATATCTAAAGCAGGGTCAGCAACCTCTTTTTCTATAAAGGGCTAGATAGTCTGTGTTAGGCTTTGTGGTCCATACAGTCTTGGCAACAACTACATAGACAATAAATAAATGAATTATTGTAGCTGTGCTCGAATAAAACTTTACTTACTAAAATAGGCAGCAAATTGGATTTGGCCAGTAGGCTGTAGTTTGCTGGGCCCTATTTTAGAACATCAACAGAATCAAAATTTCCTTTTCTTCGTCTTCTTTTAAAGAATATGGCGCCTGTAATCCCAGCACTTTAGGTAGCCGAGGCTGGCGGATCACGAGGTCAGGAGATCGAGACCATCCTGGCTAACACGATGAAACCCTGTCTCTACTAAAAATACAGAAAAAATTAGCCAGGCGTGGTGGCAGGCGCCTGTGGTCCCAGCTACTCGGGAGGCTGAGGCAGGAGAATGTGGGTGAACCCGGGAGGCTGTGAACCCGGGAGGCGGAGCTTGCGGTGAGCCAAGTTCACCCCACTGTACTCCAGCCTGGGCGACACAGCGAGAATCCGTCTTGAAAAAAAAAAAAAAAAGAAAAAAAAAGAATATGGTATATAGTTTTCTATTGTAATGCTTGACTGAAGAGTGTTGGAGCAGTTTCATTCTTCTAAACTTTCCATCCAGGAGGATAACTGACTTTAGGAAGATAGATGTGCTGTGCTATGTTTTGTTTGAGGAGCTCACTTTGCCTGTGCTGTGTCTCTTGCTGGGGATTGAAGAGTGTGTTGGCAGCCTGCCTACTTCTGTAGGCATTCCATTCCCTTTGAAAACAGCTTTTTAGCTGATAATACCACGAGTTCAAGGTTGGACCACACCTAATTTTAATGCCTTGTTTGGAAGATTATCTTCTAATTGAGGTTCCTTGCTGGGACAGTATGTTATTTGAATAAACCATTCTTCTAATGCTGGTACACTGATTCTGTCTCCTTTCCAGTGATATCTGAAATGATTTGTAGGGATTAAGACAATGTTTTACTATTTGTATTTTCAGCATTTGAGGGCACAGAGTAAACACTGCCTGGGCTATGTTAAGAATCATAGGAAATTTGCATTTCTCTGATGGCCAGTGATGATGAGCATTTCTTCATGTGTTTTTTGGCTGCATAAATGTCTTCTTTTGAGAAGTGTCTGTTCATGTCCTTTGCCCACCTTTTGATGGGGTTGTTTGTTTTTTTCTTGTAAATTTGTTTGAGTTCATTGTAGATTCTGGATATTAGCCCTTTGTCAGATGAGTAGGTTGCAAAAATATTCTCCCATTCTGTAGGTTGCCTGTTCACTCTGATGGTAGTTTCTTTTGCTGTGCAGAAGCTCTTTAGTTTAATTAGATTCCATTTGTCAATTTTGGCTTTTGTTGCCATTGCTTTTGGTGTTTTAGACATGAAGTCCTTGCCCACGCCTATGTCCTGAATGGTATTGCCTAGGTTTTCTTGCAGGATTTTAATGGTTTTAGGTCTAACATTTAAGTCTTTAATCCATCTTGAATTAATTTTTGTATAAGGTGTAAGGAAGGGATCCAGTTTCAGCTTTCTACATATGGCTAGCCAGTTTTCCCAGCACCATTTATTAAATAGGGAATCCTTTCCCCATTTCTTGTTTTTGTCAGGTTTGTCAAAGATCAGATAGTTGTAGATATGCGGCATCATTTCTGAGGGCTCTGTTCTGTTCCATTGATCTATATCTCTGTTGTGGTACCAGTACCATGCTGTGAGATACCATCTCACACCAGTTAGAATGGCCATCATTAAAAAAACAGGAAACAACAGGTGCTGGAGAGGATGTGGAGAAATAGGAACACTTTTACACTGTTGGTGGGACTGTAAACTAGTTCAACCATTGTGGAAGTCAGTGTGGCGATTCCTCAGGGATCTAGAACTAGAAATACCATTTGACCCAGCCATCCCATTACTGGGTATATACCCAAAGGACTATAAATCATGCTGCTATAAAGACATATGCACACGTATGTTTATTGCGGCACTATTCACAATAGCAAAGAGTTGGAACCAACCCAAATGTCCAACAACGATAGACTGGATTAAGAAAATGTGGCACATATACACCATGGAATACTATGCAGCCATAAAAAATGATGAGTTCATGTCCTTTGTAGGGACATGGATGAAACTGGAAAACATCATTCTCAGTAAACTATCGCAAGGACAAAAAACCAAACACCGCATGTTCTCACTCATAGGTGGGAATTGAACAGTAAGAACTCATGGACACAGGAAGGGGAACATCACATTCCAGGGACTGTTGTGGGGTTGGGGGAGGGGGGAGGGACAGCATTAGGAGATATACCTAATGCTAAATGACAAGTTAATGGGTGCAGGAAATCAACATGGCACATGGATACATATGTAACAAACCTGCACATTGTGCACATGTACCCTAAAACCTAAAGTATAAAAAAAAAAAAAAAAAGAATCATAGGAAAGATGTGTAGATTGTAAAATGAAATACAACTGTCATCCTTTTACTGCCTAGAGTGTAATTTAAATAAATGAACGATACAAATGCAGTTTTTTCCTTTTGTGAGTCATGTATAATCTGGCAGCATATTTCCAGAACTGAGCAGTAATTCCTGCCTTCAGCATCTGTAATAAAATAATTCTCCTGAGCAGCTGAAATGAAATTCAGAAAATTGGGTTTGTGCTAATAAAGAACATCAGTAATGAATATTTGAATAATGTAAAGTTAGAGAGCAAAATGTTACTTGTGGCTTCAAAGCATGGCAGACATTTCCCCTGATTATGTTGAAATAATAATACTCCTTCAGTAACCCCAAAAGGAATAGTTATCAGGTTGGATTTCATAGGCCACTGATTTATGGTTAAAACTTTGAAAGGATTGTGCTAACAAGAAATATTTCTCCAACTAATTTCACTCTTTTTTCCAAATTGTGTGTATAGAACTATTTTCATTGTGATCTGTGGTTCGTAATAATTTTGTCCTTGTTTCTTTTTTTTTTTTTTTTTATGAGATGGAGTCTTGCTCTGTCACCCAGGCTGGAGTGCAGTGGCACGATCTCAGCTCACTGCAAGCTCCGCCTCCCGGGTTCACGCCATTCTCCTGCCTCAGCCTCGCCGAGTAGCTGGGACTACAGGCTCCCGCCACCACGCCCGGCTAATTTTTTTGTATTTTTAGTAGAGACGGGGTTTCACCGTGGTCTCGATCTCCTGACCTTGTGATCCGCCCACCTCGGCCTCCCAAAGTGCTGGGATTACAAGCGTGAGCCACCGCCCCCGGCCTGTCCTTGTTTCTTAAATTGATATCCCTTGAAGGATCATAGGAAGTAAATTTTCTTCCCAAAATTTATGTAGTTGGTGATGCTTTACTGTGTTCAACATTTTGGAGGTCAGATAGTAATATGTGTGGTGTGTGTGTGCGTGTGTGTGTATTGGGTGACTTTTTTTTCCTTACCAATTGAAATGCTTACAAATGTATATTCGATTCCGGGACAGCCTCTTCAGGGCATATTTCCTTGCAGAAGGAATGATGGCTTTTAATTAGAAACGATGATTGAATTCAACCCTGAATTACCAAGGATGAGCTGGGCAATACAATGTAGAGAAAAAATAGCTGTGTCGTGAAACAAATGAATTACCCAGATTCCTTTTTTCTTTTTTTTCCAGATAAATGTAAATGAAATCACAAGATTTTCAGATTTTCCCTTGTCCAAAAAAACATTGAAAGGTAGGTATATGGTGATCTTGGGATGTGTTACTGGATTTCTTGGCATTTTTGATAAATGGGAGATTTAGAGAGTTTAGCCTGAGAAATCTTATTTTGGCAAATTTTGCTATCATGAAAACCAATGAAAATAAGCAATATTCAAGTTTTAACAGTACGTTATTCTCATTCTTTCTGGACTAATTAAAAGAAAAACAAGATTCCAGCAACCTCTGAATAAAATGAAATCTAATTTTGTTAGTTAAAATAAGGGAACAAACCAAGATGTGACACCCTTTGTATCTGTTTGCTAGGGCTGAGATGACAAAATACCAGACTGGGTGGCTTAAACAACAGAGACTGATTTTCTCACAGTTCTGGAAGTTGGAAGTCTGGGATCAAGGTGTTGGCGGCATTGGTTTCCTCTTAAGGCAAAATAAGGGAAGGATTTGTTCCAGGCCTCCTTGGCTTGTGGATGGCTGCCCTCTTGTTGCCTTTTTATTTTTGGATAAATAAAAATTGTATATGTTTGGCCAGGTGTGGTGGCTCATGCCTGTAATCCCAGTACTTGGGGAGGCCGAGGCGGGTGAATCACAGGGTCAGGAGTTTGAGACCAGCCTGGCCAACATGGTGAAACCCTGTCTCTACTAAAAATACAAAAAATTAGCTGGGTGTGGTGGCGGGCGCCTGTAACCCCGCTACAGGCTGAGGCAGGGGAATCGCTTGAACCCGGGAGGCGGGTTCGTGCCACTGTACTCCAGCCTGGGCGACAGAGTGAGACACCGTCTCAAAAAAAACAAAGTATGTATTTACAGTATATGACATGATGCTTTGAAATATGTATATGCTGTGGAATGGCTAAATCAAACTAATTATATATGTGCTAATATTACCTCATCCTTTTGTGGTCAGAACTCTTAAAATCTACTTAGTAATTTTTCTTTTTTCAGTATATTTTAATTAACTATAGCCACCATGAAATATAATAGATTTTTTTTTTTTTTTTTTTTTTAAGATAGGGTCTTGCCCTGTCGCCCAGGGTGCAGTGCAGTTGTGTGATCTTAGCTCACTGCATCCTCAGTCTTCTGGGCTCAAGTGATCCTCCCCCCTCAGCCTCCTGAGTAGTTGGAACCGCAGGCGCGTGCCACCATGCCTGGCTAATTTTTAAAAATTTTTTGTAGAGATAGAGTTTTGCCATGTTGAACTCCTGAGCTTTAAGGAATCTGCCTGCCTTGGCCTCCCAAAGTGCTGGGATTATAGGCGTGAGCCACCACGCCCGGCCTACGATAGATCTCTTGAACTTCTTCCTCCTAACTGAAATTTTGTATCTTTGATGAACATCTTCCCACTCTCCTTACTTCCCCCAGCTTCTGGTAACTACCATTCTACCCTCTGCTGCTATGTATTTGGCTTTTTTAGATTCTACATGTAAGTGAGATTATGTGGTATCTTTATTGCTGTGCCTGGTTTATTTCAGTTAACATAAGGTCCTCCAGGTTAATCCATGTTGTTGTAAACAACAGGATTTCCTTTTTAAAGGCTGAGTCATATTCCATTTGTATGTGTGTATGTGTATGTGCGTGTGTGTATATAAACATATCATATTTTCTTTACTCATTCATGCACACTTAGGTTGATTTCGTATCTTGGCTTCTGTGAATAATGCTGCAATGAACATGTGAGCACAAATACTTTTCAAAGCACTGGTTTTATTAATATATCCTTTGGATTATACTCAGGAGTGGAGTAGGTGGATCACAGAATAACTTGTCTCCTCTTCACATGGTTTTCCCCCTCTGCATGTGGACCCTTGGTGTCTCTTTGTTCAAGTTTCATAAAGACACTGTTTGTGTTGGATCAGAGTCCACCCCTATGGGGCTCTAACTTAATCACCTCTTTAAAGGCCCTGTCTCCAAATGTAGTCATGTTCTGAGGTACGAAGCATTAGGGCTTCAACATAGGAATTTTGGGGGACACAACTCACTTAGCCTATAACACCATCCTACAGGGATCTTCTAAAGTATAATCCTTCCCTCCATGTTGCCAGGTTTGCAAGAAGCTCAGTACCGTTTGGTGACTGAGATACAGAAGCAGACCATTGGATTGGCTTTGCAAGGTAAAGATGTACTTGGAGCGGCCAAAACTGGATCTGGCAAGACTTTGGCTTTTCTTGTTCCAGTAAGTACATTGTCATTGGGTCAGACTGTCTGTTATATTCATGATAGATTTCATGATAGATAGATTTCATGATAGATTGGCTAGAATGCAAGCTTCATCAAACAGGAGCCACATGTGTCTTGTTCTCACCATTTTCCCCAGGTTCTAGCACAGTGCCTTGCATGCGGCAGGCACTCAATAACTTATTGAATGAATGAACTATTGTGCCTTGACAAGTCATTACATTCTTGATGGAAGTGGAGTGCTCCAGTATGGCAGGTTAAAGTGGTTCTGTGCTGCAGTAGGACTGGTGGGAGACAGTTTCTGCTCTCAGCCTTGTGAGCCTGCCAGTGGCATTTATATTTGCCACCTTGTTTAGGATAAAGCTGAAATATGCTCAGTTTAAGGAGCTTTAGGCATTTGTTGAGAATTTTCTGGGACATTGCTATCGGTCTTTTATGGTAGCAAAACAGTAGAGCTTCTTAGGCTTTCACTTCCATCTCTGTTATGTTGGTCTCCTCATTTTTCATTCCTAAAAAATGACCCAGAAAAATCTCATTTTAGTTTTTGTTCCAAATATTGCAAAAACCACTTTTCTCTTAAATCCTAGTATGTTTTTGCCCCCTTTAAAAAAAATGTCTCTCTATAGCTAGATAATTCAGTTACTATATAACTACAGGAGCTACATGGGTGAAAGTTTATTTACTTATTTTTATTTTATTTTTTTGAGATGAAGTCATGCTGTGTTGCCCAGACTGTAGTGCAGTGGTGCAATCTTGGCTCACTGCAACCTCTGCCTCCCAGGTTCAAGCGATTCTTTCTGCCTCAGTCTCCCAAGTAGCTGGGATTACAGATGTGGGCTACCACGCCAAGCTGATTTTTGTATTTTTAGTAAATACGGGGTTTCATCATATTGGCCAGGCTGGTCTTGAACTCCTGACCTCAAGTGATGCACCTGCCTCCTCCTCCAAAGTTCTGGGATTACAGGCATGAGCCACTGTGCCCAGCCAAAAGTTTTAGTGTGGTTATTTAGAAAATGATAAATACTATTATTAAGTGTGTTGTAAAGGTCTTTGGGTTGTACATACCCTTCACTGATAGCCAGTTTCCTGATGGCATGGCTCTGGCAGCAGCTGAACTACTGTGGGGTTTCTTTTCCCTTTCCTCTGAGTTGGGGGTGGATGGTTCTGATGGAAGATAAACAAAATCATTTACTTTGGACTGGATAAAACTTGAGTGGTATGCCTTCTGCTTGGAAGGTCCCTTTGATTTGGAGGGGCAAGGTTGAGATGCAGGTCAAAAAGCTGACTTCTGATGACTTACTGAACATGAATTTGCTGTCTTTTTGAGGTGCTGGAAGCCTTATATCGTCTGCAATGGACCTCAACAGATGGGCTGGGGGTTCTCATAATATCACCTACGAGAGAACTGGCCTATCAGACCTTTGAGGTTCTCCGAAAAGTAGGAAAGAATCATGACTTCTCAGCTGGTCTCATCATTGGTGGAAAGGTTTGTCCTTTTGTCTGTGTCCTTCCTTTCCTTCTGTAACCTATACTGGAATACTGTGGCTGATGACAGGGAGGCAGCAGAGACTTCGTCTAAACAGACTGACCTCCTAGACCAGGGCCTCATGGGGTAGTAGCACCTTGGTGTGGTCGCTGCTATCTACTATCTGGTTGCCAATTTTGCAGGCCCAGAAAGTCCATTTTTTTTTGTCAGGGAATCTGAATTGATTAGCCTCTCTAAGACATATTTACTCTAATCCTGTAAAGTTATTTGTTGATATTCATTGGGAAAGATACTTCCATATATGAACTAGTACCTTTTAATAAGGTATCTATCTAGGAGGTTGAATAATTCAGAGCATTGCTACATCAGCAGCAGAAGAAAGGAAGGTAGATTGTTTAGAGGAATGTTTATAGTAGGTCAAGATAAGACCTGCTGCTCACTTTTGTTCTGTCTTATAGCACCTCTAGAATGCCTGTATCTGCTAGAATCTCCTCTAGACTGTGAGGATAAATACTTCAGTTTTTATGCAGACGTGCACAAAAGAAGAAAGAATAGCATCACAAACCCTTATGTACCTGTTGCCTAACTTTAACAATTAACAACATTCTGTTTTTTCCCCCAGCCTCCAGGACTGTGAGAAATGGTTTTTGTATCAAGGAGAGAACCTCGGCTTTTTTCAGTTCACAAAGTACAGTCCTTGAGTGGTGTCAGAGTCTGTTCAATGTCCCTGGGTCCTGAATTAAAGAATGAGAGTGATTCCAGTTTATGTCAGTTCTGATCCAAATAGGAAATCCTGACTTGGAGTATTCATTTGATTATTTTTTTTTCTTAGCCTCAAAATCCTGGGTATGAATAAGAATTTAGAACTCTGAGCTCCTTATGTCTTCCTGTAAAGACATTTATTTAGCCCAGAAATGTGGATATGCTGCAGAAATACAAGGGAAAAGTTATGTTTATTTCCAAGAGTATCTAAAATGTTGTGATGAAATGCCACATGCAGATGGCTTTTATAGCTTTGGTACACAGGCTGCTGAGAGTGATATGTCTGTGTAATCAAAATAAATAACTGTTTTCAGGATCTGAAACACGAAGCTGAGAGGATCAACAACATAAATATACTCGTGTGCACACCAGGTCGGCTTCTTCAACACATGGATGAAACAGTATCTTTTCATGCTACCGATCTCCAAATGTTAGGTGAGTCAAATGAATTTATAATTAAAAAAAAAAAAAAGCTCAGACTTAAGGAGAGAGCCCTTATACATTTTAATGATAGAAATTTTATGTTGGATAAATGTTATGATTCAAAACAAACTTAAAAACTACTGAAACATTTTGGCATTTGGGCTCTAAACCCAGAAAGTAAAAGTAGACTTAAAAAAAATCGGAAGAATATATGTACTCTTATATGTGAAATTAGGCACGTTAGTATTAGACCATGCCAAGGTTTTTAACACCTGCTTCTAGTAACTTGAAAGGTCAAATTGACATTTTTTTAAATGAACTTTTTCTTTTTTGCTTGGGAATAGTACCTAATGTGTATTTTTAAATCAACTTTATCTTTGAATGTTTTTGATTTATAGGAAAGTTGCAGTGGAGAGTTCCTGCATCATCCTTCAGCTGGTTTCCCCTAATGTTTTTTTTTTTTTTTTTTTTTTTTGAGACGGAGTTTCACTCTGTGGCTAGGCTGGAGTACGGTGGCATGATCTCGGCTCACAGGTTCAAGTGATTCTCTTGCCTCAGCCTCCCGATAGCTGGGACTACAGGTGTGCACCACCATGCCCAGCTAATTTTTGTATTTTTAGTAGAGGTGGGGTTTCACAATGTTGGCCAGGATGGTCTTGACCTCTTGACCTTGTGATCTGCCCACCTTGGCCTCCCAAAGTGCTGGGATTACAGGCCTGAGCTACTGTGCCCGGCCTTCCCCTGGTGTTCATGTCTTACATGACATGGTACTTTTATCAAAACTAAGGTTAACATTGCTACATCATATAAATTCCAGACTTTATTCAGGTTTTACCAGTTTTTCCGCTAACGTTCTTTTTCTGTTTTAGGATCCAATCCAGGATACCCCATTGCATTTAGCCTAATGTATATTTTACATATGATAGTTCAACTTGCATTTTCCTTTTTCAGTTCTTGATGAAGCAGATAGAATCTTGGATATGGGCTTTGCTGATACCATGAATGCTATTATTGAAAATCTCCCCAAGAAACGTCAGACTTTACTTTTCTCAGCAACACAAACTAAATCTGTAAAGGACCTTGCACGCTTGAGTTTGAAAAACCCTGAGTATGTCTGGGTTCATGAAAAAGCAAAATATAGGTATGTACTCTGATTCAATCAAGATAAATGTTTTTTACTTTTTTAGTTTAGGGATTTGGTATTTTTAAATATCTGTTTTCTGGGAATTAAGACATTCTATGCGTTATTGGTTATGCAAAGCATAGTAAATATACCAGTTAAAATTACCCAAATTCTGGATATATCTTTAAATGTCAGGGTACTTGAGTGTAGCATTTCCCAAAATGTGGTCTGGGAGGGGAACAAATGTTTTTCCATAGATGTTAAGAGGTATTTTACCATTTGCCAACACTACCTCTCAATAAACGAAGGGAGAAGGGATGAAATAGCAAATGGTGAGTCAAAGTGAAACAGTTTTATTTCTATTTCTCACAACCTTTAATATTTTCATGGACATTGTGATTGTTCAAAGCAGTGGGAGGTGGATGTAGCTTGCTACATTTACCAAATTTTTTGGGTACGGAATCATCCTTTTTAGCAGGATTATGCAGTACTAATGTGTTATGGAACACATTTTATGAAGTGCATCAATATTTAGCAAAATAACCTTTGTGTCTAAAATTCTAGCAACTATTGTTTTGTCTTGGTCTCACTAAAAACTAGAGCATAAAGTATATGTGTTACAGTAAAAGTATGTATGTTTGTGATATGCAAGTAGTTGGGGAAATTTTTATTTATCTATTTTTTCGAGACAGGGTCTTGCTCTGTCGCCCAGGCTGGAGTGCAGTTGTGTGATTATAGCTCACTGCAGCCTTGACCTCCTGGGCTCAAACAATCCTCCTGCTTCAGCTTCCTGAATAGCTAGGACAACTGGGGCATACCACCATGCCTGGCTAATTTTAAAATTTTTTTGTAGAGTTGGAGTCTTACTACATTGCCCAGGCTGGTTTCAAATTCCTGAGTTCAAGCAATCCTCCCACTTTGGCCTCCCAAAGTGTTGAGATTACACTCAACACAGTTGAGCCACTGTGCCCAACTGGAATATGTTTTAAGTTGTATTTTTATATGACAGTTAGAAGCATATATATTTGGTATGAATCACTGCAGACTTCCAGGAGAAATGTTTTCCAGTAAATATAAGTTGGATTCTTTGTTGAAGATAGCAATGTAAATTCAACTCTACTATTATTTATATCGTAAAATTTTTATTTCTTCTTGCTCTGAAATGTTAGCCTAAAAAGAAATAGATTTGGAAGATGAATTGTGTTATCTGGAAATTCCTTAAATAGAGAAAATATGAGTATTCAGGCCCATCTTGACCTTGTATAATATATGTCTAGGATTTAAAAAGCCTGAGACGAAGAGGCTAGATTCTTTGCTTCTAGGTGATCTTGGGGAATCTGAGTACTGGTATCTTTGACTTTCAAGAACTTGGGAATGGAATAGTAAGATATGGGAGGTATAGTCTTTTTTCCTTGGCTTACTTTCGAGTGGACATTGATCTCTTAAAAGTTGAGATAGCTATGAAAATTTTTATGACAATTAACAATTAACTTGAACATGTAACGACTGCCTGTCTAGGATTTTTCACTTTTCTCTTTTTTTTCTATTTGACTCCAGCCTATTTTTAATCATCAGACAAATTTTTTTAATCATTAGATGTCTGTAAGACCTTTCATAATTTATGCAAGTTAATTTGTACCTATTATTTCCTATCCCCAATTTCTGTAGGTAAGAGTTGGTTATTTTCTGTAAATTACAAAGTTTTAGAAAAAACTATAAAGACTTTGACATTATTTCACAAATGGTTTTTGAAACCTGGTCCCATCACTTGTAAAAGTGTGCTGGACAAAATTTTCAGAAAAAATTTTGGAAGGTAGACATGTATTGACGTAATTTACAAAACCTCAGGTTATATGATAATGGCTGCAGTATTCTAATATTCCAAATTTATAGGAAACATAAAAAAGCAGATGCTCTTAGGAATTTCATCTAATGTCAATGTTAGCTTTTCTCCTTTAGTAGCTTATCAGTGTGGTTCATACACCAGGAGAGATAATAATCAAGAATATTTTAAGGTCTTAGAGAGTATCTACTCTCAAATTGTGAAGGACACAACAACTAAAGAAAAATTAGATCTTTCTGAAGTTGTAAGTCAGAGCATACTTAGAAAAAGTATACTAGTGCTTTCATTATGTTGTTACATATAGACAACTGGTATTTCTAATGATTTTATTTTTGAGAGAATATGCCTTTGGGCCATAGCAATTTGCTGCTTTTCAGTGACAAGTTGAATTCTATGGTGGATTATGAAAAATTTCAAATATGAGATATGTCATGAGCTTATGTTATTAGGTATATACAAATTTAGAATTGCATTGTCAATTTGAAACATTAATCATTATGAAATGCTTCTTTTTTGTATGTAGTGCTTATTTTCTGTGGACAGTCTGTCTTTTTTGGATTTGTTTTTTTGCCTTACTGGCTTGGAGGAGCCCTTTAGATAAATTAATTATTTGTTTGTAATAGGAGTAGCAAAACACTTCCCTACTCCTGGTGTTTTTTTATTTTATAAAATGTTTCTTTTTATCTTTACTAATTCTTTTTTGCCTTAAAGTCTAGTTTTTTTTTGAGATGGAGTCTTGCTCTGTTGCCCAGGCTGGAGTGCAATGGTGTGATCTCGGGTCACTGCAGCCTCTGCCTCCCGGGTTCAAGCAATTTTACTGCCTCAGCTTCCCAAGCAGCTGGGATTACAGGTGCCCACCACCATGCCCACCTAATTTTTGTATTTTGAGTAGAGACGGGGTTTCACCAGTTTGGCCAGGCTAGTCTTGAACTCCTAACCTCGGGTGATCCACCCACCTCGGCCTCCCACAGTGCTGGGATTACAGGCCTGAGCCATTGTGCCTAGCCAACTTTAAGTCTAGTTTGATATTAGTCTACCTATAGCGACTTTCTTTTAGTTAGCATTTGCATGGTGAATCCTTTCCCATCCTTGTACTTTGTACATTGTTTACACCCTATGTTTTTAGATCTGTTTTTGTGAGTAGCATATTTTTAATCTGGTATGATAATTGCTTTTGACAGTTAATTTAATTATTATTTGGGCCCCTTTACTTCTTCCTACCTTTGTGTCTTCGTTGTTAAGTATTTTAATTCAACATGTATCTTAAGCCCCATAAGCCACTGTTATCACTGTTTGCAACATCAGTATTTAGACTTATGCAATTCTTCTTCTTGTATTGTCAGGCTGAGAATTTTTCTTTTGCTCAGATAATTTCCTTTTTAGTGCATACTTGTTAGTGAAACAGCGTTTTGACCTTTCTGAAAACCTCTTTATTTCATCTTCGTTTTTTTTTTGAAGCCTATCTTGGCAGTTTTTTTTTCCTCTTCAAAGACATCTTTGTTGTACTCTAAGTTCCATTATTTCTGTTAAAGTCATCTGACAGTTCTCTTGTTCCTTTGAAGGTAATTTTTTCTTTTTTTCTGGCCAGCTAATGTCTTAAGGTCAGGTTGTCTTGATCTGGTCTAGCCTGGCAGTTAGACTCTGGGGTTATCCTATTTCTGGTTTGTCCTGAGACTTGGGGTATAATCTTCACAGATGGGGCATAGCCTTTCTCAGGGTCTCAACCAAAAGACTGAGGTATCTACCAGGGCCCCTCTGTCTTGGCAAATTGTGAACCTCATAGCATTGTGATCCTGCCAGAATTTCTGCTCAGTTCTGTAGCTTCCCAGTTGGTTGGTTTTTGCTTGTGTTTCCTCATTTTGCCTTATGTGTGCTCTGTTTAGGGGTTGGCATGCTCCTCAATGGTAAATTGTATGAAAAATTTTGGATTCAGTTTTCCTTCTCTCTGGGACTTGGGACTGACGTGTTTAGGCTTAAGGCTGCTACCTTGTTTCTCTCCTGTCTTGCAATCAGCAAATGCTTCTGGGGAGAAAAGTGAGGTTGTTAACAGAGGGCTTGGCTCAGGGCATTTCCGTTTTCTCCTTTAGCACCTCAAGTCCTACCTGCCTTGGTAGCTCTCAGATGCTGTCAGTGTTTTTGTTTTGTTTTGTATTTGTTCCTGCTTTTATAGTTGCTATTCTAGGCCAAAGGGTTAATCTGATACAAGCAGCTTCTTAGCCCTGTAATTTTAGCAGCTGATAGAAATTATTGCCTAGCTCCATTATTTCATCAGGGTTTGCAAAATTGTGATATTTTAATTCTGTTATTTCTTCATTAGTTTAAATACTTTCATATCAAACCGCTTTCACATGAACTATGTGATTCTGAGGTACAGTTCTTACAGGAAAGCCAGAATATTAGAATGTATGCTTTAACACCAATGAGTTGGTTCCCTAGTATTTTCTGAAGGTTAGCAGTGTTTGTTTTTTGGTGGGGGATGAGGGTTGTGTGTACTAAAAATGAACTCAGATTTAATGATAATTAATGATGAATTAATGGTATTTAACTCATAGATTAAACATCTTTTTATGTCCTTGAATCAATAGAAATTTTTATATTTAATATTCACCTTGTGTCATCCCAAACTTCGCCAGTAGATGGTTCAAGTTATTATCTCGATTCTTCAGATACATTTTAGTAATCTTTGGTGGACTCCTTGCTTTCTGGTGTTCTAAGTTTATCTTATATATTTCCAGTTCTTATAAAATGCTTCTAGCAGGATCTGGTATATAAAGACCATAGTCTAAGTGCTAATGGGCATGGTCATTGTGTTAAGCTTTACAGTGGACAGGCCTTTTTAAAAGAGTTCATGCCGATAATTACAAATCGAATTTAGAATTACAAGGTTTTTATTAAGTCTCATTTAAAAAATATGTATCTCTTTTCTCTTCTGCCAGACATTCGTTCCTAAAGACTTTTGTTTCTTCTGTCATTATATCTAAAATAGTTTCAGGATAATACCAATATTATTACTGACAATATGATTACTTATAAAAGTTTAAGATTCCTTTGCATTTCTCTTTTTTCCTTAGACATCCCAGTAAAGATGTAGGAATCAAATTCCTTCAAAGGCATTTCCTTTGAAATAATTCCTTTGTCATTAAGTCATCAACTTGATATATATTTGGGCTTATTGTTTTCATTTTACTCTTTTGTAAAACTTCGTTCTGTTTCCCATAATTCCCTATAGATATGGCCTATTTCTTATTTAAAGACTGTGTTTTTAGAGCAGTTTTAGGTTAACCTCAAAATTGAAAGGAAGGTACAGAGATTTGCCATATACCTGCTGTTGCCATGCAGCCTCTGCCATTATCAACACTCTTGCTAGAATGATGGTGCATTTGCTACAGTGGATGAACCTATGTTTTTGCATCCTTATCACCCAGAGTCTGTTATTTTAGGGTTCACTTTTGGTGTGTTACATCCCATTGATTTGGACAAATTTATAATAACATATATCTACTGTTATAGTATTTCACAGTATATTCACTGCCCTGAAAATCCTCTGTGTTCTGCCTATTCATTTATTCATCTCCCCTGACAGCTGCTGATCTTTTTACTGTCTCCATAGTGTCATCTTTTCAGAATGTTGTATAGTTGGAACCATACAGTATGGTAGCCTTTTCATTTTGATTGCTTTCACTTAATATTATGCATTTAAGGTTCTTCCATGTCTTTTCATGGAGTGATATGATAGCTCATTTCGTTTTAGCACTGAATAATATTCCATTGTCTGGATGTACCACAGTTTATTTATCCATTCACTTACTGAAGGACATCTTGATTACCTTCAAGTTTTGGCAATTATGAATAAAGCTGCAATAAACATCCTTTTGCAGATCTTTGTGTGGACATATGTTTTCAACTCTTTTCGGTAAATACCAAGGAACATGATAGTTGGGCCAGGTAGTAAAAGTATGTTTTTTTGAGACGGAATCTTGCTCTGTCGCCCAGGCTGGAGTGCAGTGGCACGATCTCCCCTCACTGCAAGCTCCACCCCTCGGGTTCATGCCATTTTCCTGCCTCAGCCTCCCGAGTAGCTGGTACTACAGGCGCCCGCCACCACGCCTGGCTACGTTTTTTGTACTTTTAGTAGAGATGGGGTCTCACTGTGTTCGCCAGGATGGTCTCGATCTCCTGACCTCATGATCCACCCGCCTCAGCCTCCCAAAGTGCTGGGATTACAGGTGTGAGCCACTGCGCCCGGCCTCAAGTATGTTTGGTTTTAAGAGACTGCTATACTGTCTTCCAAAATGGCAGTATCATTTTGCATTTCCACCAGCAATGAAGGACAGTTGCTGTGGCTCCACATCCTTGCCAGCGTTTGGTGTTTTCACTGTTCTGGATTTTGGCCATCTAATAAGTGTGAAGTGACGTATCGTTATTTTAATTAACTTTTGCCTGTTGACATATGTGGATCATCTTCAAATTTTTTTTTTTTTTTTTTTTTTTTGAGACAAGGTCTTACTGTGTCAGCCAGGCAAGAGTACAGTGTAGCATGATCATGGTTCACTGCAGCCTCGAGCTCCTTGGGCTGAATTGACGCTCCTGCTTCAGCCTCCCAGGTAGCTGGGACAATAGGCACATGCCACCATGCCCAGCTAACTTTTGTATTTTTTTGTAGAGATGGGGTTTCACTATGTTGCCCAGGCTGGTGTAGTATCTTTTCATATGGTTATTTTTTATCTACATATCCTCTTGGGAGAGGTGTCCGTTAAGATCTTTGGCCTCCTTCCTCCTTTTAAAATTGGGTGTTTCTGTTCTTATTGTTGAATTTTAAGAGTTCTTTGTATATTTTGGAGAAGAGTCCTTTATCAGATGTTTTTTTGCAAATATTTTTCTCCCATTCCGTGGCTTATCTTCTAATTCTTTTGATAGTGTGTTTCACAGATCAGAAACATTTAATTTTAATGAAGTCCAGCTTATCAATTCTTCCCTTTATGGATAATAACTTTGTCATATCTAAAACCAATTGACTTGTAGTTTTTGGTTTGTCTGTCCCCCCTCCTTTTTTCTTTCACTGTAAACACAGACACACATGGGTGGGCATGTATATGCATATATAATGTATAGCCCCCTGATAAATGGTACCAAACTATCTGTACTATTCTGCCACTTGCCTCTTTCCTTAACAGTGTATCTTAGACATCACTCCACAGCAATATATGGATAGATTCTTCATTCCTTTTTCACAGTTGCATTATAATTAATTTATGTGGCTGTGTAATTGTTCATACTGCAAGTCCCTACTGATGGACATTTGGGTTGACTTTCATCATTTTTTGCTTTATAAATAATGCCATGTATTTTTGTGTGTGTATATATGTGTGTGTGTTTAAAACCAGAGTAATGTTGGAATAAAGTAGGTTTATTAGTTCACAGAGTAAATGCATGTATATTTTTCTCCAACATTTTATAATGAAATTTCAAACGTGGTAAATTGAAAGACTTTTTACAATCAATACCTTACAGCAAACACCTAGATACTACCTAATGGTAGCATCCATTTACTTGCTTTCATCCATCCCTTCTAACTCTATGTTAACCTATTTTATTTTTGATGGATTTCAGAGTAAATTGCAGATATCTGAATTCTCTCTAAATACTTCAGCACACCTATTACTGAGAGTTTAATATTTGTACAGATTTTTTTCTTTTGGTATAAAATTTGTGTACAATGAAATATGAAAATTTTAAGTATACATTTGACTTTGATGACTGTGTATATCTCAGTAATCTAAAGCCCTAATGAGATGTGGAATACTAATCAGCCCAGCAAGTTCTCTTACTCCTCTTCTTAGTTAATCCATGACGCTGCATTTTTATAGGTAATCACTGTTCTTGTCGTCCTTTGTTTGACATTGATTTACAAGGGATTTTGCATGTGTTTTAAAGTAATGTGTTGAATTCATTTCCTAAGGGACAATAGAGAAAAATTCTTTTTTTAGTGTATGTGTGTAGGAAATTTGCTTGAGAGATGTGCCACTATTAAAACTTGTTTCCTTTTTGGTCTGGATTTCAGTTACCTACATGACATGTTCTAATGTTTTTCTTTTCCTTAATTCCACAAGCACCCCTGCCACTTTGGAACAGAACTACATATTCTGTGAGCTGCAGCAAAAAGTAAGTGTGCTGTATTCCTTTTTGAGAAGCCATCTGAAGAAGAAGAGCATTGTATTTTTTTCCAGTTGCAAAGAGGTATTGGCTGTTTATTTTGCTTTCTGAATGTATGTTGAATGTCCCTTTTGAAATGGCAAATCAATTAGACAAATTATTATATTGTACGAGAAGTACAGTGCTAGGTGTGGTAAGGGATCTTTAGTGTCCTTATTGTAAAGGAATCCGTGGTTGAGACTTTCAACTCCACAAAGGCAGAAACTGTGTCTTTTCTTAGGTATTATGTTAAGTGCTAACAATACTGGAAATGTAGTCCTCAATAAATATTAGTAGAATGAATAATTGTTAGCCAAGCTAAGTAGAGATCTTTATAATCTGATACCTCCTTTACCCTCCAAGAATATGGGAATGAGTATACCGTTTATTTCCATGCCGTATATCTTTGTTTATGCTGATCTGTCTGGAATGCCCTCCCCGCCTCCCTTCACCTAAATCTGGGGAAATACTTAATTTGAGGCTAAGTTCAAATGTTATTCCTGAAAGTCCCTTTCTGACACTCCCTTTTTAAAGAATCAGTTGTTCCCTCCCCTAACCTTCTGAAGTGTTTTGTTTACATCTTAGTTAATAAACACTTCTTGGAACAATAGCCCTGTGCCTGTGAATAAAGAATAAGGATTTCAGAGATGTCTAAGAGAACTTTGTCTCCTCTCTTAAGGAGAAGGGACTACTGTCTTTGTGCATGTGTGCGTGCTTGTGCCTCTTCTCCTGTACTATATTTCAGATTCCCGATGACTTATAGGGAATGTAGTAGATCAATTCTAGATTTACAGCTTTTGCAATAACTTCCCATGATAAATATGTAGATGAGTTTCTCTCTAGCTTATGGGAAGTTAAGTGGTGATCTGATGCTGTTGTCTACTGAAACTTATTTTACCATGTAAAGAATGACTTTAGCCTTGATGCGGTGGCTCACGCCTGTAATCTCAGCACTTTAAGAGGCTGAGGTGGGAGGATTGCTTGAGTCTAGAAGTTCAAGACCAGCCTGGGCAAGATGGCGACACCCTGTCTTAAAAAAAAAAACAAAAAACAACTTCAGTTTTTCAAGGACCTATTTTAGATTTTCAAAGCTTCCCATCTCCTGGGAGCATTCCTCAAGGCAACTTGGAAGTGTATCCTGAGCAGTAACCAACAACAAAACAATAAACTTCTCATCTCCTAAAGAAGAGTTAGTTGGTTTTTGTGTCTAGGTACTAGGAAATGATTCTGAAAGTTCTATTTAAAGTTCTGTTTAAACTTTCTACTCTTTAGAGTAGGAGATGGCATCAAAGGTGGCCTTGATGTAGTTAACCAGGGTGGCAATGCAGCCCCTGTTCAAGGTATAGCAATTGTCAATACCCACCATCAGCAGCAGCTTCTTGGGTATGGGGCCGAAATGATGCCAGTGCCTCCTCAGGTGGAGATAAGTCTCACCAGCACAGAGAGGGTCTGTCAACCTGCAAGGGCTGGTGAGCTTGCCGATCTTGTTCCCCCAGTAGCCTCTTGGCACAAGGACAATAGAGAGCTTGGCCAGGATAATGGCCCCTCGAATGGCAGTGGCTACCTCCTTGGAGCACCTGATACCCATACCAGTGTGGCCATTGTAGTCCCCAATGGCAACATGCCTTGAACCCAGTGCGTTGGCCAGTGTGGGCCGCTTTTCTGCCATGTAATCTTTGAAACCTCATTCTTGAGAGAGCCCCCAGGAAAATGTCAATGACCTCAGACTCCTTGATGGGCAGGAGAAGAGATAGATCTCCTCTAGGGACTTGGTCTTCATGTCCTTGACCAGGCAGCACAGCTTTGTGACTGGCATCCCCTCCTTGGCTTTGCCTCAGTGGCCTTGGTTGCAGGTGCTATTCCTGAAGCCTCCGCCGAAGCCTCGGTGGTTTCCCATTCTTTGTCCTGTAGACCTTTCTGCTGCACCAGCATCATCTGCCATTTGATGTTTTATTGGAGAAGCTGTTTTTACATCTTTACAAAAGAAAGGCCTAAGTCCAGCTATCTCTAATCCTTGCCTGATATATTGTCCCAGAATCAGAACCTCCCTGGCAGTAGCAAATTGCATTTGAGAAAGTGAATGGCTAGTGATTGGGTAACAAGCAATTCACTTGGTTTCCCATTTACTTTCAGCAAAATTGAAAAGAGACTTTAATGGAGTCTTTCTCTTTAATTGAGCAAATGGATCACCAAAAATTATTTGGAATAATCCGTTATGAGTTTTGGCCTATTTTATAGGAGCTCAGAATTAAACTTCCTTTGAGTTTGTTTTATTTATGTGAACAGATTTTAACCCCCATGTTAGAGAAAATAAAATAATGCTGAACTCTTTTCAGTCTAGCAATCCATGGTATCCATTTATGGGTACAAAAAGAGAACCAAAACAACTCTATATAGTCTCACACATTGAGATATATTTACAAGTTTTTATTTATGTCTAACAGTTTTTTAAATCAAATCCCAATGTATTTCTTGGTTTGATCAGTTCTGTATTACTAATTATTTTAATAATTGCTGAGTCTGAGAGGAAAGTTCAGTCAGCCTATGGCCACAGGAAATTACAATAAGTTTTTTCTTTTGTAGAAAATGAGTTATGATAACCTGATCAATAAAAGGCTTTCAAGCTTCAAACTTAAGATGCAATTCTGTGACGTTAGGAAATAGAAATGTGAATTAAAGGAGGGAAGGAAATTAAATTGCTTACGATTAAAGAGAAGTTTCTTCACTTTTTTTACTTGGTTGGAATTGGGTATCACATTGCTCTGCTGTTGAGACTCTGTGGGATACGTTGATAAGAGAAAAGTGTTTATTTTAAAACATCAGTATTTACCAGAAATTATATTCTTTGCTATGATTGAAATTTTGAAAGACTTCAGATACCAACACAAAAATACAAGAAGAGCATTTTTTTTTTTTAAATCAAAGGAAATACGTGAGCAAAAACCTTTGAAGACCGCAACTCTGAACTACATTTCTCTTTCTCTGCTCTATATTTAAACATTTTTTTAATTGGTAAAATTCGTGCTGCTTAATACATTTTTGCTGTCCATCTTCTAAGCTTTATTGTAAGCAAACTTATTCTTCTGCTAATGCCCCAGGTCCAATATCTGTACCGAGTGTTTTGCCGGCTGCGTCCTGGTGTTTCTATCCTTGCCCTCCATGGTCGACAGCAGCAAATGAGAAGAATGGAAGTCTATAATGAGTTTGTCCGTAAGAGAGCTGCAGTACTCTTTGCTACTGATATTGCAGCCAGGGGGCTGGGTAAGAAAACTTCCTATCATGAAATTTCTGTGATCATGGGAAATGTAATTTGCTCATAAAGTATATTTTGGGAAATCTGATAGACTCAAATACTTGGGTTTCTTTACTTATTTTGTAAGAGAAAAGTAAGCAGTAAATTGGTAGCAGTTGACTAACATTAAGGATGTATCAGTGAAAATTTCCATAGTATTTGCATCTTTTTTACTATTTCATGATAATCACGCCATAGAATCCTGAGGAACCTACAAAATCAAAGGGGGGTTAAAAGTTTAAAGATAGGAAAACAATTCCCATTTCTTTGAAAATTGGAAACTTGTTTATAGATACTGAACTCATTTAACAAATCAGTGAAGTCCATGTTTTCATCATTCTAATTTTTATCTGATAAATAACTACATGTAACGTATTTAAATTTATTTTCAAAAAGCTACTTTGTTGATTATACAACTCCTGGCTTTGTGGGAATGGGATGGGGATGGACGTAACTAGAGAGGAAAACTAGACATAGGAACAAAGGGTGAGAATAAATAGGTGATAATTTGAATCCTTCACTTAATTTTATTGTATTTTTTTTGTTTTTTTCTTTTTTTTAAAAAATTTTATTATTATACTTTAAGTTTTAGGCATGTGCACAACGTGCAGGTTTGTTACATATGTATATATGTGCCATGTTGGTGTGCTGCACCCATTAACTCATCATTTAGCATCAGGTATATATAGCAAATCTGAAGCATACGCAAAAGCTGAATATGTTTAATCTACCCTCATATGCCCAGCTTTAACAATTATCTTTTTCATAATCCTCCTCCTGTCCCTCTTGGAGTACTCTAAAGCATATCTCAGATGCCATATTTATTAGTTTAGGCTGGAGTACAGTAGCATGATCATAGCTCACTGCAGCCTCGATCTACCAGGCTCAAGTGATACTCCCACCTCAGCTTCCCCAGCAGCTGGGACTACAGGCATGCACCACCATGCCTGACTAGTTTTTATTTTACTTTATTTTTTATTATACTTTAAGTTCTGGGGTACATGTACAGAATGTGCAGGTTTGTTACATAGGTATACATGTGCCATGGTGGTTTGCTGCATCCATCAACCCGTCATCTACATTAGGTATTTCTCCTAATGCTATCCCTCCCCTAGTCCCCCACCTCCAGACAGGCACCAGTGTGTGATGTTCCTCTCCCTGTGTCCATTCTTCAACTCCCACTTATGAGTGAGAACATGCAGTGTTTGGGTTTCTCTTCCTGTTAGTTTGCTGAGAATGATGGTTTCCAGCTTTGTCCACGTCCCCATTAGAAGTGGTGCTTTCAGGTTATTAAATATTAGGGTATTTCACTGTTTGTCCGACCCAAAGCAATCTGTCTCTTCCGTGTCAGATACGAAGTAATCTTCATATTCAAACAGTCATTAATTTTAGTTCATTTTGTCAAGAGAAATGTTTACTATCTCTTGGTTCATGCAATTAATTTTATTTTTAATAGAGTTCATAGATGATATCCATCAGTTTGATGTGATGAAAAGTCCTGGCAAGCAATATTTTAAGATAAAAATAGTGCAGCAGGGCAGATTCTTGCAACCAGTTTCTTAACTTCACATCCCTTCTCTGTAGATTTCCCAGCCGTGAATTGGGTTCTTCAGTTTGATTGTCCTGAGGATGCCAACACATATATTCACAGAGCAGGTAGAACTGCCAGGTAAGTGTACTCACTAATTTCTTTTCTTTTGCTGCTATCTAAATAACAAAGCATGCTTTCCCAACTGCAGATTAACAAAGAAAGGAATTCAGGTAAGTGAGTGCTGGTTTGGCATTTTGTGGTATGAGTTGACATCTACTGTAAATCATTATGGCTAAGACTTGATTAGTGCTGCAAAAAATCCATAAAAATCTTATTTTAGTTTGTTTAAACTTTCTTGTACTTTACTTTTCAGCAAAACTGCTCACCGAAAGTCATCTCATTGAATCCTAATGACCTGTCAGGTGTAGGACTGCAGTAGTCCTCACTTATCCTCAGGGGTTATGTTCCAAAGTTCCAGTGGATGCCTGAAATCTCAGTACCAAACCCAACATATGCTATGTTTTTTCAATCTAGTAACTGAGACAGCTAAGTAACAAGCGGGTGGGGTCTTAAGCGTGCATATGCTGGACAAAGGGATGATTCACATCGTGGGCAGGACACAGTGGGATGGTGTGACATTTTATCAGGCTACTCAGAAGGGTGAGCAGTTTAAAACTTATGAATTGTTTATTTCTGGAATTTTCCATTTAATATATTTAATATTTTTTGGGCCTTGGTTGACTGGGGGTAACTGAAACCACAGCAAAACCACAGAGAGAGAGGGAGGACTACTTACTGTATTATTAAATCCCTATTTTCAGATGAGGAAACTGAATCTTTGAGCAGTTAAACAATTGGTTCAAAGATCCACAGAGTGAGGATTTGAACCCAGGCAGTCTGGCTTATCTAGTCTAGATCTTGTGCTCTTACCTTCTAAAGTATAGGCAAATAAGAGGCTAAGTGATTTGGAATCATAAATATCTCTTTTTCCTTTCTTTCTAGTTCGGGAAATAGAGACATTGTTGAAGACCACCCCCTATCTCTCCTTCTTCCTATACTCCCCACTTCCTCCCAAAAGTATCCTATGTTTGCTCAAGAGGTATGAGGAACTGTCTAGAAAAGAATGTAGTAGGCTGGGCACGGTGGCTCATGCCTGTGATCCCAGACCTTTAGGAGGCCGAGGTGGGCGGATCACGAGGTCAGGAGTTCAAGACCAGCCTGAGCAACATGGTGAAACCCTGTCTCTACTAAAAATACAAAAAAATCAGCCAGGAGTGGTGGTGCGCGCCTGTAGTCCCAGCTCCTCGGGAGGCTGAGGCAGGAGAATCACTTGAACCTGGGAGGCGGAGGTTGCAGTGAGCCGAGATCGCACCACGGCATTCCAGCCTGGGCGACAGAGTGATGCTCTGTCTCAAAAACAACAAAACAAAACAAATAAAAAAAAAATAGTAAAGTCAGTCATTTGGAATTCAGTGGCATAGAAAGATATCTGAATGAATCAAAAAGGATTACACAATCTGTCATTGCTATTGAGCTGTTGCAGCGAAGCTGGGAGGTATACATTCTTGGTGGAATTGTAAATGATTAACATTTTTCTGGATAGCATATGGTAATACTTATTAACAACCTTAGAGTTCTTCTTTTTGTCTTAGTAATTCCACATCCAGAAATGGATCTTAAGAAAATAGAGAGATGAATAAAGTTTCAATATACATTTGTCTTGCTGATGTTTGTAGTGTTTAAGAATTGGAATTTACTTTATTATGATCTTTAGATTATGATTAATTATGGTTAGCCACAGGTGGACTATTTCTTCAGTTTTAACATTTTTTGTTCTGTTTTCTTTCTCATTAAAACTGGACGATTGGGTATTTATCATATGGATTCCAGGATTGGTCTAACTGGACCAATGGTTGCTTCCAATTTCAAGCCACAAACTCTTCTCAAAACTTTCCCAGGGATGTCAGGATCTTTAGGCCCGAGGACAGACTGTCCTGTTTGGCAGGCTTGCTTTACCACCTGCCCTGTGTCCACTTCAGCAAGTAGCCCCAAGTATGAAAGTGTACCGTATCTCTTGCTTACCTAGGAAGTCCCCTTGGAGTTTAGTTCTTTTAGATTTCTATGCATTTATATTTTTTGGGTAGCTTTGAAGAAAATTTTTTTGTTTTTGTTTTTATGTGGTCACTTTTTGTTTCAGCTGAAGTGAAGGTTTTTTATGTCTTTTTATAGCCTAGCAAGAAATAGATCTTTTTAAAATTCTATTTAATTTTCATAAGATGTTTGAATGTTTGAGTGTTTAAGTGTTTTTTTTTTTTTTTTTGATTGATTCATGTTTATCCTGTGGGCCATCTTTAAACATGGTTTATAATAAAAATGCACTCAAATTAAATGTGCTTCTTTTGACCAGCATGAAAGAAGGGAGAGAACAGTATAATAATGAAATACTATTTAAAAATAGGATTTATGAATTAGTGGGTTCAAAAATAAGTCTTTTAATTGCAATTAATGATGTAGTTTTAAACAAGCAATGCAGTTAGGATTAGGTTTTGTATATATGATACTGTACATTTAGACAAACTTGTTTTTAGAACTTTCTTTCTTCGTGGAACTGAGTAAAATGGGACATGGGTAGAATAGTTGCCCGTTCTCCATTTTTATGAGGGGGTAGATGGTGCCTCATTGGTCTTTAATGTATTGAGTACATGGTTTTTGTTTTGTTTTGTTTTGTTTGAGACAGAGTGTCGCTCTGTCACCCAGGCTGGAGTGCAGTGGCACGATCTCAGCTCACTGCAACCTCCGCCTCCTGGGTTCAAGCGATTCTCTGCCTCAGCCTCCCAAGTAGCTGGGACTATAGGCGCATGCCACCACACCTGCCTAATTTTTGTATTTTTAGCAGAGATGGGGTTTCACCATGTTGGCCAGGTTGGTCTTGACCTCCTGACCTCAAGTGATCCGCCCATCTCAGCCTCCCAAAGTGTTGGGATTACAGGCGTGAGCCACTGTGCCTGGCGAGTACCTGTTTTGATTGTCATTCATAGTGAGTATTTTGGGAAGTCATCAGTGGTGGTTGGTGGAATTACCTTCTCCACTGTGTAATTCTCCTCAGTAAATGTGTAGTTGTGTAAATTTTTACATGTACCTGTGCACATATCTGCATTCTGTGCTCCTGTGGGCCTCTGGATAGGCAAGGTTGGATATGGTATCTCATAAGTGCATTGGGCCAGGGGTGTAGGCACTTTTTATTTTTATTTTTTCTTTTCCTTTTCGATATCTTTAATATAGTGTATTCTTTAATGTGATTATTTTGATATGTATTACATTCTTTTTAGATGTGCCAGTGGTATTGATGGGGACAGGGCAGACTAATTCCTAAATAGAATACATTTAGCAGCAAAATTCTCCCTATATGAGGATTATTGGACATGTCAATATAAATCAGGAAAAGATTCTAGAGGGGGGAATATTTCAAGGTTCTTGGTTCCTAGAGAAGTTGTTGAAAATTTTATGTAGTTGAACATGCCGTGGTGAACATTAAATTGGGTCTTAATGACTGAGGAGATGAAGAGGAGTTAGAACAACATCACAGTATTGTGTCTGAAGAGAGAGAATACTAATCTGAAAAGAATGTTTTAAGGTAATTTTTAATGTGGTCGTTAACTTTTAAAGCACAAGCCTGTTTGACCTTTTGTAACCAATTAAAATATTTTTACTCGACTATTTTAGATGTATAGTATGTGGAAAGGTTTAGCATATATAATGCTTTTTTCTTTTCTGGCACTTTAAAACTTGCCAATAATGGGCTTAAAGATAATTAGAAAGTTTTGTGGGCCATGAGACTGAATAATTGAATTGAATATGGCTAAATTAAAATTGGAATCTAATTAAAATCCTGTGTATTTGGCTGTAATTAAGACCAAGTTGCCAGATAGTGTTTGCTTTTGGAATTGAACTATAATATATTGATATAGGAAAACAAATTCATTAGCAAAATAGCTAAGATTTGGGGAATCTTTTTTTCTTTCTTTCCATATTTTAGCTAAAAAGTGATTTGGGTACTTTTGCCTTGAAGTACCTTATTCTGTATTAATTAATTTTACCTTTCTAAATTCCTTTTGATCTTTAGCAGTTGAGAAATTTACGTGTATTTTCCTTAACCATCACACCCCTTTTAACAAAATGATCTCCTTTAGAGATAAGTGAGGCCAGGTATATGAATATAGTTTTATAATGCTGTATCCTGTGATACATTCTGCCACTTTAAAAAGCAGTTCTCTTTAGGGCTTATAGTTCTTTTGGTACAAAACCAACCTCTTCCAGTTTTTATAAAAATGTCCAGTTGAAAGTAGAAAATATCTGGGAATGGAAAATAGACATCAGATATTCTCAACTTTAAAAAATGTTTTTATTTGGGGAGGGTGGGGGAAGGTTGTGGGTAGAAGATGGGCATTTATATATAACTATTTTTTTTCCCCAGAATAGTGGAAGATAAAATAATTTCAGCAATATTCTAATTTAGCCTTATTTGCCTGGCTACATTTTGTGGCGCTCAGAAATTTTGTAACATAAGGAGCAGAATGTGATTCCACTAGGGGACAGCAGAGGCCAAACTTTAGCATTGCACACTCACTGGCAGCAGCTTAGATCTTAGAAAAGAGGAAGATGGCCACTAGTTAAAATCTGTAATAACTTGTGAAGAGTTCATGGCTGGTTGTGGGAGAATACTGGTACTTTATGGAATAGCTAATGATAATTTTTTAATAGCGTCTTTAATTGGTTTGTGAATTGAAATAATAAAAGTAAAAAGACAGTTTTCATGAGCATTAACTTTCCAAGGCTTACCATGTGTACCTTAGATATAAGATAGGAGCAGTCTTTGTTAGTGAAAATGATTTCTTTCATTCCTTCAGCTTACATTTGTGAAGGTCTGCAGTGTGCTCCTCGTAGATAGTGGCTGATGCTTCTTTGCATGACCTTCTGCCTTTGTTGGTATCTATGAATTAAAGGTTGCATAAAAGGTCACAGCAAATTTATTTTGCATCTTGAAGCAGTGAGGAGCTGGGGGAGAGTATAGCCAGTATGGCTGTAGGAGTAGATAAGGGGGGCTGATATTTCTTAGGAGTCTATTTCCCAGGCACCCTTGGGAATATTTCTTAGGAGTCTATTTCCCAGGCACCTCTTGGGAATAGGGGTGCCCCCATTTTATTCTCCTGTCTAGTCAATACAGCAGGCAGAGTGTTCCTTCTAAAACGTAAGTTGGATTATGTCACTCCTCTGATGTCATACCATTTCACTGAGAGTGAAAGCCAATGACCCCCTGGGCCTAAACTATTCTTCCCTTTTCCCCAAGTTTCCTAGTATTCTCCCCTTGTTCTCTATTCTCCATACCGATCTTCCTGTTTCTTGTACATTCCAGGCATGCTTTTGCCCGTAGGGACTTTATACTGGTGCTGTCTCTTTTCTCCCGAATGCATTTTCCTCAAGTATCCACGTGGCTGTGTTCCTCACCCTCCCCAACCACTCCTTTTCACCTTGCTCGACATTGCTTTTTCCAAAGTCCTTTATCACCTTCAAATATACTATTTACTTAGTATATTTTTACATTGCTTTTCACCTTGATTGTAAGTTCCATAAAGGCAGCAATGTTTGTCTAGTATATTGATGTACCCTAAGTACTTAGAACAGGACCTGACATGTAGTAGACATTTGAGATAGTGATTCAGACTCATGAATCAGATCTTACCTAATATGTTAATTATCCTAATATGTTAATTATTTATTGTTGTGTAACAAATTGACCCATGGCTTGGTGGCTTAAAGCAATAGCCATTTATTATCGCAATAACCATTTATCTTGTAGCTTCTGTGGGTCAGGTACCGAGTGTGGTTCATCTGGGTCCTCTGGCTCTCAGTCTATCACAAGGCTGTAATGAAGGTGTCAGATGGTACTTTAAGGTTCAACTAGGGTTGCATTCATTCTCAGATTTATTCACATAGTTGTTTCCAGATTCATTTCCTCCTTGGCTGTTGGTCAGAGGTGTCTCTCAGTTCCTTTTCATGTGGTCTTCTTCACAGGGTAGCCACAACGTGGTAACTGACCTCATCAGAGAGGGCAAATGACGGCTGAGGGAGAGAAAGATGAAGCAGTAATGTCTTTCATGACCTAGACTTGGAAGTCATAGTCCATCTTTCCTGTAACATCCTGGGGTTGCATGTCAGTTCTATTCCTTGTAGGGGGACTACACAAGGGTGTCAATACCAGGAAGTGCAGATTATTGGGAGTTGTTTTATAAGCTGCCTACCACACCCAACATCAAATTTTACCATTGATTTCAAGGATAAAAGCAATCCTGAGGTAGATGTGAAACAGGAAGAGGTGTGGGAATCTCCACTATAGCTCCCTGGTTATTTTCTTGCCAAATTAGGGCATACTCTGGCCCAGGTTAACATAGAAGACTCTAAATAATGTGTGGCTTAGATGGACACTTGCATAGATGGACTATTTGTATACTCGATTACAAAGCCCACCAGAGAAACATACTTTCAAATCCATAAATTGTGAACAACCACGGTACATCCTATTAAAAGCCTCTCATAGGTGAGGACTCTCACCTAGCAAATACCATGTTTGTTTCACTGGAGATCTGTCATTAATATATTTTCTAGGAGATTTGACCATATCACTTTTATTGGGGTAGAGGGAGCACAGGGCATCCTCTTCCCTACCTCCCACCCCTGTACCACACAGAGAATGAATGGACTGTGGTTTAGCCTTTTGCTTCCCAAACTCAATAAATATTTGTATGAATAAACTCATTTAGCCCATAGAACAACTCATGAAAGAGGTTCTCGTATTAGGAAACTCTTTCTCAGAGACTTTGAGGTAGATTATGTCTACGATTTCTCAGTTTAGTAAGTACCAGGCCTGGGATTTATGCTTAGGTCTTTCTGACTCTGGAACTCATTCTTGCCAGTGTACCCTGATCCAGCTGTTTACATCTAATGGATTACATCTAATAGAGCAGCCCTGCAGCTCCCGTGCAGGGCTTCTAGAATGCATGAGAACCAGTTACTGGGAGAAGAAAGGTAGATGTCTTTAAATTTGTTGACATTTGTGGTCATGAAGACGAACTAAGACTATGTGCATTTTCTTTCTTTGGACTCTGAGAGATAGACATCCTGTAATTGTTCCATCACTGCCTTTAGAAAGTCAGGAATCTTAGGTTTGAATTTGACTCTGTCACCTAATGACCATGTACCCTTGGACAAGTCTTTAACTTCTCTAAGTCTCAGTTTCTTCTCTGGTAAAATGGGGTTAATTGTATCTAACTGTTATTTCCTGGAAGTATAATTTTAGGTAGTATCAGTACCACTTTGATTTGCGGTTTCTTTTTATTCTTAATCTGTTACAATTTAGCCTTTTTTTTTTTAAATTCTTTTCAGGGGACAAAGTTGATAGAATTTAATGATTTCTACCCTTTCTCTGTGAACCCCATAAATTGTTGTTCTTAATCAGTCCTAGAAGCTTTCCATGCAATATGTATTAGCCAGCTTGGTTTCTCTCTAATTACTTATGGTGAACTTCATTTGTCACTGTTGGGCCTGACATGGTATACCTGTTTGTTATTTGAGATCTTAAGGTGCAGATGACTTTCTTTTCCCCAGAATATTTCCAAACCTGTTCTTTTTTCCTTTTTTAAATCTAGTATAGAATCTTCAGACATTCTATAGTCAGAGATACCCTTTTTCCTGGAATAAGCTCTCCTTTGTACCATGTTGTGCAGGAGGAACAGAACAGTTGGACTCAGATCCCTTATGGCTGTCTTTCTGCATCTGCATAACAGACTGCACTGTTCTCCCCCAGTGATATGAAATCTTGGGGATGGTTGTCACAGGTAAGGCTGAGGTATAGGGAGAATAGAAGGAGATACAGGGCAGGAAAAAGAGAGGACTGTGCAATAGTTGAGTGTAACCAACAAATGTCTCCCTTTCTCCACTTCTTGATTATTGTATTGTGAGCAGTGACTAGCATATCACTAGTCAGAGTTGTAGAGTTTTAGATCCTAGAGGGACATAAATCAGTCAATTGTATAATGTAGAAATAAGAAAATGTAGTAAATAGTGGTTTATTTTACCTAAAGTTATACAGCTAACAGCTGTACAACTAGACTAGACTAGAACCCAGTTCTTTTGACTCTAAATCTGGTGTTTTTTCTTTCTTCTTCTTCTTTTTTTTTTGTGACGGAGTCTCTGTGACTCTGTCGCCCAGACTGGAGTGCAGTGGCGTGATCTCGGCTCACTGCAACCTCTGCCTCCCGGCTTCAAGTGATTCTTTTGTCTCAGCCTCCCGAGTAGCTGGAACTACAGGGTGTGCCACCACACCTGGCTAATTTTTGTACTTTTAGTAGAGATGGGGTTTTACCATGTTGGCCAGGCTGGTCTCAAACTCCTGACCTCAGGTGATCCACCCGCCTAGCATCCCAAAGTGCTGGGGTTACAGGCGTGAGCCACTGCGCCTGGCCAAGTTTGGAGACATCATGTTGTACATGATAAATACAATTTATCAATTTGAAATAAATATGTTTTGAAAACAATTCTGTCTAAATAGAGTTTTAAAGTGTAGATCTTTTTTTTTTTTTTTTGAGTTGGAGTCTCACTCTGTCTCCAGGCTGGAGTGCAGTGGCACGATCTCTGCTCACTGCAACCTCTGCCTCCTAGGTGCAAACAATTCTCCTGCCTCAGCCTCTCGAGTAGCTGGGACTACAGGCGCGTGCCACCACTCCCAGCTAATTTTTGTATTTTTAGTAGAGTTGGGTTTTCACCACGTTGGCCAGGATGGTCTCGATCTCTTGACCTCATGATCCACCTGCCTCGGCCTCCCAGAGTGCTGGGATTACAGGCATGAGCCACCGCGCTTGGCCTAAAGTCTAGATCTTTTGAAGAACATTTATTTCTTATATGTTTAGCCTTGGGCCTTGAATATTGCTTTTGAAATCTAAAAGCTCGCTCATGGGTAAATAGACTTTATTCTTGCAAGCGTTTTTTAAAAAAGTGAAATGTTCTTATGCCTTCTTTTGAAAAGTGCTTTTATTCTAGAATAAAAGCTTACTGGGAGACTTTTGGTATTAGCGTGTGGGAGATAACTTGTGGTTTATGTTTTAGGGAAAAGATGTGTATAATGTAAAATAGGTAAAATGGCCAATGATCTTTTCAATGGGTGCTTGCCTTATGGATTTGACTTTGGGTATTTTCCATTTTCCATTGGGAGTCTTTTTCTTCTAAAATTCCACTGTTGCTATTTGTCTTAAACTTGTGTAGCCTTCTATATATATTCTGTTAGCTGTGGCATTAAAAGGTTTGATCATGGGCCCTTTGTGACTTTAGTCCTGACCCATCCTCCCAGGTGCTCCCTGGGAATGAGTAGATGAGATGGACAGAGGTGTGACTAGCCTTGTTATTCCTTTCTAGGAGTCAGCTGGAACATGAGAGAACATTGAGTGAATGCCTTTTTGGTCTCCTAGATTCTCTTACCTCTTTGCCACAGTTCTTGCCCTGTGTAGATTTGTGGGCCTGTTTATTTCATCTTGCCATCTCTGAACTTGAATATAGAGTATTAAAAGGATTGACTGTTGCCTAGCCCTCAGTCCACTGTTCTCCTTCCTAATGTTTCCAAACAGAATAAGCCTTTCTACTTCTGAAGGTAATTCGCTTAACCTCAAGAGTCTGGTTGCCTCAAGGACATTTTGGAAGTGTGCTGCTTAGGAGTCAGCATTAACTGATTCCTGCCCTTTTTGGACCTGTAATCTTTCTTTGGTGGAGTCTGGGAGTTTCAGAAGTTACGACATCTCTCCATTATCTTGTCTGCTCAGTGTGTCACCTCACTGCTTCATGTGCTAGTAAATGCTGCCTTCATACATGGTTTGGTCCCATACTGCTTAGGGGTCTGCTTTAAATTCATAATTTTTTTAGTGAATGAAGATGAAGAACTTTGAGTCATATTATTTTGTGTTAAAATACTATGAGGAAGGTATTTGGTACTAGTCTTTCAGTTCTAAAACAGATAATTGGTGAAAGTAGTAAATTGTATGTTCAGCCTCACTCTGTCCCCTCTGTTGACTAGAAAAAGCAAGTAGGTGTGAAGAAGATGAAAGTATCCACTGGACTCTCAAATGGTGCCTTATCCCATGGAAAACTTGACTACCCCATCTATATCCCTTCCCCTAATGTCAGACTAATTCCTAATTATTCTTTAGGTCTCAGTTTAGATGTTGGTTTCTCCAGGCAGTGCCACCTCTCAGTTTGTCAAAGCCAGTTTTTCCTTCCAGCATTTGATGATAAAATTCTACTTACATATTGGTGGTATTCAGTCTCTGTATGCAGAGACATTCTGGGAGCCTCTAAAAGCAGGCTCTAATGTACCTTTCTAGCAATCTTTGCTGCTGTTTGTGTACCCTGGCTTCAGTGGAATTTCTCTTTTTCTTATTCACTCTTTCACACATTTTCCTTGTATTTTCTGGCTTCCACTCCCTTGTTCATGCCATTCTCCTCCTTTGTAGTACCTTATTCTCTTCACTCCTTTAGATGCTAATGACTTCTGGCTGCATGGATGGTTTAGTCCAATACTGCCTAGGGGGACAGCTTTAAACTTGTATTTCTTTTCCATCTTCAAGGCCCACCTGAAATTTCATTTCATATTCTATGACGTATTTTTGTTTTTCTCTGGCTAACCCCGAGTGGCCTCTTTTCCTTTCTGAGTTGGTGTTTATTGCCCATGGTTATCCTTTAGCACCTACTTATTTACTGTTTTGTGACTGTTCTCTTGACTCTTTCGCTTGTATGTTTGTTTTTTCTAGTTAACAGGAACATTAGATCACTGGAGACAGGGATTTTCATCTTCTGTTTCTTTATGTTTTTACAGTTTATGCCCACTCACCACAAAGTTTCTCAGTAAAAAGTTAATTTGCTTCTCTCATTTTATAGTATGAATCCTGGTGAGAGTGCTTCGAGATTTTTTCTTTTGTTTATTTAAAATATTTCTCCAAGTATCCAATTGTGTTCTCTGTTTTACTGCTTGTATGTAATGGCTGACATTAAGGTATTGGGAAAATCTGTGTGCAAGTAGCACAAGAAGCTTAGTAACTACAGGATGTCTTGTGGCCCATCTCAGTACAAATTTCTGAAGATGCAGCATGAAATAAGATTTTACTAGGTGAGGGAAGAGAAGTAACATGGATTGGAGGCAAGTGTTCTACTTTAACAGATCTATTTCTTTCTTTCTTTCTATTTATTTATTTATTTATTTATTTATTTATTTTTTGAGATAGAATCTTGCTCTGTTGCCCAGGCTGGAGTGCAGTGGCATGATCTCAGCTCACTGCAACCTCCATCTCCTGGGTTCAAGCAATTCTCCTACCTCAGCTTCCCTAGTAGCTGGGATTACAGGCACCCGCCACCACGCCCGGCTAAGTTTTGCATTTTTAGTAGAGATGGGGTTTCACCACGTTGGCCACGCTGATCTCAAACTCCTGACCTCGGGTTATCTACCTGCCTTGGCCTCCCAAAGTGCTGGAATTACATGCATGAGCCACCGCGCCCAGCCAAACAGATCTATTTCTTATAACTAATGCTTCAGAACAATTTTACTTCCAAGGTATAAATACAGTCCCCAGGAAGAGGAATTGATTTTTTTTAAAAAGTATATATTGGTTGCTGTATCTATTTAAAGATTAACTTTATTATGATCCTCTAGTGGCTTGAGTGAGAAATTGTCTCCTTGTTATATGGGTAGAGAGCTATTTAAGAAAATCTCTTTAATTGATTTCTTTCTTAGAATTTAGATCATCTTCTGTGGAACAGCCTTAAAGTCACTAGGAATGATAACTAGTGATGAAAATGATATGAGGTGTTCAGAGCCCTAGTTTTCTGGTATCAGAGATTAAAAGCCAGTCTCTGACATTTAATGGTTAGATGAACTGGTTTCCATGTTTACCTATTCATCACACTGTTAAAATGTAAAATGCAGATTGCATTGATGTGTTAAAGATTTTGTTTCTTTTTGTTTAGGTACAAAGAGGATGGTGAAGCTTTATTAATTTTGCTTCCCTCAGAAAAAGCTATGGTGCAGCAGCTTCTTCAGAAGAAAGTACCTGTGAAAGAAATCAAGTAAGAGCTACTTGTTGTCTTTATGTTTTTAGGAAAATGAGGGCATGAAATTGTTTGCTAATTATGTGCACCTAATTTGCTCCTTCCCCTAATTTATTCAACTGCCTGTTTTGACTTTTATAAAAAGGCTCTTTTTAGAACAGTTTTAGGTTCACAGGAAAATTGAGAGGAAGATAGAGTTCTCATATACCCCATTCCCCAAACATGCACAGTCTCTGCCATTATCAACATCCCCCACCAGAGTACATCTGCTACAATCGATGAACCTACGTTGATGTTTTTCACCAAAGTCCATAGTTTACACTAGGGTTCATTCTTGGTGGTATCCGTTCTGTGTGCTTGCACAAATGTGGAATGATGCATATCTACCATTTTAATATCACATGGCATTTTCACTGCTCTAAACATCCTGTGCTCTGCCTATTTATTCCTCTCCCCTCCCCCGAACCTCTGACAACTACTGATCTTTTTACTGTCTCCATAGTTTTCTTTCCAGAATTTCATACATTATAGTTGGAATTATACAGTACCTAGCCTTTTCATATTGGCTTCTTTCACTTAGTAGTGTGCATTTAAGGTTCCTCCATGTCTTTTCATGGCTTCATAGTACATTTCCTTTTAGTACTGAATAACATTTCATTGTCTGGATGCAACAGTTTTTGTTCACCTACTGAAGGAGATTTTTTTGTTTGTTTTCTTTTGACCTTGTTTATATAACCAACCATAGCCTGGTTATAAAAAGGACAGATTTGTATTGATTTTATGCAAATAACCACATTGCCATAAAAGCTAGTAAGCTGTCTGAATTCTGAGGGGTCAGGGAGGATAAGGTGCTATATAAAGAATGTCATTTATAGGTTACTAAATAGAGGGTTAAAGATAGATCAAGAAGAGAAAAGATCTTTTCATTCCCTTAATAAAAATATGTAAAACCACATCAGTAATATTAAAACCAAAAAGCCACAATTAGATTCTTCTCAGCAGTTCTGTTAATCCTACTTAAGTCTTACAACTAGTGGATGTTGGATTAACGTTCAGCTTTCAAAGGTCTGAAGGACATCTTAATTGCTTCCAAGTTTTGGTAGTTATTAGTAAAGCTGCTATAAACATCCATGTGAAGGTTTTTGTGTAGACATAAGTTTTCAACTACTTTGGATAAATGTTACCAAGGAGCTTGATTGCTGGGCCAGATGGTAAGAATATGTTTCATTTTGTAAGAAACTGCCAAACTGTCTTCCAAAGTGGCTACACTATTTTGAATTCCTGCCAGCAATCAATGAGAGTCCCTGTTGCTCCACATTCTTGCCAGCATTTGTAGATATTCTTTATCAAGGTGAGGAAATTGTCCTCTATTCCTAGTTTACTGAGTTAAAAAAAAAAAAAAAAAGATCATGAGTGGATATTGGATTTCGTTAAAAAAAAAAAATTTTTTTTTAAATCTGATGAGATCATGCGATTTTTTTTTTTTTCTTTTTTAGCCTGGTGACGTGATGGCGTACATTAAGGTCTTTTTTTTTTTTTAAATGTTAAACCAGCCTTGCATTCCTGGGATAAATTTCACTTGGTTATGAGGTATAATTATTTTTATACCTTGTTGGATTCAATTTGTTAATATTTTGTTAGATTTATACCTAAATGTTTCATTTTGGGGAGTGCTAATAATGTAAATGGTATTGTTTTTAGTTTCAAATTCCACTTATTTATTGCTGGTAAATTGGTGTTCATAGTATTCCTTTTTTTTTTGAGACAGAGTCTCACTCTGTCGTTCAGGCTAGAGTGCAGTCTTGCAATCTTGGCTCACTGCAACCTCTACCTCCTGGGTTCAGGCAATTCTCATGCCTCAGCTTCCCAAGAAGCTAGAATTACAGGCATGTGCCACCATGCCTGGCTAAATTTCGTATTTTTAGTAGAGATGGGGTCTTGCCATGTTGGCCAGGCTGGTCTCGAACTCTTGGCCTCAAACAATCTGCCTGCCTTGGCCTCCCAAATTTGTTCATAGTAGTCTTTTTATCCTTTTGATGTCTGTGGGATTTGTAGTGATGTTCCCTTTTCCATCTGTGATAAAAACAGGAAAGTGATTAACTTTTGTATATTAATCTTCAATCTTGTAGTCTTGCTATAATTGGTTATTAGTCTAGAAGTTTCTTTGTCCATTCTTTTTGATTTCCTACATAGATGGTCATGTGTCTGTGAACAAAGCCAGTTTTCTTTCTTTCCCAATTGGTATGCCTTTTATTTCCTTTTCTTGTCTTATTGCATTAATTAGGACTTCTAGAATGATGTTGGACAGCAGTGGTGAGAGGGGACATCATTGCTTTTTTCCTGATCTTAGCAGGAGAGCTTCCAGTTTCTCACCATGAAGTATGATATTAGCAGTAGATTTTTTGTATTTGTTGAGGAGTTTTGCATCTATCATTATGAGTGATATTGGTCTGTAGTTTTTTCTTCCTTGTAGTAGCCTCACAGAATGAGTTAGGAAGTATTCCCTCTGACTCTGTCTTCTGAAAGAGATTATAGGAAATTGGTATTTCTTTCTTAAATGTTTGGTAGAATTTATGGGCGAGCCCATCTGGGCTTGTTGATTTCTGTTTTGGAAGGTTATGGATTATTGATTGAATTTCTTTAATAGATAGTAGCCTGTTGAGAGTGTTTATTTCTTGTGAGAGTTTTGGCAGATTTTGTCATTCAAGGAATTGGTCCATTTCATCTAAGTTATCAAATATGTGGGCATAGAGATGTTCATAATCTTTTTATCCTTTTTATGTCCATGGGATTTGTAATGATATTCCTCTTCCATTTCTAATAATAACTTGTGTCCTTTTGTTTTCTTAGTATGGTTATAGGATTATGACTTTTTTTAGTTGTTTATTCTTTTCAAGGAACAAGCTCTTGGTTTAATTTTTTCCCCCCTATTGATTTCCTGTTTTCAATTTCAGTCATTTCTACTCTAGTTTTTATTTCTTCTGCTTGCTTTTGATTTAATTTACCCCTTTTCTGTTTCCCAAGTTGGAACTGTAGATGATTGATTTTTAGGTACTTTCTAATACAGTCATATGTTGCTTAATGATGGGAATAATTTTGAGCAATGGATCATTAATTTTATCCTCGTATAAACATCATAGACTACACTTACATGAACCTAGATGGTATAGCTTACTACATACCTAGGCTATATGGTATAGCCTATTGCATTTAGGCTACAAACCTATACAGCATGAATACTGTACATGCTATACACTGAATACTGTGGGCAGTTGAACACAGTGGTAGGTATTTGTGTATCTAAGCATGTCTAAACATAGAAAAGGCACAGTAAAAATACAGTATAAAAGATAAAAAGCTACCTGCATAGGGCACTTACCACAGTGCTTGTAGGACTGGAAGTTGCTCTGGGTGTCAGTGAGTGGTGCGTGAATGTGAAGAGTTAGCACGTTACTGTATACAACTGTAGACTTGGTAAACGCTGTACATGTAGGCTACACTAAACTTTTTTTCTTCAGTAACTAACCTTAGCTTGCTGTAACTTTTTTTATTTTTTAAATTTTTAGCTTCTTGATTCTTTTGGAATTACACTTAGCTTAAAACCTACATTATACAGCTACACAAAAATATTTTCTTTATATCCTTACTCTACAAGCTTTCTTTGGTTAAAAATATTTGTTTTCCCTTTAAACTTTTTTTTTTTTAAATGGAGCCTAGGCCTACAGAGGGTCAGGATCATTAATATCACTGTCTTTCATTTTCACATCGTCCCACTAGAAGGCCTTCAGGGGCAATAACACGCATGGAGCTGTCATCATTTATGATGACAATGCCTCCTTCTGCAGTACTTCCTGAAGTACCTGCCTGAGGGTGTTTTTATAAGTAGAAGGAAAATACTGTAAAACAAAAGGTATAGTGAATAAATCAGTAATAGTTGTTTACCATTTTCAAGTATTATGTACCATACCTAATTGTAAGTGCCTAACTGGCAGTGCAGTGTGTTTGCCTACACCAGCATCACCATAAACACGAGTAATGTATTGCCCTATAGTGTTATGGTGGCTGCGACATCAGTAGGTGATAGAAATTTTTCAGCTTCACTAGCACACTGCAGCCTCAGTCTCCCAGGCTTAAGTGATCCTCCCGAGTAGCCTGTGCCACCATGCCTGGTTAATTTGTTTTATTGTTAGTAGAGACAAGTTCTCCCTATGTTGCTAAGGCAGATCTTGAACTCCTGAGCTCAAGCAGTTCTCCTGCCTCGGCCTCCCAAAGTGCTAGAATTACAGATGTGAGCCATTGCTCCTGGCCATCATTACAGTCTTATGAGACCACTGTTGTATATGCAGTCCATCACTGACTGACACATCATTATGTGGCCCATGACTGTATATGCATTCAGTGCTATAAATTTTCCTCTAAGTACTGCTTTTTTTGCATTCCACAAATTTTGCTAAGTTATTTTCATTTTTATTTAATTCAAGAGAAATTTTAAAATATTTTGATTTTGCTTTGACTTGTGTTATTTAGAGGTATGTTTAATCTCCATGTATTTTAGAATTTTTCAGTTACCTTTCTGCTATTTCTAATGTTATGTTATGTTATGTTACGTTACGTTACGTTACGTTACGTTACGTTACGTTATGACAGAGTCTTGATCTGTCACCCAGGCTGTAGTGCAGTGGCACGATCTCGGCTCACTGAAACTTCCACCTCCTGGGTTCAAGCGATTCTCCTGCTTCAGCCTCCCGAGTAGCTGGGATTACAGACGTGTGTCACCACGCCCAGCTAATTTTTGTATTTTTAGTAGAGATGGGGTTTCGCCATGTTGGCCAGGCTGGTTTTAAACTCCCGACCCCAGATGATCTGCCCTCCTGAGCCTCCCGAAGTATGGAGATTACAGGTGTGAGCCATCGTGCCTGGTCTCTGTTATTTCTAGTTTAATTCTATTGTGGTCTGAAAGCAGATATTGTATGATTTATATTATTTTAATTTTGTTAAGATGTGTTTTATGGCCCAGAATGTGTTTTATTTTGGTGAGTGTTCCATGTGAGCTTGAGAAGATGTGTATTATGTTGTTGGATAAAGTAGTCTCTAGATGTCTGTTGTATCCAGTTGATTGATGATATTGTTGAGTTCAACTATGTTCTTACTGACTTTCTCCCTGCTGGATTTGTCTATTCCTGATAGAAGGATGTTGAAGTCTCAGTTATAACAGTGGATTTATCTTTCTGATTGCAATTCTATCAGTATTTGCCTCACATAGTTTGATGCTCTACTGTTAGGAGCCTATACATTAAGGATTGTTGCCTTTTTGGAGAATTGACTTCTTTATCATTATGCCATGCCATTTATCCCTGATAAGTCTCTTGCTTGAAAGTCTGCTCTGTCTGACATTAGTATAGCTATTTTTGCTTTCTTTTGATTAGTGTTAGCATGATATATTTTTAGCAAACCACTTTTATTAATTTATGTCTTTATATTGAAAGTTGGTTTGTTGTATCCACTCTGACAACATCTCTTTTAATTGATGCATTTAGGCTATTGATGTTGAAAGTGATTATTGATATAGTTGGATGCATATCTAATGTATTCATTACTGTTGTTTGTTTGTTGCCCCTGTTATTCTTACTTTTGTCTCCTCTCTTTCTGCCTCTTGTGATTCTGAGCATCTTATGATTGTTTTCTCTCCTTAGCATACCAGTTTTTTTTTTTCGTTTTCACTTTTTTTAGTGGTTGTTCTAATGTTTTTGCAATATACGTTTACAAGTAATCCAAGCCCATTTTGAAATAATGACATAATGCTACAGCACTTCACAGGTAGTGTGAGTACCTTATAATGTAATTCTGATTTCTCCCTTCTGTCCCTTATATCATTGATGTCATTCATTTCACTTATGTAAAGCATACATAAGCGTATATACATAAGAGATATACATAAGAGATATACATAAGCATACATAATTAAACATGCTGGGGCTATTAATTTGAAAAAAGTTAGATTAAGAAAAATTTTATTTTACCATCATTTATTCCTTTGATGTGCTCTTCCTTTGTTACGAAGATCTGAGTTTCTGACTTACGTTATTTTTTTCTCTCTAAAGAACTTTAAAACATATTTTGCAAGGCAATTCTACTGGCAATAAGTTTTGTCAATTTTTGTTTGTCTGAAGAAGTGTTTCTCTTTCACTTTTGAAGGATAATTTTGTGGGGTACAGAGTTCCAGTCTGGTGGTTTTTTCTCTCTCGACACTTTAAATATTTCATTCCACTCTCTCCTTGATTGCATGGTGTCTGAGAAATCAGGTGTAATTCCTGTCTTTGTTCTTCTATGGGTGAGGTGCCCCCCACCCACTTCTTTCAGGATTAAAAAAATATTTAATTTTCTGTAGTTTGACAATGATAGACCTAGGTATAGTCTCAGTCTCTCTCTCTTTTTCCCTCTCTCTCTTTCTCTCTCTCCCTCTCACTTGGGGATTTATCCTGCTTGGAGCTTTCTGAGCTCTTGGATCTGTGGTTTGGTGTCTGACATTAATTTGGGGCAAATTCTGAGTCATTACTGTTTGAAGCATTGCTTCTGTTTCTCTCCTCTTTCTGATATTCTCATCATGTGTATGTTCACTTTTCGTAGTTGTTCCATAGTCCTTGAAGTTCTGTTGTGTTGTTTTCAGTCAGGTTTGGAGGTTTTCATCAAGTTCAGCGATTCTTTCCTCAGCTGTGTCCAATCTAGTAATAAACCCATCAAAGGTATTAGTAATTTCTTTTGCAGTTCTTTTTGTTCTCTCGCATTTCTTTTTGGTTCTTTCTTAGGATTTCCATCTTTCTGATTATGTTGGTCATCTGTGCATGCTGCCTGTTTTATCTATTAGAATCCTTAGCATATGAGTCACTGTTATTTTAAATTACATTTCTGGCCTAATACTTCCAACATTCCTTCCATGTCTGGTTATGATGCTTGCTCTGTCTCTTCAAATTATGTTTTTTGCTTTTAGTATGTCTTGTAGTTTTTTTCATGATAGATATGATGTACCAGGTATTATAAAAGAACTGCTGTAAATAGGCCTTTAGTGATGTCAGTGCTGTGGTGGTAAGGTGTGAGGGGTGGGGGCTGTGGGGAAAGCATTCTTAAGACCTATAGTAGGTCTCAGTCTTTTAGTGAGCCTGTGCCTCTGGACTGTGAACTTTTCAAATTCTTTTCAGTCTCTGCCTTCTCATCACCCCAACTTAAGTGGGAAAGGATGGCTAGAGTTGGGCATTTCCCTCCCCCCAGGTCAGTTAGGCTCAGATAAAACCTTAGGAGGCTTGGCTGTCATTAACAAGGCCCACCCTCAGGAGAAACTAGTTAAGAACAGAGTGCTCAGGCATATTTCAAAATGGTTCATTTTCCCCTTGTTTTGCTGAAAGCATGAGGGAATTTTTCTGATCTTTACTGTGAGAACTTGGTTGAGCTCCTGGGGTAAAACTCATGAGTGTGAGGCTACCCTATGAATGGGTCCTCCTGGAGTTTTTATTTCTCAGACTTGTCCACATCGAGGCTCCAGCAGGTTTTATCAATTACAGTTGAGGGTCTCTTACCCAGGCAATGGCTCCCCCAGTTGTTTCTGCTCATGACTCAGCTCAAGTAAGCGGTGATCCCTGTACTCACCTCTCTCTTTCCTGTGTTGGGGACTGTGGTTTGTCTTGCGTCCTCCATCTTTTATCATGGATAAAAGAAGAGTTTTTGATTTTTTTTTTTCCAGTCTGTTCAGCTTTTTACTTATTGTTATGATGGAGTGATGACTTCCAAGCTCCATCCATAGGGAACTGGATATCAGAAGTCTGACTCTCTTTTTTAAAGTCTTAAACGGCCTTTTCTGAAGACTATTAGTGGAGAACATGAGATGGAGAACTTGTTAATTTCAGGAAGCACTGATGATTGAAAGAATTAAATCTCTTGGATGGAATTACTTTTGGGGTTGTCTATCCATTTCAAAGAGTTGTGCTCTCCTGTCACTAAGGATGTGTACATTCAGCGTCAGTGGAATCCATCAGAATCTTACTTGTATTGGGGCTGTTGAAACACCGTGGCTTGATTTGCCTAAAAATAATTTGGAGAGTGGTTAGATTCGGGGAGGAGGGTTGAGGATGTGGAAGAGACAAAGCTGGCTGTGACTTGGTAATTGTTGAGGCTAAGTGGAAGTCTCTACCTTTTCTTTTGTAGATTTTGAAATTTTTTATAATAAAAATAAGTAAAAACAATCTCACCTGCCACCACCTATCACCATCCTGGCTTTGCAGAAACAATGTGGTTCAGCCTAAAATCAGGGAAACAATGAGGTCTCTTTTGTGAAGCCTATACCTCTGTACAATTTTTTTTTTTCTTTTTGTGTAGCTTATCTGGGCAGATTTAGATAACATCTCTGTTATAGTACGCCTAATTTCTAAATAAGGAAATCACTGCAGTCTTTGGCTACTTGTTTATTACTTGAAATTGATTTTATGATATTTGACTGAAACAGAAACATTTATAAAAATGACATTAGGGCTAGGCATGGTGGCTCACACCTGTAACTCAGCACTTTGGGAATCCAAGGCAGAAGGATTGCTTGAGGCCAGGAGTTCCAGACCAGCCTAGGCAAAACAGCGAGACCCTGTCTCTGCAAAAGAAAAAGCAAACAAACAGACTAGCTGGGCATGTTGGTGCAGGCCTGTAGTCCTAGGTACTTGAGAAGCTGAGATGGGGGAGGGTCACTTGGGTCCAGGAGTTCAAGGTTACAGTGAGCTATGATTGCACCACTATACTCCAGCCTCACTGAGGGAGCAGGGTGAGACCTCTTAAAAAAAATTAGATTTCATTTATTCCATTTCATAGAGAATGGATCTCTCATGGGAGACTACTTTCTATCTGTTAAGTAGCCAATGCTAACTGTGTTGTTAATCCAAGTATCTCACTCAGCATGGGATGTTTAGAGTAAGTGTCTGACGTGTCATTTCTTTTCTCCTCTGTTATTCGTAGTAGGTAAGAGTGTCAAACTTTAGTTTAATTTCCGTCTAATCTGATTCATAGATGAGAAATAGTTATACATTTAAGAATACTGAGAAAAATAGGAAAATGCTGCTTACTATTTTTAGTCTCCAAATTTGAGATATCTTATTTTAACCTTTATCTTTTTGTTACCAAGGATCAATCCAGAAAGACTTATAGATGTCCAGAAAAAACTGGAATCTTTTTTAGCTCAAGATCAAGATTTAAAAGAAAGAGCTCAAAGGGTAAGTCATTTTTCAATTGGATACTTTCATCGACTGGAAAAACAGTAAAGTTTATCCTTTTCTGCTACTTCTAGGTTGCATGTTGATGCTTCAGATATTCAAGCAGTGTAATTTGCTGACAGATAAGTCTAGCTTATTTATTTATTTATTTATTTTGAGTTGGAGTCTCACTCTGTAGCCCTAGCTGGAGTGCAGTGGCACGATCTCAGCTCACTACAACCTCCGCCTCCCAGGCTCAAGTGATTCTTGTGCCTCAGCCTCCTGAGTAGCTGGGACTACAGGTGTGCGCCACTACCACACCTGGCTAATTTTTTGTATTGTAGTAGAGACAGGGTTTCTCCATGTTGCCCAGAGTGGTCTCGAACTCCTGAGCTCAGGTGATCCGCCCACCTCGGCCTCCCAAAGTGCTGAGATTACAGGCGTGAGCCACTACGCCTGGCCAGTCTAGCTTATTCTTTAAAATTTTGAAAAATATTTTTTATATATAGATTGGGAAAATCATCTTAAGTTTTGTCAAAGACATATGGAAAATCTTCTCAAACGTGATTTTTTGGATGCACAGTGGCCTGATTTCTAATACTTGATAACATTATTAAGTTTTTATTTCTTTTGTAAAATTGCTATAACTCCTGATTGTACTTTCTTGGCTGTGAGATTAATATCTTCCTACATTAGATTAAATTTCTAGAAAGCATAGAACTGTAGGCAAATTATCTTTGGAAATGAGATTTTAACTTATGTTTATGACTTAATGTTCCCCAATTACTTTTCTGGACTTAAAGATCTTGATTAGCAAAAAGATCTTCATTAGCAAATACATAAAGAAGTCAATATTTAGTTTTATTTTTCTTAATTGATATATTTCTGGTATGTAACATGTTTTGAAACAAATATACATTGTGTAATTGCTAAATGAAGCTAACTAGCATAGGTATTACCTCACATACTTGTGGTGAGAAATCTATTTTAGTTAAACCTTTTTTTTTTTTTTTAATTTTTTAGAATATTCCACAATAGATCCTTCGGTAAAAGAAGATGTGAAATTATTTTTCATTGTGCTTTCCAATCTATCTAATCTTTGAATTAACAGATATTTGAGTTCCTATCATTTTCACCTGTCCTTTACTGCCATTTATTGCATTTACAAGATCTTTGCATGTCCCATAGCATATCAGCAATGAGCCAGAGAGTCGGGATTCAGAGGTTGGATTCTATTTCAGCAGATAGATGAGGTGGGATGAAGAAAATAAAGAAGAGTTATAGAAAGGTCACCCTAAGTTGATAGGGTAGCCTGAGCAGAAAAACATTCAATAGTTACGCTTTTATGTGATGGTTTTGGAACTGTTATTCCTGGCAAAGAAGTAAGTTTTTCTGTTTGTTTGTTTGTTTGTTTTTGATTTGGAGTTTTGCTTTTATTGCCCAGGCTGGAGTGCAATGGCGTGATCTCGGCTCATTGCAACCTCCGCCTCCCGGGTTCAGGTGATTCTCCTGCCTCAGCCTCCTGAGTAGCTGGGATTACAGGCATATGCCACCATGCCCGGCTAATTTTTTGCATTTTTAGTAGAGATAGGGTTTCACCGTGTTGGCCAGGCTGGTCTCAAAACTCCTGGCCTCAAGTGATCCTCTTGCCTCGGCCTCCCAAAGTGCTGGTATTACAAGCATGAGCCACTATGCCCAGCCAGAAGTAAGTTTTACTTAAAGAAGAGATCTTAAATTTTTTGCTAACTTATTTTATATTTTAGCAAATTATCATTGGTGTGTTTAGAATAACATTAATGATGAGGCTAAAATTTAAGTGCTTACCGTGTGCCAGGTACTTAGTTATGACAAAACTGTTTTACATGTATTGTTACCTAATCTTCCTGACAAGCAGTGAGGTAGGTGGTATTGATTTGACTGTACAAATGGGTAAATGCTAGCTTGAAAATTTAAAGATGTCTAGGATGGCTGGGTGCGGTGGCTCATGCCTATAATCCCAGCACTTTGGGAGGCTGAGGTGGGTGGGTCACTTGAGGCCAGGAGTTTGAGACCAACCAGGCCAACAGGGTGAAACCCTGTCTCTACTAAAAACAACGACAAAAAAATTAGCTGGGTGTGGTGGTGCACGCCTGTAATCCCAGCTACTTGGGTGGCTGAGGCATGAGAATTACTTGAACCCTGGAAGCAGAGGTTATAGTGAGCCGAGATTGTGCCATTGCACTGCAGCCTGGCCTACAGAATGAGGCTCTGTCTCAAAAAAGAAAAAAAAAAAATTGCCTAGGGTAACATAGTTATTAAGTGGAAGACCTGAGACTGAAATCCAGGTCTAGCTTTCTTGAGACCTACTGTGTTATATCAGGAGAAATTAATTCCAAAATATGAGAGCATCAAATGGTAAGCTATACCAAGTTGGACTTCTATAAGCTCACTTTACCTGATAACCTTTTCATTAAAGGATCTTTGAACAAATTGTTAATATTCATTTTTCTTAAAAATTTTGGGCAAGCAAACATGTACATGTTTTTTTCTAGCAAACATCCTTCAAACTTGCAGTTAAAATCTAGGAGCTTTGGAAGTAGCACACACATTTAAAAATATTAGATTAATTTTGGTATGTCATGACTTACTGCATGCCTAGGAGGTCATTCAGTTATCTATCAGAAAATATGAAACATTGGAAAGATGTTGTTTCACTGGTTTGTGCATACAACAGATGAGCCTTCCAGAACACTGATTATAGAAAAGCACGTTGAAATAAATGATGTGATTTATTGGTTGTCACGCATGGTTTAGCAGAATGGCTAACTGTGTTGCCAGCAGCAGCAAGCTATCTGGTTTCATAGAAGTGATTTTCTAGGTTTTGATTATAATCTGGATAGAACAAAAGTGATAAGCAACTGAGGTGATTGCTTGTGGATGATTGTAGGGGAAAAAATTATTTTGAAACTGGTGCCATTCATTGTTTTTTATGCCTATGGAGACAGAAAATGGTTTGGAGATTAGCTGGGTAGAAAGGATTAGTGTAAAGCTAGATAAAATGTGAAGTTTAGGAAGTATGCAAACAGGAACTAAATATACTTTACAAAAGTCAACTTAAAAATAAAAAATTACCTAGATGTGTTTTGTTACCTGTTTATTTGACAAACTGTTAAAGGATCAGGACCCTGTTTATATTCTGGCTTGTGTAACTCTAGTATGAAGATGGTTTTTTTGTTTTTTTTTTCTAACAGAAACAAAATATTCCAAGTTAATGATGAATTACTTGAAATCATAAAAAGGAAAAGCTTTAGCAATAAAGTTTTTCCTGAAATGGTTTTATTAAATCTCAATATGTAAAATTTTATTTAATTGAAAAACTTATCTTTTGACACAATAATACAAAATATTATCAATAACTAGCATCTATTGTTACTATATTCCAGAAGATATGCTAGGTATCTACATGCATTCTTCCAATTTTATTCTCATAACACTCTACGTAGAAGGTAATGTATCCCTTTTTTGATAGATGAGGATACTGACATGTAGAGAAACAAGAAATTTGCTCAGTGAGTAAGAGTTTAAGCTCTGAATAGATTCCAAATCTATGTTATTCCAAAGCCTACATTTTCCCCATGGTGTACCTTATTGTAATGGAATTATACTAACTTTTAGAGTAGCCTTTTGGAAAGAAGATATTCTGGGTTAGGTTGGCTTGAAACCAAATGCAAAGTTTTTTTCTAATATTACAGTTCTAAAAGGTAGGTTTTCATGTGTGCATGGAATGGAGATATACTGAACTATTTTGTGGTTTTTCAGTGCTATTGAATTTATCCCATTGGCTAATTTTCTTATATTTTGGTCTAAACTCATTTTTAATCTCAGTTATATTGTACTTTTCAACCTCTTAATTTACAGTGTTTCATCTCCTATATACGATCTGTGTATCTGATGAAGGATAAAGAAGTATTTGATGTGAGCAAGTTACCTATACCTGAATATGCCCTGTAAGTATTCATAATATAGTTGTAATAGTGAATCCTCAAAGTTAGAGGGAATTAATTAATTAATTTAGAGATGGGGTCTTGCTATGTTGCCCAGGCTGGTCCCAAATTCTTGTGCTCAGGCAGTCCACCCACCTCAACTTCCTGAAGTGTTAGAATTACAGGTGTAAGCCACCACACCCAGCCAGAGAGAATTTGAAACCTGGTTCTCTGAGATTCTTAGTTTAAACCACTCTGCCTTATGTTAAAAGAATCTGTTTGTTAAAGATTCTCAGTGGAAAAGATGAAATCAACTTGGCAGAAAATTAGTTCAGTGTTCAGTTCTTGTTATCAGGGAGCAGTTTGTTATTTGTAAGTATAAATTCCTTAAAGTGACATTGGCCGTTTCCTGTAGTTTGATCTTAAAGGAGATGGAGAGCAACCAATAAGCATTCTTTGAAATCTTTAAGTGTCTATAGTTTTCTCGTTCTCTGAAACCCTTGCCTGGATTACCATAGACATTTTATGCTTTGGGTGTGAGTCTCTTTGCTGATTCTTCTTATGTTAGGTTGTTTTCCTCTATTACTTACTGCCTGAATATTCCTCCTGTCTTGGTGTTTCTTACAGGTACTCATAGTTACTATGGCAAGATACCCCTTTTTAGTAACTGAGGTTACTATTGTATGAAACAGAATGGCTGGTTTTGTTTTGGCTTAGTATTTGAGGGATTTTTTTGGGGGAGCAGACAGGGTCTTACTCTGTCACCCAGGCCATAGTGCAGTGGTGTGATCATGGCTCACTGCATCCTTGACCTCCCAGGCTTAGGTGATCCTCCCATCTCAGCGTCCTGAGGAGCTGGGACTACAGGTGCATGCTACCATGCCTGGCTAGTTTTTTTGTATTTTTTGTAGAGACAGGGTTTCGCCATGTTGCCCAGGCTGGTTTCAAACTCCTGGGCTCAAGTGATCCCCCCGCCTCAGCCTTCCAAAGTGCTGGCATTACAGATGTGAGCCACTGCGCCTGGCCGGGGTTTTTTTTTTTTTTTTTTTTTTTAAACCTTTTGACCTATAAAGGAGGAATGTTTATTCTTCAGTGGGCTCCTACCTGTGGGAGTGGTAAAAACATTGGCACAATCTTATAGAAGCACCTTTGAGATAATCATACTTTGAATATCAGAATGAAATTTCCTAGACTATGGTGAAATATGTGATTACAAGGCAAGGTCTGTATGTTTGGCTTGCTCTTAGGAGTTTGAGTGCCTTTACCTTTAAACTGAGTCTGACTACAACATATATCTGAGTGAGCTGCTGTCTTCTATTCTTTGTTAGATTGTATGTTTACCGTAACAGGTAATATGTCAGTTATTACATTTTTGAACCTTTTAAATTGCTTTATAGCAGTGTAGGGCTGCTGACTTTCCATTTAAGTGATAGATGGAAAGCCACGTGCCATGGATAACATGTTGTTGTTTGCTCATATGTTTATATACCACTTCCTAGTTTTATTATTTCCGAATATGATCCATGGCTTAGGTTGTTAGCTGACTTTTGGCTCCCTGTGGATTTTTATCATAGTTTTCTGATTTGACCTACCTTGGATATTAGCAGACATATTGGTCTTTAACACTGCAGGCCATATTTAGGAGACCATTTGTTGCAATAGATTCCAGTAAATTTTATCTATTGGTAGTTGATGACTTTTGCTTTTTGTGGTGCTTAGGGAAGGCAGAAAATTAACTTTGAGAACAGATTTTAGTATAGTTGAATTTGATATTTTAATTTTTTTAGATATTTAGCTGTGTTGTTTCCTTGAGGTATGTAATTTCCTTTAGAAGCCTTTGATACCTAAAGCAGTGCTATGTTTGTAAGATATGTTAAAGGTTTTAAAATTTTACTAAAGAAACATGTTTTGAATACCTAATATGTGCAGGTCATTGTACTAGATGTTAAATTGTAGGTGTGTAAAATGTACTGCTACCTTCAAGAAACTCAGTTTTGGTAGCTGAGAGAGACATAAAAATGTAAGTGCAATACATTGAGTGAAATTCTCTGGATGAATTTGTGATCCTAACCCTAACAGTGGTGATGGTGATGACATCAAGTTCTCATTAGTTGCATATATGCCAGGCACTAGTTTTAACCACATTACATCTGTCAACTAATTTATTCTTACAACAACCCTGTGAGGTAGGTACTCTTAGCATCCCGTTTTGCAAATGGGAAAGCTCCGGTATGGAAAGATTAAATCATATTCGTAAGATCTCACAGCTAGTAAGTGGCAGCCAGATTTTGAACCCCAGCAGTCTTATTTCTGAATCCGTGCTTGTCAGCATTACATCTCTCAGTTTCTTTGAACCATGTCAGATAGGAAAAGAGCAGTGGGTCCATGTTATGATGTTACTGTTTATTCAGAGCAATCCTTGATAAAATCTAAAATTTTATTTTCTGTCGATCAGTGAGAACTTAATGAAGCTATTAGCTTTGATCCAAGCTGGGAAAGACATGATAATAAATTGAATATTGATCATTGATGGAGAAAACAATATTTTTTAATTTCTTTTTTTGGTGTTTGGTTTATAAAATCCATTTTTATAGCAATGATTGTGCCATATTCTCTTTCAGGAAGGCAGATGGGGACCACATTCCAGTTCTTTCTCTGTAGAGAACTGTTTTGTCCTTTCATGGTCATGTCTTCTCTGGTTTATTTAGCACTTAACATTTTATGAGGTACTCTCATGTAGTTAGTTAATTGGATCCTTACAGCAACTGTGAGTTAGGCCTAGCAGATACTGTTATCCCCATGTTATAAGGAAGCTGAAGCTGAGAGAGTTGAATTGGAAATTGGCAGGTCCAGTACTTGAACTGTTATCTTGTTTCTGGTCCAGTGCTCTTTATCTTATTCCATGTTACCCTCTTAAAGAAAAAACAGTATCTAAAATGTTTTCTGACAGGTGTTGAGTGTATTTTGCCTTACTTTTTGGATCAACTAACCTGTTAGTATTGAGTTGTATCTCACAGGAACATTTTCTTTAAAAAAGCTCTAGGAATCTCTGCTCTTGAGAAACTCTTCTATGACACCTATAAACATATCATCAGTGTTGAGATGACTGTTTTCACATTTTCCCATATTTAAGGTCTCTTGGTCTTGCTGTGGCACCACGCATAAGATTTCTTCAGAAAATGCAGAAACAACCCACCAAAGAATTGGTAATGAGCCAAGCCGATAAAGTAATTGAGCCAAGGGCTCCCTCCCTCACCAATGACGAAGTGGAAGAATTTAGAGCCTACTTCAATGAGAAAATGTCCATCCTTCAAAAAGGTGGAAAAAGACTCAAAGGGACAGAGCACAGACAGGATAATGATACTGGTGACGAAGAACAGGAAGAAGAGGAAGACGATGAAGAAGAAATGGAAGAGAAACTGGCAAAAGCAAAAGGATCTCAAGCTCCATCTCTTCCTAACACCAGTGAGGCACAGAAGATCAAGGAAGTTCCTACACAGTTCCTGGACAGAGATGAGGAGGAAGAAGACGCTGATTTCTTGAAGGTGAAGCGGCACAATGTGTTTGGATTGGACCTTAAAGAGGAGAAAACATTACAGGTAAGTTTACTCCCAGTGGAGGGTCTTCTATTACATTGTCTTACTATGTGCTTATTGTTGCCTTTTGGGGACTGAGGGAAAGTGAAAACCAAGAGAAACTTAGACTGGGTTTCTTTGCAATGAACTCTTCCTCCTTTCCCCCATACTTAAACGCAGAATAAGTGCCAATGAATTTTCATATTTTTCATAACTTTGGGAGCTCTAAGAGGTTAACAACTTTAATCTTATTTACTGGTTTTCTGATGCTGTTTTAAAAGTTGCCAAAGTCCTGATTATGTCTCAAAGGAAGGCAATGAAGTTTCTTGGTTTATGGCATGAGGATCCTTCGTTAAAATTCTTAAGATACTGCTTTCTGATTGATTAAATTATAAGGAACAGTTGTAATTATTTAAATATAAGTTTTACTCTTAATGCGACATTTGTTTATGGGAACCAAGCCAGTATCTTAAATATAAATTGAACAGTTCTTTTTTAAAGATTACTTATGAATGTTTATGAAAAGTTTTCATGTAAATCCTTTGTTTCTCTGTAGCCATCTTCTAGGAGGAATAAAAGAAATAATCCATTTAGATAAAGCACTTGTTTTCTAGGATGCTTTTGTAGGTGCACAGTAAATGTGTTTCCCCATCTCCCTTATTCCCCTTCCTACTTTCTATGCTTTTATTCTTGATCATCTTTTTAAAAGGGAATTGAATAAAAAATGAAGCTTGATTCTTACTCTTTATACAATGTTGAATAAAATTTCAAGACTCACAGTAGGAAATACATAATAGATTTTGACTGTGAAACTTAGAAGAGTTTTTCTTTAAGTAACTAAAAATTAAAAAAAAAACCTAGAAAGTGTACTTATTGAACACTTAATATGTGTTATGTGTTAGTCATTTTCTGAACATTATTTCATTTAGTGCTTGAAATAAAGGTCATTACTACTATCTCGTTATACAGGTGACGGAAAAAAAATAACTGTGGCACAGAAGCAATATAGTACTGTAGTGAGGCACTCAAGTAGTAAATGGCAAAGCTGGAATTTGAACATAGGTATTTTGACTTTAATATTTATGCTCTTGTCCAATAATCCTATACTGTCTCATCCTGCTTCAAATTAGATCATTTTAAGTCTGTAGTTAAGACTCATTTTATCAGCGAAGTAAATACAAGAAGTTAGATTTTCATTTTAAATAATTTAGCCACTGTATTAACTATTATGTATATCACTTTCTAAGAATCATGAACATAACCAAAGCATCAAATTAAGATGAGAAGGAATGATATAGTTTTATAATACCATGAATTGTTCACGTAAGTAGGACATGTGTCTAAGTACTAATAGCTCATCTGGCATTTGAAAAATATATATAGCAAAACAACTTTTTAAACTTTTAAAAAAGTTTTACTGTATGTCAGTTATATAAATCAACCTAACTCTTTAATGTATACAATTTGAGTTTTGGCAAATGTATGGTGTTGTGTAATTACCACAATTAAGAATAGAACAGCATCATCACCCCAAAACATTTCTTATTCCCTTTGCAATTACTTTACCCTTCACTCAACCTCTGCAACCACTGATCTGATTTCTACCCCTGTAGTGTTGCATTTTTCAGAATGATATATAAATAGGATAATACAGTATTTAGCCTTTTGTGTCTATCTTCTTTCATTTAACTTAATGTTATTGCATGCATCAGTAGTTTGTTCCTTTTAATTGCTGAGTATTTCATTGTATGGACGTAGGTTTTCTTAAGCTTTAAATTGGCATTGGTTGTTTCCATTTTTTGGTGATTATGATAAAAGTCATTATAAACATATACATTTTTATGTAGATAATTTTCTCATTTCTCAGGGAAACGAGTGGGGTTATCTTCTAGGAACAGGGTTACTGGGAACATATGTTAAGTGTATATTTAACTTTGAGAAACTCCCCAGTTTTACAAATCAGCTATTCCAATTTATGTTCTTGCCAGCAGTGTATAGGAGTTCGAGTTGCATCCCATTGTGTCAGCACATGGTATTGTCAGTCTTTTAATTTTAGCCATTCTAGTAGGCCTGTAGTGATACCTTACTGCAGTTTTAATTTGCATTTCCCTAATGACTGAACATCTCTGCATGTGCTTATTTGCCATTCATATATCTTCTTTGGTGAAATGTCTTCAAGTCTTTTGTCTCTCTTTTGAAATTGTGTTGCCTTAGTAAGTTCTAAGAGTTCTTTATATTCTGAATACATAACCTTAATCAGATATATTTTGCTAATACTTTCTCCCAATCTATGGCTTGTTTTTATTTTGAGTGTCTGTCAAAGAGCAGGTATCTTAAATTTTGAAGTCTGATTTATCACATTTTAGGTAATTTATATATGTGTCATATCTGATAAATCTGTGATTGACCCAAAGTCACAGATTTTCTCCTATGTTTTCGTCTAGGGGTTTTATAGTTTTAGCACTTATAATTTGGGCTAGGATCCTCTTCACCTTAATTTTTGTATATAATGCTAAGTAAGGGTCAAGGTACACTTTTTTTTGCATATGGGTATCCAGTTGATCCAGTATCATTTGTTTGGAAAAAACTATGCTTTTTCCATTGAATTACCTTGACTCTTTGAAAGTCAATTGACTTTCAAAGGTATGTCTGTTGTTTCACCAATAACACCAATCTTGATTAGTGTAGTTTTATACTAAGTCTTAAATCAGATCTGTGAGTCTGTCAACTGATAGATATTTTCTTAAAATTGCTTTGGTTATTTTTGGACCATGGCATTTTCATGTAAGTTTTTGAATCAGCTAGCCTATACTTTATATAAAAAGCTTGCTGATGACGTCATTGAGGTTGCACTGAATCTGTAAATCTAATGGGAGAGAATTGACATCATAACAATACCTTTTTATTTAGGCCTTCTTTAGTGACTTTTTAGCATTGCTTTATAACTTTAAGCACATGTAATGTGCACATATTTTGTTAGAGTCATCTCTTACTATTTGATATTTTTTAATGCTATCATAAATGGTATTTTTAAAATTTCAATTTCCAATTATTTGTTGCCAGTATATAGAAATAGTTTGTTTTTGTAAACTGATCATTCTAAACTGACCTATTAGTTCTTGTGGCTTTTTGGGAGTTTCTTGGGATTTTCTTCTGTAGCTGATTATGAGGTTTGTGAATAAAGATGGTTTCATTTCTTCCTTTATCATCTGTGGGCCTTATATTTCTTTTTTCTTTCTTTTTCTTTTGCTTGATTATACCGAGTAGGATCTGTAGAATAGAAGTGGTAAGAGTAGGTATTGCTGTGTTGTTTCTGATCTTACTGAGGGGGAAGCATTCAGTCTTACCATTACATCTGATGTTAGCTGTAGGTTTTTTTTGTAAATGCCTATGAGTTTGAGAAGCTTCCATCTATTCCTAGCTGGCTTAGTGTTTTTATGATAAAATGAATTGTGACTTTTGTCAGATGCTTTTTCTGTAAACATTAAGGTGATGACGTGGTGGTTTTTAGCCTGTTGATTATGGTATATTGATTTCCCCCTGCCACATGTTGAATCAAATTTAAGTTCCTTTGAAAAACTCCATTTAAGCAAGATTTCTTTATATTATAGGATTCTATTTGCTAATATTTTTGTTAAGGATCTTTCTATTGTTGTGAGGGATATTGGTTTGCAGTTTGCTTTTTTTTGTGATGACTTGACTGGGAATATGACACATTTTGGAAGCTTTTTATATGTTTTGCCAGCGTAGAGGTCATGTTGATCGTTGTCCTACTAGCGTCTGTATTGTTTGAATCTCTTTTTGATTCCAATATGAATATTAATAATTTATATCAATCTTAACAGTTACTTAGAAAGTTATGATTTCTTTCTTAATTTGTGTATATATTGCTTATACGTATTTTTCCCTGTTATGATATTAGTCTCTTTCCTGTTGATTCGTAAGATGTCCTCAAACAGTAAAGTTATTGTCTCTGGCTTTTAACTTTGCTTTGTGTCCCTTGTCACACAGTTGTTCATTTCCCTGCCTTCTCTACTTTGTTCCAAATTCCTTGAAATATTGTCTTTTTTTTACTTAAGTAAAAATACTCAGAATTTTATTGCCATATGAATAAATTCAGAATTGTATTCTCACTTTAAACAGGAGGGTTCTTGATTTTATTTTCTATTTTAGAAATCAATTAAGAGCTAATTTAAAAAAATCAGTTACACCCACGATCAAAACAGTAAAAATTCACATTCTGGTTTTTTTAAAATGTTAACTACTAAGGTACAATCTCCTTACCTAACATCAGTGTCTAAGTTTTCTTGTTAGGACCGTTTTATACTTTCAAGTATAGATTCACATTCACTTAGGAATGACTAAGTCTTTTTAGTCATTCCTAGAAAGGACACATAGAAAATATATGTGAAGAGATCATCAACTATTTCATCCTTCAACTTTAGCGTTCCTATTTGAACAACTACATTTTCATTTTATGCTGTGACAAGGGCATGGTTAAAGATGAGTGAAAACATGACCCTTATGGGTATATTTTAATAAATGCAAATTTCATTAAGTTGGGGGAGAAAAGTCCTAAAAAAATGAAAAAAGAAAAGAAAACCAGAAAGCACACACAGTATACAAGCCCATTTGAAAATTATTTTTAAATTCAACTGACATGAAATTACTTTGGCAAATTGCTGTAAAAATTTAAATGCTCATTCTAAGAAAACAACAACAACAAGCCCTTTTCCTAACTTAGGTTCCTTTCCTCTCAGTCCTGTTCAGACTTAGTGTTTCTCACATCCAGGGCACCAGAGATGATGTTCTTCCAAGGTTGAGTGCTCTGTTCTCGAGGGGCAGGGCAGGGGACTCTGCAAGAGTGGTTTCGAGAAAAATTTCCTGTAAAATACCCTTATACCCAGATTATAAAATGCTTACTTTTGGTGGAAAATCTCTAGTAAAACACATAAAATTACAAATAAAAATAAAAATAACCTGTAATTTCACCACCTAGAGATAACAACTGTCTTTGTTTAAGTGTACATATACACTTTTGTTCTTTTTTTTTTTTTTTTTTAAGAAATAGGGTCTCGCTCTGTCACACAGGCTGGAAGGCAGTGGCATGATCGTGGCTCACTGTACCCCCAAACTCCCAGGCCCAAGCGATTCTTCTGCCCTAGCCTCCTGAGTAGCTAGGACTACAGGTGTATGCTACCATGCCTGGGTAATTTTTAAAAATTTTTTTGTAGAGGTGGGATCTTTCTGTGTTCCCCAGGATGGTCTCGAACTCTTGGCCTCAAGTGATCCTCTTGCCTTGGCCTACCAAAGTGCTGAGATGACAGGCAGTAAGCCACTGTGCCCTGCTCATATACCCATTTTTAAATAAATGAGATGCTCCTAGGTATATATATTTCCCCATGTCATTAAAGTGTCTTCGCAGATATTTTTAATGGTTGCCTAATATGCCATTAACCTTTATTTAACCATTCCCCTGCTGTTGGGTACTTAGGTTAATATCCTTTTTTTGAATCTCTGTTCAAAGAGTTCTACTAATTGGCAGGTTTCTTCTCTCCTTCACTTTCACTACTCTCACCAGCATAACATGGAACTGATACTACAGTTCAACAATGCAAGACAGGAATCTTCTCCTTATCTCATGTAAACACTTACTTTACAATAATTGTTTCAAAAATTTTACCCGCAAATGATTACCAAGCTTACACATATTAGGGCATAAGATGACCTAGGTCTCTTTGGGTTACCGACAGGGTTCTAAGAGGGCCCCAGTGACACAACATAATACCTCCTGATGCCGCTTTTGTTGAAGGAGGGTCACAAATTCCTCCAGACCATATTCACATCTGCTCATCTCCATCCAGAGAGGTTTTACCACATCACAGCTTGCTCCTGGCCTGATAAACTATCAGTCTCTGAGGAGTGATTGAATAACCTACGTTTCAGTAACTACCATAAAATATGATTCTGCATCCACTCAGTGGCATCGTCTCACAAGTGCCTTTGATGCAGGGAGCAATAATCAGCCTCTGCTGTGACAGTGCAGCTCGACTGAGCAAATATCCTTTTCTCAGAGTGAAAAAAACGAAACAAGGAAGAACAAAAGAAATTGTTGCAGGCCTTTTTTTCCCTTCATTATACATATAATGCCTAACTGGATTTTCTACTTTGTACTTAAGAATAGCTCACTTGTTAATACTATACATCAGGCCAGGCATAGTGGCCCACACCTGTAATCCTCCCGAGGTGGGAGGACCACTTGAGCCCAGGAGTCCAGGGCTACAGCAAGCTACTATTGAGTCACAACAGTCCAGCCTGAGCAACAGAGAGAGACCCTGTCTCTAAAACAAACAACACAATGCACATCATTAATGTACACCAGAGAGGAAATTTGGTCTGCAAATTCGTTAATGATATCTCTTGTGACCATTAGAATACCTTCCCAACTACTAGTAAGCTGATGAATTATTTTGAACATCTGGAAAAATTCTTCTAAAGTTTGTTTCTTTCTGTTGTCAATCACAGTTTTGTCTGATCATGGATTTTAAGATCTGGATTCTGGATCCATCAGTTCTAATGGATCAATTCAAGTGGGCATGAAGTTCCACTTCGGCAATTCAGAGTAAAAATTTGTCTTCCATGGCTGATACTCTTCTGCCTCCATTATAATTTTATCAGGAAAACAATAGTCCTTCTCACTCTTATTCTTGGTATGAACAATAGGATGTATTTCAGTCAGTAAATTCTGTGGTCCTGAATTTCCTTCAGATTGCTTTACTTCTAAACATTTTGATAAGATTAGCTGTATGTGTAGCTCTGGGTTCAGCTTCACCTCTTAGAGATTTCTCAACCACGAGGACCTAGACAGGTTTTCCCTTATTACTGAAAGGCTCGTAGAAAAGTGACAACTCATGCTCCCCTAACACACGTCTCAGTGGTAGGGAGCTGTCTTCCTGGGAAAACATAATCCAGGGCAATCAAACAAAAGGAAAATATTGTCTTACTGATCAGTGTGTGTTCAGGGCCTGATACAATGACTAGTGCACATTTCACAAATATTTTGTAAATGAGGGAGTGAATTAACTGAATTTCTTATTCCTTCACTTTGGTTTTGTTTGCTGTGACTTATATAGAGCTCATAGGTAGGGTTTATTTTTGGAAAACCTGTATTTTGTGAAGTTCACCTCATTGACTTACAATGGTTCAAAAGCTATTGTTGAACTTTTATAAATGTGAGCATAAAAAACTTACTTGACTCTAAATGATATACTTATGTAGGCCGAGCTTTATAATTTAATTTAGATAGTAAGTGGTAGTATCTAATTATAGTGTTGTAAAATTCTGTTTACTAAGACTACATTTGCATTATACTGTAAGAAGTTCTATCTTTAAAGTACACATGTACCTGCATTTTTTTTTTTTTTTACTGTAATAAATTTAAAGTATTATGTCGTGTCTGTTGAATATGAGGAGCATTTTGGGGCAGTTGATAGGATTTTTGATGCTAAACAAGGAATGTTTTACTGTTTCTTCCTGTACATTCCCTAGTACTGCGCACAAACAGTAGAGTTGAATGAAGTTCGTGGTTCTCCAGTTGAAATAGAAAGGCTGATTGCCTTTTCTTTTTTTTTTTTTTTTTTTTTTGAGGTGGAGTCTTGCTGTGTCACCCAGGCTGGAGTGCAGTGGCCGATCTTGGCTCACTGCAACCTCCACCTCCCAGGCTCAAGTGATTCTCCTGCCTGAGCCTCCCGAGTAGCTGAGATTACAGGCACGTGCCACCACACCCAGCTAATTTTTGTATTTTTAGTGGAGACGGGGTTTCACCACGTTGGCCAGGCTGGTGTCAAACTCCTGACCTCAGGTCATCCACCTGCCTCAGCCTCTCAAAGTGCTAGGATTACAGGTGTGAGCCACCGTGCCCAGCCCTTTTTTGAACTACCTCACCTAGTCTTAACTTCACCTGTTACCTACTTTTGAATTTTAAAAATTAATACTTATTTTCACTCATATTACTATCTTTTGATTCTTCTCCATGTTTTAAAGCAATTGGTTTTGAATGTGACCCTGCAACCATGATCTCAATAGGGTTTCCTTTTTTTTTTTTTTTTTGAGACAGAGTCTCTCTCTGTCACCCAGATTGGAGTGCAGTGGTGTCATCATGGCTCGCTGCAGCCTCGACCTTGTGGGCTGAAGTGATCCTGAATTGCTGGACTCAAACCATCCTCCTGCCTCAACCTCCCAAAGTTCTGGGATTATAGGTATAAGTCACTGCACCCATCCTGGCTTTCCATTTTATCTTTTACTTTTGCATTTTATATTTTAGTGTTGTATGCATCCATCAGTCACTGGAGGCTACTTTTTTCCTTTATTACCTATTTTTAAGGATAGACCAGATATAGAAAAATCAAATCGTACATAAAATGGGAATAATATTATCATTTGCACATATAAATGAGTATATTCCCTGTGGGAAGACCGAGCACTTTTCCAGACACTGCTGACTTTGTTGAAATTTTTGTTTCTCATGTTTTAGTATTGTCTTTGTAGACACCATACCAGACACAGAAGTGAACTGGCTTTGTTACTTATAACTTATCTTCTTTATCTTGATTATCTTTTTTTTCCTTTCTTGTCTCTCTGGAAAAAGGAGATTTGTACAAGAACCAAATTGAAACTTGGAGCCAGTAGGAACCCATTGGATTGTAGATTGTACGGAATATGTCTAATAATCATATCATTATAATTAAGACCATAATTATTTGGCATTTTACCATATACTGAACACTTTCTGCATAAGTTCTCATTTTTCCTCATGACAAGAAAGGTAGCTATTAAAATTTTGGAGGAGGAAAGGAAGGCTTTTAAGTGACTTGTCCAAGGTCACAGTGGTGAAGTTAGCAGTTAAACCTGTTTGTGATGCTAAGTCACATTTTCTTTCTCTGGTGTCATGCCTACCATTATTTGTGTGTAGTTCACTTTCTGTAATTGGGTGATGTCAGTGTAATTGACAGTATTGTAAATAATTTTGGGCTACTCATTGTGTGCACATGCTTGGAGTATAAAATGAATGTTTGCCTTTAGACTTTGGCGTAAATGGAGACGAGAGGTACTGAGTGCCAGGTGCAAGCAAGGCCTTCTGGAATGCTGCCTTGTCACAATCCTTTTCTGTTTGACAAGATCAATGCAGTGAAGGACAACAAGATTTTCTTAGCAGTGGAGAGGTGCCACAAGTGATGAAGCAGTAAGACATGTGCAGGAGAGAGTGCAAGTGTAGTGATCAGGCACAAAGGCAGTAAGAGATGGCTGGTTGACCTCCCACCATAGGGAAGAACCTTGTTTTGGCTAATTGTCTTGTTAGGTGTTAGAAAGTTGACCTCCAGGGAGGCAGTGTTAGAGAAGAGCATGAACATACAATTAAAATGATTAAATTAAAATTTATTTTTGGAACACTTCCTTCAATGTGAGAATGAAATCTCTAAGCATATGCTTTCTTTTCTTTTTCAATTTAAACCTTTTTAGAAATGAAACTGGGTAGATGCCATTTTAGCTCAACAAATGTCCTTTTAAAGCTTTCTTACCAGTAAACATAGGTCAGTTTTAATTAAGATTTGAATGATACCCATAGATTATTCATTGTACCTTAGAGTTGATTCCAGATCCTGTTTACATTGATTTAGTCCTACTTTTTTTTTTTAGTAGCTTTTTCTTTTTTTAGTACTGTAAGAACTCACTGTTGGTGTTAAAACACAGATTAGCTAACTTTGAAGCTTGTAAGTATACTCTTATAAAAAGATTCCAAGTTCCAAATCAAGATTCTCCTATGTGGGAGCTAGGATTTTTCTGCCTCTTGTCTCTTCACTTTTTCTCTTTCTCTCTTTTTCCCATTTTTCTTTTTTTTCTCCTTTCAGCAGCAGCAATTACCTCATGGATGCCAGGGACTGTGTTAGGTACTTAGTGACTTTTAGGAGCTTCGACTGTGTATTTGTAAAATAAGTACTGGAAAATGATTAACATCTATCAATTTTTTTTATAACTTACCATGCACTTTGACTATCATATCTCACTTATTTAAATTCTTACCACAGCTTTGTGTAGTGTTGTTGTCATTTTACAAGTTCAGACACAGGCTTTGACAGGTTCACTTACTTCCTTGCCTATGTTGCATAGTTAGTGAAGTGCTAGCACTGGAGTCTGTACTTAGGCCCCTCTGACTTGCCTCGGTATGATTGTGCTTGCTTTGATTCCCGTCTTTTCTACATTTAGTGGTGGCTTTTAGTGTTCCATTTTCACTTCCCACTTGCACTGCCATTCTGCCCCCAGATTCTTATTACCTCATTCTTGGCTCAGGGGGGATAAGCTTCATAATTGGTTCTCAATGTTCTTCTGAGTCATCTTCCTGTGAACCTCGGTCAAATTCGTATTTTTTTCAAGTGGTTTACCTTCCGTGCTACCCTTTAGTTCACCGTTGCAGTTGGGTTTTGTAAGCTAGCCCCTACCTTACTGTCCTGTGAGACCATTCTTCCCAGTTTCCACTTAAACAGTGAAGGATTCCTTCCTGGATTATTTTCTTCCCACTCCAGCATTTCACATCTTTCAAGATTCAGTGCTTATCTTGTCTCTTCTTTGAAGCCATCCTTTACTTCTTCAACCCACTGACCTCTGGATTCCAATGGTCTATTTTGCTAGTATTTTTTTCTTTTTCTTGACGTTTCATCATGTAGCCACATGACTCTTAATTTCTATCTCTTCCATACCTGGTGATTTGTGTTCAGGGGCCTTATATAATGTTCAGTTGACTTAAACAGAAGGAAGAACTCTAAAGTCAAGACTACCGTACCCCGAATTTTTGCTACCATGAAGTGAAACAATGGTAGGATGATCTCAAATGTTGCCAGCTGAAATAGTTTGGTATATATGCTAATTTGTCTTATAGGTGTCTTTTCTTTTTTTTTTTTTTGCATCCTGTGTTTAATTCTTTTTTTGTAATCTAAGCTTTGTTCCAATTCAAAAGGAGTTGTTATTGTGTAACATGAAGCTTAGATGCATATATTGAGTTGCTTTATATGTTGCTTTATATATTTTTTTTCCTGTTTGAGTTTGGTATGCAGATGACTTCCTGAGGATGTAAATTTTCAGTGGAAAGCTTAAAGCTGGTTTTGGCTTGATGTTTATTCTGTAACATGCTGGATCATATCAAATATTGCCTTGTTTTCCTTTATCTCCTTTTATACAATATTCAATATTAATAGCATCTGCTGACTACTGAATTTTTTAATCTACTTTTGTGGTTGAAGTTTAAACAGCTACTTTTACAGGCCGTATTTATCTTTATTTTAAGGTGGTTATACAGGTAATGAAAGAAATGTGAAATAGGACAGGCTATTCTTGAAGGTCATGTGAATTGCCCTTGAACTTGTTATATGATTAGAAAGGAGTTTTGAAATTCATAAACAAGTGCTTGTTTATATGGCTCTAACAAATATAATTGTACAAAAAAAAAAAAAATTAGCCGGGCGTGGTGGCGGGCGCCTGTAGTCCCAGCTACTCGGAGAGGCTGAGGCAGGAGAATGGCGTGGACCCGGGAGGCGGAGCTTGCAGTGAGCCGAGATTGCGCCACTGCACTCCAGCCTGGGCGACAGAGCGAGACTCCGTCTCAAGAAAAAAAAAACAAAAAACAAAAAACAAAAAACAAATATAATTGTACAACACTGCTAATATGGCAGATTAGTTTCCAGAAATGCTGTTCATAAGACCACTTTTTAAATCTATAAGCAGTGTGTGTATCTGTACCTGAACTTGTTAATGGGAGGACTGTCTTTGTGATGGCACTGGATTCAACTTTCACATTTCCTTTCAACACTTAAATTGTCCAAGCAAATTTTTGTTTTGACTTCGTTCTTTTCAATACATATTTTGAAACACAGCTTCAAGTCCGAGGCAACATCTGAGGCTAGTGCCATCTGTTGGTGACAGTTAGAATTAAATCACTTTTGCTTTGATGCGAAGCTTTGTTCTTTACCATGAAAGTGTACATTTTAGGTGAAATGCCGGCTTATTAAGTGAAGGCTTCATGAAGTTTTTATTCAGCAAATATTTGAATACCTGCTGTGTGCTAGGCATTGAGAGCTGTTAGCAAAACCAGCAGTATTCCCTGCGCATTAATGGGTGGGATGGACAAAAAAATGAGTATGTGTGCTATGGTGGGGGCAAGATGAAGCAGTATAAAGGGGATATAGAGTTCAGGGAAGGTGGGTGGCATGCTGCAATTTCAAATAGAATGGTCAGAGGTGGTCACCATGGAGGGTGTATAAGGCACTCTGCTATTGTTGCTGGATCAAGAACTTTAGAGGTTTTAAGCATTGAAAATAGTACTGTTTCTCCTCCCCCATAGGTAATTTGAAATGAAAACAGTATGAAACTTGAAAACAGTAAGAAAGTCCTGAAGTTATTTTCTCCATGATGGCTACTTCACTGCTTTTGTTGAAATAAATTATTTCAAGCAATTAAAAAAGTATTCCAGCTTTACTGGTTCTCTGAGCATATGTGTAAGCCGCCAGTTGGTTTATTGAACACTGAGAGCTAGGTAGTCTAGGGGGAATGTGAAGATAATTCAGACCTTCTTTGAACCTCACGCTAGCAGGTTGATTGGTTAGAGCAGTGGCACTTGAGTAAATTAAGTGGGAACAGGGATGTCTGTATATTAAGAAATGCCCATTGGTTAGTGAAAGTGAAGTATAAGTATAAACTTATTTATAAAATAAGTATAAGATTAGCATACAGATTTCATGATGATTTATATCTTAAGTCTTTAGGGCAGTGTTTCTCAAGCCGTCTTTGCTGAAGGGTTAATGTTGTAATTTTGAAGCAATCAGAAACCGATGACTTTGTAAAATATATTAAAGTTAAAATATGAGAAAAATGAACCCCTCTTTGCTTCCCTAGTTCTTCTTCTTCTTTTTTTTTTTTTTTTTTTTTTACCTTTTTGCTTCTTCCTTTGTCTCACTCTAGGTTGGATTATTTTATCTTTTAATAATAAAACCTCATTCTGTATTCTTCTGTTTGTTTCTTCTGTTTATATGGCCATAAAATTATACAGCGTTGTGGGGTGTTTGTGCATGTGTCAGTGTGTGTATTCGTAACATAGTGAATGTTTAATGGAAATACACTGTTTGTCACTGAATACATTTTGCAGTTTATCACCCTTTCTGTGTCTCTTAGGTTATCATGGATGGGCGGGATTTGGCCCTATAAGTGATACCACCAAAGCTGAAATGTGAGAGTCGCTTGATTCTTTTTGGTATTGGGCTCTGTTACGGTTTGAATGCATCTCCTCCAAAATTTGAATGTTGTCAGTGGAATAGTATTAAGATGTTGGGGCCTTAAGAGGTGATTAGGTCATGAGGGCTCCTTCCTCCATAATGGGATCAAGGCCCTTATAAAAAGGCTTCTTGTAGTATTCTTCCAGCTTGCTCTTCTGCCATGTGAGGACACAGTTTTTCCCTCTTGCCCTCTGCCTTCTGCCATGTGAGGATGCAGCAAGAAGGCTCATACCAGATGTCAAATGCTGGTGCTGGTCTTGGAGTTCCCAGCCTCCAGAACTTTGAAAAATTTCTCTTCTTTATAAATTACACTGTTCCAGGTATTTTGTTATAGCAGCACAAAGCAGACTAAGACAAGTTCTCTAGTTGAATTGTCCACCCTCTACCCCTAAAGGGAAGGAAGATTAAGAAGAAGAATTAATATATAGGCTTCTGTAGACACATTGTCTATATAATGAAGTGTGTAGTAAGATGAATGTCTTTGAATCAGGTAGCACTTCTTGCTTTTTTTCAGCATTCTCTGCAGCATCTTTCACATGTTAGGCACTTAATGCTTGTTTGTAGCATGGAGTCCATTTCTTCAAATGAGCCTCTTCCAAGGCATTCATTGACAGCACTTTCATCCCTAGTATCAAAATAATAAAATGTAGTTCTTCCTCAACACATTATGATCAGAAACATCTATGATTTTTGTTTTAATAAACCAAATTTTTAAAACTTATTTTTCAAGCCAGGAGTGTTTTGCCATAGGACAAAAAAGTTTATCTCTATTAAGCAGGTAGCAGATCATCAATCTCTGGACATTTTTTCCCCTCCAGAAGGCTTTTGCTGTTTTTGATTTCTTTTCTTCTTTTAGCTTGCCTGCTGGCTGTCAGAATAGAGGTGACAGACGGTCTTGATATACTGTTGGGCAGAGAATCTGCTGGTTTTTATTTGGCATAACAAATTATTGAAAACAGTGATGTTTTGTTACAGTTCTAATAAGGCCGACATGGTAGTGATTCTTATGGTGCATAAATTCTAGGCTCTAGAAAAAAGTGCCTTAGTAAAGTGGGCACTGTAAATGTCTCTGGACTATATAAGAAGAAATTTCTTGGCATTAATGTGCATGAGATAGATATCACTTATTGCAACTTTTGGAAAAGTGCATAAAGGATGAAGCTAATATTTTCAGGGATGATCTGTCTTGGAGCCATTTTCCTTCCTGTTGGTCTATCCTCTCTCCACCTCTTTCATTGCTAGACTCAGTGAATCAGTTTCTCAGTGACAACCATGATAAGGCATACCTACACCTAATAATTCTCACCCAAGTTTGTTTTTAAAATTAAAATGGCCTATTTCCTATTATATCTTTGGGTGATCACGATTAGAATAATTCTTCCACCTGCATGCATTTTCATATGTACTGATTTTTGTCACGGGAAGAAACAAAGCAGAGGAATGTTTTCTTCCTTGCTGTGATACCTAATTTTGGAAGGTACACTAATTTCAAAATGTTTGGTGTAGGAAATGGTTGCATATTCCAAAACCAGTTAGCATGACCTTGCTAAACAATGCTCTCTCCTGTGGTTTGGATCAGCATTGTTTTGTTTTCTTTGCATCTTTTGATCTATCTGAACTGTCTGCTACTTGCTGATATATTCATAAAGTAGGATTTTGCAAATCGAAGAGTAGGTAAATTACTATTAAAGCGCTGTATTTGTATTCCCCACTCAAATCTTCTGAGACTGAACTTTTTTTTTAAAGGAGTCTATGAAAATCTCGCTTTCAGAGAGTCTTATTTTCTTTTTACTATTTCCTCTTAAGCGTTTTTTAAGTTGGCTGAATTTTACTGTACTTACTCATATGTGTTTTAGTAGCTATTGAGCCATTTTATGTAATAGCTTGAATAAACTATTGGTTATTGAATCTTTTTAGAAATACTTATTTCTAATCCCCTCTCTTTCATATAAAGGAGGGAAGAAGAGGTATTTTATTATCCAAGAATATGCCATCAATATCCTGGAGCCCACCTATCTAGTTTCCAGTGTGTCAACTAGCACCAGCTTAGCTAACCAGACTTAAACAATGAGTTTGTAATTACATGATTAGGTATGGCATACCGAGTTACTCCTTCTTTTCCCTGCCTACCCCAAGCCCTATTACCTCTGTTTTATGACAGAAATTTCAGATTTCTTTGGCTTTTCTGATTCATTTACTGACGAAAGAGATTTTTTCTAGGTTTCAAGAATTTTGAAGAGTCTGAGATTCTACCCTACTTGCAGGTTAACATATTAGCCTGCCATACTTTCTTATGTTGCTGGACAACTCATGGCACAGCAGGCAGTATGAGCTTCAAGTTTGCATTGATTCCCCTGCCCCTCAAGTCCCACGGGGACCACATGGAGACAGGCCTGGGTTGGTGCTGTCCACAGAGTGGGTTTGTGTCCTAGGTGTAAAAGCTCAAGCTTAGGAGACCCCTATTGTTATTAAGACTGCTAGCAAACCTGGACAACTTTTGCCCCTGAGGGAGAAGTTATCTTTATTCTGGTCAGGAAACAACTCTGTCCCCCCAGGGAGACACTATTTGTCTCTCCTAAGGCTGTATGCTATCCAGACATCCATAAAATCGTGTGGACAAGTTGCTGACACAGATGTACAAAAACATGAGATGTCCATGGATGATGGCTTCCCAAAGCTAGGTGGTAGCAAAAAGTAGAACTCTTTGAATTTTTCTGTTTTTGTCGGCTTCTCCCAAATGAGAAAAGTTACTTTAAATGATCAACATGAATTCCAGAGACACAGATTCCTCTATGTGAAAGCCATTGCTTTTGTTTTGTTTGATAAGACCCTAAATTAGTGGGCAGTTAGCTTTTCTGGGGTTAAGTATTCCAAAGTATGCTTTCTGAGCAACCTGTGCTTACCGCTGTTAGAGCACTCAGCATACTGCTGTCATACCTGTTTTTCCCACTATACTGTATACCTTTATGAAGGTAAGGAATATATATTATTCATTTTTGGGTTATCTGTCGGTTTGTCTATCATTAGAATACATTCTTAGTAGCTGGCTGTTGAGTGTAACGAGTGAATAAATGATTAGAAGCTTTTCAATTCAAATCTGATTGTTCTTTTATCTTTGCTTATTCAGGTTCTTTACCCCAGTTTGAGAGTGTACCATCTGGTAGAAAAACTATCAGGAATATAAAGGATTAGTAAATATTTATTTCCTGAATGAGTTGATCTTAGATAGAATCCTGTGTTCGTTTTGAAAAGCTGGGTCAGATGCCGAGTAAGTAAGTATCTTGTGTGAAATCATTCCTAACCCTAAATTAATCCACCTATCATCCCTTTCTTATCAGATTGCTTTGATCTCTAGGACCAGTTTTCTTTGTATGGTCCTCTTATATTATCTTAGATTTTAGGGTTTTGTTGTTATTGTTGTTGTTTGTTTTCATGAGAAGTTTTGGCTACCCACCTTTTTTTTTTTTTTTTTGAAAAAATTTGGGTTTAGTGGTATATGTGCAGATTTGTTATATAGGTAAATTGCATGTCATGGGGGTTTGGTGTACAGATTATTTCATCACCAGGTGATAAGCATAGTGCGTGATAGGTAGTTTTTTGACCCTCACCTACCTTCCTGTCTCTACCCTCAAGCAGGCCCGTGTGTCTCTTGTTCCCTTCAGGTCCGTATGTACTCAGTGTTTAACTTGCACTTATGAGTGAGAACATGTGGTATTTGGTTTTCTGTTCCTATGTTAGTTTGCTTAGGATAATGGCTTTTAGCTCCATCCATGTTGCTACAAGGGACATGATTTTCATTATTATTTTTTATGGCTGCATAGTATTCCATTGTGTATACATACCACGTTTTCTTTATCCAGTCTGCCATTGATGAGCATTTAGGTTGATTCCATGTCTTTGCTATTGTGAATGGTGCCACAGTGAGCATACGTATGCATGTGTCTTTAGGCTAGAATATTTATATTCCTTTGGGTATATACCCAATAATGGGATTGCTGGGTTGAATGGTAATTCTGATTTGAGTTCTTTGAGAAATCGCCAAACTGCTTTCCACAGTGGCTGAACTAATTTACATTCCCACCAGCAGTATATAAGTGCTCCCTTTTCACCAAAACTTTGCCAGTGTCTGTTTTTTTTTTTTTGACATTTTAATCTCCATTTTGACTGTGTGAGATGCTATCTTATTGTGGTTTTGATTTGCATTTCTCTAATGATTAGGGGTGTTGAGCATTTTTTCATATGCTTTTTGGCCACATGTATGTCTTTTTGAAAAGCATCTGGTCATGTCCTTTGCCCACTTTATAACGGAGTTGGTTTTTGCTTGTTGATTTAAGTTCCTTATAAATTCTGAATATTAGACATTTGTTGGATGCATGGCTTGTTAATATTTTGGTTATCTTCCAGGGTTTTTATAGTTTCAGGTTTTACATTTAAGTCATTAATCTATCTTGAGTTGATTTCTCTTTATAGTGTGAGGAAGGGGTCCAGTTTCAATCTTTTGCATATGGCTAGCCAGTTATCTCAGTACCATTTATTGAATAGAGAATCCTTTCCCCATTGGTTGTTTTTGTTGACTTTGTCGAAGATCAGATGGTTGTAGGTGTGTGGCCTTATTTTTGGGCTCTCTATTCTGTTCCATGAGCCTATGCGTCTGTTTTGGTATTAGTACCATGCTGTTTTGGTTACTGTAGCCTTGTAGTATAGTTTGATGTTGGGTGATGTGATGCCTCCTACTTCATTCTTTTTGCTTAGGATTGCCTTGTCTATTTGGGCTATTTTTTTGGTTCCATATGAATTTTAAAGTCATTTTTTTCTAATTCTGTTAAGAATATTATTGGTTGTTAGATAGCAATAGCATTGAATCTGTAAATTGTTTTGGGCAGTATGGCCATTTTAATGTTGATTGTTCCTATCTGTGGGGATAGAATGTTTTTCCATTTGTTTGTGTCCTCTCCGATTTCTTTTACCAGTGTTTTGTATTTCTCTTTGGGGAGATCTTCCACCTCCCTGGTTAGCTGTATTCCTAGGTATTTTATTTTTGTGGTTGTTTTGAACAGGATTGCATTCTTGATTTGATTCTCAGCTTGGATATTGCTGGTGTATAGGAATGCTACTAGTTTTTATAGATTGATTTTTGTATCCTGAAACTTGCTGAAGTTTGTCAGATCAAGGAGGTTTTGGACAGAGACTATGGGATTTTCTAGGTGTAGAATCATGTCATCTGCAAACAGGGATAGTTTGACTTCCTGTCTTCCTATTTGGGTGCCTTTTATTCTTTCTCTTGACTGATTGCTTTGGCCAGGACTTCAAAGAGCTAGAAAGATCTCAAATTAATAACCCAGTCATCACAACTAGAAAAACAAAACCAAGAGCAAACCAACCCCAAAGCTAGAAGAAGAAGACAAAAAGTAAAATTAGAGCAGAACTGAATGCCATTGAGACACAAAAAGACCATGCAGGCTGGGTGCAGTGTCTCCTGCCTGTAATCACAGCACTTTGGGAGGCCAAGGTGGGTGGATCGCCTGAGATCAGGAGTTCAAAACTAGGCTGGCCAAAAGTGGTGAAACCCCGTTTCTACTAAAAATACAAAAATTAGCTGGATGTGGTGGTGTGTGCCTATAATCTCAGCTACTCGGGAGACTGAGGCAGGAGAATTGCTTGAATCTGGGAGGTGGAGGTTGCAGTGAGCAGAGATCGCGCCACTGTACTCCAGCCTGGGCAACAAAGTGAGACTCTGTCTCAAAAAAAAAAAAAAAAAAAAAGGCTGGCCACGGTGGCTCACACCTGTAATCCCAGCACTTTGGGAGGCCAAGGCAGGCAGATCATCAGGTCAGGAGTTCGAGACGAGGCTGACCAACATGGTGAAACCCTGTCTGTACTAACAATATAAAAATCAGCTGGGCGTGGTGACGTGCACCTGTCATCTCAGCTATTCAGGAGGCTGAGGCAGGAGAATCGCTTGAACCTGGGAGGCGGAGGTTGCAGTGAGCTAAGATCGCACCATTGCACGCCAGCCTGGGCAACAGAGTGAGACTCCATCTCAAAAAACAACAACAACAACAACAACAACAACAAAAAACAAAAGATCAATAAATCCAGGGGTTGCTTTTTGAAAGGACTAGGTTGATAGACTGCTAGCTAGACTAATAAAAAGGAGAGAAGATACAAATAAACACAATCAGAAATGACAGAACATTACCACTGACCCTACAGAGATACAAAAAACCCTTAGACTGTTATGTACACCTCTATGCGCACAAACTGGAAAACCTAGAAGAAATGGATAAATTCCTGGAAACATACAACCTCCTGGGATTGAACCAGGAAGAAATTGAATCCCTAAAGAGACCAATAATGGGTTCTGAAATTGAATCAGTAATAAAAAGCCTACCAACCAGAAAAAGCCCAGTACCAGATGAATTTACAGCCGAATTCTACTAGATGTATGAAGAAAAGTTGTTACCATTCTTGCTGAAACTATTCCAAAAAATTGAGGAGAAGGGACCTCCTCCTTAATTCATGAGGCCAGTATCATCCTGATACCAAAAGCTGGTTGAGACACAACAAAAAGAAAACTTCAGGTCAATATCCTTGATGAACATAGATGCAATAATTCTCAACAATATACTAGCAAACTGAATCCAGTGGCACATCCAAAAGCAAATCTGCCACAATCAAGTAGGCTTTATCCCTGGGATACAAGGTTGGTTCAACATATGCAAATCAATAAATGTTATCCATCATATAATCAGAACTAAAAGCAAAATCCACATGGGTTATCCCAATATATTCAGAAAAGGCTTTCAATAAAGTTCAACATCTCTTCATGTTAAAAACCCTCAAACTAGGCATTGAAGGAATATACTTCAAAATAATAGGAGCAAGCTATGAAAAACCCACTACTGACATCATACTGAATGGACAAAAGCTGGACGCATTCCCCTTAAACTGGAATAAGGCAAGGATGCTCTCTCCCTCACCACTCGTATTCAGCATACTACTGGAAGTTCCACCTTCTTTTAAATATGGTTGGAAAAATTAACTTCTTGTGTTGAACTATTAGTAATTTTATTTTAGAGTGAGTTCACTGTAGAGATCAGTGAGATCTCAGTGCTGTCCCAGTGCTGTTCCGCACTTAGGTTTTGGACCTAAGTGTTTATATGGTTTTGAGTAGGGTAAGATAAAGGGTGTTCGTGCTAATTACCATTGCCAGAAGACTTTGCAAGACCTTTTTCTATGGCTGTGTACTTCTTCAGTGTGAAAATAACCTTGGTGGAGGGAGTGCCAAATGGAAGCAGGTGTCCCATTTTCAGTGCCAGCACAAGTGCTCCTAAACACACACATGCCACTTGAGCCCTCTTGTCCCCAGAATTGAGAATCTTGGAGAAGCAATATAAAAACTGCCAGGTAATACTTGTGTTCCTTTTGAGACATTTAAATAAATTTAATCAAAATTATATAGTTATTTTTAACCAGAAATGAAAGTAGGCTTTTTGGCAGGCCTATGTGTTCACATCTGTGCTGGGTTTATATGTTCTTGCCAACAGTGTACTTAGTGGTATAACAGAGAAAAATGATTCATAAGCTTTTTCTAATTCAGACCTACGACTCATTTATACTTATATTCCCATTAATATCGTTAATATGAATGGCTTTATATAGTTTTCTAGGAATCCCTCATTGTAAGTTGAGAGAGAGGGTAGTCTCGTCACAGGAAGCATTTCTTTGATGGTATCCATATATTGAGTTGCATACATTGTATGAAATGTAAAGCCTTAGCAGATGCCTAAAAATGATTATTTAATGAGGCCATTTATGTCCCTAGTTTCTCAGGTTGAAAGATTCTGCTGGACTACTTAGAACCCCAACTTTATTCATAGTCTGTTAAGATCTTTGTTAAAAAACAAAAAACAACAATCCACAGCCACTTCAGGGACTCATTTATTCTTCCAGTGAAAAGTCCGTAGTGTACAGACCCAAAAGTCTACCGATGAAATAATTAAAAATACTATTGAGCCTTTATGCAGAGTGGGTTAGCCTGAGCATTTGGGAGTGTTGGTTGACCTTAAATACCCTCTGCCATGTCCCCTCTTAACCCTCAATAGTTAACCAAGTATTCTTTTACTCATTTATTATGGATATATTACTGTCTCAAATATGAAAAAGTTAGACTTGTCAGCCTTCAATAAACTTACATAGTGACACTGGACATTTATGTGGAAATGTTAAGTGAAATGATATAAGATAGCAGTGTAAGAAAGACAGTGTAAACTATTTACCTGCAGTAATAAAGTATTTTTAATTTGGCCTAGAACTTTGAACTTTGGGGCTAGAATCTTGGAAGATCTTTTTGGAGTAGTGGAGATTTGGTAAGTGTCTAAGGCTGTATTAGATGTGATAGGTGAAGAAAGAGGGAAAGAGGATATAAGAGCACAGAGTGTGTTGTGGCCAATCAATTTTGGAAGGGTAGAAGAGCTCTGTAGGAAATAGCAAAGGCTAATGAAACAAGTGAAGGAAAATTTCTTTTTCCTTCCCCCTTCCCCCTTCCCTTCCTTTCCTTCTTCCTCCCCTCCCCCTCCCCTTCCTCTTCCCCTTCTCCTTCCGCTCGCTCCCCTTTCTTCCCTTCCTCCCTCCCCTCCCCTTCCTTCCCTTTCCTTTCCTTCCTTCCTTTCCTTTCCATCCCTTTCCCTTTCCCTTTCCCTTCCTTTCCCTTTCCCTTCCTTCCTTCCATTCCTTCCCTTCCTACTGTCTTACTCCGTCACCCAGGCTGGAGTGCAGTGGCACGATCATGGCTCACTGCAGCCTCGACCTTCTCCGTCTCAGGTGATCCTCCCAAGTAGCTGGGACTATAGGTGCTTGCCACCATGGTCAGCTGAGTTTTGTATTTTTTGGCAGAGGTGGGGTTTCACCATGTTGCCCAGGCTGGTCTCAAACTCCTAGGCGCAAGCAATTCGCCCTGGCTTTCCAAAGTGTTAAGATTACAGGCATGAGCCATCACATCTGGCTGGAAAATTTCTATTTTACGTTTTAATGTTATCCAGTGTTACTACTGTGACCACTTACTTAGTGCCGTTTAAATATAAATCTGATCATGACCTTAAGTAAATGAAAGTTAATACAGATCCATCTTAAGGCATGACTTCTAAGAGTGAGTCTTCCTTTTTGTAATTCTCTGAAGTCTTAAATATAAACATTTTAACTAGCCTTAATAGTTTGAATTTTTATTGGCAAGAAGAAAGTAGATTATTCAGATACTGAAGTCTTCTAGACCTTGAGGACCTGATATGACATAGGGTTAGATGTGTTGAAAATTAGTGCATCATGTTATTCCATTTTTTTTCTTTTCGTATGTCTTGTTCCTTTTGATAATAGCTTTTTTGAGATGTAATTTCTATCATACAATTTAGTCATTTGAAGTATGTAATTTAATAGTTTGTAGTATGTTCACAAACTTGTTCAGCCATTACCATTATCAGTTATAGAATGTTTTTTATCACTTCCAAAAAGAACTCTACACCCTTTAAGCTATTACCTCATAATCCTCCATTCCCTTCAGACATAACCACTAATCTATTTTCTGTCTCTATAATTTACTTATTCTAGACATAAGTAAACAATGAGGGCTAATGAAACAAGTGAAGGAAATTCACTTGTTTTCTTCCATTCCCTTCAGACATAAGTAAGCACTGGTCTATTTTCTCTCTATATAGATTTACTTATTCTGGACATTTCATAAGGAATGACTTCAAATGGAATCACAATAAGTGTCTTTTGTGACTGGATTCTTTCACTTAGTATGTTTTTTTTTTAAAGTGTCATGTTGTTGCATATATCAGTATTTCATTTCTTTTTAGGGCTGAATAATATTCCATCATATGGATATATCACTTTTGTTTATCCATTCATCAGTTAATGGACATTTGGATTGTTTCCATCTTTTTGGCAATTGTGAATAATGCTACTACAAACATTGATGTACAAACTCCTCAGTGGACATAATTATTCATTTCTTTTGGGTATATACACCTAGGAGTGCAGTTGCTGGGTCAAATGGTAAAACTTGAACTGTATGCCTATATTTTGGAAGAACTATCAGACTGTTTTCCAAAGTGGCAGCACCATTTTACATCTCCCACCAGCAGTGTATGAGTGTTCCAATTCTTCTACATCCTCACTGTCACTCATTATCTCTTTGATTACAGCCGTCTCACTAGATAGGAAATAGTATCTTTATGGTTCTGATTTGCCTTTCCCTGATGATCAATAAGGGCCTTATTCTCATGTTGTTTGTGGGTTGATTGGGTGTAGAAAGCACCAGCCTTAAAGATAACAATACCTGTTAGCTTGGTTTGCTATAGAAATGTTTTGGGGGAAGATAACACAAGGGGCTATGAGGATAAGACTTGAATCTTGAAGAAAAGAACTTAGCCAAGAATTGTAGTTATAAGGGCTTTTTAGCAAGGGGATAGTGTAAACAAAGAAAGGCTTGCAGATAGAAATGTGTATGTCACATTGTAAGAAGTGACTGGGTGGAATTGAACATGTATGTAAAGGGGTCTGAACATATACATATATAAGAGAATAGCTGAATTTGAATGTGCATTGTGCTAGATTAAGAGGCCCAGTATATGAATTTGAGCTTGACAGTAAAAACAGGGATCACTTAAAAAATTATTTTTTGTTTAGTGTGGTTATATGTACAATAAGGTAGACTAGTTTGGTCAATATGTAAATTAAGGATAGCAGATAGGTGTCCTACCACATGCTTAACTGATCAGTTGGTAGTGATACCCTGGAGCTTCTATATTATTAAAAAGAATGAGACATTCAGTTCGGCTCAATTGGCCAGAGTGCAGTGATTGATTAATGAGGTCCACTTTTAGCATGGGATGGAAGAGTTTTGACATGATCATTGCTTATTTTCCATTTCTGTAGGGTAGACTGAGGTGATAGCAGTGAATGTAAGAAACATGGAGAGAAGAGTTAATGCCTTAGTATTTTCAGACTACAGACTGTGGGAGCAAAATGTGGCTTCTCTCTTGACAGTCCCTTTAATTTCTGTGGAACTTGTTTACTTACCTGTATACTGCTGATTTCTCTGGCCTAATCCCCATTCTTTTATGCCTCCTATTACTTCCTAGTCTATCCTTTGGATTGTTAAATTAGTGCCCTAACTGATCTTCTTTTTCAAATCCATCCTCCAACATAGCTACTGGAATAGTCTTACTTAAATAAACATTTAACCACTACTATTAATGACCTTCCTCTTGCTGGAAACATTATGACCCTAAAGTTGCCGATTCATGAAATTGTTCTTGTTAGTACCATGTTTATCAAACTTTTTATAGATCCTTGTCTTCCTAGGTACAGTATGTCAGATAGAGACAGACACATACATATACAGTAAGAGTAAAAAATTTGTCTGTGTAGCGGTTTTTGATATGGTAAAATAAGCTAATAGACTGATGTGCCTGCAAAAAATAATTATAAACTTTGGACACAGTATAAAATCTAAGTACTCTAGAGTGTGAGCAAAACTAAGCAGATTTTAGAAGGGACTTGAAACTTACAAGAAAAAACTGGCACAGGGTGGATTTTCTGTTTTAGCAGCCTGTCCTAAGGATGGGCCACAGTCACAGGGTGGAAGGCTCCTACAGAAAGTATGCAGTCTTTCTGGTCTGGGGAACCCAGAGATACGAAGCTAGGGCAATCATGTCTGTCAGAGAATGAGGGGAGACTTCCGAACGAGAGAGAGCGCCAGAGGGGGATAGCTCCAAATTATTGTAGGGGACTTTAACTCTCCTTTGTCAGCAAATGATAGAACAATTAGATAAAAAATCAATAGACATAGAGACATTGAAGATCTGGACAACACTGTCAACCGTCCTGGCCAAAATGTTATTGTAGAGCACCATATTCCAACAACTGCAGAATATTCATTCCTTAGTTCACGTGGTATATTCATAATGCACCATATACTGGGTCATGAAATAAGGGTTGAAGACAGAATGTACTGATTACAACCGAATTAAAATAGAAATCAGTAAGACATCTAGGGAGACCCCAAATATTGGGAAATTGAGGTCTGAAGATAGTGTTCTTGCTACTTACCTGTTTTTGGTCAGCTCTTGTACTCATTTACTTTTTTTTTTTTTTTTAAAAATGGAGTCTTGTGCTGTCACTTGGGCTAGAGTACGGTGGCACAATCATAGCTCGCTGCAGCCATGAACTCCTGAGCTCAAGTGATCCTCCTGCCTCAACCTCCCAGGCAGCTGGGACTATAGGTACACACTATCATGCCTGCCTAATGTTTTTTAAATGTTTTAATTTACTATTTTTAAATTTTAAAACTTTTATTTTTTTTTCATCCTCCTACCTTGGCCTCCCACAGTGCTAAGATTACAGGCATGAGCTACCACGCCTGGCCTAAACTCATTTTTAAATACTGGGGCAGTAGAATACAGAGTGGGTTGGATATGAATTACTGACAACCATAAATATCTAGACAACCATGTCTCTCTCTCTCTCTCTCTCTCTCTCTCTCTATATATATATATATATATATATATATATATGTATATATATATATATATATATAGAGAGAGAGAGAGAGAGAGAGAGAGAGATCATCAAAGAAACTATATATATATATAGTTTCTTTGATGATCTCAATCTCCTGACCTCCTGATCTGCCCGCCTTGGCCTCCCAAAGTGCTGGGATTACAGGCGTGAATCATCGTGCCCAGCCGCATGTCTAGATTTTTGAAGGCATCTCTATTTTTGAAGGCTAGAGTGGTGATAGAAATAAAAATTCATCATTACGCTCCATGTGTGAAATAGGGATTTGGTTCAGGGTACTATAATTCTCCCAAATAGATGTTTACACTGTTATTGATGGGAATGTTTTTCAAGGAGTAGGATACTACTAACATTTATTTCATTATTCAAGGTTATTAGCTTACTGACAAGATGGTATGTTTTATCAGGTCTAAATTTAAAGTTCTTTTGATACTTAAAGGTCAAGGAGCTGATCGTTTTTTATTATGCTTGAAAGAAATCATATAACTTTCCTGACACTTCTTAGAGGTGTCATTGCTGTGAGTTTTTCTGTAAATGTCGATAAATATAGCATCTGTAAGACAGAAGTTGGATGAATCACATTCAATATGTAAAATTTGTCAATGAAGTTGAGTAATTTGTTGTGAAAGAAGTCATATCAAAATTAAGTATTTAATGATCATTTAAAGCGTGCAGACTTTTAACTAGCTGTTTATTTTGATTGAAGTAGAATTATTTGCAAACATTATTAAAATGGCCATTCATCCTCTTGTTGCAAAGCTTTTTGTTTTGTTGTTTAAGAAACTTAGGTAAAACGAGTGTTTAAGAACTGTGTTTTACTGAAATTTTACATGTAATTTTTTGGCACTTCTAGTATGATGAGCAATCCTATAAGTACTCTGTAAAAATGATTTTTGTCTTGGGCTTGTAATTTCCTTTTCTAAGGAAGAAAATGATTAGAATCAAGTATGATCAAAGCTAAAATTAAATTGCAAAATCTGTATAAAGTACAGCTGTTGCTTTGAATGTTGTGGTTGTCCTCTGAGCTGGTGCTGCAAGGAAAAAAGTGAATGTTACAGTTGATGGAAATGAGAAGCCTATTAAGATTCTGTTATGAAAGATTTCATTTGAGAAACTGGTTGTTGGAGAGTGTCATTGTTTCCTTCTTTGGGAAACAATCAGGAAAGCTAACCTCAAAGGTTTTTTATTTTAGTATATTTGGCAGTTAGTGATGCTATAGTACCCACTACCAGCTTATTTAGTACTAAATAGGCAGGTGTGATTTAAACTGAAAGACAGTTATATAGTTGACTTAAACTGAAGATTCACTTGCCAAATGTAATAATAGAAAGATAATGGGAAATGTGAATCTTAAGTTGTCTACTAACTAGTTATTAGGTTATTGAACTACTCACACAATTATGCTGTAAATCAATTTCCCTTTTGTACAGAAGTTCCCCCAACTCTCTTTCACTCTCACCCTCTTCCTCTTGTCACAGACTCCCTTCAGCAGTCTGATAATGTCTATGGGGCCCTTCTTAGAGTAATGTTTCTAATGTGTAATATATACATTGGATTAGTTGGTACCACATTTATAGACTTCTCCCACCTGACTTTAATAATATATTAACTGCAGATTAAGAGCTTTTGTTATGGTACGAATTGAATTAGATAGACTTTTCTTATATATATGAATTTCATATATATTTTATATGTATATTATATATTTAACTTTTTTCTTTTTTTTTGAGGCAGGGTCTCACTGTTACCTAGGCTAGAGTACAGTGACACAGTTATAGCTCACTGAAGCCTCAAACTCCTGGGCTCAAGTGGTCCTTCCACTTCAGCCTCCTGAGTAGCTAGAACTATAATACATGTGCGTCACCACACCTGGTTACTTTTTTTTTTTTTGTTTTAGAGATGGGCTTTCACTATGTTGCCCATGCTAGTCTCCAACTGCTGGCCTCAAGCGACCCTCCTGCCTTGGCCTCCCAAAATGCTGAGATTACAGCATGAGCCTCAACTCCTGGCCCCTAATTATGTTTTAAATTTCCGTAAAATAGAGGACTTTTTATTTTGTTGCTTTTTATTCCTAGTATCTCTAGCATTGTATTTTGATCAGATAGATGCTCAGAAGAGTTTAACATATTCACTGCCTGGTATAAATGTCTCAAAATTTATAAGTAAATATGTAAATAAACCTATCACAGGCCGTGCACTTTAACATAAAAAAATTAAGGGTTTGGGGATAGAGTAGGTATAGGTATCTAAAGAGTCACAATAAGTTATAAAGCAAATAATTTTTACTTTATTTACAAGATTTCGTTATAATTAAATGAAATTTTCCATGAGTTTGGAATCAAAGACTAAGTAGAAGAGTCCATCTAATTCAATTCCTTCCATAACAAAAGCTCTTAATCTGCAGTTAATATATTATGAAAGTCAAGTGGGAGGGGTCCATAAATGTGGTACCATCTAATCCAATGTATATTTTATGCATTTGAAACATTACCCTGAGAAGAGGCCTATAGACATTATCAGACTGCCGAAGGGGGCCTATGACAAGAGGAAGAGGGTGAGAGTGAAAGACAGTGAGTTAGGGGAAACGTGTGTACAAAAGGGAAATTGATTTACAGCATAATTGTGTGAGTAGTTCAATAATCTAATAACTAGTTAGTAGAAAACTTAAGATTCACATTTCCCATTATCTTTCTATTATCACATTTGGCAAGTGAATCTTCAGTTTAAGTCAACTATATAACTGTCTTTCAGTCTAAATCACACCTGCTTATTTAGTACTAAGTAAGCTGGTAGCGGGTGCTACTGGGGCCACTGGAAGGCTTTAAAGAGATTAAGAAACCAGTGAAAATACAGTTTTGAGCCGAGATGGGAATTAGCAATATTTTACTCCAAAGCTAGAGTTCTCTCCACCATATCAGCCAGGTCTTAATATATGGTTAAGTTTCCAATAAATGTTATCCATTTTTGGTTCTAGAGCTCTCTCTCCATGGGGTAGGTGGAGAAGGAAGACATCTCAGAATTATATGGATTGTGAAGAATGGGGCATGTGGTACGAACAAGGTACTGATGTCGTGAAGTTATGTCTTGAGGATGGTCATGGTAGTTTGACCATAGATACTGGCTTTTCTGTGGGAGTGTTAGAGCATTTGTGAGGGGTCCTCCAAGTTTAATCTGAGGTTAAACCTACTGAGTTCCTCTTGATTCTGATGCTTAACACAAGATAGAGAAAACAAATGGTGTCCTAGTGCATCTGTCAGTGTATGCAGTGTTTGGGTTGCTACTTTCATTTTTGGTGTTCTTTTCACTTTCTTTCCTGTGGGATGAATTGGGTGGAGGTGGCTCACTGAGTAATTCAGGTAGAGCCTTGATTAAATTCGCAACTGTCACCTAATAGCAAGAACATGCAATAGTATTTTATCTGATAACCAGTGATGCATGTTTTGCATCACAATTATGGATCCATCTTTGTGTACTTACGGATGTCTGTTCTGAGTAGGTAGCTGATGAATGTCATGAATCAGTTGGAACAATTTTGTTGTTCTGGTCTAACAGCCAGATTGGATTACCACATGCCATGTGGTAGTAATTTATTGTGGAATAATCACAGTGGTATTTATTTGAGGTGGTTTGTATTTGTCATATTCATATTACATATACCTTTAAAGTTGGATTTTTCCAATACCAAACCATAAACGTAGCCTAATATTTTTGCCATTGTGAACAGCTTAGATTTTAACACCTTAGGAGATAAAGGAATATAAAGTGATTCGATTTTATATTCCTAGGAGATTAAGTTCCTAGGAGATTTGATGCTAGATTTCGAGCCACTACTAGACAGTGAATGTCATTTGAGCTTCATTTTTCTCCTTTGGAGCCTGGCATGTAATATGTGCTAAAGAAATGTTGCTGAATTGAATTCTGCTAGCCAAGCTATAATGTTGGAAAATGACCACTCTTTATCATAAATTGGAAATGTGCTTTGTATCTATGACCAGTGACTATTAGAAGTCTTTATTTCAGAAGGGAGAACTCCATAATGCGTAAAATTTCTACAAACCAAATGTGTGTTTAATTGTTTTCTACAGATGAACTAACAGCAAGACTGAGTGCTCATTAAAAATTTATGTCTTAATCCTAAGGCGCAAACCTTACATAATTACTTGAATGCTTATTCTTGGTTGGATAAAAACTACTTAAAAATAACCACTGTTTTGTGATTTCACATTTGCTTAGTTTTAGATTAAAATAAATAACAGTCCTTTTAAAATAAAGGTTGTTTATAAACATACAGACAAATCTACAGAATGGAGTCATCCATTCCAATGTAGATAGATGTTTACCAAAGGAAGCAACAGCATGGTACATACTATGTACATATGTTGCTTACAAGGGTTTATGAAACAAAAAATTTTGATAAGCATTAAAGGTACTCCCAAATGGCCATTCTCTCTCTGTCCATCATGTTTTCATGGGTTACACATTTTATATATCATGAATGGAAAAGATTCTCTGTTCACGAATTCCTGGTTCAGAACAAAATAGGAAACTAAAGTAAGCATTTACGACATACAGTTCTTGTGGTGTATTTTCGTTTGATAATTGAAAAGCATCATGAAAAATTGCAAGTATTGGACACAATGGCAAGCAAAAGTATTCTGAAATGAATCTAGAAATTTTTTAGAGAAGTTTTGTATTACATAAGTGAGTTTCATTTTTAATTTGGTGTTACTCTGAGCCACATGGGACTTGCTTTAGTAGTATTGATAGGCTTAATCAATTTAAAATTTCTTAGGCTTTTCTTGAGATGCCTTAGGAATGTGAAGTGCTGAATACAGGGTCTAGTGTGTATATATAAAGTAACATATATTACATTTATTATTGGCTGTCTTTTCCCTTTAAAAAAGTGAATCCAAGATATTAATTTCCTGATTTATCTTTTGCATTTAGTGTTGACATCACCTCATTCATTAAAGAATTTGTTTCTAACAGTTTTGATGCTGATTTATGTTGCAACAAAGTAGTAGGCTGTCTATAATGGCCTGTTTTCTGTCAGATTTGATACTCCTGTGTTGTCTGAAGTGAATCGTTTAGCTGAATGATTCATTTAACTGAATCACTTACTGTTTCTAGTATACAGTATAGATTCCAAAGGCCTAGCTTTTAATATGAGCTTTGCTTGCCCTCCGTCTGGGTTGTCTAAGTAGCATGAATTATTTCCCCATCAGTGTCCTCATAGTATTTATTCATTAATATGTTTGAGGGCAGCGCTTAATTTTTAAGTTTTATGTTGATAGTGTCAAGTTTAGAACCTACTGCCGTAATCGAGTTTTCAGGTGGAATGAGGTTAATCCATTGGGGTTTAGGAAGAAAATGTTAGAACTTGTTTTTATTTAACCCTTCATATTTTTCTGTGTATACTTGATTTTATGTATACTCACATTCATTTATTATAAATAAAGTATACATTGGGTGCATATTTAAAATGTTCCTATGAAAAGATGTAAGTGATTAAAAGCACTTGGAAATGAAATAGATGAGTAAGGGTCAAAATTAGAGTATAGCCTTAGGTATATGAGAGGAAGAATGGTAATTCAAGACACACTGCACATCTAGAATCTATGGGTGATAGAAGGAACAAAAAAAGATTATTTTTTCTTGTTCGTAACTTTGGTTAGCCTGGGAAATCTATGAGAACAGAGAGCAAACCTTACTCACTATTCTATCCCTTGTACTTAACTGGATGGGCAACCAGGAGCATAACAGTTGAAAACCAGAAAGTCAGAACATCAGACATGGTTGGATTTTCAGACTGATACATTTACATCTGTTTAATTTGAATATGCTAGCTCAAGTGAGCTTTCTTATATTTCCTGCCTTCACTATTTGAGGAAACTGGTTTTGTTGGCTGAATGTCATGGCCCCCGACCCTGACACAACAGATGCTGTCAATGGGGAATAAATGTGGGACAGGAATGATTGTAGGCTGTGTAGTAATTATGGTACAAACTGCTGTGGTGTTGTAAGACCTGTTCTTGGCAGGAGGTGTTGCTTTCCCTGGGGACTTAGAAAAACCTAGAGGTGTCCATGCGAGCCGCAAAGAGAGAACATGCTCTTAATCAACACTAAAGCAATGCATTCTAATAACATAAGCAAAAACACAAATCCTTCCTGCAAATAAAAGCATTTGCCCTGGAGAAAATCCTTGAAGTTACTTTTTACAGCTGCATGATTTTTTCTCTAACTTATGAGAGTCATGAATTTTATTGTGTACTCAAACTTTTAAAATATCTTTTTGGTTATGATTTGGCAAAGTAGGCCCCTGAGACAAATCTGGCCTGTTGGCTGTGTTGTAAATAAAGTTTTATTGGAACACAGACATACTCATTTGTTTAGGGTTGCTTTCAGGCTACAACCATGGGATTGAGTAGTTGTGATAGACCATGTGGGCCATAAAGCCTAAAATATTGAACTGTCTAGCCCTTTATAGAAAAAAAATTGTGTACCTCTGAGGCTTTTGAGCTTGCAGATATTTTATGGATGGTTCTTTCTCTTTTCCCGGTTAGATGCTTTTCAGATGATTACATGGAGAAGCTTACTTTTATGAGACAATATAGTGAAATGGTTCACAACATTGGCTCTGGAGTAAAACTTAGAGTTCAAACCTTGCCTCAGCCATTTGTAAACTGTGTAACTTGGGAGATATTACTTCTTACTTTAGTTTTCTTCTTCTGGAAAATAGGGCTAATAGTAGTACTAGCTCAAAAAGTTGTTCTGAGAGTTAAAGTGAAGTGTTTAATGCATAACAGATGCTCAACAATTAAATATTAGCTGTTATAACTTGAGCCTTTTTCTTTCTCTCTCTCTTCCATCCTCCCCCTTCCCTCTTTCCCTCTTTCCCTCTTTTTCTGTTTTTGTAAAGGAATAGGTAAAAGGAACTATTCCAAAGTCATGTGTCATGTCAGCAGCTGAATCTTTCCTTATGCTTCGCTTCTGGCTATACTGATTGTGTTAGTGCTGCTACAGTTTTCTTTTTAAAGATGTTTGTTGAAACCATAGGAATGTTAGTTTGCAGTAAACTTTATCGAATGTGATTTGTGTTGGTAAATTTGTCTTTATTTTTCATACATTGATTTAGTGAAATTCAACTCGAGGTTGTCATTAGATTGCTTATGGTGTCCTGTATGATTCTTATATGGAGAAGAATTTACTAGTGCTGCGAGACCACATACATTTGGATGTCAAGCTCACGGAGATCAAATGGCATTCTTGGCTTTAATCAGATTGCAAACATAATGGAGTTTAAATTTATAGTTGCCTAGAGAATAAGGCAACTGAATAGATCAGAGCTAAATTTAAATTGACCGTCTATTTTCACTCAAGTTAATTTACTCCACTTAACTATTTATTTAGCTTTTAGGTTGCTGTATGCAGTTGGATTTGTCTGTTGATTTAAGATATTGTGGACTTTACCTGATCTTTGGTTTATATAGTACTAACCTAGTAACTTTGTTTCTGTAATGTCTGTGTGGGTCAGCTGTTAAAGCTGAAAGTGTGCTAGAGCTGTGTATAATTTTCCGCAGATTTTAGGTTGGCTTCTTTCAGAAGTCCCCTTCATTGCAGCCTCACTAAAGCAAATAAGGTAGTGTTCTCATGTTTCAGAATATCTGTCTGTGTTCCTTGATGGTTCATGATGCCTGTTAGGCTTTTGGCTAGTCCTATGGTGAATAAAATACAGTTCTTATGTTTTAGTAAATTACAGTCAACATCGAGTCATATCTTGTTATCACATCCTTTTGGTCTTAATTGAAGGCTAATACATTATAAAGTTATTTGGGTAGAATTATCTCTTTTATAATTCCTCAGACATCCTGACACACAATCTCTCCTGACCTGGGAAAGATCTGAAAAACAAATGCAGTAAACCCAGAACAGATGATTGTAGTCTGAGTCTGTGTTAAACTTTTCAGTTTAATAGGTTCTCCCTGTGGAGTGGACAGAGGGGAAGGCTGCTGAGGAAGGTGCTGTAAAGTCTCCCTTCTCTCCCCACAAATAATTCCTCAAACCAAATCATCAACCTGTCTGCAGTCTTCTTCACCTCTGTCTTCTTCCATATTTCCTCTCTCTCTACAAGAAATGTTTGTTCTCTTTTCCAAGATTCACGTTACATTTCAAAATTTCCGACTTATAAAAACTGTTAACTTTTGTGTATCTGTCTGTGTAACATAAGCTACACCTGTTAATTATAATTTTATGTAATTATCCAGTTAAAAATATTTACTGTTAACCATATTTTTCTAGTTTTGGAGACTATTTATAGGATTTGGAAACAGTTGTGTGCACATGTCACACTTCTATTTATTATGATAATTTCCATACTTATCAAGGTTCCTGGGTTGCAATAGCTAGAAGCACTGTGGCCAGGAGTGCTCCCAAGGGATTTCCTGTAAAAGCACAGTTAACTTCCTTGGAGTCAGCCTTAAAAATTAAGCCACCTTAATAATCAAGCTTTTTTCCATAGTCTTGTGATTATGCTTACATGTGACCAGACCCTTCGACTACTTTTTTCCGGAACCACTTGTTGGTTGTCCTCTTGAAAACTTTTGTTCCCTCTGACCCTAATTTCTTAACCTTCTAACCGTTATAATCTGTTATTCTCCCAGTACTTGTTTTCTGGCTTTCCCCTGACCTTTAGTTCATTTTCTTACCGTCTGTCAATCTCAGCTAGTTACTGCTTGCTGTTTTTACTGTCAACTCTGTGAACCATCTCTTAACCTTTTCCTTTTTTGTTTTGGTTTTATCAGTACCTTTAATGTAATTGCATTCCTTTCTTTCCACTTCATCGACCTGGCAAACTTTAAACCAGAATTAATTTGACTGTCAGACTTTCCTGTGCTTATGCTTAGGCTGCCTACTGCTACAGCAACCTCAGTTGGGTGCTTCTCCTTCTTTTACGCCATAGTGGCAGCGTTGTCTTCATGGTTCTTAACCCTCCTAACTAGTCATCCCCCTGCTCAACTGTTTCAAATGTCCTCCAGGAGATGTACAATGTGGCAGAGACTTAGGTTCATGGTGATAAGTGAGGGGTGAAGCTATAGGTTATACTTTTTGTATCCTCATCACCTACTACAGGTTCGTGCTCAGTGGGTTTTCAGGATGTTTGACAAATGCTTATCTCATTTATTTTTAGGATCTATACCATCTTAGTCTATAAGAGATCTGAAGTAGCTCATAGGAAATACATACCAAATAGTGAAATAAACTTAACAGTAAAACTTCTGGCTTTGGTAAAATGTTAGGACAGGAGGATCTGTATCATGGAGAAAATGGAATAATAGAGGGATTGTATTAGTTTTCTGTGGCTATTGTAATACATTGCTATACACTTAGTGGCTTAAAGCAACACAAAGTTATCTTACAGTTCTGTAGGTTAGTGGTCTTAAATGAATCTCACTGGAGTAAAAGCAACGGGTCAATAATGCTGTTTCCCTTTCTTGGAGGCTCTAGGGGTATTACCCTTTCCTTGTCTTTTTCCAGAAACCACCCACATTGGCCTCTTTCTGTATCTTCAAAGCCAACAACAGTGGGTCAAGTGCCAGATTGTTCTTGCATCACATCACTCCGATCTCCCCTTCTGCCTCCTGTTTCCACTTTTAAGGATCCTTTTGACTTTTGATTACATTGGACTCATCTGGATGATCCAGGACAGTCTCCTTACTTTAAGGTTAGCTGATTAGCTGCCTTAATTCCTTTTTGCCATGTAAACTGATATTCACAGGATGCCGGGATTAGCATGTAGACATTTTTTGGGGTCATTTTTCTGGCTACCACAGTAACTGATTATAAAGCTCCATTCAGTTGCTCTAGTTAAGTCATAATTGTGCCTCTAAGCTACCTTTATGGTGGCCAAAAGGAAAATGGGAAGTAGTCCTTGTTACATGCTTTTGTATCTATGCTAATGAATATACCACCTATAGTAGTGCTATTATAGTACAATCCATATGATCACTTCAATTGTTCTGGGTTCTGCACTAGTAGAGGTTGGCACTAGTATGGCTAATAAAGAAATTATAAATGGATAATTTAATAATTAACCCATTTATTTCAGATGCCATTTAAATTATTTTTAATTATTTGATTATAACAACATAAAACTTTGCTTAAGTTTCTTTTACTTATAGCTGTCATATACCTATATGACCAAAACACAATAACAAAGCTAAACACCAATAAACTTCAAATAAATAGCATTTGTTTATGGGATGGATGATAGTTTTTTTAGTTGGCCATGTGGGTACTCCACTGGTTTGTGTGACGATTCAGTGTTCCTACTCTATTTGAACTTACAGTAACCATCGCTCCTACAGCTCCAGGGGTGTTGTTTGGTATTAGAGTAGTTTTCAATACTCCGCTGAACTCAGATGGTAGATATGGTTGTAAGATAGTCATCTACTTGATCTAGAATGTGCATATAGATTTTAGGATTGTCATCGAAATGCAAAATTAAAAAGTTTTTATAGCCAACTCTTGACACTACATCTGTTCCAGGGCTTTTAAAGACTCTGAACTTGACAAATGCTAAAATGGCAGAATTTGGTTGTGTGTCTCATAGCTCTGCATCACTTTTTTTCATAGATAATATCTCACAACTAGATTTTCTATGCATTACTTTAATCCAATAACTCAGAGTAGGATGTGGCAGTAAGATTTTTGTTATAAGATGCTGCCTCCCCAGGTATATTTTATCAGGAATATTTAGTATTATTATAAAATTACCAGGTAAAGAGGGAATTTTATGGCTACATATTTTTGTGTGGAATGTGTTTTCTTACCTACTTCATTGTGTTGAATTTGTGAAAGAAACGGTTTTGATATGTCTTCAGAAATTGCCTGCATTGATCCATGTTAAAAAAAAAAAAGAACCTCACACTATAAGAGTTAGACATAAATTGTGTTTGTTAGTGAAGAGTACTCCTATCAATTCCTTTGCTTCTCATTTTCTTTGAATTTGGAACATTCACTTACATCTTTTCCTTTTTATGTTTTCTGTATGGTGTATGTGGGTTGTTATTTTTCTCCCCCTTAGCATTCAATATGCTTAAGTGTTATTTTGTATATTGGATTGAATGTTTATGGATGTTATTTGTCTTAAGAAAATATATATCTCTACAGAACATTGGCATAGCTTCCTAGATTCCTTGGTGGGTTAGTGTGTGTATGAGGTAGCATGGTTATGAGGACTAAGGAGAAGGCAGGGAAGGACATGGAAATACTAAATTCTTTTCCACTTTTTGTATTTTTAAGAATGACTACTACATCTAATATGTTTACAAAACCCAAACCTGTTCAAACTCATGCATGTTTTCATATTAGTTTATATGGGAACATTCTCAACATTGATCCTTCAGAATTATGTATGGTCATTTTATTTGGGCAACTTAGGGCTGCCTCAGTTGGTGAATAATTTCCTTGATATTTTGTTTTTAAATGTATATTTAAATGAAATATGTTTTTATTTGGAAAAATATAAGATCATACTGGGATTTAATGTGTTTTTATTCATGTACAACATAACACTGTTTTTTTTTTTTTTTTTTTTTTTTTTAATTGGGCTTCAGGGCCTGTATAGGAAAGACAGTTACCTTATCCTGTTTTTGTATCTCAGTAACTTAGAGATGAGTGACCTGTTGAAGTAAAAGCCTAGAGTTTAGGAATGGGAAAATTGTTTATGCTGTTCTCAAAAAGGAGTTCTAAATTTGATGTTAGTCATTGCCACGTATTCTTTTTCTGATTGGCAGGGCTGTTCACTTAAATCTTCACTGAAGTGATGTGAAAAATTTTCAAAGGTGGAAGAGTGAACAAATATAGTAATTCAGTCACTAAGCACACCTATTGGAATTCTAACAGTGTAACAAAATTTAACCTAATGTATAATACTTTAACCATAGCCTGCATTTTAAAAATAATACAATTATAAGGTATAAAATGAAAATAATTTTTGAGTTCTCATCACTTCTGCTTTTATTATGGAGTGTGTTATAACCTCCAAGGACCTGGTTAGTTTTCTGTCTTTTCTTTTCCTAATGGCAACAGTACAAGCATCCATCAAAAATGAGAAACAGGGCATGAGCAGATCTTTTTCAACTCAGTTGATTACTCAAAGCAGGGAAGTTGTAAAGGAAGCCTGCCTCTGTTTTAAATGTTATAAAAATATTAATATTACTTGTGTTCTTCCTTTTGGAGAACAGTAGTAGTCTAGAGGCAGCGCCTCTAAATTTTTTTTTGTGATCTATGAGACAGTTCGTTTTGTGTGGCAGTAACTATTTATGGTCCTCTTTGATTCAGGACTTTCTAAATGGCTTTTAAAGACTTTAAACTTCAAATCTTTTCTACTACAACGTTCCCTTGGTTTAGTATGCAGTTACTTCTGACTTGGTGAGACAGTTTTCCTCTCATTGTGTTGTCCTCAGTGGTTATTGATTAGAACTCCTTTGTTAGCTGGGCAGCTCAGAAAAACGTGGGGATCACTGTATCACAGAGACAAGGATCATAGAAAAAGGGTCAATTATAAATTTGAATTTGTTTTCCTTGTAAGACATTTCAGCATCCCTAATGATGGTGTTTCTACTTCAACTTACATATCTTTTGGCCTCTGCCATTTGGGTCACCAGAGAAAGTATCTTGTAAGAGGTAAAACTTACTGGTAGCATGGAGAGCTGTACTGTATACTCAGTTTCCTGTAGTGTACATTATGTGGAAGAACATATATTACTGCCATGGAGATGTATTAAGAATGGAAAATAAGGTATAGTTGTAATAAATCATTAAGTACATTTATATAATATTTCCTGCACTAATGTAAATATGAAAAATCAAAGTTTGAGTTACTGCCCTCATTAAAAATGAGTACAGTTGACATTTATTGTTTAGACCTTGATCAAATTGCCATTTAAGCTTCTAAATTTTAATTTCTATTTCGATCTGATAGCTGACAGGAGGAGGTTGAACTAGATCTCTTAACTCCCTTCCTTGCTCTAAAATTCTGATGCCTTGGGGTATTTTTATTCTTTATTTTTTGATATTATTCCCTTGTTATTGAATGCAGTGCTCAAATACAGCATTGACAAAACAGGCATCTACTAGTGAGGCAGAAATAGATAAGCAGCCCCTATGTAGGTAACATATTTGAGGAAATAGGCAGTTATTCCTCTTGGAGTTACTTTCCCACTTAGGACCAGTGTACTATCAGGTAAATGGTGTGGCTCATTTATGTTTTGTTTATGAAAACAAAGCACACACCAGGGATTACAGGATAATAAATAAATCCTTTTCCACTGTTGACATCACTGAAATGATGGCAGTTGGGCATTATCAGTACAGATCAGCAACCCAGGTTTAAAAACTAGGCAATAGAGACCAAAAAACCTAAGAAGGAGTTCCTGAAAGCAGAGCATAAGTTACTAGTCAACTAGAAGTTATCTTCTAGATGAAGGGGGATCTTGATATTGAAGGTCCTATGAGACAGAGATTCTCCAAACATCTTAATTGTGTAGGCAAGGTGGATCTCATTGGGGCTAAGTAAATGATCCTGATTAAAGTTAGGGGAAGGCAAAAGTTAAGTCTAGATCATGGTCTCAAAGTTTTTTCATTTATGTAAAAATTATGTACATTTTTACCCTCACATTTATAATATTTTTCTTCCACATCCCCATGGAGAGTGCTTGTCTATTTGGCTGATAGTGAATACTCCTTTCCTTCTTTCCTTTCTCGAACAATAATATTGTTTTAAGCATTTCTTAAAGTGTTGCCCATAGGCTGTGCTGGCTTTCCTTCACTGTTTGTAGAACTCTTTGATTCCTTTTAGTCAGAGTGTCTTTGAATTTCCCTATTATGCCTCAAAGAAATTTGCAGCCACAAAGTGATGGTAGAACATACAGATCGTCTTCTCTTGTAACTTGTTGCTACTCCCTGTTCTCACTGATCCTTGAGCAGGCTTCACTACAGTGCATACCTCCCCACAGAGGGGAAGCTGGGTGTCCTTGGCAGAACAGGTGCTCACTTGATAGAGGCAGAGAAGGGTCTGGTGCATTTTCTTCCTCTGGTTGCAATTCCTTTGTGGCCACATCACACTGTGCACTGTAGCAGTAATATTGAGAAGTTGATAGCTCCTCTAATGTAGGAGGATGCCATTGCTGTCTTAATTTCAGAGGCCTTCCTGAAGGTCATCCTCACTTGGGCTTATTTTTACTGTCTCTCTCTTCTTGGTTTAATAAGAATCCATCGTAACATAAACATTAAAAAAACCTATCCAAAAGGCATTCTATTACTAGAAACAATGTGCCAGTAACAAATAAGTCTAAATAATCCAATTACCAGGTAGGAGATCTGTGGCCAGAGATGTGGGGGGATACTTAACATTTTAGAATGCATACTAAGTATTTACTGTATCAGTTAGCACCATGCTTTTTCCAGTGTTGAATTTACTGGGCTTCCTTTTAAAATGGGCTAGAAAGCTTTTTATTTTAGGAGCATTTTATAGTTATACTGTGATATAACTAAATTCATTTGGTGAAAGAAAAGTGGACTTTCTTAATTGAGTCTTTGAATTGTGACTCATTGGATAGTAGATGCTATTTTAATTGGGGATTAAGTTGGAAAGAATTTGATTCTGCTCAAAATTTGTATGTAATAAAAAGTAGAGTTTTTATTCCTAATAAACATTCTGTATCTAGTAATAATGCATTAAATAGTTCAAGCTTAACATTTTTATGTAAGGATAGCTGATATTCAAAGAGAATATGCTGTGTTCTAATAGGTTTCAAATTACTTACAGAAAATACAGATTGACAAAGGTTAACCATTCCAAATATAGAGCTTTCATTATTTTATTGGCTAAGTGAATAAAATAATGAGAATTGTAGAAATAGGCCATTTGTTTTTTGAAGGCAAAACAACTAAAACCTTTGGTGGATTCCTGAATGGAAAATCTTTAGAGCTTCCTTTTATGGGCAGTATATATTGTATTAGATAGCAGCAAAATGCAGTTTGCCTCCTTCAATTTTATTTTATTTTTTTAAAAGCTTCCTTGCATGGAATCATTAAACATTTCATAAAAGGAATGTAACATCTTCCAGTGAATTTTGGATTTAGCCACATACAGCACATGATGAAGAGTGACAGAAATGGTGACAGGTGTTGTTAATTAATTTTGATGTTGGGGAATATCATCTTGAGGTTATTTTTTATAAAATTCTCTCCAAGGCACATCACTTTCACTTTTGCAAATCGGCATTGTAAATTAGGAGGACCTTCAAATGATAAACGAAAAACAAAAGCTTAAGAACAAAATATTGGGCTGGGTGCGGTGGCTCTAGCCTGTAATCCCAGCACTTTGGGAGGCCAAGGCGGGTGAATCACCTGAGGTCAGGAGTTTGAGACCAGCCTGGCCAACATGGTGAAACCCCGTCTCTACTAAAAATATAAAAAATTAGTTGAGTATGGTGGCAGATGCCTGTAATCCCAGCTACTAGGGAGGTTGAGGCAGGAGAATTGCTTGAACCCAGGAGGCAGAGGCTACAGTGAGCAGAGATTGTGCCACTGCACTCCAGCCTGGACAACGAGAGCGAAACTCCATCTCAAGGAAAAACAAAACAAAACAAAACAAACAAAAAAAGAATAGCTACCCTGATACTGTGAATATAAGCAATCACTATAATTTGGGATGGAATGAGGTTTAGCATGGAATGTATTTCTCAGCATTACTTTCTTTGATTTTTGTCTCTTAAAAACCTATAAAGATTTGAAAACTGATCATAAAATAACTAATTGAATAAAACGACTTGAATTGTCATCTGTAGTGATTCTAGTGTAAATTATGACATAAAATTAAAACTTCGGAATGAGAAAATCGGTTCTTCAAAAGTATGTTGTCTTATATAAGACTATTAGGTCATGCAAATGAGAACAAATTTACATTTATTGCAATTTAAAATTTATTTCTTTGTTTTAACTAAGATACTAACTTTTATGCAAGATTTTAATAGACCTTTCTATTAAATAATATACTGAAGAAGCCAAATTTCTTTATAGACCTGAAATAGAGGCAGAGTAATCTATGGTAACATTATTTTGCCAATTCCCTAAAGCAGGTTTGTACCCTGACTCTGAGGGAACAAATATAACAGTCTATTATTTGCTTAAAATTGATGGAGGTGTCACAGCAGTGGCTGAATTTAAAAAATGGACGCCTTCAGTTTATTCTAAATCCCCATTCTGTCCCTCCCTTGGATTCTTTAACCTATATAAAATTAATCATAGTATTTGAATAGGGATAAGAAAAAGCATTAACCTTTAAGTTTCACATACTATAGTAGTTTTAGAAGATTACTTACAGCTCTTTCAGAAACATTACTTAAGACTAGATGACAAGAGACTTTTTTTTGTTTGTTTGTTTTCTTTTGAGACGGAGTCTGGCTCTGTCGCCCAGGCGACAGAGTGAGCCAGAGTGCAGTGGCACAATCTTGGCTCACTGCAAGCTTCGCCTCCCGGGTTCACGCCATTCTCCTGCCTCAGCCTCCTGAGTAGCTGGGACTACTGCCACTATGCCTGGCGAAATTTTTGTATTTTTAGTAGAGACGGGGTTTCACTGTGTTAGCCAGGATGGTCTCGATCTCCTGACCTCGTGATCCACCCACCTTGGCCTCCCAAAGTGCTGGGATTACAGGCTTGAGCCACCGCGCCCGGCCCCTGAGACTATTAATTTTAAGGTAAATTAGGTGCTCTGTCTTTAAATTTGGCCCAGAAAAATATTTGCAGCCCTGGTTTCACTTCAGCTGCCAAAATGCAATAAAATATTTTGACTGCAGTTTGGGAAATTTGACAGCCTCATATTAAATTCAAGAGTTAGCCTGTATTTAATATGTGTCAGTTTACTTCTGCATTGCAAAATACATGGCTAACCATGGTGTTTGACCCTTGCTCATGCACTTTTTATCACAGGAGCATCACAAAATGATTTTTTATCTGCATCGAAATAAATGAGATTTTCTGTTAAACCAGTGCAGCAATTCAACAGTCATTTAGTTCCTCACTGTGTGTTTTGTGCATTACTTGGTGAAGCGAGAAGGTATTAAATGGAATAGAAGATTAGGTTAGGTGTTACTGTAAAGAACCTTAAATTATTGTTGAATTTGGACACATTTTAAGGAAATTTAAATAGTTTCTCATTCATTTGAAGTATTGAATCATAGGTGCCTACAAAATTGAATGACCAAGGTTATCCACAGTTGTGTTCCTAATTTCTGCAAAGCCTTACGTAAATGTTATTGATAGTGTTTTACTTTTAAAAATGATTCTGATTTGGGTAGATTTCCCTATTATCCACAGGCTTCTATGTTTATAGTTCTAATTATATTTTCCTTTGTTTCTGTTTTTGTATTCTTTCTCCTCCACTGTGATAACCTAATGAAAGCATAATTTTTTTGTTTGCTTTTATATCCCTCACAGAATCCAGCAGTTTTCCTCAGGAAGAAGTAAATTAACATGTGGTTATACAATTCATTTTGTATCATATCCACTGTTACGTATTCCCAGTTCTTCCTTTGTGATGTCTTAGCTGTAACTTTTGTTTCTGTCTTAATTGTCATCATGAGAATGAGGTAGCGCAGGATTTTTAAAATTCTTTACTTCACTCAAGTACATACCTATGTATTTAAACTCTGCCCTGGTGTCTTTGGAGACTCTTGCTTGAAAACCATTGTAAATGTTGTATTCTTTAGATCTCATATTATCATGATGACTATTAAGCATTTATGGAACACGCACTATGTGACATGTTTGTTTTTTCATTGTTACTATTTAGATTTGGAGTAAACTTGTGTCGTAATAACTTGGGAGTGAGTTTTATTTGTGGTTCATACAATTTTTAACAAAACAATATGGAGGAAATTGTAGTTTAATGAATGTTGTGGTTTTTGAGATTAAATTGTAATAAGCCAGGGAAGTGCTATGTCATATTAGGAAGGATCATCTATTTCATCACAGTATTTCCTGCCCCAGTGCCTGGTACATAGTTAACACGCCTTGAGTATTTGAAGGACTGACTGAGTGAATGAGTAACTGAGTACGGTTACACAGGGTTGGTAGAATAATTAACTGGCTAGACTGGTGTGCAGCCATCAGGACTTTAGGTGGCTTGTTGGTTAAAAGCTTTCAGGTTGGCTTTAAGAGTATGGAAAACTTAATTATTTTGAGAGCCCTTTTATTAAGTAATAGATGCTAATTGATGTCTTTTAAGTGGTTGTTGGGGCAAGGGACTCTTCCACTTTTGGGGTACCAGCTGTTTCAGCTCTTACATTGGAGAGTCAAAAGAAAAAGCAGTAGTAGGCACTAAGTGATATGGACCTCATCATACATATCGCCAATTGTCTTTGGCATCTTCATATGATTTCAGCTGCCAGTAAACAATTCATCTCTGGACTTACCTTACTGATTATTGGAAGTCAGCATTGGGATTACTTGTTTTATACTGAGATGCTTTTGGAGAAAAGGCAGTATAAAAGTGCATCTGGCTAAGGAAATTCATTTTCTCCAATGAAGTAGAAGTCAGATTTCATGTTCCTCTGGGACCAAACGATAAAACCCTGTCTCCTTTCCAATTCCAATAAGTGTATTCAGGCATCGGAGACTTGATAACATGCGGTGAGTATAAGACATTGATTACTATGAGGAGAGGAAGGTGGAAAAGATTAGACTGCCTTCACTGAGATCCACTGGCATCATTAGCTCCTACAGTGGAGGTAAAGGCTGTCTCCCCTTAGATTTTAGTGGTCAGTCCCAGAGAGATGTGCTTTAAACCCTAGCAGTTCACAACTGCAAATTTCAAATTGTTTTTGGTTTTCCTACTTAGATTCTGCTATTTTATCCCTTGTCCTTTACTTACGCTATTATGAATACCCTTTACTTAGCTTTTTCCTTGCTGAATTAACTCATGATTTAGTACATTAAGAGTTGTTTTATATATGGAACTGCCTATACAATCCTGGGCATATACAGTTGACTCTTGAATAACATAGGTTTGAACTGTGAGAGTCCACTTAAATGTGGATTTTGTTTTTCAATAAAAGTAACCCCAAGTGTGCCTGCCTCTCCTGCCTCCCCTTGCACCTCCTCCACTTCTTCTGCCTCTGCTACCCTGAGACAGTAAGACCTGCCCTTCTTCCTCCTTCTGTTCAGCCTACTTAATGTAAGGACAACCAGGATGAAGACCTTTATAATGATCCACTTCCACTTGATGAATAGTAAGTATGTTTTCTCTTCCATATGACTTTCTTAATAACATTTTCTTTTCTCTAGCTTACTTTATTGTAAGAATGTGATATATAATACACGTAACAAAATATGTGTCAATCAACAGTTTATGTTATTGATGAGACTTCCAGTCAACAGTAGGCTATTAGTGGCTAAGTTTTTGGAGTCAAAAGTTACATGTGGATTTTGACTGCCTGCCTGGGGTGGTGGGAAGTGAGGGGGGAGTCAGCGCCCCTAATCCTTGTGTTGTTCAAGGGTCAGCTGTATATCTGTGGTTTCCAAAGTGAGGAGCAGGATGTTCCTTTGGGATGAAAGAATGAATTAGATTTTTCTATCTATACATTTATCTTGAGAGGAGAAAAGGTTTTCTCTTGTTTATTAGTTGAGTTAACACTGGCACTCTTGTGTCATGTCAAGTGGACATTTGTTATTATATACAATATGAGAAGTATCCTGAGGAAGAGCGGGAGTTGGTGAAACAGAAGAGTTTGTATCGGTATCCTGACTTATTTATTGGGTTTCTGCATATTGCAGCATATTTTGATTTGTCTTGTGGCCTGGTTATCTTAAACATCCAAATTTTGTGGTTATCTTTGATGTCATAAGAGCATACTTGAGGTAACTAAGTCTAAGATTAAGCAATATTTCTACCTCATGTACAATTTAAGACCCTTGGAACACTATTCACTTTTCCAATTTAAATGTTACTGCATTCAGTATTTTGGTTTCATTTTTTAAAGTACTTCCAACATTAGTTGTTATCCTTCTCCTCGTATAGCAATGCTTATAAAATATATATTTTATAAAAATACAGCTATACATTTACTATTTGCTCATCTTTTTTTGCCCTGTTTTAAAAATGGCATTTTGATTTTTAATATGGTATTTTAAAATACCATATTTTAGTAGTTATTTCAGTGAGAGTATGTTTTGTTTTTGTTTTGTCTGTCTGAAAATGTTTTTGTTTTGCTCTGAAATGTTGATTGGGTATGACAGTTATCTTTGTTAATCTGAAGGTATTATCCCATTGTCTCCTGGCATGTGCTGTAGCTTGGACTAGTCTAATTGTCATTCTCTTGAAGTAATTTGAATTTCTGATTGCATTTAAAATTTTGTATGCATAGTCACTGATTGGGATTCATATTTCCTGTGTCTGAGGAGTCATCTCTTTCATCAGCACTGGAAAATTATCAACTTTTTTTTTCCCTTCACGACTTCAACTTGATATGTTGCCTTTTATTTTGTTGATGTTGTATAATCTCTTTTTCATATTTTTTATTCCTTTATCTGTGCTTTCTTCGGTTTAATTGCTCAGATTCATCTTCTAGTTCATCTCTGGTGTCTTTTTCTGTATCTGACTTATGGTTTTAACCCAACCATTGGTGTTTAAATTTCACTGCCCATTTTTCATTGCAATAAGTTATATTTGGTTCTTTTTCTAATCTGCTCTTGAAAAAAAGTAGTATCTCATTTTTGTGATGTTGATTTATTCTCTTATATCTTTAGTAAATGTTAAACTTAGTTATTTTGTAGTATCTGCCACATAATTCTATTATCTAAATGTCTTGGAAATATAAGCTCCGGTGTTTTGTGTGTGTTGATTTTCACAATGATGGGTTTTTTTTTTGTTGTATAATTTTGTATTATGAACTCATCCTTAGGCTGCTTCCCACCATGGGAATTTTGTGTGGTCTAGTTTGAAAATGTGTCCCTTTAGGTCCTATTTTATATTTGCTGACTCTTTTTAGTCTCAATAACCCTGTAAACTCTCAAATTATTGAGGGGCTCCAAAGAGCTTTTGTTTCTGTGGGTTATACCTGTTGATATTTACTGTATCAGACATTAACACTGAGATATTTATTCAATACTTGTTAATTTAAAATAATAAACTCATAATGTGCTAACATAAAATAGTTAATGAAAAATAACTGTCTCTCAAAATAAAAAAAACTTAGTGAGAAAGTGACAGCATTAGTTTTGCAAATCTCTTTAACGTTTGGCTGAAGAGTTGAATACAGCAGGATTCTAATAAAAGCTTCAGAGTTCAATCTGTTGCAACATGTTTCTTTGAAAGGTATTAAGAAAATCTGGCCTCACACAGATTTGTAGTGGGAAAAGGAGGAGTGTTTTTATCTATTTATTCATTCATTCATTTTAATTTTTGTGGGTACATAGGTGCATATATTTGTGGGGTACATGAGATGTTTTGCTATAGGCATGTAATGTGAAATTAACACATTATGGAGAATGGGCTGTCTAGCCCCTGAAGCATTTATTTATCCTTTGAGTTACAGACAATATGATTACGTTCTTTAAGTTATCTAAAAATAAACAATTACTATTGACTATAGTCACCCTGTTATGCTGTCAAATAGTAGGTATTATTCATTCTTTCTAACTACTTTTTTTTTGTGCTCATTAACCATCCCACCTCCCACCTCCCCCCTGCACCAACCCCCACTACCCTTCCCAGCCTCTGGTAACCATCCTTCTACTCTCTCTGTCTATGAGTTCAATTGTTTTGATTTTTAGATCCCACAAATAAGTGAGAACATGAAATGTTTGTCTTTCTGTGCCTGGCTTATTTCACTTAACATAATGATCTTCCATTTCCATCCATGTTGTGGCAAATGACTGTATCTCATTCTTTTTTTATGGCTCACTAGTACTCCATTGTGCATATGTACCTCATTTTTTTTTAATCCATTCATCTGTTGATGGACACTTAGGTTGCTTCCAGATCTTAGCTATTGTAAACAGTGTTGCAACAAACCTTGGGAGTGCAGATGTCTCTTTGATATGTTTCCTTTCCTTGGGGTCTATACTACCAAGAGTGGGATTGCTGGATCATATGGTAGCTCTGTTTTTAGTTTTTTGTGTGGAGTTTCCAAAGCGTTGTCCAGAGTGGTTGTGCTAATTTACATTCCCACCAACAGTGTATGAGGGTTCTCTTTTCTCCACGTACTCACCAGCATTTGTTATTGCCTGTTTGGGTAAAAGCCGTTTTAACTGGGGCGAGATGATAGCTCATTGTAGTTTTGATTTTACTCTCTGATGATTAGTGATGTTGAGCACCTTTTCGTATGCCTGTTTGCCATTTGTATGTCTTCTTTTGAGAAATGTCTATTCAACTCTTTTGCTCATATTTTGATCAGATTAGTTTTTTTCCTATAGAGTTCTTTTAGCTCCTTATATATTCTGGTCATTAATCCTTTGTCAGATGGGTAGTTTGCCAATATTTTCTCCCATTCTGTGGGGTGTCTCTGTACTTTATTGATTGTTTCCTTTGCTGTGCAGAAGTTTTTTCTTTTTTTTTCTTTTCTTTTTTTTTTTTTTTTTTTTGAAATGGAGTCCCGCTCTGTCGCCCAGGCTGGAGTGCAGTGGCTCGATCTCGACTCACTGCAAGCTCCGCCTCCTGGGTTCGCGCCATTCTCCTGCCTCAGCCTCCCAAGTAGCTGGGACTACAGGCGCCCGCCACCACGCCTGGCTAATTTGTTTGTATTTTTAGTAGAGACAGGGTTTCACTGTGTTAGCCAGGATGGTCTCGATCTCCTGACCTCGTGATCTGTCTGCCTCGGTCTCGCTGTGCAGAAGCTTTTTAACTTGATGGAGGGTTATGAGAAGGAGACTTGCTTCTGGATTAGATGTTGTGGGGTCAGTGGGATGGTCTCTTATTGTTTATCTTAATGAGTGTTGTATTTCAGGAGAAAGGAATAAATGGAGGCTATAGCTTTAATTGGTAAAGAAGTTGTAGTCATTCTTATTAGCAAGGAAAGGTAGATATTTGGTTATTTTTGTGGTTTGGACAATGTTGATATGTTTGCTTGTTTTTGTCTTGATCCATCATGGTCGATAGTCTTGTCTGATGTTGATGTTCTTCTAACAGGAGGACATCAAGTCTTTGCTGTGAGGGTCAGGTCTTGGTGACATCAGGGCTCTGCTAATGGTACTGGTTTTGTAGCTTTTAGGCTGTTTTTAGCTTGCAGTTTGTCCATTGTTCTTGCATGTAAAGATGGTGCCCATGCAAAAAGGTTGTAGTTGATCTTGTGACTCAACCTCACAAGTGTTTTTCCTCAAGGTAACTATTAAACTTCACTATGCAGCAGAAGTGCTTTATGCATAGTTGTCACGTGGTCACACAAAATATTAAAAAGACTAATACTGAGTTGAATAATGTCTCCCGCAAGAGATACATCCATGCCCTAATCATCACAACCTACGAATATTACCTTAATTGGAAAAAGGGTCATTGCAGATGTAATTAAAAATCTTGAGATGAGGAGGTAATTTTGGATTAGATTAGGTAGGCTCTAAATCTAATGACAAGTGTCATGATGGGAGAGAGACACAGGGAAGACACAGAGACAGAAGGGGAGAAGACGCAGAAGAAGAGGAGGAGGCAGTGTGATCATGGTGGCAGAGACTGAAGTGATGTGGCTACAAACCAAGGAATGTCTGGAGCCACCAAAAGCTGAAAGAGGGAAGGAATTGGTTCTCCCCTAATAGCCACTGGCAAGGACTGTGGCTTTGCTAGCAACACTTGGATTTTGGGCTTCTGGCTTCTAGAACTCAAAATAAGTGCCATTGAAAAGCCACGAAGTTTGTGGGAATTTGTCATGGCAGCCTACCGGTCTGTGGCCTGTTAGGAACCAGGCCACAGAACAGGAGGTGAGCGGCAGGCGGGTGAGCGAGCATTACTGCCTGAGCTCTGTCTCTTGTCAGATCAGCAGTGGCATTAGATTCTCATAGGCACTGGATCCCTATTGTGAACTGCACACGTGAGGGATCTAGGCTGCACATCCTTATGAGAATCTGACCATCCCCTGTCTGTGGAAAAATTGTCTTCCACGAAAATAGTCCTTGGTGCCAAAAAGGTTGGGCATTGTTGTTAAGGTACCAGTAGTTTAACCCACGATTGCTTTTGTATCATAACTGAAAATGTCAGTGTGGTAAAACGTCGGTATTATTGTGAACATAGTTTTGACCATGCAGACTTCTTGAAAGGGTATTTGAAGAACCTGAATAGAAAATGAAGAACTTTCTTCTTTGAGACTCTTTGGAATACAGGATATGGTAACTACTTTCTCACTGCCAACTCAGATATAAAATGTAGCAGAGTTCCTTTTATTAATACATATGATATTTGTTGAATTAGAGCTTGTTACTTATTGTTATGAACTTATGATACTGGCATAAGTGAGGAGTAAGAATGGTTTCTCTCATCATTCGAGTGAAATCTACATGTAAGAGTAGATCTTTTAAGTGACAGAGAGCAAACTCAACCCTAACTTTGTTTTCTGCTTACTTAGACAATTGGCTATTGATTTTAGAGATTTACCTGTCAAGGTAGCTGCACTTACTGTTGATGTCTTGTCTTTTGGTGAAGTCTCCCTATCTACCTGTGTTCTTTAACTGCCATGGTTCTCTCTTGGAAATAATAAAAATGTTTATTTATTGTTCTATTCTTCTACCAAATGATGTCTAGGAGATCCATGAGCCTTTTCTCTCCCTTTTCTGCTTCCAACTGTGTGTACAGATGTGTGCACATGCACACATACTCAAATGCATAAATGCACTTTTCACTTAGTTATCTAGTTGTCAGCTCTTCCTGGAATCTGATTCTATAATTGCAGAACTGTATTGATAAGTATTGATTTCCACAGATATTTAAGGGTTGGCATTAGTCTATTTACAGCCAAATTGAGGACAAAATATAGTAAGGGCATTTAATTTGCATCTTAGAGTTCCCTATAAAAAGGAATGTAAAACTTAGTAATGTTTAAAAAAACCTCATTTAATGCTTTGGAGTGTACCATAGTGCTGAGAAGGGAGACCCAGCCCTTGAACTGCTAGTAGGAGGATGAATATCGGGCCCAGAGAAACATAAAAGAAGATGTCTTGCTTTTATTAGATGAGACAGAAAGTACTGGTTCCCAGAGACACACAAAGAATGGTGAGCTAGAGAGTGTGTCATAGCTGCAAGGCTGCATACATGAAATCACTTGGTGACTAGAGCAAAGTGTTCTTAGGACAAACTTCAACAACAAAAGCAAATTATTCCTAAACTAGTACTGTGTAAGCAGTGGACAACCAGAAAGAGAAATCAGGCTTGTTGTCTTACTTGTTTCCAGTAGGGAATGTGGAATAACTGAATTGTTATTATATTCTGTATATAATAAGGAAATACATTTTGCCTTGGTTTATTGTACCTTGGGAAGTGAGAATCATTTGTTCATTGGCAGTGTGACTAGGCTGGCATCTTGTGGGCATTGCCCTTGCAAGGCACTTAGGTTGCAATTTTCTTTACACTGCTGAGTTATTTACCATTGTTCATCTTTTTAACACAGTATACCATTTTATTAACATCTGTTTGCTGTTATCTTTTTGTCCTTGGAGGCTTATGCTTAAATTATTTCTTGCATGTTTTAAAATTTATCACTTGCTGGAGGAAGCAGAGTTGGGTATACTCAATACACTATTTTTAGCTGGAAATATCTGCCTTGATTAGCCCTTGGTTTTGAAACATACCTGAGGTATCATTTTTTTTTTTTCCCTTACAATTCCTGGAATCTGTACTTGATTGTGTTAGAGAACATTGTTTGGCATTTCTTTTATCCCCTCCAAACCTGTAACCCTATAGTCTTTCTTATGCTGTATTCTGTGTTTTCTCCAGCCAAGAAGACTTTTCAGCTGTACTTTTTATAGTTTGTATGATGGAGAAATATAGGCTGTTAAATATGCTGTTTCATACTGTTCTCTGGTATGCTTTGAGGATGGATTTGGGCACACATGCAGCCTCTCTCCTCTCCAGTGAAAATCACCTACTGCTCATTGTTAAGAGATTCCTATCTCTGCTCTTAATGAGCTTCTAACTTGCTGGAACGAGAAGACATATCAATTTATATGACTGGGTGGCTGGCAGCATATTGACCTTTGGTAATTTGTAACAACTTTTCTTACCAGTCTGTGCTGTTGTTGAAAGGAATCACTAGCAACTAGGTCTATGAGTGACAGAGACCATGGTGAAACGTTTTCAAAATGTATACAGAATTAGACATTTGCTTATTTAAATGGTTGGTATTGCCAAATGCATCTTATTCTGAAAGCAGTGAAATAAATGTGAAAGCTGTCTTCAGCTCATTAGTGAAATGAAGGAAACATTGTGAATATCAGGATGACTTGTCATGGGAAATTAAATGGAACTGAAAAAATGTTAATCTCAAATAGATTTTGCTCTGCATACTGACTTTTTAAAAGTGTCAGGTTTACATTGACAGAAGGATCTATGAAGACTTTGACCTTCACAAGGAAGCACACAGTTATTTGACAATTGAGTGAATGTATTAAAAAAAAAATGAGTGATATACCTGTCTGTTCAATTCAGGAGTTGGTGACGAGCTAACTGAAAAGAGTGGAAAGGAAGAATTTATGCTAAGCTTTGGTATCTGAGTCAAGTTATGGAGACCTAAGTGTCTGTTTGATTAATTGCATCATCTCAAAGCAATGCCTAACTATGCTGGTTAGCTCAGGTAGCATGTGAGAACAGGGAATGCATTGACTTTCTCACTTTCCTTCCTAAATACTATTTAAAATTTAGACATAGCTATGATATAAAAATAAAATGTGACTTCAGATACTTATTCTCTATTTTTGTTTTTGTTACTTTCTCAATATAAATCTGCGTATTTTTAGTTTTAGTACAATAAGTTAAATTTTTCTTTTTTACATTTTGAGGCATACTTTAAATGCAGTATAGCCACATATTTTAAGCAAGTCCCTGTGCCCTTTCCAGCCCCATGTCCTTCTATGTGACTATTATTTCATTTACCATGGCTTAGCTTTGCCTGTTTAATAACTTCATATAATCATACAGCATGTATTATTTTTATGTGTGGTTTTTTTAGTTCAACGTAGTGTTTAAAAAATTCATTATGTTGGATGTATCAGTAGGTACTTCATTTTTGATGCTGTGTTGTATCCTGTTGTTTGAATATACAGCAATATGTTTAGCTGTTCACTTGTATATGGACATTTGGGTTATTTCCAAATCTGTTGTGGTTTCACCCTTAGTTTTGAGAAACACTCCTCAGTTGTGGAACCTTTCTGGGATTTCAGTGGAAAATCCAAGGTGCCATCAAAGCTCTTCTAATTTGGTGGAACTCAGTCTCCAAACTTTGTCTGCCTTTCAGCGAGGGTCAGCTGAAATCTCTTTTCTGTTCTTTCTTCCAAGTATTATTTCTGTCTGAGCTCCTTGGAGTTTTGGCACTTGCATGTGCATTTCAGCTGTCAGCCAAGAATTTGAGGAGGATTATACAGATATCTGAGGTACCCTTTCTGTGGCTCACTCTGTTTTGGGTTACTTAATTTCTAGATTTTCTGGGCCTGTGGTGCATGTTCTGACTCCTTAGACTAATAGATAGTGGCTTTCTGTTTCAGTGCTAGCAGTCCAAGCCAAATAGAATGGCAGTGACCTCAGGGAAAAAGTGGGTACAGTACATACAATTCCAAAAACGGCCCCTCAAGATTCCATATCCTAATCTTTGGCAGCAATAAATATAAAATTATTCCCATGAGTATGTTAAATTATTAGTTGACATTAAGATGGGGGATTATTTTGGTGGGCCCAATATTCACATGAGATCCTTTAAAAAATCCGAGGGTTTTCTGTGGCTGGTGGCAGAAGAGGAGTTCAAATTTGAGGCATAAGGAAGATTTGGCATGTTGTTGCTGGGTTATAGATGGAGACTTTGTGAGAAGGTGGTCTAAAGAAACTGAGAGAAGTCCCTGGCTGACAGCCAGCAGAAAATGGGGACTACTTCAGTCCTACAACCGGAAAGGAAGTAAATTCTGCCAACAACCTGAATGAGCTTGGAAGTCAAGTTTTCTCCAGAGCTTCCAGGTGAGGACTTGGCCCAGCTGACATTTTAATTTCAGACTTGTGATAACCCTGAGCACAGAACTTGGCCATGCTGTGCCAGCTATCTGACTTAGGGAATTGTGAGTGAATAAATGGATATTAAGTGGCCAGGTTTGTGGTAATTTGTTATGCAGCAACAGAAAACTAACACAACAGAGATTTCCTGCAGCATGATTTCCTTCTTTCCTAAGGCTGTCCTTCAGTTTCTGCCTGATTTTGCTTATTCTCTAGTCCTTCAAGTAGTAGATTTATATATTCTTTGTTGGATTTGTTGCTATGAGAATGTTTGATATAAATTATCCCGCCATTACTGGAGCTAGAACTCAGTCTCCACGTAATTTGAGGGTTCTTTTTTCTTTTTCTTTTCTTTTTTTTTTTTTGAGATGGAGTCTCGCTCTCTCACTCAGGCTGGAGTGCAGTGGCACCATCTCAGCTCACTGCAACCTCTGCCTCCTGGATTCAAGTGAATCCCAGCCTCCCGAGTAGCTGGGATTACAGGCGCTTGCCACCACATCCGGATAAGTTTTGTGTTTTTAGTAGAGATGGGGTTTCACTATGTTGGCCAGGCTGGTCTCAAACTCCTGACTTCAGGTGATCTACCTGCCTCAGCCTCCCAAAGTGCTGGGATTTACAGGTGTGAGCCACCATGTCTGGCCAAGGGTTCCTTTTTCACTTTAAAATTATTTACACCACTTCTATTCAACATAGTGTTGGAAGTTCTGGCCAGGGCAGTCAGGCAAGAGAAAGAAATAAAGGGTATTCAATTAGGAAAAGAGGAAGTCAAATTGTCCCTGTTTGTGGATGACATGATTGTATATTTAGAAAACCTCATCATCTCAGCCCAAAATCTCCTTAAGCTGATAAGCAGCTTCAGCAAACTCTCAGGATACAAAATCAATGTGCAAAAATCACAAGCATTCCTATACACCAATAACAGACAGACAGAGAGCCAAATCATGAGTGAACTCCCATTCACAATTGCTTCAAAGAGAATAAAATACCCAGGAATCCAACTTACAAGGGATGTGAAGGAGCTCTTCAAGGAGAACTACAAACCACTGCTCAGCAAAATAAAAGAGGACACAAACAAATAGAAGAACATTGCATGCTCATGGATAGGAAGAATTGATATCGTGAAAATGGCCATACTGCCCAAGGTAATTTATAGATTCAATGCCATCCCCATCAAGCTCCAGTGACTTTCTTCACATAATTGGAAAAAACTACTTTAAAAGTTCATATGGAACCAAAAAAAAGCCTGCATTGCCAAGACAATCCTAAGGCGTCACGCTACCTGACTTCAAATTATACTACAAGGCTACAGTAACCAAAACAGCATGGTACTGGTACCAAAACAGAGATATAGACCAATGGAACAGAACAGAGCCCTTGGAAATAATAACACACATCTACAACCATCTGATCTTTGACAAACCTGACAAAAACAAGAAATGGGGAAAAGGATTCCCTATTTACTAAATGGTACTGGGAAAACTGGCTAGCCATATGTAGAAAGCTGAAGCTGGATCCCTTCCTTACACCTTATACAAAAATCAATTCAAGATGGATTAAAGACTTAAATGTTAGACCTAAAACCATAAAAACCCTAGAAGAAAACCTAGGCAATACCATTCAGGCCATAGGCATGGGCAAGGACTTCATGACTAAAACACCAAAAGCAAGGAGGCAACAAAAGCCAAAATTGACAAATGGGATCTCATTAAACTAAAGAGCTTCTGCACAGCAAAAGAAACTACGATCAGAGTGAACAGGCAACCTAGAGAATGGGAGAAAATTTTTCCAATCTACCCATCTGACAAAGGGCTAATATCCAGAATCTACAAAGAACTCAAATTTACAAGAAAAAATCAACCCCATCAAAAGTGGGTGAAGGATATGAACAGACACTTCTCAAAAGAAGACATTTATGCAGCCAACAGACACATGAAAAAATGCTCATCTTCACTGGCCATCAGAGAAATGCAAATCAAAATCACAATGAGATACCATCTCACACCAGTTAGAATGGCCATCATTAAAAAGTCAGGAAACAACAGGTGCTGGAGAGGGTGTGGAGAAATAGGAACACTTTTACACTGTTGGTGGGACTGTAAACTAGTTCAACCATTGTAGAAGACAGTGTGGCAATTGCTCAGGGATCTAGAACTGGAAATACCATTTGACCCAGCCATCCCACTACTGGGCATATACCCAAAGGATTATAAATCATGCTGCTATAAAGACACATGCACACGTATGTTTATTGTGGCACTATTCACAATAGCAAAGACTTGGAACCAACCCAGATGTCCATCAATGATAGACTGGATTAAGAAAATGTGGCACATATACCCCATGGAATACTATGCAGCCATAAAAAAGGATGAGTTCATGTCCTTTGTAGGGATATGGATGAAGCTGGAAACCATAATTCTGAGCAAACTATCGCAAGGACGGAAAACCAAACACTTCATGTTCTCCCTCATAGGTGGGAATTGAACAATGAGAACACATGGACACAGGAAGGGGAACATCACACACCGAGGCCTGCCGGGGGTAGGGGGAGGGGGAAGGATAGCATTAGGAGATATACCTAATGCAAATGCAGCACACCAACATGGCACATGTATACATATATAACAAATCTGCACGTTGTGCACATGTACCCTAGAACTTAAAGTAAAATAAAAAAATAAAAAATAAAAATAAATAAAATTATTTACATGGGCTTCATGTTAGTTGCATAACATTTCATTGTTTTGGAGTACCATTTTCCTAATCTTAGCTGTTGGGTTGTTTCTGAATTTTGCTGCAAAAAAGTTGCAGAGAGATCCTTCAGAGTCTGTTTTTTGGCTCTGTTGTTTTATTTACTTGGAGGTAAACTGGAGCAAAATTCCTGGCTTAAAGGGATTAGCGGAAATAACAAAGCCTTTGGAGTGAGATGTGTTAGTATTTTACCTTCCGTTATGCTACTTAACTGTCCGTGAGACTGTGGCAAGTTAACGTATTTTAGCCTCATTTTCTCCTTACGGGAAAGGATAAGAAAATCTGTCCTTAATGGTTGATCAAGGATTAAACTATAAAATTTTTAGAAAGCATTGGCAAAGAAATGGGCATTTAATGGTAGATGAAGAGATGAAGATAAGGACCATACCTATTGATGTGTTTTGCCACCTTGCTTTCCAAAAGTAAAATGCCAATTTATAGATGGGTTGCTTTCTTTAAATAGATCTTCTGAATAACTAATGAAACGGAGATGAGTATGAATAGAGCACAGGACAGGGTGGCTGAAGTTAAAGAGGAAGGAACAGAGTTTAACATTTACGTATCGGTTGTTGAGTCAGAGCTCCAAAAGATATATAATTATTCTTTTCTCTCGAGTTTGCACATCTAAAGGAAATCCTTTTGAGATGACTTTAGAGGGGTGGGTTTTGGACTTTTTTTCTTCTCTGTGCTTCCCTATAGGTCTAATCTGTCTGTTTAGGCCAGAAAACATCTTTGCCTGGTTTGTTTCCAGTTTAGCTGCCATTTGAATAATCCAAAGTTCTAAGAATTTTATACTGGAGATCCTTATCAAGTGCTAATTGGATTGTAATTTTCCTAGTGTACCACATCCTCTATAAATATACTTTGTGTCCCAAAGGATGCTATTTTATAACAACACGTTGAAATAATACGTTCTCAGTATTCTACTCAAGCACTTTATTAATGTAGATGCTTAGGTTATATTGTTGCAAAATGTTTCTGTTATTGACAACTTGCTCTTTTTATTTGGATGGGGTAGTAAATAAAGGTACTTAATTTACATAAGCCTATTAAATGAAATTCTCAAGAGGAATGAATTTTAAATGCAGCTTACAATGTGGTGACAGCTGATTCACTTACAAACAAGCTCGTTTAGTGGAATTGGACTAAATGAAAAAACTTTATGCAGTAGTTTTTCTTTTTTTAGTTTCAGCTTTTATTTTAGATGCAGGGGATACACGTATATGATTGCTACCTGGATGTATTGGACCTTGTAGTGAGCATAGTACCCAAGAGGTGGTTTTTCAGCCCATACCCTTTTCACTCCTTCCCCTTTGTAGTAGTCTGCAGTGTCTCTTATTCCCGTTTATGTCCATGTGTGCTCAGTGTTTAGCTCCCACTTATAAGTGAGAACATGTGGTATTGGGTTTTCGGTTCCTGTGTTAATTCATTTAGGCTTATGGCCTCCAGCTCCATCCATGTTGCTGTAAAGGACACGATTTCACTCTTTTTTATGGTTGTGTCGTATTTCATGGTGTATATGTGCCATATTTTCTTTATCCAGTATACCATTGATGGGGACCTAGGTTGATTTCATGTCTTTGCTATCATGAATAGCATGGCATTGAACATATGAGTGCATGTGTCTTTTTGGTATAATGATCTATTTTCCTCTGGGTATGTACCCAGTAATGGGATTGCTGGGTTGAATGGTAGCTCTTATACAGTAGTTTCATAACATAATTGTTTGTGATATATGCCAAATAGTATTCATAATACTGAACTATATGGAGGGATTATCTCCATTCCTATCAACCCCTTCCTTTCTCTCTTCTTACCACAGAAGGTAAAAGAAGAAACAAAATTGTTTTGTTTTTCAAAATCGTTCTACCAATTAATAGTTGAAATGCCTTTTTAAAAGATAAACTAAAAGGCTGAGCTTTGGTTATCAGAGGTTCTAAAAAGTGTAGTTAAAACTGTAAACCAAAGAATCGCCCTCCCACCCCCATTGTTTGTTTCCTTTCTTGGATGAACAATTTGCAGTCTTGTTTTTTTTTTTTTTCTGGTAGAAATAACATTAGCGAGATAATGAATAGGACAACTGAATTGCTCTATTTTTAATTTCTCTTTAAAAGTGTTAAAAATGCTTCTTCTGTAATATTATCAGTAAGGACTTTGTTTCCTTTGGCCATTGGGAGTTAAGAGCACAGCCGTAGAAGAGATTCTTCTCGGATACTCCCCTTTGACCTCCATAGAAGTAAATTTTCTCCTTGAGGAGGCTACTTGCAAATTCAGCTAATGCAGAACATGGTGTTCATTTGTTTAAAGGCTTGCAGCCCTAGGGCACAAATGTAACATATCTGTTCTTCCAATTAATTTCTGACAAGCAAAGGTGATGACTTTGATATGTCAGATTGTATATGGTATAGGCCTTGGTTACCTTCGAAACCATCTCTTTTCTTAGGTTTCTGCTTAGGAATTGTAGTTCCCACAGGCAATTCTGCAGAGTATTTTCAGAATTGAATTTGGAAATGGAGGACCCTGTATTCTTCAGAGAAAATACAACCTCAGTTTCTTCTATCAATTCATTTAGGTATCATCCTTGAATATCTCTGGGTTTGGTTAGAATCCCTATGATAGGTTTTCCTCAGCTGCAATTAAATTCTAGATTATTTCTTCATCACTTTAGAGTCTGCATTTTCATTTCTCCGAGATCTGTTTCTGCATGCTTCTGTTGAGTACATTTTATTAATCTGTTGGAATGCATCTTAGACAATATTTATCTACCATATCCTTATAGCTGCTGTTTTTAAATGTTAATTTGTATAATACTTAGCAATTAGCTTGGCAAATCCTGTGGAGAGAAGTAAATTTTTTTTTTACTCATAGGTACTATCAAATTCATTCTACAAATGAATATGTTCCTTTTTATCTTCCCTTTATAGTGACCCTGTTTGCAGTGTCTACCAAATGACTAACCAGTAGTAAGCTTCAATCAAATCAAGAGTATTTAGAGTGTGAGGAGGATTGGCAGCAAGACTCTTGGGAGTATACATAGAATCCAATAAGAAAGAAGGGTAGGAGGAAAGTCAGACTGAATCAAGAAAGAGTAGTCAATGGTATCAAGTTAGGCTTGACAGGTTAACTTGTCTGCAATCCTTCCACTCCCCTCAGTGCTCACTGACATGGTCTGAGTTTAGGTCATTTCTCTATTCTTCACCCACATATACTTGTCTGGAATATCTTTTCTTTCTTTGCTTACAGTGTTATGCCTTCCTGTTAAACCTGTAAAACTCAGATTATTCATTGCCTCTTTGCAACCATTTCCTAGTGCCCACTCATTATGATTTCTCTTTGTCATGTATAGGTGTCTGTTATTGAACTTACCACAATATTAGAATTGTTTCTGTGACTATTTCTCCTATTAGACTGTGAGCTTTTTAAAGATATGAGACTGTTTCAGTCATCTTTATACATCAAGTGCCTAATGTAGAATTTAGCTTTAATGGAAGCTTAAAAGTAATCAAGAAAGAAATATGAAGACTTAAAATGGGCCATTAGTTTTAGCAGTGAGGGAATAATTGGTGATCTTTACCAGAAGGTTTTATTCAAGTGGTAGAGGTGGAGAGCTATATTGAAGAGGGTTGATAAAGGAATAGAAGAGAGGATGAGTGGGCCACACTTCAAAAAGGCTGGCTGTAAAAGGCAGGAGGGTGGATAGTGGAGGCTTGTAGCTGGCAGGACAGGAATATATATATGGTGCAGTCTTTTGGATGTACGAACTGGGGGATATGAACATGTTTTATAGCCTAAGCGAAGAAGCCCTTGAAGAGAGTAGGGTTCAGGAGGATGTGGGAGGGGTTAAATCCAGAGTATGGGAGAAAGATGAGTTTTTTAATAGCAATCTTAACCATGCTTATTTTTATTTTTTATAATTTCAACTTTTATAGATTAAAGGGTACATGTGCAGGTTTGTTACATGGGTGTATTGCATGTCTGAGGCTTGGGGTACAAATGATCCTGTCAGATAGCATAGTACTCAATAAGTGCACGCCCCATTTCCTCTCTCCCCCCATTTAGTAGTCCCCAGTGTCTATTGTTCTCATCGTTATGTCTGTGTGTATTCAACGTTTTCAATCCCATTTAGAAGTAAAAATATGCCGCATTTTGTTTTCTGTTCTTGCATTAATTCGCTTAGGATAACGGCCTCCAGCTCTATCCATGTTGCAGCAAAGGACAGCCTAAGGCTGCGTGGTATTCTGTAGTGTATATGTTCCACATTTTATTTATCCAGTTCATCATTGAAGGGCACCTAGGTTGACTCCATATTTTTACTATTGTGAATAACACAACAGTGAATATACAAGTACATATATGTTTTTGATACTGTAAATTATTTTCCTTTGGGTGTATACCCAATAGTGGGATTGCTGGGTTGAATGGTAGTTCTGTTTTAAGTTCTTTGAGAAATCTCCAAACTGCTTTCCAAAGTGGCTGAACTAGTTTGCCTTCCTACAAACAGCATTCCGTTTTCTTGGAAGACTCTGTAACATCTTTTATTTTTTTGACTTTTTAGTAACCTCCATTGTGATTGCTGTGAGATGGTATCTCTTTGTGGTTTTGATTTACATTTTCTTTGCCCTCCTGAACACCCGCTTGTTTTTGAGACAAGGTCTTGCTTTGTTGCCCAGTGTGATCTCAGTTCACTGCAACCTTGACATCCCGGGCTTAAGAGATCCTCCTGCCTTAGCCTCCAGAGTAGCTCTTTGCCCATTTTTAAATTGTATTGTTTGTTTTTTGCTTGTTGTTTTAAGTTCCTTGCAGATTCTGGATATTAGACTTTTGTCAAATGTCAAAATAATTGCAAATATTTTTTCTCCGATTCTGTAGGCTGTTACTCTGTTGAGAATTTCTTTTGGTGTGCAGAAGCTCTTTTGTTTAATTAGGTCCCATTTATCAATTTTTGTTTTTGTTACAATTGCTTTTGGGGACTTAGCCACAAATTATTTGCCAAAGTCAGTGTCAAGCAGGGTATTTTCTAGGTTATCTTCTAGGATTTTTATAGTTTGAGGTCTTACATTTAAATCTGTAATCCATCTTGAGTTAATTTGTGTATACGATGAGAGGAAGGGTCCAGTTTTATTCTTTTGCATATGGCTAGCCAGTTACTCTGGTACCATTTATTGAATAAAGAGCCCTTTCCCCATTGTTTATTCTTGTCAGTTTTGTTGAAAATCTGATGGTTGTAGGTGTGTGGGTTTATGTCTGGGTTCTCTGTTCTGTTCCATTCGTCTATATGTCTCTTTTGTACCAGTACCATGCTGTTTTGATTACTGTAGCCTTACAGTATCATTTGAAGTTGGATCATGTTGTCACAAATGGATGTTGGATTTTATCAAAAGGTAAATTTTCTGCATCTATTGAAATGATCATATGGTTTTTGCTTTTGATTCTGTTTACATGGTGAATCACATTTATTGACTTGTGTATGTTCAACCAACTTTACATCCCAGGAATAAAGCCTATTTTATTGTGGCGAGTGAACTTTTTGATGTCCTGTTAGATTTGGTTTGCTGGTATTTTGTTGAGGATTTTTGCTTCTATGTTCATCAGAAATAATGGCCTGAAGCTTTTTTTTTTTTTTTTTCTGTATGTCTGCTAGATTTTGGTATCAAGATGATGCTGGGTTCGTAGAATGAGTTAAGGAGAAGCCCTTCCTCCTTGATTTTCTTGGAATAGACTCAGTAGGACTGATATCACTTCCTTTTTGTATGTCTGATAGAATTCGGGTATGAATCCATCTGATCTGGGGCTCTTTTGGTTTGGTGGATTTTTAATCAGTGATTCAATTTCTGAACTTGAAAGTTGTACTTTCTTCCTGGTTCAGTCTTGAGGTTTTGTGTTTCCAGGAACTTATCCATTTCCTCTCTAGATTTTCTAATTTGTGTGTGTAAAGGTGTTCATAATCGTCTCTGATCTTTTATATTTCTGTGGGATAGGTTGTAATTTTATCTTTGTCACTTCCGATTGTGCTTATTTGGATCTTCTCTTTTTTGTTGTTGTTAGTTGGGTCTCAATTTTATTCAATTCTTATTTGATTTTAGTTATTTCTCCTACCAGCTTTAGAGTTGAATTTTTGTTTTGTTTTGTTTTTTAGTTCCTCTAGGTGTGATGTTAGATTCTTGAGATCTTTCCGACCTCTTGATGAAGGCATTTAGTGCTGTAAACTTTCCTCTTAACATCACTTTAGCTGCCTCCCAAAGATTTTTATAAGTTGTGTCTCTGCTTTTGTTAACTGCAAAGAATTTTTATTTCTGTTCTGATTTCATTGTTCATCTAATGAACAGTGGTTCATTCTGGAGCAGGTTGTTTAATTTCTATGTTTTTGTGTTATTTTTGAGAAATCCTCTTTATTGATTTCTGTTTTTATTCCACTGTGATCTGAGAGTGTGTTTGGAATTATTTCAATTTTTTTTTTGAATTTACTGAAACTTTAAGACTCAGCATGTGGTTGATCTTTGAATATGTTACATGTGCACATGAGAACAATGTATATTCTGTGGTTGTTAGGTGGAGTATTCTGTAGATGTCTATTAGGTTCAGTTGTTCAAGTATTGAGTTTAAGTCCAGAATTTGTTAGTTCTCTGCTTCAGTGATCTGTCTAATGCTGTCAGTGGGGTGTTGAACTCTCCCACTACTATTGTAAAATAATTGCGCTGTGAGTGTTTTCGTAGGTCAGGAAGAACTTGTTTTATGGATCTGGGTGCTCCAGTGTTGGGTGTGTATATGTTTAGGATAGTTAAGTCTTCTTGTTGAATAGAACACTTTATTGTTATGTAATGTCCTTCTTCGTTCTCCCTGATTGTTGTTGGTTTAAAGTCTGTTTTATCTTATACAGGACTAGCTACTCCTGCTCTTTATTTTCCATTTGCATGGTAGGTCTTTCTTTATTTTTACTTTCAGCCTGTTTGTGTCATTACATGTGAGATACATCTGTTGAAGGCACCAGACAGTGGGTCTTGCCTTTTTATCCATCTTGCCATTCTATGCCTTTTAAGTGGGGGGATTTAGAACATTTATACTCAGGATTAGTACGATATATGAGATTTTGATCCTGTCTTTATGTTGTTGGCTGTTTGCTTTGTAGAGTTGGTTGTGCAATTGCTTTATATTGTCTGTGAGCTATTGTGCTTGAGTCTGTTTTAGTGGTAGCAGATTTTAAACTTTTGTTTCAATGTTTAGCACTCCTTTTAGGACCTCTTGTAAGGCTGGTGTGGTAATGAATTCCCTCACTGCTTACCTGTCTGAGAAGCATTTTATTTTGCCTTCACGTAACAAAGCTTAGATTGGTGGGATATGAGGTTCTTGGTTGTAATTTATTTTCTTTAAGAATGCTGAAAATAGACCTCCAATCTCTTCTGGCTTGTAAGGTTTCTTCTGAGAGGTCTGCTGCTAACCTGATGGCGTTCCCTCTGCAGGTGACTGACCTTTCTCTCTAGCTGCCTTTCAGGTTTTTTTCTTTTGCATTGACCTTGGAGAATCTGATGACTATGTGCCTTGGAATGGTCATGTTGTATAGTATCTCTCATGGGTTCTCTGTTTTTTCTGAATTTATATGTCTTCCTCTGTAGCAGGATTTGGGGAGATTTTCATAGAGTATATTCTCAAATACGTTTTCCAAGTTGCTTACGCTCTCTCCTCTTTCAAGAATGCCAGTGAGCTGTAAACATAGTCTCTTCCCATAATCCCATATTACTCAGAGGTGGTTTTTTTAAAATTTTTAATTCTTTTTTGTCTGAGTTGATTTGAGAAATTGGTCCTCAAGCTCTGAGATTCTTTCCTCAGCATGCTCTATTCTGCTGTTAATACTTTTGATTGTAAGGGACCGGGTGCGGTGGCTCACGCCTGTAATCCTAGCACTTTGGGAGGCTGAGGTGGGCGGATCACCTGAGGTCAGGAGTTCGAGACCAGCCTCAACATAGAGAAACCGCATCTCTACTAAAAATACAAAATTAGCCGGACGTGGTGGTGCATGCCTGTAATCTCAGCTACTCGGGAGGCTGAGGCAGGAGAATTGCTTGAACCTGGGAGGTAGAGGCCGCGGTGAGCAGAGATCGTGCCATTGCACTCCAGCCTGGGCAACAAGAGCAAAACTCCGTCTCAAAAAAAAAAAAAAATACTTTTGATTGTATTATGAAATTCTTGAAGTAAATTTTTCCCTTCCAGAAGCTCAGTTTGGTTCTTAAAATGGCTATTTTATCTTTCAAGCTTCTGGATTGCTTTACTGTATTCCTTGGATTGGGTTTCAACTTTCTGCTGCATCTTGATGTGCTTCCTTGCCATCCAGATTCTGAATTCTTTGTCTGTCATTTCATTCATCTAAATCTGGTTAAGAACCATTTCTGGGTTCATTTGGAGATAAGAGAACACACTGGCTTTTTGAGTTGCCAGAGTTCTTGTGCTGATTCTTTCAGCACAAGAACTTGTGTGTGAGGGCTAGTGTTCCTTTAAATGTGATGTAAGTTGGGTATAGTTAGTTGGCTTTGTTTCTGCGTGTTTACAGAGGGCCATGACTCTGTACAGAATTTTTATTTGTAACTAGATTTTTTTTTTTTTTTTTTTTTTTTGAGATGGAGTTTTGCTCTTGCTGCCCAGGCTGGAGTGCAGTGGTGTGATCTTGGCTCACTGCCAGCTCCACCTCCCAGGTTCAAGCATTTCTCCCGCTTCAGCCTCCTGAGAAGCTGGGATTACCGGCGTGCGCCACCATGCCTGGCTAATTTTGTATTTTTAGTAGAGATGGGGTTTCTCCATGTTAGTCAGGCTGGTCTCGAACTCCTGACCTCAGGTAATCCACCCACCTTGGTCTCCCAAAGTGCTGGGATTACAGGCGTAAGCCATGGAGCCCGGCCCCGTACCTAGATTTTTGAAAGTTTTCACTGGTATTGTATACTGGCAAAATGTTTTGGTGGTGTATTTTGGGCTGCAGTCCAGTAGGTGGTGCTTCAGAGTGTTGGTCAGCAGATAGGCTCTTACTTAGCCACGCAACTCTTGTATTTTCGTTCTGTTGGCAGTTAGTGTCTTTGGTGGTGGGAGAGAGAGATGGCTCCTTCACCTGGTCCACTCCTAGGCCATAAAGGAGCCCTGTCCAATCACTGGCTCCATGCCCACATTTCCTTTCTTAGATATTCTGGTCACCGGGGCTCTCTCAGCCCTTTCTGGGCTGGCCCTGTCGAGCGAGACACACCCCACTCCCCTGCTGGCCTGTGAGCCTGGGCATCAGAGGTTAGATTTTGATGTGACAAGCTGTCCTCATTCCTTTGAGACCAAAGGAAGTTCTAAATAATTGACTTAGAATTGAATCTGGGTGCAGAATCCCTTAAATCAGGTACTTCCTGTTCTTGTCACACCTTCAATCAGAGCCAGAGATGAATAGTTTGCCCCAGCAGCAGAGGATTGGTGGCAGTGGCTTTTACTATGTTTAAGTATAGAATTGATGAGCGGGACAAGTAGGGGATGTCACCTATTTGTTTCATTTTGGTTTTTGGAAATGTCCTTATTTATTTCAGACTAATCTATCTAGGAAATAGATCTTTAAAAACTCGTGAAAGATGTGTGCCTAAGATATTATTGTATATATTGTGCATCATTCAGTTTCAAAGAAAAGTCTGCAGCTATCTTGAGAGGCAATTGAGTAGGTACCTGACACCTGCCTATCTGTCCATATTCAAAATTAGACATATTTTATAAGCTGTGGAAAATTATTTCCATATGCAGTAAAGTGACATCATTCTTGGCTGGGTCATGTAAAATTGGCTTGTCCTTTGTCAGCAGAATGACTAAAGTTCTACTTCTTGTTTATAAAGCCAAACTTGTATCCCAAAAATTGTATTGCCAGGGATAACATGTAGGATGCTTTTCACTGCAGGTAACAGAAAACACGACCATAGGTGGCTTAAAGAGCCAGAAAAACTTTGTTACATAATGAGAAAGCTGGATGAAAGGAAATTCTAGGGCCGATTAACTCAATAACATTGTCAAGATCAAGGTTTTATCCATCTTTCTGCTCTGACAATCTTAGTTCCTCATTGATTTGGCTTTTGTCCTCAGACTTGTCCCCTCTTGATTAAAAGACCCTATGACTCCAAGCCAATTAAATCAGAATAGCTGGGGAGGGGGACCAGGCATTAGTCTTTTAAAAGCTCCCAGGTGGTTTTATTGTGCAACTAGCTAAGATTGGGAACACTGAGTTACATCAATTAAGAGCCACTCAGGGGATTATAAATCTAACCCCCCTAAAGCACATGGTGGTTTGGTAACCAAATGAATCAGTCTTTTTGCAAGTAATAAGGTTGAGAAATTCAACCATAAGTGTCCGCCCTACTCCAGATGATGTAAGGTTTTTAAAAATTTCGCTTATTCTTTGACTTCATGTATGTTCACTATCACTGCTTAAAAAAGAACTATGTAAGTGGTTTCTACCCCCTCACTTTAGAGGCAAATCTCTGGATAGGCAGTTTTATTAACCCAGTGAACTACAAGGAGAATATTTTGGGCAAGAAGGGAGCAGAGGTATTAAAGCATACTTTTCAGTCATTTTATGTGCAGATAAATAACAATATTTAAGGTAAATATAATCTGTATTGCCTTGTCTCAGGTGGATTGTAGCCAACTCTTTATCAAAATTGATTCCCTTCTTCACAAATTGTACCAAATATGCTCTCTGTTGTAGCTTTCTCCTCTCTCTCGTTTTCTGTTTTCAAATGCATTCTCCCTTCACTAACATGTGCCAAAAAGAATTTATTGTCCTTCTTGAACTTTGTCTCATTTAATGGCATCACCTTGTTCCAGAGGATGTAGGTGTACTCAGATGCATGCATTTGTGGCCAAGACATTTCTTTCATACTTAGAGTCTCTGGCTGTTTTTCACTTCAGTGCACAGAATTTGTGCCACTTCATGGTCTCTCTTTTTGTTTTGTTTTTTTTTTGACTCTTAAAATTTACCTTAAAGTACCTCCCACCCACACACACTTTCAGTCTCTGTTTTAGTTTATCCCCAACAGTGCTTCTGGAATTATCCAAAACTGTAGATGAGATCCTGTTGTCTTCACATTGCCCTAATGGTTCCCATTTATCTACAGAATAAAAATCCAATGTGGTTGGTTGTCTTTACTAAGATAGCCAGAAAAATATTTCCCATCTCACACATTCTGCTTTATAATGTGGTTTTGATATTCTTCCCACAAAGAGGTGGAGTCTGTGTCCCTCTACTAGAATGTGGACAGGCTTGTGATAATGGTGGAAGAGATACTAGTGTGACTTCCTAGACCGAGTCATAAGAAGTGTCTTGGCTTCTGCCTGTATATCTTGGCATGCTCGTTTCGGGGCCACAGCTACCATGCTGTGGGAAAAAGCCCACCAATACCCCAGCCTGTAGCGTTTGCTAAGCTTCTAGCTGACAGCCAGCATCAGTGTACCTGCCAAATGGGTGATCTGAGAAGTGGATCCTTCAGTTTCCCTGCCCTCGCAGCTGATGCTGTATGGATCAGAGAGTTGAGCCATCCCTGTCAAGTCCTGCCTCCATTAGAAAGTCATGGGGGGAAAAGTGATCATTTGTATTCAAAGTGCTTATTTGTATTCAGAGCATCTTTTTTTCTTTTTAGAATCAGCTTTAGTGAGGTATAAGTTATGTATAATACATTCACTAATTTTAAGTATACAATTCATTGAGTTTTGACAAATGTTTGTGGTGGTTTTTTCATACTGCCACTTTTAAATTTTGTTTATTTTCATCATTTCATAGAGTTCTCTTGTATACCTTCCAATTTAATTCTGTCACCATCCTCAGCCGCTGGCAACTGACAGAAAGCTGATCTGCTTTCTGTCCCAATAGTTTTGCCTTTTCCAGAATGGAAACCTTGTTTCTGCACTAGTTTTGGGCTAGTGTAAATAAACTTGCTGTGAACATTCATGTATATGTCTTGTGGATGTAGGTTTTCATTTCTTTTGAGTAAATGCTATAAGAGTGTGATTGTTTAGTTATATGATAGTGTTTAAATTTTTGAGAAACTACCAAACTGTTTTTCAAAGTGGCTGTGACTGCGTATTTGACTTCGCCAGCAGTGTAGGATAGTTCTAGTTGTTCTTCATCATTGCAAACTCTTGGTATTGCCATTTAAAGAAATGTAGTTATTCGAGTGGCTACGAAGGCTTATCTCATTGGTGTTTTAATTTGCGTATTTCTGTGACTAATGGTGTTGACATCCTTCATGTGTTTACCTTTTATAAATGATCTTTGAAGTTTCTATTCAAATCTGCCATTTAAAAATGGATTATCTTTTTAATACTTAGTTTTAAGATTCTTGACTATATTTGGGATATAAATTCTGTATCATATAGATTGAAAAGTTCTCGGATTCTGTGGGTTGTCTTTTTACTTGCCTGATGCTGTCCTTTGAAGCACAAAGTTTTTAATTTTGATGGAAATCCAGTTTATCAAGTTTTCTTTTACAGTTTATATGCATTATGTTCTTTCAAAAACTTTAACAAGGTCACAAAGGTTTTTGTCCTTTGTTCTGGACGCTTTCTATTTTTTAGCTCTCGGATTTTGGCTTATGATCCATTTTGAGTTTAATTTTGTATATGGCGTGAGTGAAGTTAGATATCAGATTGTTTTAGCAACATTTATTGAAAAGATTGTCTTTTCCTCATTCAATTATCTTGGTACCTTTAGAAATAAGTTTATCATATTCATATGAATACATTTCTCTTTCTGGAGTGTATATCCTATTCCTTTGATTATCTGTCCTTATGCCAATATTCTCTTGATTACTGTAGCTTTATAATCAATCTTGAAATCAATGGATGCCCTTCACTTTTGGTATTTTTTTCAAAGTTTTTCTGGCTATTCTAGGTTCTTTTCACGTCCATATATATTTTGTAATAAGCCTTTAATTACCATGAAAAGATTGCTAGAATTCTTGGGGAATTACTAATATTGATCAGTTTGTTGGCATCTTGAGAATATTGTTTTCTGATCCTGTATTTCCATTCATTTGGGTGGTTTTAAACGTTTTACAAAGCAGTGCTTATTAGTTGTTTTCATTGTACGTGTCTTGTACAGAGTTTGATAAATTTATTTGGCAGCCAGTAGGATTCAATTATTAAAGAAAATTCAAAAGATCCAAAATGACAATGTCTAGAAATCGATGGCTTGTTATAGGAAAAGGATGCAATACAGCAACAGGATTAGAGAATTAAAGATATGCGTTGTAGGCAAAGGCTCCCTAATAGCAAGGGGTCTAGAGGGACTGAGCATGACCTCTAATTATTCTCTCTGTTGTCCATGAGGCACCCTTTTTCTCTCAGGTGACAATCTACTGATATGTGCACAGAACCTAGGAGTGCAAAATGGAATCAAAGCTGGGGCTTATTATATCTTGTTGACCAGATAGGCATATTCTTTCACATAATGAGTCCCAGTGGTACAGCCCTCTGGTAGATTTCAATGAGACCAGATGCAAATCAGCAAATCTCACTGTTATCAGTAAACATTACCGACAAGCTGGTACAAACTGCCCTAAAACTCACCTTGGATATATTAGTACAAAGCAACACTATTAAGGAGTATATTTCATGACTTGACCCAGGGGTCTAGTGCCAAGTAGGTACACCTTTACCTCAACAAAAACATTTCAGGTAAATTTCAGGCGTGCTGGAATTAACTTACGTTTTTCATCCTATTATAAATGGTGTTTTATAAAACATATATTTCCAACTGTGAATTGCGTTTTTATGGAAATAAAAACATGATTTGTGTATACTGACCTTGTATCTTGTGACCTATTTTGAAATATATGATACATTCTTGTTAACTATAGTCACCCTACTCTGCTCTCAAACATTAGAACTTACTTCTTCTAACTGTATGTTTGAGTTATTCCTTTTATCTAACCGTATGTTTGTACCCATTAACCAACCTCTCTTTATCTCCCTCTCTCCTCACAGACACCCTTCCCAGCTGCCTCTGGTACCTATCATTCTATTTTTTACCTCCACGAGATAAATGTTTTTTTTTTACTCCCATGTGAGTGAGAACATGGGATATTTGTCTTTCTGTGCCTACAGAAAGACACCTGTTAAGTGTTTATGCCACTTAACATAATGACCTCCAGTTCCATCCATGTTTCTGCAAATGACATGATGTCATTTTTTTAATGACTGAATAGTACTAATAATTCCATTGTGTATAGCACATATTCTTCATCCATTCATCCCTTGATGGACACTTAGACTGATTCCATATCTTTGCTATTGTGAATAGTGCTTGCTGCAATAAACACTGGAGTGCACACTTCCCTTTGATAAACTAATTTCTTTTTCTTTGGATGAATACCTACTAGTGGGATTGCTGGATCATATGGCAGTTCTATTTTTAGGTTTTTTTTGAGAGATCTCCATACTAGTTTTAGTAGCTTTTTTGTAGATTTTTAAAGAATTTTCACATTGACAATTATGTAATCTTTGAATAAGGATACTTTTTTGTCATCCTTACCAATCTCTATGCCTTTTGTTTCTTTTTCTTGCCCTATTGCACTAAAACCTCTAATACAATGTTGACTAGAAATGGCAACAGCCTTTTTTCTCATCTTAGAGATAGAGTATTGAGTATCTCAGTGTTACATAGGATGTTACCTCTAGAATTTTGGAGGTGTCCTTTATCAAGTTGAGTAAGTTCCATTTCCTTCTGTTCAGTTTTTTTTTTTAATCAGAAATGGGTCTTGAATTTTGTCAAATGCCTTTTTTACATTATTAAGACGATCCTTTATTTTTAGTGGGGAGTTTGTTAATGTGGTTAATGGTGTTTATTGGTTTTTGAATGTTAAACCAACTTTTCTTTCCTGGCATGTACCCCTCTTGACCATGATTCTTTTTATATGTAGCTTGGTTCACTTTGCAGATATTTTAAGGACTTCTACACCTATGTTTGTGAAACCTATTCCCCTATAGTTCTTTTTCTCTCTCTCTTTTTTTTTTGTTTTTGTTTTTGAGACAGGATCTCACTCTGTTGCCCAGGCTGGAGTGCAGTGGCACCATCTCGGCTCACTGTAACCTCTGCCTCCCAGGTTCAAGTGATTCTCCTGCCTTAGCCTCCCCAATAGCTGGGATTACAGGCACGTGCCACCGTGCCTGACTAATTTTTGTATTTTTAGTAGAGGTGGGGTTTTACCATGTTGGTCAGGCTGGTCTTGAACTCCTGGCCTCAACTGGTCCACGCACCTTGGCCTGCCAAAGTGCTAGGATTTACACGTGTGAGCCACCACACCCAGCCTAGTTTTCTCTTTTTTTGTAATGTCTTTGTCTGGTTTTGTTCTTGGTAATGTTTGACTCAGAATGATTTGGGAGGTATTTCCGCTTCTATGTTTTACAAAAGTTAGTGTAGCAGCATTTTTTTTTTTCCAAATTGTCTGGGCCTGGAAATTTTTTTTTTTTTTTGTGGGAGGGTTTTTATTTTTATTTTATTATACTTTAAGTTCTAGGGTACATGTGCACAATGTGCACATATATATATACATGTGCCATGTTGTGTGTATATATGTATATGTACATATGTGTACATGTGCCATGTTGGTGTGCTGCACCCTTTAACTCATCATTTACATTAGGTATATTTCCTAATGCTATCCCTCCCCCCTCCCCCCACCCCACAACAGGCCCCAGGGTGTGATGTTCCCCACCCTGTGTCCAAGTGTTCTCATTGTTCAGTTCCCACCTGTGAGTGAGAACATGAAGTGTTTGGTTTTCTGTCCTTTCAATAGTTTGCTCAGAATGATGGCTTCCAGCTTCATCCATGTCCCTACAAAGAACATGAACTCATCCTTTTTTATGGCTGCATAGTATTCCATGGTGTATATGTGCCACATTTTCTTAATCCAGTCTCTCATTGATGGACATTTGGATGGGTTCCAAGTCTTTGCTATTGTGAATAGTGCCTCAATAAACACACGTGGTGCATGTGTCTTTATAGTAGCATGATTTATAATCCTTTGGGTATATACCCAGTAACGGGATGGCTGGGTCAAATGGTATTTCTAGTTCTAGATCCTTGAGGAATTGCCACACTGTCTTTCACAGTGGTCGAACTAGTTTACACTTGTGGGAGGGTTTTTAAATAACAAACTGATTTTTTTCTAATAAGTATAGAAGTGTTCAGTTTCTTTCTTTTTAAACAACATTCAGTAGTTTATACCTTTCAATAAATCTGTTCATTCCATCTAAATCACCAAATTTGTTGATAGGAAGCTGTTAATAGTATTTCTTTAATATCCCTTTAATGCCTGTATGATCCGTTGTGATTCTGTCTCTCTCTCTCTCTCTCTCTCTCTCTCTCTCTCTCTCTCTCTCACACACACACACTTGTGATACTGCTAATTGTCTTTGTTGTCTTTCTTCCTAATTCAGGAGAAAAGACATCAGTTTTACTGATGTTTCATAGAGCCAATTGTGGGTTCATTGGTTTTCTGTGTTACATTTTTGTTCTATGATGACAAAACTCTTGTGTTCTAATTGACTGTATACTTCTGTTTTATCCTTTCATCTTCCAGCAAACATATGCTTTTGGGGACAGATTTGTTATTCTTTTTCTTCCACTGAGTCTTGAATTAAATTGTAGTCAGTAATGGTGGATGAAGGTCTTGGCAACTGCCATAAGTTGATTTATTCTTACGTCTATCACAAATAGAATTCATAGCTAAAATGGCATAGAAAGATTTTTATTATATGGGATGACAAACTTGGCTTTTTAATCTAAAAACTGTCTTTATAATGTTGTATAAATATTTGAACTTTATTCACATTCTTAATATACTTGAAATTAATTCTGGTCTCATTTCCTTTGGTATGTAAAGAGAGAATAGCCTTTTTAATGCATGCTATTGTTTGAATGTGTCCTCCAAAGTTCTTGTGTTGGAAACTTGATCCCTGATGTGGAGGGAGGGGTTGGAGGTGGGACCTTTAAGAGGTGTTTCAGCGATGGGGGCACCACCCTCATGAATGGATTAATGCTACTATTGTGTGAGTGGGTTTCCTATCAAAGGGGACAAGTTTGGCCTCTTCTTGCTGTCTCTTTCACCTGTGTGATGCCTTTCACGGTGTTATAATGCAGCAAGAAGGCCCTCATCAGATGTTGGCACCTTGATCTTGTACTTTCCAGTCTCTGGAAGTGTGAGGAAATAAACTTCTCTTGTTGTTGTTGTTCTTCTTCTTCTTCCTCTTCTTCTTCTTCTTTTTTTAGACAATGTCTCGCTCTGTCGCCAGGCGGGAGTGCAGTGGCACGATCTTGGCTCACTGCAACCTCTGCCTCCTGGGTTCAAGCGATTCTCCTGCCTCAGCCTCCCGAGTAGCTGAGACTACAGGCGCGTGCCAGCATGCCCAGCTAATTTTTGTATTTTTAGTAGAGCCGAGGTTTCACCATGTTGGCCAGGATGGTCTTGATCTCTTGACCCCATGATCCGTCTGCCTCGGCCTCCCAAAGTGCTTGGATTACAGGTGTGAGCCACCACACCCAGCCTAAACTTTTATTCTTTATACATTAGTCTGTGATATTCAATTACGGCAGCACAAAATGGAGTAAGACAATACTTGCATCTGATTTAGGGCATTCTTTTAATCTTACTCCAAATCTTTCTCCCAAGCTGCAGTAGAGATGAATGCAAAGGAATCCACACTAAGATATAACAAAATAGATAAATGATTTTTATTACAAAAAGACCCACTCCAGGAGATAGAGCTCTATTTAGTAAAGAGGGCTTACCTAGTACATTCAGCATATGATCAGAGTTATAATTTCATTTAAAAATCTTTCAGAATTGCATCTATCATATAATTTGTAAGGAGAGCCATGTTTTTATCACATCAGCTAAATTTCCAGGGAGTGTAAATACTTCTATTGTGCTTGGCCAACAGCAAGTAACACAAGAGTGGTTATTTGCTGACCTTTTCAAATGTTTCCCAGATGAGGAAAGGTATAAATAAATAAAACAATTCTTTGATTTCTGACAAATGGCCTGGGGACTGAAGAGCAGTAAGCTTGGCCTCATTCTGCACCTTGTACAGTTTGTTGCCCCTTTATCTGCTTGTTCAGCCATTCCTCAGTAATGATCCCAAGGGAGCAGAGTGCAGGCTGCATCCTTCCTCTTACCCATGCTAGAAACCGCAGCCTCCTCTTCAAACTCAACCCTTTAATTCTCTTATTTCTTTCCATTTTTCTAAAACTGTCACTTGACTCCCTATCTTCCACTCTCACTTCCATCTATTTTCATATATTGCTTTCACAGCAATCTTCCTTAATGAGCATTTTGATTGTATCATTTTGCCCCTAAACGTTAAATGCTTACAGAAGAAAGGACTCTAAACTCCTAGTCTTCAATAAATGTTCTTTTGGTTTTATCTTCTTGGGACATGTGCTCATCCTCAGTTATTCACCATTTCAGTCTCAATGAATTTTTCTGATCTTTTAAGTTTTGTAAAACACATGTAATGTAAAATTTACCATTGTAACCATCTTTAAGTGTATGGTTCTATAGATAAATATATTCATATTGTCGTACAACCAATCTCCAGAAATTTTTCATCTTGCAAAACTGCAACTCTATAGCTTTAAACAGTAACTCTGTCATTCCTGATTTTCTCCTCCCGTCAGTCCTTGGCAGCCACCATTCTGCTTTCTGTTTCTATGAATTTGGCTACTCTAGATGCCACATATAAAATGGAATCGTACAGTATTTGTCTTTTTGTGATTGCCTTGTTTCTCTTAGCATCATGTTCTCCCTGTTGTGGCATGTATCAGAATTTCTTCCCTTTTTAAGATTGAATATCAAATCTCCTTTTAAGAGTGGTTTTGTTTGTTTGTTTTTGTTTTTTGTTTTTAAGGGAAGAGGGTTGAGGATGTTAGTGTATTTGGTGTCTGAGAAGGATTACTACAGTTTGCAGGTAGGGTAGGGGAGAAAAGATTTTGGGGCTTCTTAAGCTTTAACTTTGCATAGTGATTCAATAACTTATTTTTAGAATCTTTTTTTTTTCCTTTATAGTCTTTGTGGTATCTAACTTTTCATTGAAAGCCCATTAAAACTGTAATGTAAATATTGTTTGAAATCCTGATAACCCAGACAATATGAAAAATGTGTATTTTTTTGGAGTTCTGTTAATTATTGATAGAAATGTGAATGACAAAGTTTACTTTGATTATTTAATGAAACTTTTTTAATGTAATAAAGTTCAGGCTCTAATTTGGATAGAATATTTATTTTTCTATTTACTGAGTGGTAGATATGGTAGTCTCCTGAAAGGGTTAGGTCTTGGCTTTTGTGATCTGAACCATCCAAAGAAGTTCTTTAGGAGAACTCTGATCACTTCACATTTACAGAGTGTTCTCCTTTTTCCTAAATGTGAATTCCGAAGTCCTTAGCATGCTTTATGATCTGAATCAAAACTAAATTTCTTATTTTCTCTTTTGTCAGATTCTAGTTCACTCCTCACTCACTTTAACTCCTACCTGCATCCCCATCAAATGACTGAGAATTTTCCAGATGTGGCATATATATTTTGGCCTTGTCCTAACGTGATACTCTCTCTCCCTGTGATACCATATTCTTGTTTCTTTGTACTGGGTGGAATCTCAGTAGTTGATTGCAGCCTTTGTCTGCCAGGGTTCTTCATCTGAACCTCACTCAGACAATGATTATTTGAGTGACTGTTTTCTTAGTTTTCCCAAGGTTGGTACATGAATATTAACATTCTAGATGTGAAAGAAGTTAATTCATGACCTTCAGTGGATGCTTTAGGGCTTTAAGTGTTCATTTTCTTGCAGACTCCCCACTGAGAAAGGTCTAGTCTGAGTTTGTTTCCTTCTTTTGACTTTGCACAGATTTCATCCTCCTCTGGAACGTTTGTTTTATTGTAATTATTTGTTTGTATTATCAGCTTTTCCATCAGACTGGGCATCTGGAGAACTTTGTCTTATTTATTCTTACATCCCAGGATTCAGCACCATGCCTGAAACAGAGTTGATGTTCAGTAAATATTAGTGGAATAGATTATATTGACTTCCTAAAACTAGTTCAGCATGACTATAGTTCAAGTTGTTCATTTCTCTTTTTCCGTTGTTGTTAAGAGGTGGAGTCTGTCTCTCTCTGTTACCCAGGTTGAAGTGCAGTGGCACCATCATAGCTCACTGCAGCCTCCAATTCCTGGGCTCGAGTGATTCTCCCACTTCAGCCTCCTGAGCAGCTGGGATTACAGGCATGCACGCTGCTGCTCCCAGCTTCAGTTCTTTTCCTTACTTATTTTTACATTTATGTTATTCCTTAAAATGAACATCTTGACTGGGCACGGTGGCTCACGCCTGTAATCCCAGCACTTTGGGAGGCCGAGGTGGGGGGATCACGAGGTCAGGAGATCGAGACCATGGTGAAACTCCGTCTCTACTAAAAATACAAAAAAAAAAAAAAAAAATTAGCTGGGCGTGGTGGCGGGCGCCTGTAGTCCCAGCTACTCAGGAGGCTGAGTCAGGAGAATGGCATGAACCCGGGAGGCGGAGCTTGCAGTGAGCCGAGATCGCGCCACTGCACTCCAGCCTGGGCAACAGAGCGAGGCTCCATCTCAAAAAAAGAAAAAGAACATCCTAACATAAACTGCCTTGTTCTCCATTTGGCTATGAATCTATCACACTCCAGCACTTGTTTCTTGTTACCTGTGTGGGTGCTTTACCTGCCTAGAATAGAGTTAAAGCTCCTAATGACAACCTATTGGTATGAACTTTTGGAACCTCCAGTGCCACATTTATAAGAAATGAAATCTTGTTGATAAATTGATAATCAATATGGGAAACTGAGATTATGCTTTTGCTTAATTTTATTGGGCACAAATATTGTTGAACTATTCATCTGAATGTTATTGCCTTTGTAGATATCCATTTCCATTTTCTTAGTTGATGATTTTTCACTATACATTATGATTTTCACTTATCCTTTGAGTGTTTGATCTACAAATGATTCCTTGCCCAGGTGATGAAGAATTTTCTCCATTCTTCTTGTATTCCTATCTTTCCAGTATGTAGAGATGGAAATGCATGTTGGTTGTTGTTTGTTATCTGCCGTTTTGTCAAGTATTAATAATGTTTAAATTCACAAAGAGGTAACTGTTTAAGTTGGCAGAACCAGACTACTCAGATACAATTGCCTCATTCTCAGACTCGGGAAGATGAGGGTAGTGCATGTTGTCTTCATAGAAGAGGCCCTGTAGTTAGAGTGTGTGCTTTGCAGTGTTAGAATGGGTATTCTGAATGCAAGAATATGATTGTTTCAGTTTTGTCAAGAAAATGTTTAACTGGACTGTGGTGTTCTAACAATATTAGAATACAACAAAAAAATTTATCATTATATGTCCTTACCTGCCTAACCTGTGAAGAGAAATGACAGGTTTGATACTTTGTAAACTGCCATAGAATCAGCTAGTAGTTTTCTATTCTTTTGGCTTGTCCTTCTCCCCTCCTTAATGCTTGAGATAAGTGTACTTTTTGAGTATGTTTTGGAAACGTGTTTTCAAAGTTCTCAGCTTGTGAAATGTTAAACTATTCCAAGGTTGTAAGTAGCTTGTCGTGTGTAAAGAAAAGTCTGCAAGACGAGAGGTCAGAAGACCTGTGAATCCTGACTGCACTATGCGCTATATCCTGATCATAAGCAAATTTCCTAACCTCTTACAGCCCCAATTCCTTCCTACTTTCTTTTCACCACTTTATAATGCATCTATCCCCAGAAAGCAATGACCCCTTCCCCCGTTCTTCATAAAGAATTTGAGGATGGTTTTGTGTGCTAGACACTGTGCTAAATAAAAACTAGTAAATAGTAAAGTTAGAATTCAAATCCAGGTTTTTTTTTTTTTTGAACACCAAACTCTATGCTCTTAACCAATGTATATACTATCAGCAGTAACTGTCTTTCGCCACAATTAATAGTAGAATGATTATCTTGAGTATCTCCTTTAGGGATAACTATTAATTCAAAGGAAGCTCCTTTTTAAAATACAACATTGGAAAAAGAAAAATATAGAAATTCTCAACATAGCACTGTTCCAGTAAGCCTATTTGTAATTTTTTTAAAAAAAGGAGCGGTGGGGAGGGAGAAGGAGGGGGAGAGAAAGTGAGTGGGGTGTGTGTGTGTGTGTGTGTGTGTGTTTGTTTGTGTGTATGTCTTGTGGCTGATCAGGTGGAACCCATCACTACTTTGTCCAGAAAACTCAGGAGTATGTGTGGGTAGGTGTGGAACAGGATGTACAGGTTGACTAAACCTTATCCAATATGCATGGGACCAGAAGTGCTTTGGGTTCTGGATTTTTTTTTTATTTTGGAATATTTGCATTATATTTACCAGTTCAGCATCCAAAATCCAAAAATCTGAAATCTGAAATGCACCAATGAGCATTTCCTTCAAGTATCATGCAGATTTTGGAGACTTTTGGATTTGGGATTTGGGATGCTTAACCTTCAATAGTGAGTTTATGTAACTTAAAATGTACTAAATCCAACAAAAACTGACTGAAAATATGTCAGGTGGTTGGAATTTTTCTTTGAAGCAATCATTTATGTTTTTATTAGTCTCTCGTTTATGCATAAGAAAGGTGAATGTCTTTGACAAAATTTATGGTTACAATAGAGCAGCCTATTATTTTCCCTCAGATACATGCCATTTCTCTCTTCTGGTTCTGTCATGTTTACAATAAGTTGCTGTTCTTTTGTAATTTTCTGAAACTTTTTTCTCTGGGACTATGTTTTCTAAAACAAACCCTCCCCAAACAAAAAAGTTTCCCAGAGTGAGTTGTTTCCATTGCATGGAAAAAGACAGGTTTGTACTCTTATTTTTTTCTATGTGTGCTTTGGTGAAAATCCCCCCTCCCTGCTGTTAACACAGTGAATTTTTGAATGAGAATGTCCTAATGCATGATATCTGTTTCATGAATTTATCTTTGTAGATTTGACCAAAACCAATTTTATATGTGGAAAGTAAATTTAATTATACCAATCCCCCAGACTTGGGTGTAGATACAACTCTTATTAGTCCAAGCAATCTATAAAACTAAATGTTTGCAGGCTGGGCGCGGTGGCTCACGCTTGTAATCCTAGCACTTTGGGAGGCCGAGGCGGGTGGATCACGAGGTCAGGAGATCGAGACCATGGTGAAACCCCGTCTCTACTAAAAATACAAAAAATTAGCCGGGCGCGGTGGCGGGCGCCTGTAGTCCCAGCTACTTGGAGAGGCTGAGGCAGGAGAATGGCATGAACCCGGGAGGCGGAGCTTGCAGTGAGCCGAGATCGCGCCGCTGCACTCCAGCCTGGGTGACAGAGCGAGACTCCGTCTCAGAAAAAACAAAACAAAACAAAACAACACAACACAACACAAAACAAAACACAAAACGTTTGCAGCCACCATTTTCTAAATCCAATGTAGGAAAAAGGAAAAAGCATAGTTCCCAGAGAAGGCAATTGGAATTGAATGTATCCTGCAGACCGTGTACTCTACGATTATAGATACATGCTGTCTCCAGCAGCTTTTGTTTTGTTTTTGGCTGCTTATTTCACAATTTCTTTTTTTCTTACTTTTCACAGTAATGATTCTTTGCCAGCAGCATTCTTGCAATGTATCAGACTTGATTCAATATTGCAAGCTCTCTGCTACCTTTCTTACTCAGGGTCGTTTCCACCCAGGTGAATAATATTACCTAGCAGCAAGTTTTTTTTTTTTTTTTTTTAAAGAACCTTGGAACCTTTAAGAATCTTTGTTTTTCAGGCCGGCCACGGCGGCTTACGCCTGTAATCCCAGCACTTTGAGAGGCCGAGGCGGGCGGATCACCTGCGGTCATGAGTTTGAGACCAGCCTGACCAACATGGAGAAACCCCATCTCTACTAAAAATACAAAAAATTAGCTGGGCGTGGTGGCGCATGCTTGTAATTCCAGCTACTCTGGAGGCTCAGGCAGGAGAATTGCTTGAACCCAGGAGGCAGAGGTTGCAGTGAGCCGAGATCGTGCCATTGCGCTCTAGCCTGGGCAACAAGAGCAAAAAAAAAAAAGATCATTGCTGTTTTTCTTCATTATATCTCTGAGACATACATATATAAATCTAATTAATCTATTGAATTCATGTAAAATATACTTAAAGTGTAATTTTATGTCCTTTTTTTAGATAAGTAAGTTTCAGATACTACTTTTAGCAGAATACATTTTTTAATGTATTGTTTATAAAGTAATCTGTAGATAAAGGCACCTGAAAAAGCAAATGCTCATGTGTTAGAAATGAGTACCTTTGGTTGCCTCTGGACTGTTTTCTTTTTGCTATCCTATGAGGGTTGCATGAAACAATCCCATTCCTTTGACATTTCCTCACTTTTGGGTTCTCTCATCCCTTTTATAGTCAGGCACTGCTGATTAGGCCTGTTTCCAGGGCAATTTCTTGCTGCTCTCTTATTTTTAGTTTTGCTTGTTTTGTTATATGTTTGAAATGTAAGTAAGTGGCTCAGAAAGACCTGGTTCTTGTAGCTAATTCACTAAGCATTTATTGAGGGCATTGTACATCAGTCCAACAAAGAAATAACACATCAAACTAGAGAGCAGTTACAAGTCAACTTACTAGTAACCTGTTGTATAAAAAGTTACTACAAGGCCAGGCATGTTGGCTGGTGCCTGTAATACTAGCACTTTGAGAGGCCGAGGTGGGAGGACTGCTTCATTGCTTGAGCATAGGGGCTTGCAGTCAGCCTGGTCAACATATTGAAACTCCATCTGTACAGAACAATAAAAAAAATTTGCCAGGTATGATGGTGTGTGCATGTGGTCCCAGTTAGTTTGGGAGGCTGAGGTGAGATGATCTCTTGAGCTTGGGAGGTTGAGGATGCAGTGAGCCAATTGCACAACTGCATTCCAGCCTGGGTGACAGTGAGACCCTGTCTGAAAACAAAACAAAACAAAACAAACAAACAAACAAACAAAAAAAACAACTCTCCAAAAGAAGTAGCCACAAAATTTTCAACTGAAAACACGTGTTTATTATCTCTTGTTTTCTTTGTATCAGAAGTCTGGGCACAGCTTAGCTGGGACCTCTGCTCAGGGTCTCACAAGGCTGCAATTAAGTGTTGGCCGGTTTGCTTTCTCATCTAGGAGCTTGGCTGGAGCAGAATCCACTTTCAAGCTCATTCATATTATTGGCAGAATGCATTTTTTTTGACAGCTGTATGACTGAAGGCTTCACTTTTTGCTGGCTGTTGGCTGGAGGCCACCTTCTGTGGACTGAATGTCCCCCTGCACCAATTCTTATGTTGAAGCCCTAATCTTCAATATGATGGAATATGGAAGAGGGCCCTTTAGGAGGTATTGTATATTAATCACCTTTCCATATAATGTTACTTAATCATGGGAGTGACATCCAGTCATCACGACCGTATTCTATTTATTAGAAGATAGTTATAAGTGCTGCCCACACTGAGGGTGAGGGGATTACACAAGGGCATTAGCACAAGGAGGCAGGATCCTGGGGGCCGGGCATCACCTCGGGGTTATTCTCCCACAGGCACAATGGAAATAAATGGATGGTAATAAACCTGAAGTGATTACAAATGGTATATTTTATTGCTTATATATGGTGTTCATGCCAGGACTAGATTAAACAGTATGTTGCAGCATGGCTGCTATTTTGACTGGACTGTGTACATGCCAAGAATGAGGTCTATCTCATGAGACTAAGCAGTTTCTGTGCCCTGCCACTCTATGAGGCAGAACCACATATGTTTGAGCCTCCACACTGGAAGTGAGAACTTTCTTCACCACTATTCATTAAGATTTTCATAAAATTATTCATATAGTTGCTTTTGTTTAAAGTAGCAAGTGGTACAAAGATAAATTTCTGGTTAGAATAAAAGTCTCAATAAAAGAATAAGCATATACAGAAGATAATTATCTTTTCAGATTTATATGTTATTAGCAACATCTTATATTTTTAGATTTCACAATAAGTTTAACTTCAATTTGTTAAGACTATTAGCTTATTTCCTTTGAACATTTTCATTTTTTATTTTTTCTCCTACTTAATACTATGCCTTGTGTTACATTGCTGAGTTGATAACACAAATTTAACGACCTAGGGGAGTGATCTTTAATTTTGGATATAGGTTAAAATCAGAGATAACAAATTTCTTGGGGTCTTGCTTCTACATCCTTGTTTTGTTGATGCCAATATGAACAACAATTGACAGATGCTTTAATTTTAAAGATTTCTGGGTTAAATTTACTTATATTCTTGAAATAAATGTACTTATTTAATAGTGAAAGAAGAAAAACCTTGATACTCAGATCTTTTTTGAATGTTAAGTTTTTATAATAAACCATAATCTTTCTAAAAATTGTTTACACATTTTAAACCTTTTTTTTTTTTTTTTTTTTGAGACGGAGTTTCACTCTTGTTCCCTAGGCTGGAGTGCAATGGCACAATCTCGGCTCACTGCAACCTACGCCTCCTGGGTTGAAGCAATTCTCCTGCTTCAGCCACCCGAGTAGCTGGAATTACAGGCGTCTGCCACCACGCCCGGCTACTTTTTTTTATTTTTAGTAGAGACGGGGTTTCTCCATGTTGGCTAGGCTGGTCTCGAACTCCTGGCCTCAGGTGATCCACCCGCCTTGGCCTCCCAGAGTGCTGGGATTACGGGCGTGAGCCACTGTGCCTGGCCTAAACTTTTCTATTAAGAGCAATAAAAACAGCAAAAAGTGGGATGGAAGGGGCTTTAACAGATACATCTTTTCCCTTAGAAGTATGTTTGATACTGTGATAGAGACATGAGAGTGTGGTGTGTATGGCGAACTTTATGATATTCTGTTTGGTATGTAGGATATCCATACAATCGTTCAGGTAGTGAACGACATTGAGCTTTTATTATGTGCCAGACCCTCTGCTATAGATCCAGAGAATGACAGTAATCCATACAGTATTCATCAAGGCCATGTTAGCTGCAGACCCACAAATAGTAAACAAGTAAGTAAATAAGGTAAATCACAGTGCAGTGAGCACTGTGAAGGAAATAAGCAGTGTGCTGTAACTAAGAAAACTGTGGTGGGGAGGATCCTTTAAATGTGGTGGCCAGCAAAGGCCTCTTTCAGAGGGCGCATCAGATCTGAGGCCTGGAGACTGAGAAGGAACCAACTGAAGACTTGGGAGGAGCTAGCCATCTAAGAGGTGGGGAAGAATTCTAAATAGAGGGGGTACTGTGTGAAGGCCTTACAGTGGGAGAGAAATTGGTATGATCTAGCAATAGAAGGCCAATATGAAGAGATTGGAGACAGTGATGAGTGGTACAAGGTGAGGTTGGAGAGGTAAGCAGTGGTCAGGCTATATGCCTATGATAAGGAATTTGTGTTTTATTCTAATTTGGGGAGCCATTGGAGGATTCTGAACAGGTTAAAGGTATTATCTTGGTCCGTTTACCCTGGCTGCTGTTGTGGATAAGAGAACCAGATGTCCTAGGGTTAGGCAAGGAATAGCTTGGACTGGGGTACTGGATATTGTGGATGTAACGGAAATATATTTCTGAGATAGAATTGATAGGATTTCCTAATGAATTAGAGATAGATGATGAGGGAAAGAGAGGAATCCAGCATGCCTCCTAAGTTTTGGACTTAAGCCTGAGAATTAAAGATATGTAGAGTTTAGTGGAAGTCATTGAAGTGCAAAAGGTAGGCTGAGGTTAAACCTCATGAAGAGTTTGGGTTTTATTGCTTAGTGACAGGCAAACATAAGAAAGGATGTTATGGGTTCAAATTTATATTTTAAGCTGTGACTGGTAGCAATGTCAAGCCAGGTGAGAGAGACTCGAGAGGAAGAGAAACCAGTTTAGACAGTACTGCAGTACTCTTTTTGTATTGGTTAGGAAGGATTGATTTGAGACAGTTGTTGGGGGGTGGGTTGTGAGGGGAAGTTTTGAGAGATAAGAAAATGAATTGACTAGATGTGGTGACAATGCCTCACATGTGATAGATGTCTAATAAATATGTGAATGAAAGTAGCAGACTGTGATGAACAGAAAAATCATATCAGGATATTTGTGGAGAAGATAGTGTGTTCCATTTTTTAGTAAGGTTGACACGCCTTCTAGGCATCTGGGTGAAAATGCTTGGTAGCCAGCTGGACTTTTCTGGGTCTGGAACACTAGAGAGTGTTTGGGATTTGAGAGTCATCTGTGTAGGTGATAGGTGAGGTCATATAAAAATATCTTCTACTAAAGTAGAATGTAGGACGAGAAGGCTGGAAATAGTACCTTCTGAAATACAAAATACAAGGTTTTCAGTAGGAATAGTATGAAGGAAAAGAGATGGATCCATAGTTACTGGCAAGGTGAAAAGTAAATTAGAAAAGTGTCGTGTTCTGAAAACCTTATGGATGAAGCATTGAGGCACAGTGCGAAGCCGTAGATACGTCAGGTAACACAGTTTCAATTACAAATAGCCTTATGATGTATCTGCATGTATTTGAGTATGGTGAAAGGCTAATTTCATAGAGTGATGAGAAGAAATTTTAATTAGTTTGAGTGAGTGAGGGGGGAAGGCTATTTTTACAAAATGCTTAGTTAAAATGGGAAGGAGAAAGCATAGCAAGAGAAATGTTTCAACGATGGGAATGTGCGGAGTTTTTTTTACAATTTTTTTTTTCCAGTAAGTATTGTTGAAAACCATGTCTTGGGGGATACTTTGAGAATGTAATATGTAGACTACCTGTATAATTTGACCTCTAAGTCAAAAAATGCTGAGCAGATTAGGATTGATTTTTTTGGGGGGTGGGGGGGAATATTGGATGATAGTAATGCTTTTATACATTTATTTATGGATTTGTTTATATTAGAATAATACTTTTAGGATGATTAGACATAGTTTGGGCTACCAGATCAGAGCAATTTTAAGTACCGTAAAGATGTTGGCCTTTGAGATCCTTTAGCCACATTGTAGAAATAGGGGTGAAATTTCCTGTCATGGGAATATGTAAATCCAGTTTTGCAAATCAGAAAATAAGTGATCAGTAGTCTTTAAGGTTGTTTCCATCTTCATTTGATATTCCGGTGATAATGTACTATTTGGCAAAGCAACAGGCTACGTTTTGAAAAAGATTTACTCATCTACCCAGCCAGCCATCCTTTCAGCCATGCTCATGTCTCTCAGCAGCAAAGGATTTGAGGTGGCCCACCTTTAAAAAAAAAAAAAAAAGTAACAAAATGGCAAAAATGTGAAAAGTGAAAATCTGGTATAGGGAAAATATATTTTATTGAATATGAAGGCAAGGGCAAGCATGTATGCACACATAAAAAACGTCCATGTGCTTGCAATTAGGGCATGTATGTAGTTTTTATAACTGAACATAGTATTTAGAAGTTTGTCTGTAGTATTCTTGATGTCCAAACTGAAAAGGAAGGCAAAGGTTTTGACTTCATTCTAACTGTAATAGTGGAAAATAATTTTTTTTTTTTTTCAGGAAATGCTAGTTTTTACTAGCACTGATCTTAAAATAATTATTTGGGGCAACTTTGAGTGATATATTGGTCGATCTGTTAAAACAATGGAGAATACAAGCTCTTACATAACCATTAACACCCGCTTCAATTGTCCTTCATGCATTCACTCAAACATTTCGTAGGCCATTGCACTGACTCAGTGGAGTAGTGGGGATCAGAAACCGTATCGCAGTGGATTGAGAGGTGAATAAGACGTTAAAATGCGAGACATTTTGGGTAGACTTTCAGAGGTAGTTTGGCTTGGATGATAAGGTAATAAAGGGAAGGTGGTGTTAGGGACTTCGCCCCCTCCCTCCTTGTGTGTTGGCTGACTTTTTGAGCATACGTGTCCTGATAGTGAAAACAGGAAACAAAGAGAACAAGCTATGCTCTGTAAAGCCTTTCTGTAAGTGTGAAACACTCCCAATTTCAGTGGAATAGTCTTTGGATAAGAAAGGGAAGGAAAGGAACAAAATTAAAGGATAGGAGTGAATACCAATAAAGGTGAAGATAAGAATGGAAGAGTGGGGTCTGGGGGAGCTGTCTCTCAATTTGCTTGATTCATTCAGAAAATATTGAGCTGCCTGCTCATACCAGGCTATATGTAAGAGCTGGAGACACGGATGTGATGAAGTCTGCCTTCATGGAGCTCACATTCTGATGCAGGTATCTTCCACAGTATTATGAGCCACTGGATAGCAGTTCTTATGTAGCAGTGTCTGGTATGGTGCTTGGCATACATAGTAGTCATCCAAAAAATGAAGTAACAAATCTCTTTTGCATCTATATGTTCTACCTTTTTGGCTTAGTCTCATCTTTGGTATAGCAGGCATGTCAAAAATTGATAGATTTTTATACACCAATAATGAACTTTGAAGAAGCAGTAATAAAGATGTTTAAAAAAGCTACCATCAACATTATCCTGCAACCCTTCTTTTATATATGGTTACTGTTAGAGGTTTTTGCAGCTCAGAATATATTGTTTCTTAGGTCATTCATAAATGTTTGAGTGTTCTTCATGTGGAAAGTACTTGTTTGGGAGCATGAGTTAAGTAAGGCTGAATTTCATCTGAATAGATGGACAATTTCACTACAAGATATAATATAACAAGTGTTCAAAGTTGTATGGGCATGGAGAAGGAGATAGTTAGGACTGGTTATTTGTTTTCCTTCCTAATCGATAAACATCTGTTGTATTTGTAATGCAGTGGAATTTGCAAATTATATTAGCCTGAACTCTGGGCCCCAGGGGAGGGGCGGGTAAAGATGATTAGTTTTTACAGTCTTCCTTTTGAACCTATTGGGTTTTTTTTTTAATTAGGTGTTATTTGATCTTATTATGTTTCATGAGACCAGTGATGACAATCCATGTGGAGAAGAATAGGAGATGCTGCACCCAATTATATTTATAGATTATAAATTTGGTTTGGAGGACTAGGGTGTGTGTGAGAGAGAGAGATGCCGGGAGAGGTTGACAAGTAGTGACAGTGTTGACAGTGGTGTGAAATTTATTTACAACCTACTGATTGGGTTCACATTTCTAAAATGAGGGTGCCGGATTAAATCGACAAGCTTCATCCAAAGTATAAATGTTTATGTTTCAATGGAACCTGTAGTTTGCTTTGGATTAGTCCCCCATGTCAGTGATAAGTGCGTGTGTGCGCACACAAACACGCACAACTAGAAATCCTGGGAATTTTAACTATCTTTTTCTCCAGAAAAACCCAGAAAACTCATTGAACATAATGTTATAACCTTAGAGAGATTTGTTTAAAAGTGAGCACCCAGCATGTTGCCTTTTCGGTGAGTAGGAAAGAATCTTCCAAACTCACCACCAACCCGTTTCGCACCTCCCCTAGACACACACCACACAATCGCCATTCTTCTTTACTCTGCTATATACTTTTTCTCATAGCACTTTAACATTCTTATCATTTTTCCTTGTCTATCTCCAGTGGAATATAAACTCTCCAGGGGAGATGTTTGTTTTGTTCGCCTTCCTTAGTGATCTCTGTAGGAGATCACTAGATTCTGTTGAATCAATCATAGCTGGCTACTTGATACACTGTGTGTGTATATATTGACCATCATTTTGTACTCAGCAGTGTACCCAGTACAGTGTGTGTGTATATTGGGGATGACTGTATTGGCTCTGGCTGTATATACATTCAGTCGTCACCTTATGGAGATAAATGGTATGTATAAAAATTAGGAAATGTGACAAGACCTGTGAAGTTAAGGGCTAAATTATATGGTAGGAATTGGTCCAAGGTCAGCATATTGGAATGGGCAAAAAATGGCTTCATGAAGTAGGTGAAACTTGAACTAGACTTCTAAAAGGATGATGGGGCACAGGTAAGGAAGGATACTCCAGGAAAACAGCCTTCGTGATACCTCCTCTCTGAACTTTCTCTCATCTTACTCCCATCTCTCAGGATTTATTTTTGAAAAGGAAACAAATTAAAAAGTTATTCACCATCCTCTGCCGTGATCTGGCATATAGCACATAATTAAATTTAAATATTATTTTTAATGTAACTATTTGTATACTATCTTTTTCTCAAAAAAAAAATCAGAAAACTTGTTGAACGTAATGTTATAACCTTAGACAGATTTGTTTAAAAGTGATCACCCAACATGCTTGCCTTTTCAGGGAGTAGGAAAGAATCTTCCAAACTCTGACTGTGGCTCTATGTCCAATTATATTTTGTCATTAACTGCCTGCCAGTTTCCCACTGCTTAATAGTCTAGAAATGACAAGTGATTCTATTGAATTTTGGTTAGTTGGGACAAATAGATCAAAGGACAATTATAAAAGGGAAACACAGGAACGGGGAATTAATTATAAATATTGGGGGGAAGAAAGCTGAGTAGTTAGGCATGATACATAGGCATTAATTATTGTTAGACATTTATGTTATATGTATTGCAGTTATACTTATGTGGAAGATCTTGATCTTTTTTTGTTAATGTTCACTTGAATTTTTTTTTTTATCCTGGTACTAGTTAGATCTAAGCATGTTACTGTGTTCCTGATTTTCTTCTAGGAAAAGTATTGATAACTTTGCTTTGATAGCCTGCAACCAGCCTGCTCATTAATTTCCATATAGCTGTTGTTAGAGACTTTGCCCAGCAAACTGAATGCTATTTGTGGAATAGACAACAAAATCGATAACTAAGACATTTTTAGAAAATCTAGTTAACTTCTTGGATTTGTTAAACAAATCATGAATACACTGCCTTTGAGATAAGCTTAATTTTTGCCACACAGCACCAGTGAATCTTGCTACAATTGATATATGTAGTCAGTTAATTAACTGCCTTTGTTTTCAGTTGACTTTTTTCATTCTGAATTTGTTTTATGGTATTATATCTCTCAAAAATGTACAATTGAAGGAGAGTATTAGTATTTCATAGATTTCTGATCGAACAATTAGATATGTCACCTCTCTGCCTGCACTGATCTATAAATATATTTAAGCTATAGTAGTAAACACTGAATTGCAATTTTGTAGTTCTTAGATACTATTACTGTTTATCAACTTATATATGTTCTTCTGTAACTGTTGACTTGATTGATTATAGCATGTGCTAAAAGATGTAAAATGGAGATTTCTGAAATTGTAATAATAAAAAAGCCTTAAAAAAATGCTGGGTGTGGTGGCTCAGGCCTGTAATCCCAGCTCTTTGGGAGGCTGAGGTGGGTGGATCACGTGAAGTCCAGAGTTTGAGACCAGCCTGGCCAACATGGCAAAACCCTGTCTTTACTGAAAATACATTAATTAGCCGGGCATGGTGGCACATGTCTGTAATCCCAGCTACTCAGGAGGCTGAGGCAGGGGAATCTCTTGAACCCAGTAGGCGGAGGTTGCAGTGAGCAGAGATCGTGCCACTGCACTCCAGCCTGGATGACAGAGTGACTCCGTCTAAAAAAAAAAAAAGCCACAAACATTTACTTTTATGAACAGATTTGTACCAAGTTGTTCCTAAATTGGTACAGAATTCATGATTTATGTTTTTGAAAACAGAAACAAATACTATTTGTACTTTCTTTCTGATGCTGAAAAAATTTAAGAGCACATATTTCTTTAAGAAAAATACCTATAGAATAAATTCCTAGAAGTGAAATAACTGTCAAAGGGTACGTAAATTTTGAATTTCAGTAGATATTGTAAATTGCACTAACTCACATTTCTACTCATAATATCTGATGCCACTTTTTCTCCAAACACAGCATCTTTTCAAATACTTTATCTTTGCTGGTTAGGAAGGAATTCATATCTTAGTGAAGTTTACCTTTACATGTCTTATTTTATGAGTGAGCTGTTTATGTTGGCTCTTCTGGGAACTGTCCAATTGGGCTGATGATCTTAATTTTCTTACTCTTTTTATTCGCTGTCTCTATTGGGAAAATTTATCTTTTGCTTCCAATCTGATGACATGCAAATAACTTGATTTTGTTTTGTTTGTCTTTTGTTTTTCAGATTGTCATTTGTTTTGGGTCATATTTTTAAACCTTTTATATTGGTGAATTTGCCAATTTTGTCTTTTATGAGTTCTAAATTTCATGTTAAAGTTGAACAGGGCCTTCACTACTCTAATGTTATAAAAGAATAAACCCTGGGAGAATTCTAGTACTTTTATGGTTTAATATTTTGCATCTAAGCTTTTGATTCATTTGGAATTCTGTTGTAAGATGTGAAGTGTGGATCCAGCTTTATTTTTTTCTATATAACTACCCAATTATTCCAATATTGCTCATTAGTCAATCTTTTCTGCTGATTTAACCTGTCACCTTTATCTGAAAACCTTATGTATTTTGGGTCTGTTTTTGGTCTTTCTGTTTCATTGATATGTATATGTTTGTTTATAATGTTTAAATATATTAGAGTGTTACTTATTATTTCTTGTCAGAGTTTTCTGAAATTCTGAACTTAAACTGTTTTTATGTTTATTTGTTGACTTGGAGATTTCTGGTGGTGTCACTTTGGGCAATCCACCGTAAGGGTTTATTTTATTCTGGAATTTTTTTTGTCTCCTTCTCCCTATCCTTTACCTTCCACCCAAAGCTTTATCAGGAAGTATAGAGTAATATGTATTCCAGAAAGGTTACATTTCTCTAGCTACTCAGATGGGATAGACATAGACTAAGAGATGGTAGGTCTTTGTATTGTAAATGAAACATGGCCTTGTCTAGTTTTAGTTTTTTATGTAAAGATTATTTGCAGTCTAAAGGGTGTATTTTTCTTCCCCTTTTTCAGTCTCTATTTGTAACCATGCCGTTTTCTTTCATTTTTAATTAACATAATCTGTGAAATGTTGATTTTTGCTTTAGGTCCTAAATCAAATCTGATTATTATTTTATAGCTTTACAACATAATAAGCCCCAGGTGTAGGGAATTCACTCTCAGCTCTGATCTCCAGCAGTTTTGGATGACAAGCCATCATACCACTATCTGTACCTTTTTTATACATCACGGATTACTGTAGGAGACTGAATGCAATAAAAATGTAAAATGCTTTGTATAAAAACTAATATAGCATCAGAGATTTCCTGCTTCATACAATCTTGAGCTTAAAATCTTGAATCTTAGAGTAACAAAAAAAACCTCTCAAACTTTTGGAATGACTCTATCTTCAAATATCACTTTAAAAAGAAAAATGATCCTTCGTAATTAAGTTAATGATCATTGGGGGAAGATTATAATACATCAATATATTTGTTATAGGAATAAGTGAAATCAGCTAATATTTATCTGAATATCCACAATTTACCCATGTTTAGTGCCATTGATTAAATAATCTAGTGAATTATAAATCCTAAGAAACTGACAGTTTAATGATCTAGTCTCTGGGAGCATGGATGAGGGCTCATTGCCCAACTTGTTAGAGATGAGACAGAAAAGCAGAATCAGGAAAGACTTGTGTTATCGGCATTAGAACTAATCTGGAAGTATAAGTAGGAATATTCTTTATTTTAAAATTTTTATCAGAAAATCTTACTTTATTATGAATAGTAAATGTTGCCATTCATTTACTCTTCTGCTGAAAATTTGAAAAATAAATACATAACAAAGAAAACAAAAATCAAGCATATTCCTGTCATATACTTTGATGTAACATTACCTTTTGGTTTATATACTTATGGGTCTTTTTTCCCTATGTATACAAACATACTCCTTTCCCCAACACATTGTAAGTTACAGAGCAGACATGATATTATGATTTGTGGCCCTTTTTTTTTTTTTAAATTATCAATACTAGAGAAAGCTGTCAAGTGAGTAAATACAGTCATCCCTTGGCATATGCAGGGGGTTGGTTCCAAATCTGTGCACACTCAAGTTCCACAGTCCAGTCAGCGCTGAGAAACTGATGTAAGTGAAAGGTTGACCTTCTGTATACACAGGTTTCACATCGTGCAGATTCCGTATGATTTGGTTGGAAACAATCTGTGTATAAGTGGACCCTCAAAGGTCAAAACCATATTGTTCAAGGGTCAACTGTATACTTCTATAATGTCATAATTAAGAGCCTAAAGTTAATGCTATCATGTGTCCCACTGTATGAATGGATATATAACATTCTATTCAGAGAACCCTTATTAAAATGCTTTTGGATTCCTTTTGATTTTTTTTTTCTAAAAAACACAGTGATAAGAATTCTTTATAATCCTTAATTTTCTGGAAAATATAAAAATTGATGACTAGATATTCATTCTAGTGTATTAAAGTAACGCATTATATAGCTAAATTTTAGACTCAGTAACACTAGATTGAAATCTGGACCTTCATCATGAAAGTCAGAGGATGAGGAAGAGAATTCCTGGAATGAGTAACTTAAAACAGTTTTCACTGCCTCACCTTAAGTTTTCTTTTGAATCTATTCAGGTCAGGTTTTTGTCCCTGACAGTCTGCTGAAACTTTGCTTGCTATGGTCTGGAACAGTTCCCATTTTGCTAAACTCAAGGATCAGCATCTTAATATCCTAGCGACTTTTTTTTGTTGTTTTTTGGAATTGCCCTTTTCCCTTAGCTTTTGGCACACGATATTTTTCCTGGATTTGTTCCAGCTTTCACTGGTTTTTCTTTCTTGGTTGTCTTTGCTGGTTCCTCCTCCTCTTCCCATCTTTAAATGATGGGGGAATACCCCCAAGGCTTTGCCTTATGTTCTAATCTCCATCTATGTATGCTCCCTAGGCAAATTTAGTAAGACCTTTTCTTTAAAACACATATGCTAATGAATCCAAATATATGTCCTGAGCCTGTTCTACTACTGTAAACTTCTTTTAACTAGTTGTTTAATATCTCTTGGATGTTTAATACCATTTATTCAGTCACTCCGGACTCAGACCAAGAACCCGTGAGTTTTCTCTAAATCTTTTAACTCCCAGATCTACGCTTTTAAGGAGTCTTGTGTACTTCAAAATATATCCAGACTCTACCACATTGTTCACTTACTGCCCTAATTCAAACCCTCTATCTTGTGTGTTGACCAATAAAAATAACTTTTTTTTTTTTTTTTTTTTTTTGAGAGGGAGTCTCGCTCTGTCGCCCAGGCTGGAGTACAGTGGCATAATCTTGGCTCACTGCAACCTCTGCCTCCCAGGTTCAAGTGATTCTCCTGCCTCAGCTTCCCAAGTAGTGGAGATTACAGGCGCCCACCACCAGGCCTGGCTAATTTTTGTATTTTTTAGTAGAGACAGAGTTTCGCCATTTTGGCCAGGCTGTTCTTGAACTCCTGACCTCAGGTGATCTGCCCTCGTTGGCCTCCCAAAGTGCTAGGATTACAGGCGTGAGCCACCACGCCTGACCAATAAAATAACCTTCTAGTTGTTTTTCTTTTTCACTTTCCTTGCTCCTATTAAATCTTCATAGCAGGCAACCCCCACCTTCCAAAGTAAACAAGATTATGTCATGTATCTCGGTTAAAACTTGTACAGTAAAGTCCTCACTTAACGTCATAAATGGGTTACTGGAAACTTTGACTTTAAGAAAAATGGCGTTCTTTATGCCTTAGGTACTGAACTCCTGTTTGTATCAATTAGCCTATGGCAAAATTGGTTTTGTTATATAGTAGTTGTTTGACTTAAATTTGCAGTTTCCAGGAATTTATCAACATAAACAGTGTTAAGTGAGGACTTGCTGTATTCTTTCTTTCATATTCAGGGTGAAATCTACCTCCTGACTCTGTCCTATGAGGCCTTACATAATCCAGAATCTTCTTGTGTGGCTTTTCCTCTTATTGCCTTCCACCCTGCTCACTCTAGTCCAGTCATCCTGAATTTTTTGTTTCTTGAAAACAACAAACTCATTTCCATTTATGCGCCTTTGCACTACTGTTTTCTTCACCTATAACTCTTTATCTAGATCATTGCATGAGTTCCTCTTTCTTTTCTTTTAGATCTTTGCACCTTCTTTAGAAAGGCCTTCCCTATTTTTCTAAAATTGTTACCTTCTGCCCAGTTACTCCCTAGCCCCTTACTCATCTTTGTCTCTAACACTTAAAAGCTCCTTGACATATGTGCATGCTTGTCTGTCTCCTCACTAGAATGCAAACTCTACTGTACCCCAGGTGCCTAGAATGGTACTTAGAGTATAGTAGATAGCCAGTGTTTGTTGAATAAATGGCCGAGCTTCCTTTATTCTTTGTAGTTCTTATTTTATCCCTCCTAATCCTACAAGAAATTTGAAGTAGCTTATAAAGTGCTTTTAAATGTATTAAAATAGAAAACAGGAGGGCATGCAAAGTACAGATAGAATAGGAATGACTGATGGGAAACTTAATATGCAGCTCATACAAGGTTTTACATAGTTCTTAAATGTGGATCAGGCATTTGCCTTTGAAGTCTTGACTGTGAAAACAAAAAGAACACCTTGTCTATAAGGAGACAACATTCTGCTACTTTGGAGAAGCCCAGCTTTTCTTATTTCAACAACTGTCGTATGAAACACAAAATAGTGAATTTTATACAGCAGTGTTTTAATACCTGTCTTTAAAATAAACTGAAGAAACAATGCCATGATATAGCTCAGGGAAAGCAACTCTGTGGAAACTGATTAGATATTCACACACATTCCTATTTCCTCCTGTCAGTGTTCCGTGCTCTCGCCAATGGACATGCATGCTTCTGAGTAAGGTAGAGCTTAATTTCAACCCCATTATCAAGGTGAAGGTCTTTTCTAGTGACAGAACAGTGAGAGACAGTTTATTCATTATTCCTAAAATGTGAGGCTCATTCCAAAGCAGGCTGAAAATTAACTATATAGTGTGCGTTAGTCAAATGAGGCTTCCTGGAGGTTCTCAGATAGCTGACCATAGTAACTATTGTGATCAGGCTATTCTTTGGCAGTTTGTGGTCTTTTTATAGGAAGTTTTGACATTTAGCATCTTAGATTTGGAATTAGGCAAATTATGGGTGAGTTTCATAACATAACTCCAGGAGTCTTAATAGAATGGTAGAGTATTAATTGCATTTAATAGAAAATTTTAGTCAACTCATCCTGTTCATTTGATTGAAGCTGAATGTGTTCAAAATTAGTTGAAGAAAATCTTATATTAGTATCATCATTAAGTTATTTAATGTTTCATTTATTAGTGAGTCAACTGAATCCTTTAAATTATTGTACGGTGCAAATAACCAAAGTGCTTGGAGAAGAAACAGTCTAGAATATGCTGTGAACGGTATTGGTTAGGAATAACATACTAACTTGGAAATGACCACACTGAATGCCAAAGATTGATTTTATGTTCCAATGTGCCCTTTTCTGGGGGGACTTAGCACTTTTGGTCTTGTATCTCAGACATTCTTTTGGTGTACTAGAGAATATATTTGGGAGATGGATGGCAATTATTTTGCATCTTGTTAGTATCTGTTTAAGAAATTCTCAAAGTTTACCATTGTTGGTGTAATTATTCTATTTTCCCAACTTAAAGTTGATGGTTTGGGGTTCTGTTGGTGGGGAAAGTGACTTGGCAGTATGGTGCAATGTTTTTGCAACACTTGAGAGGAGATTGTTTTCACAGAGTTTTTGCTCCTCCTTGTTCCTTCCTTTCTTGTGACTTTGTTTTCAAATTGTCTCTCTTTAATCACTGTAACTGTCTTAGCTCTGTACAGCTGTCCTTTTCCATGTCTGTTTTGTTCTATACATGCTATCTTTTGGCCCAGAGTTATCACTGAAGCTTGTCACAGAACTCTTATTACCTTTCCTGTTTATTCCCCCCAGCTTTATTTTACCTCTACCTGTAATTACTATTGTCTTTTCCCTAGAGTAACAGAAGAAAATGCAATTTGTCTTTACTTTCAGTACCAGCATAGCCCTCTTGAGGGTAATATTAGAACTTGAAGAAAACATTTAGATTGGCATTTTGACCAATATAAATTTGACACATTTTTTCAAAAAAGTAAAAACAGTAGTTTTCCATTGATATAATTATTTTTAAAATATACAAGAAAGATAGGAATAGGTATCCCAATACAACATGTTTTAATTAGTGAATTTTCTGTCAAAGAGTTTGTTCAAATAGAAACCATATGCCTGTTTCTTTCTTTTGTTTTTTTTTTTTTGAGATGGGGTCTTGCTCTGTCACCCAGGCTGGAGTGCAATGGTATGATCTCAGCTCACTGTAACCTCTGCCTCCCAGGTTCAAGTGATTCTCCTGCCTCAGCCTCCCAAGTAGCTGGGATTACAGGCGCCCACCACCACACCCAGCTAATCTTTGTATTTTTAGTAGAGATGAGGTTTCACCATGTTGGTCAGACTGGTCTCGAACTCCTGACCTCAGGTGATCCACCCGCCTCGGCCTCCCAAAGTGCTGGGATTACAAGCGTGAGCCACTGCGCCCAGCCCCATATGCCTACTTCTGAGGGAGATTGTAGGGTCCAACATTTAGAGAGTAGACTTAATCTTCCTACAAGCAATGTTCCTAAAGTTTATTTCAATCAGTGGAATTGTGGAGGCCTGAGAAGAGTACAGCTTCAAAGCTCAAGAAGATAAATTTTGATGTTTGATAAACCTGAGTTTAGAGCATGCTTCTGACCTTTTTAGCTGAATAATTATTTCATCATCTGTAAAATGCTGGCAGTTCCTCAAAGGGTGGTTGTGCTGAGTAAATGAAATATAAAACATCTAGCATGGTGTTTGGCACATGGTGTCTGTTATTAACTACTGTTCACTAAACTCTGAAAGGTTTAGATTTGTCAGGTAGGTCCCATCTGGATTGGCACTTGTCATCAGAGATCCAGAGAAATTCCACAATGACATATGGCATGGATTAAGGAATACACTTTGTTGGGAAAAGAGAATATTTACAAAGCCAGGATCAGGTAGGGGAAGGAATTGATTTCTCTGTCTCCCTCTTATTCCACATAGGAGGTTCCCAGAGTTTTGCCAATCTGCTAGACACAGCATAGATTTTCATTCCACTTGAGATATCCCTTCCCTTATTATTCTCCCTTCTTTTAGAATAAGTGGTCGGTCAAATGTATCAGTGTGTAATCATACAAACTACTAGGGAACCAGACATTATAGCTGTGGATGCCTGCACTCATCTCAGAAATTAAGCTGTCAGGCACGTGGAGACTTTGAGGTTCATGAGAAGTTGGGTCTGCCTTGCTGAGGGAGGAAGCCATGGTCATGTCAGAAGTCGAGCATGGCTGCATCCTCTTTTGCTGGGAAAGAGGATGGGAGTGGTTCCAGCTCATGGTCTAGGCTGCCCACAGTGACTCCCGGTGTTTTCAGACAGATCTGCTTCTCCCATCATGCTTTATTGCCTAGGGCCTGTGAATCAGTTTTCCCAACAAATAAATGTCAAGTTAAATGTGAAATATGTTTATTTCTATGCTATTTAAGCAAACTGATATCAGAATAAGTAACAGTAGAATGCATTTCAGAGTCTTTGAGTGTTACTCTCAAAGAAAATTGATCTTGATTAGCCCAAGCTCAACTTAGTTCCACAAATAATTATTGATTTGTTTAAGCGTGATGTATGTGCTTGCTCAAGGAATTACAAGATGAGTATGACAAAGCTCATTCCCTCAGGGAGTTGAGTGTTTCAGAGGGATGAAGTAAAAGAAGATTTTAAAAATACAAGTAGAGTGTAAGAAGTATCATGAGAAACATCAACAAAGGGCTGAGGATAGAAGATGATAAGTCTCAAATATCTCAAGATATTCAGCGGTGAATCTTAACATAAATTTGCTTTTAGGGGAAGGATTTCAAGCATATCGATAGGTCTTAAATTTTCTAGTCTCGCTGGGATAGTAGGAAGGAGAATGATTTTTAAAAAGTTGATTATGTAGCATGGAGTTTGGGGACTAGTAAAAATTTTGTTAAAATTATTTGGGAATTGTTTTACAGTTGTTTTTAGTGAAGTTTGTATTTCTGAAAATACTGCATTTTAGTGTGATGATTTACTAACGAACTAGCAGGGACTCATTCTAAGGTAGGAGATAGAAAAACTAATAAGTAAAAATCTGCTAACAACTTTAAATGGCTGTCAAACTTTTTAAAATGATTAAGTGCTAATGGGGGCAGATGGAAATTATAAAGCAGTGCAGAGCATTGAGGTATAGAGTTTTTTTTTTCTTTCTGTCAGTTGGTCTACTTTTGAGAGAGAAGAAATTAGAGGTCAAATTTAGTCATTTCTATGGTCCTTTTATGAACAAAAGAAAGCACTTTTTAAAAAAATGTGAGAAGTGTTAAATAATATTTATTTGATATTACATATAAACCACCCTAAAATGCCTTTCAATGAGTAAAAGCAACCATTTTAGATAGGAATCTAATTAGATTGGCATAGTTAAGGCCAAAAATATAAAGTAGACATTGCTACCTTATCTTCAACTCTTGCCTTTAAGAGGCAAGTGAACATGAAACACGGATGAATCTTGCTTGGTTCTGAGACAGTGTGAAGGAATTTCACCAGTATTTCAATATATTCACATAACCAGTTATATAAATCTAAATATAAAACCAATTTCCATTAAGTTTTAAGATGGCATTCACCATCTTTGTGAAAAGCTGATGAAATCGAATCATATTTTTAGAAGAGGTAAACAGCGTTAGCATTTACTGAATTGGAATTACTATTAAAATTAAAAAAAAAAAACATATTCATTTAACCACAAGCCAGTCTTAGTTTTAAAATCAGGACTGCCCAACAAAATATTCTGTCATTCATTGATGATCTGAATTCTGGTATATGAGATCTATTAAATTATGGTACACATAAAGTCACGAGACATTTCTGTTTTGTAATAAATAAGGCAGTGGCCAGTTATTACTGATGAGTAGCGTTTTTGAGATTAGCTATCAAGTCCGCCCTTTCTGCCTTCTTCTTAATGCCATCAAAGATCATTTTTGTTCCAGGGATGTTCTTCTTGGGAGTCTCCAAATAGTGCATCAGTGTTTTCTTTCCCCAGGTGATGCCTTTGTTCTTATTGGTGTCTGTGTAAGAGTATCCAACGGCCTCACCTGTCTCCTGCCTGTAGAGACTATGGAGATTAGGCCCAGTCTTGTGCTGGCCTCCCTTTTCCATTGTGTGGCACTGGGCACACTTCTGAACAAAAATCTTCTTGCCTTTCTCAACAACACCCATATTTAAATCTCTTCCGTCACTGGCGCTACAAAGGTTCCCTCTCTGAAGCTGGATGTCCTGCTCTTTTGAAAATTACACTTTTAAAGATGAATTCCTTCAAGGATTCTATTCATTTTAAAGAGAACATTGGCTGTCAATCCACTCTTCGCATTTGATGAGGTCTCTCAGCATTGCTTAGGAAAACTATGATTCACAGAGGAAGGTCTAGCGCTAAGATGTTTCCATTGGAGATACTATTATATATTGCTTCTTGGCCATTTGGCTAAGATGAAATATAAGATAGATAACGGTGTCAAGGTAGGAGCACAGACTAGGTTTTTGTAGGGTTTGGAGTTCTAGCCCTGACTTTGCTGATACTGTCTATGTGATCTCAAAATTCTCTCTTGACTTTGGGAGTGAATAGGTGATGTTTCTCTAGGTGATCCTGGAGGGTCCTTTTACCCTTCCAAGTTCTGTAATAATTCCAGTATTTTTTTTTAAATCACCACTATATATGGCTTTGCACACCACAGTTTTACAAATGGTATGTGTCAGAATATCCAGTTTTGAATAATATTGGACATCATCCTGGCACATTTTGTTGAAACATAGTACACATAGGCTAGCCTTTGACTTTTCATTTGGTACTTTCTGCTTAGCTAATATTTATATACAAGGTAGAACTTGGAAACTTTACTGCACATGGTAGTTGTAAACATAGCTTAGTTGTGGTGGTGATGTTTGTTTCACTTTCTGTTAACATACAGCCCATGTATGTATTGGGAATTAATAATGTAAGCCATTACAGAAAAATGTCAGATGTAACAGTGATCTCCTCTTGGGCAGCCAAGAGGACAGCTTTAACATCTCTTAAATGTCTTAAAATACTGTGTCAAAAATGGTACAAAAAATGGTAACCAGGTACCAAACCCAGTTTGAATTTAGCATATATCTTTCTTCCATTATTGTAGTTCTTTGTGAAGGCTTTAAATCATAGAGAGATTCTCTCTCCATGCACATGCCTGCGTGTGTTTTTGTATGCTTGTAAAAATTGGTGGTTCACTGAATAGCTAGTGTTATATGGCATTTGTTTGTTTAGACTTTAGTCATGAATGAATTTACAGAAACTCTGCTTTAAGCCGCACTAACCAGACTGTTACGTAATTTGCTTTTCTTATAGGTATTGGAGCCAACTGTGGAATTCTCAGTCAAATGTACAATGAAACATCTTGAATGTTATTTTGATGCTCTCCCATTTTGTTCAAACAAATTCTGATTAAATCTAGCTACTGGCACATTCTTGCTGAGTCTCTGGTGTCACTTGGAAGGAAGGTAATAGAGGTGTAGATAGCTGAGACGCTCCCCTAAGAGAAGTATATCATAGTGTCATATTGTTTGAAATAGTTACGTGATTTCTGTCCCAGGACTTTTTTTTGAAACAGAGTCTTGCTCTGTGTCCCAGGCTGGAGTGCAATGGCACAATCTTGGCTCACTGCAACCTCTGCCTCCCAGGTTCAAGCGATTCTCCTGCCTCAGCCTCCCCAGTAGCTGGGATTGCAGGTGCTCACCACCACGCGTGGCTAATTTTTGTGTCTTTAGTAGAGATGGGGTTTCACTATGTTGGCCAGGCTGGTCTCGAACTCCTGACCTCAAGCAATCCACCTGCCTTGGCCTTGCAAAGTGCTGGGATTACAGGCATGAGCCACTGCACCTGTCCTGGGACTTTTAACTTTGTTCATTATCACCTTGTTGCCTCCCCTATGTGGTCAGTTTCCCTTAACCCTGTTAGCCAAATGACCATGTGACACAAGTTATCTTTCCTTTTAATGTTACTGCTTTTTTTATTTTTATTTTTTTGCTATGTAGCATATAAAATTTCTGAGTTCTAGAAGAATTCCAAAAGCTGTGAGAGATGAGAAATTGATATAGCCAATTTGGACACGAGTTAAAAATGAAATCAATACTGTCATTTTTTTGGAAATCTAAAAAGAGAGGGAAAAATGTATCAGGCACCGTTTCTCTAAATTGCTTCCAGCTGCTTGCTTCCTAATATAGAAATATTTATTAAAAGTAGCAGATTAAAAATTGGATTCCTACAGCAAAATATGAGTGGTTTCATAATTTTGTTAAACAGCAGGAAATAACTGAGATTTTTGTCACTATAGTGGCTTTGTTTTTTTTCGAGGGTCATGGTGTAGAGCAAATACGTATTTCCCAGCCAGCAGAACAGTAAATGGCCTGAACAATTTAAACAAACCAAGGAAAATGTCCTAAGGTAGTAAATAGGGAATTATGGGATTTTCCCTTAACTATTGTAACACAATAAATGTTCAAAGAGGTAGAAGGAATCATTTAAGACAATAAATAAATGAACATGATCATGAAACTTGGTTGGGAATGAGGCTTAAGTAAGGAAAATGGCATGAAAAGAAAGTCAGGGCTTGGGTGAAGAACAGAAATTTACATGTTATCTAGACTAATTGCAGGCACAGTGAAAGATTTAAATAACTATTAGGCCAAAATGCTATAAAGAGGCGTTTTAAAATTAAGAAACTTATGTTAATTCTAAAAAGAAATTGAGGAAAGGAAGGTAAATATGTTGTAGGCATTGGAATGAGGGTTTGGGGGAATGTATATCTGGAAAATGAGAGAAATAGTGGAGGGGAATAGAAACTGTATAGGGGATATATTTGAAAGTTGTTTTTCTTAAGATATTTAATTAAGGTGACAGGTACACATGCTTGGGAAGAGTTCGTTAGGTTAAAAAGCAATTTCTGAAAAGTATTGCAAGTTAAACCTGAAGGAGGCATCAGAAATCCTGAAGGAGGAATGTAGCAATCAAAAACATTGTATAGAATGTTTGTATTGGCAGTATCAATAGAGGTTTTGCCTTATGGTCCTCCTTAACCAGAAGGAAGTTTGAACAAAACCGAGATCACTGCATATCTATGTAGTATTGGTCTGGGGTGGGGAAGAAACAAGCAAGACATAATCATCCGTTCTCATTCATGTTCACCTGTTAAGATCACTTAAAAATGAATCATGGAAATTTCACAGTAAATAGTTGTCATTGTTGCTCAATATATCATTGTATTCATTAACCATTTTCATCACATAGACTAGAATTGCAATTTATAAACTACAAGGAAAATAGTAGTGCATGGCCTTATTAATCACACAGAAAAAAGATGAACATTTACTGGTAGTTTGTGTCTTAATATAATCAGGACTAATCAAGCCTTGACAAACGAGTAACTTTGATAGGAAATGTAGGCAGTCATCTGTAGGCCTCTGTGTTTGGAATAAATATGAATTATCTATATGATATGCACATTTGGAAGGGTTTCTAAATGATTTTCTAGATATAATTCATGAAGTGTCAAGATAAAGAGTCAAGTATTTCATAAAAATTAATTTCATAATAGCTGTGATTCTTATCAGAAGAGAATTAGGGTTGGGGTCTTATAGTTTGAAATAGTACATTTAGTATTTAAAAAGGTTTTTGGATGTGAAAACAATTATTTTTAAAACTGATCAAGCTATGTATAAAGTCTGAAAATCTTTTTTTTAATTGGTACATTTATTAAAAACATAGACTAGTGGTCTTATGCTTAAATGTCTTTGTGGTTGTGTGCTGCCTTTCGTACAGTGTAACTAAGGGACTGTTCACAAATACACTCTGGACAGAAGTATAAGGATAAACAGAAATGGCTGTCATAGAGACATAGTTCCCTTACAATTAATACTTGCCAGAAAATGGAGCTTGACATTGTTTACTATTATACTAACATTCACAAAAGGCCGGATATCACAGGCATAATGGCACACCATGACCATGAGACATCTTTTCATACTTCCCAAATAATTTTATATTTTAGCTATGGACCTCAGTTACCAGAGCCAAACTTGTTCTTAACAAGTAAAATTTTTATGTCCATTCAGTCGAAGAGTCTGTTACACCTTTCTGGGCCTCTTTGTTGGCAGATAGGAGTAGAAACTGTAACCAGCTTCTTCATATCTTGAAGTCACATGTGATGCCCAATTTTCATATGCTGCCCAATTTCTTTAAGATAAAAGCGGTGACTTGCAGCAGGGCCACATAGATGAGGAAGTTCTGTATGGAGGAGATCACATCCACATGCATCTTCCATTTTGTGTCCTCCAGGTCCAACCTCATTGAGAGGCCCTTGATTCAGAACACTGAAGCTCTAACTCATTGGCTTTCAGCTGCCGTGCTCTGCTCTCTGAAAATCTTTCTTAATGGGTCATGGATTTAAAGTTGAAAAAAGCTATGGGAGTTTCTCAAATTAGCAATTCTCAAACATTCTTAAATTGATAGAAATTTGAAAGGCAAATATTGAGTCAAATTATGATGCTACAATCTTCTAAGGAAGTTTGAGCAGAAATGAAACTACGCATTGTAGAATGTGAACAGGGTCAAATACTTTGAAGTTATATAACCTTGAACAAATTGCTAAATTAATCTAAGCTTTAGTTTTCTAATTAAAAATTTGTAGGAACAAGATTTGACTCACAATTGTTCTGAACAGTAAATGAAGTAGTCCATATGTAGTTTATTCACTAATTCTTCTTTCAATCATTATTGAGTGTTTCCTATATACTGGCCTATCTGTGATACATTGGGGATACAAATAGAATAAAAATGGTCTTAACCCTCATGGGAGTTACAGTCTATTAGGAAAAAGCACAGAAGTAAACAAGTGATTACAATAGGGCTTACCGTAATGGGGATGAGAGTGAATGCAGAGTCTGTGTAACAGGCTAATGTAATAGCCATTGACTCAAGAAATTACAGTAACAGAGTTGGGTGGTGGAGGCAGATCTGGTTTTCATTTTTCTCTTAATTTCCGCATTCCCAAACTTATGCATATGGTCAAGGTTTACTATAGTGTGCTTTCTATTAAACCTTAAAACGTAAGATTGGTAAATATGGATATTTTTTAGAAGAAAAATCCTATGAGATTTCTTAAACGATTATAAATTATTTCCATAATTCATAATTTATAAGTATTGTTTCATATAATTTTAGTTGATTTCTATTATGAGCCTTTAATTCTCCTTGTATCTATTGTACCTTTCCCTTGCATTGCCTACCCTGCTCCCCATCCTCCAGCCTAAACTTCTTCTCCTTTAGTGTTGTGTAATTTTAGGACTGTTGCTATAGCAGGTATGTTTGTCTTAGCAAATTAATATTTGTGTAGGAATTCTGAAAAGACAAACTTTGTTCCTGTAATAACATTTTAAGTTGATGCTATATTTTCATTGGCTCTTAAATGTTAAAGTTTCATCTTTGTTTGTGGTAGAAGACACAACATAAAATTTACTATTTTAACCATTTTAAAATGTGCAGTTCAGTAGTGTTAAGTGCATTCATATTGATATACAACCAATCTCCAGAACTTTTCATTTTTCAGATCTGAAACTCTGTACTTGTTAGATGGGTCTTAATTTTAAGACTACAGTTCTTGCAAAAATTTCACAAACATAATATATTTGCTACTTGCTGGTGGTGGTATTAAGTTTATTATTTGTTTTTAATTTTTTTTTTTATTTCAACAGGTTTTTGGTGAACAGGCGGTGTTTATTTACATGAATAGGTTCTTCAGTGGTGCTCTCTGAGATTCTGGTGTACCCATCACTGAACAGTGTACACTGTACCCAATGTCTAGTCTTCTCCCTTGCCATCCCCAACCCTTTCCCCCGAGTCTCCAAAGTCCAATATATAATTCTTAGGCTTTTGTGTCCTTATAACTTAGCTCCCACGTATGAGTGAGAACATTTGATGTTTGGTTTTCCATTACTGACTTACTTTACTTAGAATAATAATCTCCAATTCCATCCAGGTTGCTGTGAATGCCATCATTTCATTCCTTTTTATGGCTGAATAGTATTCCATTTCTTTATCCACATTTTCTTTTTTTTGTTTGTTTTTTGTTTTTTGAGACCGAAAAAATGTTTTTCATTTTTCAGATCTGAAACTCTATACCTGTTAGGTGGATCTTAATTTTAAGACTACAGTTTAATTTTAAGACTATAGCTCCGTCGCCCAGGCTGGAGTGCAGTGGCACGATCCTGGCTCACTGCAACCTCTGCCTCTGGGCTCAAGCAATTCTCTTGTCTCAGCCTCCTGAGTAGCTGGGACTACAGGTGCCTGTCACCATGCCTGGCTAATATTTGTATTTTTCGTAGAGACGAGGTTTCACCTTGTTGGTCAGGCTGGTCTTGAACTCCCGACATCAGGTGATCCACCTGCCTTGGCCTCCCAAAGTGCTGGGATTATAGGCATGAGCCACCGCAGCCTCCCAAAGTACTGGGATTACAGGCGTGAGCCACTGTGCCTGGCCTATCCACATTTCTTTATCCACTCATTGATTGATGGGTGTTTGGGTTGGTTCCATATTTTTGCAATTGCAAATTGTGCTGCTATAAGCATGCATATGCAAGTACCTTTTTCATATAATGACTTCTTTTCCTCTAGGTAGATATCCAATAGTGGGATGTCTGGATCAAAAGTACATCAAATGGATCTACTTTTAGTTCTTTAAGGAATCTCCACACTGTTTTCTGTAGTGGTTGTACTAGTTTACATTCCCACCAACACTGTAAAAGTGTTCTCTTTTCACTGCATCCATGCCAACATCTATTATTTTTTATTTTTTGATTATGGCCATTGCTGCAGGAGTGAGGTGGTATTGCATTGTGGTTTTGATTTGGATTTCTCTGATAACTAGTGATGCTGAGCATTTTTCCACATGCTTATTGGCCATTTGTATATCTTCTTTTGAGAATTAGCTATTCATGTCCTTAACTTTTTGATGGGATTTTTTTTTCTTGCTGATTTGTTTGAATTCTTTGTAGATTCTGGATATTAGTCTTTGTCAGATATATAGATTGTGAAAATTTTCTCCCACTCTGTGGGTTGTCTGTTAACTCTACTGATTTCCTTTGCTGTGCAGAAGCTTTTTAGCTTTACTTAAGTCCCATCTATTTATCTTTGTTTTTGCTGCATTTGCTTTTGGTTGGTCATAAAGTCTTTGCCTAAGCCAAGTCTAGAAGGGTTTTTCCGATGTTGTCTTCTAGAATCTTTATGGTTTCAGATCTTATTTAAGTCTTTGATCCATCTTGAGTTGATTTTTATATGAGGTGAGAGATGAGGATCCAGTTTCATTCTCCTACATGTGGCTTGCCAGTTATACCAGCACCATTTGTTGAATAGTGTGTGCTTTCCTCACTTTGTTATCTTTGTAAGCACTTGGCTTTACTTCTGGGTTCTCTGTTCTGTTTAATTGGTCTATGTGCCTATTTTTATACCAGTACCATGCTGTTTTGGTGAATATGGCCTTATAGTATAGTTTGAAGTTGGATAATGTGATGCCTCCAGACCTGTGCTTTTTACTTAGTCTTGCTCTGGCCACACAGGCTCTTTTTTGGTTCCAGATTAATTTTAGGATTGTTTTTTCTAGTTCCATGAAGAATTATGGTGGTATTTTGATGAGAATTGCATTGAATTTGTAGATTGCTTTTGACAGTATGGTCATTTTAAAAATATTGATTCTACCCATTTATGAGCATGGGATATGTTTCCATTTGTGTCATCTGTGATTTCTTTCAGCAGCAGTGTTTTGTAGTTTTCCTTGTGGTTTTTCACATCCTTATTTAGGTATATTTCTAAGTATTTTATGTTTTTGCAGCTATTGTGAAAGAGGTTGAGTTCTTGATTTGATTCTCAGCTTGGTCGCTGTTGGTGTATAGCAGTGCTACTAATTTGTGGACTTTAATTTTGTATCCTAAAAGTTTGCTGAATTCATTTCCCAGTTCTGGGAGCTTTTTGGATGAGTCTTTAGTGTTTTCTAGTTATACAATCATATCATCAGCAAACAGCGACAGTTTGATTTACTGATTTGGATTCTCTTTATTTCTTTCTCTTGTCTCATTGCTCTGGCTAAGACTTCCAGTACTATGTTGAATAGAAGTGGTGAAAGTGGGCATCCTTGTCTTGTTCCAGTTCTCAGGGGGAATGCTTTCAACTTACTGTGTTTAGTATAATGTTAGTTGTGGGTTTGTTGTAGATGGCTTTTATTACGTAGATTGGCTATGTCCCTTCTTTGCTGACTGTGCTGAGGACTTTAATCATAAAGGGATGATGGATTTTATCAAATGCTTTTTCTGCATCTATTGAGATAATCATGTGATTTTTGTTTTTGATTCTGTTTATAGTTTATTACGAAAAGATTTTGTAGATGGCTTTAAAACAAAATATCAAATAGTGTGTTCTTAATTTATACCATAAAGTTAGAGAATATTTGAATTACTATAATTCATTTAATTTAGGGTGACTGAGGCATTATACTTTGATAGCAGGTGGGCTTGCTTTTTCTTTTTTTAAATCATAAACAAGTTCTGTTAGAGTTTGGTTATTAGGCCAATAGAAATGTGTATAGTTAAATAAGTTTGGACGTTGGGGAAACAGTGTTTATCAGTCTTAAGAAATACTCTTATTGGGCTGGGCGTGGTGGCTCACGCCTGTAATCCCAGCACTTTGGGAGGCTGAGGTGGGCGGTCACGAGGTCAAGAGATTGAGACCATCCTGGCCAACATGGTGAAACCCCATATCTACAAAAAATATAAAAATTAGCCAGGCGTGGTGGCAGGCGCCTGTAGTCCCAGCTATTCATGAGGCTGAGGCAGGAGAATCGCTTGAACCCGGGAAGTGGAGGTTGCAGTGAGCTGAGATCGTGCCACTGCACTCCACCCTGGTGCCACTGCACCCCAGCCTGGCGACAGAGCAAGACTCTGTCTCAAAAAAAAAAAAAAAAAAAAAATGCTCTTATCTTTCATAGGAGTGGCTTCAGCTATAATAGGTAATCTTAAAGGTTTTCTGCAGTGTTGACTCTTCTTTATTTTGTTGGTTTACTTCACTTTTAGATATAATGGTTTTCATTATAAATTATTAGTTGGCCCAAATGGGAGCCGCTTTAAGGAAACATAAAAATCTGATTTCTTTGGACTGTCTTTAATTCTAACTTTTATTTTCCTGTGATTTTTGCTTTTCATTTAAAATATCATTTTTTAACAATAGTTTTATTTTTCTTTTGTAGGATATGTAGTAGTAATGCTTATATTAAAGTAGTTTTTTTCATTGATTATATTTTGAATTTTCTTGTAGCCAATGTTAGCTAACATGGTCCTTATGATAAGAACCATTATTGGTTTTGTGACTGGTGGTGGCAGCAGTTCTTTTATCTTCCAGATTATTTCCGGTAACTTTCTACACCTATCATAGGACATGGAGAGTGACTATCAATTTTTTTATGATACTTTCCTTTTAGCTTTTTAAGTCTAGCATACATGTTGTAGAAGAGGTGCAAATAGAAATGAAAATCATATTTTGATGTTTTACATATTGTCAGCTAATCTTTCATTGTACTTCTTAGGGCTGCTATAAATTTCATTCTTGTACCAATAATACAAAATCTTGTCAAAAAATGTAACTCCTATCTTAGATATATTTTATATTTTTTTGTTAATGAATTGAAGTATAAAAAGTATTAACACTCTATTTCTTGTCCAAGAGTCATTTTTAAAAAATTCTAAAAAAGTAAAATCTGCATTTTAAGAAGTTAAATTTATTTTTTAAAAATCTTCTAGTTGGAAAACTATAAGTCTGGTACACACCCAAAAAACATTTACTAAAATTGATTACATAAATTGAAAACTGCACCTTCACAAAAACCAAATCATAGCAAAATAACAAGGTTACCTTGTATGGCAAAATGTAAATAATGAGATGTGGAAAACTACTGAAGCATTGTTAACAAATGAAGAGATTTCACAACTTGATAGATCAAATGCCAGGAATTCATTAGAAATACTGGCAGATAATACAAATGGTGCACAGAAAAATAATGCCTTTGAAAAGATGTTATGTCATACGTAAAATAATACAACTGTAAGTTAAAACTTCCCCGAGGTACTCTGTTTCACCTAGTTGACTGGCAACATAAAGCCTAATAATATACTTAGCTGCAGGTGCAGTAAATCAATTCCTTATAAATCTTTGGTGGGAATATAAGTTTGTATAACTTTGGGAGGATTATTTGGAAATATATTTCAGAATTTAACTATACATACTCTTTGAGCACTTTCACTTTTAGAAACTTAACCTGGATATATAAAAGCACATGTGTATGAATAGATACAATCAAGGCTTTTAATTGCTGGAGGTAACTCTTTTAGTAACTTCATGTTTTTCCTATGTACTTGAATATGAATGGAATCTCTCTGGAAGGATACAGAAGCTGCTAACAGCACTTGATCCTTAGGAGAGAAACCGGGATTGCTAAAGAGGACATGAAAAACAACCTTTCAACTTAAGTACAATTTACAGAATACATGTGCATGTATTACCTGCTAAAGTTAATATTAAAAAGAATGACGTGGAACTAAGACTCTTGTCAGCCATGTGTAAAATACACCATCAGTGGACAGCATAGGTGTTTAGCACATCACTGATGTGCTGGCGATGCCACAGTGTGTTAGCGTTTGCCACTCAATTCTAACATCTCTCCCTCAAAAGGAAGTTCCTTGACCTGCTCTTCTCACCCCTGACTACCTAGGACAGTCATATGCATTTATTCTGTATATTTTTTCCAAGATTATATATATAATTAATGTTTTGTTCTAGTTGTTTCATATCTTTTTCCATAGATAGAGTTGGGCTCTGTGAAGGCTGGGAGTCCACCCCTCTTGCAGTGCTGCATCCTCACTGTGTAGTATGATGCCTTGGATGGTGTTGACATTCACAGCATCTTTGAATGAGTGAAGAATAATTCTAGAGGATCAGACAAAGCCAGAGCTTAACAGGAAAATATGATAAGCCTCTTCTCACGCATGTGGGCATTTCTGTTCCTTCTTCCAGTGGCTTCCCTAAAACAAAAAGTTTTACTTTTTCAGAGGGGCAGGACACAGAACTCTTTCAGAAACCAATATAAACCATAAAAAGGCAGCGATGCAAATACCTCTACATTTTGTCATGTAATTTTAGTGGTTTCATGGATTTCCCTAAAGCTCTTCAACTTGACCACCTCACTTAAGGATCCACTCTGCAGGACTGTTTTTTCTGACCTTTATTCCATTGACAATATTTGGTATCATTTTTCTGATTTTCCCCCCTTCTTTCTAGACTGGGCTATTGTGTTTTATGAACATTTTCAAATGTACAGAAAAGTTGTAAGAAGTATACTTTTGGACACCCAAACGCCCAACATTCCACCATTCATATTCTACAGTTAACCTTTGACCGTATGTCTCTCTTTCTTTGCTTTTTTGAAACAGTATCTTGCTCTTTGATCCAAGCTAGATTGCAGTGGAGTGATCACAGCTCACTGTAGTCTTGACCTCCTGGGCTCAAGTAATCCTCACACCTCAGCCTCTTGAGTAGCTAAGACTACAGGCCTGTGCCACCAAGCCTGGCTAATTTTTTTTTTTTTTTTTTACATTTTTAGTAGAGACAGAGTGTCACCAAGTTGCCTAGGCTGGTCGTGAACTCCTGGGCCCAAGAGATTCTCCTGCCTTGGCCTCCCCAAATGCTGGTTACAGGCATGAGGCACCTACCTACCATATTGTTTATAGGACTCTTTTTTGAGTTAGAAATTTATATACAATGAAATGCACAAATCTTACATGTAACATTTGATGAATTTTGACAAATACATACACCTGTGTAACTCAAACTTGTCAAGATCTAGACCACTGCCATCACCCCGGAAAGTTTACTCATGTTCTCTCCTAGTACTTTTTGTTTACTGGTTTATGTGATTACAATTTACTATGTTATGTTTATATTACAGTGATCCCTTAAGTTTACACTGTTTGATCAGCATTGCGTCTGTCTTTAGATGAGGTCTGATGAGAGATCCAAGGTCCTTAAGAATTGTCCTAGCCAGATCGAGACCATCCTGGCTAACACGGCGAAACCCCGTCTCTACTAAAAATACAAAAATATTAGCTGGGCGTGGTGGCGGGCACCTGTAGTCCCAGCTACTCGGGAGGCTGAGGCAGGAGAATGGCGTGAACCCAGGAGGCGGAGCTTGCAGAGAGCGGAGGTTGCAGATCGCGCCACTGCACTCCAGCCTGGGTGACTGAGCGAGACTCCATCTCAAAAAAAAAAAAAAAAAAAAGAATTGTCCTAGCCCTAAAACAAAGATGCAGTAGGAGTCAGTAACAAAGTCGCCACCCCTGGTGGTTGTGTTGATGGTGGTCTCTAAGCCTTTGTAAGGAAAAGGAGGTGTGGGAATACTGACTAGGCTGACAGAAGTGGGGGTCTTATTAATCCCATGTGTTCACAGGGGTCCTACAGGTTATTTTTTAGGTGAACAAGTTTACTGCCATTGTATTTTTTTCCATTTTAGATGTTTTACCACCACACAGCTTACTCAGTTACTCTCTGAAGTGAGATAAGGAAATAAGGATTATATTAACTGAGGAAGAACAATAGTCACACGTCTTAGAATAAGCATAGTGGTGGAGAGAGGGTAGGCACAGCAATTTAGAGCCTTTTGCCACCAGTTGGTGATATTTGTGTAGTTACGGACCCCAGGGAGGTGGAGGAAGTGGAGAATGTCCAGTGGGAAGAAGAAATCTAAAACTTAATCTGTTTTCATAGAAGTCTTGTGATGTGTATATAGTGATTATATTACCGGAAGGAGGGCCTTGAGTAAGTTGTCCAGGTTCTTGGCATTTTGAGCAAAGAATTGGACAAAACGCACAAAATAACAAAGGAATGAAACACAGGAAAGAAGCAGCGAAAGCAATAATTTATTAAGGTGAGAAAGCACTCCACAGGGTGGAAGTGGGCTCTAGCAAGTGGCTCAAGGGCCTGTTACAAAGTTTTCTGGGTTTTAAGTACTTCCTTTGAGGTTCCTATCAGTTAGCCCTTATCTGGATGAAGGATTTGGTCCATGCCTAATTAAAGGCTGAGGTGAATTGGCACCCTGTGCAGATGAAGGGATGGTCCCTGCTTGTCCAGGGTACTTTTCCTTTCCATCTGAGGCGTGGTGGTGGGTGGGGGGATTGTAGGGAGAGTAGCCTTTGATCCTTTGTTACTCCATGTTGGGAGATGGGGGTTTTCCTTTTGGTTTAGCTTTAGGAAGTTTCAGAAAGTTTGTGTTAATTGGCCTTACGATCCCCGCCCCCAGACCCAGGTGTTTTCCTTTTGATCCAGGTTTGGGAAGTAGCAGAATTGGTCTCAGGTTTCCTGCCTCTAGACCTTGGTGTTTTTCTTGATTCAGCAGGAATTAGCCTTAAAGTTTCCTGTCTCCAGACCATATTCTCCGGCCTCAATTATAGCATATTAAATGTCTCTGATATAATAAAATTTACCTCAGAGGCAATTAATCTTTTCATTAGCTTTATATGGGTTGAAGATGGTGGTAACTTCTTAAATATGATGTAATTTGTGGTCTGAGAAATAAGTGTAACTGGATACTATAGCTTTCATGTTGAACCGGAAATACAAAGTCAGTGTTTTAGTAATACCCACATAGTAGAACCATCATTGTCAAAACAACTTTCTTGTAGTTAAATCATAATATTATTGCAGATGCACTAGCTGATTTTCATAACCATGACCATTATCTAAAAATATCACAAGGCTTTATTTTAGTAGGTTTGTTATTTTTAATTGCATGGTTTATTTTTGCTCATGTATTTTTTGAGACAGAGTCTTGTTCTGTTGCCTAGGCTGGAGTGCACTGGCACAATCTCGGCTCACTGCAACCTCCGCCTCTCAGGTTTAAGCGATTGTCGTGCCTCAGCCTCCTGAGTAGCTGGGATTACAGGGGTGTGCCACTATGCCCAGCTAATTTTTTGTATTTTTAGTAGATTCGGGGTTTTGCTGTGTTGGCTGGGCTGGTCTCGAACTCTTGACCTCAAGTGATCCATCTGCCTCTGCCTGCCAAAGTGCTGGGATTATAGGCGTGATTCACCACACCCGGCGTTGGTGGTTTATTTTTAAGCATTTGTGTATTCATCATTGTTAATATCTCCTTATTACATGATTTGTTCTTTTTTGTGTGTACTTATTACCGTAATATCAGTTGTAACCAATGCACTGCTTCCCAAAGCTTCTGGTAATTATAGATAATGTTCTAGATCGGTCCCTCCTCTCTTTTCCTTGTGTGATTCCCTATGGTACAGAGTTAAAAATCAACTAGGGAGACTGCAGTCTGGTATTTTGCAAAGTAAGCCTTTATGCAGTTGGCTTGGTCTCTCTATGTAGCACAAAATCAATGTATAAAAGTGGCATTTGAGATTTATTGAATACTTTTTCATATGTTTTACATTTACTTTTTAATCCTCCCTATAACCGTATGAGATAGATATCATTGGTGTCCTCAACTTACAACTAAACCCAGAGGTTAGGTAACGGTAACTAATCTCATATAGCTTATTAGTGATAGAGCTTGTGCTCAAATACATTTTCCTAGCTACTACACCAAAGACTTCTTATTCTGTCTAATGGAAGCTGCATTGGGTTAAGTACCACCAATAGTAATACTAGCTGTAATTTGAGGAGGATAATCCAAATCTTCAGACATGGGTTATATCTTGTCACTTTCTCATCAAAGCAGGTTATGATATGCTATGACCTCTTCCAACCCCCTATCTCAGGGGGTCTGCTCACCATTCACTTAGCTTAAGTAAGCAGTGGCTTTGAATTTTTAATATCTTGCTATAGTGGTTTTAGGTTGAAAGCTAGGTCCTAATCAGTACATCCTGTTAAGTGTTTTCTCCATCTCACCTTTGGATACAGCCTTTTTTTTTTTTTTTTTTTTTTTTGAGGCAAAGCCTCGCTCTGCCCCCAGGCTGAAGTGGAATGGTGTGATCTTAGCTCACTGCAGCCTCCGCCTGCTGGGTTCAAGCAATTCCCCTGCCTCAGCCTCCTGAGTAGCTGGGATTACAGGCACCCAACACCACAGCCAGCTAATTTTTGTATTTTTAGTAGAGATGGGGTTTCACCATGTTTGGCCAGGCTAGTCTCGAACTCATGACCTCAGGTGAATCCACCCGCCTCGGCCTACCAAAGTGCTGGGATGACAGGCGTGAGCCACCATGCTAGGCCTGGACACAGTTTAATTGTCATCGGATATTTTACTGTGTTCCTATGGTAAATTACTATAATTGGAAGAGGAATGTTGGTTGCAAACAATGTATTGCAGTCATTTTGCTTTCCAAGTATACATTTTCCTACTCTAAAAACTTAAGTTTGCAACTGCACATTTTAAGTTATGTATGAAATTTTGACTGGAAGATAGCTTTATTTATCTTAGGCCCATTTATTATATTATGTAATTTTTAGTCCTTAAATATTATCAAATAGCACAGTTCTAGTAATAGAGAAAATGTAAATGTTATTGGTTTACTAGCCCTCCTATTCATGCTTAAACTCTTTTAGGTTTTGGGAGGAGCTCTTAGTTAATAAGTCAAATAATGTTATTCCTGGACAGTGTTTTCAATGCTTCTCATTAGCCAATGAGTAATAAATGCACCCAGTTTTGAGAAGTATATTGCCAGAGTTGGATTGTTAATATAAAGCAACCATTTTCCTAATCATCTGTGTTTTTTGTATGTTCTCACACAGAAGAAAGAACCTTCTAAATCCAGCATCAAGAAAAAAGTGACCAAAGTTGGAGAAGCAAAAAAAGTAATGAAGAGAAATTTTAAAGTGAATAAGAAGATAACATTTACTGATGAAGGGGAGGTAAGATTCTAGAAGTATTTCATTTCTGAGGTGCATTTGGAGTATTAGGAGAGATTGACTGTCTTGCTTACTTAGCACTCATTAATGATAGAGTAAATGTTTCTCTACAGCATGCTGGGCCATTCCTTTCACTGTTACTATAGGCTGTACATCAGCTCTACTGCTGTGAACAAGGATGCCCTACTGGCAATAAACCGAGATACTTCTTGGTAATACTGACACAGAGTTGGTTTTGAACTTTCTAAATTATGTTTTTATAGATAAGGTTTTGTCTTCATGGTGTTGAACATTATGTTCTATGAAACAGACATGAGAATGCTAATACAGCTACTTGCCACAGCTTCTTTTGCTTCACTCAAAAAAGCTTCTGCTTTGCACTTCCTCAATTTTAAATGCTGTACTTGCATATATCTTGCTGGTTTGGCTATGGGAGGGAATTCTCTGCTTTATAAAGTAGTCTCAGACACAGAGGTGCCTTGTTTAAATTCACCTTTCCCTTAGCCATATTGTAAATACATACATAGTATAGGGAAGGGATTACCACTCATAGATTACTCATGAAAGTTCATGGTATTATATAACAGTTGTCTTCATTTTAAAATGATGAAATAGATCCAGTATGTCAAGTGACTTACCTAAGGAGTGGTTATAGTAGGTAGGGTCTTTTCAATATCATCTCTTGGCCTCATTCTCACCAGCCCAGGTTTTCCTGACTATCCCCATATTAGCACAGAGCACCTTACCTCTATCATAACCTCATTTCTCTCACCCTGCCTCACTTTTCTTGACAGCACTTACTTTGTGACTTCAGTCTATATTTGACTATTGTCAGTTTCTTCCACTCCACTTCTTCTTGAGAGGAAGGTATTTTGTTGATTTTGTTTACTATTCTATCCCCAGCACCTAGAAAGGTACCTAATATAATAAACCCTCACAAAAATTTATTGATTGAATGAAACATCTATTTCAATAAAATAACAGCTTTTCATATTAACTAATGTAGCACACCATGTATTTCATCATCACTAACATAAAGACTGCTTAAGCAGCCTCTCCAGTGGAGTATGTTTCCTTTTAATTTTGAAGTTAAAGTTTTGGATGTTATTTTGGGATGTATAAATCAGATGAAAAGTCACAAAATAGTGTGCCATTCAAAGGTGGTGGAAGTTGAAGAGGAAGCGTATCTAAATGACAGATAATGAGTCTTTATGAAATTACAAAAAAGAGGTCAGCACCTGAGAAACAGACTAAACTAGAATAGTCATATGACATCTGATGTTCACTGTAAAATGAGATGAGTGCTGTTGGTGTAATGAGGTTCCTTAGTATGCTACTAAGTTTAACTGCACAAATTATACCAATTAGCTCCAAAATGAATGTAAATCCTCAACTATAAAATGTTTCAGTGTGTACTTAGTGCTAATAGGAAATGTTTGTGGCTGTGAGCCATCCTGAAACTTCTGACTTAAAGCTCTGAAAGAAATGCCACTATATATTTTTTTTCTAGCCCATAGAGGATAAACTTTTTGCCCTCTGATTGCAGTGGGGATGAGGAGTCCAAGTAACATGATATTCATATTGTTAAAACTGATCCTTTGCGTTGCCTCTTTAGGGTCAGTGACTGCTAGCATGGCTGCTCAGTGATATTTACCAACCCCATTGGTTGCTAAAGGTTGAGACTCCATAGGAATCTCATTTTGAAGAATGGTTATGGTGGCCACAGAGTGAGAGAGGAGACATTAATACCTGCGATGTGTGTGCTTCCAGTTTCCATTTGCTGGCAGGTTAATTAGCAGTCTTTCAAAACAATGGTAGTTACTTAAATCTTTCTGGCAACTAATTATTAGATAAAACAAGAGTTATTTTTGTCTGAATTGTCTATAGAGTTTTGTGGTGTTACACTTAGAAATTACTGAGTCAAATAAACCTCTGTTTTTCTGGAAGGGACACAGATATCCAGAGATTAATTTATTTAACATTACATAGTAATGAAAAAGCCAGGACATTTAGCCAGGTCCCCTCATTACCAGATCAGTGCCCCATCTTCTAGGTCACCTTGTTCCTTACCCTAAACTGTATGTGTAAAATATGTGGATGTGAGCAAGCCTGTGAAACCCAAACTGATTTTCTCCTATTCAGTTAGTTATTTCAGTCATTATATGTAATGTTAGTTGATATGTGATTCATTGATCCATTCTGAGCACCTGTTTAATATGTGCCAGATACTATGTTGGGTTCCAAGGATAAATGAACAAGACATACAACTGCCCTCAAGGAGATTAATTCTAGTAAGAGAAACAGGAACATAAAACAATAAAGTGCAATGAACTTTGTGTGACAGTAACACACTGGGTGCCATGGAAGCTCAAAGGAGGTACAGTCTGTGTCCTACTTAGCCCTACTCCTGCTGTGTGCAGATAATTTTGAGCTGAGTTGTGTGGAGAATAGGTTACTAAGAATGCTGTTTGGGAAGATGCTGGAGCATCTCTATTCTGTGACTGCCTTCTCCTCCAAATTATTTGGTGAAATTTTCTTTTAATCCTATTCTCATTGGGTATGGCAGTGTTACTTTACTCTGACTAGGGCGGTCTCTTCTGTGGCTTGAAGTTGATTAGAAGATTAATACAGATTGTAAGGCAGAAAAAGGGTATCTGCACCTTTTCGGAATCATCAGACAAAATGAAGTGTTTTTCTGTGGTGTTCCCTACTTCCTGTTGACGCTGACCTTTTTTCTACCTGTAGTTTGTTCAGCAGTGGCCACAAATGCAGAAATCTGCCATCAAGGATGCTGAGGAAGATGATGACACGGGTGGCATCAACTTAGATAAAGCAAAGGAAAGACTTCAGGAAGAGGACAAATTTGACAAAGAAGAATATAGGAAAAAAATTAAGGCAAAGCATCGGGTAAGCTTTCCATCTTGAATTCATACTGAGTAAAATTTAGTGTCCCGATTATCTAAATAATTAGAATAATATCTAAATATTCATTAGCTATTCATTAATAAGCGTATTATTTCTTCATTGTTTTCTCTAACACTTCTTTTTCTGTGGCTACTCTTTTTTCTGTTTATTTGTTCCTCTGCTGGGGGAGTCTGTATATTGACTAGTTTCTGAGAATGCCACTTAAATCCGTCTTTGGTCTGAGGTGATCTAAATAATATTAGTGGATTTGTTGTTATTACAGTTTTTATTTTGAGATAATTGTAGTTTCACTTGTAGTTGATAGAGATATCCCAAGCTCTCCATTTCAATAATTTTGTCATTACTGGAATGTTTTATATAAAACTATGCAGTATGTAGTTTTTGGAATTGGCTTTTTTCACTCAGCATTATTCTATGGAGATAGAGCCAAGTTGTGTGCATCAATGCTTTGTTCCTTTTATTACTAAGTAATGTCCCATCGTATGGATGTACTGAGGTTTGTTTCACCATTCAACCATTGAAAAAGATTGATGGTGTTTCCAGATTCAACTTAATAAATTTCTTTCCATATCAATTACTTGATAATACATTAAATTTATTATATTAAAATTGGAGACTTTGTAAAACTTCTATAAAAATAAGCATGTGCCCTTGTGGCCTTGAACTTGGCAGTTTTCTGTTATCCTTGATATAGTGGTCACACATGATATTGTTATACCATTATACTACTTAATTCCCTAGAAGTGAACATTTCACTAGATAAAAAATATGAATTAATGAAATAAAGCAGATTTACATTTTTTAAAGAACTTTCTTTAGCATGCTTTTGATACAGTGATTTCAGGGTGACACAGTGAGAAACACCTGAGAAACACTGCTATAAAACATTAAATTTTGTATTAAGAACAAAATACCTTTGGATGTGGACATTGTTAAGTACATTCTGAGAAGGATTCTTAGAGCTTTTCACTCCTATTTGACCTTTCATGGACCAGTACACACTTTTTTATAAAAGTAGAACAGCAATTCTCATTTCTTTATTTTAATATTTGATGAGGCTTCAGAGTAGCATTTGATGAAAAAGTAGATATTGGAGATAGCTTTAGGGATGGAAAATGAATGTTGAGAAAAGCATTCCAAAAATAATGGAGAACAAATGAACCTGAAATGTACTGGTTGTAATTGTTGGATATTTACGTTAATGAGAGAACTAAACATTTCTTGCATTGCTGCTCTTAGTGCAGCACTTAAATTGAAATTTGATATTAGCAATTTGTTAAAATCTTTAATATTAAGAGTACCAGGACCTTGTCATGTTTCAGCTTGCAATCTACTTAGAGTATTTATCCAGGGGACAACTGAGCAAGAGTGTACTGCATTTCTAAGTTGTAGCCAGCAGTAAAAGAAATATGAAAGATTTACGTAAAATAATGTTCACCCCCTTCCCCTTCCTTGCCATCTCTTTTCTCCCATGTGGAAGTTGTTACTGTATCCATGTCATTGAATATTGTTCTGGAAACCTTTAGAAAGTTAATTTCAAATTGGCAAATTACTTGTTTTATACAGTGTTTGTTTGCTAGGCTCTGCCATAGGCTGTGAACATAGAATATTTAAAATATTTGGGTGCTACTGAGTGGGTGCAGTAGTTTGCACCTGTAGTTCTGGCTACTTAAGAGGCTGAGGCAGGAGGATAACTTGAGTCTAGGAACTTGAGGCAGTAGTGTGCTATAACTGCACCTGTGAATAGCCACTCACTAATAAAAGGCAATATAGCAAGATTCTGTCTCTTTAAAAAACAAAAACAAGAAAAAACTAACATATGTATGTGGGTCCCTCCATCTTCAGGAAGATTATAATTAAGTCTTAGTTAACTGTGGATATGCTGTTACTGCACAAAAGCTGCTTGCACATCCATTTTTTTTTTTTTTTACATAAAATGTTTTGGAATGAATACTATATTCACATGGCTCAAAAATCCAGATAAAAAATTGCACATTGGCTGGGCACGGTGGCTCATACCTGTAATTCCAGCACTTTGGGAGGCCGAGGTGGGTGGATCACGAGGTCAGGAGTTCAAGACCAGCCTGACCAACATAGTGAAACTCCGTCTACTAAAAATACAAAAATTAGCTGGGCGTGGTGGCACACACCTGTAATCCCAGCTACTCAGGAGGCTGAGGCAGGAGAATCGTTTGAACCTGGGAGGCGGAGGTTGCAGTGAGCCGAGGTCGTGCCACTGCGCTCCAGCCTGTGCAACAGGAGTGAGACTCCATCTCAAAAACAAAAAAAAAAAAATTGCACATTTAGAATTCATGCTTCTGCCTATTATCTGTCTTATTCATACCTACACCCTTATAGCTAACTACTTTTAATTTTAAACATGTCCTTTCACTTTATGCAGATAGAAATAAATAGGAATACATATTTTTTCTTATATGAAAGGTGTATCGTTGTACACTTTTCCATTTTCACTTAGTTTTGAGCTTGTAAATGATTTTCTTTGCATCATTATTAGAACATAGCATGTGATTTTTTAGACTGTCTCCATGACTATCTCATAGCAAGGTTGAACAGAACAGTTTTGGGCTGACAAAGTTGTGAGAGAAATCACTTGAACTTTACATATAGCTGGTTTTGAAATCAGTACTTCTGTGACTATAAGAGTCACAGTATTTTTTTTTTAAAGTGACAACTTTCTATTTTATGGAAAATAGGTGTATTCTGCACAAGGCGTACCTTCCAAATAGGATTTTGAAAATCTTACTGGAAAAAAAGCACAAAGAAACAAAGAAATAACTAGAATAGTTTTCTCTGTTCGACTAATATAAATGTTACCTGATTCATGATTGATTTTGTAGTATTTTCATTGATAAACACACATATATATTTGTGTGTATTAGAGAAAACTTTGCATTTGTGAGTATTGTAGCATTAGCATGTTTACTGCAATAGCATACATAAGGCACAAGTATGGGCACTCAAATAATTTATGCACCAAGCTGTCATAGAGTGGATTTCTACCCAGGCAATAAGGAATGTTTTCTTAAGAGGCACATCTTCACATTTGGGAAAGTGAAGCAGTGATGTTTGGTGGGAAGAATACCGTGCTGTACTGTGGAATAACCTGTACTTGAGTCCTCAGTGTGGAATTACTAGGTTGGTGAAAAAGTAATTACAGTTTATAACCAGTCCAGTTTGGATTACTAGTCACTGATTGGGACTTTGCTTTCCTAATCTGAAAAATTAGTGAGTAGAAGTGGGACTTAGTGCCAGATGTCAGTGAGATCCTCTGGCTCCATAGATCTAGTTAAGACATGGGAATAAAATCATCCTTAACTGTTTGGAAAATAAAATTTTGATTTGTAATTTTTTTCTCCCTGACAAGTCAGGTTGCTTGCTTTACTTGATGAAAAGACTTTCTTCTTGCCGGGCGCAGTGGCTCACGCCTGTAATCCCAGCACTTTGGGAGGCTGAGGTGGGCGGATCACAAGGTCAGGAGATCGAGACCATCCTGGCTAACACGGTGAAACCCGTCTCTACTAAAAAATACAGAAAAAAAAAACCAAAATTAGCCGGTCGTGATGGCGGGTGCCTGTAGTCCCAGCCACTCCGGAGGCTGAGGCAGGAGAATGGCATGAACCCGGGAGGCAGAGCTTGCAGTGAGCTGAGATCGCACCACTGAACTCCAGCCTGGGCGACAGAGCGAGACTCTGTCTCAAAAAAAAAACAAAGACTTTCTTCTTTAGTTGTTTCCAGTAACTATTAGAACTTTACTTTAAAAACTAAATATATTATTAATCCTGCACAAATAACTTTGCTTTAATTAATTGCTTTACTTGAGCACATTGTTGGTTTTTGAAGTCACATTTTTTTTCCTGAGCATATTACTACTATAATGACAATTCTTAGTTCTTTTAGTGTAGGGTTTTGCCTTGAGCAAATGTAATTCTGTTTCCCTTTGAGGCTGTCACTCATAATTTTGTTACTTCTATGAAAGCATATTGAGAAGAACTGTATGTCCCCAAAGAATATTGAAAATACTAACAACAGGGTCTAGGGGAAGCTTTACTTCAGGAAGACAGAAAAAGGTGATGAAACTTTTGACCCAAAGTTGTGAATAAGGGATGTGCCTGAATGAATTTTGCATATGAAAAAAAACTTCGTAAAACCTATCACATGCTTCTGTATTTGACACATTTCTTTTAATGTATATTAATTGTAGAAGATTTTGTAAACCTTGGCAATTTTTTTCAGTATGTTCAAAATATTTTGTTATATATTTGGTTTAAAGGATAGGATATTTAATATGTAAGTGAATTTAGTCTTAAAGATTCTGTTTGGAAGTAGTTGTTTGCTCTTGCGTTTAAAAGTTGACAGCCTTGAATCATAGCTTTGCATGTGCACTCAGTCTTAGTATAGTAGGACTCAACTACTCATTTTGTCCTTGTTTTTCCCTCATACTATTGCACCTGTCTTTGAATCATATTTTCATCTACCAAATTCTGAAAGCTATATAATTTCTAATGTGATTCAAGTAAATCTTTGTCTTAAAGATTTAGGAAACTGAATTATAAAAATTTTTTAAATTTATTGTTTATTTTAAAATTTTATGTTATCTTTAATTGACACAATAATTGTATGTATGGGGTACAATGAGATATGTCATTACATGTATATGTTGTGCAATAATCAAATCAGGCTAATTAACATAACCATCACCTCAAATATTTATCATTACTTTGTGGTGAGAACATTAAAAATCCATTCTTTTAGCTATTTCGAAGTATACAATACATTATTATTAACATGGTCACCAAGCTGTGCAATAGATCATCAGAACTTATTCCTCCTGTCTGATGGAAACTTTATACACTATAACCAATATCTTCCCTTTGCCCATCTCCCCTGCACGCCTTCCACCCAGTCCTTTGGTAACCACCACTCTATGCTCTACTTCTATGAGCTCTGATGAAGTCTACTTCTATGAATTAGATTCCACAGATAAGTGAGATCGTGTGGTATTTGCCCCTCTGCCTGGCTTATTTCACTCCGCTAAACGTCTTCTTGTTGCAAACGACAGAATTCTGTATTTTCCTTAAGGCTGAATAGTATTCCATCGTACATATATATACTACATTTATTTAATCCATTGTTTGTTGATGGGCACTTCAGTTTTTCCACATCTTGACTATTGTGAATAATGTTGCAATAAACATGAGAGTGCAGACATCTATTTGACATATGAATTTCAATTCCCTTGTATATAAGAGGTCTAAAGGTTCTAACTGGTTTAGAGTACAAACCAAACCAAACCATATAGTTTCATGGCATCACTGGGAGTAGAACTCAAGCTGCCTGCTTGCCAAAATTCATAGCTGCTACTCTGGACTTCAGGGATCCTTCTATAACTGCCTTGGGTCATTTAGCAGCTTTAGTTGCTCTTCATGAGTTGTTGTTGTAGCCTTTAAGCACTGCTGTCTTCTGAGACCACCTCAGCCTTCAGCTTTGTCTGGCACTTATAGGTAGCTGTGCTTAAATAGGTCTGTTATTTTTATTTTCTCTTTAGAACATCTGGAATCAATCATTGGAAATAAAAATACAGCAAAAGCTGTAACATTTGCATATGAAACCATTAGTAAACTAGTAAACTGTAAAGACAAAATGCTACTCTTACATAGAAGCAATGTGTTTTCTAATAATTCAGTCAGAACTGTTGAAAGATAGGCCATGGATCCTATTTTTGAATGATTTTTACTTCAATGGAGTGAAAATCTGCTCTGTGTTGTGTCATCATTCTTAGTTCTGAAAGATGACTTGTATTGAAGGTGATAATATTTGCTATCACAGCTGAGAATAGAGAAAAACAATTCATTATGAAGCTCTTTCATTCCCTTGAAATTCGAGTGCTTTATCTACATCGGATTATGAATTTAGATAACATAAACATGTCAAGATGTGGCTCTGGACTGCTTCCAGAGATGGTATAGCATTACTCTAGGTTCCACTTACTACCAGCATGAACATTAGAAAGTTAAGAAAGGATTAAAGGAAGACTTTAGAAAATCTATCTTGTTTTATTGTTGTTGACACATAATTAGGTTGGCATGGAATCCAGTTGACTTAACCATAAATTTGTGTGATAGTTAAGAAAGAGGGAAACTGTAATCAGGCATCTGAGGAATAGTAGCCACAAGAATATTAACAATAACAAGTAACACTTGCTTAACTGGACCTTGCAGTAAGTTTACATGTATCATCATATTACATGCTAATAATTAACTTCTGAAATCAGTGAGCTAGCATCATTTTTACAGTTTACAAAACTAAGACTTAGAAGGGTCAAGTAATGTGTGCAGAACCCTGCAGCTTGCAAACAGCAGCCCTGGGACTCTTACCCCACGGTCTTTGTTACTCTTTAAACTTTATGCTTTTTAACTGTTCAGCTGTGTTGCTACCTATTTCAAGCCATCAGACGTTCTTTTACAGGAGGGTAACTGAAGCAGTGAATTAAAAGGTGGAGGATGATCATAAGAGTAGAAGGTTTTGAAGAACAGATGACAAATAATGGAAATTTTTCATGTTTCCAGAACAAGGTCATTGATCTCTAATAAATTAAATGTCGTGGTTAGTAGTATAGTTTAAGATTCCATACTAATACCACTTATTCCTGAATATTCATTGCATAGCTATACATGTACATATACTAGTGCCAGAATCCATTTTTCCATAGCTCTGGCCATTTAAGAGTCTAATGTAAGAGAGCCAGAGACTGGTCTGGCTCACATGGTCCTTACGAAATTTTACTAAGATCAGAAGTGTCATCTTGAGGACAGGGGACTCAGCATCTGGTGCCTAATTCTGAAATGGATGTTGTGAATGAAGCTTATTTATATGAGAGGATAAAAGATCCTTTTCATTACAACCCTTTTTCCTTCTAGTTTCGCCCTTCTACTGTCACAAGCAGGTTTATTATTAAAATGGAAGCCAACCTGTTGCTATAGAACCTTTGCCTATCATTTGGAGATGTCTGCCTGGGGAGGTTTCTGTTCTTATTCTCATAAGCTTATAACATCTAGTGACATTTAGCTCAATATCTTGGTGTTTGGGCTCTCTTTATATCCAGCATCAAAAATGAGACAAGTATTCAGAATTACATAAATCTGATCTATTTTCATGCTTCCTTTTGGGGATTTTTTTAAAAACCATATGGTGTTGGAGAGGTGGGTTGGTTATTAGGTTGATGGTGAGTAGGTAGAGATTGGGGTTGAGGAGCATGGAGCAGTTTGGTGCCAGTGGAATCAGGGAGTCTGATAGGATTAAGTTATAAACTGCAAAGGGCAATGGTCTATATCTGTTTTACCCATTATATGTATGCAGAGCCTACCATGTGGCTCGGTAAATATTCAAAGGATTTAACTAGTGAATCAGTGTTTCCACATCAATTTGTTTTTCTCATTCCGTCTTCGTATCCTTGTTATAGTTGTTACAGATTTATACATAGAAGTCCACTTTTTAGTGTCGTTCAAGCAAAACTCTGTAAAATAGGTAACAGATCGGAGAACCTTGTTGTGTTAAGTTCCTGGGAAGGATTTAGGTTTACTGGAATTTTGTTCTTGGAGGGCAGGGGATATCTTTGGGACTTAACAATTCTCATGATCTTTCTTTTGCTCGCTTTTGTTAAGCCAGTTTTCTTTTTTGAAAAATAGGTTATTCTAATACTGAAGTAAAGATACATGTCCCCTTCTTCCTTATGTGATAGCTGGGGAGTCAATTCCTTACCAAACTGACACAGTTGCCTGAGAGTCATGCAAATGGATTTTACTTTCATAACCTCCCAAAAATGAGTCTTATTTTCAAATTACAAATTTTCAAGTATCACCCTAGAATGAAAAAGTTTAAATTAGTAGTCATGACTGCTCATGAAATTCATATTTCATGGTAGTTTCTTTTCTGGAAGCTAAGGACCTATAGTGTGTGAGAATCCAAAAGAAGTATAGTATCTATAAAGGTAGTATTTTATACCTTGAAATTTGATTTTCTGTTTTTCTGTCCCTTGTGAATTTGATTTTCATTATTGAATTTCATGCTCCCCTTATACTTAAGCATTTGTAGCATCGCAGAACTAAAGATAACATTTTGCCTTCTTTTTTTGTAGCATAAAATAGTTTTTGGTACCAGTATGTCCTCAAAAATAAAATAGGAAAAATAAAGGATTTAAGGCATTTGAGCCACACCTAATTAAAAGGGGAGGAGGACTTCAGTTACTGAATCTAATAAAATTCACTTATACTTTTCTTCTGAAGTAATTGTACTCCAGCCTTTTATCTTTATGTTTTGTCATATGTCGTAAACCGTCTTTAAAAATTATTTTTTTCCTACCCCCACAAAGAATATATTAATTTTCTAACTTTTGAATTATGATATATCTACTTCCAGTTCTTTTGCTTCTGTCTTGATGTTTACTCTTGGCTCTTTTCAGAGTACTAATAAAGCTTTTTCAGATAAGAAAGAAACGTTTTCTAATGATTCACTTCAAATTATTTTCTTTTAGTTTCACTCAGTATTAAAAGTTTGTCATTAGTGCATTTGTTTCATGTCTTGGTAACATTTGCTTCATGTTGTAAAAGCCTTTGGATATCTCTTGTCCGTCTGAAAATTTTGGTAGAAAATTTAGAAGGGAAAATTATCTCATTTGTATGCACATGTAAATTCTGATAGCCAATTTAAAGCTGAAATTTAAAATATCTTTTAATGACTATAATGAATTAATATTGGAATTCAGTAAAAGTAGAAAATTGTCGATTTTTTTCTGCTGTGATTAAAATGACTAAATGGAAAACCCCAGCATGGTTATGTTTGCTTGAGTAGAAAGGGTTTTTCTAATGTGAATATATCGAAGTTATTCTTTGCAACTTTGAAGTGCCATTTTCAGATACTGATGTGTTGGAGGAAGATCAGTTGTTGAATAATTACAACAAAAATTTGCATGGCTTTTAAATGTGGTCAATTATCTGTTTCTTCTGCACAGAAGACTGGCAAAATTAAGTGATGTCTATAAAATGCTTTCAGAAAAAAAAAATGCTATCAAGATGAAAAGACCTGTATGGTAGCAGACTATTTATAATGATAAAAGAATTGGCAATATTTGTCTAAAACATATTGATACGGATACAAATACTGTGTACGAACCTACAAGGTGAAGTCAACGTTCCAGTGGCGGAGTGTGAAGTGTAGTGGTGTGCTAGATTTGAGGGAGTGAGGACTTCGGTTCCCCAGGCCCAGTTTAGTCCCAAGTCCATCACTTACTATGCGTGACATCAGGCAGTTACTTAGTTACTTTGATCTTCCATTTTTCATCTATAGAATGGGAATAGTAATACCTTATAAGTTCTGTTACATAGATTTAAAAAGATAAAAAACCAAATTGTTATATGAAATGCCTAGCACATTGTTGATACTTAATAATTCTGAGCTATTTCTGCTGGTAAGAAAATAACAGTAATGTGCTAATGGACAAAGAAATTTTTATGAAAGTACAATTTTATTGCTTTCTGTAGTTCCTTGATATGTAGCTATAGTCTTAATGTAAGCAGTAAAACACTCAGAAGTCATTGTGATCTTCGTAGAATAACATAGAATGTAGTTATGTTCCATTTTAATGTCTAACACAGGAAAACTCTGCATGGGAGGTGGGGTGAGAAGAGAAGGGAGATAAAGCTACAAATACATGTATCCACAAGCTAAAGCCAGCTCAGATGAAGCGTTAATTATGATCAGTTATATCAGATTTTTTCTTTAATCTTGTTTTGCTTCTTTCATATATTTTGTAGTCTGCTAATCCTCAAAGAAAATCAGTAATTGGTGCCAACTTAATTTAGGCACAAATTGTTTAGAAACTGCCATCCATTAACTTATTTTTCCCCAAAACTTGGGGAAGCATTGAGATTATTTTAATTTAGTGGCAGAACATCTCTTATAATCTCATTAGAGAACCAATTCAGGGATAAAGTTTGATAATCACTATTGCATTAATTGGCTGCTTGCTAAAATAATACTAGTTATTATTTTCTTCTGTTTTTAAAGTCACATTTGTTAATGTTTAACCCCCGAATGTTAACATTTTTATTTTTATTAGAATGTATTGCAAAAAGCACTAGATTTGGCACATGAAGACCCAGGTTTGAGATCAGTCATTTTCTAAAGAAGCTCTTTGATAATAAGCAAGCCAAAAGCTTTCTGAGTTTTTCTTTTTTCTCCTTTCCATTTCCTTCCGTTGAACTTGGTTTCTAGAAATTCCAAGTAATCTTTAAAATGTGTCTCTTGTATAATTGTACATTATGTTTTACCTATCCTGTTAGTGTGTGTTTTATCTGAAAATCAGTACTAACCATTGCATAGCCAGAGTAAGTGATATAGAACTGGGATTTGATTCCAGATCTGTCTGACACATTCTTGATTCATGAATACTTGTGCCAATCCCATAGTAGTAGTCAGTAAACATTTGTTGAAAAATAAATGTCATATATTAGTTAGCTTTAGGAAATAAAACTGTAATGAATGTGTAGTCTGTTTTATACCTAATTATATGCTGCTAATTTTTCTCCTCTTCTTTGTCTCCAGGAGAAAAGACTGAAAGAAAGGGAAGCCAGAAGAGAAGCCAACAAGAGACAAGCAAAGGTAAGGGTTTATATACATTTATTTTTCCAAGCTCTGTTCAGGTAGAATTGACAAAAGCATTTTATATTTTGGCAAGAACAATGCTTATAATGTTAAAACGGAATTTAAATCCTCTTCTTTTCAACATGGATTTTATTTATTATTTGTATATCATGATATTCCAATTGGATTCAAGCCCATGTGGCCTTCTATTCACTTTCTTGTATTCCTCTGGTGCAGGATGAAAAATCCCTAAGATAATTTGTCGGGCTTTGCCCCATTTACTCCACCACTTTTTTCCATATATTTTGCGTCAGTTAAATACAAAAGACAGTTGACTCTGTGGGCCAGGCCTGATAGGATTTTCATCTGTATCATCTTCAGGTAGACAGCCTGTGTGAACCCAACCTCATAACAGGTAACTCTGAAAGCATCAGTTCAGCTCTTAGAATCTAGGGGAAAAGCATTCTGTATCTCCCACTTTTACTATATTCTGTAACAGATACTTTTCAGCAAATACATATGTACAGTTTTCCTCAAGTATGTATGTATAATTATAAACACCGTCCACGTGCAGCTATGATTTTTATCTAATTTGTTCATCACTGAGAAGTGTTCAGCTTCTGCATTCTGAGGACGTTTAGTAGAAACGATTTCCTAGAACTAGGGCCCAATAACGTATGTCATTTCTCATGCTGTATCTCATTGTGCTGTTTCTGACTAGCCATGATTTCTTCTTGGCAGTTAGCAAAGCTCCAACTCCCTTGAGGAAGCCTATAATATTGTTTGTCATTTTTTTTCCATGCTGGCCATAGCACTTAGAGAGCAAGTCAGAGATGATAACTCATGCTATAGTTCTGAAGTGGGAAGCAATTATTCTACAGTGTAAGATGAAAAGACTGCTTATATTCGGTATTAAATATCACTCTGTCTTCAAAGGTGCCCGAAAACGAGAGCTCCAGTGTGTGCAGCCCGACTGCTAAATAAGGTGGAGGCTTCTGCATATGCTTTAATGTGCAGGCGTGAACCACCATGGCAGGGACACTAGATCTCAGAGGCTGTAGTGGAAAAGATTTAAATTTAAGAAGAAAATCTTAAATCTAATAAAAGCATTTGATATTTATGAATATTGCATATTCAGCATAAAATAAGCCTATTTTATTTCACTAAGAAGCCCTCATTTCTTCATATATAAATGTAAAATGAAAGATATAATCTAGAGCCAAAGAAAGCCCTGTTACTGTATTTCCTTTGTGTTTATTCATGCATATTTGTATATATATTACTAAATATGGTTTATTTTTTATACTTATTGATGGTGTATGCTCGGTTTTTTTTTTTTTCATAGTGGTTTAAGTTGTAAGAAATTGCTCTCACCCTTGAGCTATCCTCCTGGAAACCTCTTCTTTTATTCCCCTGTAAATTGGTGTGTATATTTGGTTTTAATACTGTGTCTGCTGGGGAAATGAAAAAATGGTAAAGTCGTCAGAATCAGGCATTTTCAGTGAGGGTTGATGTCTGAAGTGAACTCCTTACGCCAAACTCTTCCTTCCATTTCCTGCTCCCCTTCTGTGTTTGTCCTGTGTGTTTGTTTCCTGACGTCTAAAAAAGGAGGAAGATTTTTCTTGTCAAGAGAAGGTCTCATTTCTGTGTAACCACTAAGCATTAGACTAAGAACAGAAAGAAGAGCTGACATGGCTTTGCACCTCAGCCAGGAGCTTTAAATAGACAGAGGCTGTGTTTTATTATTGCTCTGAATAGTTTAGCTACCTCCATTTCACAGCCCTTGTCTGAGTGCTCAGAGATGGCAGCCCTTTTGTAAGAGTGATATTACCAGAGGGATCAGTGGCTGGTCTGCAGCCAGGACTCAAACATTCCTCAAGACACTGAGGACTGCCTGCAGTGACAGGTTCAGGCTGACTGACAGAGCCCAAGGAATGAGCTCAAACCAACCTTTTGCACCCAGCTTCCTTTCAAATGAAAGTGAGAGGGGATGAAGGCTCTCATGGCTTTTGAGGTGCCTTTTGGAAGCAGACCTAGAAGATATTATTTGGAAACACTTGGTAAAGGGGTGATGGCACAAATTTCTGTGATATGTAAGGAGAAATATGATGTAAGTTATCAGGTTTCTCTCAGTGTGTGTGCTTTAAATGACAGATGTGACTTGGTTTTTGAGTAAACTTTGTCTTCTTGTTGATCCTCTTATGTAAACCTAATCATTGTGTTACTTAGGATATTGCCTTCTGAATCACTTTAGTCAGATTCCAGCTAGAGCATCCCTTTGATCCCTGAACCTACAAGCTATCCAGAAGATATTTTAATGGTCAAAGAATGTGGTACTTGCAGACTTAATTTACCAGGAAATGTAGTCATAGCTGTTTATAGCTATTTTAAGCAATCACTGCATAGAAACTGAAAGTGTAACAAAGGGAGGACTCACATAGCTGTCTTTCTACCTTGTTTTGTGTTTCATGCAGCAAACATCATTTTATTATACAAAGAAGGATATAAAGGACACAGTATTTTTTTTTTTTAATTTTGGGGAAAGTGCTTGAATCAAGTTTCATGGAATTATCTTTATTTCCCAGAAAAGAGAAAACTTAATGATAATGTGAATTTTCAATTTTAGAAATGAATCTTCTCTGGCATATTGAAAGTACTTCTAAGAAAAATTGCTTTAAAGCGTGAGTAAGATAAACTAAAGTTGGAATGGACCTCTCAGGAATCCGATACGACTTTTTGTTAAAAGATAGATTTAAGTTCTGCCTAGATTATATTATGTGCAGAATTGGGAATGGAAGATAAATACGAAGCTGAAACTGTTATGAAGGTTTGCTGGGTACCTAATAGTGGTTTGGGAAATAGAGGTCTTTTGGGTATCAAAACTTTCTTTAGCAGAGAAATACTTGAACTGCACAATAGAATTGTTTTTACTTTGGCTAACAAGATGTCGTATATTCTTATGACCTACAGATTTTAAACTAAGATCTAGAAAAATACTTGTAGCAATGATCAATAGACCACATTGCTTTTTGAGTTCAGGTAGGTTACATAATCCTGAAATACAGCTTTACCTCATTATGTAGCTAGATTTCCTTTTGCTTTGAGGGTCACAAGTGCTAGTAGGAATCCCTGGTTGCTGGAATGATTTTGTAGAAATGTAAGGAAAAGGAACAACAGTGCTGAAACTTGAGGAAATAGATCCTCAGAAATAGCTCACTACTGTGCTGCTTTTGAAAAGTAAGTGTGATTTTTATTTATTTATTTATTTTTTTAAGATGGAGTCTCGCTGTGTCACCCAGGCTGGAGTGCAGTGGCGCGATCTTGGCTCACTGCAACCTCCGCCTCCTGGGTTCAAGCGATTCTCCTGCCTCAGCCTCCTGAGTAGCTGGGACTACATGCATGTGCCACCACGCCCAGCTAATTTTTTGTATTTTTAGTAGAGACAGAGTTTCACCGTGTTAGCCAGGATGATCTGGATCTCCTTACCCCGTGATCTGCCCGCCTCGGCCTCCCAAAGTGCTGGGATTATAGATGTGAGCCACTGCAACTGGCCAAAGTATGATTTATTAAACAAAAGTCTGAGGCTGATGAAATTGAACACTGACTATGAAGGAACAAAGAGTAGGGAAGAGCTCAAACACTTAAAATAGTTAAAAGTTGTTTTGACTGTATTAAAAATGATGATTATAGTTCATATTTTTTAGGTGTGGGGAAAATTAATATGTCATACATTTTGAGGTTGAAGTTTTATAGATGTTGTACATTTTCACTTGTTTTTATTTTTTGGTTTGTATTGCGTTTTTATTTATACTTAACAAATAGTGGTTTTAGGTAATAGTTTCTTGAATACCTAAGGTAATCTCTGTACTAATAGAAAAGTAGTGTTGAAGTTAGAGCTCTCAGAATAGGAGGTCTGAAGAAGTAGTAGTTAATTAATTTTAAAACTCTAAGCCGGGCATGGTGGCTCATGCCTGTAATCCCAGCACTTTGGGAGGCCGAGGTGGGTGGATCACCTGTGGTGAGGGGTTCAAGACCAGCCTGGCCAACATGGCAAAATCCTGTCTCTACTAAAAATATAGAAATTAGCCAGGTGTGGTGGTACGCGTCTGTAATCCCAGCATACTCGGGAGGCTGAGGCAGGAGAATCACTTTAACCCGGGAGGTGGAGGCTGCAGTGAGCCAAGATTACGCCACTGCAGTCCAGCCTGGGTGACAGAGCGAGACTCTGTCTCAAACAAAACAAACAAACAAAAAAAACAAAACAAACCTTAAAAAACTAATAGACTTGAGAGATGCTCTAGACTGACTTTTTAATCTACTGGTCTTCAGCGACTTTTTCTCTGACTCAACAGTAGTTTCATAAAGCAAAGCTAATTTTATTCAGTTGATATTTTGTTCTTTCTTCCTACTTTTTTGGTGCTAAAATATCCTTTCATTTATGAAATAATACTGATAATTTTTTAAAAGTCTTATTATTTGACAAAGTAAAAACCCATTTCACCCCTTTAAAATCTTTTTTGAGCTTTTTTTGATCCATGAAATTGAAGAGCGAGTGTGGCAGCCACTGATCTACTCCAGTGGTTTTCAGTATTATATTGAGTGACCTATGGGCTCTCCTCTCCACCCCCCACCACCCCTGCATGAGAAAATTATTTGGGCAGGGCTCTAGGGTTCCATTTAGTCCTCATCCAGACCAGCTCAACTTTATTTTCCTCTTTACATTTTGACCTTCCAGGGAAGATTTTGTTTGAAATACTGTTTTCCTTAAATGTATACACACATAGCTACATAGCTAATACTTTTAAAGTACCCAAATAAGTTAGGGCTGAAAGCAAGTGAATGACTTGCCTAATGTCATACCTTCTTTGGTGGCAGAACTGGTATATGCCCCCAGGTTTCCTGAATCTTCATTCCCTGGTATTGTTTATTGTTCTATGCTCTTTCTGTATGTTGCTTTTTTTTCTTTTTCTATGTAAAAACAAATCGCATCCATGATACATGATCTAACGACTAGTCATGGAAAATTACTAATAGCAAATAACTTTAGTAAAGAAAGAACTCTGGGCTGAGATCTAGAAAGCAGGCTATGTCTTAAAGTTTCTGGGTGGCTGGGGGTATGCCATTTATCTTTCTGGGCCTGTTCTCAGCATGTGTAAAAGGTTACCCTTTTCATGAAGATTTTTCTGACTCTGTCACATATTGTGGGCTCCTGCTTTTGGAACTACTCCCATGGTCCCCTGTCTAGAGCACCTCCAATAATTACAGTGCTGATGTGGTTGCACTTCTCTCTCTCTTTGGCTCTAGCTCTTGTTTTCCTTCGTATGCCTGTCTCTCATCACAGTGCTTGTCGGCTGGGGGCAGGCTTTCTGGCTCACAGTTGGCCATCTCCTCGCAAACAGTGCTGAGGTCACTCATGTTATTACCTCTTATTTTGTAGATGAGGAAATTGAAGCTTAGGAAGTTGAAGTAACTTTCCCAAGAATATACAGCTAGGAAATGGCAGAGCCAGGATGCAAATCTGCTTTATATGACACCGAAGCATTGACTCTTAAGCATTAGGCCATAAGTCATTTCTGAGGTAGTCAAGAATATTCAATTTGAGAGTCTTAAAAACTGAAGCAGAAGTTACAAATAAATATTTCTTCTCCTGAAATTGCTCTCCTTATCCACAATTAGTTCTCTTTTATAGGTGGCTGCATTGAGAAGCAGAATATTAAGAAACAGAACAGAACCATAGGCGGATACAGAATATTGTGCATCTCCTATTAGTTACTATAAAATCTCACTGGAATCCCAGCAGCTTAATTTTTTCTTACAAATAAAATATTAGGAAACATTTACCATTATTTCCAGCCCAGAAAGACCTGTTAAACATACCATATTCTCATATCTTCCTGACTTTTAAATTTTATACACGTTTTCCCTCTGCCTAGGATATCTTCTCCTTCATTGCTTTTTCCTCTGAACTCTTTCTGTTTTGAAGCCTTTTCTGCCTCCTTCAGGCCGACTCATGACATTCTTCCTTTCTGGACCACCGGACTTCGTGTACATTATTCTGCCATGTTACTTGGTGATTGTCTCTCATCACTAGACTATAAACTCCTTGAGAGTGGCAGCTGAGTTTTTTTCATGGATGGCACATAATAAATGCTCTGTAGATATTTGAATTGGTGAAATGCAACTGTATTCATTATTAAAGTTAACATTTTACATGTTAATGCTATGTCAGTTATAAGCTCCTTGAGGTCTAGCGCCTGGGTCTGCAGAATACAGTGAATTTTCATTCTGCCAGACTGGATGTATCTAACACACTCAGCCCTTTCCAAGTTCCTACTCCCTACTACCCCATCTTGTGTTAAACAAATCCGTGAATCTGTATTAAGATGATAGATTCTTAATATTAAAACAATGTAGTAAACTCTGTAGGCAGTCAGAATCCCATTAGAATCCTTCATGCATGCCCTATTTGCGAAGAATTTAATAAATTCTTAAAGGATGAGTTGTCCTAAGATGTGCATATTGATTTTGCCTTTCTTCCTTCCTTTTATCTAACTTCAAGCTCCTCAAGTTGCATATGGAAAACTTGAGTGTATGGTACTGTATGGGTGGTAAAAGGGATAGTCTAGGGTAATTTGATATGTGGATTTTCACCTTGCCTGTCAACTTTGGAACTGAATGCCCATGGAAGTTGTGACTTCACTCTGTGATGCAGGTCCTTGCTGATAAATATTTGTTGATTGACCAAAAAAGTGCATCCTGCTAAAATGTCTTTGTTGGCAGTATCATGGTGAATGTTGCATTTGATGCCATTGAACATGAGTAGCCTGAATAATTGTGACCTTATTCAAATGTGGTTAGATTGTAGGAGAGCTAGCACTCGGATCCAGGTCGGATTGCACTCCTTGACTCTGACCACTGATGACTCTGCAGTGGGTGTTAAGGATGATCTTAAACCTGTTCAGGGCAGCCATTAACTCTGAGAATAAGAGGAAATTTTTCAGGAAACAAGTCAAACCTTTTACACTTGGAGTATTAGAGCAGATTAATTTAAGGCAGAATTTTAATGACTATGTCAGAATGTGTTTATTCTAATACTTCTCAGAGAACTAATGTTTGGTGTTAGAGTCAGAATACTGTTTCTTTTATTAAACTTGCAAAATGTACTAACCAGATAAAACTTGAGGAAAACAGATTCATAATAAATTTGAGAAAGGTGTCAAAAAAAAGGGCTGTGTGTGTATATATCCCTTTGTTTATGTTGTAGAAAATAGTTGTATTATTAAATGGTCTGATAGTCTGCTCAGTTGGGTGGTCATTTAGATTCTTTCCAATGAAACAGTCTAAACAGTAAATCAATCCAGGTGATGCCCTTTATACTTCGTCATAGTTTATTCAGCTTAAGTCAAGTTAGAGATAATTTGACATTTATATACTTGAGTTAGGGATTTATAGGCACATCTATCAGAAAAAATTAACTGTATTTGAATCATTGTGGTCAGTTTCATTATGTGGCTGAGTCTGTGTTATTCCAGTGGTTACATGCTCTACTTTGTAGAGAACTGTGTATGTGGGTATGTGTGGATGTGACCATTGTGATTGTGGAGACTGATACTTAGGATCATTTGCCTGTATTTTTGTATGTATTAGCATTCATTAATGGTCTAAATGATGGGAATTCTTTTGACTGTTAGTAGTCATTACTGGCTGTTGTAAGATTATACCATCATAATTTCTGATATAGTATACAAAAGTCTCTAAGTTGAAAAAAACATGTAGATTCTTTCCTCCTTTCTTCTTCTTCTTGTTTTGTTTCATAACTCAGAATCCTGTTGCTTATGTGAAGAAATAGAGGCAGGGCTAGAGAACTATTATAAGACTTGATTTTAGTAATTCTCAGCCTATGGTACAAGAATCTGTGTGGGTTTTCCATGTTATTACTAGGAAATTCCAAAATTCTCAGCATTGACTATACAGTGAATAAGTTATCTGTACCATACATATATATGATCATTGCTTAAAAGTATGTAAAGGCTATATTAACAAAATATGAACTTGTTTGTTTTGCTAAATTCAGAGTACTTTTTTGTCTTGTATTTTCTTAAATGACATATACCACTGTAGAATTATCATCTTGTAAATAGTTTGATGTTAAACGTCTTCGTATACTGAAAAAAATTGAGAACACTGCCATATGGTATGTAAGCAGAAACAGCCATACTCCTAACACTTAGTCAAAATTGAAGACAGTCAGTCATAGGGAGGAAGAAAAGGGGAGGAAGATGGGGGGGGGGGAGGAGGAGGAGGAGGAAGCCACTATTTTTTTTTCTTTTTTCTCTTTTTTTGTGAGACAGTCTCACTTCATCACCCAGGGTGCAGTGGCGCGACCTCAGCTTACTGCAACCTCCACCTCCCAGGCTGAAGTGATTCTTGTGCCTTATCCTCCCAAGTAGCTGGGACGACAGGCACACGCCACCTTGCCCAGCTAATTTTTCTATTTTTAGTAGAGACAGAGTTTTGCCATGTTGGCCAGGGTGGTCTTGAACTCCTGACCTCAAGTGATCTGCCCACCTTGGCCTATCAAAGTACTGGGATTGCAGGCATCAACCACTGTGCCTGGCCGCCACTGTTTCTTAAGGAAGGGAAGGCTCCATTTCCTCCGTATCTTAAAGGAGAAAAAAAGCCAGTGGGAAAAGGAAATAACAGAGATGGAACACAGAAAAAGAGCAGACATAAGTTTCCTAATGTGCTAGTTGATACTACTGAGTGTCAACTTGATTGGATTGAAGGATACAAAGTATTGATCCTGGGTGTGTCTGTGAGGGTGTTACCAAGAGAGATTAACATTTGAGTCAGTGGGCTAGGGAAGGCAGATTCACCCTTAATCTGGTAGGTGCAATCTAATCAGCTGCCAGCGAATATAAAGCAGGCAGAAAAATGTGTAAAAGTGAGACAGGCAGAAAACTGTGTAAAGGAGAGACTGGCCTAGCCTCCCAGCCTACATCTCTCTCCCTTGCTGGATGCTTCCTGCCCAGATAAATTACCTGTTGTGACTGCCCTGGACGTGCCTGCCTACCAGACACCTGATCTTGCAAGACCATTATTAAAGTCTCACATTTGCTGTTCTTTGCACCTCTAAGTCCATTCTTTACGTTTGGATGGGTGAGTGTGTTTCTCACAGCAGCACTAAGTATCACTGTCAAAGACTAGAAATAACCTAAATTGTAGGGTAGATAAATTGTGGTATAGTCATATAATGAAATGTTATATAGCTGTGAAGGAATTACTGCTACATCCAGTAATGGGCAAATTTCAAAAACATGATATTGAGCAAAAGATGCCAGACAGAAGAGTAAATACTATGATACTCTCTTTACATAAAGGTTTTTTTGTAAAAGCAAAACTAGTATCTGGGGTTAGAGTTTACCTTTGAGGAAAAGAGGGAGTCATTACTGGGAAGGAGTGTGAAGGGGGCTCCTAGAGAACTTGAGAGTGTTCTAATTTCTTAATCTGGGTGGTAGTTACATGGGGTATATTTACTTTGTGAAAATTCAAGCTATAAGCCTATGGTTTGTGCACTTTTTTGGAGGTGTGCCATACATCAATTAAAGCTCAGGAGTTTGAGACCAGCTTGGGCAACATGATGAAACTCTGTCTCTACTAAAAAATACAAAAGAAATTAGCCGGGCATTGTGGTGCGCGCCAGTAGTCCCAGCTACTTGGGAAGGCTGAGGCGGGAGAATTGCTTGAACTTGGGAGGCGGAGGTTGCAGTGAGCAAAGATTGCACCACTGCACTCCAGCCAGAAAATCTCTCTCTCCCTTTCATCAATCTAATCAACAAGGTCTCACTCTGTCGCCCAGGTTGTGGTGTAGTGGCACTATCATAGCTCACTGTAACCTTGACCGCCTGGGCTCAAGCAATCCTCCCGCCTTAGCCTCCTGAGTAGCGAGGACTACAAGAATGTACCACCAAATCTGGCTAATTTTTTATTTTTATTTTTGGTAGAAACAGGATCTCTCTATGTTGACTAGGCTGGTCATGAACTTCTGGCACCAGGTGATCCTCCCGCCTCGGCCTCCCAATGTGCTGGGATTACAGGCATGAGCCACTGAGCCCGGCCAAAGATTACTTCTAAAAAAAATGATGGGGGTAGATGAGATCTCTTTATATGCTTTCAGCCTAGATATTTTAATCTGTAGATTCAGAAATATAAGGTATTATGGATAACTCTTGTAATTCTAGAAGCATCAGGAGCCTCAGTCCCTGGAGTCATTCATGTTTTATGAAAGCTATGAAAGACAATTAATAATTTATATTATTCAAATACACATTTCTTTTAAAATCCCCTTGTTTCAAGAAGTGTGATGTTTTACCTCCTAAACCTTACAAAACAATTTCCCCTAAATGAGAAAATGAGCTTTATTTCGACTCTGGTGTAAATTAAAATGAAGAAATTGTATTTTTTAAATAAGGAGGAGCGTAGTCATCATTCTGCTGTTCAGAGACATTTAACCTCCTCCCCACCCCAGTGAGTTTTAGTTTCTACTATAAACTTATGAGGTGGTTTGGTGGCCTTGGAATGTTGTGGAGATCTCTACTCTTCATGCTATCTGATAGGACACTGAGAGCTATTGAATTGGCATTTGTTTAGAATAAAAGAACACAAGGGTGACGAAAGGGACATTGGTCTGAATGATCATTATATGTGACTACTGTAACTTTATAAATTGAAATAGATTAATAGTAACTAACCATAGAAATTCAGAAACATACAAAGCTTGAAAGATCATCTAATAAAGAAGTGACTATCTTCCCATGAGGAGGCATATTCATTTGACTTACCTCATTCTTATCATAGATTCTGGTTATTTATTTATTTTTCCATGTGCATCTTATGTGAATTAAATATTTATTTCCTTTCACCATCTACAGTCTAAAGGTACTTAGCATCTGTAACGTACCTGGGCTGTGTCTGGTCCCGTACTAAGAGTTTACGATCTTATTAAGGGGGAAGTAGGCACTTTTTGTTAATGTAGCCTCATTTTTCTCTTTACTTAAGGAAATAAATCTTTTATGATTCCAGATAAAATGTTAAACTTGGAAAATGCTGCAGACATGGTATATACATGATCTAAAAGTTCTTTTATCAAGAATTCTATCAGTTATCTGTCTTTGGATTATAAGATGATTACTGTTAGAATTAAGTCCAATTGTTTTATTTTACCTATCTTGATTTCAGCTGTGTACATTAGTTTTCCCCCTTACTGCGGACACATTTGATTTTTATTTAATAAAATTATCTCATGTCCTTCAGTTGGAAATGATAAATATTCTCAAGCTCATCCATTTATTTATATTAGGACAGCTTTCTTTGGAAAGTATATTATCAGAAGGCTTCAGCCTCATTTAATTGCTTTTAACATGAGTTGTGCATGTCTGAATTCTAAACACAACTGCTATTGATCCCAGCCTCCTGGCATCCATCCAACCCTAAGATTTTTGCCTCACTCAGTAGAGCTAGTACATGATGTTTTTGTGGTTGGTGCTTTGAGGAGAACAGAAAGTGAGAGAAGAAAAAAATTATTGTCCTCTCTAAGCAAAAGAGAAAAATGACAGTGAATGGGACTGTAGTCCATACTGTGAGTTCATCAGTAATGCTAGATCAGATTTTGGGCGTCAGTTCATTCAGCCTTTATCATTTACTGCCAGGTTGTTAGAGCTCTCCTAAAAGAGCATTAGATTTGAAAAATAGGAGGTCCAAATTCAGTTCTTGCCAGTAAGCTTTGGAATCCAAGGCAGTCATGTTTCCTCCGAGCCTCAGTTTCCTCTTTAGAATAACAGTAGTGGTGTTGCCTGCATTGCCAACCTTCCAGAGTTCTTGTGAAGATAATACATGTGTAAGGGCTTTGTGAGCTATGAATCACATTAAAACATGTGAGCCATGATTAATCAGCATTAGTATATTTTGCCTTTTTAGGCAGGTTCATTCTCAGATACTTAGGATTTAACCAGTGGTTCAATCACGGCTGGAAATCACTGAAAGATGTCTCAAAATGCCCATATCTAGCTTCCTCCATCCTCACCCTTCTCCCATCAGAATCATTGGGGTAGGGGACTTACTTACATGTGTTCATGCAGTATGTGTGTATAATTAAGATACTACTACCGCCCCATTAAGAACCAGTGGTCTATATCCATATATAGAATAAACTTTATATATATAGAATATATAGAATAAACTTCTATACTTTTTTTGGTGACAGGGTCTTATTCTGTTGCCCAGGCTGGAGTACAGTGGCGTGATCTTGGCTCACTGCAGCCTTGACTTCCCAGGCTCAAGCGATTCTCCTGCCTCAGCCTCCTAAGTAGCTGGAACCACACCTGGACAATTTTGTTTATTTTTTTTGTAGAGATGAGGTCTTACTGTGTTGCCCAGGCTGGTCTCGAACTCCTGGACTCACGTGATCCTCTCGCCTCAGCCTTCCAAAGTACTGGGATTACAGATGTGAGCCACCGTGCCCGGCAACTTCTATACTTCTTATAACCCTGAGGTGCTAGGCCTTTTCCACTTTTGGTTTGGCTACACCCCCATGGCAGGATGTCTACTAGAAGATATGAGGGTAAATGTAAGCCCAGTCTCTTAAATTAGTTACAAACCCAGCATGCCCAAGCTCTAGTTGTCCTTCAGTGTGCCTGATTGCAGGCAGTCTGGCACCTGTTGTTCTTAGCCTGAACCCTTTTCAACACCATCTAAAACCAATGCTGGGATATAAGGGCATCAGAATATGAAAGATATGTTGCCAAGAGCCTTGTAATACACAAGGAGCAGCAGGATTTGGTTTCTCCTTGATGGGTATACCTGTAAATCCTGTTGTGTGTTCAGCTCGGTGTTGGAGGAAGGAGAGAGTGCTTTGAGTGATCACACTGGGAGAGAGTGGCCCTGGTGTGTTAGGTGGAACCAGTGCTGACTTAGAGGATCCGACAGCCTGGGACCCTGATTTCTCATCCTGGTGATAGCAGTAGATCACTGTGTGGCCTTAAGCAAATCTCTTAACTATGCTGCTTGAAGTGTCCAGGACTATATATCCTGTAGGGCCTCTTTTAGCTCTACAATTCTGATTTCTGTTTTTTCAGGAGCCGATGAACTATTATCTATCATTTTTATATGCTTTCTAACCTTCCCATGTAATATTTTTGAGGTGTGTCACTTATTCTGTATAGTATGTTTGCCAGTGGTTGAAATACAGCAGGAGACTAACCATTTCAGTAGAAAGGATTTGACTGGCCTCCTTGGGGCTTTTGGAAAGCGTAAGATTTGGGAGGGTCTTATCAGGTTTTTTTACTGGCACACAAGAAGAATAACAGGGGCTGGAGAAATTGGTGAATCACAGAGGATCTCGAACACCAAGTTGAAGATTTGGGCTGACTCAGGAGAGTGTGGGGGATGCAGTGAGATTTTGAGGGGGGAATGAAGCATAAGTAGTAGGATGATCCTAGAAGGATTCATTTGTTTACTCCACACATATTTCTTGAGTGCCCTACTATGTGTTACCCCTCATAATGCCATGATAGAATTAACCTGCTCTAAGGAACCCACAGTCTAATGGAGGAAATTTGTAAGTAGTGCAATGTAATTAATACCATGATAGAGAAGTTTTGGGAGTTGTCTACATAGGTAATGATTGAATCCAAAGGAAAAAAAAAATGAAACGTCTATTTGGTATTTTCCATGTGTCGGGTAGTATTCTAAGTGCTAACTCCGTGGGGAGTTTAAGTAATGTATTTTAAGTGCACAAACTTGAGCTCTTGAAGTTATAGGTAATAATGTTATCCCCATTTAACAGAAGAAGAAATTTTAGTATAGAAGGTTGCATACCTCCTTGTGTGTAGTGGATTCAGAATTCCAATTGGGTAGTTGGACTCTGGAGAGTGAATGAGAGAAAGAGCCAGGTCACAAATCCTGGGGAATAGCAACAGTTAAGGAACAGGCAGATGAAAAGCAGCTAGGAGAACTGGTATATTTTTCAGGGAAGTATGAAAAGGGAATTTAAAGGAGGACTTGGACAGGAGTGCCAAATGCCACAAGGAGATGAAGTAGGTTGAGAGGATTTGGCAATGAGAGTATTATTTTTATGTTAATAGGATCAATTTTGTTTGCACTGTGTGGTTTGATGGGGAGGGCTGGAACAGCTTGGAAGGTCACTTAGGAGACCATTTCAGTAGTTGAGATATTAAGTCCTGGGCAGGACTGTGGATGTGAAAAGGGCGTTTTATTCAAGAAGTATACCTGTAAGATATCAGTAACTGAATGGAACATGGAGATATTAGGAGAGATGAGCCAAAGATCACCCTAAGGTTTCCAAAACTTGGCATCTATCATGTGCTGACTGCTTTAGGAAGAACTAAGATCTGTAACAGAGGACAGTTTTTAATAGCTGCCAGTATTAAACTATTGTGTACCATATACTGTGCTAAGGCATGTCATTTAGTCCTCACATGTAGGTATTATCAACACATTTTGACAGATGAGGGACCTGGGGCTTAAGTAAATTAAATTTGCTCAAGTACTGACATTTTGTAAGTGACTCCAAAATCTTAAAATTTAGCCTCTGTTCCATAAGGCAGGTCAGTAAAAGATAAAATAATGGACATAATTATAGAAGCACCACTTGTGACTGGTATAAAAAACAGTTCTGAAGTTGGAGAGATTATTTTTGACTTGTAGGATTCACAAAAGAAAGCATCCCAGGGAGGGCATTTGAGTCAGGCCTTGAAACATAAATCAAGATGAGTGTTTGTGAAAGTTCTTTCATAGTAATGAACTGTGGAAATATTATAGTAATAAGTGGGGTCAAATGTGCTAGGTTGACATCAAACAAAAGGAAACATTAAGTCACAAGTTATTACCAGCAGAATTTTACCTGGAAAGTAGAGATTCTTAAAGTGGAGCAGTACAAGTTAAAATAGAGGGTTTTGAATATTAATAATTATAATAAGTAGTTTGAGCTATATGGAGTAAGCAGTAGTCACTGAAGAGTTGAGAGAAGTAGGAATGTGTGCTTATGTACCCAGCTCATGTTTAAGTATTTTTGCATATGCATTTATTCAGTGGTTTGAGTAGAAAGTTTGAACTTTGAAGAGTAAGCCAGAACTTCATTTGACACTCTACCTTGGGAAATGTTGGTTGTTCAATTTAGGCCAATAATTTTTAAAATTGAGATCTAGTCTCATCCGTGATAAAATACTACACTGTTTTGAAAATTAACTACCATAGTCAAGAACCTGGAAGTGAACAAAATGCTTCTGTCACTCAACATAGAAGTCATGACACCTGTGTGTATGGAGTACATTCATTCTGCCTCTGGGCAAGGCCTACACCCATCCATACACACTAATTTTCATTTTAGTCATTCCTAACTAACATGGTTTTGTGAATTATAACACTGCAGAAGATAAATAGCAAATTAGAACATGTAGTCTGTTAAAGGCCAGTCCCTTATCAGAAAGTGAAACATGATAATGGACAGCAAGGAAAATGTATAGGAAAATTATTAACAAAACAGATATCATGACTTTAAAACACAGTGGTAGGGGCACAGAGTCCCCAGAAATCTCTCTGGACCCAGAGGGCACTACTTTGTTATAACACTGATAGTTATAATGCTTTTCCTCAGACATCAAGGAAATAATGAGTTATAATCTGTCTTCAGGCAGCCCTCCATACACGGTCTGACTTAAAGATCTCTTTCATTTGAATGGTAGCTTGAGGAAACTCCTAGTTTTCCAGATACTATAGCTTTGCATATACTGAACCAGGTTCATTTTTCTTTTGCCTACAGTTCTTAAGACTACTGACTATATTTCTTTACCTTGTCATAGAGGTTTGCACTCAGGAAGAAGGGGCAGAAAAAAATTTTGGGGGGCCTCATGTCATTTAATACCTAATAACAAAGGACTTTCATAGCAGCATTGTGAAATACTGTTTGTGTTATCTCCATTTTTCAGATGAGGAAAGTAAACTCAAAGTTTAGGTAGAAAGGCATTCTGGGTGCAAGGAACGTTATCAGTATGGCTGGATGATTGAAGACCGTGAAGGTATGGCTGTGGAAGAGTAAGGAGTTCAGTGTAGGGATTTCTACTTTTTTTTTTTTTTGGCCTACACTTTAGTGTAAGAAATACATTTTCCATCCCTTCCCGGTAACATGTACATACAACATTAAAAGAAAAATTTCACAAAATGATAACTTACCTTATTATGTGCCACATGCTCAGAATTTTCCATTTCATTCTATTTTCTTTTTGTAAAATGATGGTCACAATCCACTGATGGCTTCATGATACACTGAGTTGATACTCTAATGAGTTTGATGGCACTGGTCTAATGTTAGTTGAAAGTGCATTATTTATGAAGAGGCAAAGCTAAAGGGGTATGTTGTGGTTATATTCCAAATGTTTTCCTGTGCCAATGTTCTCTGATCTGGGCAACAAAAGTCCTTGAATTTGTGTCGGTTGCTAACATAACTATGTCTTTGTGGCAGTACTGTAATATGACAATAATACCCTATCGGAGCTCCTTAACAGTTTGTGAATAACTTTCACATATGTTATTTAATTCATTACCCATAATAACCTTGAGATGAAGGTAAGAGGAGCGTTCTATTGCATTTATACAGGTGAAAAAACTGAGGGTTAAAGAGGTAAATCCCCTAGCCACAATTAAGAATCAAACTTTTTTTTTTTTTCCTGACTGCTTGACAGTGAGTCAGAGAAAAAGCTAAGGTAAACTCTGGTTTTCAAAAGTCTGGGCAAGAAATAATGATAAGAATGGACATGGAAGGGGGAGAAGTTAGATGAAGAATTAAAGGAAAACCCAAATAATGGCTTGATGAATTTACTTGTATATTAAAAGCCATGCACACACATTCTAAACTCTGGTTCTTTCGTTTTTAAACCAGGTTTTTTGTTTTTTTTTTAAGTTATCTTGTAAAATTCCAGCCCATTTACCTGGCACGGCCAGGGCATAAAATTGCCATTATGCTCTGTCATGGCCTATGCTCGTTTTCATCACTCATCTTCTCTTTGAAAGGAGCTGAATTGAGAAAGCATTTTTCATTGTTTAATGTTGAAATCTAAAAATACTGATATTTGAACTTCAGAAACATATCATTTGGAATAAGACATGTCAGCAGGTCTTTTGTCAAGTGTGAATTGTTACAGATGTGACTGGGTCTTCCATTTTGATACAGATTATTCTGCATTTTTATTGATAAGCTTTCATTAACATTTTATTTTGGGGGAATTTCTTAACCCTTCTAAAATTCATTAAATGCGTAAGTCTTGCTGTAAATTTCAGTCTGAGCAGACTGGATTATTCATGTTTACAAGTAGACTTTAAAATCTTTTTTTTTTTAACAAGAAAAGTTTGATATGTTCAAACTTTTATGAGTCAGTATATTGATACTGACTCATAAAATAATGCTTTCTGCAATGTGTTCATTTTTTAAGATTTTCACTGAAATTTTGGCAGTAGAGATTTTTACTTTCATTATAGAAAATTATGGTAAAATGTGGATATGAATTAGGAGAAGGCTGAAATGGAAGAACTTCATTCTTTCACTTGCTCAGGAGAAGCCCTAGAGATAGCATCTTCACTTCTTTCATTCTTATACTCTACCACAGTTTATTAGTAAATCCTATTTGACTTTATCTTAAAAGTAGATGAGAAAATTTGGTGAAGTCCATATAACATCTGGAGTTTAGTTAATAGTAATATACCAGTGTTGGTTTCTTGGTTGGGAGAAATGGACTATAAAATTACAATAGGAGAAACCTGCGTAAGGGGTATATTGGAATTCTGTACTATCTTTGAAAGTTTCTTGTAAATCTGCAATTATTTAAAAATAAAAACTTTATTAAAAATAGATCCAGAGTTTAACCACCTTTTAACACTCTTGCTATCCCTATCATCCAAGTCACCATAATCTGTAACATTAATTACTAATTGTAACAGTCTTCTAACTAGTCTGCTAAGCAGTCTTCTTTCTTTTTTCCTCCCACTCTTCTATCCCCAGTTTATTCTTAATTATAGTGGCCAGAATGAGCCTTTAAAAGTCGCATTTTATAATTCTGCTCAGAACCCCATCCTTTAAGAGTTTCCCTGTCTAATTTGTCACAAAAGCTACAAAGTTCACATGTGATCTAGCTTCCAGCTCCTTCTCTGGTCTTATTTCCCACTGTTCTTTCACTAACTCTCTCAACATCAGACTGTCTAATTAATCCTCAAATGCACCAAGCAGATTCTGGCCTTCGCTCTTGGTATCACCACATAGCTATGTGATTTGTTTCCTTACTGTCTCCAGATTTCTGCTAAAACATAACTTTACTAGAGAAGCATTCACTGATTTCCTGACACAAAATAGCAACCTCCTCTTATCCTGTATTCTCTTACCTTGATGTATTTTTCTCCATAGTACTTCTCTCTACCAGGCAACATATAAATACATGCTAGTTTGTTGTTGCTTGTTTTTACTGTCACTAGAATGGGAAACTCAGAACAGGGACTTTGTTCTGTTCACTGCTGAATCACCAGTGCCTCGACTGATACCAGCAAACAGTAGGTACTGAGTATTTATCGAGTGAAAGAAGCAGTAACTCTTTAATACAGTTTCTTGTTTTCATTGTGACACGTCCAAAATAGTGTCAAAATTGAAGAATTATAGCATACTGTTTATTGAAAGGCATAGTAATTCTAGGGATGTTTCAGAATCCTTTCAGAGGCAGAACAGTAAAACAAAATAAAGAGGGAGAGGGCTAGAAAGCAGTGTTACTGGACCCAGATAGATATTAGCACACATGGACAATCTGTAATTATACACTTTGTCTCCAAGTTCATATGTAAACTGGAACATTTTTTCCCCCCATAGAAAAGATATTCTATACTGTGGTTGATTTCCATTATCACTTAGGATGCCCATGTAAAGTACCATACAAACAGGACACTTAGGTGAGTGAAAGAGGTTGAAGTGACTAATTGTACCAAAACAACTGTCCTGGGCAAACCCAGGTATGGTCACTTTAATTATAACTCCAAGATGCCTTCAGCTTCTATGGGAAAGGGCATCCTGTCCTCTACTGGGGGCTTAGAACTCTGGAACACATAAGCTCCTGCTGGTAGAAAAATCTGAATTATAATGTAATGCCTCATTGCATTTTATTCATCCCCTTTTCTTTCCAGCATATTCTACTGGTCACCCTAGCACTGAGAAAAGAAAGAAATATCTTTTCCTTCCACTGCTCTAGAATTAAAAACAAATTTCAGCTCTGCTTCCTTTGTACCCATCCATTTGCCCACACCCCAATTCCATCCTCCTCCTTACCAGTCCCACGAATTTAAGAAACTGAGCTTTGGGCTGGGCGTGGTGGCTCACGCCTGCAATACCAGCACTTTGGGAGGCCGAGGTAGGTGTATCACCTGACGTGGGGGGGTTCAAGACCAGCCTGACCAACATGGAGAAACCCCATCTCTACTAAAAATACAAAACTAGCTGGGCGTGGTGGCACATGCCTGTAATGCCGGATACTCGGGAGGCTGAGGCAGGAGAATCGCTTGAACCTTGGAGGTGGAGGTTGCGGTGAGCCAAGTTCATGCCATTGCACTCCAGCCTGGGCCACAAGAACGAAATTCCGCCTCAAAAAAAAAAAAAAAAATTAAGCTTTGATAGGGTGAATGTCTCCCCCTTGTTTATGTATAAAAGGAGTTTCAGTGAGTTACTAAGAAATTTAAGTTAACAAATGATTGCATTGCTAGTAGCAATTTATGAAAATGACATTCATTGCGACATTCTGAATTTGCCTTATTAACTATCTTGCAGTAATCTTGATTCTTACTTTTGTTCTGTATGTTTTTAAACTCATCTTCTCAAATGTTTCTGTGGATACCAAACACTGGTACAATATTATATCAAGATAAATCACAAATGCATAAAAGAGATTGATGACTAATTGTACTCAAAGTCAATTTTACATAATTAATTTTCCATTAAGTGGTTATTTGCATTGAATATCCTTTAAGATCATTGTGTTCTATCTTCCTGTCTATAAAACAAGCATCTTCTTTACTATGTTTGGCTATTTCAGAGAAAAGCAAATTGATACAAGCATAAAATACTTGAGAAAACAGCCCTCATTCCCTTGAAATTAGCACTTATATAAGTTTGTGTAGAGGGGTGGAAGGATGCGGGTGTAGTTTATAAAAAGTATTTTAAGTTCCACAAAATCAGGGATACTTTGAGATAATATTCTCCCCAGGTTTAGACAGCTTTGGTTTGCTAAACAAACTTGTTTTAACAGCAAAAATAGGAGTCCATTTTGGTTCAGTGTGCTAGCTTCTCAACTGACTTCTATTATTTCTGGCACTAGTATCATTTGTTTCTTTTAGAAGAGTTTGTAAGTTAATTGTGGCACGCAGTGGGATGTGTGTTTGTGTTTGAATTTGTGAAAATGTTTGATAATATTTCTCTATAGCAGTATTTTTTGGTACAGATACAAATATGTTTTCTTAAAAATATGGATGCTAATTTCCATTTCCCCCCCCTCCCATTTCCCTTTCTCTCACGGTCATTCTCTTTCTCTTCCATTCTCTCACTTTCCCACTCCTCCCACCTCTTCTGCTCTCATATTATGAAGACTTCTGAAAACTAGGAATTACCCTCATTAAATATGGGCTGTGTTGTGCCTTGAGATCAGGAGCCACTGCTCAGGAGGAGGTCTGGAATAAAATCTGTGAGTGTTTATAGAATAAACATCATGGGCATAATTCATATTTAAATCATCCTGAGTGCTCACACAATTCTTCATGACTCTCACATGAATCAGTGCAAGATCAGCAAGTTTTGCATTGTCATCCTGTGTTAGGGTAATATGATATTTAAATTTGGACTAAATGGCCCTTTTATTAGAGTTAAAAATTGAGTCATGTTATATTGTTTTTCCAGGTAGGTAGACAAGGATGTTGTCTTAATTGTCTGAAGGTCAAGTTTGAGAAAAACTTGACATTTTGTCCATGAGTAGCATGATATTTATCAAAAATGAGTATGTTGCCTCTGTCCCCTTGGGAACAAAAGTTATAATCTCTTTTCTTTCTTCCTTTTCACTGTCAGCTTTAGATCTACAGACGTGTTATGCATGATAGTTCAGAGAAAGATGTTTTTGAATGACTAAACAACCCCTTTATTATAGGAGTAAGCCATTATAGGATTGTTTTTCCCCTCCTAATCTGTGGTTATCTTTGTCTTATCACATTGTCCTGCCTGTCCCAAGCAAGAAACCTTTTATCCTTCCGAGAACACCTTCTTTTGGACAAATTCTTTTGTGATTTGCATCTTCTCTTTTTTTCTTATAAAGAATCTCAAATTTCTTTCATAAAACCTCTTCCCAGAGAGATTAAATGACTGATTGTCCAAGAAGGAGAATTCAGACTTAATGCCCTCTTACATACATGTACAGTGTCTAGGCATTTTGTTTGAACCAGAACATCCCTCAAATGTTTTATTTGCAATGCAAAGCAACTTATGAGAAAGTTTAGATGTCATTATAGTCTTTTTACAGCACAGACTGTAAATCACCAATCCCAAGTAAATTACTCTATTAATCTTTCATTCTTCTAGGTATTGGACTAAATTGAATCAAACAGTACATGAACTTGTTTCATTCAAATAATTGCAAAGGGTCTATTTCTGTTAGGTGTTGTAGCTAACCAAGTAGCTACCTACTTGACCTAAGGGAAGATGCATTCTATTTAATCTGCAAGATTGCCGTGAGTCAGAAGGTATATTGCTTTGTGTTATGTTTTCACAAAAGCAGAAAAAACAATAACTGCAGTGTTTTACAGCCACAGGATATGCAGTAAAATCAGTGGTTCACCAAAGGTGACTGGACTTACAGGAAAAAAAAACTATGTGACGATGATTAAAAGTTGCTTAAAATAAATTTTTTTTAAAAAGTTGCCTAGTGGAAAAATTGCATGACAATTAGAACTGTTGAGAAACAGAATGAGCCCCCTCATGAGGGAAGTGTGCTGCACACTCTCTCTACTTAAGATGCCATTCTCATTGAAGCAAGGGATTTCTTCCCTTAGTGGGAGGTTGGGTGAAACAGATCCCAGGACCTTTCAAGACACTCAGAAGCTCATAATTCTGTTGATGACTCTACATTGGAAAGTAATCAGAAGCAGAAAACAACATATTATTTAGCAGAGAGTTATCTGTTAGCATGACAGTTGCTTTTTAACTATTTTTATTTTATTTATTTATTTTTAAGATGGGGTATTGCTTTGTTGCCCAGTCTGTTCTTGAGCTTCCGGCCTTAAGCCATCCTCCCACCTCAGTCTCCCAAAATGCTGGGACTACAAGTGACAGTTGGTTTTAGAGTGGGTGCTCTGAGATATTTGAAGGTCCTTGAGAATAGTTGTATCTCTTTAGCAGCTCTAAAACCTTTCTAACCTCCTAACAAATGTGGCCTTACTTGACATCTAAAAGCTCATTTCAGCCAGACTTGTTTTTTTTTAAACTGTCAATGCCAGAATAACGGGGTTTGAATCAGTGAAATGCTGCATTACTTCAGCCGAGTTCCTTTACTGCTGAAAAAGAGGCTCTGGAATCAGAATGTCTGGGTTTGAATTCTTGTGCCAGTTATTTAAACCCTTAGAGCAATTTCCCCATTTATATAATGAAGGTAAAAATAGTACCTATTTCATAGCACTGTTCGGGGGATTAAATGAAGTAATGCATGTAAAGTTACCACGACTAAAGTTAAACAACCAATAAAATGGGATTATGGAGGCAGGAAGAGGTTTTGCCTATTTCAAGAAATAACCCTAACCCAAGAAACCATAGAACCATAAAGTTTTTATGAAGCCTGCGTTACTGTGTGTGACATTTTAATTCTGATTTAAAGGAAAAGAGACTGGCTGCGTTTAGTCAATCTATGCTGGTTGTCTGACACACACATTTCCAAAGTTCTAGTACACGTATTTTTAAAATTAGACTTGTTGTATCTTAGTTGTTTGTCTCTATTGAGAACTTAATGAGTCACGATTTGAAAGTGCAGCTCCTGGTAGAAACCAGAAGGTTTGATGGGTCACAAGCTTGTGAAAAATTGCAGGTACTTCTAATCCCATTTTTAGAACTCCCTGTAGCCTTTTTTCTGTCATTATAGAAGAACAGTTTCAGGGGTTGTTCTTCTATAAATTTAGAAGGGTCTCTCAGCAAGAGATTTGTTGTTGCAATTTTTAGGCTCTCATCAGAATGCCTTTTGCGGCTGCTGATGTGTTAAGTGCAAAGATGAAGAGTAGTGCCTGTAATGTACTAATGTTCATCCACAACAAATGACCAGGTGTCCAGGAAAGCAGTTAGAAAAAGAGAGGATCTTTGTTTCCACGGGAAGAATATAAAGCTAACATCCAATATAATAATGAAGGTCTGCGTTGGCTTCCCAGTTCAGGAAGCACTTTCACGTTTCGCAGTCCTGTTGGTTAGCTTCTTACTACTGCCCTTTGTAAGGAGGTGGTTACGGTTGCACTAGCAGGAACTGGAGATACTCATTGAGGTTGGAAAGGCCAAATAATGAATCTCCGGGAAGTATCTGTGGGTTTCACTGTTTATTTTCATACAGATGATGCCTAGTTGATAAGACTGTGGGAACCTAACTTAGAGTGACTAAGGTCGTTATGTACAGTAGAGCATGTGATGTTCTTCCAGGTTTGCACATGAAGAAAATAGAACCTTAGAGAATATTATATGTTCTCCGAGAATGTTAGGTTGAATCTTTGAAAAGTATTAGGTTGAATCTTTAAGAAATATTAGGTTGAATCTTTAAAACATTACTGATAATTGACTATTTCTTGATTAAAAACAGTAATATCACGTGATAGGTGGAATCTAATAACTATTTGTTAATTTCTGATCTGATGTTGATTTTTGTGATTTGACTCTTACAGGATAGTCTTTTTTTCACTCATTTTTAGGTCCTTTGGGAGTACCTTCCTGTTACCATGTTATATCTGACATTTGTTATTTTCTGTCATCAAATGAGGAAACTGAAGGTCAGACAGGTTAAGTGACTCGTCTAAATTTGTACATAAGTTATGTACCAGGAAAAACCTCAGACTTCAAACCTTTTTTCCCTCTATGCCACGTCAGCAGACAAAATGGCGAGGGGCCTTTGGAGCCATGAGGTATGAGGAACAGTTACAGAGGAACTATGGATTAATTAATTAATTAATTAGGCTCAGAAAATACTTAGGAAGGGAAAACATTGACTTTTGAGACACACAGACCTGGATTAAAACCCAGTTTATTGACTAGCTCTGTGATCTTTAACAAGTTTCTTAAACTCTCTGAGCCTAAGTTTTTTCCTTTGTAAAGTGGAGCTATATTAGTACCTAAGCTCTAAATTTACTAAGAAGTAAGTACTTGTGCAGCACCTGAGTACACGGCACTTACAGACTTGTCCACAAATTAGTTCCCTCTCTTACCACGCTTTTGTAGAAGAGAGAAATCACATCCTTTTTCTGATTATTGTAGAAGTCATATCAAAGACCAGCGTATGGGTGTTAAAATATGGCAGCTTTCCTTGAAGTTTTTAGAGAGATTTAAGTGTTGTCTCGCCACTACTGCTAGTTGTATCCAAATAAAAGTCAAAAACCTCCCCTATAAAGGAGATTCTTGGTTTGATAGTGGTTAGTTCAGTTGACCTCCCAAACCTTTCCTACTTCTTGGATTCTTTGAAGAAATGGCTAGAAACACAGAGAACAAAAGGCCAAAGCTTGGCACATTGTCTTCATAAACAATCAAAAATATTCTGGAGAATTCAAAACTCTGAATATATAGCCCCCATTGTGAAAAGCAAAAATGGATGAAATCCTCCTTGTCTTGTGGCTGTTTTTATATACTATATTTAACTTTTCAAAATAATGTTTTCAGATTAAAGCTTGGTGCAAACTTGAATACAAATTTATGTGGTTGCTTCATATTTATGATTCTTTGAAAGTCATCAGCACCATTTGTCTTTTATTTTCCATGATCTAGACATTATTCTGGGAAAGTAAAACGTCTAGTAAGTTGTGTATATTTATAGTTCTTTAAATTTATGTAATACTTTTGGTTATAGACAGCACAAGTGGAATCTCATTTTAACGACCAAATGAGATTCCAGAAGTGTTATATCCAAATCTCAATCACACTTAGAAGCCTATTGTTACAGCATAGTTGCTGTAAAGAACTTCATTGAATTTCTAAAATATTTGTACAAATCAAGCTTGTGTTAGATATTTATTGTGTTGCCAATAACAGAGCGATGTCGGTTATGCATGATTGATTTGGAGGATGCGGGGTGCCTTTTGAAGATAATTTACATTATCTACATTTGATATGTAAAAGATCTATATTTCCTAATCTAAACTTGTGGACCTGAGTAGATACAGACTTCACTGTGGGAATGCTGTGGAAGACACTTACATAGCTCCCTGGCTTGGAGAATTTTGTCTTGGTAAGGATAAGGTAGAAAAGCACAGTTCCCATTTGCTTTGCCATTTGTTGTAGCTTTCCAAATCTGGCAGAGTTTATCTCATCATTTGAAGTGAAACAGTCTAGCCTGAGGAAAATAAGTTTACATCAAGAAGGCTTATTAAGGCACAGCTGAATGGGGCTAGCAAATGTGTCTTTTTCCTTTTCTTTATCTTGCTTCTGTTTATACCTTAGTGATTTCTTTTTCCCTCTCTCCTTCCTTCTCTTTCAGATGAAGGAAGACATTTAAAGGAAAGGTTTTTTTCCATCTACTCATTTGAAAATAATTTCCATGACAAAATACCAAATTTGACTGTCATTGAATGTTATACAAAGATAGGCATATTGGATTTATATACAGGACAAGATATTTCAGTGTAATGACTTTCCATTTCCAAATATGGAAAGGTTTTTTAAAAAGAAAAGATAGATTGGACCAAAATTTTTGTTTGTTCATCTGTTTCTCCCTGGAAGAAAAGGCAACTCAGCTGAGATGCACTGAAGCATCCTCTTGTGAAGAACGAGTTGCCTCAGTGAACTGGAGATTACATGTCAAAGGTTTATTTGTGGATATAGATGTGTACCACACCATCACTACAACAACAGAAAGTTTTCATGTCTTTTTTCACCTTTTTTTTGGCCAGCTACTGTTACTTCCACTGAATTATAATTTTTATATTGGTTTTCTTTTTCTAATGTGGCAATTTAATTTTTCTTTTGAAATTAAATTATGATTATTTAAAAATAATTCTCCTTGTTTTTGCCACAATAACCCATCAAGTCTTATGACAAAGACTTCCTATAATGTTTCACTTGGTTCTTTCTTTTTTTGACATGTTATCATGGGATTCTCTATATTTAAGACTTCTTAGATTTGTTTCAGCACAAACTGCTATGGTGAATACTTGCCTTCCTTTGTCATTTGGTTGCCAAAGCCATATGTTAGTGCAAAGAACTTGTGCATTAGAGATTAACATAGTTTTTTTTTTCTCAGTTTGAAAACTTACTATGTATGTGAACTTAGAAAAATTATTTGACTGCTAAACTGTAATTTAGTGGTCTGTGGTAGTGAATAGCCACTAAATGCAACTGAAATACTTTTGCTTTCATTAGCTTCCATAGTGTTCCACATTTGGCCTAACTAGAATTGAGGATAGAACACTTTTTTTTTTTACTGTGGAAATTTTCTAAGTCTTTTTTTGTTTTGTTTTGGAGAAGAGTCTTGCTCTGTAGCCACGCTGGAGTGCAGTGGCGCGATCTCGGCTCACTGCAACCTCCGCCTCCCAGGTTCAAGCGATTCCCCTGCCTCAGCCTTCCAGGTAGCTGGGACCACAGGTGCACGCCACCACACCCGGCTAATTTTTTGTATTTTAGTAGAGACGGGGTTTCACCATGTTGGCCAGGATGGTCTCGATCTTCTGACCTCATGATCTGCCTGCCTCAGCCTCCCAAAGTGCTGAGATTATAGGCGTGAGCCACCGCATCCGGCCGAAATTTTCTAAGTCTTGTAAACATTTGGATTCATTATTATGTAGTTAATAAGATTAGCTGTGTTCTTACAAAGATAAACAGGTAGCCTCCTATTTATATAAACAGTGTATATCGTAGTTTAGATCCTTCTTCAAATTTCTGTAGTGGAATTACTATAAGTAGTAATATAATTTTCCTAAAATGGTGATTTCTACATTGCTCCCACTGATAAAATATCATGGATAAGATTTGCAGCAGATTTGGGAGCACTTAGTAACACATGGTTATGGTGTTTGTCTTGGCTATTTTGATGCAGGGGCAATGTTGACGGCCCTAAAAGACAAAGGTCCTTTATTTCACCCGTTCTTATTATCAAGTTACTTCAATAAGTAACCTTGGCCCTAATCTGATGACTCTCACCAGCTCTGGATGGGTGACATTAGAAATAGAATGAGAGTGCTATCTGTGCACAAAATTTTACTAATAAAAAATGAATTTTACTTTCTAATGGGGTTATTATGACATGGCTTCTTTAAGCGAGCCTTGTCAGAATGTCCCTTATTACAAGGTGGCCATATCAAAATGTTCTGTTACTTCTTACACCTATCAAGACCAGGTTTTTATAGATATTATTGCATAGTTTTTCAGCCTGAAGACATGATGTTAAAAAAAAAATTGCTAGTAACTGAAGGCAATTTCCTAACTTTTGGATCCTTGAAGACTAGTTTTGAATAACACTCCATTTGACAAAATACTTTCTTAGCATTTGTATTGGTCAGTTTAGGCTGTCATAACAAAAAACTTCAGACTGGATGGCTTAAATAACACATTTATTTTCTCACAGTTTTGTAAGCCAGAAGTGCAAGTTCAAGGTGCTGTCAAGATTGGTTTCTGAGGAGGACTCTGTTCCTGGTCACCCTCTTACTGTGTTCTGACATGGCCTTTCCTTTGTGCTTGTGCAGCGGAGCGCGGGGGATGTAGAATGATACTGATCTGGTGTGTCTTCCTCTTCTTCTAAGTGTACTAAAGCTATTGGATTCGGGTCCTACCCTTATAACCTTATTATCTCTTTTAAAGGCCCTGTCTCCAAATACAGCCACATTGGGGGTTAGGGCTTCAATAAGTTAATTTGGTGGTGGGAGTGGGGGGACAGAAAATTTAATCCATAACAGCATTGCATTATGTGTTGGATATGCAAAAATTAATTAGACATCATGTTAATCTCTGAAGGGCTCACTTTATAGTGCGAAAGCCCACTGTGTAAACAGATTATCAGAGTATAATCTGGTAAATATGATAGCAGTTGCATTCAAATGACAGACTCATTTTAGCTGGGTATTGAAAAAAATTGTAGGAGTTGATGTGAACGAGGAAAACGTAGGCACTTTGGCAAAAGGAAGTAACATCATATACCCCAGGGTTGCTCTATAGTTAACAGGGAACCTCAAGGAGCTTTTAAACAGGAAAGTAACATAGTCCAGGTCATCTGGCCCAGACTTGAGACAGACGTGGAGTTTCCTATTTCCTTAAGTATGTAATCAAAGCTATTATTACCAAGTGGTACTTAAAGCTGTATTTCTAGAAAAGCTTTCTTCTGTGCTATTTTGAAGTTTTGCTGCTATTGACCATGAATTTTTTATTTTGTAGCTTAAGGCATTTTTACATTGTTCTCTCTTTTGACTGACCTGAAAAAACCCTTATTTTTATAAGTACCACACATATTTATAGGCAGACTCTTATGCATCTTTTTGCTTTCTCTGAACCAAACCATACGTATTGTGTTTAAAACTTCTTAATCATTTTTCAAATACTCTTTAAACAGTTTCTTAGTGCATCACATGCATTGTGAGCACAAAATTTTACAGTATTAAAAAGGATTCAGTATTTTATCCTCTAGAAACCTTTGTAAATAGTCAAAAGCTTGTAGCTTAATGGTAAATTCCCCCTCCCCTCCAAGATGGGGAGGCTGTTAAGTTTTATGACTGCCCTCCATAGGATGATTGCCTTTGTGCAAGTTTTTCTCATAGATCAACTTAGTGATGTGGAAGTCCTGGAAGTAAATTAAAGATGAGTAAGCACAGTGTGATCATAATGGCAAGCCTGCTATTTGAGGTAAAGCAATCTGGGAAAATAAGCCTTATAAAACAAGGTCTGTCTGTTTCATAACAGGATTATAGTTTGGAGAGTGTTAATCCTTTCAATTCAGTAACATATAGATGGTTCCCAACTTAAAGATGGTTTGACTTAGAATTTTCTGACTTTATGATGGTGTGAAAGCGGTCCACATTCTGTAGAAGCCATGCTTTGAGTACCCATACAACCCTTCTGTTTTTCACTTTCAGTACAATATTCAATGAATTACATGAGCCATTCCACACTCTATTATAAAATAGGCTTTATGTTAGATGATTTCGCTCAATGATAGGCTAATGTAAGCATTCTGCACATGTTTAAGGTAGGGTGGGTGAAGTATGATGTTTGGTAGGTTAGGTGTGTTAAATGCATTTTCAACTTAGGATAGGTTTATCAGAATGCAACCCCTTTGTAAGTCAAGGAGTATCTGTATACACTAGTCCTTTTGTGATAATAAGGGACATATTTTAGATAAATAGTCTATATAGAGTTCCCAAATGTAATTTAATTAAAAAAAATTTTTTTGCCACCACTCTATATGGTGCTGACCAATGTTGCTTTATCTTATGGTAGAATATCCTTCAAGAGCAAACCAGTAGGAGATCGCTAACAAACAGTTGAATTGTCAGGTCTAAATACTTTTGTATTTTTAAACTCTGTTTACTTCCTACTGAGAAGTGAATAGCATCAGCGTTGCTTTACCATGCAGTAATTATGAACTGTGGGAAAAAAAGAAAATTAGAAAAGCATCCCATCCTCCATAAAATAGATTAAATAATCACTCCAAGTAACTTAAGAGTTCTCTGAAGTCATTTTCTTGCTGTCCTATACCATAAAACCTACATGAAATGGTGTTTGCTCAAAGTATGCCTCCACTCCTTTACATCTGGGAACAGGCAGAAGCATTCGTATTTTCTGTGCTCATTTGAAAAGATAACTCTCGACGCCAGGGCATTCCATTCATGTTATAATCCTAGACTGCTTTATTCATGCTTTAATTCCACATCTGTCTCAGAAATGGAGGCAGTGGTTAGAAAAGATTGAGCACCTAGTCAATGAATGTTGGGCTGAAATGAGCTCAGCAATCTGTTTGACTAAAGAAGACTCGTGTTTAATTCCACCTTGTGAAGAAACATGTTTTAAAACCCCATAACAACTTCATGGTGACATCTATAATGTAAGCAGTTAATCCTCTATTGTGTAGATAATAAGGTAATTTGAAATATGCTCTTAAGTTGTTATATGTACATAGAGAGTCAAATTTATTTCTTTTCATTGATGGATGGGAAGTGAAACTTAACAAGTTTCTTGTCTGTGTTAACTTTTGTTTCTATTTCTGTTAGTACTTTAGGAAATTACAGAGAAGTGCGTTTCAGTAATGTGCAAAAATGCTCTTTGAAGAAAGGACATTAAACTATACATGATACTATGCTTTTTGCTTTTTCTGGACCAATGATATGACCTTGAGCAAATCATTTAAAATCTCTGGGTCTTCAATATTCCCTCATTTATTCTTAAAATGTTGCTTCCATATCCAAAGTTCTGTTGTTCAATAATGTCTTTGTCCATTCATTCCTCTTTTTCGCTCCTATCATTTCAAATAATGATTATCATTAAAATCTTAAGTATTGGCTTTAAAGGAGCAGGAAAGGGATATGTTATGGGGTTTTTCCCCCCCGTCCCTTGACATGCTTTCTCTGCTTAACGACACTTTGTACGAATTTTCACTAAAACTTGAGATGAGAGACTTGACTGGTGTTATTTAGGTGGCAAACTGGCAGAACCAGATCTAGAACCCACTTCCTGGCTCGTCCTTTTTTCAGTAGACCATATTACCTATGATGATTGGTTTTGAAGTTATATAAAAAAAATCACTGACAGAATCTCTCAAATTACTACTGAGAAAACAGTAGTAATTCAAGATATTATTTTTTGTTATATCATATTCTTTCCTGCATCTGTGCCTTTTCATCTGTTACCACGAATGAATCGTCCCAACTCCAATTTAAGGCCAGCCTCTCTACTTGGTTGCTGGATCCCATCCTCTCGTTTCTCCCTAGGGACTTTCTTCCAGGTTTATACCATGTCTCTTTTGTATTAGCAATTTCTCCCTCTTTACCAGATCTTCTTATTAGTATGCAAACATGTTACCTCTCTAATAAGGGGGGAAGTCTCTTTGTAGAGTCTGCATTCATCCTCAGTTTTGTCACAATGATTTCCCTTTATAGTAAAATGGCACAGAATTCTGTATGCTGTTATTACCACTTGCTCATCTCTCATCTCTTCAGGCTACTTACTCAGCATGTTATACCTCCACTTCACCAAAACCTGTCTTTTCACAATCAGCAGCAACTTCTGTCTTATCAAATAAAGTGGTCAATTCTGTCTTTATTTTACTGGACCTCTCAGCCTTTGACACAGTTGTCTGTTCTCTCCTTGAAGCCCTTCTTCAGTAAACTTCAGGATATAAAGTTCTCCTGATTTTCCATTTACCTCCCTGGGAACTCTTTTTCCATCTTCTTTCCTAACTTCTCTTCTACTTCCAGACTCGCAGTTGTTGGAATGCTGCTGAGCTTAGTCCTCGGACTTCTTTTCCTCTCTGTCTTCACTTGCTCCTGGATGAGCTCATCCATTTTCAGCCTTTAAATACCTTTCCAGTGTTGATGAACCCTAAATTTATATCTCTAGCTGTGACCTCTCTCCTGAGCCCCTGGTTCATATATTTAACTGCCTATTTAATATTTCCACTTGGGTGTCTATTAGGCATTTCAAATTTATCACAACTAGACAAATTTTTTATTTACATATCTTCATCCTGATTTCTGCTAAACCTGTACCTCTCCAAGTCTTCTCCATCATGGTATATGCCATCATTACTCACCAGGTTGATTAGGCACAAACCTTCCTTTAACATACCAGGCACATGGCTACCTCTGGGCCTTCACACTTGATGATCCCTATTCTAGAAAGGTTGTTCTCCCGCAGTCTACATATGGACCATCCTCTCTCTGCCTGCTTCCCTCCTTCTCCCTCCTTTGCTTCTTGCCTTCTACCTCTTCCCCTCCCCCCATAACTCTTGATGGCTACCTACCAATTACCTGCTAATTAATATTTTTCCAGCCTTGATGTAGGTCTCTGTCTTCATTCGTCTCTGCTCTTTCTTCCCTTCTGTAACTCAGAAGTCACAGCACTGGATCGTATCTCAGCTTTTATCCTACTCTACATTCTCCTCTTTTATGAAAGTCTTCTTCCTCAATTTCTCTAACTCTCTATCCCCACCCATTTCAGAATTATTAATCTTATTGGTTCAGTTATCTAATGTTTTGTTTTCTCTTTTGCTGCTTGAGAATGAAATAAAGTTTGCCATCACACTTCTTTACTTCTTATTGTACTTTTAAAAGATTTTCCCCCTTAACTTCAGTTATGATCTCTTCAGAGCTGACTTCCAAGTCTTATGAATGCAGCCCCACCTTTCTTTTGAGTGTCTTTCTCAACTTCTACACACAAATGTTTTGATAAGCTTCACACATTAAACATATTTATAATATGACTCATTTTTCCCCTACAGGTGGTCTTTCCATCATGATTTTGTGAAATTTAATGAAATTACCAAAAGCATGGATCAAGCTTTTTTGAGTCTTCCCCCACTCCCTTTTTATGTCCAAATTCCATTTACAGACATTCTAATTTCCACTGCTTTAGTTTAATACTCTTTGTCACATTGTTTGTTTTTGGTTTCTTCATTTGTTTGTTAATGTGACTAATGACAGTAAGCTTCCAAATGGCCTTCAGTGTATCTTAATGCCCCCATGTCACTACCAGTTTTTTCTCAAACTCATATCTAATCTTGTCATTCTCCTGGTACCTCTAGTAGCTCCTCATTGCACAGTGAATACAATACGTGTAACCTCACAGTGTGGTATCATAGGCTTTTCATGATTCCATCTCCATCCATTTTCACTTTTTTTTTTTTTTTTTTTCTTTTTTTGAGATGGAGTCTCGCGCGCTCACCCAGGCTGGAGTGTAGTGGAGCGATCTCGGCTCACTGCAGCCTCCGCCTCCTGGGTTCAAGCAATTCTCCTGCCTCAGACTCTCAAGTAGCTGGGATTACAGGTGCCCGCCACCACGGCTGGTTAATTTTTGTATTTTTAGTAGGGACAGGGTTTCACCATGTTGGCCAGGCTGGTCTCGAATTCCTGACCTCGGGTAATCCACCCTCCTCCACCTCCCAAAGTGGTGGGATTACAGGTGTGAGCCACTGCATCCGGCCCATTTTCACAATTTTAATGGCTCATTAAATTTCCCCTGCCTCTGCCCCCATTTTCCCATACTCTGCTTTGCAGGTAGTAAGATAAAATGCTTTTTAATTGAGTTAAAACTAACAGCATGGGAAAATTTAGGGATGTACATGGTAACAAGTGTAATACTCCCAAGGGTAACTATCTCCGAGGCCAAAATTTAAGAATAATCAGGCAATTCAGATAAGTCACTTTGAGGTAGAAAATCTTCTATTTATTACACATAGAGGTGTAGAGAATTAAGGGAAAAGATTTTATTGGGAAACTGAGACTTGAGCTGATCCATAAAGGAATAATTGGATTTGGACATGACAAGGGAAGAAGGCAAAATTCAAGTGAAGATACAGCAGTGGGAATAGCTTTCAGTGAACTAAAAATTAATTTACCCATGTGTAATACCAGGTTTTTGGCATTTTATTTTGAGAAGGGGGTGATAAGGGGAAGGGTATGTGATTCATTCTCCTCTGATAGCTGCATACCACTTGTTGGCTTCTGTAGGTGGGAAGTAGCATTTGTTAACTTCTTGTATTTGCCAGGCCCTGTGAAAGATATTTAAGCCTCAGAACTCTAAAAAGCAGGTTGTTAAATCCCCATTTGCAGATGAGAAGATAGATTCAGAAAGCTTAGGTAAAATGCGTAAAGAAGTACCAGAGCTAGGGTTCAAACTCAGAGCTTTTAGCTCTACAGGCTGTCTTCTTCCTCTGAAAAATTATGTGAAAATGCATTTTTTTTTTCATAGGTCATTGTCAGTGGCCTGTGAAAATTCATTCTTCATACCAGGTTTTTGGATAATAGAATGTAAAAAGCCTCCTATACCCCCTGGAAATCTGAGTTTTTCTGAAAGGCCTTTTGAATTTTGCTGTTGAAAATCCATCCTCATTTGAATGCTCTCTATAACATTGCTTTACTTATCAGTCAAATTCAGGATATAAGATACCAGAAACAAAGTAGCTTTTATTTATTTGGAATGAAACAAAACCACTAGACAGGGGATAAGATGTTTCTTCAAGACAAACAAGCATTTTTCAGTTATTTAACCACCAAGTTAAGTTTGAATCTGTGTTCTTGTGTCGTTGTTTTCCAGCAAACGTTATTCCATGAGTCATATAAAACTAATCTCATTCATGACTGATCTCACCCATTGCTAATCTCATTCAAAACTGGTTTCATCAGGCGAAAGTTCATGTGCTATTCTGGACATTTGTAGGTTATCCGTTACTTTTATGACCATTGTTTTAGTGTAATGAAACATTACTGTCTTTTGTCTTCTGGGCTGCCTTAGTCACCATCCTTCTCTATTCTTCCTCAACTAAATATGTAACTCTTGGAAAATGGTATATTGTATGAAAACACTAGAAATGGAATAATTAACTCGTTACTTCCATGTTGTAGAGTTTGGAAATACCTACAAATTAGAATATTTTTAATAGAGAAAAGGAAAATTGGGGTGTTTATCTATAATTTTAATCTTCTGAATGGGAATACTTTATTGCCATGTTGTACATAGCCCATTTAGGTATCATGTAATATTTTCCTTTATCCAATGTGATAGTCAAGGCTATTAATAATAGAATAGAGATAATTAATTGATATTTAGAAATAAGTACTTATTTCCAAAACAGAAAAGTAAGCATTCTTTTTTTAAAAAATCTTAGAAATATGTTTTTCTTTTATACTTGTCTGTATGTTGAAAATTAGTTGCTTGGGAAAGAGTTGTTTTTATTTTTGCTTTGTTCTAGTTTTGTCTTTTTTTTTTTTCCTTAAAAAAAAAAAACAAACTGTGGTACAGCAAGTTTGTTAACACTCTGAGCAGATTGCCAGTGAATTCTCTTGATGTAAGAATAAACCTGCACTAACCGGAAACTCATAGTCTGCTTTAAAAAAAAAAAAAAAAATACCACTGGTTAGAAATACTGCTTTTGGCCAGGTGCAGTGGCTCATTCCTATAATCCCAGCTCTTTGGGAGGCCAAGGCGGGTGGTTCACTTGATGACAGGAGTTCCAGACCAGCCTGGCCAACATGGTGAAACCTCCTCTCTACTAAAAATACAAAAAATTAGCTGGTTGTGGTAGCGGGTGCCTGTAGTCCCAGCTAGTTGTCAGGAAGGCTGAGGCAGGAAAATTGCTTAAACCTGGGTGGTAGAGATTGTGGTGAGCCGCAATCACACCACTGCACTCCAAATACATCTTCTTCCCCCCACCCCCACACTTTCTAGTTACTAATTTGCCCTTGGTTTTTATAGTGTTTTTAATCAGAGAAAATGGATATTACTTGTCTGAGATAGTGTTCTTAATGCTTATAAGCCATATTTTTTAGGTTAGATGACTCATGGATTTTATAGCCTGCCAGTCACTTCATAGATAAGTCTTCCTAGGAGAGGAATAATGACTAGAATGTAAATAAAGATATCAAACCATTTATATTATTTTTCTGTAGGCCATAAACCATAAAAAAAACCTCTCTGTATTGAATGTCAAATTAAATTTGAATAAGGGGTGGCAATACTATTCTAACATGAATGTATTGGTAGCATGTCTGCACATACCATGGGTGGCTCCAATTATCTTAATACTTATTCAATATATATTCCCCCCCTTCCATTAGCATTGTAGTTATGTTGGCCAAAGAGTCCCCTAAACTTCTTTCTTTACTATACAGAAGCCCAATGATGATCTAAGTAAGTAAAATATACTCTCTTCTGGTTGTAAAGGTCATATGCCATTTGCTTCCTATAGTCAGATATAGTTGTTAATATTACTTGTCTTGACTATTTCTATATATTCCCTGCCTAACTTCCCCGCACACACAGACTCCTGAAAGACTGTACAGCTGTACCTGTATTTTTGACTAGGGATTATGCTGCTGAATTCCTATGTCCTTTCCTAATTTGATGAGGTTGGCTTAAACTAAAGCATTTTACCAAGAATGCTGCATGGATGTGCTGCTGCACTGGTAATAGACTAGACTTGGGCTATACATATTGATGTGTCTGACAAGATTTATCAAATTATACAGTTTAAAAAAACACTTTTTTTGAAAGCTAGCCAATAGACCCTGGTGTTCATCTCCATGGTTGAAATCTAGTTTTCTGCAATACAAGGTAGTATGATTTAGTGATAAGAACATAGTTTGTAGCTAGAAGACTTGATTCTAGTCCAGACCTTGCCCATTTACCAACAGCATGGCCAAGGTATTTAATATCTGAGCCCTAGTTTCCTTTTTTATAAAATAGAAATAAAGGCCCATCAAATAGGTTTGTTTGAGAATTAAGAGTCAATTTAGTAAAAGTGCTTTGTAAACTGTATTGATTATACAGGTGTCGGAATTCTCATTTCAGGATCTTACAGTGTTTCCAGGTTATCTTTTTCAGCTTTTATTATTACATAATTTGTAGATGTCATAATCACAAGAGAAGAAAGCTGAAATCTGTAATGATTCATAACACATATTGCTTCTTTCATCTAAAATTTTAATGTCCCCAAATTTTAACTTAATTGAAGATTCCAGTTAATTGTGTTTGAATGGTGGAAATTTTATTTTATTTATGACCTAGAAGTATTGTCACTGTATAAAACTTTAGTAAGGGATTCCCACAATGGATGAAAGATATTATTCTTTTAAACATTATTCTTTTTTTGTTGATATTTAAGGTTTTTGAAATTTTAAATAATAAAACCTTTAAAACTAATTGAAAAGGTACAAAATAAAATTATCATCTGTGTTCCCACTAATATCAAATGTTAACTTTTTTTTGCTTCAGATTACTTTTTATTAAAAAACAAAATATTACTGAAAAAAACTTTGCCAAAGTACGGATGACCATAATAAATGTCAAATTCTGTAGCTCACATTATAAGTTGAATTACAGCAATATATGGAGAAACTTTAAAAGGTTATTTAATCATAGAATAGCCATTTACCTGTGTGCTTTTATGGTTGCTATGAGACAACCAGAATTACAAAGCAAACTCACAATTTTAGAAGACAGAGCCAAGAATGAAAAACAAGCATGAGAATGAGAAAATGTTTTTGCTTTGAAGTTTGGCTTGAATAGCCACATCATAAGTATAAATGATTGTTCTGGCACTTTGAAGCATTATAAAGAAAATGCAATGCATAACATACCAATTCTTTAATAGTTTTCAATACTTAAACAGGTTAAGGAATTTCATTTCTTTTGTAGCAGAGATTCAAAAAATGTGTGTTGAATATCCTTATAAAGATAAAAAAGCATATAGAATTTGATATAGGACCAGATAATACAGAATAAACCAACAGATCTTGGGTATTTGTTACGGTATAGATGCATGGATTGCCTTAGTCAAAGGCTTTCCCTGAGAATTTCACTATTCTGAGTATTTGGTAGTTTTACTGTGTCTCCTGTAAGGATAAATGCAGGTTCATAGAAATGTCTTAGATAATCATGATCGATTGTAAAAATGAGGAAAAAAATACGAAATATGGAACCCACATTCTGTGCCTAGATGATAATAGCCTTTCAGTAGGCTATTAGTTGAGGAATTCATCTATGATAAACTGTAGCTCCCAGCCGTAGCTGAGAGAGACTTCTGCTCCCTAGTAACTTCTTGGGAATAACAAGTGGTGCCTGTGTGTAGGATTTATCAATGGTATGTTGCAAATGCCCACGGCTATTCCTATTCCAGAGCTGCTACTTTGCTCTCAAGTCCACTGAGTGTTACCTGGTTCCTGCAGTGCTGCAGCACCCTCTTTTTCCCCCATTGCTTCAGCATGGTACTTGGTGCTAGAATGAGTTTTTCAAATGCCACTTAAAAAAAAAAAAAACCCTTTACCCTGCTTAGTTAGGGGTAGGCTCAGAAACCCATGGAGAGCTCCTTATTCATTAAACTACTTTTTTCAACGTAATATGATCTTACCCTACAATCCTGCCAGAAATTTACTTGTTTATTACACTGAGTTCTATTCCACAGAGAATTGGGGGAGCATGTGAGAACACTTATAATAAAATAATGGGTAAATATATTTAGAAATGAGGGAGGAACTGTGGAAATACTGAAATAAAGAGCTGAAGGTTGAGACTAAGGAAGAAATCCAACCTGTACATGCCATGCCTGCAGCAGCTGAGGTTAAGGTTTAGCTCTCACCTGCTAGGTGTGACCTGATTTTCTGCTTCCCTTGCCGGCAGGCTTCTGCTCTAGTGCGTGCAGCCTTTATCCCTGATCTCCCTCTGTGTTCGAGACCATTTTTGTGTGTGTCTACTGACTATCTTTCCATCTACCACTTAGTTTTTAAATTTTGTCTCAAATCCATGTCCTGCCTCTTATGAAGCCCTTGTGGAACTCCTTTGACCCCTATAGCGGTTATACTGACTGTGCAGCAATGTGGGGTCTTCATTAAGCATTTCGGTGACAGGAATTATGTTTTAGGCCAGCATTCTCAAAAAGATTTTAAGCATTTTGAGGAATTTTTACATTTTTAGAAACTAATCTGTTGGTTTTTCCTTCATTCTCATCATCCTGCAATGGTTCCTGTGTTCCCAACTTTCTTCCAGGCCCTTGAAAGATCATGTTTCACTCTCCTCCTGAGCCCTTCACAGGTGCTGTGCAGGGCTGAGGTTATAACCTAGCCAATGAAATCATGATTGGCTGGCAGATAAGTAAGTCTGTCTATCCAGTTGACTCTTACATGTGCAGAAAGCATTATGAATGAACAACACATTCTGTTAATAATTAGAACTTTCCATCGTGGACCTTCTCAAATTATGTATGACTCTGTGGATAACTTAGCCAAAATGCAAAGAAAAAGAAGACTTATCAGAAAAGTGTTCCAATTCTGCACTTTCTTGCCTCAAAGTGTAATTGTAAATTGGTCCCCATCATAATGCCCTTACCCTTGACATTATATTACATATTGTGGTTCAGGAATGAATCTCAGGTAAGCATGAACCCTGTCCTCTAAAGTATGCTACACCTATAAAATTGGCTGTCTGATCACCCATTGTTGTCATAATTTACGCTCAGGATTGTGCTAGTTGAATTTGTGAGCAGCAGGCATGGAGCCAGAATTCTCCAGAACACTTTGTGGGGAGGGCACCGAGAAGAGCGAAGAGCTAACAGGGTGGTATCAAAATCCCCCTAAAATTAGCAAAGATGAGTTTCTCAGACCTAGCAGCAGTATCCTCAATTTGTTCAAGAATTATCAATAGCTTCTTAATGTCTCCAACCAGAACCCTGAGAGACCTGGAAAGCCTGCACATGGATCTGGGAATATGCTTCATTGTCTTATGCTTTATGTAGTAGTCAGAACACGAGTTGCTGTACTTCGGATATTTGACCTTTCAGTCCTCATGTTGAAATTTGATCCCCCTCAGTATTGGAAGTGAGGCCTAGTGAGAGGTGTTTGGGTCTTGGGAGTGGATCCCTCATGAAAGGCTTGGTGCCATCCTGGTGGTAACAAGTGAGTTCTGAGTTCTTGCTCTATTAGTTGTCAAGAGAGCTGGTGAAAAGAGCTGGCACCTCCCTCCCTCTTTCTCTTGCCTCCTCTCTTACCATCTGATCTCTGCACAGGCTTGATCCCCTTCCCCTCTGGAGGCGGTCTGAGACTCTCACCAGATGCCCAGTCTTCCAGCCAACAGAATTGTGAACCAAATAAACCACTTTTCTTTAGAAGTTACGCAGTCTGAAGTATTCCTTTATAGCATCACAAATGGACTAAGACATATGATTTCATATCCTTTGCCATTAATATTTTTAACCTCATTTGTTGGTGTTTTTCTTCATTTGCATTATCCTGTAGTAATGCCCGTGCAATCAGCATTTTTTAAAGACATACCTGAAATAATTATCCTACATATATAGTATTAATTTGAAAATATGTGAGTACTATTATTAATAGAACTGGTGAAAAATATATTTAAAAAGAGGTTTCTAAATTCATAATAGTTTTTGTCATTGTATATGTTCTCAGATAACAAGTACAATTATCATTTGGGACGAGATGGGGATTGACGGATCTATACCATTCTTTTAATGATGAAGGAAGTTCTTATTTCTAAAAGGTTAATAACTTTGGACTCAGAATTTAGTCCAGGTTTCCTTAGCATGTGTACAACTGGCCTTTATCATTATTCTCGCCTATCCTTCACTGTTGCTGTACTAAACACCGCCTGTTTCTTCCTGCCTCTCCATCTTTCCCTTTGCCCTGTAAGTTCCAACTCATCCTTAAGACTGTTTAGAATCTTATATGTGAAATCTTCACTGTCCTTTTGATTTATTTTGTGTGTATGTGTATGCCAATATAGTAGCTCTATTAACAGGTATTTTACTCTATGGAAGTCTTTCATCTACTAAACTGACATATAGCAGATGATCAATAAATACTTGCTGAAGAAAGGAAGGAAAAGATGAAGTGCACATGAGAGTTCATTAACATGTATAGTAGCTTCTTAATATAGTGAAAATTGAGGATTGATTTGAAGATTATTCATATCATTGACTTGGTAGTGCAGATTTTGGATGGTAAGGGATATTTGGTTAAATTATCTTTTGTGGAATGAATTTTGTATTAACTTTATTAAAAATAATTTTATATTAAAACCCAAAGATTTGGGTTCTAGCTCTACTACTGTATTTGTCTACTAATCCTATAATTTTCTTATCTGTAAAATGTGAAATTCTAACACATTTTCATTCATTCATTTTTTCATTCATTAAATATGTGCTAGACATTGTTATTGTTAATTTTTAAATGTTAACCCATAAATAATGATATTGTTCCTTCTTATAATTATGCACCATGTTCGTGTTTTCCTTATAGCAGTTTATTTTCCTTATTTTTTTGGAGGGAAAAAAGTACCTTAAAAAAAAAACTGCACAAAATAAACTGTCTTTCAAATATGTCATCACCAGAGTTTGTAGTCTCAACTATTTATCTTTAAATAATTACATATGGATAGATGATTTAATCTTAGTCCAGCACCTCAATGATGTATGGAAATTCTTTTTGTCAGTCCCTTACCAGGGGAGCATTGATGGCTAAACAGAATGTTAGAGATTGATATGCAAGATTAGGTATTTTTTTTCTCCAGAGAAAGTAATAGAAAATAGAAATTTCGCCGGGCGCGGTGGCTCACGCTTGTAATCCCAGCACTTTGGGAGGCCGAGGCGGGCCAATCACGAGGTCAGGAGATCGAGACCACGGTGAAACCCCGTCTCTACTAAAAATACAAAAAATTAGCCGGGCGTGGTGGTGGGCGCCTGTATTCCCAGCTACTCGGAGAGGCTGAGGCAGGAGAATGGCGTGAACCCGGGAGGCAGAGCTTGCAGTGAGCCGAGATCGCGCCACTGCACTCCAGCCTGGGTGACAGAGCGAGACTCCGTCTCAAAAAAAAAAAAAAAAAAAAAGAGAAATTTCATGCAAATGTATGCGGTGGATAGTTAGCTATGATTCCCAAGTATTTATCTCCCCAAAGTAAATGTCTCCTGTGCAAACAAAATATTTTCTTCGATTTTGTCTTGCTGAATGGAAAACTGATTATATTAAATGTTCCCCTATCGAAGTCCACTTATTAAATGACTGCAGCAAACTGTAAAGAGATGGAATAGAGAATTTCAGCACTTGAAGGTTTTCACTGCACAAGTGAATTTTATGAAAATCTAATGATCAGATGTTAATTATGAACTAGTTAATTGCTTTTCTTGATTAAAAAAGAAAGGCGAGAGCATGAGAATAATACACTTTGCATGTTTTAGCAGTGGAGATAGTAGATTGGCACTTAGTTTTCAGATAACAGGAAGACTAAGAATTAGGTAATAGTGCAATTGAAATACCTTTATGCATTCTCATTGTCTTTAAAGTGAAGGTGGTAAAGATGTAGGAAATTGATAGTTACTAAAACATTCATCCTTTCTAATACACTTGAGATGGAGATTCTTCCGTAGAATATTAAAAGATGTGTTTATACACTTTAAAGTGAGTTATCAGTCTTTTTCCTGATTATAAGCCATTGCTTGTTACGTGCTATAGATCATGACTAATTTTAATGTGTAATTCAGATGAATTAAATTTGAAAGTAGAAGCCTAAAGTGAATAATGGAGCAGATTTAAGAAAATTATCATGGCGTATCTTAGAGCCATTTCTTTAATTTTTGTAAACACAAACTTAATTCTTCTGTTGCCAAAGTGTCATGGGAAGACAACAAAGTCAATAGAATTCAAAATGCAAAAAGTTAAAAATGGTATTTTGCTCATATGGGTATACTCTTTTGTGCTCTTTTGTAAAATACTTTGTCATAAGAAATTAAAGCCTTCAGTAAAGGACAACTATGTGACTTTTTAATAGAATAGTTATTATGAAATTTTGAGGGCACTCAGGGGCATTTTATAACTCATTCTCATTTTTGAAGAGGAAAAATATCCTTTACTGCCGGAAAGAATATTATAAGTGATTGCTTTCTTCCCTTTTTTTAAAATGGAAATTTCTCACATAACCTAGGTAGAAACTTTTGTAGAAAATTGGATTTGTAGTTGGCATTTGCTCTGGCCTATATTTTAGATCGTGACTACTTTGGACAATTTCAAAATAAAAAGATGGAATTTTAGGCAACTTGTAATTTAAGTTCAGCCAGGTTTGAAATATCTGCTGTGATTTGTAGAGACAAGCTTTGACCGGGGTAATTAACAAAAGCACATACTGGGGCCAATCTTACAAATGCCTGGACAGTAAAATTAGCTCTGTTTTAAAAGGTGTAAGCGTTCTCTTAAACTCTTCAGGAAACTTTGCCAGAGCATTACATATCATCACTGAATAAGTGATTTATTTTTTTGCTTGTACTTAAGGTGTGATTTGTTTCTTCTGAGTTATTAGTTCCCTTGTGTTATATCCAAGTCTCCTTTGGGTATAAACTCAGTCCAAAAAAACTCATTAGTCTCTTATTAAGTGATCTTTTCCTAAATTCTGAGTGTTATTTCCTAGCAGATATTAAGGATTCACTAGTTTTCCTTTTGTTGCGTATTATATCATGACTAGACCCGAATTTAGTTTTCAGACCATAAAGGACTTATATTTCTGTATTTCAGTAATACATATCAATCTTGATTTTAACATCTTACAAAATTAATATCTTCTCTGTATCTTTACTGGGATTTTTGAAAGATGTAACTAATAATACAAGTTTACTTAATAATATTGTTGTAGCACTAGTGTTTAGTGTCACCAAAAATATTTGAGGAATTTTAACCCAAAGTTCAGTAGTTCTGATTAATATAGAGCTAGTAGCAGAGGAAAGATCACAAGTCCTATTTTAATAGCGTACATGCCCAGATACCAACCATGTATGAGGCTTCTGTTCCAATTGTCCTGCTTTCAGAAAATTCAGGAAAGTGTTTTCAGACTAATGAAAAGTTATCAGCCTTCTGCCCAGAATACTAAATTGTTTTCTTCCTTTGTGGTGATAGTTTGTGATTTGAAATAAACCATTTATGCCAAAAAGAAAGTCATATCAACTTCCTCTTTGTGGCAATTCACTATTTACCAAGCAGGACTGGAATGTTTGTATACATCATGCCACCCAAATTGAATCGTTCAGAGGAAGTGACTCAGAACTTTAAGATGCAAATTAATTGAACGTGACTTTAGTAGGAGATCCACTTTGCCATGACTGTATTATCCATCTTAGATCATAGGCGTAAGGATTGTTCCTTACATACAGCTACTATGAATTGTTAAAGAGCAATTCTTGTTAGTTATTTGTATATTCTAAAGAGTACTGACAATGGACACCCGTACATTTAAAAGCAAAACAAATGAACAAGCATGCTTGTGAATCCAACGTTGCAGATCTCTGTAGCCCCTTGATAGTAATTAGAACTGGTGATTTTTTTAAAGCAGTAGTCCTTCACATATTTTTTTTTTTCTTCCTGCCAATGCATGTTTTAACTGTACTCTCTAGGCTTATTGTGAAAGGAATTGGTTTAGGCACATTTTCTGTAGTGTGTTATTGTGAGTGATAATAAGTGCATATACTGGTGTCTGTTTAGTTGCCAGTCTCCTTTAGCTCAGGATGGTAACCCATACATGTTTTAGAGTTGGAAGTTGTCTGATTGGTACTGTAGTATAAAACACTCTAGAGTTTATTGTAGCAAGAGCATTCCTGGTTTTTAGCAGAATATTCACTGAGTTCTGTTTGTAATCATAATCATTCTGTAACTGATACATATTTAGAGGAATTCAAGCCAGTTTGGTATTATACATGTGTCCTCATATCTTAGTTGCTTCTCTGATAGGAAGGAAAGGTAATTTTTATTGAGTGCCTTCCTTGTACTGAATGCTTGGTACACATAGAATCCTTACATGATAGTGACATTGTCTGGCCTTGACTAGAAGACTGAGAAACTAAGTGTTTCAGTTGACTGGAGAAAAAAAAAATCCCTGTAGAGAAATGGGATCCAAAAGAGAAAAAGTAGAAAGACTTTTTTTTTTTTAAGAAAAAAAAAATGGTAATCCAAATATCAGCTTTTAATTAAGCTGACTTTTGACCATAGAGCTCTTTCAAAAACTTTTTTAAAAGTTTCTGTTTAGACTTTAGCTGAGAGAAACAGCTAACATTCCTGGTTTTTTAACTTCTTTAAACTGAAAGTACCTTCCAAATGACTCGAGACCAAAAACAATAAACCTTTTATGACTTAACCAAGGAAGCCTAAATTATCTCCAAAGAGGGGGAAAGCAGTCCTCACAAGATCCAGGACCACCCCCAAAGACAGTTCAAAGAAAGCAGTTTGACTAGCTGCAAGCAGGGGACAACCCATGTTTCTGCTTGGCAATATTCTCTAGGGTCTCAGCTTCCCAGCTGACTGTCTACACACAAAGGCCTGACAACTGTGTGCCCCATGGATGGAGGATTAAAGGAGACAGTTAGTGAGATAGGAAATCAAAAGCTGTCCATGGAAGGGAATAGGATCAATAACAAATGGGTACCCAAAAAGTTGAGTCACACAAATATCAAACCCATTTTAAAAATAAATGTTTCCTTTTTCTTTCCCCTTTTGTGTTAAAGGGTTTACATCTCCAAGGGACTGGTTCCTTGGCAGGGAATCAAACTTTTAGGCCACCAAAGTGAGAGTGTGGAATTTTAACTACTAGACTACAAGGTGGAGTGGCCTTCTTTGCAAATCTCGCAGGGGACCCGAGGCAGGTAGTTTGAACGTACAAAGGATTTTAACTTCGTTTTAAATCTGATTTCTGCTTTTTTTTTTTCTTTTTTTTAAGAGACAATCTAAGGCTAGCCATGACACTAATATATGTCTTTCTTTCAGTTTGATCTTCCCATAAATACAAATAAGGCAACTGCTTAGAATGTGAGTTCTCCAAAGTCTTTTTCAAATACAGAAGTCTTTTTAATTCAAAGGAACCATCTTCCAGCCACTGACAATTAGGATTTCCAATGGTGTATTATTCTAGTATCAACTCAATCCAATAAGCCTCTTCATGGAAAGCCCACGAAGTAATTTTCTAGGTTTAGAATAAAATTTTACCATATAAGCAAAAGCTGTTCCTAGAGAGGGTATAGAAGAGATAGTTTCCATGATCCTCCAAAAAGTTCACTCCCCGAAATAGGCTAAGAAAGAAAAAAACTCTTGTTGCCACAGAAGTCAAGGATAACATTTGTACATACAGTGCCTCCAGTATCCCACAAATTTGTAAGGGGGCTGCCCATCACAGACACATTAATCCATGACACTGGGTAGGCCCACCTGGGATTGGACTTCCCCAGGACTAACCAGACAACAAGAATCGAGATGACAAAAGCCCGCTATGGATGGGACTTAAGGCAAACTCTCCTGAGATCTTGGCACATTCAGAACAAAGAGTAGGCTGCTTAATATGTTACATGTCTCGGGGTTCCCAGTCTTTTCGGGCTGGCCACCAGACATGACCCAAAAATCTTGTCCCCTAGAGGGTGGAAGCCAAGAGCAGGTATTCCTGTTTGGTCACAAAGCAAGCTCTCAAGGATGTAAAGCTGAGTGGGACACTTTATAACAAATGCCATAGAAAGACAGAGACAGCTGGAAAAGAGGCTATTTCTGGGAGGAAAAGGATCAGACAATATGAATATTCATGTTGAAAATACACCAGAATTTCTACACCTAAGTCAAGTCATACCAGTAATTTTCTCCCACTAATCAAAATTTTGGAGGAAAAAAAAAAAGACGAGCAAGATTTCTACCATCCACTCAACCAGATTCTATACACAGAGACTGGGAGCCTGACTGGTAAGAAATACTTACACTTTTGCTAGCTTGTCAGGCTCTAGGTTCCCTTGAATGTGGCTTCCAGAAGAGCAGAGGGGCTTTGGTATCCTGCTCACAGTGTCAAAAGAGTAGGGGCAAATAGAGAACTTGCCCTTTGCCTTCTGAAGGTTTGCTGAAAGTCAACTGACAAAAGGCAGATTAATAGAAGAAACGGCATGCCAGTTTATTAATGTACACATATTTGCATGGGAGTCATACAAAATATGAACTGTGTGTGTTAATCTCTTCAAGCAAGCCACCAGAAATCCCAGTATTTTCATGTGTGTTGAACACAAGAAAGTTCAGAATTTCAGCTGCAACTTCCTGTCTCTGGGTGTCTCTCAATCTCTATCTTATTCTCACTTTCTCACTTTTCAACTGCCTGTAGTTTCTGATCATACAAATGCACTGGTCTATATCAATCCCTTTTCTCTGCAGTAGTTCTGGAACTATCTTTATTGGGTTTTTTTTTCCCTCCCTCTAGCCCCCCGTGTTAAGTTATAAATTACTTTGATTTTTCCAAGTGGCATTTCTTAACATTATAATCTTGGGATGAAATTTATGATGCCTGAAGACAGATTTTAAAACCAATTACAGAGATCTCAGGAGTGTATTGAATATGCTGGTTTCCATACTTTTGCATTTCAAAATAAACAGGAAAAGAGGGAGATATATGGTGTTGCCACCTGTTTATATTTTCACATTAGAAACACTTAAAAGCATGCACAGCTATCATTTTTTTTTGTAAAAAGAAAATAAAATAGAAAAAGATAATAGAATACAAGGAAGTCCTTTCCTATGATAGTTGGTACCTTTGTATCACCATAAAGACATGCACAGCAATATTAGAATTATTTTGTCATCTGAAACTTTACCTTTACCTGGTGATATAGTTGGAATATATGTCCCCACCACATCTCATATTGAATTGTAATCCCCAATGTTGGAGGTGGGGGCTGGTGGGAGGTGTTTGGGTCACAGGGGCAGATCCCTCATGGCTTGGTGCTATCCTCACAATAGTGAGTGAGTTCTCGTGAGACCTGGCTGTTTAAAAATGTGTAGTACCATGCCAGGTGCTGTGGCTCATGCCTGTAATCCCAGCACTTTGGAAGGCTGAGGTGGGTGGATCACCTAAGTTCAGGAGTTTGAGAGCAGCCTGACCAATATGGTGAAACCTCATCTCTACTAAATACAAAAAATTAGCTGGGCATGGTGGCACATGCCTGTAATCCCAGCTACTTGGGAGGCTGAGGCAAGAGAATCGCTTGACCCAGGAGGCAGAGGTTGCAGTGAGCTGAAATTGCGTCACTGCACTCCAGCCTGGACAGCAAGAGCAAAACTCTGTCTCAAAAAAAAAAAAAAAAAAAGAGTGTGGTACTTCCCTCCTCCCTTTGCTCCTGTTCTTGCCATGTGAGACACTGGCTCTCCCTTTGCCTTCCACCACGATTGTAAGCTTCCTGAGGCCTCACCAGAAGCTGAGCAGATACCAGTGCGATGCTTCCTGTATAGCCTGCAGAACTGTGAGCCAATTAAACCTCTTTTCTTATAAATTACCCAGTCTCAGGTATTTCTTTATAGCAATATAAGAATGGCCTAACACACCTGGCTAAAATAATGGCTTCCTACTACAGATATTTTGACTACTAAGAAATCCAAAGATATGTCAGCTCAGAATTCCAGGTCCAGTCCACCTTTCTAGAATACTTAAAGTCCTCTGCTTTCCTTCTGCTAACACAAACAGTGGCTACTGCTGTCACTGACTGAGTGCCTGCATTAGCCAAGCTTAGTATAAGGCACTTTATATTTATTTTCTCATTAGGCTTTAGAGTCATTAGTTATTAATACCATTTTATTCCAGATAATGAATCTCTGGTACAGTAAGGTTGATTTACCTAAAGTTGCACAACCGGAGTGGTGGACCCAAGATTTAGCAGAAGTAACTACCACTGTCCTGTATGTTCTTCCCATACATGCCCAAGTTTGCCCCATATGGTCATCAGGTTAGCAGTGGAACTGTACCTGGTTGGGAGACCCTGTGGGAGTTAAAATCCTGCTTCCCAAGCTGTATCCTCTGGCCAGGGACTGTCTCTGCTCAAAAGAAGGGAGACTTGGTACCTTTACTAGTTATGTTTCTAGTATCTACCTTGTATGTGCCTACACAGTTCATGTCTTGTGTCTTTGTTTATGCTGTACCATCACCTAATTGCCCTCCTCATCACCTCTACATGTTCCATTCCCCGTTTACCCTGAGCGTAAATGAAATGGCATCTCCTTCATGAAGTCTTTCTTAATATCTGCCACCGCCACCACCTTGTCCCAGTGCCAGATCTAGCCTTTTGTTGGCCTAGCCTCCGTAGCACTGTAATTATGTCGTTTCTCCTGTAGAACATGTATCACTCCCTCCTTTGTTTTAGAATAATACATGCCCCTGTGTTATTGACTGTGTTTGTCTGGAAGCACTTTTAGAGCATGGAACAGATTTGGTTTTTCTTTGTATCCCCCAAAGTCCCTTATCATGTGTACATCATGCATAGTAAGCACTCAGTAAATATTTGTTGCATGAATTTTTTGCACAAGCTAATCATAGTCCTAGATTTCTGAACCAAGTGAGACAATAAGCCCGTTGTTCTTTCTAAGATTTATGTTAAAAGATATTTACGTGATTTAAAGTTTAGCTTCCATATGTGTAGCTAACTTTTCATTATAGAATTTATTACCAAGACTAAAACTGTAAGCAGTATATATGAGCCTACATATGTCTTCTGAGACATTTTACCCTGCATCCTAGAGTACAGATTTTTTAGTTTTGTGAACATTCTGGGGTTATGTTGGAATGCGTCTATAAATAAAGACTTCAGAAAGCATCCCTTTGCTCCAAATAAACTGCAAGCTCATAAACATGGTGTAGTCTTAAATATTTTACTTGCTAATAAGCAACTTCTCTATAAGAAATTTTTCCTCCGTGGCTCTTATCAGAATTATAAACAAGAGGAAAGATAGGCCAGCCAGCACAAATATCTGAACGGCACAAATATTTCATTAGGAATAACCAAAATGTTTTACCACCTATCTGTAGGGATTTTGATATCTAGGGTATTTAAAAAAGTCATTATGGAAATGTATTAAATATCTTAAAATATACTAGGTAATGTTGGATTCTGAAAGAACTAGAGCAAAACTGTGTGGGCATTTATGAAATAACCTTAAACAGCCAGTAGAACTTGTGGATAACTTCATTAATATTTGACAGAATAATGAAAGGACTGTATTGTTCTTTGTGTAGAAAGACGCTACTCAGACATAACATCAGATTTTCTTAGTGTCAGATTTCTTAGTCTGTCCTAATTCTTCTCTTAAGCTCTGTTACTCACATGACCAGTTTTCATGAGACCGGTGTCAGGAATAGAGTCTCTAACAAATAATTTACTAGAGGTTGATTGACACACAGGGCTCTAACTCATGAAATGTTTCTTTTGAGGCTACAGAATATATCTAAACAGCAGCATAAATCAGGAGTTCGAGGTGTGCAGTAATGCTTGTGGCCAGAGGCTTAGGGCACAAAACTTCATGCCTACAAGCTATGTTTGAGCCTTAACAATAACTGGACCCAGAATCCTGAGCTAACATATCTTTGGATTTCTCAAGAGTGAAGTTGGTTCTTCCTGATAGAATGAGAAGAAGGTGGACTTTGGAGTCAAACGTGCTGGGATTTCTTTCCAGCTCTATAAACTATGTCATTGAGAAAGTTATTTGGCCCCTTTAAATCTCAGTTTTCAAATCTGAATTTATGTAATAGGAATATTAACACTTTCTATGATTGTAGCCTTTACCCTGTTTTAAGCTAAAAAGTTAAGGATTTTTTTTCTCTCATTGAATATTCACTTTTTTAACTTTAAGTGAGTATAATCTCTTTAAACCTCTCTGGCAACGATGGGATTTGAAATCGGGAGGCATTCCTGAATGTATTGAGTCTTTGCTTGAGTTTTTTAGCTGACGTTAAGATGCTATCTCTTCTTCTTCCTTTCCTTTCTAATTTTTCTCTTATTATATAACTGGATTGACCATTTCAGAGAAATTAAAGAGAATTTTTACATTATTAAATAATCCTTTCTATTTGTTAAGTAGAATGTAAAAAAAATTGCACCTTTACATTAAAAATCAAAATAACCTTTAATTTTTTTATTTTTTAAATAGTGATAATTTGCGTACTGTAAAATTAAAGATTGCTTTGGAAAACAGGCAGTCTTCAAAAAGTTAGTCATAGAGTTACCATACAACCCAGCAACTACAATCCCAGCTGTATACCAAGAGAATTGAATACATGTCCACAGGAAAACTTGACCCTGCAGACCCTTTTGAAGAAACAGAATTCTGTGGCTTTTAATATTCATAATGTTGTGCAACCGCCAGTACCGCTATCTAATTTCAGAACATTCTGACACCCCCAAAAGGAACCTAGTACCCTTTAGCTCCATTTCATTCCCTTTTCCCCTCGTCCTTGGCAACTACTAATCTACCTTCTGTCTCCGTGATCTATCTATTCTGGACATTCCATATAAGTGGATTCATGCAATATGTGGTCCTTTGCGATGGGCTTCTTTCACCTAACATGATGATTTCAAGGTTCATCCATGTTGTAGCATATACCAGGACTTCATTTCTTTCATTGACAGTACAGTTGGCTTTCCATATCTGTGAGTCCCTCATCCATGGATTCAAACAAACATGAATGAAAAATAGTTGTAAAATATTGCATCTGTACTGAACATGCACAGACTTTTTCTTGTCATTATTTCCTAAACAATACAGTTTAAGAACTGTTTACATAGCCCTTATAAAATACTATATTAGGTATTATAAGTAATCTAGAGACGACTTAAAGTATATGGGAGGAGACTCATAGGTTATATGCATATACCATTTCATATCAGGGACTTCAGCACCCATGGATTTTGTTTGATTCTAACCAACCATGGATACTGAGGGATGACTATAAAGGGTTCTGGAACCAATCCCCCACAGATACCAAGAGACAATTTTATTCCATCATATGGGTAGCCCACATTTTATTTATCCAGTTACCATTTATAGGACATTTATGTTGTTTCCACTTTCTGACTGTTATAAATAATGCTGCTATGAACAGTTATTTGCAAAGTTTTTTTCTGCGGATATGTATTAATTTCTCTTGGGTATATACCTAGGATTGTAGTTGCTGTGTTGTATGATAACTTTATGATTAATTTTTTGAAGATTTCTTATTTTCCAAAGCAAAGTGCTCTTTAATTTTAAGGTCCTTGTTTTATTTCACTTTCCTTGAGTCATTGGTATTATAATATTGGGAAGTGGAAGGGAAAGAAAAAAAAATTTTTTTTTGCTCTGATTTTTCTTTTTGTAAATGGACATTTTATTTAAAACCAGTGAGTTGGAAATGACCCTATTCTATTAGAGCAGTGAGTCAGAGCCAGGGTGGTTTCAGCAGAAGTGACTGAGGCCTCTTTACAAAATGCTAAAGGAAAACAATAGTTTTTGGTTGGAAATGTTCATTCAGTGACACTCTATTCAGTGGTATCAAGGTGACTTTTTTTGGCAAGATACTCTTGGTTTGTAATTTTTACATTTGTAGGAATGTTTTCCCCACCATTTAGTGTTTCTGCCTTTTTGAATGCACATGGTTAATGGATTTTCACATTCTACTGGATTCATTCATATGCATTTGTCAAAACCTGAATTCATTCATTTCTGATTTTAAATTGCTGTTTATTTTTCACCAAAGATGAGCCAGTTTTAGTACCTGCAAAGAGTAGTTTGTCAGTAGCTCACTGAGAGAAATGGACTGGGTTCCCACTTGGAGAAGTGATGATAAATTGATGGAACAACCCAAGAAGAATGTAGTAAATCAAACATGGATATGAATGAAAACTCATCTCCTCTGTTTATTTCTCTGAAGATTGATCTCAACTAGCTCTGTCAGGGTTTTTCTTTTCCCCTGAGATATGACAGTTTTGGCCAAAGATTGAAAACGTAGCCATGTGCCAGAGAGATGTATGAGCCCACTAACTCCATGGCTATTTTATGAATTATTGAAATGTTACTAACTCTTACCCTTAAAAAATGTTGCGTTTGTGTTTATTCTGTTTTTCTGCTTCTGAGCAGCCTAAGACTGGCATATGTCACCAGGCAGCTGAAACCTAAAACATGTTCAAGGCTTTCAGAGATGAATGACCTTAAAGCTCAGGATAGTCTAATTTGAGACCTATGTTCTTATTATCAGTTCAGCCTTCAGCGGTAGTAACTGGGAGTTGCGGGCTGCCCACGGTCTCTTTGAAAGTTATGGCTCTGCTCTCCCCACAAAATGTGTTATGTGTATTTACTTTATATTTTTCATGTTGTTTCAGTGATTTTGTGGCTTCCAGGAACCCCAGGTTAAGAACTTCTAATCTAAAGCTCTCCTGAACCTGTTATAATAGATTCCATACAAAGATCTTTTAGAGTTTTAAAAAAATTTCATCTCTTTAATTTCAAAGGTATTATTTACTCTAAGGTACTATTAGATTGTTTAAAAGGAGGCGGGGGTTGAAATCCTGCGATCCAGTCCCACCACCTGAAGTTTCCTCTATATATGTGTTTTATAGTACGTTCTTTATATTCTACTAACTCACTATGAACACTTTTAAATGTCATTAAAATATTTTATGGGGGAGTCCTTTTTTTTTCAATTTACATACAGTACAATTCACTGTTTGTGGTTCACTTCTATGGGTTTTGACAAATGCATAGTGATGTATCCATCATAATCAAAGATGCAGTGTAGTTTCATCACCTCAAAAATGCCCTCTTGCTGCCTCCTACTGATCTGTTTTCTGTAGCGACAAGTGTGCCTTTTCTGGAATTTCTTATCAATGGAGTCATCTAATATGTAGCCTTTGGGGTCTGGCTTTTTTAGGTTTAGCAAGGTGCATTTGAGATTCATTCACTGTATTAGGCTGTTCTTGCATTACTATAAAGAAATACCTGAGACTTGGTAATGGGCTCATGGTTCTGCAGGCTATACAGGAAGCATAGTGGCATCTGCTTCTTGGGAGGCCTCAAGAAGCTTCCAGTCATGGCAGAAGGCATGGAGCAGAAGTAAGAGAAGTGGGGTGGAGTGACACATACTTCTAAACCACCAGATATCGCAAAGACAGTATCAAGGGGATGGTACTAAACCATTCATGAGAAGTCTACCCTGTGATATCCAATTACCTCCCACAGGCTCCACCTCCAGCATTGGGGATTACAATTCAACATGAGATTGGAGTGGGGACACAGATCCAAATCATATCATCCATGTTTTTGTATATATTAATTCTTTTTTTATCGAGTAATATTTTAGTCATCAAACTATTTACTATTAATACCTGGTTTACCATGTAGTACTTTCGTTTACCTTCCTCAAGAACTGTGGTTCATTCTAACATTGATACTCCTTTGAGCCTTAATCATTTATTTAGTTTCAATTATATTATTTTGTGTATAATATTTTATATTTTTCTAGTATGATACACTGCTTCCTTAGATGATGTAAATATTTCACATTTCTGCTTATGTTAGAATTTAGAGAAAGCAGGAGGAGTCCTTAAGGATATGACTGCCAAACTGCTGGAATGTCTTTTCCCAGTGTGCACACATGGGTTGATGATGAATGTTAGTATAGGCATCATCACATGCATTTCTCTTCCAGCGCTCATAACAGCCTTGAATGGTAGATGTCAGTGTTCAGATTACACTGATGAGGAAACAGAAGCTTCCTGAGTTCATGGCCTAAGGACACACAACTAGCCATTAGTGGAGCAGAAGTCAAATTAGTGTCTTGTGACTCATCTCCTATTAGAGTGTTTATTATTGTAAGGAAAATAGTGAACTGGACTTGGAATTTTTCTTTTAATATCTTATTTAGTGTAATATTTCTCAGAAAATACAAGAAATAAAGATGATCAGTAAGATGCACCATTATTTAATAGGGTGTTATGAAATTGTAGCATCATCAATATCCTGTTGGGCTCTGTGAAATATTCATATATTAAGAAAGCAAGTGAGTAAGCAATTTAGGAAGAATAATGAATTTTGTGCAAAGCAGCCTTAGAAGAAATCTCATTTTGCTAAAAGTCTTAAGGTTAAAATGCTGAATCAGAGTCCTTAACTGGCGTACTGTGTCTCAGATTACATTCTTCTTTTATATCAATGCTCAGCACCCAGGAAGTGTGCAGTAAACAGTTGTTAAATGAATATTCCAAGTTCCGAAGATCCTTCCAGTTTTGGAATATGCTCTTTAGGGCTTTGCATATTCATATGCCAGCCCTTTGCCTGCCATTCTTAACTTTATTCACTGCATGCATTATTTATATCACTTCCTCATAGTCCTTCAGTCAAATATCCCCATTGTTTTGGAATGATGAGGAAAAAAATAAAGTATTGAGCGGAAATTGTGTAAGTGCTACTTTATTGACGGGACCAATTCTGTACTGAAGTGGCGTTTGTCTGAATTTACCTGTTTGTTCCTCAGTATGGCTTTTATCATTCCCCAGCATCCTCCATTGCCTCTTTTTTTTTTTTCCTTTTTTGAGCCACTGTACTCCAACCTGCTCTGTCCCCCAGGTTGGAGTACAGTGGCGCCATCTCAGCTCACTGCAACTTCCGCCTCTCAGGATCAAGTGATTCTCCTGCCTCAGCCTCCTGAATAGCTGAGATTACAGGTGCCCACTATCATGCCCAGCTAATTTTTGTATTTTTAGTAGAGATGGGGTTTCACCATGTTGGCCAGGCTGGTCTCGAATTCCCATTGCCTCTCATCCCCTCAAATTTCTATATGGTTAGGTGGCCAGAACTGAAATGTGTTGCCTTCCTCTCATTTGCTGTGTCAATTGTATATATTAATGCTGGGTGTTAGGAAGGGCAGAGATGTTTCTGAGCAAGATCCCCATAATTGTAGGGGATCAAAGTTGGAGTTTTCAAGTACACTTCAGCCAGTATATATTAGAGATGCACCAAATACATACACATTTAGCCATATGCCAAAGGATCAAGTATATAAATCAGTATTAATGCTGTAACCCAAATCACTGTTGTAGAATAAATTTCAAGGAGGCAGATAAACTAAAAATATTGCAAAATATTTTTGTTAGTATTACAACATTATTATTAAAAAGTGACGGGGCCAGGCTGTGAAAATTTAACATCATGGTGTGGGAACCATAATTTCTCAGCGCTGTCAGTTGCTCTTGTGTTTCCTGTTCTGCACATCTGCCTTAGTAAATACATACTCACTTTCAGTAATGCATTTAATAACATCACTAACCTTTTTGTGCTCATAATTCAGAAAAATTTTTAATTTCTTCTCTAAATAATTTAGTGCCTAGGATTTATAGCTTGGGGAAATCTCAAAATCAGTCTATCTTTAACTACTGAGGATGGTCAGCTATCCATAGCAATCAATTTTTATTTTAAATTTAAAAACTATAAAGAATGCATTCTTAGAAAGTTGTTTTGAAGTGTTTTTAGTGGGAACAAAATGTGTTTTGATTACCTCACTTTTCTCTAAGATTTTCTTTTTAATCTTTACATTCCTTGTCGGAATCAAAAATAGTTTATAATAAATTTTGGAATTTTTCCTCTTCATGAAATTTCAAAGTTGACATTTTGCTTTTAATTCATACAATGTGGGAAGACTTTAAGTCCTAAATGGAATTAAATTCAGTTTAAATTAAAATTTAAATTCAGTTCTTAAAGGTTATTTTGTTTTTATGAATGCTGTATGGCATGTAGGAACATAATAAAGATAATTCTCAGTATTTAGGCTTTTAATATATTTTCTCACTGATAATCACTGACAACCTAGCATGACTAGGGGAACAAATTAGGAAATTTGTTTTAAAAATCAGGCAGTGGGTCTCTAATACATTAAGTATGTTTTTACTCTTGTGTCCCCTTTATATTTGGTGTTAGACAACAGACATTACCATGTACTTTGCTGAGTTCTGGGGGAATGGAAATGAAAAGTGTGTTATTATGTAGCATATTTTAGAGTGTTACTGTGTGCCAGGTACTCTAAGTGCTTTACCTGTGTTGTTTCATTTCACCTGCCCAGTCGTCCTATGAAACAGATGCTTTTGGCCGGGCGTGGTGGCTCACGCCTGTAATCCCAGCACTTTGAGAGGCCGAGGTGGGTGGATCACAAGGTCAGGAGATCGAGACCATCCTGGCTAACACACTGAAACCGCGTCTCTACTAAAAATACAAAAAATTAGCCGGACGAGGTGGCGGGCGCCTGTAGTCCCAGCTACTTGGGAGGCTGAGGCAGGAGAATGGCGTGAACCCCGGAGGGCGGAGCCTGCAGTGAGCCGAGATCGCGCCACTGCACTCCAGCCTGGGCGACAGTGAGACTCAGTCTCAAAAAAAAAAAAAAAGAAACAGATGCTTTTTACAAGTTTTACTGAAGAAGCGATGCTTAGAAATACTTGATGACTTGCGTTATCAGGTATAGTATAAAGAAACGTGTTTGGTCTTTGTCCCTGGTTCCTGGCACAGAACACCCTTAAACTCCTGAGTGACAGGAGTGTCTCTGGTTATTCTTAAGAAGTCCCCTTTCAGCACTTGGCATTTATACTAATGAGGTGGCTTAGGGTGGTATCTCTAGATAGTTTCAGGGTAGAGGTTGGTTACCAGAAAGACCAAACAGTTGATTAGAGGGTGGAGCTTTTAGCCCTATTCCCCCCACCTCCCTGGAAGGGAAGGGTGGCTGGAGATTGAATTATAAAAGCCCTTGAACAGTGAGTTCGGAGAGCTTCTGCATGGGCAGACACATTCATATGCTGGGATGGTGGCCCACCCAGGAAGGGCATTTAAGTTCTGTGCCCCACTCCCACCCCTTCCCTTGTCCTGTGCCTCACTCCCACCCCTTCCCTTGTCCTGTGCCTCTTCCTCTGGCTGTTTCTGAGTTTAGGCCTCCATAATAAATGGGCAATCATTAAGTAAAACCCTTTCCTGAGTTCTATGAAAAGTTGAAGAGAATTATGGAACCTGAGAGGGGCCTGTGGGAACCCCTGAATTTGTAGTCTACTGGCCACTGGTGTCCGAAGTGTGGGCAGTCTTGTGGGACTGAGCCCCTGACCTATGGGATCTGTGTTAAGACACTCTGCATGGTTACTGTGAGAATTGAGTTGCATTGTTGGGCACTTGTTGGTACCTGTTGGATTGATGTGAAGAGACGCCATGCATTTGATGTCAGAAGGCACCACAATAGGCAAGAAGCAGCAGAGGGTGTTCCAGGAGAGAAATAGCATGCATGAAGACTTGAGGTGGAAAGAGGCTTGACTAGTGCCAGGACCTGAAAGAACATGTGTTGTAAACAGGTGTCTTACATTATCACATGTCAGATTTGAAATCTGTTTCAAAATTCTAATTACAACACAGAATTGGAGTGATCAGAATTGGGGAAAGAATACTTGCAGGAAGACCCATTAGGCAGCTGGTACAATATTCTAGGCAAAAAAAAAAAGGCTTGGGAGCCAAGGATAAGGAAAATGGAGATTATCCACATGTAAGGTATCATAGGAAACACCTGCATGTTTTACGAAGCTTATAAAATACACTTGATACTGGAAAAAAACAAAACAAAACCAAAAACACTGTATAAGCACATCCAGAGCTTTAATGATGAGATTTGAGATTCAGGGTGATGTAGGAGAAAACCCCTTGTGTATGTCCAGGTTTGTATCACCTTGGTAAATAATTTAGTCATCAGAATCACAGTTTTGTAATTGCAAAAATGGGAACAATAAATCTTTTTGACCTACTTCATAGGCTTTGAAGATCAAGTAAGATAATCTATGTTAAAGCACTTTGTACGTTTGTTGTAGGAGAATGCCACATCTTATTTGTGTTTCTTGCCATTATCAAAACCAAAACCAAAATAACCAGTCTGGTAACATTTCTGTTTTGGGATATTTTCACCTGCCCTACTTGTAAATGAGTTTTCCAACTAACTTTTAAGAAAAGTCATTCCTATTTTAGGTGAAATAATTTCCTCAGAGGTTCTTAAACTGTATTTCAGGAACTGCCAGTTATAGAGGTGACACTGATCTCTTCATGTGGGTAAAATACTCCCCCTCTTTCTGCCCAGGGCTTTAAGAGAGGAGCGTGCGTGTGTGTGTCTGTGTGTGTCTGTGTATGAGGATGATAGGGGGTTCTTGTTTTGAGCAGGCTGGAAGGGTGGAGAAAGACGAGAGAACTAGGCAGTGAGGGGGTAGTGGTGGTAACTTTCAACCTGGAAATATAAAGAGAAAGAAGCATGTCGACAGCCAGAATGCATAATCAGTCAGCCACATGTTAGGGGATCCATAAGGTGAAAACTGCTTTCTATTTCTATCAAATGTTAGACATTTAGCAGGGCTTGTGGAATTGATTTGCTCTTGATTGACTGCTCCCCAGAAATAGCAGAACCTGGCTTTCATTTTAATGCTTATGTGGGTAACTGTTCTAGAACAGCTCATTTTGTTATCAGGGCAGGGACATGATTTTATTCACTGCAGCATCTCCAGAACGTAAAAGTGGGTCTGCTATACATAATAGGTGCTAAATAAAGATTTGTTGAATGAAGACATCTCTGTCTTAATCCATTTGTGCTGTTATAACAAAATACCTTAGATTGGGGGTAATTTATAAACAACAGAAGTTAACTGCTTACAGTTCTAGAAGGTGGGAAGTCAAAGATCAAGGTGCCAGCAGATACAGGCTCTGGTAAGGGCTTGTTTTCTGCTTCATAGATGGTACGTTCTTGCTGTGTTCTTCACGTGGTGGAGGGGCTGAGCAAGTTTCCTCAGACCTCTTAGAAGGGCACTAATCCCATTCAGATAGGCTCTACTGTTAGGACCTAATCAGTTCCCAAAAGCTTTGCCTCCTCTTCTTTTTTTTTCTGAGACAGGACCTAGCTCTATCACCCACTGGAGTGCAGTGGCGTGATCTTGGCTCACTGCAGCCTCTGTCTCTTGGGCTCAAGCCATTCTCCCACTTCAGCCTCCCAGGTACCTGCAAACTATAGGAGTGTGTCACCATGCCTGGCTAATTTTTTTGTAGAGATGAGGTTTCACCATGTTGTCCAGACTGGTCTCGAACTTCTGAGCTCAAGCAGTCCATCTGTCCCGGCCTCAGAAAAAGCTTTGCCTCTTATTACTATCACCTTGGGGTTTAAGTTTCAACACATGAATTTTGTGGGAGACACAAACATTCAGACCATAGCATGTTTTTGTAAGGCATCATCTCAGTGTTTATTAAACTGCCGTCTTCTTGGTTTCTATATGTAACAGAGGCCTGATGTGTACGACTAAGCTTCTGTGTGTATTCTCTTAAATATATTACGTACCTGTCTCAGTCACTTTGGGCTGCTGTAACAAATTCCATAGACTAGTAATTTAAACAACACACATTTCTCAGAGTTCTGGAGCCTGGAAAGTTCAGTATCAAGGTGCCAGTAGATTTAGTATCTCGCCAGGGCCTGTTTACTGATTTGTAGATGGCTTCTCAGTGTCCTCGCATGGTGGAAGGGGAGTTAGCTAGTTCTCTAGTTCTTCTTTTAAGGGTGCTAATTCCATTCATGAGGGCTCCACCCTCATGACCATCACATTGGGATTAGGGTATGGACATATGAATGAAGAGGGGTACAAACATTGTCCATTATAATACCCCTGTAATCCATAGAGTCTAGTTGATTCTCCTTCCTTAATATTTCTCATACCGATCCTCCACCTTCATCTCCATTGCCACTTCCTTCATTAATTATTATAGTTTTAAAACTGATATCCTTCCTTCAAATGTTATACCTTCCAACCACCCTTTCTATTGCTGCATTTCTAAGGTACTAATTTAGTTTCCTGCTAAAATACTTAAATGGTTTTCCCTTACTTACAGCAGTGAGTTTCCAGCCATGGTGTCCTAACACACTGACATAACTGGGAACTGTGTCAGGCAAACTTGTCTTCCATTTGATTCCTAAATTAGATAGCTACAAAGATACAAAAGCTACATACCCTCCTCACAATTTGCCCACAAGGATATTCCTGTGGAGAAAGGACAGACAAGAACTCAAAGTCATCCCTCTGCTCCTGTGAGACAAATGCTTATCTGAGTGTTTCCTCTGCCCTATTGTTTCACTAAGCCAGACTAAGGCATAAGTGACTATTCCTCTACCTCCACCTCACATGTAAATTGTGTATTTAGTAAGAGGCTAATCAGAGACTCAAAAGAATGCAACTGTTTATCTCTTATCTACCTATGACCTGGAAGCCCCCTCCCTGCTTCGAGTTGTCCCACCTTTTTGGACAGTTGTGAGGTGATAGATATCTCAGAGAATATTTGACTCATGAAAATAAGTCAAAAGGAGGTAAAAACGAGGATGGTTCTGTCAGCCCAAAATATGAGACGAATCTCAACCAATTGAGAAAGTTTATTTTGCCAAGGTTAAAGGACACACCCATGACACAGCCTCAGGAGGTCCTGAGGACATGCTCCCAAGGTGGTTGGGGCACAGCTTGGTTTTATACATTTTAAGGAGACGTGAGACATCAGTCAGTATCTGTAAGATGTACATTGGTTCAGTCCAGAAAGGCAGGACAACTTGAAGCAGGGAGGGGACTTCCAGGTCATAGGTAGCTAAGAGATAAACAGTTGTATTCTTTTGAGTCTCTGATTAGCCTCTTACTAAATACACAATTCATATGTGAGGCCTTAGTCTGGCTTAGTGAAACAATAGGGCAGAGGAAGCAATCAGATAAGCATTTGTCTTACATGAGCAGAGGGATGATTTTGAGTTCTGTCTGTCCTTTGGCCACAAGGAATATCCTTGTGGGCAAATGGCGAGGGGAGGTGTGTAGCTTTTGTAGCTATCTTATTTAGGAATAAAATGGCAGACAGGTTTGCCTGACACAGTCCCTAGCTTGACTTCCCTTTGGCTTAGTGACTTTGCCATCCCTATTTTCCTTTCATGGTCCCATTTTGGTAAATTGTCTCTTAAATGATTCAAGAAATTGAGGATAGAGACAGAGCAGCTAAGAATGTCCATTTTCTTACCGTATATGGCTAGAAAGTACATACTTCTAGGCTTTGCTAAAAAGACATAGTACTTCAGAATGTTTTCATTATGGTGATACTATATTTTTTTTTTTTTTTTTTTGAGGCGGAGTCTCGCTCTGCCGCCCAGGCTGGAGTGCAGTGGCGCGATCTCGGCTCACTGCAAGCTCCGCCTCCCGGGTTCACGCCATTCTCCTGCCTCAGCCTCTCCGAGTAGCTGGGACTACAGGCGCCCGCCACCACGCCCGGCTGATTTTTTTATATTTTTAGTAGAGACGGGGTTTCACCGTGGTCTCGATCTCCTGACCTCGTGATCCGCCCGCCTCGGCCTCCCAAAGTGCTGGGATTACAAGCGTGAGCCACCGCGCCCGGCCTGGTGATACTATTTTTAACTTAGTGACTTGTGTTATAAATGATAGTGGTTTTGTTTGTTAATAAATTAAAGGTATTAGTCACATTATACTTTCCATAATACAGGTATTACACATTTTATTGGTCATTGTCATGAATTGACTGTAATGCAGCACAGACAATATGGTATAGCACCAACATTGCAGTCATTTTGTAGATCAGGAAGTAGCAAGGCCTGGATGTTGTCAATTACAAGAGTCACATTAAAACAAATCCAAATAGCATTTTATCCATTTGAAAGTAAATTTTTATTACTTTGAATTAGTATTTGCTTTATATACCAATGTAAATAAACATTTATATTGGAATACTGAGTTAAGGTATTTATATTAAGTTTAACTTTCAAATTATTCTCTTATTAAATTGTAGGTATTTTGTGAGGGTCACTTTATAATGCTAAAGGGGCATAGTAAATTGTGGCATTATATATTAATACAGTTGAATAATGTATTCTGCCCAAAGTGTCAGAGTACAGATCTCAAAGCCAGCAGAGCAGCTGGAAATTAGAGGAATCGCCAGAGGCAGCCACAGAGAGGGTAGAGGGTAAGCCTACCTCTGCCTGAATTCTTGGCTAAGTACCACATTGTACAGGCTCAGGGGAGACCTATAGGAAACTAGAAGCCACAGGATCAAAACACATAGAAGCAGCTCCTTACAATGGATTAGAGTCTGCAGTTTTAATCTAGGCAAAGTACCTGCCTGTTAGAATACAAATTCAGGAATCCTCAGAAAACGTGATAGAATCTAGTGTTTCGGTAATGTGTTATCTACAATCTCCAGTTTTCTACAAAAATATTAGGCATGCACTTAAACAGAAGAGTGTGATCTATACCCCAAAAAATGCAATCAGTAGAAGCTGACTTGGCTCAGATTTGAATTTAGCAAAGACTTCAAAGCAGCTATTTTAAATATATTCAAAGAATTAAAGGAAAATATGGTATCAGTGAATGAAAAAATGTTCTGAGCAGGGAAATGGTAACCATTAAAAAAAAAAAAGGAATTCCTAGAGCTGAAAAGTGCAGTTACTGAAATTTTAAAAATTGCCAGGTGGGCTCAAAAGCAGTTTGGCATTGTCAGAAGAAAGGAACAGCAAACCTGAACACCCAGTAGAAATTGTCCTGTATGAGGAATAGAAAAAAAAATGAAGAAAAAGGAACAGAACCTATGAGACCTGTGAAGTAGTCCAATATACATGTGCTTGGAGTCCTGAAAGGAGAGGTGAAAAAGAGACATAAACATATTTGAAGGAATAATGGCTGGAAACTCCCCAAATTTAGTGAAAAACATTATCAGATCCAAGAAGCTTGCAGAGTCCCAAGAAATACAAACACAAAACCATTCCTAGACATATCATGGTCAACTGTTATGATAAACAAAAAATTGTGAAATCAGCCAGAGGAAAATGATACTTGCTTACCCTTCAAGGAAAACAACTGAAAGTATTTGTTGCTGATGGTAAAATTTGAGCTTTTAGGAAAACAAGAACTTTGGAAAACTTGTATTCACAAATATTTCTCAATATTTGACTTTGGAAAATTTGTAACCACCAACAGCTTCCCAATACTAAAAAGGCTTTTTTTTTTTTTTTTTTAAAGACATTGATGGTGGATAAAAAATGTGACTTTAAAAAAATTATATAATGAAATGTGTCAACATTTAGAGATCTGCATAATCTGTGTAATTCAGTGAACAATTACTTTCCAAGTAACCAATGTATAATGTTACAAAATCATTCACTAAAGATCCATTCAAAGTGCAAGGTAGACCCAATGGATTTTAATGTAACAAAATGCAAAAAGTTCATTGATATGGTTTCAGTTTTCATATCACAACTAGTTTTTAAGAAGCTATTACACATCAATATTTGTTATAGAATGAACAAAGAATAACTGCAGTTTTCTGAAAACGTTCTATTACCCTTCCCTTTCCCAAATACCTATCTGTGAGAGGCCAGATTGTCTTTATATTTTTCAACCACAATAATATTGCAACAGAATGAATGCAGAGCAGATTTGAGAATTCAGCTGTCTTCACTTAAGCCAGACATTAAAGAGACTTGCAAAAATGTTAAAAAAAAAATAGTTCTTTAGGAAATTACAGCTATTTTTCATAAAATATATTTTTATGTTAATACAGTTTATTAAACGAATAAATATATTTTTTAAATTCTCAATTTCTAATACAGTAAATGTCAGTAGATCTTCCCCATGTTAACAAAAGCTCTTTGGCCATCCTCCATTCTTTTTAGGTGTAAAGGTGTCCTGAGACCAAAAAGTTTAGAACTGTTTTGAGTCTGCTCTGCCTCCACCTTCAGATAGCACATGCCTTTAAGGGCATCAGACTGGAAAATTAGAAATATCTTATAGCTCAGGAAATTAGAATTCTTGAGTTTATGGTGACATCCAATTTTTGTTAGTATCTTTGATTATTTTCAAGTAGACAATAAAATAAGCTGTCAAGTGTGCTGCTTAATGCTTCTAATCCCCCCTCCCTGCCCAACTCAATTTCTTTCCAGACCTTTTATTTTTTACCAGGGACTCTCACCAGGAAAATAATAAGGGACTTTTGCAGTGGTGACTAATTCTTATTTTCTTACGTTTAGAGGTTATCAAAAAATGTTAGAGTACTTTAATAGTGAATAGCATAATAGTGCTATCACAGTCATTGTGCTAGCATAGTCATTACTATGCTATTCTGAATTGTTATTCAATTTCTGGGAATGAGCATTAATCATTTGAAATCAAAAGAATCAAAGAATCATTGAAGTTTGTATCATTTGGTATGAAGAAGAATTGTAAAGATGGTAACTGAAAGAAACCCTGAAATTTTTTTAGTCCTACTTACAATTTTCTGTTAAATGCATGTGCCACTGCTTGTTTCTGTTTATCTAGTAGTTGACAAAACCAATCTACCAGAAATAAATTTGTTATGTGATGTTCATAACATAAATGTATAATAAGTTTAATTTTGCATTAGTTTTTTGACAAAAATAACCACCAAAAATTAAAAACAAAAAAAGCCCACTTACCTACCTGCTTGCATGAAACTGAATAGATCTCAACTTCCATACATTCCCTCCCATGCATTATTGCTTTTCCCATTTCTTGGTGTTCCTCCCCTTTTCCCATTGTTCTTAGTGACTCTGCACTTGCATTTGAATTTAGAAGACCCATCACTATAAGTAAGCTTGTACAGATCTGATTATCGTTGTTGTTTTGCTTTTAAGAGATGGGATCTCACTCCATCACCCAAGCTGGCATGCAGTCGTGCAATCATGGCTCACTCTAGCCTCAGCCGTCTGGCACACGAGATCTTCCCGCCTCAGCCCCTGGAGTAGCTAGGACTACAGACACATGCCACCTTGCCCAGCTAGTAGATCTGATAGTTTTTTTAAGACTTATACTTTTGTGGTCATAAAATCAGACAAATGTTACTGTACTCTGGCTTCTGATCTTTTATATTTTCACCTAATATTTTTGGTAGTTTTTAAACTTACATGTGTGGACAGGAGCACTAAAACAATTTTATATGCTATTTCTTTGTTTATTTTTATTTTATTTTAGAGATGTTGCCCAGGCTGGTATGCAGTGGCTATTCACAGGCGTGATCGTTGTGTACTGCTGCCTCAAACTCCTGGGCTCAAGCAATTCCCTTGCCTCATCCTCCTGAGTAGCTGGGATGACAGCAGCGTGCCACAGCACCTGGCTTTTATTTCTTTGATAATTGAGTTGAGTTACAGGGAAGTAATAAAATAGACAAGTTTCTCCTGTATTGTGTTTAAAGGACTGAATAGTGATTTGCTTTCTGAATCTTATTTTATTTTATTTTTGAAATGATAAGGATTTTCGTTCTCTTTGCGAATGGTTGTGGTTCTGAAAGTCACATAAAGCCTACACCAGAATAGAAAGCTAATCTGAGGATGTCAATTAGAGGGATATCCATTTGGGTCTGCAAATAAAACCTGATCATTTATCAACTGACTTCTTCAACTACAATTTTCCTTATTATTATTTTTTAGGCCAAAGATGAAGAGGAAGCCTTTCTGGATTGGAGTGATGATGATGATGATGGATTTGATCCAAGCACACTCCCAGATCCAGATAAGTACAGAAGCTCTGAAGATTCAGATAGTGAAGATATGGAAAATAAAATAAGGTATGTTTTTACTATGGGTATGAAATACATACTCTACTCTCACATGAGTCTTCTAATGAATCCAAAAGACATTACTGAGAGTTCTACTCCAAGAGATGTTTGTTGCTTTTTTTTTTTTTTTTTTATACCTTTACTTAGATTCCTGGAAATCCTGCTGCTGTTTTTTTACTCATTTTGCTGCAGATTGTTCTGATAATGTTAGGGCCTTTTTGATTATTTCTATATCTATAATCCCTATTAACAGATATAAGTATGATATATGAGTTGTGTTTTTCCTTTCTCTATTCTTTTTTTTTTTCTTGTCTTTCTCTGAGTCCTTTATGCCTAAGTATTTGATGCACTAAGATCTGTTCTCTGCAAACAGAGTTAGGGTTTTATTTTTTTCCATTGTCAAAGAACTCTATTAAAGATATTGGTAAAAATTGTCCTTGAATTTTAAAAAGTGGACGTTATTCTTCCACATTCTTTTATATGGAATTAAATAACAAATAAAATACTGGTGGGGCTGGGTGCCGTGGCTCATGCCTATAATCCCAACACTTTGGGAGGCTGATGTGAGAGGATTGCTTGAAGCCAGGAGTTTGAGACCAGCCTGATCAACAAAGTGAGACCCTGTATCTACAAAAAAAAATTTTGTTTTAATAAATAAAATAATGGAACACTTGTACAGAAACAACTCTTGACAAATTCCTTCACTTTAAAATCTATTTGCTATTATTTATTTGCTACCATTGGCAGAAACAAATGAAATGTGATGAATTGAATAATAGTATGACTTGTTCACCATTTGTTTTCAGAGTACTATGTATTAGATTACATTAAGAGTCTATTGATTTAAAAGTTGAGAACGTTAAACTTCATGCTCAATCTAAACCAACGAACTTCTTTACAGAAGAGAGGTACTAATGACAGATAGAGTTAATATGATTGAAGGGAAGAGGAAGCTTGATGGAACCCTTGAAGTGCTAGCACAGGGAGTTTGGAGTTGGAGAAATAGGCCATAGAGAGCTATAATTTGTTTTAAACAAGAACATTATAAAAAGGTCTTAAAGATTTTCTTAGGACAAAATGCTGTAGAGAGACAGAGTTACTCTTCATTTGAATCTTATGCATATTTAAACATGAATTATTTTTTAATAGGGAAAATTCACTTATCCAAATGCAGTTTTCTGAGGTGATGCCAGAAACTTCCATTTGCTGTTGGACAATTAGGTGGTTGAACATAAGAGCTTTATACAGTATGTGTAGGCTCTAGGTAGTGGACATCATTGTTTTACTACCACAAGAGGCACCACAGATAAAAATAACTTGATTAGGATTTAGAAAAATACACAAATGTTTCTGCCATAAGGATTAACTAATTTAGGTTCTGGGCGTATTCCTAATCTTTAAAAATTGACCTCTAAGAGTAAATGTACACGCTCTGAGTTCCTTGGTGTATGTGTCTGAGACCTAAATGAACCCCAGTGGGGTCAGGTTTGCTTCCCCTTGTGTTCCTATATAAATGCACCTCTTTTAGAATGGTTTATGGGGTCTGTATTTTGGTAGATGTGATTTAAGTAACATACATGACTTTCAGTCATTATCTTCGAAGTGTTTCCATGTCACTTGACTCTTTGGAGGGAACATTAATTGGTTCTTACAGTTCTGCAGCCATATTTTGCATATCTGTCTAATATACCTTTAAAAATTAGTCAACCTTTGAAACCTTTGGCAGGATGTCAGCAATCCTTCTGCATTTGATTTATATGGATTTTTTCCCTAACATTTTAGATAGTTTCTGGGTCATCTTTCATCTGTGTACAGCAGGCATTTCATTTAATTCTTCTGCCATTTCTTGCCCTTATAGTGACATTTCTGTGCTACCACCTAGTTAATATAACTTGTTCTCTAGTAGCTCATGTGTTTCATCCTGTTAATTGGCTGTAAATGTTTTGTACCTAGAAGTTGTCTACATTTTTTTTTTTTTTGGTACCAACACTTAACTGCTCTAGCCTCAATTCCCACCCCTAATATTAATGTCATGGCACAGAGAATGCCTTGACATATTTGAATTGATTAATTGATTGATGAAGGAGATTTACAGGGTTAAAAAAGAAACGTAATTATAAGAGACTATATCATTGGTCCTAATATTAATAAGTTAAATGATACAAGAGATGACAGAATATAGATGGAGAATTGGAAGAAGCCAAGTGCATACAGTGTAATGGTGATGAACAAGAAGGTAGGAGTACTGTGAGAGATGACAAAGCATCTTAACCTAAAGACAAGGGTTCAGATGGAAAGTATTTAAGCATTATATGAAAATTAAAACAGTTTTAATTTCAGGCACAGCTAACAAGTCAGCATTAGTGGAGACTGGGATTGGTCAACTTGTTTTAAGCTGACAAAAATTGTCTTTTGTTGAAGAGGAGGATATCAACAAGGGCTTGATCACTGACGAGGGATTTTATTCCTGTAGCGTATGTAAGGGCTTCCTAGCCGGTTTTTTGTTTTGGCCTGTGAACACAGAGATTGTCTAATCTTCTTATAGCCTCCTTCTAGATGAAAAAACCAAGGCTTTAAAGGCTAAAATAACTTGTCTGTGATCACAATAAAAGTTAGGGACAGAACAATGTGATCTTTGTAAATTAAACTAACTCCCTAGTTCTAGAATCTCAGTTAGGTTGTATAGAATTACCCTGGTGTTGAGAGAGGTAGCTCAGGATAATGTCATTTGACTAAAGACCTGGATCCATGCACTAACAATAAGATAGACATGGTTTCCCACCCTCAGCATTATTGATATTCCAGCCCAGATAATTTTTTGTTTGAGGAAGGGTATAAGCTGCTTAGCATCATCCTTGGCCTCTATCACTAGCATTTGGGACAACTAAAAATGTCTTTAGACATTGTCAGATATCTCTGAGGAAGCAAAATTGCCCACAGTTGAGAACAACTGGATTAGACCCCAGATGGCAGATACATATTACTGGTGCTTAATTTCCCCTGTCCTTCATTCAGAGTAGGTTTTTTCTCTATTCGTTTCCATTTGGCCTAAGCAGTCCTCAGCAGAGTCTCTATCAATCAGTTGGAACCAGTACGGAAGGTAAAACCTATTTGCCATTCCTGGACTAGCAGGCAGGATTTGGAGTAAATTATAAGTAGTAGCCTACATCTGTAATTTCTGTTTTTACTTTAATTTCCATTTTTCTCCCTTTTCTGTGGTTTATTTGCCTCAGTGGCAATGAATCAAGATGTATGTAGACTAAAACCAAAATTGTTTTAGATAAAGAAAATGTATTTGGAAGATTGTATATACTAGAATTTTGACAATAGTAATTGCTGTTGCTGCTAGCATTTGCATAGTAGCACCAGTAAAGTTTTTCTGTATTCTTCCAGTTTGGCTACATCTTCTTTTTCTTTGCTTCTCATAAGCTGTATGATTACATGCTAAGATCTTATGATGTCAGCTTTAGTGAGTCCTCTTGACATGTTCACAGGTTTTACTTGCTGTGCTGTCTCTAGCCCTCTACTCAGTAACTGAGGCAATGGCTAGTACTCCAGCCTCTTGGACATCATCACATCTCTCAGTAGGTTATTCTCTGGCTATACACTTAGCATTTTCAGAGACAAATTCACTCTTATGGGACTAGATAGACCAATTAGAAAGTAGCTATTAGTCCCGGCGGGGCGTGGTGGCTCACACCTGTAATCCTAGCACTTTGGGAGGCCGAGGCTGGCGGATCATGAGGTCACGAGATCGAGACCATCCTGGCTAACCCAGTGAAACCCCGTCTCTACTAAAAATACAAAAAATTAGCTGGGCATGGTGGTGGGCGCCTGTAGTCCCAGCTGCTGGGGAGGCTGAGGCAGGAGAATGGTGTGAACCCGGGAGGTGGAGCTTGCAGTGAGCTGAGATTGTGCCACTGCACTCCAGCCTATGCGACAGAGTGAGACTCTGAGAGAGAGAGAACCGAGCACGGTGGCTCACACCTGTAATCCCAGCACTTTGGGAGGCTGAGGCGGGCGGATCACAAGGTCGAGAGATTGAGACCATCTGGCCAACATGGTGAAACCCTGTCTCTACTAAAAATACAAAAATTAGCCGGGCATGGTGGTGGGCGCCTGTAGTCCCAGCTACTTGGGAGGCTGAGGCAGGAGCATTGCTTGAACCTGGGAGGCAGAGGTTGCAGTGAGCCGAGATTGTGGCACTGCACTCCAGCCTGGAGACAGAGCAAGACTCCATCTCAAAAAAAAAAAAGAGAGAGAGAGAGAAGAAAGCGAAGAAAGCAAAGAAAGCGCAAGGGAGGGAGGTAGGGAGGGAGGGGAAGGGAAGGGGAAAGAAAGAAGCTATTAGTCCCAAACTAAACTAGCATGAGTGAGTTTCTTTGAAAGTTTCCTCTGGGTGTTTCTTTTTCCTTTACTTTATTTATTGACACATACAAATATTCAGCGTGAGTAACACTTGTGTTTCTCCACATGGAAAAGACACTGTCAGTTGGAACTAGGCAATGGAGAGCCAGATTTAGTGGAGAATGACAGAATCTGGGGTCAATAGTTCCCCCTCAGGGAGGTCTGACAGGGTTTTGAAGAGTTTTTACTTCTGCCTTCTTTCTCAGTTCAGTGCATAGCTGCAATAGAATTTAAACTACCTTCAACCCTCTAAAATTATCAGAATTGTTATCTCCAGCACTGAGATTTCAAAAGGGTTCTGATGTGGATTCAACTCAGTTTGGTTAGCATGACCAAAAGAGAACTTGCTTATAATATGGTTTCAGGGACAGTGAAAATTATGTGACTTTGGGTTTCTTTTAATGAGCTTTAAGAATGCCGCCATGAATAGTTTATTTATCCTCAAAAACAGAGCTGTGAAACAGGGGACCAGCTAATCTACCCACAGTACAGAAGTAGTTGGGGCCAGATGTCCAAACTCCATTTAAGGATCTAGGCTTTCATGTGCTATTTTTGACGACAGGTGTAGAAGGGAGAGCTTGATGTTCTCTGGCTTTTTTGCTCTTCTTTATCCATCTTATGCATTGGTATAGGCTGCGTTTTACTCTGGCTTTCACCTCTCATTCTTCCTTTGAAAATGTGGAGTTAACATCGGTAGAATTAATAAATGTTAGGATTTGTTGTTGTTGTTGTTATTGTTGGAGACACAACAGCTTAGTAGGAAACCCATGTCTCTGTTTCAGTGGGCTTTGTGACATTCATTGAATTTATTGGTCTGCTGGGAACTGCACAGAGTCCTGTGTTCTTATCTCAAGTAAGTTTTGAAAGAGTTTTGTACCTTTTGAGGAACTAAGACCTCAGATACTGTAATTGCCTTTGGGCTAATGACTGATTTAAGAGTTAAGAATACCCACTTGATCTGTTAGTCTCTGGATTATAACATTTCTTCCATCCATTCTTTCAACTAAAAATGTTTTATTGTCTGTCATGGGCCAGGCATGGATACAGAAGATAAAACATTAAACAGGAAAAATATCTTTCCTGCTTTCACAAAGCTTTTTGTTCCATGGAGGTTACAGGTAGCTAAATAAGCAATAACACAGCAGTGTGATGGATTAGTGCTGTGGTTTATGCACTTGGGGAGGCGGTGGGGAGTGGAGTAGGTAGGGAATGAACATGGAGACCATGTAAGTGATGGGATCAATCTAGGCCTGATGGGTCAGAAAGAGCTTCCTGAAGGCAGTGATGTCTACACTAAATCGGACTTAGGTGTAAGTGTTAACTCAGCAGAGGGGAGGATAAATTGCACTTCTAAAAAGTGTGGCTTCTAAAGTGAGATGAGTGTCTTTAACCATATTCCATTTAAACTCTTCTTTCAATAAAATTGTTTCCTATAGCTGTGCTTCACAAGCTGAGAGACTTGACTCTGAGCATGTAAGATTAATTTTTATATATCTAGTAGCATTTATCATGTTTGGTTTTTGGCCATCTTCGTGTGAATTGCTAATGATGTGAAAATTTGCAAAGTATTAAATACAATGAAAAAGAAACAGCTGGATATTCCAGATATTCATTATCCAGTCAAATTAAGTTTTTAATATTTATAATCTTAACCTTTTTCAAACAAAAAAAGGAAAAAGAAAAGGTGATGATTCGACTCTTACTACCTTATATCAATCTTTGCTTTGTAGACTACATTATCTAAGGCAGGTAGCTTCCTAAAGAATTCTTACATGGTGCGGGGTATTTGGTAGATTATTCTAGGTAGCATAAGACCAATTACATCTATAGTTTGTACTGAGGCTATTGTCCTCATTTAGACCTGGTAACTTCTGTATGGATTGATACCTTTTCCTGTATGGAGTAAACTATTCCACATGTAAATATAATTAGGTGTTCTTTTAACCTATTTTTACACATCTCTGAATCAAAAGACTAATCAAGGTTTTTGGCCTGCATGTTTGTTCTTTCTTTTTTGAGACAGAGTCTCGCTCTGTCGCCCAGGCTGGAGTGCAGTGGCGCGATCTTGGCTCACTGCAAGCTCCGCCTCCCAGGTTCACGCCATTCTCCTGCCTCAGCCTCCAGAGTAGCTGGGACTACAGGCACCCGCCACCGCGCCCGGCTAATTTTTTGTATTTTTAGTAGAGACGGGGTTTCACCGTGGTCTCGATCTCCTGACCTCGTGATCAACCCGCCTCGGCCTCCCAAAGTGCTGGGATTACAGGTGTGAGCCACCGTGCCCGGCCGTTTGTTCTTTTATTTGGGTTTTTGGTTTGTTTCTAAAAATTTGTTCCATATTCATTTTTCTATCTTTTGAGTGAACTTGCCTGTCTTTAAAAATGATCTCTTATGTGAGGTAGATGAACTGCTTTAACCTCTGTAGTTTCTCCTAGTATTGAGTTCTGTGACATCTCTTAAATAAGTTTTGCTCAGTACCTATTCTAAGATTTTGCAGTCGGCTTCATAATTTGTGGGAGGCTTTTCACTTGGAAAACAATGTTCTCAGAAGCCATTTTCATTTCCTACTTGTTTTTGGATGGAGCTAAAAGAGCTTTTTCTTAGTCTAGGTGATTGTTTAAAAAAATACTATTCACTGCAGTCTCCAATTACTTGAACCTCTCCTTGATTATGAATCTCATTGTGTGCAGCAAATGTAGAAAGAGGTTGGCTCAGCTTAATTATGTAGTGAATTTATTGTGTGCCTGCCATTCTTTCCTCTTACTCTTTTCAACTTCAGGAGTATATGCCCCCTTCCCGTATGCCAAGCAACTTTCAAGAGAAAATCTCAGTCATTTCTTATTTGTCAAACATTTGAAAATAAGAACAATATTTGGAGAAACTCCTGAGGCAGATTGTTGGGGTGGGGATTGGGAAAGGCAATATTTGTCTTAGGACTTTTAGAGAAAGGTTGCTACACATTGAGGAAGGAGGATGTTATTTTCTGGGGTGAGGGCTAGATTGAGATGGGGAAGACACAGTTTGAGAAATTGGGAGTTTAAAAAGCTACTCTCTTACTGTTAGTGTTTTTGCCCTGTGCTTTCAACTCTGTCATTTAATCAACCATTATATATAACTCAGGACAGTTGTGAGCCTGCCATTTTTCAGAAGCGCCAGGATCTCTCAGAAGGATGAATAGCTCAGGATGCTGTGAGGCTGAGATGAACCACCCTTGCTAGTAGGGTTCTCTGGCAGCTGCCCTAATTCTGGTGCACTGAAACTTTGTTTTCACTGAAAAGACCTTTGTGAGTGACTTCTTAGGGTGTTTCTTTTTGTCATTTCACATTGCATTCACATAGAATGCACTCATGCCTAATGACTGCAAACTTTCCATCACTTGGTTAAACCATAATTTCCTTGTCCGCCTCCCTTTTAAAATTTTTAGATTGTACCCATGCTTAGGTTTTTGGTTCTTGTTTGATTTTATTTTGTTATTACAAGTAATTTTAATGGGTTTTGATTTTTGTTATTGTAAGTAATTTTTAAAAATCGTTAGTGAATTTTTTAAAGATTGTACCCATGCTTAGGTTTTGGGTTCTTGTGTGATTTGATTTGATTTTGTAATTATAAGTGATGTTTTGGTGGGCAGCTTTGTTGAAGACTGGGTTTTCTTTCCTCTGAAGTCATTTGAAGGACTAATGAAGAGTGAGACTAAACTGTAAAACTTCATTTTGCCAGATAGCTGGAACATTAGGGACATGCTTGGTTAGGTGGTGATCTTAGATATTGAAAACTAATCAGGGAAAGTAGATTGAGAGAGAAGCAGATGGGATGTGTTTCTGAGGAGCACAAAATGTTCTACATGCAGATTAGCCATGAGAAAAATGCATAGCATAAACTCAACTTGTATGATGTTTAATTTTTTTTTTTTTTTTAATCTGGGAGAAGAGACATAATTATACCTTCTAAACTGCTGTGGAGCAGGGATTCTTAACCTGGGCTGTATGGATGAGCTTTAGGGAAATCTTGAGATTCCATGCAAAATGATGGCATGGGCGTGCATGTAGCATAGACACTCCTGTGCAGTTAACTGGATGGATTTATGACCAGAAAAAGAGTGTGGCCAAAAGCTTTTTGCCAGTCGCAAATGGCGTTGTAGATATTTTGCAGATGGAAACACATGTGTGAAGTGGTATGATGTGCAGTGTTGTGCCTTCTAGTTTTTCCTGACCACCGCCAGCCTTTTCTGATTATTAGAATTCTGATCCAACAGGACCAGTTTTTTCCTCTTCTTTTGCAGTTATGTTTATAATGAACTCTGAGCCCATCAATCTTTTCTTAGACGACATTGTTTTTACAGATTTGTTTTTAGTACTGAGCAGCTAGAAAAGAGACATTAAGGACGTGATACATTTTCACTACCAGTTCTACATGTGGTAGCCTTTGCTGACAGGAGAAAGCTGAGCACATTATATGGAATGTACTGTAGTAATTAATCTTCATTAGGACTGTTGCATGGCCTCGTCAATTAAAATTTATGGTAAGGGGAAAAGTCTCTGGCACAACATATTTGAATACCAAAGTGCCAGTACTTTAGGATGGGTGTAAAGGTTTCTGAGAATGTTTCAAATGATCACAAGCTCATGTATTACGTTTAAATTATTTAGGAAAAAATCCAAGCTACATTTATGATATGAATACAAGAAGGAGAGTTTTATACAAATAGGTGCCCAAAACTGGGCTCTCAGGCGCCAAACTCTTGTCTCTCACAGTAGCTTTCCACAGCCAGTTTAGCAGCATGTTGTAAAAGGACACCTCAGGGTTTCTGTTTAAGGGCATATTCACTGTTCTCCACCTCCAGACACCCACCCTTAGCTTCCTTGCAGCTGTATCAGTCTTTGGTTCACCTGATTTCTTAACTTAGCATTCCAAAAGAAAGAGAAGGAAAAGCAAGAGGTTGAAAAGCTGCTCAAACGGTCTAATAAAGAGAGTGTGCTTTCTTCCAGCAGCCCCTTGTCCTTGCTTTTGTGAAATTTCTGAATAGGCTGTACAGTGATGTCAATCCCCTATTTTGTAGTTTAACACATACGAACTTGCACACCCCTAATTGTACATGAAGAAATGCAGCTGCCGCAGAAGTTATGACCTCTAAAATGAGGCATATGCCACTTTCTGGCTGCACAGTCTCTTGTTCAGAGTCAGACTTACAGAATCCCCCACAATTTCAGTTGCCATTTTATAACTTAATTATTGGAACTGTCTGCCCCAGCATCCTTGGAAGTTTAGCGTTCACTCCACTAGATTGTGTTTCTATAAGGCACTGCATCCAGCAGGAGAGAAGTTGACAGATTTTCCCAGAAGATACTTTTCTTCTATGTTGCCTTGGCCACAGCCATATCAGACAGCACTTGGAACTTTTTTTTTTTTTTCTTTTTCTGATGGAGTCTCCCTCTGTCGCCCAGGCTGGAGTGCAGTGGCGCAATCTCAGCTCACTGCAACCTCCGTCTCCTGGGTTGAAGCAATTCTCCTGCCTCAGCCTCCTGAGTAGCTGGGACTACAGGCGTGCGCCACCATGCCCGGCTAATTTTTTTGTATTTTTAGTAAAGAAGGGGTTTCACCATGTTAGCCAGGCTGCTATTGAACTCTTGACCTCAGGCAACTGCCTGCCTTGGCCTCCCAAAGTGCAGGGATTACAGGCGTGAGCCACTGCGCCCAGCTGAAACATTCTTGAAGTTTGGCATAGTGGTTCCAACTACTGTGTCCTCGCAGCCCAGGAAGTGTGGTTTCTGGGTTACAAAGGACATTCTGACTTGTTTTCTTTGGATTTAATTCACACATCATTTAAAGTATGCTGTTTACCAGTGAGAGGTCTTCCTATTCATGGCAGGTACCAATGATTACCTTCCTCTTCTTGTGATAATATGTCATTTGCCCCACTCTTTCCCACACTTGTAAGTTTATTGGCTAAAGTGTCCTAAAAGCCAGAAAGGGAATTAAAAATTCAAGTGGAATAAGCCCTAGGAGTTCCTGCTACATGGAATAATATATCAGTGAATCAGTCTCTCTCCTTATGCCTTTCTCTATCAATACATACGAATTTAAACTATGCCTGATCCTGGCAGGGTGTTCTCAGAAGCATCTGTTTTACAAAAATAGTTGCTCTAGCAGGTGTGAGATATGAATTACATGAGGTTCTATGAACCGAGAGACTGAATGCCTTGCCCACATGCACCACTGCTTGTAGTTTTGGAATATTGATCTACACGCTGCATTATTATCAACTTTGCAACAGGGAAAGTAGTTTCGTGAAATTAAGACTGTTAGAACAAAGGCAGGCTACTTGGCTTTGTGGGGAAAACTGCGGGTTTGGGGGTCAGACAGACCTGAGTTTGGATCTTTCTTTTACAAGTTATGGACCTTTGACAAGTTACTTAATCACTGTGACCCAGCTTTCTTCATCAGTCAAAGGAAGATAATTTTTACCTTGCAAAGTTACTATGAAGATCTAACAAGGGTAAAAAGAAAGTGAAATATGACATTGAATAGGGTATGTAGTAATTATTTTAATTACTAAAAGCGAAACTGGTAGGAGTTTGTAAAAGTATATACATTGATAGGAATAAAACTTTATGTCCTCTAGGATACCTACTTTTCGTTGTTTTCCTCATTGAAGTCATTCATTAAGTCCCCAGGTAGCACTAGGCCCTATATTCAAAACAGTTTACAAAAATATCTTACAGCCTGGTTGAAATTAATGATGTAGTGACAGTAATGTCATGTAACATAGCCTATTCAAAATATGGATGGAGAGTCCATGTTACCAAATTGGAGTGTAGGAATGCCCTTACCTGTCTGTTCTCCTTTGACAGTCGCATAATTTAGGCATTTGATAAACTGCTAGTTTACCATGTGACTGGCAGAGAGCAATAAAGAGATACTGGACCCCAGCCCCTCATAGAGCGTACACTCCAGCAAGAGAGACAGACCATAAGGAAGTAAACAAAAAGCAGACAAGAGGTGGTGACAGGGCCTTGAAAACAATAACTGATGAGGGAGGAATTGGGAGAGTTCACTTTAGCCAAGATGGTTAGGAAGAACCCTCTCTGAGGCGAGACCTGAAGAATCATTGAAAGCCACCTCTGGGAAGAAGGAATGATTCATCCTAGTGTTCTAATTATGGTTTGCGTAGACAATTATTGTTTAAATATTTACCCTAATAGCATCATCATGACTGTACAATTCTGTGTATTCCTATTAGGAGATTCCTTGGCTGATTTTCACCTCATCATCATTCTACCCATGTGTCTATCCTGATTGTGATACTGACTTCATAGAAGGTGATGAGTATAAAAAACAGTTGCTAGTCTAGTCTATACAGTGGCAACTTATTAGAAAGGAGTGAGCTGGCATTGAAATTCTCATAAGAACAGAAAAGTGAAATTGAGATGGTCTGAGTACTCTAAATGAGGATGGGAAAGGTAACTCAGGTGATATATTAAGGGGCATGTAGTTCTTTGGGGATAAAAAGAGAAAACTCTAATGTGTTTTTATGCTTAATTTAATTAAGTTATAATGTATTGGGGGTATACTCTTTTAAACTATACTTTTTTTATTGACTTTCTTCCTAGCACTTTTAGTTTTTACAGTAAACATGGAGTGAAAAATACAGTTTTCATATTTCCCTTCACTACCTCTGCAATTTCCCCTATTAGTAACATTTTGTATGAGTGTGGTAAATTTGTTACAATTTATGAACTAATATTGATACATTATTATTAACTAATGTCTATAGTTCAAATTAGAGTTCACTTTCGGCATTGTATATCTTATGGGTTTTGACAAATGTATAATGTCATGTGTCTATCGTTATAATATCACACAGAATAGCTCATTGCCCTCAAAATCCCCTGTGCTCCACCTATCTACCCTTCTCTTTCCAAATCCCTTGCAATCACTGGTCTTTTTATTGTATTCACAGTTTTGCCTCTTCTGGAATGCCATATGGGTGGAATCATATATGCAGCCTTTTCAGATTGGCTTCTTTCACTTAGCAATATATTTTTAAGGTTCTGCTATATCTTTTTGTGGCTTAATAGCTCATTTCTTTTTATCACTGAATAATATTCCATTGTATGGATGTATCACAGTTTGTTCATCTATTGAAAGACATCTTGGCTGCTTCTAAATTTTGGCAATTATGAATAAAGCTGCTATAAATATTCATGAGCAGGTTTTTGTGTGGTAATAAGTTTTCAGCTCCTTTGGGTAAATATCAAAGGGCATGACAGCTGGATCACATGGTAGGGAGTATATTTAGTTTTATAAGAAACTGCTAAACTCTCTTCCGAAGTGGCTGTATCATTTTGCATTCTTACCAGCAATGAACAAGAGCTGTTTTTGCTCCACAGCCCCACCAGCATCTTGTATTGTCAGTATTTTAGAATTTAACCAGTTCATAATAATTTCTGTAGTTTAAAGAAAGCTGTTTTTAACGTTTAAAATACAGTAGACTGTGATAATAATATGCTTTGTCTTTTCAGATTTTGGTTATATGCTGGATTAAGTACTATTCTGCCAAACATGAAATTCCAGCTTAGCATAGCCCTTCCTTATGAACAGGGCTGCCCTTTGAGGAACTGTCTTCTCAGCCTCTCAAAGTGAAGGTTCTTACCTGAGATAAGGCTAATAATAATATACTTAATTTTAATAAAAACATCAAAGACTATTGTTGCTTGCTGAGGACCTTAACCTAACAGGGACCCAGAACCTCTCTTCCCCCCAAGAACATTTGTCCCAGACCCCTACCCCATTCAGTATTCCTTCCTGAGTGTCCCACCTCCCCAGGAGTTCTCTCATGAGCCTTGATAGCACCCTGTAATCCAGCCTGGGCTGAGCAAGACCCTATCTCAGGGGGTCAGGGGACATCTCAAGTTAAAAGGCTTTCACCTTACATGGTAAAGACCAATATAATCTAGTTAACATCAACAGAAAAGTAAGATCATGCCCACCATGGGGAGTTGGAGAAGCTATAGTTAACATTTATAATGCATTTACTATGCATATATCACTTATTTATTCTCTCCATGAGGTAGATATTAGTCACATTTACAAACATAAAAATTGGCACTGCGTGACATTCAGCAGTTTTCCCAAGTTTTAGGCAACTGCTAGGGTTTAAATCGGGTCAGACTGGCTCCAAGGCCATTTTCTTTTCCTCTATACCAGAATTTTGGAAATGACATATTTAATAACAGTGCTTGAATCATTGTTAAGTAACTGATTTTTAAAAGCAGTCATTTAAACATTAAACAGGGAAGGGGGAAAAGTAGATATTTTTTATGTTATGCCATGTGTACATTTCAGAGAACTTACCTGTAAAGTTAAGGGAATAAAAGGTTCCATGATCACAGTGTCTTCCAAATATACCAAGTTAAACTTGATAGAGACGAAGTTACAATAACATCCAGGCACCATGAACTAGACGTTATAAAATACCTTTAACAATAAACCTTTTAGGAAACTAAAGATTCTTCTTAATGACCTAGTTACGCTTTCTCCTAATTTTGTCTTCAGATCCTGTGTCTCAATGTTATCCACAAGGTTATTGTGTGTTCTGTGCCTTGCTGAAGCCTAAAAGCATTCATTTTCCCACTTTACCAGACAAATAACCCTCTCAGAGCAGTAAGATTAGTCTGATATGAATTGTTTTTAGTGAGCCAACAAAAGCTACTAGAGCCAGGGGTCTGGTTTTTGGTTTTGTTTATTTCACACAGTGCTTGTTTTATATGTCAGCAGGGTATAAAATATAAAAAAGAGATCTACCCTTTTTTCCCTAAAGGGCCAGATAGTAATTATTTTACACTTTGAGGGATACTCATCTCTGCCAGTGCAGTGGTAAAGCAACCACAGACAATACATAAACAAGGGGGTTGAGGCTGAATCATCAGTAAAACTTGATGTATAAAACAGGCACTGTGTGAAATTTGGCCCACAGGTAGTTCGCTGACAGCCTTTCCTATTTAAAGTTGGTAATCCACTTTAAAGTCTTGGTTGAAAGCTTTACATACTTTGCAAAATTTACCTTCTCCTCTTTGAAAATGGGAACCGGGCTGAGCATGGTGGCATGCACCTTTAGTCCCAGGGAGGTTGAGGCAGGAGGATTGTGTCAGCCCAGTTCAAGGCCAGCTTGGGCAACATAGCAAGACCCCCATCTCTAAAAAGAAATAATAAAATGGGAAGTACTTTTTGCCAGTCTCCAGTCTTTGAGGATCCTCTTCCATTCTCCATTGAATCAGAGATGACCAAATGAACAAGACGGTTTCCACATTCTCTAAGAATCCAGTATGTAGTTCTCAAGAGTCAGGGATGTACTTCATTTAGAGTAGTTAGTGGCTTCGTATAATCTTCATCCACTTTGTTTCTTTCCTGGATACCAATGTTTCTTGTTTGTTTTTTCTAAAGGTCTTTCCCCCCAAAAGAAAACAAAAGTTATGAGTTGAGAATTTGCTTTTTGGTCTTGTTTTCCATCAACATTAAGTAGTACTCTTGTGACAAAAATGAAAGCAATTTCAATTTTAACTTTTCATATTTTTGGCAAGTGCTGTATTTGCTGATTATACTCTTTGTTGAAATATTGTGTCTGCTGGTGGCAAACCACCCTGAGTCTAAAGTCCAGGATAATTAGGGGAGATCCCACTGTCACTGCGTATCTTATGGAACCTGATACCTTTGTCTTGAAGTCATAGTCATTTGTTGACTGTGCTACATGCTGTTAAAGAAAAAAATTCATGACACTTACTAAAGAATGGTAAGTCAAACTTTATTCAAGGGGTAGGGGCCACTGCAATGGGGTTTTTTAGTAGGGGCAAGAGATTGAGCTCAACTGAGAGTACAACTAGGACAAGTGAGAGTTATAGAGATTTACAGGAAGGGGTCATTAATGAAAAGTTATTAAGAAGGAACATCAGGGTTATGGAGGATTCTGGCTAAACAGATTCCACAGGATTATTACTGAAGGCAAGCCTGGGGGATGGGAAATTTGACCAGATATTAAGGGTGAGAGATTTTTGTTAAGCTGACTTGGCAGGATTCTTGCTAAAACTGGATTAAGTGGGCAGAACTGGACTAAAGACAAAGCCCAGTCAGAAAGAGGACTTAGAGTAGCCAGACTCAGGTTTGGTCAAAAGAGAGTATCTTTGTCAGTACTTCATTGAGGGTTAAGGTTTTCATGTGATCACACATTTTAAAAAGGATAATAGTTAGATATTATTGCAAAGAACATCAAAATTACTCATTTTTGTTGAAGTGACATGCCAAGTTTTGATCTTTTTATAATCTTACAAGTATTGTCTCATTTCTCAGAGTCTGAAGTTATTGGGTACTTCTTTTTTTACAGTATAATTTCCCTTCCGCCATTAGTGTTTTAATTTTCACTGTGGCTTTGATCTCTTCAATTTCTTTGGAATTAATGATACAGTGTTTACAGAAAAAATACAACGCAGATTTAAATGTCTACTTACATACTGGCTTAAAATGAATCATCTATGCTGCAAAGAGGGTAAGAATGTGGTTTTAGTTAGGGGTCATTCTTTCTGACGCCATATGACATACAGTGGGCCAGTCAGATACTAAGCAGTACAGAAGCTCAGCCCAGTGGGTTTATTCATGTCTTCAAGAAACGTGTATTAAGCCCTTGGGTACCAAGGCAGTGTGGCTGCAAAGAACCAGACAAAGTTTTTGTCCTGAGAGAACTTGTAATCTAATCGAAGATAAGCACATAGACAGTTGCCCTAAGGCATTTCAGATGGTGTGATAGAGATGGTGCGATTGAAGTATGCACAATGTGAGGGTAACTCTAAAAGGGCACTTGACTCAGATGGGGGTGGGTCAGGGAAGGCTTCCTAGAGCTGGATCAGGTGAAGGAGGGCAATGAGTGAGGATGGTTGCAGAAGCCCTAGAAAACATAGACAGATTTGAGAGATGATCAATTCAATTAAGATTATTAAAGAGAAGGTAGCTCAAGGATGACTTCCAGGTTTTTAGTAGGGGAATAGTCCTTTTCACTTAGAAAGGAAATAAATACAGGAAGAACAGATTTGGGGAAAACATGTAATAGAAGCATGTTTACTTTGAGGTGCAGGTAGAAACATCCAGGAGCTGTTTGAATATTGAGGGTTAAGGTTTTCATGTGATCACACATTTTAAAAAGGATAATAGTTAGATATTATTGCAAAGAACATCAAAATTACTCATTTTTGTTAAAGTGACATGCCAAGTTTTGATCTTTTTATAATCTTAAAAGTACTGTCTCATTTCTCAGAGTCTGAAATTATTGGGTACTTCTTTTTTTACAGTATAATTTCTGATCTGGTGGTCTAGAAAAAGCCCTAGGCTAAAATGCATATTTTTAAGTCATTAGCATTGTGGAAGATTGTGGAAACACTGAACTGCATGAGAATACCCAGAATGAATATGTAAGATGAGGATAGTTGAGGCCCAAGGATGGAACCTGGGGAAATGAACATTTATGTAATGGATAGAGGAAGAGGAAACTGGGAAGGTATAATCAGGGAGGTTGTAGTCAACCTTTAAGTACTTTAAATTTAGATGATTGCTGATTACATCTCGTGTGGAAGTTGCAGTCATGGTAAAATTTAAACTGTCCATTGACAGGGCGTTAACTCAGCAGAAGTTGTGTTTGAAAAAACAAGTTACTGGGTTTAGCCATAATTTGGCCACTTACATAATTTTTAAAAACATGCAAAGCCAAAATTTAGAACACTGGAACTTGTGATATTAAAAACGGAGGATTAGTCAGCAGACAGGAGCCTGCGCACCCACAGACTGGATTGAGTGTTCTGGGGGTGCTCCCACACGTGACACTCTCCTCTGTTAACTGCTGGAAGTCGAATTAGAAGCAAAATCCATTGAAATGTTGCCTTTTTTGTTGCAGTGATGGTAATTCTTGGGGCTTTGAACTACCCTAATTGTCATTATTTTTACTATTCAGATGAATGGACCTTTATTGAATGAATTCTTTAAGTCATCTTCAGAAATGAAGGAGCCTCAGACCTCAAAAAGCTAACCATTTAGTAGGCAGAAGAAGAAATCTATACAAAATTACAGTGCACAAGGTGGAATCCTTGAGGAAGAGGTATCATTTGAACTGGTTTTGAAGGATAAGGGAGGTTTAGATAGTTAGAAAACAGAAAAGGGAATTCCAGATAGAGATAAAAGAAACTGAGAAGCTGGGGCATATTCAGGGAATAGAAAGGAGCCCCAAAGAACAAGGGGTATATTGAGGGGGGCTAATGCAGAACAGGTTACAGAGGCAGGCTTATACTAGATCATGAGACTCTTTAAAGATTATACTAATAATCTTTCTAGAGAACCAGTGAAATTTGTATGAAAAAGACAAGACCAAGCTGTGCTTGACAGAGACTACTTCTCTAAGCATGTTTACAATGGGCTCAAAAGAGAAATATTATACATGGAGGTTTTATAAATGATATTTCAACAAGAACTTTATTTAAGATGACTGGTTCTTAAGTTTTTTTTGTATTTGAGGGGGGGAGTGGGCATGGAAACCATTATTGAATAGCTTCCTAAGAAGGCTGATATGTAAGACTGAAAAGTAAAATTATCAGGAATTCTCACAGGTTTCTCCATATGATCCATGGAGCACCATTTTGTATCCTGGAATGATGACTTCCAACCTTTTCATCATCACAAGACAAGCTTTTGTGTATCCACTTTCACAAAAATTTCAAAGTCATCAAAATAGAATTTCCCTGTCATCATCTGTTTTGTTTTCAACGATAATGGTCCCATGTTTTAAAAGATTTTTGTCTCTCAAGAAAGTTAATACTTAATATTTCACATTTGTTTCATTAATAAAGATGTAATTTCCAGTTCACCCAAGTATCTGAAGTATTGAGCGTTTACAAACCTCAGTTAATATAATTCTAGCCAAAAGCAAACAAATCCCACAACTTAGTCTTTGGCACACAGTTGCAGATTTTTTAAAAAATATTGAAAATAACCCATGATTCATATATCTTGACGTAAGCAGTCTCACCTTTTCTGATACATTTGTAGACACAGGGACCCTAGGTTGGAGATCAGGTTATCAACAGGAACAGAGATTATGTAGCATACCTACTCTGTCATCATCTGTTCAGATTACACATTACATGATGATTTTTTTCTCTGTTGTATGATACACCCTTTAAATGGCACACCAGACATTAGTAATAAAGTCTTTATTATTTGGATTATTGAAAGACTGATATCTCTGAGTTCTTTAGCTCTACTTCTTATTTTTATAGCAGTAGTAGGGCATACCTACTCTGTATGCTTCTGAGCCTTGTGGAATTAAAAAGAATAATTGATGTATACCTAGCTACCCAGAACTTCAAATTTAATTTTTTTCTTTATTGCAAAGAGTAATACAGGCTCATTACAGAAAAATGAGAGGACATATATAACAGCAAGAGGAAAATTAAAAAAAATCTTCCAAACCTTTTTCTATGCAAACTTACATATAGACTTTTTAAAATACAAATGGACTCTCTCTTTTTGTGTTGGTTTTATAACTGTTGTCAGTGTCAAAAGCAATTCCTGAAACATCATTTTTAATAGCTGCATAGTATCTCATTTCTAATTTTATAACCTATTCAATCCTTTATGGTTGGACTTTGGGATTTCTAACTTTCTGCAATTAAAAGTAGCTATCCCGTGAATATCCTTGTACCTAAATCTTTGTCTCGATCTCTAATTATTTCCTCCGGATAAAGTCCCAGAAGAAAAATTGCCAGGTATATATATTTTAAAGACTTTTGAAGGGTACTGCCAAATTGCCCTCAAGGAAGATTGTGCCCATTCACTTTTCCACTCACGGGTTTACATTCTAATTGGGAGTTAAGATGCATACAGTTGGAAAAGAAAATCAATTTAGTATCAGGAAATAGCAATCTTAGGTGCAAAATGACTAATAGATAATTGGCGCTTTTCCAATTCAGAAGAGATCACTTTTAATAGGCAGATTTGTACCTTTCATGGGAGATAAGGAATTGGAGATGGGTCTTGAAGGACAAAGGAAGACCCAGAAGAGGCAGGTGCCACATTTACAGCAAACACCGGTGGAAATGCCCAAGTGTCTGCTGATCTCGCGAGTGAGGGCCGTGCTTGAGGAGTGAGGGACTGGGAGGAAGGCTGACCTGAACATGCTAACTTCAGGTTTTCCTCTGGCTCTTTTGTTTCTCGTGAAAGTAACACTGTTATTCTGGGGTGATGACATAACTACAAGTGTCTGAAAAAATTAAAATATTGAAACCAGGAAATCAACCCTGTTAAAAAATCAGTTCAATTTCTCAGAGTATTTTGATGTTTGGTTTCAGAAAATTTAGAAATTCAGAAAGTTATATTCCATTTAAAACTCAATTACAAATAAAGATTTTAAAATTGAATTCACATTCCAATGTTGTATCTTGTTTTCTTAATTATTAGCAATGAGTGAGTTGTTTGGCTCAGATGGTCACTTTGGTTATCAAGACAAGCCTTTGTGTATCCATTTTCACAAAAATTTCAAAATCATCAAAATAGAATTTCCCTGTCATCATCTGTTCAGATTACACATTACATGATGATTTTTTCTCTGTTGTATGATACGTCCTTTAAATGGCACACCAGACATTACTAATAAAGTATTATTTGGTTTATTGAAAGACTTATCTCTGAATTCTTTAGCTCTACTTTTGATTTTTATAGCAGTAGTAGGGCTTTTGGCGTGCTGAGTCAAGCCATGCTTTTGCTTTTTAAGATGTGTTTTATCCATTATGTTGCACCGTCTTAATGCTGAGCAGTGATATGTTTGCTTTTGACCCTTGCCTCGAACATTTAAAGAATGTGGCAAAAATCTAAGTCCCACAGAAGTGCTGACATGAGGATAAAATGCAGAGCTCAGGCTTGGGCTCACCCCAGTTTTGCAGGCCACCCCCTCGTCAGTCATCTCAGGGACCTCCTTACCTCCCTCGGCTTAGTGGAGAACACTGATTTCACTCCTTTTTCGACCTCTATTGCATTTTCATTATTTCAGTGGACCTGTTATCTTCAGAATGTTTTACTACCTATTTGATAAATGGCACCAGTGATGTGCTGCCCCCATGGCTCCTAACAGAACTCATGATTGAAAGATGCAAGAGCCCCTCGCAGAACTTGCAGAAAATAATTTAAAAATCAAGAAACTAGAATTCTCTATTACATATATTAGGTTGTTAACCCATCAGAAAGAAGTCCCTGCCCCTAGTTGGATCCAGTGAGCTCCAGGTGAACATAAGCTAGATGGGGTCAGAACCCCACTGCCTGCCTGATTCATCAGGATGTAAATAAAAGGGAGCCCTCTAGTGCCACTCCATTTGGAAGAGGCCTTTCCTGAAGAGACCAGATAGTGGCTATAGTTTGCTTTCTACTTCCTAATTACTTTCTAGGTTTGTTACATTATCCCCCTTTTGGTAATTTATCTGTAGAATGCCTATACTGTTGTTTAATAATTAACTTATTATACAGATTGCTGCTTATTTGCTATAGAAAGTAGTATAAAGTGCCTTTCTAGAATTTGAAGTGATCCACAAAGCAGCAAAGCTGCCTATTATGAAAATACTTGGACTACATAAATTTTCTACCTTTTATCATCTAAACCACCTATTTCCTCCAGGGCGTGTAATGTGCAAGAGCACATTAAGAGGATGCAATAGACAGCCCACTAATTAGGCCATTTCTGATGAGCTGACCTGAGATGCACTTGACGTATAGGCAGAGCAAATACCAGTATTCCCTTGAACCAAATAGATCCTGGCACTATAACCCTGTGGGATTGTCACAGGACTGACCATACTCGTAAGAGGATTAGGGCTCAATACTTTTTTTTAAGGCCCTTTTTCACTAAGAATTATTTTAATTCTTTGCTGACTGAATTTGTATCACAGGGAACTCTTTCATGTTCATCTCTCCAGGCACTCTTTTAAAGTGCAGTGATTTGTGGCTTTAAATAACCTCATAGTGCCATCCAGTTTGTCTTTCCTCCAATGGTGAAAGAGAATGGCTGAGTCAGAGCACTGGGCACTTCTGGGAGGGAAATGGAGGAATTATTTCCAGTTTTGCATCAAGCTGGTCATAAATGGATATGCTGATTAGGCACATTCACTTTGATATCCAGGCTGTCTTCTTAAAGAGTAATCCAGGCCATTGGAAATTGAGCAGTTTGTTCTCTTTAAGAACACATGGTGTGCTTGGGATATAATGTAATATTTCTGGATTTATTTATTTATTTATTTTGCTGATTAGATATAGTGAATGTGAGAATTTAAAAGGGAGTAGTTTTTAGACAGAAAGTTAACATGTATTGAGCACTACTGTGTGTTCTCATTTCTGTAAGTTCATTTAATTCTCACAATTTTAAATAAATTATATAATCCCTGTCTTTACAAATAAGAAAACTGAGGGTTAGACGTGTTAATTAAAGGTCTGACTGTGTTGATGGCAAACCAGTGCTCTTTCCACATTTCCTGGCATTTAAATGTTGACTGAGTCAACTCTAATTGCTTTTAAAAGTCTGCCTTTGGGGATGGATTCAGTATCATTCATATCTGAGTTTGAATCCCATGGGTGTAATCTTGGTCCAGTCATTTAACCTCTCTTAACCTCATTGCAGAATGAGACTAATGCACTCCACACTGAGGGTTGCCGTGAATATAAATGACATAGGCTATGTAAGGTATGTAGCGCAGTGCCAGACTCTGAGGAAGCCCTGGATTCGTGGTTGCTACTGCTAATAGATGGCCTTTTTATTTTGTTTTAATCATATATCCAATAATTGGGTCATCTTGGAACAGATAATATCTCAAAATGCTTGGAGGAGAATGTTTTGCTTTTTCTTCTGTTTTTGGCATATCAAGTGATTGCCTCAACTTTCAGAAATTAGTTTTGTTTTTATGGTCTGTGTCTTGGGTATGTACTTAATACTGCAATAATGTTTGCTTTCTTAAGGCTATCTGTATCTTTGATACAGATTTTTAAATGGAGGAAATTTATTTGACGTCTTAACTAATCTGTAATTTAACATCTCAGGTTCTATTTTATGCATGATCTCTAGATCACAACTTAATGCAACAGATATTAGAAGCAGTACCTGATGTCCAGATAGCTGTGAGCTTGCACTCTGCTACCTAAAGATAACCTGACTTTCAGTAGAGGTAGTTTGACGTGGCAGGACAAGCACATGCTGGAGCCAGACATACCTGTGGTGCCTCTCAGTGTCCTCAAATTGTGGATGATACAGCCATAACTTCCTAGAATGATTGTGAAAATTGGATGACCCAGTGTGAACAAAGTACCTTGCATGTGCCTCGTGCGTGGTAGGACCTAGCTACTGATGGGAAGGTACTTACTAATTATACAGATATCTTGATATTGCCATGGTTTCCTTCATTCTTGAATAATATCACTTTACCAACTCTCTGTTAATTTTGTCCTATTTTAAATGTTTGATTTCATACTGAGTCTAAAGCAAATCTTTGGATTTCTTCTCACCAGTGATACCAAGAAGAAGCAGGGGATGAAGAAGAGGAACAACAGTGAAGTGGAAGACGTGGGACCAACAAGTCATAACAGAAAGAAGGCCAAGTGGGACACTTTAGAGCCTTTGGATACCGGCCTGTCTTTAGCAGAGGATGAAGAGCTGGTGTTACATCTGCTAAGAAGTCAAAGCTAAATACTTCCTGTGCCTGCCTTCTCGTTGAAACCTTGGTTATGATTGTGTAGGCAAGAAGTTGAAAAACAGTTGATTTGGGGGCACTTAGGTACCATATGCCCCATTCCCAAAGGGCACATTTCTGGATAGAAGCGATCTTATCTCCAAGTCCCTCTCACAGGACATGCTTTGTGCCATCACTGAGCATACTCAGATCGAGGGTGGATGATACCATTTCCTGACCCCGTTTTCCAGCATGTGTTCTGTTAGATTTTTATCCATGGGTTCCTACACCTTGTCATTGGAAACGCTGCCTTTGTTTTACTGGCAAGTTCTGGAGCTCTTGTGTCATTGTTAGAAATCCCTGTCTTGCTTACTGTACAGAAGTTTCTGTTACTGTTAAAATTGCTCATGATTTCGATGTATTTAATATTTTCAAAGAGACTATGATGGACCAGCCCTGAGAAAGAATGAGTATTTTTGAATTGAGATGATCAATAATAAACATATTTCCTATAAAAGAAAGTATTAATGTTTTCATTATGTCCAGTAACATAAGAGAACTCTCACAGGAAGGTTCTTAAGATTAAAGTGCTTGGCCATTTCCTCAAACTGTGAATTTGTCATATTCTTAAGTTAGCCTGTTCTCAAGGATATCATTTAACTTAACACTTGCAGGTTTGCTAGCGATTGTTTATAAAATCGGTAGAAGTTCTGAATATGAAGACTGACTACAACATGGCCTGTCACTGTGCACGTGGTAGCTGCAGGTCCTCTGCAAGTGCTCCAGTCGGCACCTACCACAGAGCCCCACCCAGACTCAGCTCCTGGTAATGAGTACAATGCAAAACACGACAGAGCCTCTTTTTTGTTACAAATAACTCAGATTCTTCAAAGGGAAAGAATATGGTAAAGAAATGAGTCTTGACATGAAACTGATTTTATAGATTTGCCACCTTCTCATGATTCTGTCCCTTTCCTATTTTCCCACTCCGTGCACAAACATTTTCAGTAACAGGTGCAAATAAATTATAAATACAAGGAAGAGGAATGATGGCATTACACCTGGGTATCTCAAACCTTTTCAACTCAGCCTAAGTCCACGTTTGTCCCAGAAAAGTTTCTCCTCTTTTATTTGATATCCTCGTGAGCTGGCACCAACATCATTTCACCATCAAAATGAAGTCAGGTGACACCTCAGCTTCTCCCTCTTCCCACTCTTTGCTTTACTAGTTCTTTTGATGCCTATTCTGTAACAACTTTTTTTTTTTTTTGAGATGGAGTTTTGCTCTTGTCGCCCAGGCTGGAGTGTAATGGCATGATCTCAGCTCACTGCAACCTCCACCTCCTGGGTTCAAGAGATTCGCCTGCCTCAGCCTCCCTAGTAGCTGGAATTACAGGCGCCCACCACCATGCCCGGCTAATTTTTTGTGTTTTTAGCAGAGACAGGGTTTCACTGTGTTGGTCAGGCTGGTCTTGAACTCCTGACCTCAGGTAATCTGCCCACCTCAGCCTCCCAAAGTGCTGGGATTACAGGCATGAGCCACCATGCCCGGCCACGGTCTTCTTACCCATTGTTTCTTCTCTATTCTCACAGCTGCTGCCTTCAGTCAGAGTTCATTCTGCCATCATGACCTGCTGAGACCCCTGCAAAATCTGCCTGGCCACTGTCCCTCTGCTCTCACATTTCTCCTACCCAGCCTTCCCCTGGTGCTCAGAATTCTCTTCACAGCACATGGATCTCAGCACACTTCTCTCCAGCTGTTCCTTCTATTATATTACAGTGCCTATCATGCAATGTTACAGACATTTGTTTATATGTCTGTTGCCTCTTTTATATGACAAGTTTCTTGAAAGAGCAAAAGGGCCATCTTTCATCCCCACAGCCAAACACAGCAACTGCCCTATAGTTGCTTAGTGAATTAATAGGAGACATTATAAAACCAGCTCAATTTTTAAAGATCTCTTGTAGCCCATTCCCCTACCACTTCTCGTAGGAAGGATATAGATGATAGAAATGAGAACTGGATGAAATGTCTATATAGAGAAGCAAGGGGAAAGTAGATGGGAAAGGAATTCAGTGGACAACAACCTGGGTAGATTTTTAAAGTTACAGTTTCTGGCCGGGCATGGTGGTTCACGCTTGTAATCCCAGCACTTTGGGAGGGTGAGGCAGGAGGGGATCGCTTGAGGCCAGGAGTTTGAGACATGCCTGGGCAACTTTGTGAGATCTTGTCTCTACAAATAATTTAAAAATTAGCTGGGTGTGGTGGTGCATACTAGTGGCCTTAGCTACTTGGGAGGCTATAGTGGGAGGATCACTTGGGCCCAGGAGATCGAGGCTGCAGTGAGCTGTGATGGCATCACTGTGCTCCAGCCTGGGTGACAGAGTGAGACCCTGTCTCAAAAAAAAAAAAAAAAAGTTTCTGCTACAGGATCTCTTGGCCTTAAATATTTTCAAAAGACATAAAGATGCAAGAGTATGTAAACTGAAGGTTTACCATTGAATTTACCCTGTATGGTTTCAGATTGTTTTTCCTGACCCAAGTAAGGAATGAAGGCAGTTTACTCCCTGTATATAAATATTGAATAAACATATTGCAAGGCCTTTGGTTCATAGACTAGTTTGAGTTGTATTCTGTCGCTGGAACTGAATGCATCCTGACTAATGTATATTTTGTAGGGGATTTTAGTGTGCAGATTTTTGAAAACTAATTCTAAAGATCAGAATAGTGCTAATAGAAAACTTGGGTAACAAACATGTTTGTAAGTGGGCTAAATTAGCTACTGTTTTGGCTCCTGTCATTTGTACCATGTGTGTATGTTTAGTGGTAATAGACCCTGTTTTCTCTGACATCAGGGGTGGGTACCTGGTTAAAATCTGGGCAGATTTTAGACATCAGAACCCATCTCCTAGAGACAGAGATTGGCGCAGCCGTAATACCCAGGTGGGGACAGTTAGACTCCTTCCCGGCAAGTGATAAGAAATTCTGACCCATGGGGAGTTACTATGAAGGGAGGATGTAGACGTAAGGCCTCGGGCTGCCTCTGAGCGAGTGGGGAGAGTAAGAACAACACACTGAGGCGAGCAGAGTAATGAGATGAAGAAACAGCCCCGGATGACATTGTTTGAGCTCCTGGGCTTCACCTGAATGTATTTCATGGGCTTCGCGGTTGTGTCATGAATAAGTACATTTCTTTTGTGCATAAAATATTTTGTGTTGTATTTCTGTCCCTGGAACCGAATGGATCCTAACATATGTGTCCGAGGGGATTTTACTTTGCCAATTTTGAAAACTAGTTAAAGCATCAGAATAGCATGGGTAGAAAACTCATGCAACAATGCATGATGGATTGTATTTTGCACAGCAAATACTCACTCCAGCCCCCTCCCTCCCTTGGGAAACATTCTTAACAGCTCACCAATATTGGGCTTGGTCTTGTGACCGGCTTTTAGCCCATAGAACACAGTAGAAGTGACTGTGGGCTGGTCACACGCAGAGCTTTGAAGCTGCATTGATGTTTCCATCCGTCCTGCCTTACACCTTCAGATCAGCATGAACCGGAGAGAAGACACTCCTCAGTCTGGGCCCAAGGTGAGAAGGCAGGTGAAGCAGACTTACAGCCACCTCTCAAACCTGCAGAACAAGAAATCCACTGAGACTTGGGGGTTTATTACAGTAAAGCCTGACTAATACACGAGGTGGGAGAAACACATTACCAGTGAGCAAGAGCAGTCACTCATTTGACAAATGTTAATAAATTCAGCAATTCCCATATACCACACCCTGTGCTTGTGAGAGATACAGTTCCCTCCCTTGCTACTGTGTAGTGGGGGGAAAGAGAGAAGCAATTTCATAATTTGAGTGCACCTTTAAAAGAGCAGGTGGAAAGAGGAAGATTGTTTGAGAGAGGGAATTCTTGCTGGAATGCAGGAAGGAGGGAGGACATAGGTAGTTGCTTGGTCTAGGACCCAGATAATAATTCTTGTTTGATGCTTAATGAAGGCTAAGGGGCCATTCATCAGACTCATGTAAAATGATCCCTAAAATTATGTAAGTCTCTGATGGATTCACCCAGCGGCAGAACCCTTTGGAGGATTGCCATCTCATAAGCTTAACATGGCATTTTAGATTTGTTTGGGGCTGTAAAAAATTGTTAAGTTTAATTAAATGTAATTAATTTTATTACACAACATTTGAAATATGCTGAACATGAAAAGTCACCTCAACTGCCAGAGGCTGCAGGTGTTCGTAGGAAGTGGGGGGAAGGAGGGAGGATGGGAGGTGGTGGTGTAGGTGAACGGGAAAGAGCCTGCAACCCAGATTTCAAACCCTGTTTCATGTCTTTTAAGACCACTTTAAGTAGACATGTAATCATAGTGTGATTTTCTTCCACAGCCCCTGCTGATCCGACAGCCCAGGGCAGACATGTTTTATACCGTATTACCCAGTGCCCGCTGACTCAGAAATTCTAACCCATTAGCCTGTGAGGGAGGCTGGTGCTTTCAAAAGCTCTGCCCAAACAGGGATGAATTGAGTGAATAACTTTTTTACTCTCAGAAACTGAAATTTAGGTAGTGAGCAAAATTGGAAGGTTATGAGACAGCCCAGGGAGCACATGATAGGCAAAAAGAGCTCAAAGTAGAAGTTAGTTAAAACTATAGGTGAAAAGAACTGGCAAAAAGACAAGAGTAAGTGGTGAGGGACCTCACTGGTCATAGGACCAGAAGCAATGCACAGAGTAGTGAATCCTGGTCAGGGCTGTCTGGGGAAGACTCCCAGATCCAAGCTGACCCCCTGGTTCTTGTCTCCATGAGGCTTCACCTTTTCATGGGTCTTCTTCTTGGATTCCTGTATAAGTCTGTCTCCTCTGCCTGAGGCGTAAGACCCCGTTGTCCTGCCTGAGCCAGGCTTAGAGAGTCTTTTTTTTTTTGTACCCTAAAGAGCTTCAGTAAAACTCAGAATACTCCAGTGCGGTGCTTCTTAGATTTTAATGTGTATAGGAATCACCAAACTTAGCAGGTGTGTTTGTGAACCATCCTGTGTTGCTGACTTCTCTAGGAAGAACTTCCTTTGGTCTCCAGGCCATTCCCCCACATCATTGTGATGGAGTTTTCACTGAAGCAAGGCTCATTACTCTATTTATTTATTTATTCAGGAGATGGAGTCTTGCTCTGTCGCCCAGACTGGAGCACAGTGGCATGATCTCAGCTCACTGCAACCTCTGCCTCCCGGGTGTAAGCAATTCTCCTGCCTCAGTCTCCTGAGTAGCTGGGACTACGGGCTCTCGCCACCATACCTGGCTAATGTTTTTGTATTTTAGTAGAGATCGGGTTTCACCATGTTGCCCAGGCTGGTCTCGAACTCCTCAGCTCAGGCAATCTGCCCACCTCGGCCTCCCAAAGTGCTAGGATTACAGGCGTGAGCCATGGCGCCCGGCCTCATTACTCTTTTTAAAGTGCACACTCTGATTCAGTACTTCGGGGTGGGGCCTGAGATTGTGCATTTCTAACAAACTCCCAGGAGATGGTGATGCTGCTGGCATATTTGAGTAGCAAGGTTCCAGTGGAATTAAGAGAGTTATTAATGTCGTTATTCACAGATACAGATTCAATCTGAGTTCTGGGAACAGATGGCACAAAAAAATTAGGATAATTCTAAGGGGGTTTAATAAAATAATTATTTGCATAGGAAGGGCAGGGTAAGGAAACCACAAAGCATTGTCTGCCCTGAAGCTAGGAATAGAAGTGTTACCATCCCTCGCCCTGAGGGGATGAGAGAGAGTGTTTAGCTATCAGAATCCAGAAGGAGAGAGAACATAAACACCTGCTTCATGACCTTCAGTTGAGATGAGCTGTCAGGCTGAGGTGACCACAGGGAAGAAACCACAGAATACATACCCTGACCTCGCTTTCCTTCTTTCTAGACTTCTGCCTGGGGTCCGCATTGGCCGTACCTGACCCAAAACCAGAGGGCAAGTCACCTGTAGATGTAATTTGTAGTCTCCCAGGACACAAAGCAAGGTAGAAAAGTACGTATGGGAGAAACTGGCACAGGAGAGACGTAGGGCATAAATAGGCGAAGTCTTCTTTTGTGGGAGTAGGGTCCCTCATCGACTTCATCCCCTCAGCACCTACTGTGCACCAGGCAGGCACTGTATACGGCATTCAACCAAGGTGCCCACAGAGTAGCCTGCCACTGTTAAACATGATGCTCACCTTAGCAGGTGTGTTTGTGAACCATCCTGTGTTGCTGACTTCTCTAGGAAGCACTTCCTTTGGTCTCCAAACCATACCCCACATCGTTGTGATGGGGCTTTCACTGAAGCAAGCCTCATGGCCAGCACCAGCAATCTGTTCTTTCTCAATGTGATTGATGATGTTCATCACAGGAATGCTGAAAGCCTTCCAGTGCTCTTCCTTGGAGAGCCTACCTGTGATGTTAGATGTTTTCTCCAGCACAAAGAGTCCTTGGAGCATTTCTGAGTGTCACGCCTTCAGGTTGCAGCAGTAAGATGGATGCTAGCAGAGCTCCCATCTCTTTTAAAGTGTTTTAATTAAATTCTTGTTCCTGTCACTCCATGGAAACAGCTCTTGTCAACTCACTACCAGCTTCCATCTTGCTATATCCAAAAACAGTTCTTGGGGCTCATCCTAATCAACCTTCCAGTAAAAGTGATGTTCCCACTTTCTCGAAATGCTTTTTTGCTTAGCTTTCAGAGAACTAACTCTCTTCTCTCTCTCTCTCTGTCCTTACTGACTACTACTTTTCACTCTCCATTTCTGGTTGCTCCTCATGTTCTTGACTTCTAAACATTAGGGGCCTTCGGGTTGGTACAGAAGTAATTGCAGTTTCAGACCATGAATGTTACATCATTATAACTAGGATCACACACATCTTTATTAATCAAAATAGGAACAATTACAGTCAATATATTTTTGCCAATGAGAAATAAGTTTGTTTTTTCCTATAGCATAAAAATCCGTGCTTAAGGCTTCAATGAACTTTTCGAAAGCATTTTCTGCATCCTGCTGGTTGTGAAAAGGTTTTCCCTGCAAAAAGCTTTGATATGCTCGAAGAAGTGGTAGTCGGTTGGTGAGAGGTCAGGTGAATGTGGCGGATGACGCAAAACTTTGTAGCCCAATTCGTTCAAGTTTTGAAGCGTTGGTTGTGTGATGTGCTGTCCAGTGTCATTGTGGAGAATTGGGCCCTTTCTGTTGACCAATGCCAGCTGCAAGCATTGCAGTTTTTGGTGTATCTCATCAATTTGTTGAGCATACTTACTTCTCAGATGTAATGATTTTGCCAGGATTCAGAAAGCTGTAGTGGATCAGACTGGCAGCAGACGACCAAATGGTGACCAGGACCTTTTTTGGTGCAAGTTTGGCTTTGGGAAGTGCTTTAGAGCTTCTTCTCCATCCAGCCACTGAGCTGGTTGTCGCCAGTTGTCATATAAAATCCACTTTTTGTCGCATGTCACAATCTGATTGAGAAATGGTCTGTTGTTGGTGTGTAGAATAAGAGAAGATGCGATTTTTTTTTTTTTAATTTAGAATGGTCAGTGTTGAGCTTTTAATTTGGAACAATCAGTGTTGAGTTCTTCGGCAACTTCTCATGTAAGAGGATCAGCTTCGATGATTACGCTCAATTGGTCATTGTCAACTTCCGATGGCTGGCCACTATGCTCCTCATCTTCAAGGCTCTCATCTGCTGTGTAAAACATCTTGAACCCCCATTGCACTGTATGTTTGTTAGCAGTTCCTGGGCCAAATGCGTTGCTGATGTTGCAAGTTGTCTCCACTCCTTTATGACCCATTTTGAATTAGAATAAGAAAATTACTCGCATTTGTCCTTTGTCTATCATCATTTCCATAGTCTAAAATAAACAAAAACAGCAAGAAATAAGTCCTTAGCAAAAAAAAAAGCAAGAAATGCCCATTAAAATGATGTATAACATAACCACATTTATTTCAATATGAAACGGCAAATTCCAACAATGCAAAAACCACAATTCCTTTTGCACCAACCTAATAAATTCCCTCCCTGAGTGATCTCATCTAGTCTCATGGCATAAAATTGCATCTATACACTGATTACTCTCAAACTTCTGTCTGTAGATCAACATCTTTGCTTTCCAGACTCATATTCGACTATATTCAACATCTCTATCTGGATGTTTAGTGGGCATCTCATACTTAATATGTCCCAAAATGAAGTCCTAATTTCACCCCCTAGTCTTCCCCTCCTTTTTCTTTTCCATCTCGGTAAATATCTCCATTGTTTGGTGAACAAATGGACTCCTTTTTCTTTTCCATCTCATTAAATATCATCTCCATTGTTTTGGCTTGTCAGGCTAAAAACTTGAAGACATTCTTGACTTGTCTCTTCCATCTTCCATCCAATTTATTAGCAAATCCCGCCAGTTCTTCTTTTGAAATATATTCAAAAGCCAACTTTTTGACACCAATTCCATGGCAGTTTCTACTCTGTTCCATGCAATGATTCCCTTCTTTTGCAATAACCTCTTAATTGGTCTTCCTGCTTCTACCCTTTCCCTCACACAGCCGTCAAAACGATCCTTTTAAATCATAAACTGGATTGTGTGATGACTCTGCTAAAAACTAATGGCTTCCTATCTCACTTCAAATACAGTAGTCCCTCTTTATCTGCAGTTTTGCTTTCCAAGGTTTTGCTTACCTGCAGTCAACTGTGGTCTGAAAATATTAAATGGAAAATTTCAGAAATAAGAAATTCAGAAGTGTAAAATGTGTACCATTTTGAGTAGTGTGATGAAATCTAGCCCCTTCCTGCCCCTTCCTGCCCCATCCTGTCTGTGATGTGAATCATTCCTTGTCTAGCGGAACCACGCTGACTGCAGTATTCACCCATTAGTCACCCATCTCGGTTATCAAATCTACTGTCAAGATACCACAGTACTTGTGTTCAAGTCACCTTATTTTACTGTATAATGGCCCCAGAGCAGAAGAGTTGTGATGCTGGCAATTCGGATATGCCAAAGAGAAGCCACCTTTAAGTGAAAAAGTGAAAGCTCTTGGCTTAATAAGGAAGGAGAAAAAAACAGTATGCTAAGTTTGCTAAGATGTACAGTAACACTGAGTCTTCTATCTGTGAAACTGTGAAGAAGGAAAAAGAAATGTGTGCTAGTTTTGGTGTCACACTTCAAACCACACAAGTTACAGCCACAGTGTGTAATATGCGCTTAGTTAAGATGGAAAGGCGTTAAACTTATGGGCGGAGGACATGAACAGACATGTCCTCTAATGGACGGCAATTGGGTTCATTACTATCTGTGGTTTCAGGCATCCACTGGGGGTCTTGGAACATATACACCTATGGATATGTGGGGACTGTTGTAAAATCAAGTGCCTTTTCCACAGCCTACAAGGCCATATATTTTGTTCTAACTCTAACCTCATCTACTACTATTTTACACCATTTTAGTTACACTGGACTCTGCTGTTTCTTTTTTGTTGGTTTTTTTTTGTTGTTTTCCTTTTTTTTTGGAGACAAAGTCCACTCTCGTTGCCCAGGCTGGAGTACAGTTGCGCAATCTTAGCTCACTGCAACCTCTGCCTCCCAGGTTCAAGCAATCCTCCTGCCTCAGCCTCCCAAGTAGCTGGGATTACAGGCATCCACCACGACACCCAGCTAATGTGTGTGTGTGTGTGTGTGTGTGTGTATTATACTTCAAGTTCTGGGGTACATGTGCAGGACATGCAAGTTTGTTACATAGGTATACACATGCCATGGTGGTTTGCTGCACTCATCAACCCATCATCTCCATTAGGTATTTCTCCTAATGCTACCCCTCCCCTAGTCCCCAACCCCCCAACAGGTCCCAGTGTGTGTTTTTCCCCACCCTGTGTCCATGTGTTCTCATTGTTCAATTCCCACTTATGAGAGCGAACATGCATTGTTTGGTTTTCTGTTCCTGTTTTAGTTTGCTGAGAATGATGGTTTCCAGCTTCACCCATGTCACCGCAAAGACATGAACTCATCCTTTTTTATGGCTGCATAGTATTCCATGGTGTATATGTGCCACATTTTCTTTATCAAGTCTATCACTGATGGGCATTTGGGTTGGTTCCAAATCTTTTGCTATTGTGAACAGTGCCCCAATAAACATACGTGTGCATGTGTCTTTATAGTAGAATGATTTATAGTCCTGTGGGTACATACCCAGTAACCAGATTTCTGGGTCAAATGGTATTTCCAGTTCTACATCTTTGAAGAATCGCCACAGTGTCTTCCACAATGGTTGAACTAATTTACACTCCCAACAACAGTGTAAAAGCGTTCCTATTTTTCCACATCCTCTCCAGCATCTGTTGTTTCCTGACTTTTTAATGATCACCATTTGAACTGGGGTGAGTTGGTATCTCATTGTGGTTTTGATTTGCATTTCTCTAATGATCAGTGATGATGAACTTTTTTTCTTTATGTTCGTTGGCTACATAAATGTCTTCTTTTGAGAAGTGTCTGTTCATATCCTTTGCCCACTTTTTGATGGGATTGTTTTCTTCTTGTAAATTTGTTTAAGTTCTTTGTAGATTCTGGATATTAGCCCTTTGTCCGATGGATAGATTGCAAAAATTTTCTCCCATTCTGTAGGTTGCCTGTTCATGATAGTTTCTTTTGCTGTGCAGCAGAAGCTCTTTAGCTTAAATAGATCCCATTTGTGTCAATTTTGGCTTTTGTTGCCATTGATTTTGGTGTTTTAGTCATGGAGTCTTTGCCCATGCCTATGTCCTGAATGGCATTGCCTAGGTTTTCTTCTAGGGTTTTTATTGTTTTAGGTCTTATGCTTAAGACTTTAATCCATCTTGAGTTAATTTTTGTATAAGGTGTAAGGAAGGGGTCCAGTTTCAGTTTTCTGCATATGGCTAGACGGTTTTCCCAACATCATTTATTAAATAGGGAATCCTTTCCTCATTGCTTTTGTCAGGTCTGTCAAAGATCAGATGGTTGTAGATGTGTGGTGTTATTTCTGAGGCCTCTGTTCTGTTCCATTGGTCTATATAGCTGTTTTGGTGCTAGTACCATTCTGTTTTGGTTACTTGTATTTGGCCTTGTATTGTAGTTTGAAGTCAGGTAGCATGATGTCTCCAGCTTTGTTCTTCTTGCTTAGGATTGTCTTGGCTATACAGGCTCTTTTTTGGTTCCATATGAAATTTAAAGTAGTTCTTTCCAATTTTGTGAAGAAAGTCAATGCTAGCTTGATGGGGATAGCATTGAATCTATAAATTACCTTGGGCAGTATGGCCATTTTCACGATATTGATTCTTCCTATCCATGAACATGGAATGTTTTTCCATTTGTTTGTGTCCTCTCTTATTTCCTTGAGCAGTAGTTTGTAGTTCTCCTTGAAGAGGTCCTTCACATCCCTTTTAAGTTGTATTCCTAGGTATTTTATTCTCCTTGTAGCAATTGTGAATAGGAGTTCACTCATGATTTGGCTGTTTGTCTATTATTGGTGTATTACTGGTGTCACAAGGAATGCTTGTGATGTTTGCACATTGATTTTGTATCCTGAGACTTTGCTGAAGTTGCTTATCAGCTTAAGGAGATTTTGGACTGAGATGATGGGGTTTTCTAAATATACAATCATGTCATCTGCAAACAGAGACAATTTGACTTCCTCTCTTACTATGTGAATACCCTTTATTTCTTTCTCTTGCCTGATTGCCCCAGCCAGAACTTCCAATACTATGTTGAATAGGAGTGGTGAGAGAGGGCATCTTTGTCTTGTGCCAGTTTTCAAAGGGAATGCCTCCAGTTTTTGCCCATTCAGTAGGATATTGGTTGTGGGTTTGTCATAAATAGCTCTTATTATTTTGAGATACGTTCTATCAATATCTAGTTTATTGAGAGTTTTTAGCATGCAGGGCTGTTGAATTTTGTCGAAGCCTTTTCTGCATCTATTGAGATAATCATGTGATTTTTGTTATTGGTTCTGTTTATATGATTAATTACGTTTATTAATTTGCATACGTTGAACCAGCCTTGGATCCCAGAGATGAAGCTGGCTTGATCATGGTGGATAAGCTTTTTGTATTTTTAGTAGAGACGGGGTTTCACGATGTTAGCCAGGCTGGTCTTGAACTCCTGACCTCAGGTGATCCACCCACCTCAGTCTCCCAAAGTGCTGGGATTACAGGTGTGAGCCACTGTGCCCAGCCATTGGATTCTGCCATTTTTTCTGCCTGAAGTTCTTGACTCTCAGATGGCCTGAATGGCTCAAGTGTCACCTTATGAGATGCCTTCTCTGACCAGTCCATGGAAAATAGCACCCTCTAAACCACCCAGGCATACACCATCCTAACCGAGTACTTACCACTTACCACCGTCTGACATTGTTTTTGTCCATCTCCATGCTACTCTCCTCTCCTACCCCTGCCAAACAAGCTCCTTGATTGAGGCTTTCACTATGTGATGTGCCTGCTTCCACTTTGCCTTCCGCCATGATGGAAAGCTTCCTGAGGCCTCCCCAGAAGCAGATGCTGCTGTCCTTCCTCTACATCCTGCAGAGCCATAAGCCTATAAAACCCCTTTCCTTATAAATTATCCAGTCAGGCATTTCTATAATTATTGTTGTTATTTAGAGACAGAGTTTTGCCATGTTGCTCAGGCTGGTCTCAAACTCCTGGGCTCAAGTGATTCTCCAACCTTGGCCTCCCAAAGTGTTGGGATTACAGGCATGAGCCACCACACCTGGCCAGGTATTACTTTATAGCAATGCAAAACAGTCTAATACAGTTACTTATTATTGAATGTCTACAGATAACCATTGTTAGTATTTTAGTGTATTTTCTTCTCTATATATGAAAGAATTTATGAGATTATACTATTTTGTAAATTACATTTTTCTCTAAATATTTGGTAGACATTAAATATCTTTTTACAACACAACTTTCAATGACATACTAAAATTTCATTGAATACAACCTAGAAGCAATAAGCACACCTAGTGCCCAGATCTTGGTTTCTCCAAGCAAAGGAAAAAATTGGAGAAACAGCTGATTCTAGAACTGTGGGAAGAAATATACAAGATGAGGCTGGGCATGGTGGCTCATGCCTGTAATCCCAGCACTTTGGGAGGCTGTGGTGGGAGGATGGTTTGAGGCCAAGAGTTAGAGACCAGCCTGAGCAACCTAATGAAGTCTCATCTCTACAAAAACTTTTTAAAAATTAGCCAGGTATGGTGGTGCACACTTGTAGTCCCAGCTACTCAGGAAACAGAGGTGGGAGGATCGCTTGAGCCCAGGAGTTCAAGGTTAACAGTGAGCTATGATCATGCCACTGCTGCACTCCAACCTGGACAACAGAGCAAGACCCTGTCTCTAAAAAAAGAAAAGAAAAGAAATATACAAGATGAGCCTGGAGCATCTTGTAGTGCCAGAAAGTAAGAGAGTGTGAAACACACACGAAACTCACAGTGTGAGAATATGCCAAGGAGTATAGGAGCCAAGTGAAAAAGCTCCCAATGGCCAAAGATGAAAGAATTTGAACAACAAAATAAAGTAGTGTTGACTTATAACCCAACCTGCAAAATAAGTATTCATGAGTCCATGCTGATATAAATGATTGAATACATAAATAATTGTGGGAGTAGAGACAAGTCTCTTGTGCAGGAGAATTCACAATAATTCATGTAGTTGTCCTGTCCTTAAGGGGATGAAACATAAACTCCCACTCCTAAAGCGTGGGCTGTGCATAGTGACTTTCCTCCAAAGAGTACAGCATGAAAAGGGCAAAAAAGAGTAAATTTACAGTGGAAACACCTGAAAAACAGTAACTCTGCCAAGTGATCAAAGTCAACATCAACAGTGATAAGTGTTGTTGATAGTGTGTATCTTTGATATGAGGTGATAAGAATGGCACTTTAGGCCGGGCTCGGTGGCTCACACCTGTAATCCCAGCACTTTGGGAGGCCGAGGTGGGTGGATCACGAGATGAGGAGATCGAGACCATCCTGACTAACGCGGTGAAACCCCGTCTCTACTAAAAATACAAAAAATTAGCCAGGCGTGGTGGCCCATGCCTGTAGTCCCAGCTACTAGGGAGGCTGAGGCAGGAGAATGGCGTGAACCCGTGAGGCCGAGCTTGCAGTGAGCCGGGATCGCGCCGCTGCACTCCAGCCTGGGCGACGGAGTGAGACTCCGTCTCAAAAAAAAAAAAAAAAAAAAAAGAAAAGAATGGCTCTTTACCTCTGTGGTCTCTCTCCCAGAATACATAACCCCAGTTCAATCACGAGAAAAACATCGGACAAATCCAAGTCGAGAAACATTCTACAAAATACCTGACTGGTACTTTTCCAAACTCTCACGATCATTGAAAACAAGGAAAATTTGAGAAACGGTCACAGTCAAGAGGAGCTGAGGGGACAAATAAGACATTTGGTAAAAAGTAAGAAAATCTGAATAAAGTATGCGGTTTAGTTAATCAAAATTTATCAGTATTGGTTCATTAATTGTGCCAAATATACCATACTAGTGTAAGATGTGAATAATAGGGGAACTGGGTGTGGGTATATGGAAACTCTCTATGCTGGCTTCACAGTGATTCTGTGAATCTAAAGTGATTCTAAAATAAAAGGTTTATTCAGAAAATGACATACAACAGATGCATCATATTTTATTTAATCTCTTATGATTGAACATTTAAGTGGTTTCTAAATTTTTGCTATTGAATACATTTATGATGAATGTCCTTACAATTACATCTTTACACGCATCCCTATTACTTCCTTCAGAATACGTTTGTAGAAGGGAAATTGTGGGATAATAGATGTGCATATTATAACAGTATTAAAGATTTTGATGCAAGATACCTAACGAGGCCCCCGCAGTTAAAGAATAAGTTAACTCTAAATTACAGTTGAGATGAAGGTTTAGAAAAGACTCTTGGATACTTTTTGCGTCCAAGCCAGTCATATCAAATGCCACAAAGAATTATTTTCAACACCCTGAGAAAACCACTTACCAACGTGGAGCCTGTGTTCAGGGGTATGTCTTGCATTGGGGGTCTACTGCTCTTACAAGAGATAAATCAGAAGACTTCACTTCCTCATGCTGTGACCATCCCAGTATAAGAAAATATAAACAAAAAGGGGAATGCAGATCTCCAAAGACTCAGAAGATATGCACAGAGCCCTCCTGCATTTTATTAGGCAATCAGACTAAGAACACTATAGATCCGTGTTTCTTGTAGTGTGGTCCTCAGAACCAGCAGCATCAGTGTCACCTGGAAACTTGTTAGAAATGTGAATTCTTGGGTTCTACCCTAGATATACTGAGTCAGAAACTCTGGAGTTAGGGCCCAGATGTTTGTGGGGTTTCTTTTTTTTTGAGAAGTACATAAACTTTTTAATACATTTTGGCAGGTTTATTGATATGTAATTCACATACCATACAATTAACCCATTTAAAGCGTACAGTTTAATGGTTTTTAGTGTATTCCCAGATTTATGCAATTATCAACATAATCATTTTAAAACATTTTCATTACCTCATAAGGAAACCCTGTACTCTTTAGGTATCCCCTCCGCTACCACCATGTTCCCTAGCCCTAGCAGTCACGAACGTACATTCTGTCTCTGTGGATTTGTCTATTCTGGACATTTTGTATAAATAGAAAAATACCTGCACAGCAAAAGAAACTATCATCAGAGTGAACAGGAAACCTACAGAATGGAAGAAAATTTTTGCAATCTATCCTTCTGACAAAGGGCTAATATCCAGAATCTACAAGGAACTTAAACAAATTTAGACCAAAAAAACCAACCCCATCAGAAAGAGGGTGAAAGATATGAACAGATACTTCTCAAAAGAAGACATTTATGCGCCCAACAAACATGAAAAAAAGCTCATCATCACTGGTCATTAGAGAAATGCAGATCAAAACCACAATGAGATACCATCTCATTCCAATTAGAATGGCGATCATTAAAAAGTCAGGAAACAACAGATACTGGTGAGGCTGTGGAGAAATGGGAATGCTTTTACACTGTTGGTGGGAATGTAAATTAGTTCAACCATTGTGGAAGACAGTGTGGCGATTCCTCAAGGATCTAGAACCAGAAATACCATTTGACACAGCAATCTCATTACTGGGTATATACCCAAATTATAAATCATTCTACTATAAAGACACATACACATATATGTTTATTGCAGCACTATTTACAATAGCAAAGACTTGGAACCAACCCAAATGCCCATCAATGATAGACTGGATAAAAAACTGTGGCACATATACACCATGGAATACTATGCAGCCATAAAAAGGATGAGTTCATGTCTTTGCAGGGATATGAATGAAGCTGGAAACCATTGTTCTAAGCAAACTAACACAGGAACAGAAAACAAAACACTGCATGTTCTCACTCATAAGTGGGAGTTGAACAATGAGAATATATGGACACAGGGAGGGGAGCATCAGACTCTGGGGCCTGCTGGGAGTTGGGGGGCAAGGGGAGGGATAGCATTAGGACAAATACCTAATGCATATGGGGTTTAAAACCTAGATGAAGGGTTGATACATGCAGCAAACCACCATGGCACATGTGTACCTATGTAACAAACCTGCACGTTCTGCACACGTATCCCAGAACTTAAAGTAAAATAAAATAAATCAATAAGAAAATCTAGAGGAAACTGGTAAATTTCCTTTTCACACAACCTCCCAAGATTGAACCAGGAAGAAATAGAAAAAGAAAAGAAAAGAAAAGAAAACTACAATATAGACCTGTTGTGTCTGGCTTCTTTCACTGACCATAATGTTTTCAAGGCTTATTCATGTTACAGGAGGTATTCGCACTTCATTTCTTTTTATGGCCAAATCATATTCCATAATTTGGATATACCACACTTTGTTTATATATTCATGAGTTGGTGGACACTTGGGTTTTTTCTACCTTTTGGCTGTTAGGAATTGTCTTAGTCCATTTTCTGTTGCTTTTGTCAGAACACCTGAAACTGGGTAATTTATAAAGAAAAGGAATTTATTTCTTACAGTTATGGAGGCAGAGAAGTCTAAGTTTGGGATTGGGGGTTGCATCTGATGAGAGCCTTCTTGTGCTGGGGGATACTTTGAAGAGTTCTGAGACAGTGTAGCGTATCACATGGCAAGGGGGCTGAGCATGGTAATTGCTATCCCAGGTCTTCCTTCCTCTCTGGTAAAGCCACCAGTCTCCCTTCCTGGATAATCTATTATTTCATCAACCCATTAATCCATGAATGGATTAACACATTCATAAGGGCAGGGCCTTTATGATTCAATCACTGCTCAAAGGCCCCATCTCTCAATACTCCCACCTTGGGGATTAAGTTTCAACATGAATTTTGGAGAGACATTCAACCCATAGTAGGAATATTGCTGCTGTGAACATTTCTGTGCAATATATATTTTCATAATCCTTCCGGTGATTCTAGTGCTTGCTACAGTTTAAGAACCATTATTATAGATGGAGTGGTTACAAGAACAAATAGAAGATAGTTCTTTTTAATAAATAGAGATCATCACCTATCCTTTAGGTCATAAGCCAGCGTAGAAAAGGAAAAACCTAGGTAGTGAAATCTGATGGTGTGTGGTCCAAGGACAGACGTCCCTGTCACTGTAGAGATGCAAGGCAAGGGGACGGGCATGGTGGCTCACCCACTTTGGGAGGCCGTGGTGGGCAGATCACCTGGGGTTGGGAGTTCGAGACCAGCCTGACCAACACAGAGAAACCTCGTCTCTACTAAAAATACAAAAATTAGCCAGGCATGGTGGTGCATGCCTGTAATCCTAGCTACTTGGGAGGCTGAGGCAGGAGAATCTCTTGAACCCAGGAGGTGGAGGTTGTGGTGAGCTGAGATTGCACCATTGCACTCCAGCCTGGGCAATAAGAGTGAAACTCCATTTCAAAAAAAAAAAAAAAAAAAAAAAAAAAAAAAGAGATGCAAGGCAAGGTTGGGTTGAGGTGACCAAAGGAAAGGAAGCCCTGGTTATAATGGAAGTGCCCTTTTTTTGACCACTAGGCTACCCCTATTAATTTACTGGCATGCCATTGCATTCTTTTTTTTTTTTAGATGGAGTCTCACTCTGTCACCAGGCTGAAGTGCAGTGGCGCAATCTCGGCTTATTGCAACCTCGGCTCACTGCAAGCTCCGCCTCCCAGGTTCAAGTGATTCTCCTGCCTCAGCCTCCCAAGTAGCTGGGACTACAGGCGTGTGCCACCACACCCAGCTAACTTTTATAGCTTTAGTAGAGATGGGGTTTCACCATGTTGGCCAGGATGGTCTTGATCTCTTGACCTTGTGATCCACCCACCTCGGCCTCCCAAAGTGCTGGTATTACAGGCATGAGCTGCTGCGCCCGGCACATGTCATTGCGTTCTAAAGGTACTGGGGCTATTAAGTATTGATGCTTCTCTTTAGAGGAAATGACTCACAAACACCTGCTGTTTCTACAGTTCTTGAAACTGTATAAGCCTTTTCTACCTGCACTTTCCTTCTACTGTCACAATATCAATATACTCAGCTACAGCTTAGTCTCCCCATTTAACAGATAAGGCCACTGAGGCCTAGTGAGTTTCAATGACCTGCCTGAAGTCATGGAGCAGGGTGTGACAAAACTGGGAAAACTGGAATCAGAATCACTTCACCCACCCCTAACCTCACCAGAACAGTGTTTTCGATTCTAGCTACACATTAAAATCACTGGAGAGGTTTTAAAAATACTTGTACCCAGGCTCTGTACACAGTGATTCCATTTAATTGGTCTGAGGTGGGGCCTAGGCACTGATATGTTTTCAAAGCTTCCTAGGTATTTTTTTTTTCCAGTCACTTTCTTTAAAAAATTTTTTTTTAACTTTTCATTTGAAATAATTTCAGACTTCCAAAAAAAGATGTGAAATAGTACAAAGCAGTCCTGTGTATCCTTCCCCCGGTTTTTCCAAATGTTAACATCTTACATAACCACAGCGCAGCTATCAAAGCCAGGATATTAACATTGATACAATACCATTCACTAATCTACAGACCTTATTCAAACGGTATCAGTTGCACTTGGTGGATAGTTCTAAATCATTCTGGAGAATTCATTATTTTTAGTTATTCCATCCCTTTAGTGTACTTGAATCTTTCCTAGGTGATCTTAATGTGTGGGCAGGGTTGAGAGCTGCTGGGTGTGGACCGTGGAGCCTGGAGTTAGTATTCTACAAGTAGGCTTAATTGGCTTTACGGTGCATTTTTTCTCCCCGTTCTCTGACATGTAAGAGCTATGTCTGAAAATCTAGTATATTTCTAAGCTATTGTTATGCTGCTGATGGGATGAATCGTTTGAAGGTTTCTGACTATTTTTATGAAGTGACAGTTATATCTGCTGGGAGGAGAAATGAGCCCTAGTTATATTCATAGCAACGTTACTGCCACCCAGGTGAAAAATGGAAAATGGTGTATTGGGGAGGGAAGAGTTAAAGAGCTTTCAAATATGAACTCACAAGTCAGTGGGCTAGATCTTCGCAGAACTCAATGCCATTCTTTGGATTTGGGTCTGGAATACAATTTAGATTTTAATTAGAGATGTGCTGGACCTTAATGTAAATGTATTTATATTGGGAAGCCAAAGACACTAAACTGAAAACCTTGCATTTCCTACAGATGGTTTATTAAACTAAAATATGTCTCTTAACCTCTGGTCTTGACCCTGCTGTTGCAAAGATGAGTCATTGAAACATCAGCCTGTCTGTTATCCTGAATGACTGGCTGGAGTGCCCCAGCTGGAGGCACCACTTGGTAACACATGAAACTGGGTAGTTCGTGAGGATTTTTGCTTTTATTTTCGCCTACAGTCGAACTACCTTTATCCAATTAGAATTTTCGTCCTCATCTATTTATTATCTCCTGCTCTGGGTAAAAACAAACCTGAGTGTCTCTGCTGTGTACAAATTAGCCTGGCTCTGAGGGCCGCAGGGCTGAACAGAAACTATCCTCGAGTGAATAAAAATGTTATTAAATTTAAAACCGCAGCCCCCATCACCAGCACTGGATTCCTTTAGGCCACAGATGTTCACTGTCAGCAAGTGTTTCCTCTGTGAGGCACTGGCTTGGAAGCATTTGAACCTAATAGCATTATATGTGTGTTTATATCAGAAATCATATGCACAGATACATTGCCGGCCTTCAAATTCATAGAGAAACCAATCGGCTCCCGTGGTGTTAGGTGGCAGCCAGGGCTGTGGCCTTGTGGGTCCCAGCACAGGAGACTCTTTCATAACCCCTGGGCTTTGGAACATGCTGCTGCCTCTGCCAAGCACACCCTTGTCTCCCACCACCCCTCTTTTCCTGGCTCACTGCTGCCACGTCCTCTTGGAAGCGTTCCTTGATTTCCTCCCCCAACCTGAGTTAGAAGTCTTTTCCATATATTTGCACGACACTCAGTGCTTCTATGTGCTGCAGTAAAACTAATTGTTTATTTGTCTGATTTCTCCACATTCTAGCACCTAGCCCAGTGCCTGCCACATAGAAAGTGCCTATGATAACGTGTGTGTGTGAATAAATGAATGATAAATGAGAGCTACTGATTCTGCCTAACTACACTAAGCCATTTGCACCCATTATCTCCTTTAATCTAGGTAGAATTTCATCCTTCAATTCTGAAGGGATGGTATTTTACCCAATTCTACAGGTAAGGAAACAGGCTGAGAGGTAAGTGACTTCCCCATGACACAGAGCCAGGATTTGAACCTGGCCTATCTAAGTCCACAGCTTGGCCTCTTCACCACAGCCTCTTCCCTGCACAGCCTCAGCTGAAGGTCGCCGTGGTTGGTGGAGCAGCCAATGGCTGACCACGGTGGGGACGGAAGGTCTCTGCACAGGGCATGGAGCTGTGGGACTCTGAGAGCTATGTTTGCAGGCCTTGGTTCACCTTGGGAGGCGTAATGGTGGAAATGCAGAGTTCCCAGCCATGGGGAGAGGGTGTGCTCTCCTTGATGATGCCACAGACCCTGCCCAGTATGTACTGTTTGGTGAAAAAAAGGATGGCCTGGAAGAGTCCACAAGGACCAGACAGCCATCTGTGCCTTAAACCTCAGAACTGCCTGCAGCCCAGAGTCACTCCCAGTGTGCTGAGCCATCTAGCAGACAGTCTGGCTACTCAGGAAGGATTTTGAGCCTCAATTTCTGATGATTCCTTAAGCTTTGGAGCCAGCTCATTGTCCCAGAGCTCCCGTAAGTGGTAAGTGCAAGGGCAAATCAGCTCAGCCCCCACCATTAAGAGGGAGCTGTAAGCTGCTTCTCTGCAAAGAAGGCACCAAAGGGATGAGGACGAGGAGGAGGAGGGTTCCTACTTGCCTCCTCAAGAGTGAGCACTCCATAGGAATGAAAACTGCTGCCTGCACAGAAGCCTTGCCAGCCAGCTCTTCAGGCGAGTCATGTTCAGCTCTGCCCTCCTCCCAAGCACACACCTCCGGATGTTCTGGAAGACAATGCACGGACGGGTGAGAGGAGGGATCCCTTTGTGTCTGGAGATTCCCCGTGGGGAGCCTGTGCTTTCTTCCTGGCGTTTCAGATGAGCAGGCACTTCAGTGTGAAGATAGTCCAGGCTCTGTTAAGGGTTCTGAGACTCAGGGTGGAATATCTCACTTGGAGAAGGCTCTTGTCTCTTTAAAACCCGTCTCCTTCTACCCCTCTTCTTTCGTGTGCCTCCTACACCTGACAAAGAGAACTCGTGTGGGGTGGATCCGGCTTCAGCATGGGCTGTCTGGGTTATTCAAATTTCTCTTCCTCTCCTCCCTGCTAGGATATTAATTCACAGATGGAGGCCTTTCTGGCACTACAAGTACCTTCTAAGTAAGAAGACCCCTCCCACCTTCCTGCCACATGGAAGGGTTGGCCTAATAGGAACCTCTTCTCCCTTATACTTCCTGGCCGCAGCTGACCAGACCACAGTGAGGCCCAGCCTTGAGCCCACAAACTCTGACTTGATACACAAGAGAGAAAAAAATAAACTGGGTCAGTGAGAGTCTCCTGCTCGTTGAAACTCAAGGGAGTTTAAATTAGGTACTACAGAGTCGCAGCAGTGGAGCTGGGAGTGGTTGTCAGAGCCAGAAGTTTGTGGCGTTGAAGAGAGACCAGAGTTGCCACATCTAAGCTGGGATTTTGAGGAACCACTAACACGCACAGGCTAGAGGTAGACAGAAGCCACAGCTCAGTATTGCATCTCATCTAAAACCTCACACTATAAGAATCACATTTCCCTTTCATTTTTTCCCCTTCTAATCTAAAAATATTACAACTGCTGCCCCAGTGTAACATCTATGCTCTCCAGGGCCCATGACGGTCCATGATGATCGAGTCTCAACTGTGCCCCCAGCTGAATAAAGTAAACGCCTTTCGACATTATTGAAGCAACTGTGAAGATCGGCTGGAAATGGCTCTCTCACTGCAATGCCTGTCTTTGTGATATACCCATGGGCACACAGGGCAGAAGGAGGACTGGATGCCTTCTATGTACAGGCAAGGAAATGAAGCCGGCCAGGTGAGCATATATACCACGCTGTCAGTGTACTGCGGCCCTTCCTCTGACCACCTCCCAAATAACAGCCATCGTAAGATCTTAAGTATGGCTTCCGGGGAGGCTAAGGAACTTGGAAGAAATATTAGGAATCTGTGGGTCCATCATTAAAAAGAGGACTAGGAAAAGAAAGAGGAGAAGATGTCAAGAATAAACTTAACATTCGAAACCATGATCTCTGGGCTTCAGAATGCTTGCAGCTTAGATCGTTCAAAGAAAAAGCAAGTGCAGAAAATCTTCACCAAGGTATCCTAAATGAAGAAACCCACTAGTATTATAAGGCGTTGGTAGAGTTGTTTTGATTCAACTTTGTGACTTTGGAAAAAAGAAAAGCCAACAAGGGATATTATCAGGGGGCACCCCTGTGTTTACTTGGACAGACAGAATTGCAGCCCTGCCTGATGTGCGGCAAATACATAGGTATGCTATGTGGTTAAGCTGTTGAAGTACCTTAAGACTTTGCTTCCACTCTGCCTTTAAATCTTTGCAGAGATCAGAGAGGAGTCCCCTAAGGAATTTATATTTTGTTTTGATGTATTTTTTTTCTGTGGAGAGAGAGGGTTATTGAGTTCTCAGAAAATGGAAATTAGCCCTGTTCAGAAAGTCTCAAGAAGCTGCCCTTAATAAAAATAGCAGAAATTGTGGTTTTTTTCATGCCTTACTTTTTTTTTTTTTTGAGACAGAGTCTCACCCATTCCCCCAGGCTGGAGTGCAATGGCATGATCTCAGCTCACTGCAACCTCCGCCTCCCGTGTTCAAACGATTCTCTTGCCTCAGCCTCCCGAGCCCAGCTAATTTTTTTATTATTATACTTTAGGTTTTAGGGTACATGTGCACAATGTGCAGGTTTGTTACATATGTATCCATGTGCCATGTTGTTTTGCTGCACCCATTAACTTGTCATTTAGCATTAGGTATATCTCCTAATGCTGTCCCTCCCCTCTCTCCTCCCCTCTCTCCTCCACCCCACAACAGTCCCCGGAGTGTGATGTTCCCCTTCCTGTGTCCATGAGTTCTCATTGTTCAATTCCTACCTATGAGTGAGAACATGCGGTGTTTGGTTTTTTGTCCTTGCGATAGTTTACTGAGAATGATGTTTTCCAGTTTCATCCATGTCCCTACAAAGGACATGAACTCGTCATTTTTTATGGCTGCATAGTATTCCATGGTGTATATGTGCCACATTTTCTTAATCCAGTCTATCGTTGTTGGACATTTGGGTTGGTTCCAAGTCTTTGCTATTGTGAATAGTGCCGCAATAAACATACATGTGCATGTGTCTTTATAGCAGCATGATTTATAGTCCTTTGGATATATACCCAGTAATGGGACGGTTGGGTCAAATGGTATTTCTAGTTCTAGATCCCTGAGGAATCGCCACACTGACTTCCACAATGGTTGAACTAGTTTACAGTCCCACCAACAGTGTAAAAGTGTTCCTATTTCTCTACATCCTCTCCAGCACCTGTTGTTTCCTGCTTTTTTAATGATCACCATTCTAACTGGTGTGAGATGGTATCTCACTGTGGTTTTGATTTGCATTTCTCTGATGGCCAGTGATGATGAGCATTTTTTCATGTGTTTTCTGGCTGCATAAATGTCTTCTTTTGAGAAGTGTCTGTTCACGTCCTTTGCCCACTTTTTGATGGGGTTGTTTGTTTTTTTCTTGTAAATTTGTTTGAGTTCATTGTAGATTCTGGATATTAGCCCTTTGTCAGATGAGTAGGTTGCAAAAATTTTCTCCCATTCTGTAGGTTGCCTGTTCACTCTGATGGTAGTTTCTTTTGCTGTGCAGAAGCTCTTTAGTTTAATTAGATTCCATTTGTCAGTTTTGGCTTTTGTTGCCATTGCTTTTGGTGTTTTAGACATGAAGTCCTTGCCCACGCCTATGTCCTGAATGGTATTGCCTAGGTTTTCTTGTAGGATTTTAATGGTTTTAGGTCTAACATTTAAGTCTTTAATCCATCTTGAATTAATTTTTGTATAAGGTGTAAGGAAGGGATCCAGTTTCAGCTTTCTACATATGGCTAGCCAGTTTTCCCAGCACCATTTATTTATTTATTTTATTTATTTATTTATTTATTTATTTTTTGAGACGGAGTCTCGCTCTGTCACCCAGGCTGGAGTGCAGTGGCGCAGTCTTGGCTCACTGCAAGCTCCGTCTCCCAGGTTCACGCCATTCTCCTGCCTCAGCCTCTCCGAGTAGCTGGGACTACAGGCGCCTGCCACCACGCCCGGCTAATTTTTTGTATTTTTAGTAGAGACGGGGTTTCACTGTGGTCTCGATCTCCTGACCTCATGATCTGCCCGCCTCGGCGCCCCAAAGTGCTGGGATTACAAGCGTGAGCCACCGCGCCCGTCCTACCATTTATTAAATAGGGAATCCTTTCCCCATTTCTTGTTTTTGTCAGGTTTGTCAAAGATCAGATAGTTGTAGATATGTGGCATCATTTCTGAGGGCTCTGTTCTGTTCCATTGATCTATGTCTCTGTTGTGGTACCAGTACCATGCTGTTTTGGTTACTGTAGCCTTGTAGTATAGTTTGAAGTCAGGTAGCGTGATGCCTCCAGCTTTGTTCTTTTGGCTTAGGATGGACTTGGCGATGCGGGCTCTTTTTTGGTTCCATATGAACTTTAAAGTAGTTTTTTCCAATTCTGTGAAGAAAGTCATTGGTAGCTTCATGGGGATGGCATTGAATCTATAAATTACCTTGAGCAGTATGGCCATTTTCACGATATTGATTCTTCCTACCCATGAGCATGGAATGTTCTTCCATTTGTTTGTATCCTCTTTTATTTCATTGAGCAGTGGTTTGTAGTTCTCCTTGAAGAGGTCCTTCACATCCCTTGTAAGTTGGATTCTTAGGTATTTTATTCTCTTTGAAGCAATTGTGAATGGGAGTTCACTCATGATTTGGCTCTCTGTTTGTCTGTGATTGGTGTACAAGAATGCTTGTGATTTTTGTACATTGATTTTGTATCCTGAGACTTTGCTGAAGTTGCTAATCAGCTTAAGGAGATTTTGGGCTGAGACAATAGGGTTTTCTAGATATACAATCACGTCATCTGCAAACAGGGACAATTTGACTTCCTCTTTTCCTAATTGAATACCCTTTATTTCCTTCTCCTGCCTGATTGCTCTGGCCAGAACTTCCAGCACTATGTTGAATAGGAGTGGTGAGAGAGGGCATCCCTGTCTTGTGCCAGTTTTCAGAGGGAATGCTTCCAGTTTTTGCCCATTCAGTATGATATTGGCTGTGGGTTTGTCATAGATAGCTCTTATTATTTTGAGATACGTCCCATCAATACCTAATTTATTGAGAGTTTTTAGCATGAAGGGTTGTTGAATTTTGTCAAAGGCCTTTTCTGCATCTATTGAGATAATCATGTGGTTTTTGTCTTTGGTTCTGTTTATATGCTGGATTACATTTATTGATTTGTGTATGTTGAACCAGCCTTGCATCCCAGGGATGAAGCCCACTTGATCATGGTGTATAAGCTTTTTGATGTGCTGCTGGATTCCGTTTGCCAGTATTTTACTGAGGATTTTTGCATCAATGTTCATCCAGGATATTGGTCTGAAATTCTCTTTTTTGGTTATGTCTCTGCCAGGCTTTGGTATCAGGACGATGCTGCCTTCATAAAATGTGTTAGGGAGGATTCCCTCTTTTTCTATCGATAGGAATAGTTTCAGAAGGAATGGTACCAGTACCTCCTTGTACCTCTGGTAGAATTCGGCTGTGAATCCATCAGGTCCTGGACTCTTTTTGGTTTGTAAGCTATTGATTATTGCCACAATTTCAGAACCTGTTATTGGTCTATTCAGAGATTCAACTTCTTCCTGGTTTAGTCTTGGGAGGGTGTATTTGTCGAGGAATTTATCCATTTCTTCTAGATTTTCTAGTTTATTTGCATAGAGGTGTTTGTAGTATTCTCTGATGGTAGATTGTATTTCTGTGGGATCGGTGGTGATATCCCCTTTTTCATTTTTTATTGCATCTATTTGATTCTTCTCTCTTTTCTTCTTTATTAGTCTTGCTAGTGGTCTATCAATTTTGTTGATCTTTTCAAAAAACCAGCTCCTGGATTCATTAATTTTTTGAAGGGTTTTTTGTGTCTCTATTTCCTTCAGTTCTGCTCTGATTTTAGTTATTTCTAGCCTTCTGCTAGCTTTTGAATGTGTTTGCTCTTGCTTTTCTAGTTCTTTTAATTGTGATGTTAGGGTGTCAATTTTGGATCTTTCCTGCTTTCTCTTGTGGGCATTTAGTGCTATAAATTTCCCTCTACACACTGCTTTGAACGTGTCCCAGAGATTCTGGTATGTTGTGTCTTTGTTCTCATTGGTTTCAAAGAACATCTTTATTTCTGCCTTCATTTCATTATGTACCCAATAGTCATTCAGGAGCAGGTTGTTCAGTTTCCATGTAGTTGAGCAGTTTTGAGTGAGTTTCTTAATCCTGAGTTCTAGTTTGATTGCACTAGAACTGTCTGAGAGACAGTTTGTTATAATTTCTGTTCTTTTACATTTGCTGAGGAGAGCTTTACTTCCAACTATGTGGTCAATTTTGGAATAGGTGTGGTGTGGTGCTGAAAAAAATGTATATTCTGTTGATTTGGGGTGGAGAGTTCTGTAGATGTCTATTAGGTCCACTTTGTGCAGAGCTGAGTTCAATTCCTGGATATCTTTGTTAACTTTCTGTCTCATTGATCTGTCTAATGTTGACAGTGGGGTGTTAAAATCTCTCATTATTATTGTGTGGGAGTTTAAGTCCCTTTGTAGGTCACTCAGGACTTGCTTTATGAATCTGGGTGCAGACTGGCAAACTGGATAAGGAGTCAGGACCCATCAGTGTGCTGTATTCAGGAAACCCATCTCACGTGCAGAGACACACATAGACTCAAAATAAAGGGATGGAGGAAGATCTATCAAGCAAATGGAAAACAAAAAAAGGCAGGGGTTGCAATCCTAGTCTCTGATAAAATAGACTTCAAACCAGTAAAGATCAAAAGAGACAAAGAAGGCCATTACATAATGGTAAAGGGATCAATTCAACAAGAAGAGCTAACTATCCTAAATATATAATTTTTGTATTTTTAGTAGAGACGGGGGTTTCACCATGATGGCCAGGCTGGTGTCGAACTCCTGACCTCGTCATCCACCCACCTCGGCCTCCCAAAGTGCCGGGATTATAGGCATGAGCCACTGTGCTCAGCCTCAAATCTTTATTCCATATGAGGGACAGTGAGCTGCATTCGTGGAATTGCTGCCTGGGCACCTGGGAGGCAGGAGGCTCAGTGCCTGCCCAAGAAGATGGTATGGTTACAAGTGCAGGGAGGGGCATATAAGGCTTGAGGGACGTCTTGTTTGTTTGTTTTCTGTTTTCCCAAATACGCAGTACATAGTATAGCAGTCATTAGAAAACCAACCTGCCTTAAATTGGTTTACTGTTTCTCGAGGACAAGCTGGCAGTATACATCAAAAGCTGTGAATTATGTGTCTCTGTTATATGGCAATTTTACTTTCAGCAATTTATGCTAAGGAAATAATAAGGGATATTGAAGGATCTTCATTTTAGAGTTGTTTAGAATAAAACAAACAAACAAAATGGAAATGACACACATTTCCAACAGTTGGAGAGTGGATGAGTCAATTATGGCAGACTCAATGGAATACTACGCATCCATTAAAAGTTCTGTTGTAAAAAAAGACATAAACAGACACTTCTCAGAAGAAGACATGCAAGCGGCCAACAAACATATAAAAAAAAAGCTCCACATTCCTAATCATCAGAGAAATGCAAATCAAAACCACATTCAGATACCATCTCACAGCAGTCAGGATGGGTATTACTAAAAAGTCAAAAAAAGAACAGATGCTGGCGAGGCTGCAGAGAAAAGAGAATGCTTATGTACTATTGCTGGAAAGTAAATTAGTTCAGCTGCCATGGATAGCAGTTTGGAGATTTCTCAAAGAAGTTAAAACAGAGCTACCATTTGACCCAGCCATGTCATTCTTGGATATGTACCCAAAGGAAAAGAAATTATTCTACCAAAAGACACAAGCACACCTATGTTCATCACAGCGCTATTCACAATAGTGAAGACATGGAATCCATTGGGCACAGTGGCTCACGCCTGTAATCCCAGCTACTCAGGAGGCTGAGACAGGAGAATTGCCTGAACCTGGGAGGTGGAGGTTGCAGTGAACCGAGATCGTGCCACTGTACTCCAGCCTGGGTGACAGAGCAAGACCCTGTCTCAGAAAAACAAACAAACAAAAAAGACATGGGATCAACCTAGGTGTCCATCAACAGTGGATTGGATTAAAAAACATGGTACATAAACACCACATAGTACTATGCAGCCATAAGGAAGAATGAAAGTATGTCCTTTGCAGCAACATGAATACAGCTGGAGGCCATTATCCTAAGCAAATTAACTTGGGAACAGAAAACCAAATACTACAAGTCCTCACTTGTAAGTGGGAGCTAAACACTGGGTACTTACGGGCATAAAGATGGGAACAATAGAAACTGAGGACCACTAGAAAAGGGAGGGGGCCTGAGGGAGAGGGCTAAAATACTAACTACTGGGTGCTATGTTTAGCACCTTGGTGACGGGGTCATTTGTACCCTAAACCTCAGCATCACACAGTATATACAGGTAACAAACCTGCACCGGTGTCCCCTGAATCTAAAATAAAAGTTGATATTATTTAAAAAGGTATATACATATATATATATAAATGGAGAAAATAAAATGAAAATAACAAAAAGTAGATTATTTAAAAGACTTATTTCTATTATTTTCAGGTTATTGTAAATCAGAAACAAAGCAAATTTACAAATCAAAGGCCAGGATAAGCATGGGTCTAAGTGAAGGGCAAGATGGCTGGCCTTGGCATGTATTTTAACTCTGGAAAATCCTCTTTAGGACATTCCTTACTTACCATGACTGCTATCAGGTTTGTTTTACTCAAAATATTTGTTCATTGTCTCTACTTATCCCAATCCAATAGGACTTCAAAGATTTGAGGGCATTTTTGGTTTTCAATTTTAAAAAGTCACATCTAAAAATAAAAAATTTAAAAATTTAAAAATGAAAAATTCTGTTGTAAAAAGATATTTCTTGATATGGAAAGATGTTTACTGGCCGGACCCAGTGGCTCATGCCTGTAATCCCAGCACTTTGGGAGGCTGAGGTGGGTGGATCACGAGGTCAAGAGATCGAGACCATCCTGGCCAACATGGTGAAACCCCGTCTCTACCAAAAATACAAAAATGCGTGGTGGTGCATGCCTTTAGTCCCAGCTACTCAGGAGGCTGAGGCAGGAGAATCACTTGAACCCCAGAGGTGGAGGTTGCAGTGAGCTGAAATCGTGCCACTGCACCCCAGCCTGGGCAACAGAGCGAGACTCAGTCTCAAAAAAAAAAAAAAAAAGCAAAGATGTTCACTATATTCTTACATTAAAAGAGGTCACAAATATAATAATACAGAATGAGCCATTAAATAATTGCATATTTTCATGAGATTATGCCTCATTTTTCTTGCCTGTCTGCATTTTATGTCTTCCCTCTGATATCTATACTGTTTTTTTTTTTCTTTTTAAAAAGGGGCGAAAAGAAAACCAAACTGCTTAGTGATAATTTGTGAAAAGCAAGAAGTGTTGTGACATTTCTTGGTGCATGCGTGGAAGAACCATGGGATGAATGTGTAGGAAGCTGGGGAGGCGGGGAGTTCCTGGGTTAGAAGAGTTGGACAGAAGGGAGGTCAGCACATGAGTGTGAGCTAAGCTGCTCTTACAAAAAGACCCCAAATTCGGTGGGATAAAGAGCAAAGGAGTTTGTTTTGCATGTCTCAGGTAAGCATTCCTGGGCTGTGGGCAGCGCTGTTCACTTCGTAGAGGACCAGATTCCTTCCATCTCAAGGCTCTGCCCTTCTCCAGCACTTTGTCATTCACTTCCTGGATGGCCAAGGCTGAGTCACAGCCACATGTAGGAAGAGAGTATGGAGGAGGTCATGGCACACTGTTGGAGCTGGAGGCTGCAAGTGGTCCTGGTTGCAACACATCCCACTGGTAAGAGCTTCATCCACGGCCTCACCTAACTGTAAGGGAAGCTGAGCTGGCAATGTAGCATGGCTAGACAGCCTCATGTCTGGCTTTGATTCTTCTCCTGTGGAAAAAGGGAAGAGCGGATTTTGGTGGACCACCAACATCCTCCACTGTTGGTGTTGTAAGAGCCAAGTGGAGACAAGCAAGCAGTGGGAAGAGGAAGCAGAGCAGAGAGAGGAGGTGAAGAATGGCAGCCACTGTTAGCTCCTTCCAACCAGGATGACCTGTTTGATGCATCAGATGATGGTCCGCAACGCATGGGTGGATGATGTGCTTGTGGGCTGAACACTTCTGTTCATACTCCTGATGTGCCCGCATTGCTGCTTTCTCTCCCACTCATGAAAGAGTGTCAGAATTCAAGTTAATATGACATCATTAGGGGGAACCTGGACTTCGGCAGCAGCCTCCTAACTCATCACTCAGCACCACCAATCTATCCACTCCACAGCCAGATGAACCTTCTAAACCAAATCAAAGCAGCTCCCTTCCCTGCTTCCAGCCCTTTAGAGGCTCTCTGTTGTTCTTTGGATAAAGTTAAAGACCTTTCCCTTGAGTCATGCTGTCCTTTGTAATAGGGCCTCTGCCTCCTTCAGCAGCCCGATGGCTTGCCATTCTCCAGCCGTGCTGGTTGTCTCAGCTCTTGGGAATAAAGAATCTTTGTCTCCTGCCTCAGGGCCACCTCGAGCAGTCTTCCCCGTGCTCTTCTCCTGGATAACTGCTCCTCATCCTTTGAGATCTTTGAGTAAACATCACTTCCATGCAGGACTTCCTGTATCCCCTCAAACTGGGGAACACACCTGTGCTATACATTTCCATACCCCTTGCATGTTCATAAGGCCTACAAAACATGCAGCTCCTCATGGGATAACATCATCTTCATTTGACAATAGAGAACTCTGAGAGGGTCCAGATCTTTCTGTCTTGTTAGAGTCGGTGTTAAATGGGTTAAGAAATAAAGTACTGAGTTCTTCAGGCGTGGTGTAATCATTTCAAATGGTGCGCTTTAGAACCAGGTGCGAGTTATATTGGGGAAGGGCTACCAGCCAAAGGAGAGAGGCTTTCCATGAAGAGTGTGATAAGGTGAGCAAAACCTTCGCTGACCGTGAGGGAGACGCATGAGTTTTAGATAGTGAAGCTAAAATAGGTAGGAATCAGATATTTCAGAAGGTGAAAAAAACAAGTGTGTCTGACCTTGTCTTCAGAGCATTCCTGGCCTCTGGGATCTATTTGCATGCAGATGTCATTTCCTATTTATAAATTAGCCTGGAGGGGCTGTGGGTCGGTAGGTGAACTGAAGGACAGTGGTGAGTCTGTAAGGGTGAGAGACTAGAGCGGAAAGGCTGAAAACAATGTCCAATATTCAGCATTTTGTACATCCATTTAATAAATAGCTTTTGACAGCTTGCCGATGTGCCTGCCACTGTGCTGGATGCTTTTGGGGACAAGAGGGGCAGGCAATACAGAGATGGAGGATGGAAAGGTCAGGGTGTGTGGGAGCACAGAGGAGAAAGCAACAATTTGCTCGGGCCAGGTGGGAGAAGGCATCACTGAAAGGGCAAATTTGAAGTGGGCTGTAAAACAATAAATTAGAATTTCCAGTGGAAAGAGAGGAAAAAGGGCATTCTAGAAAAGTGAAGAATGGGAGCTTGAAAAGTGTCAGTGTTTGGGCAGTAGCAAGGGGTTAATGTGGATCAGGAACCCAGACTGGAAAGCAGTGATGATAATAATGATCGCCGACATTTAGCAGACACTTCTTATGTGCCAGACACTGCTTAAGTGCATTGCCCATATAATCTCAGCTTACAAGTGGCAGAGCCAGGATTTTGAGCCAAGGCAGTCTGACTCCAGAGCTCATGCTTGTAAGCACGGGGCTATTCCACGTTGTCACGGAGACTGCGTGCCAGGCGGAGCTCCTGGGAGGGGTGAGGGTTTGGGAAAGATTTTAGCATTTGGAAAATGAAGCGTTCAGACTGTGCTTTGGAAAGACCATTCTGAGACCTGTGTGAATACAGGCTGTGCAAGCTGTCATGAGAGGCAGAAAACACTGGATACTGCCCCACCAAGGGGAAGCGTAGAATCTCCTTAACAAGCAGACCTCACAAGTGAGCCAATTAAATGCTAGGGTTCTTACCACAGATGAAATACAAACTCTAAAAGAGCTTAGAGATCAGAGAGAAAGCTAAGCTGGGCAAATGAACACAGCCATTTTAAATTCAGGGAAGGTGGAGTTGAGTCCAAATCAAGATGTCCTTGCCTCTTTGCAGTGGAATGGCCCCATTTTTGTCCCCAAATATACTGGTTCGAATTGTATCCCCCAGAATTTCTTGCCCCTGAACCTCAGAGTGTGCCCTTATTTGGAAATAGAATCTTTTGGTAAATTAGTTAAGATGAGGTCATTCTGGAATAGAGTGGGCCCCAAATCCAATGACTGCTTTCCTTATAAGAAGAGGAAAAGAGAAGCAGAGACAGACACAGAGGACACAGACACACAGGGAAGATGGTCCTGTGAAGGTGGAAGCCGGGATTGGAGCAATGCCTCTACAAGCTAAGAAAGCCAAAGATTGCTGCCAATCACCAGAAGCTAGCAAGAGGCAAAGAGGAATCCTCCCTTAGAGCCTTCGGAGGGAGCATGGCTCTGTTGATGCTTTGCTTTTGGATGTCTAACCTCCAGAAACCTGAGGGGATAAATTTCTATTATTTTAAGTCACCTCATCTGTGGCAATTGGTTATGGCAGCCCTAGCAAACCAACACGCCAGAGGAGCTGAGAAACCAGAAGTCAAAGTCCTGCTTCACTCTCCTGATTTTTTTTTTTTTTTTTTTTTTGAGACACAGTCTCACTCTTTTGCCCAGGCTGGAGTGCAGTGGCACGATCTCGGCTCACTGCAACTTCTGCCTCCCGGGTTCAAGCAATTCTCATGCCTCAACCTCCCAAGTAGCTAGGATTACAGGCACCCACCACCATGCCTGGCTAATTTTTGTATTTTTAGTAGAGACGGGGTTTCACCATGTTGGCGAAGCTGGTCTCAAACTTCTGACCTCAGGTGATCCACCTGCCTCGGCCTCCCAAAGTGTTGGGATTACGAGTGCGAGCCACCATGCCCAGCCTCACTCTCCTGTGGACACATAGTCCACAGCCACGTTGTTAAGGTTAACCAGGATAGAGACAGGGTGACTGAGGGCAAGGGCTCTGGATTTCAACTCCCTCCTCCTCCACTTACTTTCTAGGTGACCTTGAGCAAATTACTCAATTGCTATGTGCTTGGATTTCTTACCTGTATGATGCAGTTAGTGGTCGTCCTACCTCACAGGATTGTTTTGGGGATGAAGTGAGTTTATATACTTAAATATTTAGAGCAGTGGTTGCTGTTACCCTTATTGTTGTTGGTGGCATCATTCACTTGGATTTGGGATGGGAAATAAGATGTCCTAGATCTTCAGCACTAATCCCTGCTGCTGTAATCAGGCATGCCCTTGCCTTTGTGCATCGTTTACCCGACATTCCACATCCATGCTCCCAGAAACATGGCCCAGAAACATGGCCTTGATGAGGGCTACGGGGGCTCCTTGCCGAGATTAGGCACAAGGCTGATTAAACATGCGTGTGCATCTCAGTTTCAGGTTTGTATGTGCCAGGGCAGGGCTCTGCTGCCTGAGAGCCATCTGTGATTCAGATGGCACAGGGTCCCCAGGGTCAGCACACCAGGTCTGCTGTGAGACTGTTTGCTCCAGAAAAGGTGGTGCAAGTTGCCAAGCAATGTAGAGGCCACAGCTGTTAGATCCCAAGAATTATACCTCCAGGTCCCACAAGGCCCATTTCTAATGCAACGACTGGGGAAGAACTCCAAAAGCATTATTTGTAGTCTTTCTTTTCCAGTCCCAGCCTACCCTACAGGTCACAGGATAGCAACTGCTGAGTACACCAAGTGTGAGTTTCATGCTGGCAGCAAAAAAAGGTTAGAAGAAATTGGAAGTGTTCTCTGGAGTTCTCACTCTATTAGCCTGCTCTGGTTTCTTAAGACTTTTTGCTTCTCTAAACCCAGGCTCTCTTAGGTCTGGGTGGACAGTCATTCCTTTTACTCTCTAGGGTTCTGACTTATGGAAAATAAACACAAAGAACTGAGTTAAGCAGGGGTCCACAGGGCACTTTTATTTACCAAAGTAAGGGCTCTCCAGAAAACTTTGTAGGCTTGAAGCCAAATAGAGCTTTCTGTATCTTCTCCCACCTCAAAATTGGACCTACCCAATGTGGTGGATAAAGGTGGCTTCATATCCTTTGACTCTCCTCCCATTCCAAGTAGAATCTATGTCTCGCACTCTTGAATCAGGGTGGGATCTTTGGCTGCTTTGATCAATAGTATATGGGCAGAAGTAACATTGCACTAGTTTCCTAGTGACTTCTTTTTTCTGTTCTTTTGGAATACTCACTATTAGAACCTGGAGGGGCAGGTGAGAAGTCCAACTTTCCTTCTGGGAAACCACACAGTAGCCCTGAGACTCCATGGAGAGGAAGAGGCACCCAGCTGAGCCCAGCCTTCCAACCATCCCCACCATGATGCCAGGCATACAAGTGAAGCTGTCTGACCCAACCCCCCGACAACCTGACCCAGCCACTAGCCAAACACCATTAAGTAACACCAGTCAGTGTCATGTGGTGCAGAAGAATTGCTCAGTTGAGTTCATCCCAGATTCTTGACCTGCGAAATTGTAATATATTATGAAATAACTGTTCTTGTAAGCCACTAAGCTTTGGCATAGTTTGTTACTCATGGGTAATTGGAACACTCACCCAGTCTCAGATAAAGAAACTGGAACACAGAGTAGAGATTGGGCTTGGCATAATAGGCAGGTATTCTCTGGTTCTGCTTAACAAAATGAGCCTGGGAACCCAAGGAGAGCCCAGGCCTCCAGAGCCCAGGGGCCGGTAAGAGTGAGAGGCGAGTGATCGGCCCATAACTTTGTTACAGTGCATGGGCCTGCCCACTGTAAATGGGCCCAGTGGGTGTCAGCTTTTCACCAGTTTTGCTAATCAGATAAACCTGATTTTCTCTGGGAAAAAGCAAGTAAAAAGGCAAAAAGAAAGATCAAGTATCCCTTCCTGGGACTTCTTGAGTGGTTTGAAGTGTTTGTAGATGTTTCTTCTTCTGTGAAAACCTGAGAGCAGAAGAGAAAATATCGTATGCTCAATGGAAAAAAAACAAAAAAAAAAAAACCAGAAACAGGTTATTTGGTTTGACTTTGCAAGGAAAGGACATACTTAGAATTGGTAAGATGGAATCTGGCAAAATATTGGATTTTCTCTTCCCAATTTGTCTTTAGTCTGAAGCAGGCCATGTCCCATTATATGCTCTTGGCATTTTTATTTCCCCTCTTGGAGCCCTTATCACAATTGTAATTAATTGGTCTTAGGATTGTCTGTGCTTTTCTACCCTGAAAGCCATGACAGTGAGGACTTTGTTCTCTTTTGAATCCCTGGGGCCTAGGTCATAATAGATGCCCAGTAAGTATTTACTAAGTGGACACCTGAATCAATTAGGTGTGCCTGACATTCAGCTTATGGAGCCCTGATCTCACCCACTCTTAAGGTCTCATTCTGTGAACCAACACCTCAGCTCTCCTGTTCTTCAGCTTTATGGGGAGGACTTTCAGCAGGGGCTTCACATCCCTGGTCTAGTTCTGTAACCCACCTGAACTCCTAGCCTTACCATGGGACCCAGTTGTAGGGTAATTACTCTCTCTTTAGTTTGCAGTTAGTTGAACTGTGTCAGCATGAGTTGTAGCAAATGCTAAGACCACCTTCCATTCTAAACCTGCTGTGTGACCCTAAGCAAGTCACCTAACAGATTGAACCCCAGCCCTTTATAAATAAACACAATCTCATCTCTGCCGGCCTCACATGGTAGCTGTGGGAATCCAATCTGACAATGAGGTCAAGTCATTTCATAAAGCTCTTCTTCAACCATTAGCAATGGAAGTACATTCACAGGATTGAAATAAGACTTCAACCAGCTTTTTTGCCATGGCTCAGAAATTTAAAAAAAAAAAGGTTTATTGAGATATAATTAACAGATCATATAGTTCACCATTTTAAAGTGTACAGCCCAGTGGCTTTTAGTATATTCACGGAGTTGTGCAGACATCACCATAATCAATTTTCAAACATTTTCATTGTCTTCAAAAGAAACCTCATATCTATTAGTAGTTACATCCCATTTCTCCTTCAACCTTCCCAGCCTGAGGCAAACACTAGTCTACTTTCTGTCTCTGGGTTTCATATAAATGGAATTATTCAATATGTGGCCTTCTGGGTCTGGTTTCTTTCAGTTAGCAGAATGCTTCCAAAGTTCATCCATGCTGTAGCGTGGATTCCTTCATTCCTTTTTATTTCCAAATTATTTTCCATTGTATGGATATACTACATCTTGTTTATTCATTTTTCAGTTGATGGACATTCGACTTGTTTCCACTTTTTGGCTATTATGATTAATGCTGCTATAAACATTCATCTACAAGTTTTTGTGTGGACCTGCATTTTCATTTCCCTTGAGCAGAATTGCTGGGTCATATGGTAACTCCATGTTTAACACCATGGCTTGGGAATTTGCTGGCTGGAGAACAGAAAAGTGAGGCTGTTCTGGATGGCAAGGAGAATGTGTGTGTGTGTGTGTGTTGTACACAGATGTGTGCAGGAGCAGTGCTGCTGGGGTAGGAGCAGCAACTTTTGACTATCATATTCAAAGTAATTCTTGGCCAAATTCCTGGTAACCCTGAAATTTCTGCCCACCTGCTCCTTTGTCTGAATGTTGCCCCTATTGGGTGGTGGTCTTCAGACAGCTCTTCAGTCAATTAGAAGACTTTCGCAAAATCGACGAAAGCATTCTGGAAGAATCAATTAGTAATATGAAATGTACAACAGAGAGTATTATAAATGTTATTATTAGTTGTCACTTGTGTGTTTTACACCTTTTATATCTACAACATTTATAATAAATGAATGGACATATACACGTATATACATTTTTCCCCCTAAAGAGCTGTTGTGGACATGTGCCTGCACACACTGGGTCTGCCGTGTCAGAGGAGCAGTGCCACCGGGTCATCTGTCAGTGTTCTGAGCACCTGGACTAGGAGCTCTGGTGGAGGTGGGAGCAGAGAAGGAAGGTGAATGTTTAAATTTACCAGGACAACACTGGGTAACTGACAAAATATTGACTGCCATCCTTCCATACCCTCGTCCTGCCCCTCTGTGGCAATCCTTCCAGGGACCCTGAGAAGGGCCTGTTCCTCACTTAGGACACCTCCTTTTAGGACTATCTTCTTCTGGCCTTGCATTTCCCCAATCACTCTGAATCGCCCCCACTTCATGTTAAGGGGTCCCACTTAAGTCAACTCCTGTGTCCATCCAGGTCTGAGTTCCAAGACGGGATGTTTGCACTGGTCTTTTTCGCTGTTGTCTCCCTGTTGCACAATGTACTCTGCTTGTACCCTGCCCTGATTTCCTATCCTGGAGTCCTACAACCTGTGTCCAGCAAGGTATCCATGACCAACACACATCAGGATGGCCCCGGTGTGCTTTCCTTCTGGTAAGAGTAGCCCTTGGCAGGAGAATAATCCCTGGAAAGACATCAGAAAGATATTCTTGTGTTTCCATGCTTTGATTGCACGTGCTTTCTTTGCATCGCCTTTTATTGCCAGCGCAGATGCGAAGAGCCTGTTGGCATGACTGGGGGTCAGCTGCCATCTCTTCAGTAGGTGCCTCCTGAGTGGCAGAATGTTAGTTCCCAGTTGATGACAGTCTCTGATAATACTTTTAGCTTTTTCCTTCTGAGCCATTTCCCTAGGGTTCACTCAATACTGCAAGTTTTGGTGGCTTATTATTTTTCTTTTAAAGGGATGCTTCAGACCTCAGCTCACCTATTAACTTTTCCTTTAAACCAGTCTGCTCTTGGAAGGACTCTGGTACAATGATATTCCTGCCTGTCCTAGCAGGACCTCAGGCCCTCAGGTGGTATCTCTGTTGCTCTTTCCCTGCCTCCTGCTTCCCGAGGCTCCGGTCATTCAGCCACCTACCAAACTCAGAAGAGAGATTTATGGCACTAGACTGGGAGACGCCAGGGGACCAGAGTGTTGGGGAAAGTGAGGATGGGGGAAGAAAGCCACATGTTTTCTGTCTGTTCCCAGGCTTGACAGTGAATGCTTGTTCCGCCTCTAGATTCCCATCGCTTTTATAGCATTGCGTGAGATCATCACACTCCTGGAGGAATAAAGCCTCTGCCTCTTATGCCTGCCACCTGACACTGATTGCTTTGTGTTCACGGTCCTCAGTCCATAGGCGGGCCTGAGTGCTGAAATGCCAAATCTGCAGAGAAAAAAGCTTCACAGTGACAGCTTTGAGAGAGAAAACCCTTTTACTAAGTGTACAAAGGTTTTTGCAGAATGAATACAATTCACCTAATGATTAATATCATAAAAAATCGGCATATTGGTCCCTTTGTCAGTGAAATAAATTGATCAGGTGCTCACATCACGCCAGTGGATCAATTTTACTGCATCTGATGAGCTGACAGCATTCTTCATTGGATAGTGTGTTAACACCTTAATTGATATATTTCATAATTTTATTGTGGCTTATAGTCACAGGATTGCTTCTGGGGATAATAATTTATTTTTTTATTGGCAAGAGGTTCAGAGCAGAATTTGTGTGGTATTTCTCAAAAGTGGTTAAAACTGAGATATGTGTAACAGCTAGAAAACTCCTCTGGTCTTTGGATCCAAACGAGACAGTTCCTGATCAGTGATGCTCCTGTGCAGCTCACGTGGGAATGAGCATCTCCATCCACAAGTTTGGAAAGGCCCAGTAAATACCAGGTGGTCCTGTAATCTCAGCATTTTGGGAGGCTGAGACAGGAGGATTACCTGAGGCCAGGAGTTCAATACCAACCCGGGCAACAAAGACAGACCTCATCTCTTAAAAAAAATAAAAAAAAATTATCTGGGTGTGGTGACCTGAGCCTGTGGTCCTAGCTACTCGGGAGGCTGAGCCTGGAGGATCACTTAAGCCCGGGAGATAGAGGCTGCAGTGAGCTACGATTGTGCCACTGCACTCCAGCCTGGGTGACAGAGCAAGACCCCGTCTCAAAAAGAAAAAACAAACAAACAAAAAACCTACTAGGTGCTCATAAGTTGTAACTCTGATTGGTTTACTGTAGTTGAATTGCACTGACTTAGACTCTGTTCCAGTTTCCTAGGCATCAGGACCTACTCAGTGTTGTACCAGCCACTGAATCACTGCTTTCTCTGCCTAATTTGCTTTCCTGGTGTCATTGGGGAGACGTGGAGCTTTCTAGGATGCTAGAAACTAGGGCAGACCCATTTCCCCTGGAGGCTGGTTTCTAAATGGTGCTGACAGCCCTCAGCAGGCCCTAGTAGGGAAATATAAGGCTGGCTTCCTTCAACTACTCCCTACCTCTCCATGCCTCTGCCATTCAAACCTTGCCCAAATATTTGTAGGCACACACAAATCCTGAGCAAATAATTGTCCACAGAGTTAAATTGTTTGTAGTATTTGGTATTCTGTGCTGCTAGTGTCTCTCACACATTCTATGATTTTTTTTTTTGTTTTCAGACAGAGTCTCGCTCTGTTGCCCAGGCTGGAGTGCAGTGGTGCGAGCTCTGCTCACTGCAACCTTTGCCTCCTGGGTTCAAGCAATTCTCTGCCTCAGCCTCCTGTGTAACTGAGATTATATGTGCTGACCAACAGGCTCAGCTAGATTTTTTTGTGTTTTTAGTAAAGTGGGGCTTTCACCATCTTGGCCAGGCTGGTCTTGAACTCCTGACCTCGTGATCCACCCACCTCAGCCTCCCAAAGTGTTGGGATTACAGGCATGGGCCACCATGCCTGGCCTCACTCTATGATTTTTAAAGGCAACCAGCAGCAAGCACATTTTGGAGGGTGTCCACAGCACAGAGGCAGAGTGAGTGTGTGCAGAACTTCTGGTCCATTCCAGCCCTTTCCCCAAGCCCGTCACTAAGCACCTGATGTGATTATTCTGTGCTAAAAATAGGAGTGTTATCACAGCTCTTCTGCAGGTGGGAAGCTTTGTGGAAAGAGATTTGCCTTTATGTTTTCCAGCTCCCTTTCCAAGTCCTTGAGTGCCAGATGGACGAACGCAGCTTGATTATCGTGTGTGTACAGGGCACGCTGGGAGGTGAGCAGGAGCAGCTCATCACTCATGCACATGGTCAGAGGCAAGGCCAGGGTGGAAGGACTTTCCCAGTTCTCTCCACAGCCATGCTCGTTTCAAACCATGGCATTAAAACCAGTCACTTGTAAATGTGTAAAAAAAAAATTACCTTGGAAAAATGCTGAATTTTGCTCATTTACTACCATACTTGGGATAATACTTGCTAAAAAGGGGTGATTAGGGAATATTAAATCTAAATGTGAGGAGAATAAATTCTTTTTTCAAATTATATATTTATTTTTATTAATTTTAACTTAGAGATGGGGTTTCGCTATGTTGCTCAGGCTGGTCTCGAACTCCTGGCCTCAAGTGATCCTCCTGTCTGGGCATCCCAGAGTGCTGGGATTACAGGCGTGAGCCACCATGCCTGCCCAGTTTAAAAATATTTATTCAGTTCCTACTTTATACAAAGCAAGAAAGGTTTCCACACATTTGGTGACACTAAGAGTTTATAGTTTAGTCCAAGGGTCAAGATATAAACATAGAAGTTTTGATAATATCATAAATAGTTTCCAATAGCACCTTTTTAGCATATATAGGTTTTTCTCATTTCTTCTGGAATACCTCTCTTAGGAAAGTAGGTAGAGCGGTTAAGCAATGTATCTGACTAACCAAGTAGCCCCCGACCCAGGAGGAATAGATGGGCAGGGGTGAGGTAGGATGAGGAAGGGAAGCACAGGTGCCGGGATTCTCTAGGAAGCCAACAAGGGGACTCCACAAAGCAACTCTGCCCCTGTACTTGATTACATAAAGGCAGTGAAAGAAGTCTGCATTGGGAAGACATGGAAGGGAGCGTTGTTACTGGCGACCTTTTGCCCCAACACCTTGTAATTTCTCCTAATAGCAACATCATGGGCTTGATTACACCCCTGTGCTAGAGAGGATGAGTCTGTCAGAGCCAGGCCCTGAGGGGCCTCACCCTGTGTGACTCAGAGTAGGCTAAGTGGCTTCTCCCCATCAAGTGAGTGAACACTAGATTAGCTTGTTTCTCACTCACATAACAGTCCAAGGTCTCTCCTCCACGTAGTCATTCAGGGACCTAGATTGATGGCTGACTCTCTTCCAGGGGTGGGTGCCTTAGCCTGGCTTTTCCCATTAGAAAGCAGAGTCAAGGGCTTGGTGCAGGGGCTTTAATTAGAGGACTTAATTTTGGGATCCAAGGGACTATGAGAAGGTTGCTGGGAAAATGAAAGCAGGGGTTAAAGTGAAGCCATCACAAGCATGGGCTACCAAGCTGGACCTCATTGTGAGAAACAGAGGAATCACCTCACTGGGAATTCTGAGGAGTTGTGTATGAGTTTGCTAGTGCTGCTATAACAAAGTACCACAAACTGGGTGGCTGAAAGAACAGAAATGTATTGTCTCACAGTTCTAAAAATCCCAGATCAAGGTGTTGGCAAGGTTGATTCATTCTGAGGGCTGTTAGGGAGAATCTCTTCCATGCTACTCTCCTAGCTTCTGGAGGTTTGTTGACCCTCTTTGATGTTCCCTGGCTTGTAGGCACATTACTCTGATTGCTGCCTTCATCTTGACATAATGTTCTCCCTATCTGCAAGTCAATCTTCAAATTTTCCCTTTCTAAAACAACACCAGTCATATTGGAATAGGGCCCACTTTGAACTTGATCGTCTGCAAAGATCCTATTTCCAGGTAAGGTCACGTTCACAGGTGCTGGGAGTTAGGGCTTCAGCATCTTTTTTGGGAACACGATTCAATGCATAACGAGCTTTATAAATGGACCTCAGAACTGTCTGCCTAAGGTACCTGAAAGAAAAGCACTGGCTCCTGCTGTCCATTGCCAGTGCACCAAGGGATATTGCTCTTCTGGATTGCATCCATGTGAATAGCCAGTGGCTCCTGCTGGCATCCCATGTGGCTGCAGAGAATCTCCAGGACAGAGACTGAGAGACATGTGGAGCAGCTTTCAGGGTGCACCCACGGAAGAGCTGCCGGGGTAAAAGTTAAGCCTAGAGGATGTGAGGTGAGGCCAGGAGGTATCTGATATGGGGGAGTGTGCGAGATGCTCCTTCATCCCCTACTCACACCACCACAAGATTCCCGTTCATCTACTTCCCCTGTTGGACTAGGAACTCCAAGAAGGCTGGTCTTTTTCACAGCTGTACCCCTGTTGCACAGCAGAGTATCTGGTACATTAAGGCATTTAATTCACACGGAAAGAATAAAGGGTCATACTTTTAGTCCCAGTATCTCCATCATGATTGAAAATTTGGGGAACTTAATATAGCCACAGGAAGCTGCTTCAGTGAATTGGGGGAATAAGATTCCCTCCCCTGTCCCTCTTCCATGCATAGGTAAACTGTTGGGAAGGTCACAAAGTGTGACCCGCCTCCTCCTCGCCTCATCCCAGTGCCTCCCCCTTCTAACTCCTGAAGAATGGAGGTACAGCAGGACATTTAGTTTTTTAAAAATTTTGATATATCCTAACTGTCTTTTTGGTGAAACTGACTTGTAATACATCTTTGAGGTATTTTAATAACCAAATCCCTTTGACAAGGACCCAGGATGGAGCCTCAGGAGAATAAATAGTGCTTTAACAAAGTTCCTGTGTATTACCGTTATCATTGTCTTCTTTATTTCAGCATGGCTTGCAGAGAGAGAAGAGAGGTCATCTGTAAAATGCTCATTTAAAAGTAATTTCTAAGCATCTGCCTGCGCTGAGCACTGCATTAGGTATTAAGTGGGCAGAGTGTGTTCAGTTCAGATCCTAACGAGCTCGTGCTGAAGCACTTACCCACTTGGTGCTCACTGGGAGGATGAGGACACTGTGACCCAACTCTAGGAGTCACTTGGCAAGGGAAAGCAGAAAAAGAAATCTGATCTAAAAGCATTCGGCAGGCTTCTCGCACCTGCATTATAGATTTTGGGGCATTTGCCCTGGGGGATTGGTCCTGAATTTCCTGTGGGTAGAGCTTACACATCCATTCCCCCTCCCTACATGCACATCTCTGGAGCCTGTCTTACCTCTGGTGGTCTCAGGGATAATCTATGTAGCCTGGGGCTGTACAGGCTGCCCCAGGGCTTTGCGAAGACCTGGCTGGCTATGAATCAGCCCTTCCCCTCCTTATTCTTTTATAATCAGAAGATATTTACATAAAGCATCCCAAGAGGGTTGCAATGGGGAAAGTAAGGTTCTGCACCCTCTAGGCCTTCCGTCTCTCAGGTGGTAGATGATTTGCAGCCTAGCCTCTCGTAGCCTAGAAGTGTCGATGGGGAAGATGACCACGTATTTACTCTGCCCCCTGCGAGGGGTCAGGGGGCAAGGATCACCATATTGTGAGGAGAGAGGTTATCTGTGAATCTGCACAGAGGGAGTGGGAAGGGTGTGGCAGCAAATATAATGTTGCTAGACAACAGCCCCTCTCTAACCCTCTTCCCCACCATGATGAAAAGCATCTGAGGAGAAGCGAAGGGACTGCATCCTATTTTAGGAGAATCACTCTTTAGGGCCAGTTCTTTCCCATGCTAAATACAAAGCAAGAACCAGAAGCCCTATCAGAGGTTTTGCAGAGGGCAGATTGCAGGAGCTCCATTCTTGAGCTTTGGAGACTGAATCCCAGCTTTGCTTCTATTTTCCGAAAGGCCTTGGTGAAGTGATTGAACTTTGCCAAGCCTTGGTCCCCTCCTCTGTAAACTGGGCATAATAGTAGAACCCACCTCAGAAGGTGTTTATGAGAATTACACAAGAAAGCCAAGGTAAAGCTGCTTATCACAGGACCTGGGAACAAAATCCAATTTTGACACATCAGCTATTATTATTATTATTATCATTATTTAAGACTTTCTCTTTTTTTTTCTTACTTTAAGTTCCGGGATACATGTTCCGATATACATGTTCCATGGTGGTTTGCTGCACCTATCAACCCGTCATCTGGGTTTTAAGCCCCACATGCATTAGGTATTTGTCCTAATGCTCTTCCTCCCCTTGCCCTCCACCCCTCAATAGGCCCTAGTGTGTGTTGTTCCCCTCCCTGTGTCCATGTGTTCTCATTGTTCAACTGCCACTTATGAGTGAGAACATGCAGTGGTTGGTTTTCTGTTCCTGTGTTAGTTTGCTGAGAGAAATGGCTTCCAGCTTCATCATGTCCCTGCAAAGGACACAAATGAATAGTATTTTTTTTGCTGCATAGTATTCCATGGTGTATATGTGCCACATTTTCTTTATCCAGGGCATTTAGGTTGGTTCCAAGTCTTTGCTATTGTAAATAGTGCTGCAATAAACATACATGTGCATGTGTCTTTATAGTAGAATGATTTATAATCCTTTGGGTATATACCCAGTAATGGGATTGCTGGGTCAAATGGTATTTCTGGTTCTAGATCCTTGAGGAATCACTACACTGTCTTCCACAATGGTTGAACTAATTTACACTCCCACCAACAGTGTAAAAGCATTCCTATTTCTCCACAGTCTTGCCAGCATCTATGTTTCCTGACTTTTTAATAATTGCCATTCTGACTGGCATGAGATACATCAGCTATTATTATTATTATCTGCTATATGTTTAGTTCTCCTCAAGGGCTTCTTCCTGGACTTTCCTTACTACCATGCATTAGTGATTAGCTGAAAAGACAGTGCTGTTTCAGGATGGGACTGAGAAGCAAGTCAATTGGCCAGCCATGCTGAGATGGCCTATGGGGTAGAGGTTCCCTGGTGTTCTCTGGCTGGGAGCTATAAAGTCTTCTCTTGTATCTGTACGTTGGAAACCTCAGACAGACTTCTGCCCTTCTCAGACTTCCAGCTTCCAGGCTCCGACCTGGTTGGGTTACCTTGCCTTCCTGGGAATCTTGCTTGATTGCTAATTTAGACAGTGCCCTGACTTGTGTCCCTGTGGCTCAAGTGGTAGGGCTTGGGTGACATCTGACAGGTAAAGCGAACCCAGGGTACTTTAAGAAGGGCCAGACGCCACCTGTAGTGACACTAGGACTTGATTAGTCAATCGCTCCTGAAACCAGTAAAAGATCTTAAAAAATAAACAGGTTTCCCAGTCTTTGGGAAAAAACGCACAGTGAATAAATCCTCTGAATGCAGTATTTGCTTTAGGAAAATCCCAGAGACTCATGAGGCTCACCAGTATTTGTGCTCTCTTTTTCTTGCTGGGCTGTGGCTGGACTATATTTTCCAGCCATCATTGCTATTAGGTGAGTAGGTGAGGAGGCACGTAACTGAGTTCAGGCCAATATAATATGAGTGGAAGAGTGGATGAGGCCTATTTCCAGCCCTGATCCATAAGAACCTACCATTTCTGATCATCTTTCTCTCCTCCAGTTTACCGGTGGGCTGGAGAGGATTCCAAAGAGGTTGGGGTCCTAGGATGCAAGGCATCTGGGTCTTTGCATGACCATGTGTTCTTGTCTTGTGAAATGATGATCCTGTCTTGTAAGAAACAGAGCATAATGGTATGGCACCACTGAGATTTGGGGGTTGTCATTCTAGCAGCTAGCTTTATTTACCCTCATACAGTTTGATATGGGTTTGCTGTGTCCCCACCCAAATCTCATCTTGAATTGAAGCTCCCATAATTCCCATGTGTTGTGGGAGGGACCAGTGGGAGATAATTGAATCAGGGGGGTTGTTTCACCCATACTGTTCTCGTGGTAGTGAATAAGTCTCACGAGATCTGATGGTTTTATAAGGGGAAACCCCTTTCACTTGGTTCTCATTCTTTCTTGCCACCACCATGTAAACAGTGTCTTTCACCTTCCGCCATGATTGTGAGGCCTTCCCAGCCACATGGAACTGTGAGTCCACTAAACCTCTTTTTCTTTATAAATTACACAGTCTCAGGTATGTCTTTATCAGGAGCATGAAAACAGACTAATACATGGTTTATTTAAGATTATACTTTGTTCACATGCTGCAAATGGGTGTGCCAATTCTGGGTAGATAGTATAGGTGAATGTGATAGCATCTTGTATTTAAATGTGTACTCTTTTTTCCTTTTGGTCAAGGCCATTGGTGATTGGTTGTTTTGTTGTAAGAAGGCTTCCAAAGTCATTCATTTTAAGTATGTTTCTCACCCATATCTGTTCTCCACTCTCATCCCTCAACCTTCCACATTTTGATGGCCTTACTGTCGTAAAAGTGGCATTGGATTTACACCGTGTTGTTAAAGGATGAAGAATCATAGATTTTTAAGCTGTGGGGAAATTCATAAAATATCAAAAATTGAAACCAAGGATGATGTAACCCTAAAGAATAGTTCTCTTTTGAATACATCTTTTCGGTTTCTTTCTAATACACAAACTTACATACATATACATCCAGTTATTGATAAGAGTATTAGCTAGAATTTATTGAGTGGTTGCTGCATGTTGGGCACTTTTAAATATTTTTAATTCTCAGAGTAGCTCTGTAAAATGGGCATTGTTATTCTCATTTTCAAATAGGGAAGCTGGGGTTCAGAGAGATAGATTTGTCTAAGATGACACAGCAGCAATGCACTCAAATCCATACCTGCTCTGACCCAGATCTTGCCTGTTGTCTTATATTAGACTATAGTGTGTTATCTTTATTCTGTGGATAGAATTTTTTTTAATTTATTTTTTTTTATTATTATACTTTAGGTTTTAGGGTACATGTGCACAATGTGCAGGTTTGTTACATATGTATCCATGTGCCATGTTGTTTTGCTGCACCCATTACCTCGTCATTTAGCATTAGGTATATCTCCTAATGCTGTCCCTCCCCCCTCCCCCCACCCCACAACAGTCCCCGGAGTGTGATGTTCCCCTTCCTGTGTCCATGAGTTCTCATTGTTCAATTCCTACCTATGAGTGAGAACATGTGGTGTTTGGTTTTTTGTCCTTGCGATAGTTTACTGAGAATGATGTTTTCCAGTTTCATCCATGTCCCTACAAAGGACATGAACTCATCATTTTTTATGGCTGCATAGTATTCCATGGTGTATATGTGCCACATTTTCTTAATCCAGTCTATCGTTGTTGGACATTTGGGTTGGTTCCAAGTCTTCACTATTGTGAATAGTGCCGCAATAAACATACGTGTGCATGTGTCTTTATAGCAGCGTGATTTATAGTCCTTTGGGTATATACCCAGTAATGGGATGGCTGGGTCAAATGGTATTTCTAGTTCTAGATCCCTGAGGAATCGCCACACTGACTTCCTCTGTGGATAGAAATTTTTGGAGCCTCTGGCTAGAGACCTTGACCCTGGGGTTGGTGACCCTCCCTTTCCATGACTTGTCCAATAAAAAGGCACAAGACTCTCTAGACCAGCAGACTCTATGTAGACTTCTCTGAGGGTCTCAAATCAGGCCCAGAGAATTTTGTACCTGCCTGTCCCATCTATTGCATGGTCCACCTTCAGAATCCATGAGTTCCTGAGTGCATTTTTGTTAGGACCTTGGTCCCAAGCAGATTCCTGTCTTTCAAGGGCAATGGATTGGCTAGGATGGGAAAATGACAGCCTCTTTGGGGCCAGTGATGGTCCAGTAGAGTGGGACAAGAGAAAAGATGATTAGAAGGTGAAATAGAGAGGATGCATTGGTCACTGTGCAGGTGAGGCAGGTGGGGGGAAAGGGGGAGTCATGGGTGTTGCCAGGTTTTTGCCTTGGGCCACTGGGTAGGCAGCATACACAGGAAAGGACCAGCCCTAAGGGCAAATATAAAGGAAGCTGGCATCCATGTGTGCTTCCCATATACCACCCTTTCTTGAGATGTTACACAACTTCCTGTGGGCTTTTCTGGACCACATTATCAAAGAAGAGTTTGCAGTGGCCCTCAGGACCCTTTACTGAATTTTAACCAATTGTAACATAAAAGCTAAAAGATGGTTTGGTTCATGTTTTTCATCACACAGTGTGTCTGTGCTTCATGAAGCTCATTTATGGCAATGTGTACCTTTGCTGGCTGCCATGGGTGTTTTTCTTCTGTGAATATTGTTTCTTTACATATTTATATTTATCACATTTAATCACACATACAAGGCATTCTCCAAAATAGTTTCTTAAAAGGCAACTTAGAGACATATTTGGAAATGAAATTGAGAGGCAATTTTTTTTTAGCTTTTGCTTTTTATGTAACAGGACTAATTTTTCTCGAGCCTTGATTGTTTCAGCCACTGGTTCCCATACACAACTGCTCATCACGATCACCTGGGAAGCTTTTAATAGACACAGCTTCTTGCCATGACCCCCTCCCCCAGGGGATTCTGATTCACTGGGGATGTGGCTTCTGCAATTTAAGTTCGTCAGAAAATTCCGATGAGGAGGCAGGTTTGGGAATCACTCATCCGAGCCACAGTCTCCAGATTTATAACCCTATCTTTGGGTACATCAGCATTTTATTCTTTGAAGAATACATGGGCATTTTAGGGTAGAAGTAAATGGTGTTTATTAACAAAAACTAATATTCAATCACTGCATACTTGCTATTGGGATAGGTTCTTTTTAAATAATTATCTTGCTTAATGTTATCCTCACTGATAAGTTATAGAGCATCTTCACGTCCCAAAGCCAAGAAAATGGAAACTAAAAGAGGCTGAAGAAATCTTTGAATGACTAGTTCAGGTGATCAAGTGGAGGAATATAGTTAGAACTGAAATATTTCTGACTTTAAAAGGGAGCCTGTCTCTGAGCCACTATCCTGGATTGCCTGTTTATGGGATTAGTGATGCTTCCAGAATTTCTCAGTTGCTTTTTGCCCTTTGGAGATAAGATGCCTTCCTCTGTTATTAGTGGGAGGGCAGTAAGTCAAGGCAAACACATCCTACAATTGCTGAGTGCTCTAGTGAAGAAAAATCTTGTTATTTCCCTGCCAAAAGAACTAGAGAGAAGACCCTTGTTAGGAAAGACAAAAGCAGAGAAAAAAAGTGAAACACAAAATGATGCTTTCCTCCTAGATACTTCAACCCACTAAGATCTTTTACTCTTATCTTTTTATCAGAGTCAGGATTGATTTAAGTTTATTAAGATAAATAACACCTTTTATTGCACAGTTAATGTATCCAGTGAAACTACACCCATATGATGCTTCTGTTTGCATTGTCATAAATCAATGAGAGACTGTTAATAGTAGCACTGGCTTAATCACTCTGATGCCTCTTGTTGCTAATGGGGATTGTAAAAATAGAGGTGTGAAGCAATGTGTTTTCTGAAACTTGTCAGGCTTGAATGGAGCAGAAGCATGGGCCTGGAAAGCAAGACCCATAACAGACAGCCTTTGGGATGAGGATGTGATGATAACAGCTTCCATCACTTTGCTTTTGCACCGCTGTTTATGAAGCATTTTCCTTTAACCTTCTAAGAGTCCTGGAAGGCAGTAGTTTTGGCCTCTACCCTACAGGTGAGGAGACCTAGGCACACTCCTGGTCCAGAGCTTTCTCCTCACTCTGGGCCCAGAGGGACCTGTGCCATTTACATTTGTTCTTTGGAGCCCACCGATGCTTCCCAAAGACTTCTGGAGCCTGCAGTTTTCCAATAGGCTTGATGCAAAGTGAGGTAGGCTGAGATTCCAGGGCAGCTACAGGCTGCACAAACGTACTTCAAGCATTGGTAAAAAGGAAACAGAGAAGCAGAATGGTCGTTAAGCACCTCAGAGGGGAATTTGCCATAAATTCTCAGCCTTTTCAATAGCTTGGCTTTATTAGGGCATGAGTCAGTCATATTTTTCTTCATTTCCTAACTTAGTGCTCACACAAGGATTATTACTTTGTAATATTTAGTTTTCTTGGCATTGTAGCTGAATTAAATGAAGACCAAGTGAGAGCTGGAAGGAAAGAACTCCTCCCCTCTGATCTACCTTCTCGGCCCAGTTTCCCATTTTTAATTAACACAGTGGCGAACATAAGAACTGACCCACATGCTGTGGGCCTTCACAGAACCAGGACAGGCCTTGCAGAAATGAAGAAAAATATCATTTAAAGTGTTTCTTAAATTGGATTGCTCCTTTTTTTTTTTTCCTAGCAAGCCTGTGTACCAGGCATCCATGTGATTTTCTTGTTAGAAATAGGCTGAGTGGGGGAGGAGAGACATGCAGAGTATTTTTTTTCTTTTTTTTGTGTGTGTGTGTTTTATTAACCCTGGAGTACGTTAATTTCATCACACTCCCAATTCCAATTTATCTGCATCTCTGAGACTAACTGGCAGCTGGAGCTGTGAGTGCTGGGACCAGGTGGGGCTAGAGGCTCTGTAGAATTTAGACAGGAATTTTACATCATAACTAGACACAGATTTAGTAAGAGTGTGGGGACAACCATCAGAGTTCTATGGAAATTGGCAAGCAGTTGATCCTGCAAATGGCTTGGCCCAGAGAAATCTCAGTACCCCAGGAAGAAGGATGACATCAGTCTCGTGGACGCTTCTGGTTCCCCTGGTGCCTAAGAGGCCAATAAAGAGCTGAGCAGTGGTCCAACTGCCTCTCTCTTTGAGCCTCCTGGGGTGCCAGGCACTTTCCTCCTGCAGCCTTGGCAGGACCTGCAACCTGCCTGCTTTTGTATTACCAGCCCTTGGAGAAAGAGACTCTGTCCTGTTTGCCATCAACTAGACCTGATCCCACTGAGCCAACAGAGAAAAAGAACATGCATCTGAAAGATCCTACCAGCTGGAGAAAGATGAGTCACAACCAACAGAACACAATCTCAGCAAAACAGAGCTGTTGGAGGAAATGAGTAAAAAAGCAATAAGAAAACCTAAAGAAATTTAAGTGCATTTCAAAAGGACTTTCTAAAGGAAAGAAAAGTCCTCACCAATTTAGTAGATGTAACTGAAGGAGTTAATGGTCACTGTTGATGGCCACCCATGTTGGTGGCTTAGAGGATCAAAGCACAGAGCAAAATCAGATGAAAATCATGAGAAAAAAGCAGATAAAATCATGAGAAAAAAGGAGAGAGAGACTGGGAGGATGGAACCAGGAGACAACTTGGAATGAATAGGATTTACAATAGGATACAAAGGAACAGCTAAAGAAGAGGCAATAATTAAACATATAAGAAAAATTTCTGAAAAGACTTGAGTCTGTATATGGAAGGGTCTAGACAAGTTCCAGGTCAGGTTGATCAAAAAAGTGAGACCCAACATACTCTGCTAAAAATTCCTGAACTCTAAATAGCACGAGAAAATCCTGTAAGTTTTTAGATAGGAAGAACAGATTACTTATAAGGGAATAAGAGGAAGATTAGCATCAGACTTCTCATCTGGAAGCTAGAAGATACTGGAGTGAAAACTACAGCAACTACACAACCTAAGAATCCAATGTCCAGCCGGGATATTCCCCCATCAAGGCAAAAAAAAAAAAAAAAAAACCGAAAAAACAAAAAACAAAAACAAACAAACAAACTACCTACCATGATTTGAAGACATGCAATCCTCTAGCGTATATTTCACTCCCATTCACTATCTCAGCAAAATACTTGAAAAGGACTCAAAACAAATAGCAAATGAACTAGACTGGGAAGACAATGAAGTGAAGAGGAAACAGTATTGAACAAAGAACCTTGCTCTCTGTAGATCCTGAACCACTAAGCAGTCTGCATCCCTGGAGCTGAAAGTGTAGGAGCAGAGAGGAGACCAAGACTTGGTGAAAGAATTTCCAATGAAAATAGGCCACAAAACTAAACGGGTTCTTAACTCAGATTTATCTAATAGTTAAAGAAAGATAGTTGCAATGTTAAATAAATTTTCTAGATCATGAAAAAATGAACAAGATGTTAATTCACTTAATAGAGTCCATCTTATTTTAATACTCAGCTCTAATAAAGTATAATTGAAAATTTAAAAACTATAAATCAATCTGAAGAGCACTGATGCAAAAAATAAAATAAACAGCAGATAGAATCTAGTGGAGTTTTAAAAGAATACTATACTGTGACCTAATGAGATTTATTTTAGAAATGCAAGAAAAGATGGATATAAATATCTGTATCAGTATAACTCTAATGAACAAATGGAAAGAGATTAAAAGAGCTAATTGAAAGAGAAAAATTATAAAATTACATTAGTAGATTTTGAAAGGGCATTTTATAAAATTCTTGTAAAAGACAGCTAAGTAACATAGGAATAGAAGTAAACAACCTAAATATAATAAAGATCACTCATGATACCTACCAGCAAGTATTACCTTAAGTGACAAAACACTACATCTATTTCTGTCAAAATCAGGCACTGAAAAGGAATATTCTCACCATCATTATACAACATTGTGTTGGAGTTCTAGTGAATGAAATAAGTCAAGAAAAGAAGTATGCTTTTTTTTAACCTTTCAAAGTCCCCAAGACTCTACTTTTAGATATTAAAAAAGGCTGCTCAAGTTAGTAAAATAATTTTGTAAGGTAGCTGGAATAAGATTCATATACAAATACCAAAACTTGTCTTTTTTAGTAAGTAAGCAGTCTGAAATGGAAAAAATTCATTTATAACTCTAAGTACTAAATGAATATATTAAGAAAGACACAGACTTATGTGAGGAAAACTATACAACCTTATTGAGGGACACACAAAAATATCTAAACATTTGGAAAGACTTTCTTTTTCCAAAGGAAAACATTTAATATGAAAGTAATTTCTTCAAAAATTTATGTACAAACTTTAGGTAATTTCTGTCAATACCCCAACAGACTTATTGTCTTGGAAATTAGACAATCTTACAGTGTATATGGAGGAAGGGTTTTTTTTTATTTTTTAATTTTCAGTATTTTTAATTGACGTATAATTATACATATTTATCAGGTAGAGTGTGATATTTCCATACATGTATGTAGACAATGTATAATGCTCAAATCAGGGTAATTAGTATATCCATCACCTTAAACATGTATCATTTGTTTGTGTTGGCAACATTCAAAATGCGCTCTTCTAGCTATGTGAAAATATACAATAAATTGTTTATTACTTGCTCTATAGTGCTTTAGAAAGCTAGAACTTACTCCTCCTATCTAGCTGTAATTTTCTATCTGTTTGGAAGAGTGAGTTTTTTTTAAACTAACAAAGAGAAATATGCAAAACAAAATTGAAGGGGAGACTTCCCTTACCAGATATTATGATCCAGTTTTAAGACAATGAGATAATATCAACATGATACTGGGGTTGGGATAAACAAAGAGATTAATGGAACAGAATAGATAATCCATAAATAAAGCTTGACGGATGTGAGAATTTAATGTGTTCCAGCAGGAAAAGGCTGGATTTAATGATATGGTCTTGGGATTCCTGGTTCTCCATCTGGATGAAAGCAAAATTGGATTCTTTTCATAAGCATACAATAATACAAATCTTGCAAAACAAATTGGGATTTACCTTGTACAATCTCATGGCAGGGGAGGTCATAACCAAAGAAAAGATTTTACCAAACAAAATGTAAAAAAAAAAAAAACCAAGTACATGATAGTCATAGAAAAAAAAATCAGTGAAAAGCAAGATTAATAGCCATACATCTAATAATTTACAAACAACTTTTACAATTGTCAAAAATTGTAGACAAACCACCCAGTGGAAAAATGGACAAATGGTATGCAGAGACTATTTGCAGAAGAACAACTCCAGATGGCAAAAGCCTTATGAAAAGATATTAAAAGTCACTGGTGTTCAGGGAATCCAATTTTAAGTAACAGTGAGATATGAAAAAACATCAAAGGCCAAAATTTAAGATAGCATTAACTCTCATTGCTGTTGGGCATATGGAGAAGAGTCCTGCTTTTTTCTTTTATTTTTTCCTTTATTTGTTCTTAAAAAAACAAAACAAAACCGGGGATACATGTGCAGAATGTGCAGGTTTGTTACATAGGTATACATGTGCCATGGTGGTTTGCTGTACCTATTGACCTGTCCTCTAAGTTCCCTACCCTCACCTCCCACCACCCAGTGGGCCCTGGTGAGTGTTGTTCCCCTCCCTGTGTCCATGTGTTCTCAATGTTCACCTCCCACTTATGAGTGAGAACATGTAGTATTTGGTTTTCTGTTCCTGTGTTAGTTTGCTGAGGATTATGGCTTCCAGCTTCATCCATGTCCCTGCAAAGGACATGATCTCATTCCTTTTCATGGCTATGTAGTATTCCATGGTGTATATGTACCACATTTTCTTTATCCAGTCTGTCCTTGATGGGCATTTGGGTTGGTTCCATGTCTTCGGGGAGAAGAGTCCTCTTATACAATGCTGGTGGAAATAAAAATTGTTAGTCTTTGTGAAAATCAAACTGTCAAACACCAGTAAAATTAACACTGTACATTCCTTTCTGTTCAGTAATTCCACTGCTGTGACTTTGATATGGTCTGTGTGTCTTGTCATGCCCCCACATTTATATGTTCAAACCTATTCATCAATGTGATGGTATTAGAAGGTAAGACCTTTTGGGAGGTGAATAGATCAAGGGGTAAAATCCTCATGAATGGGTTTAGTGCCTCATAAAAAAGGCCCCAGAAAGATGCCTTGCCCCTTCCATCATGTGAGGATAAAATGAGAATGTGCCATCTATCAACCAGAAAGTGGGTCCTCCCCAGATACTGAATCTGCTGGTACCTCAATCTTGGACTTCCCAGTCTCTAGAACTGTGAGAAATAAATTTCTGTTTATCAGTCATCCAGTTTAAGGTATTTTGTTATAGCAGCCTGAGCTGAGTATGACAGACTTTATCCTGTAAGGACAAAAACACTAGTATGTGGAGATACTGTGATGGCTAATTTTATGTGTCAATGTGACTGGGCCAAAGGGTGCCCAGACATCTGGTCAAACATTATTCTGGGTGTGTCCACGAGGGTGTTTCTGGATGAGATTAACATTTGAATCAGTAGACTGAGTAAAGCAGGCTGCCCTCCACAGTGTGGGTGGGGCTCATCTAATCAATTGAAACCCTGACTAGAACAACAATGCTGACCCTTCCTCCAGTAAGAGGGACCTCCTTCTGCCTGACTTCCCTGAGCTGGGACATTGCTCTTTTCTTTTCTTCTGCCATGAACTGAAACATTGGCTCTTGTTGAGTCTTGAGCCTGCTGGCTTTTGGACTGGAACTTAACCATCAGCTCTCCTGGGGCTCCAGCCTGCTGATTGCAGATCTTGGGACTTTTCAGCCTCCAAATCATATAATTTCAGCTCCAGCCTGCTGATTGCAGATCTTGGGAATTTTCAGCCTCCAATTTTACATAATAAATCTCTTTTTCTCTCTCTCTCTCTTGACTTTTATATATGTGTGTGTATAAAATACATACATAGAACATACACACACACATACACATGGGAAACAAAGTCAAAGTTTATCAGGAGGGGAGTGGTTTTGTCAATTATTATATTTTCATTCACACCGTAATATCTTACGCAGGCATTAAAAAAGCAAAATCAAAAGCAAGACCAAATGAAAACAAACCTGTAACTCCATTGCTTTACTTGGAGGGACTTCCATGAGCTGGTTTATAGTGAGAAAAGCAAGATGCAAAGCGCTTAAAATATAATCCCATTTATGTAAAACATTGCCTTATCTCTTATATATGCATATTTTATATATATGTGTGTGTTTATATTATATGAGCACAAAGAAAAATGAGGAAGGACACATGCTAGGTTGTCACCAGAAGATTCCTCGCTGGGGAACGGGGCCATCATGTGAGTGGAGCTTTAAGAATGAATGGGAGCAGGGGAGCAAAACAAAACAAAAAACCAAGATGTCTGATATGGTATATTTGTAAATTTGATTACAAATGTTTATATATGTATAAGGAATTTTAAAAATAAAATTTTAAGAAAGGAAGAAGAAATAGAGGAGAAAAAACTGATGAGTGGGGCTGCCATTGACTCTGCAGGTCTAGCCTCATTGGAAGACCAAATTGACACTGGATAAGATGGCAACTTCATGGCACCTCCTGACCAACATCATTGAGTCATTTTGTCCATCATACAAGATAAGCCACTTGACCAAAACTATACGCTGTTTTGGGGTCAGGTTTAAAACTACAGATGGAGTTAGATATACCAGATGTGAGTAGGCCAGATTGGCACACCAGAGGACTCTGTATTACATTTGAAAATAATCAAGGCACTGATACAGTGGGTCTGACAATGTTGTTTATGAAAACTAAAAAGGCCTGGAAAGTTTCCCTTATTCTATGCCCTAAAGTAGAGGACACCGTCCTGAGTTGTTCCAGTGCAGCTATTAACTTTAAGAGTCTTCACATTCTTCTAAGTGCCAAGTGATACTTATACGATGCCAAGGTTTTCTTGGTGAATTCAGGGAAACCCAGTGTCTCCACTGCACCTTTATAATTTTAGAGTACCAGAGCAGATTTCCATATTCACTTGTAGTAAAAGAATCCATCTCTTTGCCTCTTTTATTCTTGCCGTGAATTGTTGCTCAGCAGTGTGAAAAAGTTGCCTGAATTAGTCAGGAAGGGAGGAACAGCTGCCCGTCCAGTAATGACCTGCTGCCTGCCCTGAGCAATTACAGGAAGGGCAAGTGTGGTGGGGGCTGCTGGGAAGGAGGGAAGTCCTGAAGAGAGGTCAAGTAGCTTCTTTTCCATTGTTAGTGAATTGGCCCAGCACTTGACTGCTTGCCAGGAGTCTGGGGTGGGAACATTTGCAGCTGCAAAATGGTCTTTCTGGCCTCTTAAGAGGAGGTAGTGGCATGAAGCTGTCTGAATGGGCATCACTTAGACATCTTCCTGCAGGTATTCAGCAGACTCCATCTGTCTGAGGAGGGCATTGGGTTCCCTCAAGGTAGGATTTCTTGCTTGGCTTTTGCTGAGCGTGATGTCAGCACAGACGGAGGCTGGATTTTCTCCCCACTTGGTCATCTTGTTCCAAGGATGATGTTTTATGAAAACTGAAAGAGTTAAACAAATTCCTTCTGTTCAAGATAAATTGTATCATGCGGTTCTCTCTGTTCCGTCTTTATCTTGCACCCTTAAGTCTTTAAGTCTCCATATGTTTACATCTATAGTAGTAATTGACATCTCAGATGGACCTCTGGAGACAAAATAAATTCTTATTTTTCTGAATGCTTTTGATTAGGATTTGAAAGAATCTTTTGACCAAAGCCAACTTGGCTTTTGGGGTTTTAAAATTTTATTTGAAGAAATACCAAGACTATTTGATTGGTACCAGCCTGGAGAAAAGGAGTGAGAGCAAGAAAGAGCCCGTCAATGTAGAGAGGATAAATTATGTGAGGTCCAGTCGTCAGGATATCCAATTTTTCGGGCTACAGATTGGTACACACAGCCTGGCAAATACGTTTGTAAAAATGGAAGTATTATAATAAGGCTGACTGTTCTATATTTTGGCTGTCTCAGAACTTAAAAGAAAGCAATAAGCATCTACCTAGGTATACAGAACAAGGAGAAACAGGGTGAACCACGTGATTTGAATTCCAAGGGAAACAAAATATTCACTTCATTGCTGCCTCTGAAATCCCATTGGTCCTAGAGGATTTCAGAGGCAGGAGCCCTATTCTGTTCAGTAATTATTTAGTGGAGTCACATTATGGCATAACGTCTGCCTGCTTCTGAAGTCAATGATTAGGAAATTGATTTGGAGTGATTTCTGGCCAGTTTTATGGACCTGGCCTCCAGATTGCTAATGTTTCAAGGAGGCTGGGAAAGAAGTAATTAAGGACATTTGCTGTAGGTTTCTGCGCTGAGTGTTGCTTCTGGGCACATTCTGTGCTTGAAAATGAAATTAGAAATTTAAAAACACAATCAACATCTCCTCTGCCATTTTCTAGCTTATGCTGAAACCCCCGGTTTCTGTCTTTCATGCTCCAGGAAATGAAAATGGACTCCTTGATTACTTGTGGCCCCAAGTTGTTGCTCATGTGTCCATTGAGAGGCATGTTAATTGCTCATACAGGTCAGAAACATAAGCCACCAGGATTTTTCAGGGTAGAGCCAAATTGTTGTTCATGTAAGATTTCTCAAAATCCCTCATAATAGACTGAAAACATTTATTTTGAATTTGGACTATGTAAAAAATTGCTTTAATTAATTGAATTTCCATCTTTTCTGACAAACTTTTTTTTTTTTTTTTTTTGAGACAGAGTCTTACTCTGTCGCCCACGCTGGAGTGCAGTGGTGTGATCTCGGCTCACTGCAAACTCCGCCTCCTGGGTTCACGCCATTCTCCTGCCTCAGCCTCCTGAGTAGCTGGGACTACAGGCACCCGCCACGAGGCCCAGCTAATTTTTTGTATTTTTAGTAGAGATGGGTTTTCACCGTGTTAGCCAGGATGATCTCGTTCTCCTGACCTTATGATCCGCCCGCCTTGGCCTCCCAAAGTGCTGGGATTACAGGCGTGAGCCACCGCGCCTGGCAGAAATATTTTGATATGGGCATAGAGTGCATAATAATCACATCATTCAAAATGAGCTATCTATCCCTTCAAACATTTATCTTTTGTGTTACAGACAATCCAATTATAGTCTTTTAGTTATTTTAAAATGTACAATTAAATTATTTTCGACTATAGTCATCCGTTGTGCTATCAAATACTAGGTCTTATTCATTCTTTCTAATTATTTTTAACCATTAGCCATCCCTATCTCCTCCCCACCCTCCCACTACCCTGCCCAGCCTCTGGTAATCATCCTTCTACTCTCTATCTCTATTAGTTCAGTTGTTTTGATTTTTAGATCCCACAAAAAAGTGAGCATATGCGATGTTTGTCCTTCTGTGCCAGGCTTATTTCACTTCACATAATGACATCCAGTTCCATCCATGTTGTGACAACTGACAGAATCTCATTTTTTTTAGGGCTGAATAGTACCCCATTGTGTATATGTATCACATTTTCTTTATCCATTCATCTGTTGATGGACTCTTAGGTTGTTTCCAAATCTTGACTATTGTGAACACTGTTGCAACAAACATGAGAGTGCAGATATCTCTTCGATATACTGACTTCCTTTCTTTTGGGTATATACCCTGCAGTAGGGTTGCTGAATCATTTGGTAGTTTTATTTTTAGTTTTTTGAGGAACCTCCAAACTGTTCACCATAGTGGCTGTATTAATTTACATTCCTACCAACAGTGTATGAGGCTTCCCTTTTCTCCCTTGCCAGCATATGTTACTGCCTGTCTTTTGGATAAAAGCCATTTTAACTGGGGTAAGATGACATGTTATTGTAGTTTCGATTTGCATTTCTCTGATGTTCAGTGATGCTGAGCACCTTTTCATATACCTGTTTAGCATTGTATGTCTTCTGTTGAGAACTGTCTATTCAAATATTTTGCCAAATTTTTAATTAGATTATTAGATTTTTTTCCTATAGAGTTGTTTGAGTACCTTTTATATTCTGGTTATTAATCCTTTGGCAAATAGGTAGTTTACCAATATTTTCCTCCTATTTTGTGGGTTGTCTCTTCACTTTGTTGATTGCTTCCTTTGCTGTGCAGGAATTTTTTAACTTGGTGTGACCCTATTTTTCCATTTTTGCTATGGTTGCCTGTACTTTTGAAGTCTTACTCAAGAAATCTTCACCTAGACCAATATCCTGAAGTGTTTCCCCAATATTTTCTTTAGTAGCTTCATCAGGTCTTATATTTAAAATTTTAAGACACTTTGATTTGATTTTTGTATATTGCAAGACGTAGGGGTCTAGTTTCATGCTTCTGCATATGGATATCCAGTTTTCCCAGCACCATTTGAAGACACTGTCCTTTCTCCAGTGCATGTTCTTGGCACATTTGTCAAAAATGAGTTCACTGTAAATGCATAAATTTAGTTCAGGGTTCTCTATTTTGTTCCATTTGTCTATATGTCTGTTTTTATGCCAGTACCATGCTATTTTGATTACTACAGCTCTATAGTATAATTTGAAATCAGGTAATATGATGCCTCCAGTTTTGCTCCTTTTGCTTAGGATATGTTGTGTTTCCATATAAATTTTTGGATTGTTGTTTTCTATTTTTGTAAAGAATATCATTGGTATTTTGACAGATATCGCATTGAATCTGTAGATTGCTTTGGGTGGTATGGACATTTTAACAATATTGATTCTTTCAATCCATGAACATGGAATATCTTTCCACTTTTTGGCATCTCTTCAATTCATTTCTTCAGTGTTTTATAGTTTTCATTGTAGAAATATTTCACTTCTTTGGTTAAGTCTGTTCCTGGGTATTTAATTTTATTTGTGGCTATTGTAAATGACATTACTTTTTTGATTCCTTTTTCAGATTGTTACTTTTTGGCACATAGAAATACTATTGATTTTTGTATGTTGATTTTTTCTTTTTTTCAGATGGAGTTTCACTCTTTTTGCCCAGGCTGGAGTGCAATGGCATGATCTCGGCTCACTGCAACCTCCGCCTCCTGGGTTCAAGCGGTTCTCTTCCCTCAGCCTCCTGAGTAGCTGGGATTATAGGCGCACACCACCACGTCCAGCTAATTTTGTATTTTTAGTAGAGATGGGATTTCACCATGTTGGTCAGGCTGGTCTTGAACTCCTGACCTACAGTAATCCACCCACCTTGGCTTCCCAAAGTGCTGGGATTATAGGCATGAGCCGTCATGCCCAACCAGTATGTTGATTTTATAATCTTGCAACTTTACTGAACTTGTTTATCAGTTCTAATAGTTTTTTGGTGGAGTCTTCAGGTTTTTCCAAATATAAACTCATATCATCTGCAAACAAGGCTAATTTGACTTCTTTCTTTCCAATTTGGATGCTCTTATTTCTTTGTCTTGTTTGATTGTTCTAGCTAGAACTTCTAGTGCTATGTTGAGTAACGGTGGTGAAAGTGGGCATTCTTGTCCTGTTCTAGATCTTAGAGGAAAGGTTTTTAGATTTTCCCCATTCAGCATGATACTAGGTGTGGGTCTGTCATACATGGCTTTTATTATGTCGAGATATGTTCCTTCTATACTCAGTTTTTTTTTTTAAATAATGAGGTGATGTTAATTTTTATCAAATGCTTTTTCAGCATCAATTTAAATGACCATATGGTTTTTGTTCTTCATTTTGTTTTGTTCTTCAATCATATCACATTGATTGATGTTGCATATGTTGAATCATCCTTGCATTCCAGGCATAAATCCTGCTTGGCCATGATAAATCATCTTTTTAATGTATTCTTGAAGTCAGTTTGCTAGTATTTTTTTGAGAATTTTGGTATCAATATTCATTAGCAATATTGGCTTGTAGTTTGCCTTTTTGGATGTGTCTTTTGTTTTGGTATCAGGATAATACTGGCCCCATAAAAGAGTTTGGAAGTATTCCCTCTCCCTCACCTCTTCAATTTTTTTGGAATAGTTTGAGTAGGATTTGAGTAGTTGGGGGCTAGGCTTTTCTTTGCTGTGAGACTTTTTACTGTGGCTTTGATCTTCTTACTTATTAGTCTATTTATGTTTTGGATTTCTTCCTGGTTCAATCTTGGCATGTTGTATGTGTCTAGGAATTTGTCATTTTTTTCTAGATTTTCCAATTTACTGTCATATAGTTGCTCATAGTAACCACTAGTGATCCTTTGAATTTCTGCAGTATCAGTTGTAATGTCTCCTTTTTTTTTTTACATCACTGATTTTATTTATTTGGATCTTTTCTCTCTCTCACTTTTTAGCTTGTCTGGCTAAATATTTGTCAATTTTATCTTTTCAAAAAATTTTTTTGGTTTCATTGATCTTTTGTATTGTTTTCTTCATTTCAATTTCATTTATTTCTGCTCTGATTGTTATTATTTCTTTTCTCCTACTAATTATGTGTTTGGTTTGCTTTTGCTTTTCTAGTTCTTTAAGATGCATCATTAGGTTGTTTATTTGAAGTTTTTCTTCTTGTTACATGCAGGCACTTATAAACTTCCTCCTTAGTAGCGCTTTTGCTGTATCCCATAGGTTTTGGTATGTTGTGTTTCCATTATCATTTGTTGAAGAATTTTTTCATAATTTCTCCATTGACCCACTGGTCATTTAGGAGCATGTTTTTTAAATGTTCATGTATTTACATAGTTTCTAAAATTCCTCTTGTTACTGAGTAAGAGTTCTATTCCATTGTGGTCAGAGAAGACACTGGATATTATTTTAATTTTTCTGAATTTTTAAAAGACGTGTTTTGTGACATAATATATTGTCTATTCTTGGTAATAATCTATGTTCTGAAGAAAAGAATGTGGTTCTGCAACTATTTGGTAAGATGGTCTATAAATATCTATTAGGTTTATTTGGTCTATAATGCAGAGTAAGTCTGATGTTTCTTTGTCATTTTCTGTCTGGAAGATCTGTCTAATGCTTAAAGTGGGGTGTTGAAGTCTCCAGCTATTATTGTATTGGAGTCTATCCCTTTAGCTCTAATAATATTTGCTTTTTATATCTAGGTGCTCTGGTGTTGGGTTCATATATATTTACAATTGTATATCCTCTTGGTGAGTTGACTCCTTTATTGTTATATGATGACCTTCTTTGTCTCTTCTTTTAGTTTTTGTCTTAAAATCTATTTTGTCTGATATAAATGTGGCTACTCCTGCTCTTTTTGGCTTTCATTGGCTTTCATTTTCATTTTTTAATTTTCAGTTTTTGTCTTTATAGGTTAAGTGTGTTTCTTGTAGGCAACAGATCATTGAGTCTGGTTTTTCCCCCTCCATTCAGCCATTCTATGTCTTTTGATTGGAGAGGTTAGTCCATCTACATTCAATATTATTATTGATAAATAAGGACTTACCCCAGCCATTTTGTTACTTGTTTTCTGGTTGTCATGTGGTCTGGTCTTTTCTTTCTTTCCTTCCTGCCTGCCTGCCTGCCTTCCTCCTCCTCCTCCTCCTCCTCCTCCTCCTCCTCCTCCTCCTCCCCCTCCTCCTCCTCCTCCTCCTCCTCCTCCTTCTTCTTCTTCTTCTTCTCCTTCCTTTCTTCCTTCCTTCCTTCCTTCCTTCCTTCCTTCTCTCTCTCTCTTTCTTTCCTGTCTTCCTTTGAACAAAGGAGATTTTCTTTGTGATATGATTTTGTTTCTCAGTTTAAATTTTTTGTGTATCTTTTCTATGTTTTTTGATTTGAGGTTACCAAGAGGCTTGCAAATACTATCTTATAACCCAATATTTAAGCTGATAACAACTTAGCACTGTTTGCATAAGCAAGCAAACAAGCAAAAAGAAAACTAATAAAGCCTCTATGCCTTAACTTTGTCCCCCTGTTTTTTAACTTTTTGTTGTTTCTATTTATATTTTATTGTACTGTCTATGTCTTAAAAAGTTGTTGTAGTTATTATTTTTGATTGGTTCATCGTTTAGTCTTTCCACTTAATATGAGAGTAGGTTACACATTAGTGTTACAGTGTTATAATATTCTGTGTATTTTTTTTTGGTGAACTTAATATTACCAGTGAATTTTGTATTGTCAGATGATTTCATATTGCTCATAAACATCCTTTTCTTTCTGATTAAGCACTCCCTTACCATTTCTTGTAGGACAGGTCTGGTGTTGATGAAATCCCTCAGCTTTAGTTTGTCTGGCAAAGTCTTTATTTCTCCTTCATGTTTGAAGGATGCTTTTTCCAGATATACCATTCTAGCATAGAATATTTTTTTCTGCAGCACTTTAAATATGTCATGCCACTCTCTCCTGGCTTGTAAGGTTTCCACTGAGAAGTCTACTGCCATACATATTGGAACTCCATTTTATATTATTTGTTTCTTTTCTCTTGCTGCTTTTAGAATCCTTTCTTTATTCTTGTTCTTTGGAAATTTGATTATTAAATGCCTTGAGGCAGTCCTCTTTGGATTAAATCTGCTTGGTGTTCTATAACCTTCTTGTACTTGGATATTGATATTTTTTCTAGATTTGGGAAATTCTCTGTTACAGTCACTTTGAATAAACTTTCTACCCCTATCTCTTTCTCCACATCCTCTTTAAGGCCAATAACTCTTAGATTTGCCCTTTTGAAACTATTTTGAGATCATTTAGGTGTGCTTCATAATTTTTTATTCTTTTTTCTTTTGTCTCCTCTGACTGTGTATTTTTAAATAGCCTGTCTTGAGGCTCACCAATTATTTCTTTTGCATGATCAATTCTACTATTAAAAGACTCTGATGCATTCTTCAGAATGCCAATTGCATTTTTCAGCTCCAGAATTTCTTCTTGATTCTTTTGAATTATTTAAATTTCTTTGTTAAATTTATTTGATAGAATTCTGAATTCCTTGTCTGTGTTATCCTTAATGTCTTCAAGTTTCCACAACTATTTTGAATTATCTGCCTGAAAGATCACATAACTCTCTTTCTCCAGGATTGATCACTTGTGCCTTATTTAGTTAATTTGGTGAGGTCATGTTTTTCTGGATGGTTTTGATGCTGGTAGATATTCTTTAGTGTCTGGACATTGAAGAATTAGGTATTTATGGCAGTCTTCATTGTCTGGGGTTGTTTGTACTTATCCTTCTTGAGAAGGCTTTCTAGATATTCATAAGGACTTGCAGGTTGTGATTTAAGCTGTATTTGCTTTAGGGGGTACCCCAAGCCCAGTAATGCTGTGGTTCTTGTAGACTCATAGAGGTACTGCCTTGATGATCTTGAACAAGATCTGCAAGAATTCTCTGGATTGTCAGGTAGAGACCCTTGTTTTCTTCTCATACTTTCTCCCAAATGAATGGAGTCTTTTTCATCTCTTCTTAGCCCCCTGGAGCTTGGGATAATGTGACAAAAGCACACCTGGGGCCACCACTTTTAGGACTGTGTTGAGTCAGACCTGAAGCCAGCACAGAATTGGGTCTCACCCAAAGTCTGCTGTAACCACTCCTTGGCTATGGCCTATGTTTGCTCAAGACCCTGGGGCTCTACCATCAGCAGGTGGCAGAGCCTGCCAGGCCTATGTCCTTCCCTTCAGGGTGTCAAGATCCCCCAGGCACTGTGCATGTCCAGAGGTGCCATCTGAGAGCCAGAGACTAGAGTCAAAAACCTTGGAACTAGACCTGATGTTCTATTGCATAGCAGCTGAGCTGGCACTCAAACTACAAGATGCATTCCTTCCCACTCTTTCCATCTTTTTCCAAAGGCAGAGGAGCCTCATCCTGTGGCCATGGCCAACAAAGGCTCATAGAAAGTACTGCCAAACTACCATTGATGTTCCCTTACATGGGCTCTTCAGGCAACTTGTGGTGAATGTTGCCTGGCCTGGGACTCACTGTTCAGGACAGTGGGCTCCCCTCCAGCCCAGGGCACATCCAGAAATGCTGACCAAGAGCCAAGCCCCGGAACTGGGGACCCTAAGGGGCCACTTGGTGCTCTATCCCCTAGTGGCTGAGCTGGTACCTAAGGTGAAAGACAAAGTCCCTTTTGCTTTTCCTTCCACTTTTCTGAAGAGGAGGGCATCTTAGCCTTGTAGCCACCACCGCTGGGAATATTCTGAGTCTCACTTGAAGCCAGCAAGTTTCAGAGTCTCACCCAAGGCCCTTGACATGGTACCTGGGTATCACTGCTGATTATTCAGGGCCCAAGGGCTCTTCTGTTAGTAGATGATAAATTCTGCCAGAACTGGATCCTTCCCTTCAAGGCAGCAGGTTCTGTTGTGGCCCAGGGTGTGTCTAGAAATGTCATCTGGGAGCTAGGGCCTAGTAAGGGGCCTCGTGACTCTGATTGGTACCCTATCTTGCTGTGGCTCAGTTGGTATCCAAGGTGCAAGACAAAGCCCTCCCCATTCTTCCCTCTCCTCTCCTCAAATGAAGGAATGGGGTCTTTTTGGAGCTATGAGCTGCATAGCCTGGGGCTAGGGGAGGGGTGAGGCCAGCACTCAGCCACCTTGGCTGGTGTCTCAGTAGGTCACATGCCCCGCCTGTCCATTGTCTCTGGGTCCAGTTCAGCAGAAGGACTTGCCTAGGGGTTGCAGTCCTTGTGGCCTAGACTGGCTTTCAAATTTATTTTGAGCCCCAGAGCACTGTAGCCCCCAGTGGCAAGGCTTGCAGGAACTCAAGTTTGGACCATTGTGATTGGTGATTCCCCTCTGCCTTGGGCTAATTTAAATGCTGCCTCTGTGGACAGGTGTCAGCTGAGATTGGTTGTGTTTTCTTTTATACCAGGGCAGCACTGAGTTCACAAGCATCACTTCTGTTTGTGCTTTCCATTTAGTAAAATATCATTACTTACATATATAAATATCAGTTAAATCAGGCACAGACTGAACTAGAACTAAAAGATTGATTGTTTTTGGTAGGGCCTCAGGGATCACCTTTTTCAACTACTGAGTGTAGTCTCACCATAATCAGGGTAGCTCCTCTCTTTCCATCTCAAGGTAGGCTTGCCTGGGGCAGGCATAAAGAGGTATTTTTCCTTCTGGAAAACTGACCCCTGAGCTCAAGTCCCTTGAGTATTTCTGTTGGAGGAAAGGACCAGGAATGAATCAAATGGGAACACAGGCATTTGTCTCCACATTTACTTAAATAGCTTCAAGGAAACAATGAGTCAAGATCTTAGGTGGGGGTTTCTTGTAGATGGCTTTCCTTCAGAAGCAGAGCTAAGTTTCTTGTGAGAAGATGACCTGAATCTTTTTTATTTTATGTTGATATGGGTTTAGGTACTTGGTTGGTGAGTTTGGAGGGAGAGTTGATTGTTGGAACCTTCTCACTCGCTCCTCTTCTCTGTGGTCTTCCTTTTGGGGGATCTACACATACAAAGAACAAGGACCATATATGATATGATTATATTTTTTCTTTCAATTAACCCTTCTCTGTAACCTTTTCATAAGAGTATTTTCAAGTAGGGGAAGGGGAGAATATATTGCCTTTAGTATAGCATATTTTTTCAGGTGTAATAGATAGGATAGATCTAATATCCTATTTTCAGTTCCAAAAGAGAGTAAGCAGTGAATGCTCTTGTAACAGTATAACCTACAATGCACATAAGCAATTTGTTTTTTTTTTTTTTTGAGACCGAGTCTTGCTCTGTCACCCACACTGGAGTGCAGTGGCGTGATCTTGGCTCACTGCAAGCTCCGCCTCCCAGGTTCACGCCATTCTCCTGCCTCAGCCTCCCGAGTAGCTGGGACTACAGGGCCCGCCACCATGCCTGGCTAATTTTTTATATTTTTAGTAGAGATGGGGTTTCACCATGTTTGCCAGGATGGTCTCTATCTCCTGACCTCGTGATCTGCCCACCTCGGCCTCCCAAAGTGCTGGGATTACAAGCGTGAGCCACCACACCCGGCTTGCATATAAGAAAATTTCAAGTCGTTGCTTTCAAAACACTCAAGACTCTTGGAGACAGCATTAAGAAGCTTTTTCTTGGTACAAGATAATTACTAATAATAAGTTATTAGAAAACTATGTTTTATGAACATAACAAAGATGTATTTATAAAACCCCAAATTCCACATTAATAAAGTATGAATTCATGAGGTTTTACTCTACTCAATATTATCCATTAAACTTCATTATATACCCAATTATGAGTTAAGTTTAAATTCTTTTGAAACTTGAAATCTATCACTGAAGTTTTCACATGAGGAACTTAAATTCTGGGAGGAAATTATGATTTGTCTGCATATCATTTCTAATTTGTATTGTGCTATTTCAGTGTAAGGATAATGACATGAAATAGAAATTGTCCTTTAATAGACAGATGAAGGTAATTATAGTGATTATAATGATGCTGGCAAATATTGCAATAAATGGACTAATTTAGTTCACATTACAGAAACTTAAAACTAAAGCATTAAATTATGTGTGCAATATTTATTAAAAATCACAGAGCACAAATTCCTTTGAATTGGTAATTTTATAGAAACCACTTCTCATCTTTAGCAACCCAAATTCATGGTACTTGCTCACAAATCAATACCTTCTAAAAGTTAGAGCCCAGCAGTATACTCTTCTTTGCACTTTTTCTGTTCACCTGCTTCCCTCCCTCTCACTTTCTTCCACCCTTCTGTTCTCCCTCCCTCTCTTTCTCCCTTCCCTTTTCTTTCCTTGACACCTGTAAGAGTTTGTCTCTTTCTCCATGGGTATTTACACCTGAGGAGTTATATGTCCAAGCCCTTTGTCTTGATAGGGGTAGAGGCATGAAGAAATGGCCACATGATCAGGGGGTAGAGATTGAGAAGGAAGAAAATCTTGACATCCTTAAAACATTATGGTCCACAATTCTTTCCATGCTACTCTGCTTCCTGGAGATGTAAGGCATTGGATAGTATCAGTGGATAAAAAGACAATATCAGAGCTGAAATCATCCTTTCTTCTTTGATGATGACTTTTTACTTGCAGGATTTCCTTCCTGCTGGATCTTTCTGGGAAGTTCTCATTTGTGAGGTTGATTTAGTTGGCCCTGGATTCATCTGGAGAGCTTGGCCTGCTTGGCTTTTGTGTCTCTTCCTATTCCCTTCTCAGAATTGATGCTACTTTTCAGCAATCATTGTAAATGCCTTTTCTAAAAATGTTCTCAGCAAAACAAGAATCCTAATAATTATTCATTCTGAAGCAGATGGCCTAGTGCCACCTGCTCCCCCTCTCTTCTTCTTTTCCAAAGTAAATTTTCCTCTTGACCAAACTCTCTTGATTTTGCACTGGCATTTTATAGCATTGTGCAAATTATGCAAGACTTAAATCACACCTAATTTCCATCTCTGCCAGCAGGGATTGCTACCCAGAATGGAAATGGGAGAGACCCAAAAGAAACCAGAGGAGAATCAGTCATTTGAAAGGAGAATCAAGTAATTGCAGTTGACCATTTTCTGTTAGGAAAGTCTAGGAACTCAGGCTATCACTTCCTAACCCACCCACAGCCTAGTGAGTAATTTATAAAGCCTTCTTCTGACTGGGTTGTTGTAGTAATAGTACTATGTGCCTCTATCTGACAGAAGCAGCTCTCTAGTTCTTTGAAAGGATTCATAGAAATTGAGAATGGTTATGCCTACGGAGGAGGCTTGGGCAAGGAAGGCCACAGCAAAGATCTTGCAAAGCCACCCCTTTCAGTGGAGGGAGTTGATGATTTGATTGCAGAGACTGTCCTAATGATCTGGGTTTTTGTATTCCTTTATTTAAACAATTTCCAACTTGTTTTTATTCCCCAATAATTCTAAGCCAGATTTTTCCTCCTTTAATTTGCAGAAAGCTCAAGAGATGTAAAATAATTTTAAATATTGATTTGAGTCAAATGTAATTTGATGTTAAGTCTTGTAGAGCAAATTTTAAATAATCTGAAATATAACCTGTGCATCCCCAGTTCTAGCAATCCAAAGCCCATATTTAAGGGTTGGTGAGTACATTCATAAATTTCTCAAAATTCCTGGTGTGCCAATGGCACCTTTGTTGTTTCCATGCTGACATAAATGTCATTTAAATGGGATTTAGGGGCTGCTTAAAAATTAAATGCACCTACTTCATATACCATTTAGTAATACTATATTCAGATCCTGTGTCTTCACCTGTGTTATCTCCTCTCTCTGGATTGTTTTTTTTTCCTTCACCTTTAGAAGCTTTTTTCTAATTCACCATCAACCCCCCTCCCCACAACTTATAGTAAACTTTTCCCATACCTGGGCTACTCATGTTTCTTTAACATTGTTGCACTTCGGTTTACTTGGCCTGTCCACATAAAACTGTGAGTTCTTTGCTTGCTTTGTTAGCACATACACTAAAATTGGAATGCTGCAGAGAAGATTACCATGGCCTCTGTGCAAGGATGCCACACAAATTTGTGAAGCATTCCTTATTTTTTAAAAAGAAGGGGAGTCCAATGGAAGAGAATAGTGAACCCTAAAATATGACAACACATCTACAACCATTTGATCTTTGACAAATCTGACAAAAACAAGCAATGGAGAAAGGATTCCCTACTTAACAAATGGTGCTGGGAGAACTGGGGAGCCATATGCAGAAAATTGAAACTGGACCCCTTCCTTGCACCATATACAAAAATCAAATCAAGTTGGATTAAAGACTTAAATGTAAAATCCAAGACTATAAAAACCTTAGAAGAAAATCTAGGCAATGCCATAAAGAACATAGGCACAGGCAAAGATTTCATGACAAAGATGCCAAAGGCGATTGCAACAAAAGCAAAAATTGACAAATGGGATGTGATTAAATAAAGCTTCTGCACAGCAAAAGAAACTATCATCAGAGTGAATAGATAACCCACAGAATAGGGGAAAATTTTTGCAATCTATCCATCTGACAAAGGCTTAAGATCCAGCATCTACAATAAACTTAAACAAATTTACAAGAAAAAAACAACCCATTTTCTGACATCCATTTTCTTATACCTGGGTAAAGGGATTGAGCACATTACCATTATGCTTCAATAAAGCATTCTTTTTTCCCCATTTGAAAGAATAAAAGGAGTTGTTGAGATACTTGTGAAATGCAGCAAAAAGTAAAATTTTATAAAAAGTTAGAAAATGAAATGGCTAAAATTAAGTTGTCACTAAAAACCATCAAAATCCTGTCTTAAAAATTATAATTATTTTATATTTTGTAATATTTGATATATAAAATATGTAACACATTTACTATAAAACATAGTAATAAACACCATAAACCCAACAGTCAGCTTATAAAACTAGAACATTAAAAATTTGATTTCATCTTGGAAGGTGGATCACGAGGTCAGGAGATTGAGACCATTCTGGCTAACATGGTGAAACCTTGTCTCTACTAAAAATATGAAAACAAAAAATTAGCCAGGCATGGTGGTGGGCACCTGTAGTCCCAGCTACTCAGGAGGCTGAGGCAGGAGAATGGTGTGAACCTGGGAGGTGGAGCTTGCAGTGAGCCGAGATTGCACCACTGCACTCCAGCCTGGGTGACGGAGCGAGACTCCATCTCAAAAAAAAAATATATATATACATATATATACACATATATATGTATATATATGTGTGTGTGTGTGTGTGTCTGTGTGTGTGTGTGTATATATGTATATATATGTGTGTATATATGTGTATATATGTATATATGTGTGTGTATATATACATATATATGTGTGTGTGTATATATATATATATATATATATATATATATATATATGCTTTTTCTTCACCCCAAGCCTCCATCTCTACCTTGAAGTAACTATTCTTTTAAATTTGGGGTATTTTTTGAGATGGAGTTTCACTCTTTTTGCCCAGGCTGGAGTGCAATGGTGTGATCTCTGCTCACCACAACTTCCGCCTCCCAGGTTCAAGTGATTCTCCTGCCTCAGCCTCCCGAGTAGCTGGGATTACAGGCATGCACCACCACACCTGGCTGATTTTTTTGTATTTTTAGTAGAGACAGGGTTTCTCCATGTTGGTCAGGCTAGCCTCCAACTCCCGACCTCAGGTGATCCGCCCGCCTTGGCCTCCCAGAGTGCTGGGATTACAGGCGTGAGCCACCGCGCCTGGCCTGAATTTTAGGTTTATCACTCCCATTTGTTTGGATTTTAAATGATAGGGAGATGCAGCTTAATTGTCACTTGCTGCTCACCGATAGGGTTTTGATATGAGTCTGCAAGCAATTGATTTATTATGGTCTCTGTGCAGTCAAACCTCTCTGCTAACGTTAATCTGTACTTGCAGCCACTCCTCAGTGCTAGCATCACTGCCTGGCGCCACCTCAGATCATCAGGCATTAGAATCACATAAGGAACCCACAACCTAGACCCCTCACATGCACAGTTGACAGTAGGGCTCACACTCCTATGAGAATCTAATGCTACCACTGATGTGACAGTAGGCAGAGCTCAGGCAGTAATGCAAGCAATGGAGAGCAGCTGTAAATACAGATGAAGCTTCTTCACTCGCCCACCCACTGCTCACCTTCTGCTGTGCAGCCTGGTTCCTATCAGGCTACAGACCAGTACTGGTCCATGGCCCAGGGGTTAAGGACCCCTGGCCTAAAGAATGGGAAAAAATATTTGCAGACTATTTTACACACACACACACACACACACACACACACACACACACACACACACAGACATACACACACACACTCTCTCTCTCTCTTGCAAAATCTGGGCATTGGAAGACAGACCAGAAACTCAGGCAATGACTAATGAAACATTCTTACTTAGATCTTGAAGCAAGGAGATGTAAAAATTCAGTAAGAGAAAATATTATACTGATGGTTGAATAGGACTTGTCAAGAAGATTCTGATATATCACATATACATCATGGAATACTACTAAGCCATAAAAAAGGACAAAATTTCTTTTGCAGCAACAGGGATGGAACTGGAAGCCATTATCCTCAGTGAAATAACTCAAAACCAGGGAGTCAAATGCCACATATTCACACTTAAAAGTGGGAGCTAAACAATAGGTACCCATGGATATACAGAGTAGAATAATAGACATTGGAGACTACAAAAGGTGGGAGGATGGGAGAGGGAGGAAGGTTGAAAAGTTATCTATTGGGTATAATGTTCCCTATTCAGGTGACAGGTACACTCAAAGCTCAGACTTCACCATGATGCAATATATGCATATAAGAAACCTGCACTTGTACCCCCTAAATAAATAAATAAAAGTAAAATTTTAAAAAGTCTGTGGATGTTAGTGAGGGCACTCCACTTCTGAGATGGAAGTGAGGGATTCCATTGACACTGGTGTAGTGCCTGTAAAGCTGAACGCCTGGCACCCTCAAATGACAAACACCCAGTACATCAAAGTGAAAATGCCTCTAGGGTTTATACATTGCTCCTTGTCATGTTTTTGTAGCAGATCTAGGGTCTGCTTTGACAAACAAGCTGATTAGCTATAGGCAAGACTAAATAGACTAGGAAAAGAAGACTTTTATCTTCCCAGGATTAATTAAAGCCTTTCTCTGTAGTCTTCAGTGAAAATTAAAAAAACAACAACACAAAAAACCAAAAAACAGAGAGAAATTCATCACCTATCCGTTCAGCCTATACAAAGGGACTTACAAGTGGATGCATATTCATTCACTATAAGCAGAAGCCTTAAGTGCTCAAGGATTTAAGTTGAAAGAATAAGCTGGCTGAGGCTTCTGGAAGGTGGATGGATGTTTGCTCCCAAATTTGTGGCTAATAGGTTTTGGCTAGACTCACTATGGGCTCATGGGTAGCCTCAGTTAGTGTTCACCGGGGGCACCTTCAACAGTGCTGTGGATGTAGATCCAACAGATCTCTACCCTGGCTGGGCTAGTAATTAGCTAGGGTACCTGGTGGCTCAACTGATAATAAAAGTCACCAATATTTATTAATCATTTTCTTTGTGTCAGGTGCTGTTCTAAGCCCTTTATGTGTGGAACCAATTTCCTTGTCACTGCGATCCTATGTCATAGGACTTAGGCACTATTATAATCATCCTCATTTTGCATCTGAGAAACCATGGCCCTGAGAGGTCAAGTCACTTGCCTAAGGTCTCACAGCTTGTGTCTGGACATGTAGTATTGGTGTCTAGGCCATCTGTCTAGAGCTTGCACATGTAACAACAGCGCTGGTCTGGTTTCCCAACAGGGTCAGAGAGGTTTGGAGGATGTATGCATACTCCCAGCTTGTTCCTCTGAATGGTTTCATGGACTGAATTGTTTGAACAAACTTATATGTTGAAGTCCTAACCTCCAGATTCTCAGAATGTGACAGTATTTGGAGATACAGTTTGTAAATAGGTAATTACATTGAAATGAGCTCACAAGACAGGTCCGAATGAGTCCTGTCAGCAAATTCAACTATAAGGGCAGGCCCCAACCTTACCCTGGTGTCCTTATAAGAAGAAGAAATTTGGACATGGACATGTACAGAGGAAAGACTATGTGAGGACGCAACAAGAAGGTGGCCATCTACAAGCCAAGGAGAGAGGCTTCTGGAGAAATCCACCCTGCCAACAACTTGATCTTGGTCTCAGCCTCCAGAACTGTGAGAAGACAAATTTCTGTTGTTTAAACGACTCAGTCTGGGCCAGGAGCGGTGGCTCATGCCTATATTCCCAGCACTTTGGGAGGCTGAGGCAGGCGGATCATCTGAGGCTGGGAGAACAAGACCAGCCTGATCAACATAGAGAAACCTCATCTCTACTAAAAATGCAAAATTAGCTGGGCATGGTTGCGCATGCCTGTAATCCCAGCTACTCGAGAGGCTGAGGCAGGAGAATCGCTTGAACCCAGGAGGTGGTGGTTGCAGTGAGCCGAGAACGTGCCATTGCACTCCAGCCTGAGCAATAAGATGGAAACTCCATCTCAAAAACAAAACAAAACAAAACAAAACAAAACAAAACACAAAACAAAACAAAACAACTACTCAGTCTGTGGTACTCTTATGGCAGCCCTAGCACTAATAGAGAGTAAGAGGTGTTCATTGCTGTGTCCACTTCTGTTTTTCTAGGTGGTATTGCTAATGAACTGGGCATCTCTGTCCATCGGGTCTGGGCTGAGGGGCCAGGAGTTTTGCCCTTTGTTGGGTGGCTATGGTCAACAGAGCCCTCTCCCCTTCTGATCTGTAGCCCACTGACCTCTGGCTGTGACTGGATTTAAAGATCCTTGTTAAACCATTATCAAATGCAACATATTAAACTACAGTAAGCTCTCTGAGAAAGACGTTTTGCTGAAGACTTTTGGGCCATTCTCTTGTAACTTATGGCTCTTTAGAGACAGAAATAAAAGGTGTGAACAGGCACCTCTTGAAGGTTGAAGGCTGGGAGATCACATAGGTGGTTGAGATTCACATTAAGTCCCTCTTCACCTTCACTTCCCAACACAGGGCAGCCCAAAGAGAAAACCCTTGGATCCTCTTGGTAGAGGTTGTATCCTAAACACTGAAGATTTCCTTCCCCCAAGCTCATTAGAATATATGGAAGATTAGAAAATCCAATTAAAACAAGATCCCAAATGGCATTGTCTGAGCTTGATACCAGGTAGGCCAGAGGAGATGGGATCTAAATTCTATTCTGTTTGCATTCTTATGTGAACATTGCTACTTTATTTCACAGACCAGAATATCTTTTATAGATTTCCAGCATGGAAAACAGTGTACTGTGAAAATGGATGCAGTTTCTAGTTTATCTTCTCTTCACTTTGGCCATAGAGGAGAAAATGTACACCCACAGACACACAGACACACACACATACACACACACAAACACACACATACACACACACAGTGAGCGAGAGAGAGAGTGAGAGAGAGAGAGAGAGAGAATTAATTGATATCCATGTAGGTATCTCTTTTAAACCACACAGATTTCCAAACCCACCCCTCATCCTTGGTTCTGATTCTGGAGCAGAATTGTTTGTTTGGCTTCATCACTTAAAAGTTCGTTTGGGGGTGTTTATGCCATGTGATTAGCTCATGCTGAAGGGTGACACATCCTGGTGGCAATGAGATAAGTATCCAAAGCCTCCAATGTGCTGTGCAGAGGAAGATACCAAAGAGGCCGGAGGTAAGGTTGGTCCCTGCCCATGTAGTTGAGTTTGCTGACAGGATTCACTGACTGGAAATAATGAGAGAGCTGCAGGATGCTACCTGTGTGATCCTAACTGCAACTGAAAGGTCAGTGCAGCCAAGAGGGCTGGCAGGGCTGGCAGATGACACCTCTCGAAGAGTCTGCTGCTCTCAGCAACCCCTTGTTCCTAGGAACCACCATCCTCCCTCCACAGGGTCACCAGCTGACCCCATAGATGTACCTTGGAAGCCATGTGCTGGCCCTAGCAGTGACAAAGATGAATGCCTGAGCAAAATTGAGCCAATTGGCTTTTTTCCAGCGAGTCTGTGGAACCGATCCTTAGGCTGTGGACTCAGGAGGTGTGGGGGCTATCTTCTACCGTGGGGTAGAGGAACAGAGAGAGCCAATTTATGGAGACACAGGGGAATGAGGCTAGTGTTCAGGCAGAAGCTGCCCATGGCTATTCTCATCCTGTACTTGATTTCTGCGAGAGATGACCCTTTATCTTCTTAATAAACTCATTTTGACATATACTGCTCCATTTGGTTTCTGTAACCTGCAAATCAAGATTTCTAACTAAGGCAACTGGCTCATTGGACAAGAAGGTCCATTAGGACTGGGGAAAGGGGTCTATGGGGAACCCTATCAAATGAAAACCCAATATTTTAGGGTAAGAGAGAATTGTCTAGACTTCCCTGGTGAGAAGGGATCCAGAGTCTAGAGAATTTTCTAACTGGGTCTGTAAGGAAGGACTGATCTTTCATGTGACTGGCTTATGGGAAATATTAACAATTATTCTTGGCTTTTGTCTGTCTTAGCACAACAATCACTGACATTGCCTGTGAACTTTAGGTAGAAATATTACTTTTATAAGCTTCAAGTCGCCTTCTTTAGTTTATTCTGTGGAACCACATATAGAAATTGTCATTTTTCCATTTGTCATGACTGGAAAAACAGAAAATTGAAAATATACAGAAAAATACAAAGAAGAAAAAAAATCACTGCAATTCTACTATACAGAGACAGCCAGTTTAAATATTTTCTTACTATTAAAAAACATTTAGCCTGTAGCTCTGTGTCTAGGTAGGTCTCTGTATCTAAATATCTAAGTAGCTAGACATCTGCCTATCCAGCTATCTAGTCAACTCTATTTATATTATATGTTTTCTTAATAAAAATGCAATCATATGGTACTTGCTGTTTGATGATCTAACCTTTCTCCCTTTGCAACATATCATTAACATTTTTTTCATATCATAAAGATATTCTACTACAGCATCATTTTAATGAATGTATTGTATTTCTTTATAAGAATATACTATTAGCTATTTCTCCAGTCTCAAATATAAATAACATTAATTAGGCATCTTTATCAGACAATCATCATACATGGTGATTTCTAAAGAAAACAATATGCTTAAAAAACGACATGAGACAATGGTAAACTAAAAAAGCCAGTGATGCTTGCCACATTACCTCTCAAAATGGTTATACTGTTTACCTTTTCCATCAACAGTTTATGAAAGTACCCATTTCCCCAAACCCTTGCCAACATCTTGTATAGACTTTTTTGCAAACAAACCCATTTCTATTATTTACTATAATAGTTGTTAATTTGTCCTAATTTCTCAGTTTCTCTTAGCATTTCTTAGTCTGCTACGTAAAGAAAAAATAAATCCTTTCTAGGATTATTGTAAGGGTCAAATAAGATAATTCATTCACAACATTTAGCTCTGTACCTGGCACATAGAAAACATCCAATGAATATTTAGTCATCTAGAAGAGCTAGAAGAGTGAATGGCCAAGAACGTGGTTTTGGAGTCCAAGTATCTGAATTAAAATTGTGTCTTCAGCACTGCCTAGTTGTGTGACCCTGGTAGGTCACTTAACCTCTCTGCACCTCATTCCACGTAAAATTTAGAGAATAGTAATGGTAACTTCCTCACGGGCTTATTGGGAAGATTGATGAATGAATTCATGTGACGTTCTTAGAAGGGAATCTGGCTTGTTGCAAACACTCAATAAAAATTAGCTATTGTTAGAAAAATATATAATATTTAAAAAATATGTTTAATGTTTAATTTACATTTATTTGATTACTAGTAAGTTTACATAATTTTAGAAATTATGTGTATCAGTTACTTGCATTTCTTTTGCAAATGCCTATCCATGTTCATTGACCATTTTTAATTGGCATGTTCATTTATTTTCTTTGAGATTTCTAAGAACACTTTATATATAATATATATAAGAACTGTTTTTGTCATATATGCTGCAAATATTTATTTTGATTTATCTCTTGCCTTTTATTTTTCTTGCCTACGAAGAAATTGAAACATGGCATGACTCAATGGAAAAAGATTCAGAACTCCTGCATCTGCAGGGTTTCCCTCATGGAAATTACAACTTAGTAAAGAAAATGAGTCATATACAAACAGAAATATAACAAGTAATGAGATGTAAGAGAGTAAATACAAAATAAGTAGTATCAATAGTAATGGCTAGAGTTGTCAACTTTGCAAGAAGCTTGTTCCATTGTTGTGCAGTTCAGGTGAGCTATTTTTGTATCCTGGAGGTAGTGAGTAATATTTACCATTGAAGTGTCTGTTATGAAGTGATGTTTACCCTTGAAGCAGTGTGAAATTTGGATTGGAAGATGATTTGAAGCTATGAGACTATCCAGGAGAATGTTGCCATAATCTGGGAATGAGGAGGTGAGGAGCTTGGTTAGGATATGACCTCAGAACCTTAATGGCAAGTGAATCTTGAAAATGTAGTTCTCAGTCTTCTAGTCCTTTCATACAGATGGAGAGCATACTCCCTATCTCAAGGAGACCTCTTTCAACTGTTGTCCTAATAATCCTGTACTTACTACTGACCTAGAATTGATCCCACTCTTCACGCATCTGTTTCTTCCCTGGAGTGTGAACTTCTTGGGAGTGGAAATTACCCCATTTCTCTTTGTCTCTTCAGCACCAAACAGAGAGCCTGCTTCATAGTGTTCAGTAATGACTCCTGAATACACAGATGGCCCTGCCAGAATCATTGATTTAGCATGGGGAGATCACATTGTTTATGAACTTAGAGCAAGGAGCCAGAGGAAGGAAAGACAGCAGGATAGATCGGAGGTAGAGGAAACAGATGAGAGATAGGAGAGATGGGAATTAGAAGGGGAGAACGGATGCAGAGGGGAGAGATGGGAGATGGTGAGGAGAGTGGGAGATAGAGGGTGAGATACGAGATAGAGGGAGAGGTGGGAGATAGAGGGGTAGGTGGGAAATAGATGGGGAGGTGGGAGATAGGGGTAGAGATAGGAGATAGAGGGGAGAGATGGGAGATGGGGGAAGGTGGGAGATAGAGGGAGAGGTGGGAGATGGGGTAGAAATATGAGATAGATGGGGAGGTGGGAGATAGAGGGGAGAGGAGATGGGACTGGGCATAAAAATGAGATGCTGGAGGAGATAAGAGTGAATGGGATCAAGAGCAGATAGAAGTGTTAGTCTTGGCAGAAAAGCAGGACACTTCTCAGATATGACAGTGAAAGAAGTTCTGGAGATATTTTAAGGAGAGCTAGGAAAGCTGAGGGAATTTGCATTAAATTGTGTAATCTTCATAGTGAATGTAAAATTACCTATAGAAAGTGAGGTGGCGCATTTGGAATTAAGTGGTAAGTAAACAGGAGTGGCTGCTATGGGCAGTGCCATTCACAGACACTGCCAAGAGAGCTGAATGAAAGAGTTCTAGCAAGAAGGAGGGCCCTGCTAGGGTTAGTATTTGATCTTAGTAGTATGTATTTGATCTTACACTGAAAGGAGCTCAGGGTTATTTTATCATTCTATTTCCATATTTTAGGACATCTAGATTTTCTGGAGAAAGTCTTGGGAAAGAGATAGCATTGCTTAGCTGTGGAAGGGTCACATTTGGGTGGCAAATGAGGTTCTAGGATGGCAGTGAGTGCATTATTAAAGTGAGATGTGGGCAAAGGGTCCCTGAGAGGGGGTGATGGACTGGGAAGTTAACTCAGATGAGGAAATGGAGATCACAAGAGGCTAGAGAGGTGGAGTAAAGGTCCAGGAATGAAGACACTGACAGTTTATAGACATGGTGTGATGCTTTGCAGCTATTTGGATCCGTGAAGACACCTATGGAATTCCTGTTACTCTGCAGTTTCCTGTGGTTGAGTAGAGATTGGGGTCACTAGCTTTGCAGAGAAACTCAGAGGCTAAGGAATAAAAAGCATTTTAAGGAGGGATGTTGGAAACCTTGGGTATGATGATAGAGGGCATCGTAGAGAAAGGGCCATGATGAAGACCAGAGGGAAGCTGTGGCCCAATGCCCTGCACATCATCTGTTGAGGGAAAGTGATTGAAGATTGGCTCAGAATGAAGAATGGGCGTGAGGAGAATTCTCTTTCACTGATCAGGGTTAGGAGGAACGTTGAGTCAGAAGATCAACGTGTCATTTAAGAGAGTTCTGAGGATGGGGTGTCAGAGCCAGTGTAACATGGACCCTGACGTCAGACTGACCTGGTTTGAATTCAACTCCTCTAACTACAAACTGGAGATTCAATCTTCTGAGCCTTAGTTTGGGGGTACTGGTTATTACCTATGCAACATCAAAAGGCTACAGTGAGAATTCTATGTGAAAATGTGTATAAGTGCATAGTATGTAATAAATATTTAATAATGATGCTACTATTAGTTTTCCTATAGGGAAATTTATAACAGGGTGATGGTTCTGAAGAGCTGAAGGCGGAAACCCATGGGTTGATATGAGTGGGGTGGAGTCTGATCCATTTGGACACATTTGTGAGCATAGGCAGGGGAAATAGGAGGGAGAGGTATATGGTCTTTGTGGCAAGCTGTAGGGGCTAGGAGGCAGGAAAGGGTGACATGTTAGCAAAGGACGGGCCAGCGCATCCTGGCAGCTCTGGAAGACATTGGAGAGGGAGGCATGGTGGTGGGCACCAGGCTGGGTATAGATATAATCCATCTCTGAGAAATCTCTAAACACAACATGGTAGAAGGAGCAGGGGCCTGAGTTCATAAGAAGTGGGATTGACTGAGGCCTTCTTCTTCCACCTAAATCAGCTAAGGGCTGTGTGACCTTGGGTAAGCCACGAGAGGAGGAATGTGAAAGGGGTCTGTAGCCTGTTAGGTGCTGTGTAGTGTTGGGATGGGGGCCAGTGGGGATAGCCCTGGGACTCTCAGACATGAATGCATGTACATAGAGAGCATTACACACTAACATGCGAATGAGTCTGATGACACTGACTTTAACGTAATTTTTTTAAAAATAGGCTTAATTGTAAAAAATTAATGAAGTTAATTTTTTTAGAGCTGGTTTAGATTCACAGCAAAATTGAGCTACAAATACTGAGATTTCCCATATACTGTCTTACACTCTCTACTCCACATGTGCACAGCTTCCCCTATTACCAGTATCCCCTACCACATTTGTTATAATCAGCGAACCTCCATTGACACATCATTATCACCCAGAATCCATAGTTTACATTAGGGCCCAGTATTGGTATTGTACATTCTGTGGGTTTTGATAAATGTACAATGGCGGGTGTCTACCATTATATTTAAGAATAGCTTCACTTCTCTAAAAATCCTCTGTTCTTCACCTCTTCATCCTTTCTCCCTGATAACCCTTGGCAAGTACTGGTCTTTTCACTGTCTCCATAGTGTGGCCTTTTCTAGAATGTCACAGAGTTGGAATAATATTAATAGTATGTGGCAACCTTTTTTAGAATTTGCAGAGGACTCTCATAACTATAGCAACCCTACGAGGCAGGTGTTATTATCCCCATTCAATAGAGTAGGGTGCTGAGGCTCTGAAATTGGAAGTGCTTGGATGGAGATCCCACAGCAGGAGAAGTATGAGAGCATGGTCTTATTTTAGGTTATCAGATCCCCTTCCAGCAATCGTGGCCTTCCTTGGGGGGAAGAGGAGAAGGCCATGGTGTCTTATTGTCCTGTTTTTGCAAAGCCTTTTTCTGTGGCCCTGTATTTTTTCTTCTTTAAGGACAAAATGTATTCTGAATACAATTTTTCTTCTGCTACTGTTTCAGTCAGAGATCTGATTTTCTATTTGCTCTAAAACTCCATTTGAAATGCTGCTGTCTCCTTTTCTGTCAAATCAGTCCTGAAAGACACTCCTGCCTCATTGATTCCTCACGCCTACCCTGGCCAGTCACTCTCTGTTTCTCCCCATCTTATCTCTGTCAGAGATGGATTCCCATTTCAGCCATGGCACCTTCCTCGGAGAGTGATGTTCTTTGTCCTGTCATTGCTTACGTTTTCTTCTGAATAGCCAGCTCTCAACCCCCAGCGTTCTCCTTTTAGATGTGTTATCTTGTGATTCGTTATGTTTAGCCAGGCTGTTTCATAAATGAATTCTACAGAGGGACAGACAGATTCTATAAAAACCTCGGTTCTGTTTTGTAACCACGTGTGGCTGACAGTGAGGGACACAAAGGTAGCACCCTCTGAGCTGGGGTTCAGGGCAGAGAGCATCTGTGGAGCAAGCCTGCCTATATGCAAGAGGGAACTGAGCATGGACGTGGGAGCTGAGCTACTTTTTTGGCTCCATTAGCCCTGGGTGGTTAAGGGTCTGGGTCTGCCTTGAGCAAAAAAGAGAGTGGAGGTTTATCCTCCTCTCCTGCTCCCTTTCTCTAAGGCTGCCTTCCTGCTTCAAAGGCAAATAATTGCTCAGTGTCCTGGGGAAGGCTTGACCAGACCACAGATGGTCGCAGACTTGGCAAAGGCTCCTGTGCCTTTTACACGGCACAGATACAATGGTGGCAGGGGCGAACACTGGGTGTTTCAGTGGTTTCCTGTGTGGACAAATGACCAGAGTTCAAGGGAGCTTCCTTGATGCATTGGTTGTGCAGAAAACCCTGGGATCTTTGCACAACCTCAAGGGATAAGCTCTCCCCACCACCTGTAACAATTGAGATGGAATTTTCTGCCACTATATTAAAGGGTGCCTCTGCATTGGATTTAAGTTGATTTAAAGTACATGCAGAAAAATGCTACTAATGTATATCTCAGTTTATAGACTGAAATTCAAGCCTGCTATATCTTAAACCTGAATACAAAACCCTCCAGGGCCTTGGTTAGTCTCATCCCTAGACATGCCCTGTTCCAGCTTTAGTTTTCAACATGGCCAAGCTGGTTGTAGTTCCAAGCAGAACTTCTTTTCTACCTTGGTACCTTTGCTTGGGGTGCTGGAGAAGATGCTTCTAAAACAAAACCACTTATATATAAGTTAGTGTGTTTCAAACTGTGGGATGTCGCTGCTCTGAGTGTTGATAACTCAACCAGGAAGAATCAAGTGACACACACACCACTGACCAGCATCCTTGAGGTAGCCTGGCATGAGAGCTCTCTGCTCAGCAGGGCCCCGCTATACGCGATGGGACTTGCCAGTGGATTCCCTCTGTTGGTGAGTTCAAATGCAATGAACAGAATCAGCAGACAGTAGGACGGGAAGAAGCCAAGACATACAAGGAAAAGATGGGCAGAAGCTCAGTGGCAATAAATACCATGAATAAACAGAAATTAGAGGGAATGAGACCCCAAAACAAAGAAAGCATATTTTACTGGAAACATGGGAATAGCAAAGCAGGGGAGAGAGAGAGGATGAGAGAGACAGACACAGAGAGAGAGAGAGAGATGCTAATCACCAGTGTGATGGATCACGAGAATCAAGGGCAATGGACCTACTACTTGGAGAATCCAGGATAACTGAATGCTAAGAATTGTGTTGATTCCTGAATATCCCAAAGGAGATCTGACTATTCTGATATAGAGTTGGCTTCCTGTCTCTTATTTCCTCGTGTATCTTTATATTAAATTTCTATTAACCAAACCAACTTTTTAGTCTTTCAATCTGGAAAAATCTCAGACAGTCCCCTCTGCTGAGATTGCTCTTCTGCCCCTTCTACTGGTGGCTACTTTAGAATCTTACTTTAAAACTTAGTTCAGGTATCCCCGCCTCCTCATTTCTTCTTGTGTTGGTCTGCTTGGACTGCTGTAACAAAATACCATAAACTGGGTTGCTTATTAAAAAAATACAAATTTATTTCTCATGGTTCTGGAGGCAGGGAAGTCCAAGATCAAGGTGCAAACAGATTCAATGTCTGATAACAGCCCACTTCCTCACAGATGGCACCTTCTTGCTGTTGTCCTCACATGGTAGAAGGGGCAAGCTAGCTCTCTGGGGTCTCTTTGTGTATGGGCACTAACCCTTGAACAGTGGCTTCATGACCAAATCATCTCCCAAAGGCCCCACCTCCTAATGCTATAACTTGGGGGTTAGAATTCAACACATGAATTTGGGAGAGACACAAACATTCAGACCATAGCACTTCCTTTTTCTCTTTTCCCCTCAGTCTCCCATCCTCTGTGCTCCCTAAGCCTGTGAATATCTCCATCACTGCACTTATCTCACTGTGTGTAATCATCTGTTTATCATCCCTGTAAGATGTCTGGCTATTAATGACAGGGATTATATTTTATTCATTTTTAAATCCAGCTAGCACATGTTAAACCTTGAAATTGAACTCAGGTCTTGACTACTAGTCTCTTTACCACTGCTTTATCCTGTCTTTCAGTAGGTTTTTTCAGCAAGAGATTTTTTTTTCCTAGTACCTTTAAATTCACACAAGTTTAGGCCTTGGTATTTTCTGAAACCCGTCTATTCTCAGAGTAAGACACAATTATTTGTTATTCTTAGGTTTGCTTGCTAATTTTTTAGCTGAAAAATAAAATGCTCAGTGATTTCTTTCTCACTGAAGGGTAGTAAGGCTGAAACATTTATGGATAAACAAATCTTTAAGATCTATTCCCAGGCGCAAACCATGTCAAAATATACCAGACACATATATGGCAAAAAAGGCCCAGAGATTTATAGTGGGCTATGAATGAATTGAAGAAACAAGATTCTGGAAGCTTGGCTACAGAAAAGCTAAACATAGAAGGAGGAATGAGGAATCTACTGACAGGTAGGGGACTAGGGCACAAAATTAAAGGATGCATCACTCTCTGGTTTCTGCATGGAACTCGTGGGCAAAGATTCTGTAAATTTTGCACCCTAATCTACGGATTGGTTGTTTTATAACCTAAAACAACTTTCTTTTTTAAAAATGCTTTTGTGACTAGGACATTTAAGAAATGGGATGGTGTCTGTTTTGTTCCCTGCCCTATCCCCAGCACTGAGCACAGCTCCTGGCACACTGTCAGCACCCGATGGGTATTGGTAAGTGTTTGTTAAATGAGTAACAGGAAGATTTGGAGGAACCAAGGTAGGTTCAGCAATAGGCAGTGTTATGTCTTTTGGAGCAGACAAGAAAAAAACTTACTTTTAGAACAGATGACTTAGATTAGGTAAGAGGATGAGAAACAGATCCTTATATTTCCAAAGCAAGGATGAGTTACTTAACTAGTTTCTTCTCTAGTGGGCTTTTACAAAGAAAACACTAACATAAAAAAAAACCCACAAAAAACTAGTTTAGGCTAGTGATATGGGATTAGATGGGATCAACTTTGGAAGAAGCTCCAAATCTTTATTCTGTTATTATTCATTAATTTATTTTTCTAGCAATCATTTCTTGAACATCTGCTTGATGTCATAATTGACGAAGTTTAACTGCTGTGGCATAATCAAAGGCCTAGATCTAAATATGAGAGCCCTCTTAACCTAGCTGAGGGAATTTTGAGAAGGTGGTGGTGTTATCTGAGGGAGGCCTTCTGCGGCTGGGCAGAATCCAGCACCATACTATACTAAAAGCCCTCTGATTCTACATGATCAGCACCAGCAGTTGATTGGTTAATTGAAAAAGCTGAGTAAAATGAAGAAGCATAAAACATGATTCGTTGGTTCCCTAGGCATCTTATTTTAACTCAATCTGGATAAATGTGCATTTATTTGCTGATCTTTTGACACAAAATCATGGCCTTTGAGTACGGGTACGTCATTGTGGAGTTCAGCACTGTATTTCTTGCATAACCATACCCACAGTACACCATCTGTGACTTCCAGTTTCAGTTTCTGTAAAATGGAATTAGAATTTAACACTAGGAAGCAATCTCAGTGTAGAACACTTCAAGATTTGTATAACACTCTCCTCCCCCAATCTTTTTTAAATTTTTAATGTTTTTGGATATATTGTCAAGTACACAAGTTTGGGGGCACATGAACTATTTTGATACAGGCATGCAACACATAATAAATTACATTAGGGTAAATGGGGCGTCCATCACCTCAAGCATTATCCTTTGTGTTACAAACAATTCAATTATACTTTTAGTTCTAATATATAAATGTACAATTAGATTACCGTTGACTATAGGAAACCTGTTGTGCTATCAAATACTAGGTCTTATTCATTCTTTCTAACTATATTTTTGTACCTATTAACTATTCTGACTCCCCCATAACAGCCATTACCCTTTGCAGCCACTGGTAATCATTCTTTGGTTCTCTGTCTTCATGAATTAAATTGTTTTAGTTTTCAGATCCCACAAATAAGTGAGAACATGAGATGCTTGTTTTTCTGTGCCTGGCTTATTTCACTTAACATAATGTCCTCCAGTTCCATCTGTGTTGTGGCAAATGACAGAATGCCATTCCTTTTTAAGGCTGAATAATACTCCATTGTGTATAAGTACCACATTTTCTTTATCTACTCATCTGCTGATGGACGCTTAGGTTGCTTCCAAATCTTGGCAATTGTGAATAGTGCTGCAATAAATATGAGAGGGCAGATATTTGTTTGATGTACTAATTTCCTTTCTTTTGGGTATATAACTAAAAGTTGAATTTCTGGGTTGTATGGTAGCTCTATCTTTAGTTTTATTGAGGAACCTCCATACTGTTCTCTATAGTGGTTGTACTAATATATATTCCCACCAACAGTGTACGAGGTTTCCTTTTCTCCACATCCTTGCCAGTATTTGTTATTGCCTGTTGTTCAGATACAATCCGTTTTAACTGGAGTGAGATGATATCTCATTGTAGTTTTAATTTGCATTTCTCTGATGATCAGTGATGTTGAGAACTTTTTCATATGCCTGTTTGCCATTTGTATGACTTCTTTTGAGAAATGTCTATTTAGGTCTTTTGATCATTTAACAATCAGATTATCAGATTTCTTTTTTCCTGTTAGAGTTGTTTGAGCTCCTTATATATTCTGGTTATCGATTCCTTGTCAGATGGATAGTTTGCCAATATTTTCTCCCATTCTGTGGGTTGCCTCTTCACTTTGTTGATTGTTTCTTTTGCTGTGCAGAAGCTTTTTCACTTGATGTGATTCCATTTGTCCATTTTTGCTTTGGTTACTGTGTGGGGTATTACTCAAGAAATCTTTGCCCACTCCAATGTCCTGGAGAGCTTTCCCAAAATTTTCTTTTAGTAGATTAATAGTTTGAGGTCTTAGATTTAAGTTTTTAGTCCACTTTGATTTGATTTTTGTATATGGCAAGAGATAGGGTTCTAGTTTAATTCTTCTGCATATGGATATCTAGTTTTCCTAGCACCATTTATTGAAGAGACTGTTCTTTCCCTGGTGTATGTTCCTGGCACCTTTGTTGAAAATGAATTCACTGTAGATGGATGGATTTGTTTCTGGGTTCTCTATTCTGTTCCGTTGGTCTATATGTCTGTTTTTATGGCAGTACCATGCTGTTTTGTTTACTATAGCTCTGTAGTATAATTTGAAGTTAGGCAATGTAATTCCTCCTGTTTTGTTCTTTTTACTCAGAATAGCTGTGTCTCTTCTGGATCTTTTGCAGTTCCATATAAATATTAGGATTGTTTTTTCTATTTCTGTGAAGAATGTCATCTGTATTTTTTTTTTTGAGACATTGTCTCGCTTTGTCACTCAGACTGGAGTGCAGCCTCTGCCTCCCAGGTTCAAGCAATTCTCCTGCCTCAGCCTCCCTAGTAGCTGGAACTACAGGTACACACCAGCAAGCCTGGCTAATTGTTTTTGTATTTTTAGTAGAGATGGGTTTTCACCATGTTGGCCAGGCTGGTCTCAAACTCCTGACCTCTAGTGATCTGCATGCCTCAGTCTCCTAAAGTACTAGGATTACAGGCATGAGCCATTGCGCCTGGCTTGTCATTGGTATTTTGATAGGGATTGCACTGTAGATTGCTTTGAGTAGTATGGACATTTTAACAGTATTGATTTTTCCAATCTATGAATATGGAATATATTTACTTTTTTTTGGTGTCCTCTTCAATTTCTTGCATCATTGTTTTATAGTTTTCATTGTAGATATGTTTTACTTCTTTGGTTTAGTTAATTCCCAGATATTTAATTTTTTATTTGTGGCTATTGTAAATGGGGTTAATTTTTAAATTTCTTTTTCAGATTATTCCCTGTTGGCATATAGAAATGCTACTAATTTTGTATGTTGATTTTTTTATCCTGTAACTACTAAATTTGTTTATCAGTTCTAAGAGTTTTTTGGTAGTGTCTTTAGGCTTTTCCAAATATAAGATCATATTATCTGCAAACAAGGATGATTTGACTTCTTCCTTTCCAATTTGGATGCCCTTTATTTAGTTGTCTTGTCTGATGGCTCTAGCTAGGATTTTGGGTACTATATTGGATAACAGTGGAGAAAGTGAGCATCCTTATTGTGTTCCAGATCTTAGAGGAAAAGCTTTCAGTTTTTCCCTATTTAGTATGATACTAGCTGTGGGTCTGTCTTCTATGGCTTTTATTATGTTGAGGTATGTTTTTTGCATACCCAGTTTCTTTAGGGTTTTTATGATGAAGAGATGTTAAATTTTACCAAGAGGTTTTTCAGCATCAATTGAAATGATCATATGTTTTTTTGGTCCTTCATTCTGTTGATATGATGTATTATATTGATTAATTTGCATATGTTGAACCATCCTTGCATCCTAGGGATAAATCACACTTGGTCATGATAAATAATCTTTTTAAAGTGTTGTTGAATTGAGTTTGCTAGCATTTAGTTGAGGACATTTGCATCAATAGTCATCAGAGATATTGGCCTGTAGTTTTCTTTTTTTCATTTTTCTTTGTCTGGTTTTGGTATCAGGTTAATACTGACCCCATAGAATAAGTTTGGAAGTATTCTCCTCTATTTGTCAGAATAGTTTGAGTAGGATTGCTATTAGTTCTTATTTAAATATTTGGTATGTTTCAGCTGTGAAGCCATTGAGTCCCAGGCATTTCTTTGCCAGGAGACTTTTTATTACAACTTCAATCCTATTACTTATTATATCTCTTCAGTCTTTGGGTTTTCTCCTGATTCAATCCTGCCAGGTTGTGCATGTTTAGGAATTTATTAATTTCTTCTAGATTTTCCAATTTATTTCCATATAGTTGCTCATAGTAGCCACTAATAATCCTTTGAATTTCTTTTTCACTTCTCATTTTATTTATTTGTTATTTTCTGTTTTTTGTTCTTAGTCTGGCTAAGTTTTTGTCAATTTTTTTCATCTTTTCAAAAAACCAAGTTTTGTTTCATTAATCTTTTGTATTCTTTTCTTTGTTTCAATTTCATTTATTTCTGCTCTAATATTTATTATTTCTTTTCTTCTACTAATTTTGGGTTTGGTTTGTTTTTGCTTTTCTAGTTATTTAAGGTGCATCATTATTATTTGGAGCTTTTCAAATAATAATGATGGGCACATCTGGTTATTTATGAGAAGTTTTTCTTCTTTTTTTATGTAGGCACTTACAGCTATAAACTTCTCCCTTACTACTGCATTTGCTGTGTCTCATGGGTTTGGTATGTTATGTTTCCATTATGATTTGTTTCAATTTTTTTCATAATTTCTCCATTAACCCACTGGGCATTCCGGAGCATATTTTTTACTTTCCATGTATTTGCATACTTTCTAAAATTTCTCTTGTTATTGATTTCTAGTTTTATTTCATTGTGGTCAGAGAAAATGCTTGGTATTACTTCAATGTTTTTGAATGTTTCAAGACTTGTTTTGTGACCTAACATATGGTCTATCCTTGAGAATGATCTATGTGCTAAGGAGAAGAATGTGTATTCTGCAGCTGTTGGATGAAATGTTTTGTAAATATCTCATAGGTCCATTTGGTCTACAGTGCAGATTAAGTCCAATGTTTCTTTGTCATTTTCTGTCTGAAAGATCTGTCCAATGCTGAAAATGGGATGTTGAAGTCTCCAGCTATTATTTTATTGGGGTCTATTTCTCTAGCTCTAATAATTTTGCTTTATATATCTGGGTGCTCCAGTGTTGGGTGCATATATATTTACAATTGTTATATCCTCTTGCTGAATTGACCACATTATCATTATATGATGGCCTTCTTTGTCTCTTCTCATAGTTTTTTTCTTAAAATCTATTTTTTCTGATATAAGTATAGCTATTCCTGCTCTTTTTTGGTTTCCATTGGCATGGAATATCTTTATTCATCTCTTTATTTTCAGTGTATGTTTGTCTTTACAGGTGAAGTGTGTTTGTTTTAGGCAACAAATAATATTTTGTAAGCAATAAAAATAATATTTTCTTGTAGGTAACAAATTGTATTGATAACAAATCAAATCTCTTCATATTTATGTTTAATCAGTTTATAATATACAAGTATACCTACATATTATATAAAGTAATACATAATATATGAGTATATAAATATTAAATTAAATTACATAATTGTAATAGGTAAAGAGTTTTTAAAACTGTTTAAATGGCTGGGCACAGTGACTCATGCCTGTAATCCTAGCACTTCAGAAGGTGGGAGGATTACTTGAGACCAGGAGTTCGTGACCAGCCTTGGCAACATAGAGAGATGCTGTCTTTAAAGAAAATTAAAAATTAACCCAAGAAGTTGATGGTGCAGTGAGCTATGATCACACGACTGCAATCTAACTTGGGATACAGAGTGAGCCCCTGTCTTAATAAAATAAAATAAACTGTTTAGATTATAATTATATAGTTCAGCTGGGAGAAATGTGTGTTAATAGAGACTGTGATACCAGCTTAACCACAACATTCGGTGTGCTGTGGCCATCAGTCGTATGTTTTATGGAGGGCTGGAGCACTGTCAACTCAGTAAATACAGCTTAGTTAGGAGAATATCTATTAAATCCAGATTATATGACCATTTCCCAAATTTGGTCTTATGTTTTGGATGTCCAGAAACTCACTCTTGGGTGAGACAAAAGATAATCAGACTTATGATACTGGCTCAGATTAATGAATGCAAATGGCCTAAGATCCATGTCTGTATATCAGCAGTTCATTTATAATGAAAGATAACTGTCAGAGGGCCCTGGCTATTGGATGGCTGAATGATGAGCATGTTTGGTGTATGCCTTCTTATTTATTATTCTTTTATAGTGTAACCTGTAATATTTTGTAATTATTTTAATGCCAACTTATCTGGTAATTGGACCTGAGGGTTGAATGAGGATTATATGTGTGGGGGGTGTGTGTGTGTGTGTGTGTGTGTGTGGTGTGCTTAGCTTTAAAAGGCTTTTAATTTTTTTTTAGAGTAGTTTTAGGTTCACAGAAAAATGGAGTGGAAAGTACAAAGAGTTCCCATATACTCCCAGCCCCTACATATGCACAGCCTCTCCCCTTATCAACATCCCCCACCAGAGTAGTACATTTATTACAATTGATGACCCTACATTGACACCTCATGTGACCCAAAGTCCATGGTTTATATTAGGGATCACATTTGGTGTACATTCTGTGGCTTTGGACATAAGTATAATGACATATATCCACCATTATAGTGTCATATGAAATAGTTTTCACTGCTCTAAAAATCCTTTGCTTTCTGCCTATTCATCCCTCATGTCCCTCTACTCCTGACAATCACTGATCTTTTTACTTTCTCCATAGTTTTGCCTTTTCCAGAATTTTATGTAGATGCAATCATACAGCATGTAGCCTTTTCAGATTGGCTTCTTTCACTTAGTAATACGCATTTAAGGTTTCTCTGTATCTTTTCATGACTTGATAGCTTACTTATTTTTGGCACTGAATAATAGTCCATTGTCTGGATGCGCTACAGTTTATTTAATCATTCACAGTGGACATCCTGGATGCTTCCAAGTTTTGGCAATTATGAATACAGCTACTACTATAAATATCCATGTGTAGGTTTTGTGTGAATATAAGTTGATTGTCAACAAAGAAACAAAGAGAAAACAACAAGTTTGTTGTTGTTGTTTGTACTTTGCACTCAATTTTACCGTGAACCTCATTCACCTTGGTATATTACCCAAATGCAAATATTTGGGTAATATACCAAGGTGAATAAGGATATTTTTGTTGGTTTGTCTTTGTTGTTATTTATTTTTTGTTAATTATAAAAGAGACTTGAGGAGGTTGCATGCCACTGGGAAGGATCCATCAGAAAAAATGAAACTGAGGTTTCCAAGATAGATTACAGATAATTAGAAATACTTATGTTTGGATGGGAGAAAGGATTCTTTATCTGTTGTAATTTGAGGGAAGGAAAAAAGAAAATGTGTCTGTATAAGAAGGAATGTTGGTATGTTGGCATGAAGTTGAGAGAGTGCTCATCAGTGGCTTTTATTTTCTTGGTGAAATAAGAGGTAATGTCTTGAGGGTTTTAGAAGGGTAGGGAAGGCTTGGAAGAGTGGTCCTGGTGAAGAGCTTTCTCTCACTACGGAAATAATCAAGGCTGGCTGTGCTATTTGAGGAGCTGGTTGTGACTGGAGGCCATGACTGGTGATGGCCCGGATCTCCAATAGCCCCAGAGCTCAGAGGTGGACATGAGAAGGTGGAAGTTGAGTTGTTCTTGGGTAGCTTTGCCAGTTGTGAGCAGGCAGCTTGTAATGTGATAGAAGGGATAGTTGCTCTGAGGACTTCTTGGTTTACATTTTTGCTCTTTTACTCTGTTTCTCTGTACTGGGGCCTCTGGTGAGGTGAGTGAAGTGTGCCTAGTGATAGGCTAACACATGTCTGAAAATGCTTGGGGGCAGTTTGTTGGACTCTCCTTATATTGACATGCCCCCAAAACATGCTCATGCATTTTAGCATTTGACAGTTCAACAGTTTAGGTAAATTAACACCAACTGAGAGTTTTTTTTTCTTTAAGTTTTAGGGTACATGTGCACAACGTGCAGGTTTGTTATATATGTATACATGTGCCATGTTGGTGTGCTGCACCCATTAACTCGTCATTTAACATTAGGTATATTTCCTAATGCTATCCTTCTCCCCTCCCCCCACCCCACAACAGGCCCCGGTGTGTGGTGTTCCCCTTCCTGTGTCCATGTGTTCTCATTGTTCAATTCCCACCTGAGTGAGAACATGTGGTGTTTAGTTTTTTGTCCTTGTGATAGTTGCTGAGAATGATGGTTTCCAGCTTCATCCATGTCCCTACAAAGGACATGAACTCATCCTTTTTTATGGCTGCATAGTATTCCATGGTGTGTATGTGCCATATTTTCTTAATCCAGTCTATCATTGTTGGACATTTGGGTTGGTTCCAAATTTTTGCTATTGTGAATAGTGCCGCAATAAACATACGTGTGCTTGTGTCTTTATAGGAGCATGAGAGTTTTTGTGGTCAGTGTCAGTGCCTAGAAATACAAAAATAAATATGAAGGGGCTCTTGTGTTCCAAGAGTTCACAATCTAGTGGAAGAGACAGACAAGTAAATTACGTGAAAAAATACAATGTGGTAAGTCTAAAGATAAGGACATTTACCTGGGGTTGCGGGTGCCCAAGGAAGGCTTGGCCCCAACTCAGCTGTTGGCTCAGCACATTGGAATGGCAATGGGTGGAAGAAAGCTCAGCTTCTGACTCTCACTTAAGAAGGGGTGCTGTGTAGGACACAAGTCTGGATGTGGGTGGAGTGCTGGCTTCCTGCATGGGGGAAGGGACTGAGGTTTCAAAAAGGACAAGCCAGGCTCCCTGTGGGGGCTGTGGAACCAGAGGGGGTGAAGCTTAGCTTGGATGGGCTTTGCCAGGTGCTTCTGCCAGGCTGTGTCAGCATTGCAGTGTGGATTCTCCATGGCAGGGAGCCTAGCAAGAACGATGTTGAGCTTTGTCTGGTTGCATTCTGCATCAGAGCACAGACATTTGCTGTAAAACCTCACTCAGCAAAGGATCGGACGGGACAGTGGTGGTCAAGAATGGGCTCTGAGATGAGGGTCTTATCAAGTGTAAAGCTTTGGACTTATCTTCATATCTGTGAGTCTCAATAGAGGCTTCAGTGCCTGTGTGACATTTTAGAACAAACACTGAGGTAAAGTTGAGAGGCGGCATAGGCAGAGGCTGTCTCTGGGTTTCAATCTCGTGATCTGATAAGTGAATGGGATTAATAGTAATAACAACTACAACAAATACTACTACTACTGACATTGATTAAGCATTTGCTTAATGAGTGACAGGAATTTATTGTTCAACTTAACCACTAATTCAGGTTTTATGGTAAATATTAAGAGTCTTATTCTAAAGGCAATAAATCAAGGTTTGAAGAGACCGAGCAACTTGCTCAAAATCATACAGCTAGGGTGACCAACTACGGCATGAGCTGACTGTGTCTGACTTCAAAGCTCAACCTCTTACCCACAACTGCACACTGCCCCAGAAACATTTATATCTGTTTGCTTTCCAGTATTCAAGCCATCTTTCCCTCCATTAGTTCATTTTAACTTCAGTGTTCCTGGGAGGCCAGCAGAACAGGTAATAATTGGTCCTATTATGAGGGCAGATGTGGAAACCGAGGCCCTGAGCCAATAGGTGGCAAGCCTAGTGGTGCACGCTGGGTTTGTAGCTGAATTGAGCCTCTAACCAGTGTTCAATGTCTACCCACTCATACCCTGGTCTTCTTTCTCTGTTCCATCTAGCTGCACAGTTCAGTCTCCCTAATAGGACTACAAGAAAGATTAGAGCATCCAATGTCCTTAAAGGAGCTTAAATGCCTTTGGAAACAGCCCAAACCAGGTAGGAGGAGGAAGCAGCTCTGAGATTTCCAATACGTGCAGCTGTTAAGGCAACTACTAGGTGGTCAGATACTGAGTTCCAAGAAAGGCACTGCTTCGGCCAGGAACTGGGGTTAACCCCTGCATAGGGTAGATGGCTAGATACTGAGAAAAAACAACCCAGGAAAGGCCTGCCTCAGATTGACTCAGAGTCGTGGCTGTTTGCCTTCCATTGTGCCCCTCTGCCCCCCAGGTTCTTGTGCCTGCTGGCCATCCCTCTGCACTTTGCCTATCCCTTATAATTAAGAATTATGTCTCTCACACCTAGCTATCACTCTACTTTTCAAAGGCTTTTTCCTTATATGCTCTTATTGGCCTTCTGTAAAAGCCATGGAGAAAAGAAAGTCAGGGCAAAACATTTTATAAATGATTTTTAGAGGGCTCAAATGACTTTTTCAAGATATACAGGTATTAGATGGTAGAACAAGGACTCAAGCATAACCCCATAGCTCTAAAGTCTATGGTCTTTTTGCTACCCTAAATAATTTCCCCAAATCCATCTGGCTGCCTTCCATTTCCTCAAGGCTTAAACGTTCTCTGGCTTATGGGTTACTTCTCTCAATTTGTTTCAAGAAGATTCTGGCAACGGAAATGCCGAAAATCGAGTGGAAATTCCTGGGGATGAGGGAGTTACTTGGCACTGAAAACCTTTTTATCACATTCCAATAGGCATTTACTCACTTTCCTATTGCCATGGGCCAGTCTCCCAAGTATTTCCATTGTTTTCTTTTTTAACTTTTATTTTAAGTTCAGGGGTGCATGTGCAGGTTTATTGTATCGGTAAACTTGTGTCATGGGTGTTTGTTGTACAGATTGTTTCATCACCAGGTATTAAGTTGAGTACCCATTAGTTATTTTTCCTGATCCTCCCCCTCGTCCCACTCTCCATCCTCCAGCAGGCCCCATTGTGTATCGTTCCCCTATATGTGTCCATGTGTTCTCATTGTTTAGCTCCCACTTATAAGGGAGAACATGTAGTATTTGGTTTTCTGTTCCTGTGTTAGTTTGCTGAAGATAATGGCCTTCAGCTCCATGCATGTCCCTGCAAGGAACATGATCTTGTTCTTTTTTATGGCTGCACAGTATTCCATGGTGTATATGTACCACATTTTCTTTATCCAATCTATCATTGATGGACATTTAGGTTGATTCCATGTTTTTGCTCTTGCAAATAGTGCTGCGATGAACATACAGGAACTTTCTTTATAATAGAACAGAAACTGTTCTTTCTTTGTAAAGACAGGAACTGTCTTTATAACAGAATGATTTCTATTCCTTTGGGTATATACCCAGTAATGGGATTGCTGGATTGAATGCTATTTCTGTCTTCAGGTCTTTGAGGAGTCACCACACTGTCTTCCACAATGGTTGAACTAATTTACACTACATTAACTGTGTATAAGTGTTCCTTTTTCTCCACAACCTCACCAGCATCTACTTTTTTTTGACTTTTTAATAATAGTCATTCTGACTGGTGTGAGACGGTATCTCATTGTGGTTTTGATTTGCATTTTCTAAAGATCAGTGACGTCATCTTAACAAAGCACTTGATCACGTGCCAGGTTGGAGATGCTTAGTGTGCATGCTCACTGCTCTGCCAAAGTCATGCTCTGCCAAAATCATACTCTACCACTGGTGAGTCAGAGGCTCCATTTTCTTATAGGGGAAGCAACACAATTGTTATTATTTATCATTTTGAAGAACAACCTTAGGGAACTGCATGGTTTTACTTGCTCTTCTTGAGCAAGCCAGCCAAGCCAAGAGACTTTGATGGTGCTAAGAAGGGACATACAAATTACCTAAGAAATTTTACAGCTAGAAAGAACCCTAGAGACTCCAGTCTGACCCTCGTATTTTATAGATGTATGTGTCAGTTGAAATACTTTGGCTGTGAATAACAGAAAACCCACCAACCATGTTTTCCATCCTAAGGACATGAGTTACTTACTTAACAAGAAGTCTGGAGGATGTTATAGTCTAGTTCGTTGGCTCAGTGTTACCCCCTCAACAATGCAGGTTCTTCCAGTCTTTCTTCTCTGTTATGTGTGTGTGGCAACATCCAAGCCTCACATCTTCCATGAAAAGGTATAAAGGAGAAATCAAGAGAGTATCTGGGGATGGTGAGAGAGTAGTTTCCTCTTACATCTCTGTTTTCCAAGGAAAATATGCATCTAGAATCCCCCCAGATGACTTGTACACACATCTCACAGGACCCTGACCCCAAAGATGGCTAGGAAAAGTGTGAATCAGCATTTGTAGCCTCTGTAGTGGGATATGGTCAGAGGGGAAGGAAATGCCTGATGGGTGACAAACCATTGATATCTGGCTGATGGAGAAACAGAGCTCCAAAGAACAACAGGATTTTTCTGAGATCATGTAGCCTGTTGGAGCTAGGGCTAACATCTAGATTTTCAGCTGAGTATTCAAAATGGGAAACTGAGTGTGTGGAGAGGGAGAATTTCTGCACCACAGAATCTCTTTGTCCCATTAGATCCATGGAGATCATATGGCCTGATTTTTGGCTGATCAAGGTCCCAGAGCTGTAATTCGGAGTCTGATTCTTGACAGAGCAAAATGGCCATGGTGGCCAAGAGACTGAATTTTTCCTTTTGTATCTTAACTTCCAGGCTAAGTTACCAGGGCAGTTACTTTGGCCATCAAAAGCAAATGCTAATGTTTCTCTGTTAGAATTCATCTCTTTCAAGGTGTTGGTGATTTTATATTGGTCAAAGAACAAAATAAAAATATTTGAGTCTTTAATTCTCTTAAGACAAGCTATTTTGGAAATCCCCAGAAAAGCCAGGTAGGGAAAGATCAATAACTGTTTCCTGGACTCAGAGCAGAAGATGGTTTATTTATGAGCGTGGGATGTTGTTGAGTGCATGCTTGATACCCAAGCCTGTGGTCACATGGACATAGATAACATCAAGCAGTGAATTATTAAAACCAAGAGGGACTTACTTCATTCACATCTCCTCTTGTGTTGATGCAGCAAAAAGCAACTTCTACTCTTGACTTCCTTGAAAAACTTTCCAGGGCTGTGATTTGGAATTACTTTTGTAAAAGATCTTAAGTTCAATATAGGTCAAACCCGTCACATAACGATAATAGAATTCCTGGGAGAGTGTGTGTAAATGCTGTTTGGAAAAAAGTCACATGATATTTTAATTGCACCAGAGAAGCAGGCAAGTTAAAGTAACCTTGAAAACCAATGTTTTGAAAGAGAAAACTCATGTTGCAATGCCATTTGTAATGCTAATAAGCTCTACCCTACATACCTGTTTAATATGTGATATGCTAAGTTGGGGTTTCTGGAAGTTCTTTGGTAGTCCTTGGCCCACACTGTGTTTCTGTAATATGAATGGGTAGAAGGACATTAGGATACGTGTTTTCCTATACCTTGGTGCATGGGATTCTGCCTAATAGCAGATGAAAGGCTGAAAATGTATCAGGAGCTATTGTAATGACTTCCAACATGATTCAGGAGGTACAGAAGAGCATGATGGAAAATTAATATTCGTGTGGTGAATGAAGACTGCATATAGATAAATTCTAATTAGTATTCATAGGGACTTTGTGATCCTATGGTCAGATACTATGGAATGTCTCACACAGGTAGACTTCAAGTATTCGTGGGCCTGTGATCATTGCATCTCTCTGTAAGTGAGCAAACTTTGTCCTATTTTAAGTGTATGAGTCTCTCCTCAGGTCTGATATCTATTCTCTGATCCTGCTGACCCTTTTCAAATTTTAGAACTTCATTAGTCTCCAAAGCCTATGCAGTGCAGGCCCTTGTAAGATTTTTATTTGTACTCATTTGCTGATAGAACTTGAACACCCTTCTCAGACTTTTTGTCTATGATTCCCAAGCACATTCCAAATGTAGGAATTTTCAGAGAAAGGTGGATGTTTCCAGCATGACTAGTCCCTTTTTATTTGGGATTTTCTGGCATCCTAGGACCCTATTCCTTTGTCTTGGTTAATGGAGAACCAAATTCCTCCCTATTCTTCAAACATCCAAGCCCTTTCAGACCTCAGGGCATTTGTTCATATTAAGCATCTGCCTAGAATCCTCTCCACCCCAAACTTCACTGTGAACGTATAAAATGCCTTTGGTTCCAAATATCAGAAAACAAGTAAAGCTGACTTAAATAAAAAAGAGAAAATTTACTGAGAAAATGGGGAAACTCATAAATAACCTAAAAACAGGAATGTAACTGGGTATCAGGAACAAGGATATGGGAGGCAGGAGAAATTAGTTTATACTTCCTATCTCTCTTTTCTCCTTGGTTCTCATCTCTGCACATCCACTCCATTCTTTGCTCTTTGTAAATTGGCTTCCTTTGCTCCCTGCTCACATGGTAGAAGACATAGACTCCCCACAGCTCCCAGGTTTATCAGCTATAGATTCAATTATCCAGAGGCTAAGGCTCTCTTTTGGGTTCTAATGTCAAATTCTCAAGGCACTCTGGTTTACTTTATGTCGACAGCCCATTTCTGGACCAGTCAACCGTGTTCAGGGGTCAGTTCAAGCAGAAGAAATGAAACATATTGTTAATACAATGGCTATGGGCAAGACAGGCAGATTCCAGAGAACAGGGGTGGAGAATGTCAAAGGATGTCTGCTATACCCCTTTTCCATGCCTGTGAAATGAATATCTTTCCCTCCTTCCCTCCCTCCCTCCCTCCCTCCCTCCCTCCTTCCTTTCTTCCCTCCCTCCCTCCCTCCTTCCTTTCTTCCTTCTCTCCCTCCTTCCTTCTTCCCTCCCTCCCTCCCTCCCCCTTCCCTCCCTCCCTCCCTCCCCCTTCCCTCCCTCCTTCCCTCCTTCCTTGCTTCCTTCCTGTCTCAGGAAAAGTCCTAGTTGCTAGTAATACAGCTTAAAATAAATGAATAAACAAACAAACAAACAAACAGAGATAGGGAGGCCAGGCATGGTGGCTCATGCCTTGTAATCCCAGCACTTTGGGAGGCCAAGGCGGGTGTATCACCTGTGGTGAGGCATTTAGGACCAGCCTGGCCAACATGGTGAAACCCCGTCTCTACTAAAAATACAGAAAATTAGTCAGCTTGGTGGCAGATGCCTGTAATCCCAGCTACTTGGGAGGCTGAGGCAGGAGAATAGCTTGAACCCCGGAGGTGGAGGTTGCAGTGAGATGAGACTGTGCCACTGCACTCCAGCCTGGCAACAAGAGTGAAACTCTGTCTCAAATAAATAAATAAATAAAAGTAGAGACAGTGTTTTGCTATGTTGGCCAGGTTGGTCTTGAACTCTTGGCCTCAAACAATTCTCCCGCCTCAGCTTCCCAAAGTGCTAGGATTACAAGCATGAGCCACTGTGCTCAGCCTAGAAATACAGCTCTGAACGAAACTTGATCCTACCTCAGAGATCTTACAGATGAGCAGGAAACGTAAGTATATGGAAAACTCTTACTTACCCTTTACTGCCTAGTTCAAATGTCACTCATTTGATAACTCTTCCCTGACCCTCATTCTGCCCCCAGTTGTTATAAGTTGTTTGGTGTTACCTTTCTTTTCTTTATTTCCTGTGGTTCCATGTACCTACTTCTATTATAGTAATCATATTTCATTCCAGTTTTTTTTCCATGATTCTGTCTCGGTAGCCTGTACATTCCCAGAGAGAAGAGATGGACTCTGAATTCAGAGTAGTTGGTGCAAGGCAGGTGTTCCAGTGAAAGTCTGTTGATTGAAAGAGCTGCTCTTTAGGAAAGAGTGAGGTCAGAGGCCTCTGTTTCTTCCAGGGTGTAAGGCAGATGAGGGGGACCCTACATAGCTACATGTATCAATATAGATGGTTTGACAAGAAGACAGGGCTACCATGGACACATGACCTGTTCAGTATGATCCAAGTTGGAAGGATTAGCCTGCTGCCCACAAGAGTGGTAACTGATATATCTCTCAATAGTTCCAGCGGGAAATGCTTCATAGCTTATTTTTATTACACAAAAGAGGGGTCAGACCATTCACCTGGTGGCTTTGTTGAATCTTCAGTTTTCCTCCCTAAAAAGGAGGATTAGGACTGAGGTATCTCCTTTCTGACTAGTCCATTATTCATAATTTTCCTTCCCCATCAATCCCCTCTCTGTGACAAGCTCCAACTGATAGAATCAAGGTTCTTAGCTTATTGAAGGGGAAAATAAGTAAAGTAAAATTCACCCAAAGCACTCTTTGAGTGAGTCACAGAACAATTAGCAGTACCCAAGTTTGATTTAAATGATAATTTTGTTTTAAATCAGAAGGTTTCTTAAAGTATTTAGCTAGGACTTGTTATGCTTGTCAGAACTGACTCACGGGCCTTTTGGATTTTTGAGTGAATGCCATTGTTAGTTTTCAGTGTTCAACAATGCATAATTGGCACCCCAAAGCCCCATGTTTTTCCTTTTTCCCCTGAGCCAGTTGTGAGCAGTGGGAGGCAGACCTGTGCTTCTGTTCTTCTGACGTGTCTGGTGTGATGCTGGGTAATTGTCATTACTGCTGGATTGCTCTCTGAGGTGCTGGCTGCCGAGGATGTTTGGTGGGGAAGCTTCTACTACATCTGCTTTGGGCATTCTTCTCTGGGTTTTCTTCTTATTCCATGTTTTGAGGAGAAAAATCAGTGGAAATTTTGCTCTGAATAATTCCCTCCTGCCCTCCCTTTTCACAGGAAGTTTGATTCAAACAATGACCATGTTAGTTAGCACAGGATTTTCTCTAATCAAGATGTTGTTAGAGGCTGGGCGTGGTGGCTAACACCTGTAATCCCAGCACTTTGGGAGGCCACGGCGGGCAGATCACTTGAGGCCAGGAGTTCGAGACCAGCCTGGCCAACATGGCAAAACCCCATCTGTACTAAAAATACAAAAAAATTAGCCAGGCATGGTGGTGCATGCCTGAAATCCCAGCTACTCAGGAGGCTGAGGTGCGAGAATTGCTTGAACCCGGTTTGAACCTGGGAGGCAGAGGTTGCAGTGAGCTGAGCACCACTGTACTCCAACGTAGGCTACAGAGCAAGTCTCTGTTTCCAAAAAAAAAAAAAAAAAAAAATGCCATTAGTTCCCTTCTCTGTAAAATGAGGATAATAATGGAACATACTTCACTGGGTTGTTGTAAAGAATAAATGACAAAACACATCATGTAAAGCACGCATGCTACACTATCTTGACATAGAGAAAGATGGAGGAGTCACGATTCATCCTTCTCCACCTGCCAACTCTCCTGCCACGTCCTCCATGGGACTCACAGTCCTGTGAGAAGCCACCTGCCATGGCTGGGGCCACCACTGCTGACCAGTCTCCCATGCCCCAGACTCAAGGTGATCTTATCCCAAATTCAATAACTAAAAAGAAACGGATGACCTTCATATGTACGTGTTTTTAGTCTATTCCCAGTGAGCTTTTGCTTCCATTTATCTCTCACTTGAAGTGATCTTTCATGTTAAACGGTGAGCAATTGCTGAAAAATAAGAGTTAAGAAATCTGGATTCTAATTAACTTTATCACTAATTGTTATGTAATGTGAGTCACTATTTTTTGGGTAATTGTTATGTAACTGTGAGTCACTATTTTTTTGGGTAAACAAGGGTGAGAAGATTAATGAAGGTTGTCAAGACCAGTGGAAGAACAAAAGTGAGTTTCCATAACGATACCTTGCACATCCAATGTTTTTCTTCCTTTGATTGCATTAAGCCTCGCAAAGGTAGAACAGTTATTTCTCTCTTGCTGTGTGAGATGACTAAGGCACAGAAGAATAGAGTCATTTTCCTATGGCTTGGCTTTGACCTTCCTTCCCCATGCTCCAGTCTTCTGACACAGTCCTCCTTGCTGTGTAACGTAATCATTGTTTTCTTATGTCTCTCTCCAAACAGAATGAGATCTTCTTGGAGGTAAAATCCCATCTTGTTCATTTTTGTGTTTCTAGTGCCCATTTCAAGGGCACATATGACATGGCCAATATTGTTTGTAGAATGAATGAATCAACGAATGGGAAGAGAGCGAAGACCAAAGACTTGATCTTTAAAAGTTCTCAGGCAACTTTTCTTTATTCCTTTTACACTGTTTCCAACCTCACAGTGACCATAACGTTATCAGCTGAAAAGGAGAAATGGCAAGTTTCAAGGATATACATGGGAAGTGCTAAACCAAGAATATAAATTTTTTTCATTCAGTTTTTTTGAAAATGAGAAACATCCAATCTGACATTAATCAGTCACCACAGATGTGCTCTGTGTTGGGCAGTGAGCTTAGTGTTGCAGGCTTGCTGTTGGGCTTGGCAGATTGGAAGAATGTGTGTGAACATATTGCTCAGGGTTAACAGTGAGCACTGATGGTTGTAAGAGCTAGGGGTGGCCACAGGAGGGAGTCTAGTTGGGGATGACCTCATGGAAGAGGCTGAATTGGGCTTGGGCCTCAAAGGGTCAGAGGGAAGTCGCTAGAAAGTGATAATGCAGGCCAGGTGGTGGCTCACACCTGTAAGCCCAGCACTTTGGGAGGCCAAGGAAGGTGGATCACTTGAGGTTAGGAGTTTGAGACAGGCCTGGCCAACATGGTGAAATCCCAGCTTTACTAAAAATACAAAAATTAGCTGGGCGTGGACACCTGCACCTGTACTACCAGCTACTGGGAGGCTGAGGCAGGAGAATCGTTTGAATCTGGCAGGCAGATATTGCAGTGAGCTGACATAGTGCCACTGCACTCCAGCCTGGGTGACAGAGTGAGACTCTGTCTAAAAAAAAAAAAAAAAAAAAAAAGAATACAGAGAGGATTCTAAGACAAGGGAGGTATCAGAGAGGGCAGTATAGGGCGTGTTTGGGGACTGCTGGGGATGCACACTCTATTGGACTCTCATGGGAAACCCCAGGACCCTTAAGGGGGTGAGAAATTCCGCCAGGTCTTCCACGCCAAGCCAGTCCACTCTCACTCTGTCTAGCGGTCTTAAGATGTGCTTTTTTAATGACTCAAATTACATAATACAGTGGTTCTTTTGTTAGGAGAGTCCATATTAAAGATGCCATGGGCAAGAAAGCAGAAAGTTGTTTCACCAAAGAAAATGAAAATGATAAATTGGACTGTGCCAAATTTCTCTCTGGATATCCCTTGCTCACCCACTTCCCAGCATGGACATTAGAGTCAGACAAGAAAGACTTGACTTTTTTTTTTGTATCTGTCACTTTCTAGATAAACTTAGTAGTTATTCAACCTCTGTAAGCCTTAGTTTGCTCAGCTATACCACAGAGTAAAGAAAGCTGCCTTGCAAAATTGCTGTGAGGATACAATGCTATGATGTGGGAAAAGTACTTAGTACACAGTGAGTGCGCAGTAGGTGTGCCCAGCACTGTGCTAGATACATTAGGTGCAAACTCAATGCCCACAGGGACTAGGCAAATGATGTGAATAAATAACAGAGACTATGTGTGTTAGATGGATATCAGGGCCTAATGGGGACTACCGGAAAAGAGAAAAAAAAAAAAAGAAAGGTTGCATGTACTCTTTAAAAGGTGCATCTGTTCTTCAGAGTCACCTACTTGCTGTTCCACTGGAATCTGAGCCCCGTGATATCAGATCTTTCTATTTTTTTGGAAAGGAGCCAGTAATCTAGGATTTCATATGAAATCCTCTGATTTCAAATATGGCTACTGTGGGAGGGATTGCTCTTGCCCAGGACCCACTCTTCCCTTCTTGCTTTGCATGATGGATCCCTCAAGTTTTAGAGAGACATGTGCCCTGCTCTTCTCTCTACCCTCCACAGCTAAATATTCAATTTTTCCATTTCCTTTGCAGCTAGGTGTAGCCATTGGCCAAGTATTGTTCAATGTAGGATGAAGATGAGAGCTATGTGCAAGTTCGCTGTCATGTCCTTAAAAAGCAGCTCCTTCAATTTCCTTTCTCTTTCTCCCCTTCTTACTGGTGATGAGCCATCAACCACATGGATAGGCTCATCACTTTCAGGGACAGCTGGTAGCAACAAGATAAGAGCAGAGTTGCTCACACTCTTGGATTGCCTACCAGTCCAGATCTTTACGGAAAAAGAATTAAATATCTATCTCATTTAAGCCACTGTTACTTGGTCTGTAATAAAGCAGAAGAACCAATACCTTAAATAATCAACAACAAATTTCTCATAAAAAGACAAGGGAACACCTTATATAAAAAATGTATATTTATGGTTGAATTTGCTGATAGGATGTTAGTCTTCTTAAGGAATTAAACAGTTTAAGATGCAATCCATGCTTGTTAAAAACATGAATACCACTGGAAAGAATTAGACTTGTGTACAAACTGATGAACCCATAATGTAAAACAGAGTGTACAGACTTTGAGTGGTACAGGTTTTGAGTGCTATAAGAATTCTATGAATTAGGTACCAAAGAAAGATTTCCTGCATGCTTTGCTGTGTCACTGGCCATGCATTTACTATGCCAGATTTCTAGTGTGGTAGCTGTCAAGGGGGTACAGGTGGGTCTAGGGACAGGTCCATTCTATGTTTGCTGCTCCTAGTTACCTTTCAGGAGACACAGAGGTAAGACGATCTGGGCTGGTGGTGCTCCTATTACTAGGCATCCACACTTTGCATCCATTGTATCATTTAAACTACACTACACCATTTGCAGGTGAGAAAGCTGTGGCTGATAGACATTAAATAACTTGCCTGGAATAATGGATAGAATAGAGATCAAACCCATGATTGTTTGGCACAAAGTTCTTGTTTCTTTCTGCTGCTGAGTGGTATCATCTGCTTCCTCGGTGTGCCATGGCAGACTGAATGGTCTTGTTCACCATATCAAAAAAGATGAGGAGGAAAAATAACTCTGCGATCTGGATTTAGCATTATTGAAGTGGCTTGAAATAAATTCATGAGTGTGAACTTTAAAGGGAGAGAGGAAAGGGATGAAGTAGAAGAGGTGCTTTATTATGATTCTTTTAAAGTTTAATCACATTGAATAAACCTAGAAGTAACAAATGGTGTTTGGAGCATCATTTGCTTGAGATTCCCACAATGCATTTTGATCTCTAAGAAGAGAGGCTCATTAAATAGGAAGATTATCTGCTTATTTGGAATGACAAATCTATCCTTATAATCATGGCTACAAATACTTGGGAGCCTGATCATAAACACGTTTTCATAATCCTTTCAAAGATTAATGAATGATAATTACTTCATTCAATGGCAAAAGCCTTGGTTTGCAGCACGCGTCATAGTAACAATCTCTGCTATTCATATTCTAAAGTGAATCTACTTAATGTATTACTTATAAACCCTACTCTTTTATTCCTCCCTTCAGATTCACTAGTAGACTCTCTTCATGCTATAGTATAAAGTAATTCAACTCTTTCATGACTGTCAGTTACTGCTTTCAAAATCACACTTTGGGTTTCAGTTCTCTGGTGAGCTAGGGCCATTACTTATTTGTTGACACTGTGGTTTCAGGAGCCTTTGTTTTCTTCAAGTTAAATGAACTACCATTTCAATATTGACGTTTTGGGAACACCAAAGAACAGTTCTGAAATTACACAGTTGATGTTTTTAATTGCAATGCAGGGCCTGGAGACCATCACTGAGTTGCAAATTAATAAAATCTTTCTGAAGTGAAAAGGTCATATTCAAAGAGACCGCAGATTTAAGCTATAAAAACCTGAGAAGGCATCTACATTTGCACGGGAAAAAATTTACCCTGATGCACCTCTGATTATTACTGAGGAATAAAAATAAGTGTTCTGAGCACCCAGAATAAGGTTAGCCACAGGAAAGGCAGGGGGTGGAAAGTGTCCAGCAGAAATGTGGGGGAGGGACCACATGCCACATTTGTCCCATTTCTTTCCTCTTTGCTCCAAAGTGAGAGAGACAGGAGAGCTTCTTTTAGGGAAAATTGTACAAATTCCTCTAACCTCATTTCTCAGCACAAATGCCACAAAAAAGTTTCTACTTCTAGGAAAGCAGAGGCCAGGGGTTTCCTGGTCAACTCTCAATCCCTTTAAAATTCTCTTTTCTCTTAGCCACAAAGTCACGTCCTTTCCTGGAAGTAAAACTCAGTCCTACAGATTTTTACAAAAAATATTATTCAAGCTATTCGTGCAGAACAGGTTCTTAAATCTTTTCTACTGCTCAGTAACCTCGTTTCCCAGCCTGAATTTCAGCTCTCATCTCATTTCAGGTTCTTGGCCCACAGTACCTTTACTTTTCCATTTTTTTTTCCTCTTCTTGTTTCTTTTCACTTTTCCGTGGTGATTTGATTCATCACTTCTGCTCCAGAGGGATGCAGCGTGGTGGGCTCATGAATCTTCATTCTTTCTTTTTTCTTTTTACAAGGCCCCAGAAATACTTCCTTTCTAACAATGTTTTGCTCCTATGTCTGTGTCTATGATCCTTAGCCTTCTGACTCCCGAATCGTTCATTTTTGGAAAGTCAGGACTTTTGGATCTCCACGTATCCTTTGGCAAGGGTGCTTGTTTCAGCTCTCCACCAGAGACTGTGTCTTCATCTCTCAACATCCCTAAGACGCAGACAGAATTCTCCGGCCTCTCGACAGACATTTTTGTACCTCAAAAACAACAGAGCCTAGGCTTTCTCTTTTCATATCGGTTTCCCCATTTTTATTCTAAAACAGACACCAGCCCTTGGCCTCATCAGTGTATTCAGACTCTGTTCCAGCACTTTGTCAACTTTGAGCCAAAATGCATCTTCTTCACTGTCTTCTGCAAGAAATTCAAGTATATTTGCTGAATATCTGTAAGATCACAGGGCCAGATCCCCTCACACAGCACACAGGATTTCTTTTGGAAAATCTTTTTTTTTAAATCTTTTTAAAAATTATTATTATACTTTAAGTTTTAGGGTACATGTGCACAACGTGCAGGTTTGTTACATATGTATACATGTGCCATATTGGTGTGCTGCACCCATTAACTCGTCATTTAGCATTAGGTATATCTCCTAATGCTATCCCTCCCCCCTCCCCCCACCCCACAACAGTCCCCCGTGTGTGATGTTCCCCTTCCTGTGTCCATGTGTTCTCATTGTTCAATTCCCACCTATGCAGGAGAACATGCAGTGTTTGGTTTTTTGTCCTTGCAATAGTTTGCTGAAAATGATGGTTTCCAGCTTCATCCATGTCCCTACAAAGGACACGAACTCATCCTTTTTTATGGCTGCATAGTATTCCATGGTGTATATGTGCCACATTTTCTTAATCCAGTCTATCGTTGTTGGACATTTGGGTTGGTTCCAAGTCTTTGCTATTGTGAATAGTGCCGCAATAAACATATGTGTGCATGTCTATCGTTGTTGGACATTTGGGTTGGTTCCAAGTCTTTGCTATTGTGAATAGTGCCACAATAAACATAGCAGCATGATTTATAATCCTTTGGGTATATACCCAGTAATGGGATGGCTGGGTCAAATGGTATTTCTAGTTCTAGATCCCTGAGAAATCGCCACACTGACTTCCACAATGGTTGAACTAGTTTACAGTCCCACCAACAGTGTAAAAGTGTTCCTATTTCTCCACATCCTCTCCAGCACCTGTTGTTTCCTGACTTTTTAATGATGGCCATTCTAACTGGCGTGAGATGGTATCTCATTGTGGTTTTGATTTGCATTTCTCTGATGGCCAGTGATGATGAGCATTTCTTCATGTGTTTTTTGGCTGCATAAATGTCTTCTTTTAAGAAGTGTCTGTTCATATCCTTCGCCCACTTTTTGATGGGGTTGTTTGTTTTTTTCTTGTAAATTTGTTTGAGTTCATTATAGATTCTGGATATTAGCCCTTTGTCAGATGAGTAGGTTGCAAAAATTTTCTCCCATTCTGTAGGTTGCCTGTTCACTCTGATGGTGGTTTCTTTTGCTGTGCAGAAGCTCTTTAGTTTAATTAGATCCCATTTGTCAATTTTGGCTTTTGTTGCCATTGCTTTTGGTGTTTTAGACATGAAGTCCTTGAAAATCTTTTTTTATTTGAGACGGAGTTTTGCTCTTGTTGCCCAGGCTGGAGTGCAGTGGTGTGATCTCGGCTCACTGCAATCTCCGTCTCCCAGGTTCAAACCATTCTCCGACCTCAGCCTCCTGAGTAGCTGGGATTACAGGCATGCACCACCACGCCCAGCTAATTTTGTATTTTTAGTAGAGAAAGGGTTTCTCCACGTTGGTCAGGCTGGTCTCGAACTCCTGACCTCAGGTGATTTGCCTGCCTCGGCCTCCCAAGGATTACAGGCGTGAGGAAAATCTTTATTAGTCTTGCCTTTTGTTCTGTTTCCTCCTTCCCCCCTACACCTTAGCCAGGGGTTCTGTTTTTCTGCTAACACGTCTCCCAGTCACCCATGCAGAGCTCTGCTGCTTTTACTCCATTGTTCCTAATTTTTTGATAGCTGCTGTTTCCTCTTTATTATGTAAAGTAGCTTCTTTGCTCCTCTGAAGGAAATCTAGTGCCCAGCCCAGTACCCTGTGATGGAGGCTGATTCTTCTCGATTTGGATGAGTGGGCTTATCCGACAGCTTTCTCTTCACAGAAGAATCCTCTGACCAGCTGCTATGAACAAAAAGATAAACATTTCTCCATATCATTACTCATAAAATGGGGTTATTAATACTTCATAGGGTTGCTGAGAGGATGAAAGGAAATAATGAATGTAGAGGATTTAGCACAGCATCGTTTATCGTCATCATCACTGAATGCAATCAGATTGTGCAGTTTTTATCTTTGCTCTCTCTGGATCTCTGTGGTTACCTCCATTACAACACTTACGGCTGAGTTGTCTGAGGATGCTCCTGGCTTTGAGCTCCCCATGGGCAAGCGCTTTGTCTTATTCATCCCGTCTCCAGCACCTGCTACCATATCCAGTGCAGAGTGATGTGTGATAAATGTATGTTGAACAATGGAATCATTTGGCCTGGGGAGCTTCTGGTATATTCCAAAAAAGCATTTTATATAGAGGAAAAGGCAGATCTTGGGAGAAATTAAAACTAAGGTCCAGGACCACTGCTGACACCTATTCATATCCAGTTTTTTTCTTACTGAGGAGCAGCCAATGCACTGAAAGTGCTTTGCAGGGAGGGTCAGGGAGGGCCTGTTCTCTCTCATTTTTTTGCATCTCTAGTGTCCGACACTGTGATGGGCACAACCCTGTGATAGGAGGAGGGAGAGTCTCCCTGGCTTCCTGGGATGAGATTTTATAGGATTCCTTCTCTGTGTACTCTGCTTCTCTCAAGCCCAAGAAGACTGTGTGTGTGTGGGAAGAGCTGGGCTATAACATGGAAGCATCCCAGGAATACGCTCATAATTTTATATCCTATCAATCTGATGTTCATTAAACATTTGTTCATCAGAAGCTGAAAACCTATCTTGTGGGGAAAGGATGCTGAGTGAAGAGCTCAGGTCTACTTACTGCTCTAAGTAATTCGTATTTGCAACGCCCCCCACCACCACCAAAGTTGTGTACCTAACTTAGAAGAAAGAAATCTCTGTATTAACACAATCATCTTTCTTACCTTTCTTAGAAAGCAGCTTATTAATGTACCATCTCATGTTACTTGAATATGTTCCTGGGGCAGGTGAGGGGTTTATTCCAACCCTAAGTGGTGTTTAAAAATATTTTTTCCAACCACATAGGAAGGAACTCTGAAAAGAGTTCTTATGAGTACATGTTTTTCCATTTCATTAAATTTCTAATGGTGTCTTTTGCAAAGGCATAAGAATGATACGATGGACTTTGGGGAAGGGTAGGAGGGGGGCAAGGGATAAAAGGCTACAAATAGGGTGCAGTGTATAATGCTCAGGTAATGGGTGCACCAAAATCTCACAAATCACCACTAAAGAACTTACTCATGTAACCACACACCACCTGTGCTCCAATAACCTATGGAAAAAAATAAATTTCTAATGATGTCTTAGCATCCATGATTGATTGACACCCCAGCTGGTATCACCTTAATATTCCTCTGCATTTAGCTCTACCATATCACCAATTAATAAACACAAAATTCACTCCTCCTTTCATTCTATCCTCCTGGTATTTCCATAGGGTGTTGACTGCAAAATAAACTGGCCTTATATCAGATCCTCTAGCTTGGGAGATTCTTGAATTCTGGCCTAAAAAAGTATTTTATAAATGTATGATTCCACTTTTTGCATAGGAAGATGTAATATGAATGTTGATATGATTTATTATTAATTTTGATGACTACAAGTTATTGGTATGTAGTATTTGTTTTATTATTCTAGCAACTGGTATCTGTTAACTATGAGATTCTGAAATGTTTCTCCAGGTTTTATGTCTCTAGTCAGGAGTTTCTAGAATTACATTCTGCACCATTCCCCACTAAAGTAGCCCTGGTAACTATGGTCTGACTGACTGAATAGATACATGAATACAGCACTATCTGGTTTATAAAAATAATCTTTCTTTTATTTGGGCTGTCATGCCTTGAGCTGCTGCTGAAATGTATATAACTATAAAAGGTATAAAATGGGAATAATGGTTTCTACCATGTTTCTTTCTTTTCTTTTCTTTTTTTCTTTTGAGACAGAGTTTCGTTCTTGTCACCCAGGCTGGAGTACAATGGAGTGATCTCAGTTCACTGCGACCTCTGCCTCCTAGGTTCAAGTGATTCTTCTACCTCGGCCTCTCCAGCAGCTGGGACCACAGGCATGCGCCACTATGCCCAGCTAATTTTTTGTATTTTTGGTAGAGATGGGGTTTTACCATGTTGTCCAGGGTGGTCTCAAACTCCTGACCTCAGGTGATCCACCTGCCTCGGCCTCCCAAAGTGCTGGGATAACAAGAGTGAGCTGCCACGCCTGGCCCCATGTATTTTTATAGAGTGAAATCACTTAATAACCAATCTCGTTCTGGGATGTAGAGCACAAAACTTTGGTCCTGAAAAAGATCTCAGACATCTATTCCAATCACTTCCTTTTACAGATGAAAAACCCGAGGACAGATATTAAAAGACTTGCCTGGGGTTATTGTTCATAAAGTAAGAATCTATTTTTATTTGCCTGTATGGGTGGCTGTTGCTGTTACTGTTGCCACTATCAGCATTTTGTCAGGTTTCCTCCAGTTGTAGCACATCTAAAGACTCCACCCATTTGGTGTAGTTTATATTACCTCAAGCCTGACACCAATCTCTGTGTGATTAAGCTTGCCATGGAGGGCAAGAAAAGTTAATAAAATCCAATTGCTTGTAGAAAATTAGCAAACTGATGAACTCACCGGCCGTAGGGGTATTCTGATATCCAGATGGACACCTGACAGAATCACATCAAATTTTCATGGAGGCAATTAGTTCCCTGCCCTTAGAACCAATACATTTTATACTAACAATTAAACTCAGGTCTACAACATTAAAATGCGATTAGCCCTTCACTAATAATGCATCAGAAACAGAACATCAAGGTGATCATGAGAGAGGAGTGAGGAGATCTGAAGTGCAAGAAGATTCATTTTCAGACTGTTTATTCTGCATTACTCTCCACTGGATGAGATGGCAAAATGTCATTGGTGAGACACATTGGCCATTTCTTTTGTTGATATGAGTGGGGAGTTACATATCTCATATCTTTGACTTACATCAAGAAATTTTTTAAAATATGATGTGCTGTTCTGGTTTAGATAGCAGCCAAAAAGGACTTTTCAAGCAATGTTTCAAAAGGTTGAAACAACTAGGACTACTGAACTTGAAGAAGAGATAGTTGAAGGGTATTTGAGAGTTTTTTGCGACATGCCTGGTTTTTCTAGTTAAGGCAGTGATAAGCTATGCCCTACCTCTACTGAAGCCAGAACAGATTGAAACTAAAATTTTAATGAGTCTTGGATTTTAAATTAATTATCATTAATTTGAGGGCGTTATTATCCAGAATTCTTGGTTGAAAAGGGGAGAAACCCAATTTAAAATTCATCAAGTGAAAAAATAATTTATTCTTTTTTTTTTGAGTTGGAGTTTCACTCTTGTCACCCAGGCTGGAGTGCAATGGCACAATCCTGGCTCACTGCAACCTCCGCCTCCCGGGTTCAAGTGATTCTCCTGCCTCAGTCTCCCGAGTAGCTGGGATTACAGGCATGCACCACCATGCCTGGCTAATTTTTGTATTTTTAGTAGAGATGGGGTTTTGCCATGTTGGCCAGGCTGGTCTCGAACTTCTGACCTCAGGTGATCCACCCACCTCGGCCTCTCAAAGTGCTGGGATTACAGGCATGAGCCACCATGCCCAGCCTTTTTTTTTTTTTTTTTTTTCACGGAGAAGATCACCAGTTATCAACTTCAAAGATGGCTTGATCCAGGTGCTCATAAATATATTCACCACAAGCATCTATATGCACCAGCCATTGTGCTAGATGCTTACACATAGATTACTTTAGTCCCTGTGATAACTTAAGGGTAGGTATTATACCCCAGATTTAGAGATGATGAAATTGAGCATTAGAAAAGTTATTATGCTCCGAGTTAAATAATAAGTAAATACTGGGGACAGAATAGGTTAATTTTTAATATGACACAGTATAAAAAAGAATTTTCAGACAACAAGGAGAATGAAACTTCAGAAGAAGGTTAAAGAAGATTCCTCCAGGGGACTTTGTATCAGTCAGGCCCATTCAGGAAAATAAACCACACTAGTTATTTTAAGAGAGAATTTAATAAAAGAAAAATGTTAAACAGATATTTAAATAGTTAAATGCAAAGGGGACACAGAAGTCACATAGGTGACTCTGGAGCTGGGAGGACAGAGGCAAGAGGTTGAGGTTATTAGAATAAAGAAAATGTGGCACATATACACCATGGTGTACTATGCAGCCATAAGAAAGAATGAGTTCATGTCCTTTGGAGGGACATGGATGATGCTGGAAACCATCATTCTCAGCAAACTAACAGAAGAACAGAAAACCAAACACCGCATGTTCTCATTCATAAGTGGGAGTTGAACAATGAGAACACATGGACACAGCAACGGGAACATCACACACCGGGGCTTGTCAGGGGTTGGGGGGGCTAAGGGAGGGATAGTATTAGGAGAAATACCTAATGTAGATGGCGGGTTGATGGGTGCAGCAAACCACCATAGCATGCATATGCCTAGGTAACAAACCTGCACGTTCTGCACTTGTACCCCAGAACTTAAATTATATATATATATATAAGGCTGGTTCTGGGAGTGTGGGAAACATTTGAAATTGGAACCAAGAGCTGCTGCAGGAACAGAAAGTAGGCAGAAAGGAGGCAGAAGGACCCCTGCAGCCCCCCAGTTTCCTCCTAGCACCTCTTGTTGGCAGAGCTTAATAGGGTGCTGGCTGGCAAAGCAGAGATGTCCTTTGCAGGCTCCCAGCCGCATCGCAAAGCAGAGTATAGCAGGGTGTGTGGGGAGCTGGGAGACAATAGCTTAATTATCAACACTGCCTTTGAAAGTGGGAAGCTGTTATCTCTCAGAGTTCATAGTAAGACTGCTCACATAGAAAATTAGCAAGATGGTTAAATGCTTTAATTTAAACAATCCTAGGAGCTTTTTATTTTCTGAATTTAACCTTGCTTTTCTAGGTTTGAGGAATTTGCATAATTAAAATCAGCCTTCTTATGGGCAGATGATTACCAGGCCTCTCCTCAGTCCTATCCCAGATAACATCAAGCTTGAAATTTTCAGACCATCTCCAATTCATTTCCATTTTGTAATTTATCTAAGTATTGCTGGGAGTTGGTGTGAAAAGATCAAAGGCTATGAAGTCAGAAAGGCGTGGATTCAATCTTATCTCTGCCACTTCGTGGCTTCACCTTGGGTGAGTTAGTCTTAATTTCCTCATTGTTTAAATGGACATGACTATTCACATCTGTATCATGGGGTTTTTATAAGGCTTACAAGAAATAATATATAGAAAGCAACTGGAATATTATCTGGCACTGCACTGGTATTTAAAAACAAATTCTATCTCCCTCTCATTCAGCCCTTCTACTTGAGATTAAACCATGAGTTTCAGATAGATCATCCTTCTGAATATGGAATCTCACTTTTGCAATGGCAGCAAAGACTGGACAGGCATTAATGTCCCCCTAATTATTTCTATCAGCTTTCCCTTAAAGCTCCTCTAAGTAATCAAATGATCTAAGCAGTTGTAATCACAGCTTCAAAACCAGTTTTATATTTTCTTCTTTCAATTAGATTGCCATCCCTGGACTCCCTCCCATGGAGAAAGTCTGGACCCAAAGACTGGATGTTGTCTTCTTCTTACTCTCCTGAACTAACCTAAGATTTATTTACTGAAAATTGGGGTAGGGGGCCAAAGACCCATCATCAGACATGCAGGGTAGGCTTTGGTGAGTTGTGTATTCCAATCATTCACTTCCAACATTTGGGAGATGCTATTTCTGAACTAACAGAAGCATTCTCTCCTTGGGAAGTATGGGTTAGGGGTAATGCTGGTGAAGTATCTTCTGGGCCATTTTATAATGAAATTATAACTGGATAGTCACAGATGTAGACAAATTATAGTGCCTGCCTCAAAATATACTCTCCAGGGAGAGAGAGAGAGAGAGAGAGAGAGAGAGAGAGAGAATTGGTTTATTTTTAGGAACTAATTGGATCATAATTTATGTTTTCCTCATCAGAGAGTATAAACTTACTGAGCAGCTCCTGTGCCCTACTGTACTAGTAAGGGTTCTCCAGGGAACAGAAGCAACAAGGTATATATAGATATTTAAGAGGGGATTTATCACAGGAGTTGGCTCATGCTACTATGGAGGCTGAGAAGTCCCACCATATGCTGTCTGCAAGCTGGAGAACCAGGGAAGCTGGTGGAGTAATTCTTTCTGGGTCAAAAAGCCTGAGAATCAGGGAGCTGATAGATAGTATAACTAGTATAACTCTCAGTCCAAAGCCAGAAGCTTGAGAACAGTGTGGGGAGGGTAAAGGGAGTGAGCCTGGAGCTCTGATGTCCAAGGGCAGAAGATGGATGCCCCAGCTTCAGAAAAGAGAGTGAATTCACTTTTCCTCTGCCTTTTCATTCTATCTGGCTTCTCATCGCCTCAATAGATGGAACCCATCCATACTGGTGAGGGTGGACCTTCTTTACTCAGTCTACCAACTTAAATGCTAATATCTTCCAGAAACACCCTCATAGACACACTTAGAAATAATGTTTTACCGGCTCTCTGGGTATCCCTTAGTCCGGTCAAATTGGCATCAATGGAACCATCACATCTGGCTTTTACTAAACCAGCAAAGATTCACTGTGTGTCCTTTGAGGGTTTTCATGAATACAACCTGGGATGGGAGGGCACTGTTCCCTGCAGGACACCCTGTGGAACAAGGTTTTACCTATGCTACTATCATGCCTTTCCCAACTGGAAAACATCATGGTGCTAAATGCATTTGGCTTTAGCATCCATATAGGCCTCTTCCCACATGGGAGTTAATAACCTGTGAAAACTCAAATCTAAAAGCAAAAACATCTTTAATTCACATGAGGGCACAAGGGCAGGGCAACTCTCTAGCTTTTCTCTTTTTAGACAACATGTTTCCTTTTTCTCTTTTCTGTTTGTTTATTTCTTCCCAGTTTTTAATCTTTTTTTTTGAATCAAACTGCTTCTTGCACTGCAAACTCAGTATGTTGCTTTTCAGCTTCAATTGAATTTTTACAGCAAGTCATAAACCCTTGAAAATAGGATTTATAATGGAAACACTGATACAGCCCTAGCTAGCATAGCCAGATAGGTGTTCTAATAATACTGGATAGTAATATTCTCCAAATCTAATACTCTATAGATTTTTTTCTTTCTGTGATTTATACTGACCCAATTCTTTCTCTAACCTCTTCAGTGCCAAAGCCTGTGGTCCATGTTCATAATTGGCAAAGTCAAATGTCCTTTGGACATGTCTGGATCACATTCATCTCTGGCAAAACATGACACAGTTAACTCCTATAGGCACAGACCCTGGGTAGGGGAGTCTTGGATGGAGACAAGTTCCCTGGAGTAAGACAGGCTTGGGTTAGTTGGGAGATGGGGGGCATAGCTGCCTGTGGGTTCTGGGGCAAGACTAGTCCAGTAGACAGAAACTAGTGGAAGGGAGAGTTTCCAGGTAAGCAGACAGGCTGCCCTGACGGTGTGCAGAACACACTGATGGGGGGCCAGGAAGCATTCACAGACACTAGGCAGGTAGTTCTTTTCAAAGGAATCTGATGGCAGGTAACAGAGTTTCAGTCCTTAGCTGTGGTTCCTGAAGGGTTATGGTACAATTAAGGATATATAAATTTGGTCTTTGCCTTCAGTTCCTGGCATAGAGATTTAGAAATTGGAATTTCCTAACTGATTGGACTGTCTTTTGTCATTATTATTGTTATTTTTTTTGAAATGGAGTCTTGTTCTCTTGCCCAAGCTGGAGTGCAGTGGCATGATCTCAGCTCACTGCAAGCTCTGCCTCCCTGGTTTAAGTGATTCTCTTGCCTCAGCCTCCTGAGTAGCTGGGATTACAGGTGTGTGCCATCATGCCCAGCTAATTTTTGTATTTTTAGTAGAGACGGGGTTTCACCATGTTGGCCAGGCTGATCTCGAACTCCTGACCTCAGGTGATCCACCTGCCTTGGCCTCCCAAAGTGTTGGGATTACAAGTGTGAGCCACAGTGCCCGGCCAGTTCTTTGTTATTCTTAAGGAGCCCCCCCTTTTTCTTTTTGCCATATCTGAGTTTACGCTAATGAGAAGACTCAAGGTGGTACCTCAGACAGTTTCAAGGGAGGGGCTGGCCACACACTGTAATTAGAGGATTGGAATTTTCAGCCTCACTCTTCAACCTCTAGGGAGGGAAGGGGGGCTGGAGATTGAGTTTAATCATCAGTGGCCAATGGTTCAATCAATCATGTCAACATAATGAAGCCTTTATAAAAAAACTTTTGAACAGCAAGGCTATGGGGTATCTTCTGGATTGATGAACACACTGATGTGCTGGGGGAGTGGTGCAGCTGCAGAGGGCATGGAAGCTCTGCAAGTTCCCTTCATAACCCATACCTTTCTTTAGGTGTCTCCTTCCATTTGGTTGTTTCTGAGTTGTAGCTTTTATAAGAAAACTGAAATAATAAGTATAGAGTTTTCCTGAGTTCTCGGAGTCATTTTAGCAAATTATTGGACCTGAGGACAGGTCATGGGAACCCTGGAACTTGTAATTGACTGGTCTGAGGCAGGTATCTTGGGGACTCCTTTTGCAGCTGGCATCTCGTGGAAGTGAGACTTGTGGAGTTTGCACCAACTCCAGATGATCAGTGTCAGAATTGAGTTGGACACTCATTTGCTGTCAGAAAATTAGAGAATTGGTTGCTTGAAAAACAATATAGGGGTCAAGGAGAAGAGTGGCAAGAATAAGGCAGGGTCCAAATTTCTTCAACAGGAAGACCTGAATTAAATGCTAGATCTGCTGTTTACTAGATGTGGGGTGGCAGGAAATTTATGTTTTCCTATCTGTAAAATGGATATAACATATTTGTTAATGGGTTGTATGTTTTCTTTTTCATGATTGGCATGTAATACATAATCAAAAATATTTGTGCAATGAATGAGTTAAGCACTATGTAAGTAATAAATAATTTACAACAGGTACTCTGACCCAGGGAATAAGTGAGGAACTGAGCTGTGCATTTAGAGCACATAAGCAAGGCTAGAGCCACAAGGAAATGTATCTTGGTCATATATATATATATATGTGTATATATATATGTATATATATATATGTATGTATATATATATGTGTGTATATATATATGTATATATATATATGTATGTATATATATATGTGTACATATATATGTGTATATATATATGTATGTATATATATATGTGTACATATATATGTGTATATATATATGTATGTGTATATATATATATATATATATATATGTATATATACAAAGCCATACAAATAATTCCTTTACTACCTACCCCTGAGATCAAGGTTGGGTCTAGATGCTTTGAAGCCTGTAGGCAAACATTAAGAGACCCCAATTATGGGGAAAGGTTGTCGAAGCTGGGACATGGGAAAGGTCTGGCTTACACAGTGTAGCAGAGTAGAGTATGCAGGCTGTGTCCTCAGACTTCCTGGGTTCTAATCCTGCTATGGTTTGCATGTGTTCCTTCCAAAACTCAGGTGTTGAAACTTAATGGCTAATTTGATGATTTTAACAGGTGGGGCCTTTAAGAGGTAATTAAGAGACACGACGGCTCCTTCCCGGTGAATGAGATTAAGGCCCCTATAAAGAGCATTCACAGGTTGTTCAGTTCACTTACCCTTCGCCTTCTGTGAGTATGCGGAGTTCCTTCCCTCCAGAGGATGCAGCAACAAGGCGCTGTGATTCAAGCAGACAGCAGCCCTCACTGAACACCAAACTTGCTGGTGCCTTGATTTGGAAATTTCCAGCCTCCAAAACTGTAAGAAACAAATTTCTGTTCTTTATGCATCACCCAGCTTCAGGTATTTTGTTATAGCAGCAAAAATAGACTCAGACAAATCCCAATTCTGCTTATTAGCTGTGTGAAAGGGGGCAAATTAATTTCTCTGGCTTCTGGCGTTATTGTCTGTAAAGTGGAGTTAAGGCAGTACTGACATCATAGGGTTATTGTGAGGATAACTTGAGAAGGTACCAGGCATATGCCTGAAATACACAGGAATTGATCAATATGTGTTATCTATTTTTTGCTGGCTATTATTCTTTATGATAGAGCTTATTCAATGGATTAGAGTGATGCTGTTACACACAAAAAAAGCAGGGATGGGGTGAGAGTTTCATGAGCATCCTTAGCAACTCCCAGGAAAACAAGAGCCCAGGAAGGAAGATAGAAAGAGCAGACCTCTTCCTGGAGCAGCTGTAATTCATCCCAGGCTGAATGGGAACTTAAAAGGTAGGGCCCGAGATGCTCAAAAGGGCTTCTCATTGTTTGTCATATCTTCTCAGAACCTGAAAGCACAGTGTCTTTCTGCTCTGGCTTGGTCCATATTCCACTTGGCAAGCTGCAGTGGACCCTGCCCCTAGGTTGAAGTGCTGGTGAAGAAGCCTAGACACAGCCTTGCTAACTCCTGCTTGAACAGGGTGGGTGGAGGGTTTGCCACAATGCCTGGTGGGCTGAGGTGAGGTGAGACGAGACTTCTGCCTTTTTATTGCCTGTCTATTGGGAGAGGCTCAGAGAGGTCTCATTGTGCACAGAAAAGGGGAACAGCAAATTGTTTCCGCTCATAAGATGCTCACAGATTGATGGACAATAGATTGGTTTAACTTTATACATGCAGTTTTGTGCCTGATGTTTAACGAAAGACATTGAAGGTGAACTTTACAAAGAAATTCTACAGGAGACTATGCCAGAAGTGGTTGTCTGATTTCCTTCCTATGTTTGCCTTTGCAAAGACTCTTGCCTTCATCAAATAAGAGCAATGGTAAGTTTTGTATAGGCATGGGAAAGATGTAGAGAGAATGATAGAGAATCTTACATAGAATGCAGTATTAGAGCTGGACTAATCTAAATAGAATGCAGTGTTAGAGCTGGACTATCACTTAGATAGCACCAAGTCTGATTCCCAGTTCTTTAGTTAAACAGACTGAGGCCAGAGAGAAGTGACTTGCCTAAGGTCACCTGGCTAATTAGTGCTAGTTTACAGCACAGTTGGGAAAGTTCACCTTTTGACACAGTTGTCTTCTATAAGCTGCTAATGACAATTTTGTTGCATTGTTTTTGAACAAAAAAGATCACAGACGTTCTTCCACGGACAGAGCATAGCCAATTGGAGGAGTGCAGTAGGACACCCAGGTCCCAGATGGGAGCTCAGTGGCCTCCTGGAAAAGAGGGAGGTGCTGTAGAACTCTCTGGAGGGAGGCTGTCTGGGGCACATATTAGGGTGGGTCAGTTTCCTGTACTTGGGGTCTTTTCCTGCAGTGGCCCTTTCTAGGATTCAGTGGAAAAACATTTTTTTTTCCCCTGCTGGTCTTTGGCTCTTATTATTTGATTTTCTTTAAAAGCTTTAGATAAGCAAGACCAGCAGTTGAAGGCTGGATGTTTTTGTCCTTGTTCAGCCTGAAGGCTGTGTGCAGTTCTGGCAGTTAAGTTCATAAATTAAGGCTCTTCAAGAAAACCGTGCCAGTTTTTGTCCAACTTGGCAATTCTTGCGATTTAATATTTTCTCAGGGAGGCTTCATTTTGTACAGAATGAGAGAGATTGAGACCCAGGAGTCCTCTATTTCTTCTCCTTTTGGTGATTTATTTTGGCCTTCAAAGGACAGGGGCGGTTGCCTGTGGCTGCCCAGGTTGTGCACTGCACAACTCCAGGGTTATGACCCTCAGATGTGAATGGAGTCTGAGATGCTGCCATTTTAGCAGCCTCTGAGCCTCACCAGTGTCTAGGATACCACACCTGCCTCTGCTCTTTTTGGAGTTTTAGCTCTAGCTCTTCCCTGCTCTCCCACAGTCTCATGCTGTTTTCTGGCTTCCAGGGGACCCCAAACCTGGGGTCATCTATTCTGGGTAGCACTCGTGAGCCACGCTCACCTTTACTCCTTTGTCCTGTCCAAATGCTCTTATTCTGGATGTGGAACAACTACTAAGAGGATAGGCTTTTATAAGGGCACATCTGGAGACCAATGACAACCTGAAAAAAAATTATTCACGGTGTTGGGGAGAGGAGCACTTTGGGAACAGAGGGACTTTTGGAAGAAATCCTCAAGTATCCAAATTAGGATCACCGTCCCTGCTCCCTCTGCTTGGTGAGCTTTAGTGAGAAGGATAGTTGCCCAATTAGTCCCCAAACACCCCTTTCTGTTTTTGCATCCTCCCACTTGAGGACAGGGCTTCTCCTTTAGCTATCCTGGACACCACCTAATTCTGAGTTAGGGCCCTGCTTCTTTCTCATGAAACTGAACTTGGATACAGACCTTTCCCCTTTCTTTCCTCCAGGACGGCTGAGAAAGGATGACTTTTTCAAAAGAAACTTTTGTGGTGCTTGTGTTTGTAGGTAATGAAAGACACAGGCCCCTTCCAATTGTTTGTTTTTTTCTTAAAAATTGTGTAACCATGGAAAAGAACAAGAACCCAGGAATAAAGAGGACTAAAAAGTTGGTTAAGAGAAACAGTTATCTAGAAAATATCAGCTAAAAGAAACAACTAAAAGGGAACCTATGGTTAAGTATTCAATTTCTGTGTCCAGAGAGGAGGCAGCATGAGTATGTAGCTATAATTGAAGGAAGAAAATTTGTTTGGAAAGAGAGTGTTTTTCTACAATTCCAGTGGCAAAAAATACATCTAAGGGGTAGATTTTTGAAAATACTTGAACGTGATTTTTTTTTTCTTTCTGAGTTTGACTTTCTGCTCACTCAGCTAAGGATATCCATCCACCTGTAGGTATGTTAGGAATGTTATAAAGGAATGCAAAGAGAATGTACAGAGTAATGTTCAGCTTCTGATATATGAAATATTTAATAGAATGCAGTAAAATTGTAGGCTTGAAAACCAGGCATTCTGGTTTCAGAAAAGATTTACTAAATTAATCAAGGTTCTATTTAAGAAATCAAGGGCTAAGCCTATAAGATTCATAGCTTAGAGTTCTCCTAATATGTAAGAGAAAGAGAGCACCCTTATTCAAGAGGATTTAGAGCATAGGTTTTTTTCAAGGTGTAGAAAATATCCCTTTGTTTGCAATGTGATTTAGCCACAGGTTGGAGGGGAAGAATGACCTGTGGCACTGCTTCTCAGTGTCGTCCCCAGACCAGCAGTATCAGTATCGCTTGGGAATTTGCTAGAAATGCAAATACCCTGGTTTCACATCGGACTTATTGAAGCAGAAACCCTGGAGCTAGGGCTCAGCAATCTATTATTTTTTCTTTTTAACAAGTCATTTGGGTGATTGTGATGCACACTGAAATTCGAAAAGCACTAGTGAAAACCTCACCCCTTCCAGTGCAGGGCATATGGGAGGATGGGGGAGAGGTAGAGTAGGAAAGAGGTATGATTGCTATATGTCCCTATTTTTCTCTTCTCTGAGCTTAAGCCAAGAAGGGGATGAGTTTTAGAGGAGTGAGGGCAACCCAGAGGGAAGGCGGCTCTTCCACCCGTGTTCCTTAGTTGGAACTCATCCATTCAGCTGGCCTATACCAGCTGAAGATGTCACCAAACCTAAAAAGAGTTTGGTGTTGCTGTATGGTCAGGCTGAGCAGCTTTGAATTTTCAGTTTTTCTAAGCCTTTCTTAAGTGTCTTGTGGTATAGACAGGTCTCAGACTTAGCTGAGGGTCCAGCTGGGGAATTTATCCATAGGAGTGACTTCATCAAAGGGTATAGTGGTTTTGAGAAAAGGTTGCAGAGCGTATTTTCCCAGGTCAAGGCAGATGGGAGGAGCAGTGAGACCTTCAAGGGTTTTCTAGCCTCAGGGAGGGCTGAGGGGTTCTCTACTTAACCAGATTGGTACAGGGCTCTTGCCAAGCAGAAAGAAGATGATGCCAGCCATAGGGTGGACAAGTGACATTGCCTGGGGGTCCAGTAGAGCCAGAGGACACTATCCTCCCCTTAATCAAACACTGCTATGAACCACATACTTTATTCCATGCAATAAAGTGACATTTTAGAGGGGAGGAAGAGCTAGTGAACACTTTAATTTTCCCCACAGACAGAGACTACCTAAAAGAACTATTTAAATTATTTGTGTGGGCTAAGTTTTAACCAAATAGGACTTTACTTCTCTCCTCATTCATTTCACACTCAGCACCCTGAAAAGTGAATAGGTACTAGCAAGACTAGACCGTACCTCAGAGTTATGATGTGCATTAAATTTGTAGCCACACTACACATGAAATTTAATATCCAAAGACTCAGACTCCAAAATACTGGCTCCACAATCACTTAACCTCTCTGTGTCTTAGCTCCCTCTCACCTGTAAAATGGGGTTGGTAATACCTCTTTCATGCGTTGTTTTGATGGTTACAGGGAGGGAGGGAGAGAGGGCTTTGTAAATGTCAAGGAACTCTCCTGATATCAAAATTTTTATAACAAAAGAATATAGAACCATACATCAGAGTGTTTGATAATAGTATTTTGATAAACAGCCTTCAAAAAGTTAAATTTAAATATTAACTTATGATTCAACTGCTTATTATATAGTGTCATTTGGGTGATGTATACGTACCCTATAGTGCATGCCCTCCTCTTTCCCTAAATTCATTTCTCCTTCTACTGGATATAGGACCAGTTCTTTGAGAAAACTGCTTCTTTCCTATGCCAATCACAGCCCTTGGCCATGCAGGGTAAGGAATGTTAACCCATGCCAGGCAATCCAAGACCTTACCCATGATATTCTACTAACAGGTTGGTGGAAAAGAGTTATTTTTTCTCTCTGATTGTTCAGCTTTAAACCAGAGCTGCTGTAGCCCATCCCCAGTAGGAGAGAATGAAACCAACGCACAGGCAGATACAAGTGAATAGGCAGAGAAGAGTGGCCCTGAGAGAAGCTCATGTCCCCAGTGCCAGTTATTCCCAAGATCAAATCACCCCTCTCTTTCCCAGTTATAGTTAACATATCCCCTTTTAAGTTTGAATGAGGTTTCTGTAACTTGCAATGAAAAATATGTGTAATATATGCATCTCAAACTCATTAGCGCAAAATGAAACTCATCTGTCCCCAATCTGGCCCTGCTCTTGTATTTCATTTGCATTGATGACACCATCACTGATCGCATTTTCCAGGCCAGATCCCTGGGTTTCATCGCGGACTCTGTCATATCCCTTGCCCTCTCCCCTACTCCCTTTTGAATTTGATCACTTTTCTTTACTCCACCCTGCTTTAGGCCACCATTGTCTCTCCCCTGGATTACTGCAATGGCTTTGTAACTAGTGTCCCTGCCATTAGTCCTGTCTGCTCTATTCCTTTCTCCCCTCTCCAGCAAGAGGGATCTTTCTAAGATGAAATTTGTCATGTGACTAATGGGCCTCTGCCCCAGACATTGGGCCTTTATTATGCATTGTGAATTTCTAGGAGGCTTTACTAGACATAACATCTTGCTAATAGATTTGACCACAGGCTTTATATTCGTGAAATATTTCATGGGGATAATTTTCTGCTGAACACAACTGGGGAAATATTCTAGAAGATTTCAAGGGCAACAGTTTACACTGTTAACTCTACTTTAAAACAGTTCTGTATTAGAATTCTTAAAGTTCTTTAGAATGTGTCATCTTAATAATAATGTCTGACATTTACTGAATTCTTATTATAGACCAGGCAATGCTAAAAACTTCACATGCATTATGTTACACAACCTCCAAAACAGCCCTCGAGGTTGCAATTACTATCTGCATTTCATAGAGGAGGAACAGGAGCTTAGGTTAATTTGCACAAATTCATGCAGGTGATAAATGAGAGAGTTGGGATTTGGAACTAGGATTTGATTCTAAAGCCTGTACATTTAACTAGCCAGTATTTTTCAAATCATATTTTTTATAGCCCTCGGGTTCTGCAGATATACCTCAGAAGGAGCTACTAAGGAAGAAACCATGGGGAGAAGATGATGAAGGGAGACAGACTCTGAAGTTGAGAGTTCCTCAGGGTCACTTCAACCAGAGTATCCAAACCTGTATCTCTTTTATAATTGAGGGTTATGCAGAAAGTTTTTCTTGCACAAATGGTTGTAACGTGTTGGGAACTACTGCCTGACTCAACACTGATATTTAAAGGAAATTTTCTCTGTCAGGAATCCTTTCTTTCCCATTTATTCTAATTCCTGACTCTCATTTCCATAAAGACACGGAAGGAGCATTTGACTGACCTCTAGAGTGAGCTCATTCAGCTTGCATCATTTGTAGTCCCTGTTTATGAAACCAAAGGCTGCACAAAGTTTACTTAGCTGTCTTTTGAAGTACATGAAATACCGAGGGGTGGGTGTAATAGTATACTCCATCTAAGCCCACCTGTTTCTTATTTCAGATGTTAGATTTAGGAAATTGAATGTCAGGATGGGATATTGAGTGATTTCAGGAGACTGGATCTTAAAAACCTAAAGTGAAATGAAAGGAAATACAAACTGAGTAGAAGAGTTTTCAAAGGGCAGGTTCCTTAAGCATCTCAATAAATTAGTTGAGAATGTGATTCAGCATGAAATCCGTTTCATCTCAGACATCTATCCTAGAGCTGCAGACTGGCTGGCATAGATTTCTGCCATCTGGCCTGGTTCCTTTTCTTCCTATCTTTGTTCTCTCAACTTAGACACCATCTTGTTTCCTGCCACTCAGGAGCAATCTGCCTAAACATGTATTTATGCACCAGCCCCAGTACTTTCCCATCCATAATATAAACCTCCTGTACTATCCTCCTAAATAAAGTAGGATTTCTACTTTATCTCTGCGTCCTATCTGGGGGCTAGGTCTAAGCCAGGACTCTTTTCTAATCCTGGTGGTTAATACTGTTGGATTTCAGTGAAGACTCAGCTGTTCCCCATTCAGGTCATCTTAGTGATTATATGAATTCTAAGGGATCTACTCTTAAGCTTTTAAACTATGGCCTTGAGGAAGCTGTTCTGATTTATTATTGTTTAAGTGATTGTTAAATTAATTAATGCTACTAAGGAATTAAATATCTTTGATTGGATGAGTTTTGTGCATAAGACCCCTTAATGTGGGGGAATTGTATAATGGATTTGAAACTTAGGAAGATGATTATATTAGGTGGCCTCCGGGATTGCAACTATTTCGATATATGCACTTGAAAGCCAAGTAGGAGGCCACTATTTGGTACCCTTCAATTCATAGATGGCAGGGTAAGGCAGACTTAAACCCAGAATTTCACCTGCTCATAGCTATACAGTATGGACGCAAGTAAGAGACTGAGCCGGGTAAGGAGAGGTGATAGGTGGGAAAAATGTTGCCAGCTCCCCCCTCTCCACTCCCACCATGTGTTTGTGCATGGAGTTACTTATATTATTGCGAAGTGTTAGCTATTTTAATGTGATACAGTGATAAAAAGTACTCTCGGTGGAAATTGCTTGTTATTGTTTAGATTATTTTATAAAGAAAAGTTTCTTGAAAGACCTGAAGAGACCCCAGGACCAAGAGTGTCTGAGTGGTGGTAGTGCCTGTAACTTTGGTGTCTTTCTTGGTTGAAATAAAATTGAAAAATGTCATACACCCAAAAACGTGACTTAAAATTAATTAAACTTAGCACCCTTTTTCCTTAGGGATTCCTAAATCCTAGATTTCAGCCTTTTAAAAGTTACTGCAAAGATCATCAGGGATAAAAATGGTCATATTTAAACCCATATGAGAACATTAATTTAAATTATGATAATATGACCTATTAAAGAGATGCACTTTGGTCTCCCACCAGACCAGGCCAAAATAAATCAATTTTTGTTAGTCTTTTGGTGGAGAAAATAGAAGTTACTTACACTAGTGGTCAGAAATTAAAAATAAGTCAAACTGGCTACAATATATTACCTTCTTTAATGGTGTTTACACAGAGAGTGGATCGTCTCTGCCATTTTTTCAGGCTTGCTACATTTCTTTAAGCTCTGCGTTTGAATGAAAATTGATCAAAAGCATCACAAATTTAGAGAAATATCAAGCAGATTCCTGCTCACATCAGGAGGAGCATAGAGAACATGACACAGGTATTCATGGCTGTAGAGGGAAGAATACATAATAGTAGGTAGCATCTGTTCCTATTGGAGCTAATAATAGAGCAAGACAAATACTTTACACGAAAACTCAGACCTGGTGGGGTGTGGTAGCTCACACCTGTAATCCCAGCACTTTGGGAGGCTGAGGTGGTTGGATCACAAGGTCAGGAGTTCAAGACCAGCCTGGCCAACATGGTAGAATCCCGTCTCTACTAAAAATACAAAAATTAGCTGGGCCTGATGGCAGGCGCCTGTAATTCCAGCTACTCAGGAGGCTGAGGCAGGAGAATCACTTGAACTGTGAGGGGCGGAGGTTACAATGAGCCGAGATCATGCCACTGCAGCAGTCCAGCGGGGGGACAGAGTGAGACTCCATCTCAAAAAAAAAAAAAAAAAAAAAAAAAAAAAAAAAAAAAGGCCTGGCGTGGTGGTGTGTGCCTATAACCCCAGCTACTTGGGAGGCTGAGGCAGGAGAAGAGCTTGAACCCAGGAGGCAGAGGTTGTAGTGAGCTGCGATCATGCTACTGTGCTCCTGCCTGGGCAACAGAAAAAGACTGTCTGAAAAAAAGAAAAAAGAAAAAAAGAAAACTCAGACCTGACCAACACCTAAACCACCCTCTTATCTGTAACAGCATCGTCACAGGAAATTGGCCTCCATCCAAACCCCTCCTATCTTGCCTTTGGGTTCAACAAATTCATGGTGTTCTAAGTAGGGAACTGAAGATCAGGGTTGGACTACCTCTATCATGGTGAACAAAATTTTAAGATATCAAACAATTTGAGGAGAATTCAAAGCAAAAAACAAAAGAAAACCTTTAAGGTTGGGGTGGGGGTAGACGCTGGAGAATGAATAAATGAATGCATTATCCCAAGGTGCCAAGATCACAGAAATGTCTTAGAAATAACATATGACAACACATGAACATAACCAGTATATCCAACGGTCTTGGCTAATTGGAATGCAAATGCAAAAGTGTTGTGTTTCCAATCATTATAGCTGAATTCTATTGAACTTAGTTTTTATTCATTCATTCTATATTTAGTGAGAACTTACTGTGATTTAGGTGCTGGGTATACAGTGATAAATAAGATCCTTGTTCTTGTGGAGCTTGCAATATTTTAGATAAGAGTTTTCCTTACAGTCTGATTCTATACTTTTCCAGATACTTTTATTTTGAAGCAATATGATCTAAGGATCTCTTTGTTTTGGGTTATTCTGTATGCTGTACTTAATGCTAGGTAGAGTGGCAAAGTGTTAGTTATGCAACACTAGGGCAAACAGATACGGAGGCACATTTTTGGCTTTGGAATATAGACAGCAGGGCATGCAACTGGGACAAAGAGCATGGATGTAAAATAAGTAGGACAAGAAGACCAGATTAAAAGCACAGGTAACAGGATAGTAATAGATCTGAGGCTCCCGAGCACCAGGAACTAGTAGGTGAAACCAAGTGAGACATCTCGAGTTGGTTGGGTTGTGGGAGAAGGCAGAGGCGTGATACTCAAGGCCTATTAAGAAGTTACTGAGGCAGAATCTGTCAGGGAAGTTGGAGGAAGGCATAAATAATGAATACAATTCAGGTGTGTGGGTCAGCAGCAAGCGCCAGTGAACAGCAGGGTCAAGAGCTAGCTCAGTTGTCTTGGGAAAATAGAGCCAGAGTTAAGTGGAAACAGAAAGACAAGAGTAAAGTCAATGAGAGGCCCAGAGGTAGCTGATTGAATGGACCATATTAGGAGGTGGGAAGCAGTGGGTGGGGCAAGTGAGATGAGGCTTCTAGGAGTCAGCAATAATCATAGGAGGAGGTTGCAGGTGTCAAGGTGGGAAAACCTAAGTTGGAACTGGCCGGTGCTTCTGCAAACAGGATGAGCATTGAGACTGAGAAATCTGAAGCAAAGAGGGAAAATTGTGAGATGGGAAGGAAGGTGGGAATCTGGGTCAGGACCTGATCAGGAAGTTCAAGGGCCTCTTAACAGGAGGAGTAGGGTAGTTTCAGGAGAGTTGGCAGCTGGCTCTTTTGGGGTTGGAAAACCTTGGTTGAAAATGGAAGTTGACTTTGAAACACAAAAAAATTTTGGGGGGCTATCTCAGAACACCTAGGTTCCCCTCACTGGGGGACAGTCCTTCTCTTGAAGGACCCCAGTGCACGGAAAAGGAAGCTGACATTTGTGAGCACGACAGTGCTTCAGACTGTATTAAAGACATTGTACAGATAAATAATAGTGATGGGTATTTTAATACATAGCTTTACTGCTTCCACTCTACCTTTTCTTCAGAAAACAGAGGAAATTATGGTTTTAAAACATGAGTCAGGATTGGGACTACCAGGGTATGTAGCATGTAACTGATAAAAATTGCATATATCAAAAAGCCATTTAAAGTCTCTAGAAATTGTCCTTAGAGCATATAATGAATAAAGAAATGTTCAAGAAAATCTACCAAATCTCAATAAGAACAGTGAGTCTGTGATGTTTGAACTAGAACTTATGCCTGTCCTCCCCTCCTCCAGCCCCACGTGACAGAAACTCCACTGTGGGTTCTCTAGGCAGATGTAGCCAAGAAGATGTGGGCTTTCTCCCCACAGCTCCCAGTTTAGGGCTACTGGTGCATTCTTGGGGACAGGCTGCCAGTGTCTTTTACATGCCCTCCACCCTCCCAGTTCATGTCATATAAGGACTACTTTAGATAGGTGCTGCTGAGAGGATTGGTGCTACCATCTCTCACCCAGCTGCCACGTATAGGGCAGGGGCTACGTTCTAGGCATTGCAGGCCAAGAATACTGGGGGCCCAAGTGCCCCCACCCCAGCCTGCTTGTAGGAGGAAGGCTTCATCCCAGCAGGGGAAAGCCTATCAGATGAGGGACTACTCCTCTCCACCCCTCCTCCCCTATGCACCACTCCTAGAGCAATGGTGTCACTCCAGGAGAAGTGAGCTACCATCCTCTCCCCAGCTCCACTAAAGTGGTACAGATGTTCTGCCTAGGAAAAGAGGCAGGATTTAAGGACAGCTAACCCACAACTCTGCTTGAGGGGACTCACTTTATTCGGAGAAAAGTATGGAGAAGTTTGCCCATATCAGTTTTGTGGAAGACAATATCTTGGTAGCAAGCAATTAAGAACGGTTGGTAGTTCTGTGATACTACTAGCAGAGAAGGAGATAACCAAGGAGAACCCCCACTAGGTCACATCCCTGGAGGTCCAAAATACTGTGCACATGTGCCTGTACCCACTCAGGAGCAATCAAAGTGGAATGTGGAGTAGACTCCAAAGCATTACCCAAGCCATACACAGATCCATCAGCAAAATGTGGAGCCTGACTGGGTTAAGGGATTTAGACATAACCCATGACCAGCAGTGATTAGGTAATAAGCTACTCTGAACCAGGGGTGACTCCTAGGAATCTACACTTCAGAATAAAATTATAGTCTTCCCTGGTGGTCTGAAAGACTGTATGCATACCCAAAGCTGTGACTGCTCAGGAGGAAATGGTGAAGGAACTTTGAGCTGCTAGCCCCTGGTTGAACATGGGACAAAACTGGAAACTTCCTGAACTGTGAAAACAATCTCTCAGCCACATATGCTTTTAATGGTAAAGAGCACATATCTGACTTAATAAGGGGGTTTAAGCTCAACTTTTGACTAAAAAGTAGTTTATACGGATCCAAGGGTGACCCCTAAAAACAGGGGAGAAAGTTAAAAGCAAGGAAAATAACCTGAACAGGAAGCTCAGAGGCTGCAAACTATATGTGTTGTGGGGAATGAGCTTCAAGTATGAGTCTGGCCAAGTCACTAAAAAAAAAGAAAAAATGATCAAACAATAACATACCCCAAGGTAGGGGCAGGGATCAGTATCTAGTTACTACAATATATTATCTAAAAGTACAATCTTCAACGAAAAATTAGAGATATGCAAAAAACCCCCAAGAACAACATAAAAGGAAAGTGTGATGCATACACAGGAAAAAAAAAAAGTTAATAATAGAAACTTCCTTTGAGGGGGCCCAGATGATGAACTTAGTCAACAAAGACTTCAAGGCAACCACTATAAAAATGATCAAAGAACTAAAAGAAACTGTGTTTAAAGATTTAGAAGAAGATATGATAACAATGACTTATCAATTAGAGGCTATAAAAAACAAATTTTAAAGAACCAAACATAAATTCTGGAGTTGAAACGTACAACAATTGAAATAAAATATTTCAATAAATAACATAAATGTTTACTAGAGGGACTCAACACAATATTTGAGTGGATGAAGGAACCAGAGAACTCAGATTATGCAATCTGAGAAACAAAGCAATAATAATAAAAACAGTTTCAGAGAAATACAAAATACCATTTAGTGCACCAATATATGTGTAATACCAGGAGAGGAGAGAAAGGAGTAGAAAAATATTCAAAGAAATCATAGTTGAAAACTTTCCAAATTTGATAAACACCAATATACACAACCAAGAAACTGAATGAACTCCAAGCAGGACAAAGGCAAAGAAATGCACACCTAGAAGCATCATAGTCAAAAAGTTGAAAATGAAAGATCCAGACAGAAAAATTTTGAAAGCAGCATGAAAATCTCATGTACAAGAAAACCATAATAAGATTAACAGTGAACATCACATCAGAAACAATAGAGGCCAAAAGGCAGTGTGACAATGTTTTCAAAGTCCTGAAAGAAAATAACACCATGAAAAACTATCAAGAATCCTGTGTCCAGCAAAACTATTTTTTTAAAATGAAGATGAAATAAAGTCTTGGATAAACAGAAATTGAGAGAATTTATTGCTGTCAGAGCTGCCTTATAAGAAATACTAAAGGAAGTTCTTCAGGATGAAAGGAAGTGACACCTGTCATTTGGCTCTCCATGGAAAAACAAAGAGCTCTGATAAAAGTAATTCTGTGGGTGATGATAAAAGACAGCGTTATTGCAAATTCTTCTTCTGACTTAAAACAGTATCTAAAGTTGTATGGTTGGAACTATAACATACAGAAATAATATATTTGATAACACCACAAAGGAAGGAGTGAGAAGGAAACTAATTGGCATTAGGAAATGACATCAGATGATAATTAAAATCCACAAGAAGTGAGGATAACCACAATTGGCAAATAAGAAGGTTCACATATATTTTAAAAAAAACTATAAATATGTTTGTGTTCTCATTTCTTCTCTTAGATTTTATAAAAGACATACTATGTAAAAAGCAGTAATTACAATGTATTGTTAGGTTTGTAACATCTATAGGCCTTAATATATTAAGAATAATAGCACAAAAAAGGGAGAGGGAATGAAGCAATATAGGAAAAGTTTTAATATCTTACTGGAATTAAGTTAGTTTTAATTTGAAGTAGATTCTGATAAGATGTGTATTATAATGCCCTAGGGTACCACTAAGAAAATAACTAAAAATACATAGCTAAGAATCATTAAAAGAATTTAAATTGTATACTAGGAAATAATCACTTGAGACAAAGGAGATGGTAGAAGAGAAACGTATAAACAATAGAAACATATAAACAATGTAGCCACGAGACATGTAGAAAGCACAAACCAAAGTGGTAATTGGCACTCCAATCATATCAATAATATTAAATGTAAATATATTAAACAATCTAATCAAAAGAAAGAGATTATCAGATTTGATAAAAACAAAACATGACCCAGGAGTTACTTTAGATTCAAAGATATAAACAGGTTGAAAGTAAAAGAATGGAAAAAGATATACCATGTAAATATTAACCATAAGAGCTATGGAGTGACTATACTACTATCAGATAAATAGACTATAAGATCAACTATGAGTCAGATGACGTCACTTCTTTGGTCAGAATCCTCTAGTAGCTTCCCTTTCCTGAGGAGAAAATCCAAACATTTAACCAGCAACTACTCCCCACTCCCTAATCTCATGTCATCATTCTCTGAAAATGCGTTTACTCTGTCCTACATTTTGATCTTAGGTTGCATAGGTATAGAATTCTTGGTTGGAAATTAGTTTTCCTCACTTGAAGACATGGCTCCATTTTTCCCTTTGGAAGCTTTAAGGATGGTTAGAGTATGCTCTTCAGCCCTAATACTCTGAAATGTCATGAAAATGTACCAAAGTTTAGATTACTTTTCTTTCATTGTGCTGAACACTCAGTGTAATGGGCCCTTTTGATTTGTAAATTTGTGTGTGTGCATGATTTCTCTTCTTCCTGTTTGCTCTGTTCTTCCTGTCTGGGATAACTTATTTACTAACTGTTTGCTAGGGTGGGTTGCTTCTGTAAATGACGACTACCACCCATTGTGTGTTGAGTTTTATTAATTTTTGCATTAGACTATTTTTCTGTCTTATCCCAAAGTCTGGAAGGAACTTACTATAACCCTAAGTACTCTAAACCTATTCTCTTGATCATCACTTGGCAGACAATTGCACTTAATAAATACTTAACAATTGCCAAATGAACGTTAGTTACTAGGGACTCAGAGGTGACCACATGATGACCTGAAACATGACTAACTGTACATATGCCACTGCCCTAGGTGAGTTGAATGGGCTTGCATCTTCTCCCCCTGTCCTCACTTTCTTTGTTGGCTTCTGTGCTTCCTGACTCTGACTCTCATAAGTCTGATATTAGCTTCACTTGTGTCTTGACGCCACCTTACTCACCAATTCTCCCAAACTGTCTCCAGCCCCCATTCTCTGTGCATGTAACCTCTTGGTTCTTCTGGTCCTAAAATTCCTAAGATTAATAGCCACCTAAAATATTATGAATTTACACTTATTGGGCAAAGCTAGATATCATAATCCTCACTTTTCATATGAGGCAAGCTGAAGATTGTCTGGATAAAAAGAATGAGGCTCTCAATCTAGGTCTTACTCTAAAGTCTCATGCTTTTTCAACCTTGCACGCTGCCTCTCAGTCTGCACTGTGTTATCAGGAGCAAATGAAGCAGGCAGTGTTAGAATCTGCACAGATTTTGGTTATGTTAATGGGCATGCAAACTCTCCCTAAAGTTTTCTCATTTTAAAAGCTGATTTCTGCAGCTAGAGTGATAAACACAGAAGAACGGATTTCTGTTGATAAGAATTAAGATGAGGTTATAGTTATGGGGATGGTGGGGTCAGGGGAGGTGGGCTGGATTACTGAGGATAGAGAGCTTTTTGGCAGTGCCGTTAAAGAATCTCATCCAGGCACTGCTTGGACAAGCAGAGCTAGGTGATAGCAGCAGAGTTTTTGTTGGCATTGCTTCTCCCACAGATGACAAAGCCAAGGACAATGTGTTCCAGCTTCAGGGGGAAGCAAGCTGTGCATTAGGAGGTAAATCTCTGGCTTGCAAAAGGTTGAATAAGATGCTTCTTAAAAAAAGCTCACCAATCAACTAAATTTAGCGTGGAGAGCACCATCCAGGCCAAGAATATTCTTTGGCCTTTGGCCCATAGCATTTTCATTTGACAGGGAATTGGATGCATTTTCATTTCCTCTAAGCTTTTCTCTTAACTCTCAGTACCTTCACCTTTGGAGACAGGAGACTGTGTGCTGATAGTTGGCTGAGGCCCTGTAGCTGATTCATGTTGGGTTAGGCTGTTGTTACATTGCTATAAAGAAGTACCTGGGACTGGGTAATTCATAAAGAAAAGGGCTTTAATTGGCTCACGGTTCTGCAGGCTGTACAGAAAGCATAGCACCAGCATCTGCTTCTGGTGAGGTCTCAGGAAGCTTCCAATTATGGCAGAAGGCAAAGAAAAAGCAAGCATGTCACATGGTGTGAGTGGGAGCAAGAGAGAGACCTGGGACTATGTGGGGGAGGCACCACACACTTCTAAACGGCCAGATCTCATGAGAAGGAACGCACTATCACAAGGACAGCACCCAGGGAATGGTGCTAAACCATTCACAAGAAATCCCATCACCTCCCACTAGGTCCCACCTTCAACACTGGGGATTACATTTCAACGTGAAATTTGGTGGGGACATATATTCAAACTATATCACATGTCTCTGCTGATAATGACAGTTAAGGATGGTCTTGCTGCACATTTTCAGTGAGAGATTGGGTGTTCACTGTGATGTTTTCATATAATGTTTTTCATATGTCATCCATCTGGAGGAGGCTTTCTTGACTCTCCCCTCTCTTCTCATCATCCTTTGCATTCCCTTCTCTGAACTTTATTCTTTTTCTTTGAAGCTGTTTTCAAAGACAAGGAGATCTTTGGCAATGCGAGCCCTTTGCAGACCACAGTGAGTGCCTGTTCGTCTGCTCATTGATTCAGTGCCACCACTCCATGTCAAATGCCATGGCTTCCAGGGTACCCAGCTTTCTACCTACCATCTCATTTCCCAGAATGTAGAAATGGACATCCAAATCTGTGGAAAATTCAGAAACAATAAGACAGAGTAAAATAAAGTGTGAACTCTGGCATCAGCAGGTCCAAGTTCCAATACCAACTTTGCTATTTACTTGACATGTTATTAACCTCTCTGAGCATGATTTTTCTTGTCTGTGAGAAGGTGATGATACCTTGTAAGCTCTTTTCTGGCTTAAAAGGGGTACTGATAGGTATTCTTTAAGTGGAGGTTTTCTTCTCTCTTTTCTTACAAGGAACAATTGGTTTGGCTTTGTTACTCTTTACTCTGCCCTCTAATATTGCATATTCAGCAGAACCGATCTCTGGGTCTTGCAGTCACCTAGCTGGCTCATTGTGAACTCTAGGAAGAGTATCTGGTTTTTGTGCCTGGGTACTTCCACTTCCCTTTCACCAGGTTACTGGTTTGTTCCTCAGTAGACCTGAGTAGTTTTTTATCCCAACCATTAATCTGGTTTAGATTCACTCATTCATTAAACAAATATTTATTGAGCACTTTTATATGCCAACACTGTGTTAAGTGCTGGAGACATATTCTCTGTCCTCAAGGAACCTACAGTTTCGTGAAGATAGACAAGTCAATGCACAACTGCAATGGTGTCAACTAATGCCAGTGTAGGTGAAGACACACATAGAAAGTGTACTGAAACCAACCTGTGGACTCACCAAGGGCTTTGTGAAGGAAGAGACATTTATATTGACATTCAAGAATGAGTAGGAACTGGCCAGGCAGAGACGTGGATGGGTAGAGCAGGTGTGAAGGATGGTGAGAGTGAAGGCAGTGCATATATGCGCAGCATCAAGTAGGCTGGGCCTCCTGGGAGATTGAGCCGACTGTGGCACTGTCTACCTACCAGCACCTAGGAGGCTGCTGGGATTGGAGTTATTTTAGGGAGACAGATCATCAAGGATGGCTGGCAAGACTTGTCTCTTTGTGAAGTATTTTACAAAATACTTTATGACTTTTCAGATACTCTTTGGAAATAGTCCCAGTGTGATATTTCTGTTGGTCAATGTGTAGGTGTTTGCGTGCATTTATGTGTGGAGAGGTGCAAAGTGTAGGGGAAAGTCACTTCTCTCTTAAGTTTTGTGCCATGATGTTAAATGTATTTTCTTTGTGGGACATTTATTCTTGAGGTCCAATCAGTCACTTTGAAGAACAAAGTGTGACATCTTCAGCCCAGCTGGGCCCATGTGCCCATGCCTGCCTGAGTTGCTCAGGCCCTCTCATTGGTCCTAAATGAGACACTGCTACTTTAGACAGGGTTTAGGTTGGTTGATGGGGAGGAGGAACATATAACATGTGAATCAGGGTCATGGATCCCTGCCCAGGCATAAGGGGCATAGAAGTGTGTGTGTGTGTGTGTGTGTGTGTGTGTGTGTGTGTGTTGCAGGTGAGTGGGAAGCCACAACTCAAAGCTGGCTGCCGCTTTTCATCTTCCTTCTCTGATGCTCCTACCCTACCTATCTACCACATGTGGGGAACACCTAGGTGCTTCATTACAAAGTCTGATTGCTTAGCTAGTTAGAGTCAAAGTGACTCAATGCTTTCAAGTCTATCTTGGTTGGAAGAGAGCTTCCACCTGAAATTTGCAGCCATAATCTCAGAGGAGGAGGATTCTTTCTATTCTCCTGTTCTCCTTTCCTTGCTCCCCAGTTGCCTTTGGATACAATACAAGGTAGTCCTGTCTGATCTAGATTCTTCAGATCCTGAGATGGTCAGAAATGCTGACCTTGTTCAGCAATTCTGGTGGATCCCAAGGCTGATATCTCTGTATAACCCTAGATACAATGCCTTCTAGCATCTTCATCTATTAGTATCTTTGAATCTGAATTCCCTTATTGCTAGAGGATAATCTCTGAGATTCTTTAGTTTATTTTGCATGTGATGGGAAGTGAGGTGACTTCTTCAAGATTCCAGAGCTAGTTGAGAGCAAGGTCACTAATTCTTAACCCAGTACTCTTCCCACTAAATATCAACAACTTTATCTACGTTCTCAATGTACAGCCCCGAAGTGTGGGAGAGAATTGATGTACTAGACATTGTGCTAAGGGATTTACACATATTTCCCTCATCCATTCATCATCCTAGCCCTTGAAATAGGGCCATTGACCCTGATAGTAAAAGAAGGGAATGGATTCAGAGAGGGAAGCAACTTATTCACAGATGGAGCTGGAGTTTGAAGCAAGGTCCAAAGCTTATGTTTTTTCTTCAAGGCAACTTGGCTTCAACCTGCTACACTTGAGCCTAAGAACTAAAGGGCTTTGGGCTGGGATCAGGAGTTACTGCCCCTTGCTGTTAACACTGCAGAAATTCAAGCCTGGGTCTGACTCTACATTTTCTTCTTTATCGTCTATAGAAAGGCCTTTAGGACTGAATTTCTCCACTAAGACACCTTTTTACTACAATCCCGTTTGAGTCTAGTGGCTGCCTTTGCTAGCTTCTGGGGAGTGTATTTTTTTCTTATTCAGCCATGTCGATTATTCCCACAAATGTACAATGTAATGTTCTTGACTTTTGGGTTGGTTGAAGAATATCTGCGGACTGTGGGAAGAATAATTTTAAAATGCAAAGCTTACTAGTGTCAGAGATTTCAAATTATTTCAAGTAGGCTCTCATACCTTATTGAAGAGACGTCTTGACTTGGAAGCTCGTAGATAACACATTTAATTGCTACTTGGAGTTCCTGCTTATATTATCAGCAGAGGCACTTGGAAAAGGTGGTTGTGACTGAAATTGTAGTTTCTCTTTTTTATATATAGAAACTTCTCTCTCCAGTTTCTGAATTACTATTTGCAGTGATACATTCAATTCTTTTGACATGCATTGATCCCCCACAGGATGCAGATCACTACAGTGAAGACAGTCAGTTTGCGCTATCTTGACTTGTTTTTGACCTTGGAAGTTAGAGAATTGAAATGCAGAGCTTAAAGGGGCCAGGATGGAGTTTGCCAGGATAGGTATTGTCTCAGATGGAAGGTATTTATGTCATGTTTTCCGTCTCTTCATGAGCTTGATGTGCTTTGTCTGTGATTGCCAGGGTGTCCCAAAAGGCTTTTACAATGTCTCTGATTTTTCTCAAGTCACCACAGCATTGCAACAATGTGCTCCTTCTTCACATCCAGTCTCAGCTGCCTCCCTCTTTCATGACTGCATTTTACAGAAACCCCAAGTCTTAGTATCTTGGCTTCTTGGTACATAGGACACATGGCCGGGCAATTCCCCAGGGCCAGGCTCTACCTAGTGTCAGGAGAAGACAGGTGTATCAGCAGAAGACAGCCCAGTGTGCTTGCTTTCCAGCTCCTGCGCATATGTCTCCGACATTTCCCAGCCAACAACTCTCTGGCTTTTTACTGAATCACTGACCCGCTGTGAGCTCTCACATTATCTCTTCCTCCCAGGCCAGCTGTGGATTGATTTTTTTTTTTTTTTTTTTTTTTTTCAGGAGAGAAGCTCCTAAGACATAGATAGAGCCAGAGGGGCACTGGGAAAGAGTGCAGCTCATTTGCCCACTTGATTCCTCAGGAGTGGGCCAGAGATGAGATTTAAGGAGAGGATAGGGCGGAAGGCAACACTGCCCCTGGACACCCTCTTTAGAATGAGAACTGTTCTTCAGGCAGCTTTTGAAACTTTCCTGAAACTTTCCATAATGCAAGCGGACACTGTAAGAGGCTATGGATATTCTAGCAAAAAAAGAGCAGGAGGATTGTTCAGTGAGTAAACTTGGTCTGGTGGAAATCAGCTTTAGACTTTTCTTCATGGAAGTGCCTTTCTAACTCCCTTACTATACACCTTTTGTCCCTTCCCTCTACTTTGCTGGCTTTATGTAGTATCCCTTCCTGATTTCTGCCTGATTGGATAACTTACCTTAACCTGACGTTGGCTGGGTGCTCCCTGCAATGAGTTCTATGATGATTTGCAGCTATTGGCTTTAGAATGCTTCATAGCGATGTTATTCTCCAGGTTTGGAGGGTCTGAGAAGCAGAATTTATCTTGGTCTGGGGGTTAAATTAAACCTCGATGTGTTGTTGCCTTATTTTAAAGATCACAAATACTCCAAGGTATGGCGACAGCTGATTCTTTCTGTAGTAATGAGCAATGTTTCATAGTGTGTAGTTGTAAATGATCCTGTAGGAGTTTTAGTTCTTTGTTGTATATAGGCAAACTCTGACCTAGTACAAAATGCCAGGGCTGGCATCCAGCCTAAATTATTATGATGAAAAAAGCTGCTGGGGCTGGCCAGACCATCTCTCTTTTCAATCTCACCTCTTGCAGCTGCTCAGTAAATGGCAAGCATGAGGGAAAAATATAGGTCCAGTTTTACTTCTCTGGAACCCATTTATTTAGTAGAAAGGATTCTAGATTTAGGTGGTTTTTCTCCTCTTCATTTTTCCTGACAGATTTTTCTCTCTCTGTCATACTGCAAGATTGATTTCTATCTTTAAAATGTGTTCATGGGGATGAGGGCTTTTCAGGGAAAGCATTACAAATCACCCACATCAGGCATCCTGGGAAGAAGCAGAGCTGTTTCTACAGTGCTCATTTTTCAGAGAGCACAGTGCCACCTGCCATCTTCCTGTATTTCCAATTTCACATTGTCCTTGTCTGTTTGAAGATGGGGTATGTGAATTCCAGATGAGCTTGTGCTGGCTTTTAAAATTCACATGGTTTGAGGAGAAGGAGCAGTGACAGCTGATTGATGTAGAAATGGCTTAGGAAGCCAGGCTGAATCAGGAACCCTGATTCCAATGAAATCCCCCTCTTGGCTGAGTCCTGGCTTGTCAACACTGAGACTGTATTTCAAAGTGATTTCAGAGGTGTTAGTTCATTGACTCCTCCCACCATCTCATGAAAGAGGCAGGGGAGGAACGATTAAGTCCACAGGACTTGAGTTTTTGTGACTTAGACTTGGCCCAAGGCAAGTTAGCAGTGAAACTGGCATAAGAACCCAATTCTTTTCCTACGGTACCTGGAGGGTCTAAGGCCTAGGGAAATATTTTTTAAAGTCTCTAAAAAGCTCCTTAGGTGGCACAGTATCAAGAAACTTGGAAGGGATCAGAAAATTAACCTCAAATTACCTGGATTTTAAAGCATCAATCAACGTACCTTTTTATTAAGTTCCTAGCATTGTATTTGGCCTGCAGTAGGTACTTAGAGATGAGAGCTTATTCATTATTTCAATAAATATTCACTAAGTCCCAAGCTCTGAGAAAATAAAGCTTTGTGTTAAGTATAGAATATAGAATATACTATATATATATTATAGAGTATATATATAGGACATATATATATAGAATATATAGGATATATATATAGAATATATATAGGAGATATATATAGAATATATATATAGGAGATATATATAGAATATATATATAGGAGATATATATAGAATATATATAGGAGACATATATAGAATATATATATAGGAGACATATATAGAATATGTACATAGAGGAGACATATATAGAATATGTACATAGAGGAGACATATATAGAATATGTACATAGAGGAGACATTATAGAATATGTACATAGAGGAGACATATATAGAATATGTACATATAGGAGACATTATAGAATATGTACATAGAGGAGACATTATAGAATATGTACATATAGGAGACATTATAGAATATGTACATAGAGGAGACATTATAGAATATGTACATAGAGGAGACATTATAGAATATGTACATATAGGAGACATTATAGAATATGTACATAGAGGAGACATTATAGAATATGTACATATAGGAGACATATATAGAATATGTACATAGAGGAGACATTATAGAATATGTACATAGAGGAGACATTATAGAATATGTACATAGAGGAGACATTATAGAATATGTACATAGAGGAGACATTATAGAATATGTACATAGAGGAGACATTATAGAATATGTACATAGAGGAGACATTATAGAATACATATAGGAGACATTATAGAATATGTACATATAGGAGATATCATATATAGAATATGTACATATAGGAGATATCATATAGAATATGTACATAGAGGAGACATATATAGAATATGTACATATAGGAGACATATATATAGGATACAGATATAGGATATATATAGAATATATGTATATAGGATATATATATAGAATATATATAGAATATATAGAGAGGATATATGTATAGAATATATATATAGAATATGTATAGAATATATGTATAGAATAGATACATAGAATAGATATATATATAGAATATAGGGCTTTTCTATATGCTATACTGGCAATTTTCTTTTTTTGTTTTTCATTTTTAACTCTTTTTTAAATTATACTTCTAGGGTACATGTGCACAACGTGCTGGTTTGATACATAGGTATACATGTGCCATGTTGGTTTGCTGCACCCATCAACTCATCATTTACACTAGGTATTTCTCCTAATGTTATCCCTCCCCCAGCCCCCCACCCCACAACAGGCCCCGGTGTGTGATGTTCCCCACCGTGTGTCCAAGTGTTCTCATTGTTCAATTCCCACCTATGAGTGAGGACATGTGGTGTTTGGTTTTCTGTCCTTGTGATAGTTGCTGAGAATGATGGTTTCCAGCTTCATCCATGTCCCTACAAAGGACATGAACTAATCCTTTTTTTATGGCTGTGTAGAATTCCATGGTGTATGTGTGCCACATTTTCTTAATCCAGTCTATCATTGTTGGACATTTGGGTTGGTTCCAAGTCTTTGCTATTGTGAATAGTGCCACAATAAATATACGTGTTCATGCGTCTTTATAGTAGCATGATTTGTAATCCTCTGGGTATATACTCAGTAATGGGATTGCTGGGTCAAATGGTAATTCTAGTTCTAGATCCTTGAGAAATCTCCACACTGTCTTCCACAATGGTTGAACTAATTTACACTCCCACGAACAGTGTAAAAGCATTCGTATTTCTTCCACATTCTCTCCAGCATCTGTTGTTTCCTGACTTTTGAATGATGGCCATTCTAACTGGCGTGAGATGGTATCTCATTGTGGTTTTGATTTGCATTTCTGTGACCAGTGATGATGAGCATTTTTTCATGTGTCTGTTGGCTGCATAGATGTCTTCTTTTGAGAAGTGTCTGTTCATACCCTTTGTCCACTTGTTGATGGGGTTGTTTTTTTTTCTTGTAAATTTGTTTGAGTTCTTTGTAGATTCTGGATATTAGCCCTTTGTCAGATGGGCAGATTGCAAAAATTTTCTTCCATTCTGTAGGTTGCCTGTTCACTCTGATGGTAGTTTCTTTTGCTGTGCAGAAGCTCTTTAGTTTAATTAGATCCCATTTGTCAATTTTGGCTTCGTTGCCATTGCTTTTGGTGTTTGTCATGAAGTCCTTGCCCATGCCTATGTCCTGAATGGTATTGCCTAGGTTTTTTTCTAGGGTTTTTATGGTTTTAGGTCTAACATTTAAGTGTTTAATCCATCTTGAATTAATTTTTGTATAAGGTGTAAGGAGGGGATCCAGTTTCAGCTTTCTACATATGGCTAGCCCTATACTGGCAATTTTCAAGATGAGAAGGCACACCTACAGAGGCTCAGCCCAGGAGCTTTGATGGAGACCTCAGTGGCAATGACCAAAAAAAAAAAAAAAAAAGAAAAAAAAAAGAGTGCAAAATGAGGCCCAAGTGCCTGTATCTCAGCCTCCAACCTCTTGTCCTTTTGATCCCATAGGTTTTTTTTTTTTTTTTTTTTTTTTTGGAGACGGAGTCTCACTCTGTCACCCAGGCTGGAGTGCAGTGGCGCAATCTCGGCTCACTGCAACCTCTGCCTCCCGGGTTCACGCCATTCTCCTGCCTCAGCCTCTCCGAGTAGCTGGGACTACAGGCGCCCGCCACTACGCCCGGGTAATTTTTTTGTATTTTTAGTAGAGACGGGGTTTCACCATGGTCTCGATTTCTTGACCTCGTGATCTGCCCGCCTCGGCCTCCCAAAGTGCTGGGATTACAAGCGTGAGCCACCATGCCCGGCCGATCCCATAGGTTTTTAACTGACTTTACAGGGATTTTTTTTTTTTTTTTTTTGGCATTGTCCATTGAAATTCTGGAAACCTCTATCAGGAAAGGAAACTGACATTTCCCAGCAGACATTTTCCACAGCTTTGGTTGTGGCCTATGCCAGGCATATTACTGCAAGCATTGTACAGGAGAAATTGTTGGGGCTTGATTTTCTTTTTCATGTCTCTCAACTTTTTTTTAACTTTCTCATAGGCTTTTGACTCATTATTTTCTGACTTGGGATAGACATATTCTAATCCACCACGTGGCTCAGTTAGGACTTCCTGCCTTGGATTTTCTTGATGACCTTATTCTTTGGCCACTATGTCTTCCCGCTGAGTATCTGGATCTGCTGTTTGGGCTTTCTGATGCCAGGTTGCTTGTTTGGTTTCACAGTCCTAACTCCATCTGCAGTTTTGGCTTCTGGGCCCCTCTGGCCTCTGGCCCTATGACCTGAACCATGTTTTATTTTCAGTTTTGTTATGTTTTCCTGTCTTTTATCTGACAACTCTTACTGACCATTGTTCACATAGAGGAGAAGTTATTTTGTAAATTTATAGCAGAAAAAAATTATCAAAATACTAATCGATGAGGTTAAAACAAATCTTTTTGGTTAAACTCCTCAATTTATTGATGAGAAAACAGGCTCCGAGAGGTTTAGTGAATTGTATCAATTAACAGAGAGAGTTAGTGACTGACTCAAATGTAGAAGCCAGGTCTCCTGACTTCTAGCTTGGTGTATGTTTTTTTCCTTTTGGCTTAAAAAATTGTTTTTGATTGACAAATACAATTGTATATATTTATCATGTACAATATAATGTTTTGAAATATGTATACATTGTGGTATAGCCAAATTGAGCTCATAAGATATGACCTCACATACTGGTCATTTTTTGTGATATGAACACTTAAAAATCTACTCTCCTGGCAACTGGCAAGAATATACTACATTGTAATTATAGTCACCATGTCATGCGGGAGTTATTACCCTTACCTAACTGAAATCAGGAATCCTTTAATCAACATCTCTTGGTGTTTTGTTCCCCCGCAGTGTCGCCATGGTGTTACCTATTTTTCTTTTTTTAATTAGATTTTTTTCATTTTTAATTTTTGTGCATATATAGTAGGTGTCTATGGGGTACTTGAGATATTTTGATACAGGCATACAATGTGTAATAATCACATCAGGATAAATGGGATATCCATCATCTCAAGCATTTTTCCTTTCTTTGTGTTACAAACAATCCAGTTAGTCACTTTTAGTTATTTTAAAATGTACAAGAAATTGTCAACTGTAGTCCCTCTATTGTGCCATCAAATATTAGATCTTATTCATTCCATCTAACTATATTTTTGTACCCATTAACCATCCCCAACCCCCAACCCCCAACCCCCACTACCCTTCCCAGCCTCTGGTAACCATCCTTCTACGCTCTAGCTCAATGAGTCAGTTCAGTTGTTTTAATTTTTAGCTCCTATAAATGAGTGAGAACATGCAAATTTGTCTTTTTTGCCTGACAAAATGTCTTTTAGTTCCATTAGTGTTGTTGTAAGTAACAGAATCTATTTTTTTTGACTGAATAGTACTCCATTGTGTATATATACCACATTTTCTTTATTCATTCATCTGTTGATGGATACTTAGGTTGCTAAACCTTGGCTGTTGCAAACAGTGCTGCAGTAAATGTGGGAAGGTAGATATCTCTTAAACATACTGATTTGCTTTCTTTTGGGTATATACCTAGCAGTGCGATTGCTGGATCATATAGTAGCTCTATTTTTAGTTTTTGAGGAAACTCCACGCTGCTCTCCATAATGACTGTACTAATTTACATTCCCAGCAACAGTATATGAGGGTTCCCTTCTGTCCACATCCTCACCGGCATTTGTTATTCCTGGTCTTTTGGATATAATCCATTTTAACTGGGGTGAGATGATATCTCATTGTAGTTTTGATTTGCGTTTCTCTAATGATCAATCATGCTGAGTACCTTTTCATATACCTGTTTGCCATTTGTATGACTTCTTTTGAGAAGTGTCTATTCAAATCTTTTGCCCACTTTTTAATTGAGTTATTAGCTTTTAATCCTGTTGAATTATTTGAGCTCCTTTTGTATTCTGGTTATTAATCTCTTGTCAATGACTTTTCTTAAATTTATAAAAATATCTGAGCTCCACTGACAGAGGAAAAGAGCCAGTAGAAACCTCTTTCCTAATGGAATGAATACACTTTCTTCTCTGTCTCCTGCCCTTCTTCATTCATACTTAAGCTCCTAAAAAAGAAGAGGAAGTTCAAATACAAGTGCTTTGATTGCCTAATACTTCTAGTCTCCCAAGAGCCAATGCATGGGCCATTAGTAAAAAGCATTATAGTTGGTTTCCACAGAGAAGCATAAGGTGATTCCCATGGTAACCATGACCAGAATGGAAATGGCAGTTTGTATTGCATCTGGAAGCTAACTGTTGGCTATAGCTAAGACCACAAACCACAGAGGTAATGGGCTTTGTGGGACCCATGGTCTCAGAATGGTGACGCTGGATGCCAGCCAAAGTTTGTAAGTGAATGAGCTTGAACAAACTTGATTTGTTAAGCTGTACAGATAAGAATCAGAATTGGAGAAATTCAGATTTGAGATTTGGCCAGTATTTTATCTAGGAGCTAGGCCAGGTTTGGTATTGCCTGTGATGTGAAGGCTTCATCAGTGGCTAAGGGATAAAGCTGTACCCAGGAGCATCTAACCTGAACAGGCTGGATGCTGTTTCCTGCTGTCTGTTCTGTAAGTCACATAGTGCCCTCTTGGGTTCTATCTTAGAGCAGAGCCCACACTGTGAGCTCCATGTGACCCTCTAGTCTTGCTGTAGGGACAGCTAAGTCTCAGGCATAACTTGAGGTAAAGGTCACTTCAAGGGGGGATGGTCTTGTGTTGATGCTGCCATGGGCCTCATTCACCTCAGAAAGTCTCCATTTCTTCCTGGTAACTACTGCAAATCCAGAAATTCCCAGCTAGGGGTAGAGGTTGCTGAAAATGAGAGAAGCAGCAATGGTTTTGGACAATGTCAGATATGTGACTATGTTGTCTTGGCTGCTTTCTGCTCCAGGTGCTCCTGTGCTGTTTCTCTGCCCACCTTCCTGTATTCACCATCCTGTCCCCCCTCCCCGCACTGCTGTGGTTTCTCATGTTCTACCTCCTTTCCTCTCTGTCAGGAAAGGAGGCTGACATTTTCCAGCAGACATTTCCAAAATTTTAGTGGCTTATGACACACATGGCCTGATTCACACACCATCAGTGTGTCTGAGGAGGAGTTGTAGAAATGGCTGCAATGGTTTAGGGTTCCAAAAAAAGAAATCCTGGCCCTGGATTACAATGATAAAACACTTTTCTTCAACGTTAAGCACTCAACACACCTTCACTGTGGCTTACAATGAGCCATGACACAAAGATGAATCATGGACAGCTTCCCAGAGCAGGCGGTACCTGAGCTATGTCTTAAAGGATGAGTGAGCTGAGGAAACAGCAGAAGGGAATTCCAGCCAGCAGGGTCAGCAAGAACAGTACTGTGGAGAGAAGAAGGAGGGTGCTGAGCAGGGCTGTCACAAGCATTTGGTTTGCTAGAGCATAAAATGAATCAAAGCAGGAGACTGAGGTAGGAGTACAGGAGTCCTTTTTTATCATGTGCTAGCTGAACTGTGTATTCTTTTATTATTGCTGTTTGAGGGACATTAATGAAAGCTACGTTTTGATTATCCATGTTAAGGGAGCTTCAGATAGTAAAAAATAATGGATAATTTTCAACTCACTTAAATCTGGCCAGAAAAAGCAGCCAGGAGAGAGCACAGGTTGTAAAGCCTATTTTCTTCCCCTTTTGTCGGAGGATCCACTCAAAGTTACATGAAGCTCTGTCTGTAGCATTTTCTTTACTCTTGTCAAGGTCAGCTCTTCCTCTCTGTTCCTCTGGGGCCTCCATGAGGGCCCCACCTTCCTCCCTCCAGCTGCCTATGATGCAGAGTGGGTGGGAAGGCCTTGGGCTGGGAATAGGATCTAGATGTGCCCCTAATTTTGTTGAACGGTGTGACCTCAGAGAAGTGACTTCTCTCTGAGCTTGAGTTTCTTCATTTGTAAAATAAAGATATCTATACTTTGTGAAATCCTACTGGGGAACTTTGCTCCACTCTGAATGGCTGTAGCTCCAGAGATGGTGCCAGGTAGGGCTTTCCTGAATTGTATTTTTATTTCAGGTTTTAAAATTCAGGGTGCTAGTGAAGCTATGTTGTCCTTCCTATTTCATATTTTAAAGCTTGGATATTTTGTGGTATCATTTCAGGTAAAGAATAAAAATTGCTCCTTATCCTCACTCCATCCCTCTTTCTTTGTAGTATAACCTAATTGGAATCTACATTAACCATGTCTTCTGGTCTGGGTATACAGGGTACAAAAAGGAGATTCTTTTTTTACAAGGAAATAGGTTAGTATAAAATGGAATGTTGTCCTGAAGACATTCCCAAAGTCAAGGACACATTATCTCTTAGGGGTTGTGAGGGAGCCATTCAGTATATTAATAATACAGTAGCTATCATCGATCAGACATAGTGTTCTGTTATGTACCTTATCTCTAACCTTTATACAAACCTTGCAAGGTAGTTTTCTTTTCCTCATTTTGCAGGTGAGGAAACTGTGGCTCAGAGAGAAGTTCAGTAACGTGCCCACAGTTGCAAAGGTAGGGCATGAGAAGTTGGAATGTGAACTGGATCTGTCAGGGAAGCTGGTTCTCCTCTCTTGGCTGCCCTGCCCCATCAACTAGAGAAACCTCAGTGTGCTTGACATGAACTAGACACCCTCACCTGCCTTTAAATTCTAGGGGGTGACTAAGAAATTGGGGAGTATAGAAGCTCCATCTTCATCTGGGAGAGAGAGTTGCAGTGATTTTTTAAATAAGATTAAAGGACGCAATCTCTACGGTCAGGGGCAGGTGATTGTCTATTCTGGTCCTAATAAAATATTGGGCTATTAGCCCAATTACTGCACTTTGTGTAATATGTAGCTCACTCATTTGGGTGGTGGATACTTACTGTTTCTATGCTAAGCATCTGCTTCTTTGGGAAATGGCAACTTCCAATGGCCATATTCTTTCATGACCTCATCCTTTTGACCTCTGTTCACTAATACAAGGTTGGACACCTGAGCATTGCTGGGCCAATCAAAGCAGTCTGCCATCTCACCCACAGTCGAGTGGCCTATCTTTGGGAATCTGACTGAGCCTGGGCCCCAAATTTTCTTTTCCACTGTTTTAATTGGAATCAGAGAAAGCTGGTCAGTCTCTGAGGGCTGGAGCTTTAAGATCTACGAGTCTGGGGCTGATGTTGCCCATGTTTTCCTCCACCCTGGTCCACAGTGAGAGGGAGGAATGCTGCAGGGGCACGGAGACACAGACGCAGGAGAGTGGGTGGGATCCTGATTGTGCATGTGTTTGAATTGCTAATGAGGTCCAAATATTCTTGGCTTAAGTTCTATGAGACACCTCAGTATGCTTTTTTTTGCCTAAACATTTTGGACTGAAACTTTGTCACTTGTAATCAAAGTAGTGCTCACTAACTCACTTTGTGACTTTATTTTCTGAACTGACTTAATGACCAGGTGAATTGGGCTCCAGATAAGGTGTTCAGGTGTTTAGAGCACTGTGCTGATGAAACCAAGGGTTTGCACCACAGTGAGACGCTCTGTTCCATCTTGGCTAATTTTACTCTGTTTCTCAGCTCATTGTTACATAAATGGTCAGTTTTGTTTTTCTGACAAATTTCAGCTTTGGGCCTATTCCTTTAAAAGGTAGGGAGGATTTGGTAGCAGACAGAACATTTTGTGACCGGAATTCCAAGTCTTCAACCCGTAAAATAACAGGGTTCTTCATAAATCTCTGGACTGATAAGAAAAATGCTCTGTGCTTTGTGCTCTGGTTTTGCGTCTTGCCATGGCTTCTGTTTGTTTCCCTATCTGGCTGCATTTGTTTTCTGAACTCCAAGATGGACCTCCACCTATGACTTTCAACCAGCTCCGTCTACACTATGATTGTAATATATTGGTAGTTTCTGTCACCTGAATTCCCACTTTTTGGTTATGTTTCCCGTTCCATTCTCCATTTCTGAGCCTTGGGTCAACTGGGGCCTTGTTTGAGTTAGGACTCAGCTATGTGTACCTTTGGTAATACAAGATACATTATTGAAAAGCATATAAAAGAATATGATTGGGTCAGTTTAAATTCATTATCACTACTTTTGACCATAGGTCAGTAACTTCATATTTCTGTCTTTTTTTTTTTTTTGAGACAGAGTCTCGCTCTGTCGCCCAGGCTGGAGTGCAGTGGCGCAATCTTGGCTCACTGCAAGCTCTGCCTCCCGGGTTCACGCCATTCTCCTGCCTCAGCCTCTCCGAGTAGCTGGGACTACAGGCGCCCGCCACCACGCCCGGCTAATTTTTTGTATTTTTAGTAGAGACGGGGTTTCACCGTGGTCTCGATCTCCTGACCTCATGATCCGCCCGCCTTGGCCTCCCAAAGTGCTGGGATTACAAGCATGAGCCACCGCACCCGGCCGTCATCTTTCTTACAAAGAGTGGCTTCCATATTCATGTTTGGCTGAGTTCAACTTGTTACAAAGTCTTCTAGAAAAAAATAGAGATATCAAGGAAAGATAAGGGTCTTCTTCCCCCCTCAGTTTTCTGGTAACAAATAGAACTTTCCTTTCAAATCATATTGCACAAAACATATTTTCATATCTCTCTTCTCATTTTTAAATGTGTTAACATTAGATTAAGAGAAAAAGGACGAGAAAGTAATTTTTTAAAAAAGTACAAGTTGATGTTCTGCCAATGATATTTTTGTGTGCTTCTCACACATCACTTTGAACAGCAAACTATTTCTAATATGGTTAAGAGTATTTTACTCACTACAGTTCACATTTAATTTTAGAAAGCACTAGTGCTTGAGTGAACACTGAATGGCTGTTCTGCAAAATGAAAATAAGTAGCAAATCACTTCTGGATCATGTCTAACAACACTTGGCTATGACTGCTGAAAACTATTGTTGGGATGGAGGAGCTACAGTGTAACGAGACTGGTTGCATGACTCTAAGAAGACTGCTCCTGTTGGCTTGAAATGCTCAATAAATGTTTGCTGAATGAGTGTAGATGGAAAGCACAGCCTTTAATTATTGAGCTTATCCCAAATTAGGTATGTGTGTGAGACTCTTTGCTGAAGGGACATGGCCCTAGGCATACACACATGCCTCCTAGTATGGGTTCAAGGCGTCAGGGGGTTTCTGAATGCACTGGGCCAACGTGGGCTTTCTCCACCTAGACTATTTATGTTATTTTACCCTCATTTTGAAGTGGTGCTGTTCATAATAATGCAGTATCAGTTGCTGTTATTTTCAAGTGGTCGGAATAAGAGTAATGCTGGGGAATGAGAGCATGAGTATGAGGGAGGTGGTGGGGGAGGAGTACAGGGCAGGTGACAGGCTCACAGAACAAGGCATTGCTTTAGGATGTGAATAACGGGACCTTCTCTCATGTGTCTGATATAGCAAGCAAGGACCTCTTGGCTCCCTGGCCCCAACCAATCTCTATCTAGCTTTCTCTCTGGTCTTATGATTTCCCATGGCATGTCTTATTTTTCAGTTACATTGTTTTTTGGAGAATGGGGAACCTTCACACCATTGCTCACACTGTTTTTTCATCCTGCACTGTACTTACATATACTTATGTAAGTATCTTTCCAGAAATTCTCTCTATTGTTCAAAGTCCAGTTCAAAGGTCACCTCCCCTATCATGTATTCCCCGACTCCCATAGACAGAAGTCTTTCCTCAGAACTCCCATGATGCTTTGTATCACTCTGTTATCATTAATTACATCTTGCCATTTATATAGATGGCATTATACTGTATGTGATGTCTGTGACTTGCTTTTCCTCACTATTGTTTTTGACATTCATCCACATTCATGTGTGTAGGTGTAATTCATTTGCTTCACTGCTGTAGAGCATTATGTAGTATTCACTTGCCACAATTTATCTGTTCCTTGGTGATGAGCACATGAGTTGTTTTAATTTTGTTGCTCTTGACACTCAACACTGCTCTGTTTTCCAGTGTACATTTGCAAGTGTATGTTGGATACACATCAGAAAGTGGGATTGTGGTCCATAAGGTCTGCACATTTTCAGACTTAAGAGTAATATTAAATTATTTTTCAAATAAGTTAAATTCAATTATAGTCTCACCTATCCATGTATGAGGGTTCTCATTGTCCTGTATCCTCACCAAAAATTGGTACTGTCAGAGTTTAATTTTTGTATTTTTATTAATGTAAAATTAGTTTTATTGCAGTTAAAATTATATTTCTCTGATTACTGATAAGGTTGGCAACTTTTTCTTATATCTGTGGTCAGTCTGTTCTCGTGTAACATGACGGGACAGTCTATTTTTCAATTGGGCTATGACTTACCGATTGAGAGGTAGGAGATTATGAGAGATTATTGATACTAATCCTTTGACAGTTACATTTGTTGCAACTTCTATTTTCCCTAGTTTGTTGGTTTTTGTAAATTTTGGTTTCTAAACAGCATCTTTTGCCTGATAGAAATGTCACATTTTTACATTTTACATGTATTGACTAATGCCTAATGTTTCCCTGAAACGTATAAAACCAAGCTGTATCCAGACCACCTTAGACACATGTTATCAGGATCTCCCTGAGAACTGTGTCATAGGCCACTGGTCACCCATATTTGGCTTAGAATAAATTTCTTCAAAATAAAAAAAAGTTACCTTTTAATATAGTGAAATGTACCAATTGTTTTCTTTGTTATTTTTATGTTTTGCCTAAGTTTGTAGAGACACTCTTCTCTGTTTGCTGCTAAAAGTTTAGAAGTTTTGCATTTCACAGTTAACTTTATAATCTACCTGAAACTGAATTTTGAAGAGTCAAATTTAATTTTTTATATGGACAACCAATTGTAACAATGACAATGCCAACTTTTAAATTGTTCCTCCTTTCCCACTAACCTGGAAGGCCACCTCTGACATGTTAAGTTGCTAGGTGTGAATGGCCCTCTCTCTGAGCTTTCTGCCCAGTTTGTTGGTCTATTTGTCCACTCTGGCCCCAGTGCCACACTGACTCCATGACTATGACTTTATAATACATTTTGGTATTTTGTAAGTTGAGATTTCCTCCATGTCCTTTCTCAGGATTGCATTGAACTTTTTGTTTCTATACCTATATGTTTTAAGTTCAAACTTTTCATATTCACAGAACGAAACAAAATACAACTATGATTAGCATATCAATTGGAATTATATTGAAGCTACAGGTCTATTTGGAAAAATTGATATCTTATGGTATTCAGTTTTCCTGTTCACGCATATATCTCTGTTAGACCTTTTCAGTGCCTTTCAATAATGTTTTGTAGTTTTTGTCATAAAGGTTTTACTTATTTTTTGTTTTATTCATTCCTGGGTGACTTTGCTTTTGTTGCTATAATAACGATTATTTTAAAATTACTTTTTCTCTTTTGATGTATATTGGTTTATATTAATTTACTATGTTCTCTTATCAATTCTAATTATTTATAGTTGCTTTTGTGTTTTCTTTGTAGAGAGCATTCATTTGTAAACAATCTATTGATTCTTTCATTCAACAGACACTTACTGAGCATCCACAATATGATGGCCATTTTCTAGGCAATATTCCAGGGAGTTAACAAAACAAAATTATCTATTTTGGCCTACTGGAAAATGTCAGGATCAGTAAGTAATTTTTGATGTACACAATGGAGATATTTCATGATAGGAATTGCTACCCTGTGTGTAAGTTGATACCCAGCCTGCCTCATCAGAACATACCTTAAATCTGGACCCCTGACCTAAGGAGTCCAGAATTAAGGAGCAAAGAGCTGGGGAGTTGTGACAGCAGTATCAGACTTCTGCATGATTTTCCTGCTTTTTGTGATTTCCTTTATCTTTTGAATTACTAGCAAAGTTTTATACTAGGTGAAATCTCTGATCCTCATGAGATTGATTTGACAAACTCTCACTCTGTGTCATCACTGGGGCTAGCCATATGTATGTTGCTTTTGATTCTATATAGACTATGCCTAATGTTTCTTCATTTAGAATGTTTTCTCTGTGTTTTAGTAGGTATTCTCTGGCAGGCTGCAAAAATTTCCTTTTTTTTACACTTAAGAATGGGTATTAAATTTCTTTGTCTTTTTTTTTTTCTCCATGTATTGAGATAGTTAAATGATTTTAAAAACCATGTTGATGTGGTGAATTGTATTGTTAGGTGTCAAATCAAACTTACATTCCTTTTTTGTTTTTGAGTCAGGGTCTCGCTCTATCACCCAAGCCAAAGTGCAGTGGTCCAGTCATGCTCCACTGCAACCTCAGACTCCTGGGCTCAAGTGGTCCTCTTGCCTCAGCCTCCTGAGTAGCTGGGACTTACAGTTGAAGGCAACGATGCCTGGCTAAACAGATATGTTTTAAATTTTTGTAGAGATAGGGTCTTGCCATGTTGCTCAGGCTGGTCTTCAACCCTGGATAAATATTTTTTAAAAATGTTTTTGTAGAGATAGGGTTTCACCATATTGCCCAGGCTGGTCTTGAATTCCTGGCCTCAAGTGACCCTCCTGCCTCGGTCTTCCAAAGTACTGGGATTACAGGAGCGAGCCATGGTGGCCAGACTGCATTCCTTGAACAGACTCAAACTGGCCATGATGTGTATCTTTCATATACATTGTTGGATTTAGTTTGTAGTATTTTTTAAATATGTTTAGGAGGGAGATTGATCTTTTCTTTTCTTGTAAGTACTTTCCTAATTTCGATACAAGATTACATATTTTTATATATGTATTGGTGAGTATTCCTTGTTTTTATTTCCTGGAAGAGTTTCGTAAAAATTGAAATTATCTATTTTTTTCTTTCTTTGTGGGAAGATCTTTAGCTACTAATTTAATTTTGTTTAATGATTACAGAACTATTCAGGTTTCCTATTTCTTCATGAGTCATCTATGGTAAATTGCTTTTCTTCCCTAGCAATTTGTCAATTTTACATGTTTTAAAGCTCGTTGGCTAAAGTTATTATCTTTTCAATTTTCTGCTCTGTCTGTAACATGGTCCCCTTTTCATTTTTGATATTGCATATTTGTGCTTTCACTCTTTTTAAATTGATTAATCTGACCAAATATTTAATACTTTATTAGTGTTCTCAAAAAAAATCTTTTGGATTTGTGAGTACTCTATACTGAATTTTTGTTTTCTGTATTATTTGTTTCTGTTATTTCATTCTTTTTATTTTCTTTGGGGTTTTTCTCATTGTCTTTTTTTTAAAGACAGAGATTTATCAGAAGTATAGTTTTTTTTTAAAGAACTCAAGTTTCTATGACACTCCAAAGAGATACTTCAGAAATTTCCAGGACATGTGCTTCTTAGATACTAGAAAGTCTCATCTGGAAAAATTGTACTGTTTAAAAATTTTTTTCCTAAGTTAGTCAACTTTAATTTTTTAGCCTTTCTACTCCCATAAGTGTACAGATTTATGAATGTTCTCAAATTATTATTTTAGCATTCCACAAGTTTTAATATGTATAATTATTTAAGTACATTTTACTTTTCATAATTCTTTATTTCACTCACATATTAGAAATATTTTAATTTCCCGTTGTAGGAGCTTAAATTATTTTTTTATTGAACTCTAATTTAATCGTGATCAGGGAATCGGCTCTATGAGATACTGATAATTTGAAATTTATTGAGACTTATGGCTTAATATTGAGACAATTTTCTTGAGGATATTTTGTATTTCTTATTGTTGAACGCATGGCCTATAAATATCTATCAAATCAAGCTTCAATTTTTGTCTGTTTGACTACTAAAAATTGATAGAAGGGTGTTGAAACCTTCTATTATGATGGTAGATTTATACATTCCTTGACTTATCAACTTTCATTTTATATCTTTTAGGGTTAAAGATAACCCCAAAAAGGGTGCATATTATCCTTGGTTATTGAACATTTTTATTATTAAGCAATGATTCTCTTTACATATGCTTTATGTCTCGAAATTTAATTCACCAATATTATTAGTTTTCTTTTAATTTGTGTTTGCCCAGTATGTCTTTTTTGTCTTTCTATTTTTAATGTTTCCATGTTTGTATATTTTAGATCTGTCTTTTAGAAATAACGTTCATAACATTCATCTGATTTTAAAAAATTTTATCTGACAATATCTTTTAATTAATGAGTTAAATTTGCACTTGTTATGATTACTGATCTATTTGCACTTATTTTGCTGCATTAGGTTGTACTTCCTGTTTGTTCCTGGTGATCTGTGCTTCTTTTTTTTTTTTTTTTTTTTTTTTGAGACGGAGTCTTGCTCCCTCGCCCAGGCTGGAGTGCAGTGGCGCGATCTCGGCTCACTGCAAGCTCCGCCTCCCGGGTTCACGCAATTCTCCTGCCTCAGCCTCTCCACTCGAGTAGCTGGGACTACAGGCGCCCGCCACCACGCCTGGCTAATTTTTTGTATTTTTAGTAGAGACGGGGTTTCGCTGTGGTCTCGATCTCCTGACCTCATGATCTGCCCGCCTCGGCCTCCCAAAGTGCTGGGATTACAAGCTTGAGCCACCGCGCCCGGCCGATCTGTGCTTCTTAATGTCACATTTCTGACGGACTGTTTCCTTACACAGCTTTCCCCTCCCTATACCTTTTAGGAATATACATACCATTTATCTTCTTTTACAGGTTTTCCTTGTGGACTTAAAATCTAAAATTAATTAGTGTCTGAACTTCTTTTTCAATAATTCAAGAGTTTTATAATTCTTTTGTCTCTGATCATCCTCCTCTGGGCTTACATGCTATTGGTATTCATAATTTCATTTCTCTAAGAAAAAAATCTAACAAATTAAGCATTTCTACTTTTTATACAGTCAGGTTTTTCAGATTTATCTAAATCTTTACTCATTTGCTTTCCATTCTTTATTGTATCTCAAATCTTTTTGAATTTTTTCTTTCATTTTGAGGTTTATCATTTAGAAGTAATGTTTTGAGAGCCTGCTAGTGGTAAGCTGTCACAGTTTATGTTTATCTAAAAACGTGTTTATTTTACCCTTCTTGAAAGATAACCTTGCTTAGTATATAATTGTAGGGTTATAGTTATTTTCACTCAACAAGTTGGTATCTTTGGGAGGTTTGATGTCAGTCTAACTTTCATTCCTTTTAAAATTATCTCTGCTTTGGTTTTATTGGTGGTTTTTAAGATCTTCTTTTAGTCTTTCATATTTAGCAATTTTATTTTGACATTTCTATTTTTATTATTCTTTCTGGAATTCACTGGAGTTCTGAATCTGAAAATGGGTTTATTTCACAAATTCTGAAAATTCCTTAGCCATTTTCTCTTCAAATATTAGATCTCCTCCATTCTTCCTACTAGCCAATTTCTGGACCATCAATAAAACCAATGTTAGGCTCTCTCATTTTATCCTCTTTATCTTAATTTTTTTTCTTGTTTTTAAAATCTCCTTATTTGTCCTTAATTAGGAATAAGTTTTAAAAATATATTTTCCAATGTAATAATTACTTTTTCACCGTACATCTAATTAGAATCAAAATCTAATTTTAGACTTTAAGCCTAATCTGTTCTATATCCCAGTTATAAAGTTTTAAATTTCAATAGTTACTTTTTATTTCTAAAAGTCCTATTTTGCTCTACTTACAAGTTGGTTATTTTGAGTAGTCTTATTCTTGTAAACTTTTAAATTCAAGTTTTGATTTCTTTAAACGTTTTGCACAGAGTTATTTTATATTCTGAATCAGATAACGGCAAAATCTAAAGTCCTTGGGAAAGTGGTGCTAAAACAATTTTGTTTGTTTTTTCCCCCTCGGACTCTTGCTCATGGTGTATTATTCCTTTATTTGCTTAACACTTTTTATTTTGAGCTCATTATTTTTTTTGAGGAATCATTATTGTGTGTGTGTGTTTGTGTGTGTGTGTGTGTCTTCCTTAGAAACTGTGCATGTTAACCTATGTTAATGTGTATGAATTAGAAAAATACCAAATCCCTTGATGCAGTCCATGTTATAAATCCATTTATACTTATGCTTTCCTTTGTCTTAATTTTTCAATCTTCATGCTTATTTTTTCACTTAAAAAAACTTTGGGGCCTTCCCATATATTGCTAGATGATTTCTGGTAGCTGGAGCCCTTGGGAAATTCATTTGTCAATTCATGCTGCTTGGTTCAATACAACACTCTGAGAGAACTTTATTCTACCAAAGACAATGACTGATTGGACTTTAAAAATAGTAACTTCTATACATATGGCATAATATCAGGGATCCATGTTTCTAGCTGATCAAATGAACTTTTAGCCCTACAAAAGGCTCATAATTATGAGGTAATAAACATGTAAATTTCCCTTTCTGGCATAAAACTAAAGGTCCTATAGGTTCTAAGTTAGTCCTGAGTTTTTGTATTAAGACTGCATTAATGCTGTTTATTAGAATTTACTTTCTCAGTCCCAACAAGTCACCTTAAAATCCACAGTGTATGGCAGATCCTGAGTGCCCACATGAAAAGCAAGGACTCAAAAGTTAGAGACCTAAATTGAAATTAAGATTAAGATAGATGTGAGTCAATTCAACTTAGGAGTTATTGCTGGTCCTGAGTCCACGGAAGAGGCCATTTAATGATTCATCCAAGGAGCAATAAGAGTTCCAGGATATTCTCTTGGACACCTGGAAACTTGGGTTATTTTGTCTGTGCATGACTGAAAATTTGGCAAATATTTTTCATACTTATCTTAGGTTGGACACATATCTCCAAGATAAGATGGGTATTTGATAAGCTCTCATCTTTATCATTTATTTCTTTAAATTTCAGATTCCTGATGTATTTTCGTCACAAGATGTGGTCATGGTTGCACATGGGTTGAGAGCTCACAGTAGTTCAGTAACTAAAATATTGCTCTAATATGGGTCTCCCTTGCAGACATTGAAAGTCCAATATGCTATCATCAATGACAGTTCATGGGAAAGTTGACATAATAATGCTTCAATTTTTCCATTTGTAAATAGGCCATTTCACTAATAGAGTAGGGAGCACAACTGAGAAATGTTTGAAAATATAAATAGTTTTTGTTTCAGAGAACAACCTTATTTCTCCAACACAGTAATATTTCTTCTTTATGTAGCCAAATCTCTCTAACACGAGGCTCCCACACAAGCTATTGAGACTTCACCTAGATGGTCTCAATGGCCTTAGAGACATACGTATTTCTTTTTTTTTTTGCACTTTTTTGTATACTGTATTTTATTTTTAAAAATTTATTTTCTTTAATTTTTTTAACTTTTTTATTTCAGTAGGTTTTTGGGAAACAGGTGGTGTTTGGTAACATGAATAAGTTCTTTACTGGTGAATTCTGAGATTTTGGTGCACCTAACACGTGTGCTGTACCCCATGTGTAGTCTTTTATCCCTCGCCACCCCTAACCCTTTCCCCTGAGTCTCCAGTGTCCAGTGTGTAATTCTTAGGCATTTGCGTCCTCATAGCTTAGCTCCCACATATGGGTGAGAACATAGGATGTTTGGTTTTCCATTCCTGAGTTACTTCACTTAGAATAATAGTCTCCAATTCAATTCAGGTTGCAGCGAATGTTGTTATTTCCTTCCTTTTTATGGCTGAGTAGTATTCCATGGTGTGTGTGTGGGGTGTGTGTGTGTGTGTATAAATGTGATATATAACATTTTCTTTATCTACTTGTTGATTAATGGGCATTCGGGCTGGTTCAATATTTTTGCAATTGCAAATTGTGCTGCTATAATCATGCGTGTACAAGTATCTTTTTTGTATAATGAATTCTTTTCCTCTGGGTAGATACCTAGTAATGGGATTGCTAGATCAAATGGTAGATCTGCTTTGAGTTCTTTAAGAAACCTCCACACTGTTTTCCATAGTGGTTGTACTAGTTTACATTCCCACCAACTGTAAAACTGTTCCCTTTTCACCACAATCATGCCAACATCTATTATTTTTTGATTATGGCCATTCTTGCAGGAATGAGGTGGTATTGCATTGTGGTTTTGATTTGCATTTCCTTAATAGTTAGTGATGTTGAGCATTTTTCTGTATGTTTGTTGGCCATTTGTATATCTCCTTTTGAGAATTGTCTATTCATGTCCTTAGCCACATTTTTGATGGAATAGTTTATTTTTTCTTGCTGATTTGTTTGAGTTCTTTTTAGATTCTGGATATTAGGCATCTGTTGGATGTATAGATTGTGAAGATTTTCTCCCACCCTGTGGGTTGTCTGTTCACTCTGCTGATTATTTCTTTTGCTGTACTGAAGCTTTTTAGTTTAATTAAGTCTCATCTATTTATCTTTGTTTTTGTTGCATTTGCTTTTGGGTTCTTGGTCATGAAGTCTTTGCCTAAGCTAATGTCTAGAAGGAATTTCTAATGTTATCTCCTAGAATATTTCTGGTTTTAAGTCTTAGGTTGAATTCTTTGATCCATCTTGAGTTGATTTTTGTGTAAGATGAGAAAGGATCCAGTTTCATTCTGCTCCATGTGGCTTGCCAATTATCTCAGCACAATTTATTGAACAGTGTGTCCTTTCCCCACTTTATGTTTTTGTTTGCTCTGTGGAAGACCAGTTGGCTGTATTTGGCTTTATTTCTGGGTTCTCTATTCTGTTTCATTGGTGTATGTGCCTATTTTTATACCATTACCATGCTGTTTTGGTGACGATGGCCTTATAGTATAGTTTGAAGTTGGGTAATGTGATGCCTCCAGATTTGCTCTTTTTGCTTAGTCTTGCTTTGGTTATGTGGGCTCTTTTTTGGTTCCATATGAATTTTAGGATTTTTTTTCTAGTTCTGTGAAGAATGATAGTAGTATTTTGAAAGGAATTGCATTGAATTTATAGATTGCTTTTGGCAGTATGGTCATTTTCACAATATTGATTCTACCCATCCATGAGCATGAGATGTGTTTCCATTTGTTTGTGTCTTCTATGATTTCTTTGAGCAGTGTCTTGTAGTTTTCCTTGGAGAGGTATTTCACCTCTTTGGTTAGGTATATTCCTAAGCTTTGTTTTTTTATTTTTATTATTATTATTATTTTTTGCTGCTATTGTAAAAGGGGTCAAATTCTTGATTTGATTCTCAGCTTGGTCACGGTTGGTGTATAGCAGAGCTACTGACTTGTGTACGTTAATTTTATATGCTGAAACTTTGCTGAATTCATTTATCACTTGTAGGAGCTTTTTGGATGAGTCTTCAGGGTTTTCTATGTATATGATCTTATCAGCAAACAGTGACAGTTTGACTTCCACTTTACTGATTTGGATGCCCTTTATTTCTTTCTCTTGTCTCCTAGCTCTGGCTAGGACTTCCAGTACTACGTTGAATAGAAGTGATGCAAGTGGGCACCCTTGTCTTGTTCCAGCTCTCAGGGAGAATGCTTTTAATCTTTCTCTCTTCAGTATAATGTTGGCTGTGGGTTTGTTGTAGATGGCTGTTATTACCTTAAGATATGTCCCCTCTATGCTGATTTTGCTGAGAATTTTAATCATAAACGGTTAGTGGATTTTGTCAAATCCTTTTTCTATAGAGGTGATCATATGATTTTTATTTTCAATTCTGTTTATTTGGTGTATCACATTTATTGACTTACGTATGTTAAACCATCCTTGCAACCCTGGTATGAAACCCACTTGATCATGGTGTATGATCTTGTTGATATGCTGTTGGATTTGGTTAGCTAGTATTTGGTTGAGAATTTTTGCATGTATGTTCATCAGGGATATTGGTCTGTGGTTTTCTTTTTTCCTATGTCCTCCCCTGATTTTGGTATTAGAGTGATAGTGGCTTCATAGAATGATTTAGGGAGGATTCCCTCTTTCTCTATCTTGTGGAATAGTGTCAATAAGATTGGTACTAATTCTTCTCTGAATGTCTGATAGAATTCAGCTGTGAATCCATCTGGTCCTGGACATTTTTTCGTTGGCATTTTTTTATTACTATTTCAATCTTGCTGCTTGTTACTGATCTATTCAGAGATTCTATATCTTCCTGGTTTAATCTAGGAGGGTTGTATATTTTTGGGAATTTATCCATCTCCTCTAAGTATTCTAGTTTATGCATGTAAAGTTGTTCATTGTAGCCTTGAATAATCCTTTGTATTTCTGTGGTATCAGTAGTAATATCGCCTGTTTCATTTCTAATTGAGCTTATTTGGATCTTTTTTTCTTGGTTAATCTCACTAATGGTCTATCAATTTTATTTATCTTTTCAAAGAACCAGCTGTTTGTTTCATTTATCTTTTGTATTTTTTTTTTTTTTTGCTTGTTTCAATTTCACTTAGTTCTGCTCTGGTATTCATTATTTTTCTTCTGCTGAGTTTGGGTTTGGATTGTTCTTGTTTCTCCAGTTCCATGAGGTGTGACCTTAGATTGTCTATTTGTGCTCTTTCGGACTTTTTTATGTAAGCATTTAATGTTATGAACTTTCTTCTTTGCACCACTTTTGCTGTATCCCAGAGGTTTTGATAGGTTGTGTCACTATTATTTTTCAGTTCAAAGAATTTTTTAATTTCCATCTTTATTTTATCATTGACCCAACAATCATTTAGGTACAGGTTATTTAATTTACATACATATGTTTGCATCATTTTGAGGGTTCCTTTTGAAGTTGATTTCCAATTCTATTGCACTGTGGTCTGAGAGAGTACTTGATATAATTTTGATTTTCTTAAATTTACTGAGACTTGTTTTGTGGCCTATCATATGGTCTATCTTGGAGAATGTTTGATATGCTGATGAATAGAATGTATATTTCTGCAATTATTGGATAGAATCTGTAAATATCTGTTAAGTCCATTTGTTGTAGGTTATAGTTTAGGTCCATTGTTTCTCTGTTGCCTTTCTGTCTTGATGACCTGTCTATTGCTGTCAGTAGAATATTGATGTCTCCCACTATTCTGCCTTCTTTCTTAGGTTTAGTAGTAATTGTTCTACAAATTTGGAAGCTCCAGTGTAAGTGCATATATATTTAGAATTGTGATATTTGCCTGTTGGATTAGTTCTTTTCTAATTATATGATGTCCCTTTTTGTCTTTTTTACATGCTGTTGCTTTACAGTTTGTTTTGTCTGATATAAGAATAGCTACTCCTGTTTGCTTTTGGTGTCCATTTGAATGGGATATTTTTTCCACCCCTTTACCTTAAATTTCTGTGAGTCCTTGTGTGTTAGGTGAGTCTCCTGAAGACAGCACAAACTTGGTGAATTCTTCCATTCTTCTATTCTGTATCTTTTAAGTGGAGCATTTGGGCCATTTACATTCAATGTTAGTCTTGAGATGTGAGGTATGATTCTATTTGTTGTGCTATTTGTTGCCTGAATACCATTTTTTTCACTGTGTTATATTTATATAGGTCCTGTGCTTTAAGGAGGTTCTATTTTGGTGTAAATTTTGAGGAATTGTTTCAAGATTTAGAGCTCTTTTTAGTAGTTTTTGTAGTGCTGGCTTGGTAGTGGTGAATTCTTTCAGCATTTGTCTGGAAAAGACTGCATCTTTTTTTATTTATGAAGCTTAGTTTCTCCGGATACAAATTTCTTGGCTGGTAATTGTTTTGTTTAAGGAAGCTAAAAATAGTTTCCCAGTATCTTCTTGCTTGTAGGGTTTCTGCTGAGAAATCTGCTGTTAATCTGATAGATTTTCCTTTATGGTTTACCTGATGCTTTTGTCTCACAGCTCTTAAGATTCTTTCCTTTGTCTTGACTTTAGACAGCCTAATGACTGTGTGCCTAGGCAACGATCTTTTTGTGATGAGTTTCCCAGGTGTTTGTTGAGCTTCTTGTATTTGGATGTATAACTCTCTAGCAAGGCCAGGAAAGTACTCCTCGATTTGTCCCTCAAATATATTTTCCAAACTTTTAGATTTCTCTTCTTCTACGGGAACACCAATTATTCCTAGGTTTGGACATTTAACATAGTTCCAAGCTTCTTTGAGGCTTTGTTCATTTTTTAAAAATTCTTTTGTCTTTGTCTTTGATGGATTGGGTTAATTTGAAAGCCTTGTTTTGTAACTCTGAAGTTCTTTCTTCTACTTGTTTGAGTCCATTGCTGAGACTTTCCAGTGCCTTTTGCATTTCTCTAACTGTGCCCTTAATTTCCAGAAGTTGTGAATGTTTTGTTGTTGTTGTTGTTGTTGTTTTTGAGATGGAGTCTCACTCTGTCACCCAGGCTGGAGTGGATTGTTTTTTATTTATGATATTTCACTGAAGAATTTTCCTTTCATATTCTGTATCGTGTTTTTTATTTAAGTTGACTTCACCTTTCTCTGGTGCCTCCTTGATTAGCTTAATAATTTACCTTCTGAATTCTTTTTCTAGTAATTCAGATATTTTGTCTTGGTTTGGATCTATTGCTGGTGAGCTGGTATGATCTTTTGGGGGTGTTAAAGAAACTTGTTTTGTCATACTACCAGAATTGTTTTTCTGGTTCCTTCTCATTTAGATAGAGTACGTCAGAGGAAAGATCTAGGATTCAAGGGCTGCTGTTCAGATTCTTTTGTCCCATGTGGTGCTCCCTTTATGTGGTGTCCTCCCCCTTTCCCCTGGGAATGGGGCTTTCTTAGAGATGAACTGTAGTGATTGTTTTTGCTTTTCTTTGTCTAGCCACCCAGTGGAGCTACTGGGCTCTGGGTTGGTGTTGGGGAGTGTCTGCAGAGTCTTGTGATGTGATCTGTCTTCAGGTCTTGCAGCCGTGGATGCCAGCACCTGCTCCAGTTGAAGTAGCAGGGGAGTGAAGTGGACTCTGTGATGGTCTTTTGTTGTATTTAGTGTGCTGGTTTTGTGTTGATTGGCTTCCAACCAGGAGGTGGCGCTTGTAAGAGTGCATCAGCTGTGGCCCTATAAGTAGGATGCAAACTTGCCCTAGGGACACCTGGTTAAGTATTCACGTTTCTCAGGTGGTGGGCAGCTACACAGCGCTCCCAAGAGATTATGACCTTTGTCTTCAGCAGCCAGGGCTGGTAGAGAAAGATTTAACAGGAGGGGGCAGGAATAGGCATATCTGAGCTCAGCCTCTCCTTGGGCAGGGCTTGCTGTGGCTGCTGTTGGAGATGGTGGTGTGGTTCCCAGGCCAATGGAGTTATATTCCCAGGTGGATTATGGCTACCTCTGCTGAGTCATACAGGTCACCTGGGAAGTTGGGGAAAGCCGGTAGTCACAGGCCTCACCCAGCTCTCACGTAGCCCGCAGTCCTAAAGGCCAATCTCACTCTCACCATGCCCCTTCAACAGCACCGAGACTATTTCCAGGCAGTCAGTGACTGTGACTGAGAACTTGCCCCAGACTATGTGCTTCCCCACTGAGGAAGCAAGCTAACTCACAGTGTTTCAGCATCTCAGGGAGTCTGCAGCGGTGATCCAGTTCCTTCAGAGGGTCTGTGGATTATCTTGGCTTTCCTGGTATATTCCTGTGGTTGTTCTTGGAACAAAAGTTCAGGATGTGAGTCTCCACATCTGCTCTGTCCCTTTGAGTGGGAGCTGCAAGCTAGTCCTGCCTCTTATCTGCCATCTTAATCCCTGTATCCAGCTTATTATTATTATTATTATTATTATTATTTTGAGATGGTGTTTCACTCTTGTTGCCCAGGCTGGAGCGCAATGGCGCTATCTCAGCTCGGCGTGATCTCAGCTCACCGCGATCTCAGCTCACCACAACCTCCGCCTCCCGGGTTCAAGCGATTCTCTTGCCTCAGCCTCCCAAGTAGCTGGGATTACAAGCATGTGTCACCACGCCTGGCTAAGTTTGTATTTTTAGTAGAGACGGGGTTTTTCCATGTTGGTCAGGCTGGTCTTGAACTCCTGACCTCAGGTGATCTTCCCGCCGTGGCCTCCCAAAGTGCTGGGATTACAGGCATGAGCCACCACGCCCGGCCTAGCTCATTATTTTTTAAATATAGTGTGTAAGAAGACTTAGGGGCCTAGTTTTAGATGCTTTTACTCAGAAAGAAATGACATCTGTTTCTGCCACACATCTGAGAGTATTACTAACCGGGACACATTTTAATTTACTTTCTGGATATAGGATTTCTCTGACTGTACCCATAAGTGAACAGACCTATGATTGTGGATCATAAAGTCTTAAAAGCTGGCTATCATCAGCGGTAAGTTTTTTTTAAATTTTTTCTTACCACATTGATAGTGGAGATTTCCTTATAAGCTCACATTATTGGAAGATTTTATATCTATATCTATATCTATATCTATATCTATATCTATATCTATAGATATATATTTGGCTCATTCTCTCTTTTTTTTTTTTTTTTTTTGAGACGGAGTCTCTCACTCTGTCGCCCAGGCTGGAGTGCAGTGGCACCATCTCCGCTCACTGCAAGCTCCGCCTCCTGGGTTCACGCCATTCTCCTGCCTCAGCTTCCTGAGTAGCTGGGACTACAGGTGCCCGCTACCACGCCCGGCTAATTTATTGTATCTTTTTAGTACAGACGGGGTTTCACCGTGTTAGCCAGAATGGTCTCGATCTCCTGACCTCATGATCCGCCCGCCTTGGCCTCCCAAAGTGCTGGGATTACAGGCGTGAGCCACCGTGCCTGGCCGGCTCATTCTTTCGTTAATGCTGAAGTCCGGATTCCTTTGGAAATCCAGTGAATCCTATGCACTTTTCTTAAAATATTTTTGTGTACATAAAACACATAGGATTATAAATTATTGCAATTACATTGAAGTACAGTCATCAGATACTAGAAACAGTGATATATTAGTATATATGCTTCTTATTCATGCATTAAATAATAAGATTTAGTTACTTGCCTAAAACTATTATAATTACAAAAGAGTAATGAGTGTAATCATCATTTCAAGATAGCTTGCAAGACTGTGATATGATATGAAATATCTGATTTCTTTTGGAGGCAAAGGTAGTTACTGGTGAAATTACTGTGCTCTGTTGCTTACCTTTTGTAATAGAAGGCTATTTTAATTAGAGGCATATGAAAATACAGATGTAATTTTTTTCCCCATATAAGTTCACAGATTCCTTGAATTCTTGCACAAATATTAATATTTTGGGAGTCCACAGACTCCAGGTCAAAATTTCTGGAAAGGACTAATCTCTTGTTGCCTTTTTCATAATCTGAAAACTCAAAGCTCCTGGTCTTAGCATTTGCCTCCCAGTTACTCTGACCTTACAGTTCTCTCTCTATGAGGATTGTGTTACTTTCTTAGAGATCAACACTATATTTCAAAGTTTGCTTTCGTTGCTTATACTGTAGCTTCTTATATTGTAATAAGAAGGTTCTTTTTTATTATATAGGCATAGTATAGGGTGCCACACTGCCAAAAGTGGAATTGTATATTTCTTCCCTTATTATAAGATCTTGGAGGACAGAGACCTTTTCTTTTTGTTGTTGTTAAACCCACAAAAATGGGTTCTACGTGTCATAGATATTCAGCCAATATTTGTCGAATGGATACGTAAATAAAGACATGGCTGTGGGACCTAAAGGTGACCTCTGACTTCTCACTTCCCAAGGCCATCTATGTGAACTATCAAAAGAAGCATATAGTTTCACGGTTTTAAAAAGCAATCCTCCTGTGAACACAGCGTGACCTATGTTCACAGTGAATATTCCATCTGGATCTATATATAGAGCTAATGAGTGAAGCATATACCAGGAATGGCTATATATAGATTTATCTAGCTCCAGAGAGCAAGGGAGATTAAAACAGAGCTTTTATACAACTTTTGAAAGATGGTATCATTTTCTGCATTTTTAATTACTCTAATAAAATCATTTTGAAAGAGAAACCTTTTACAAGACTGTCTCCTAAACACTCCACTTTAAGTAGCATACCTCCATCTGAAGATAGATTGGTTTTCATTTTTGTTTAATATCTTAACCTCAAGGGCAAGATCTGCCAGACTTCTCACTAATGCTGCTTCCTCCTAAGCTGCTGCCAAATGGAAGGTGACTGATTATAAATCAAACGTTGGGACAACTATAGTACACCTTCCCCAACTGTCATTATTTCAAGCTACTACTAAGAACAAGAAAAAGCACCCAGATATGTTAGTGACATTTTTTGTTATGAAAGATTAAAATTGGATCCTTGCTATGTTTGGTTCCCACTGTAATTAGTCTTTCCTTTATAAAACATCACTGCTGTATTATTCCTTCTGCCATTTGTTGAGAGCAAATTATATATTACTTTTAGCATTTCATTCACCTCTTATCTACCAAAATGTGGTGCTGAGTAAGAAGTGGACATTTTGTTCAGGATGTGTGATATACTAGAATGCCAAGTCTGTAGAAAGAAGACAAATGGGAGCACAAAGAGAGAAACCACAACAGAACCATTTCAGATTTATCATGCTCAAATGTAACACACTACGCACATACGCATCCATTTTAGAGAGGAGAATGGTGGATAGCTCACACATCCGTCCAGCTAAAAGGTCAGAAAAGAAGCTTTTTCTCTTCGTTTACTGCCAAATATATAGGCACCTTATTGTTGTGAGAGTTCCCAGGCAATCTTCAGGACGGAAAAAAAAAAAGGAGAGAGATGGCAAGGATATAAGGATATTTCCTGTCTTTTTAATCTTTTGCCTTTGCCACATTTCCCTGGATTGAGTGTTGCTCGATGAGTGACTAATCTTTGGTAAATCATCAGTGGCTGAGATGAAAAGTGAGCAGGGCTAGTGGGTACTTGTTGTGGGTTGAATGTGTCCCCCAAAAAGATATGTTAAATTCCTAGCCCCCAGGACCTGTCAATGTGACCTAATTTGGAGAAGTAATCAGTTAGTGTGAGGTCACTCTGGATTAGGGTGGACCTTAATCCATTGATTGGTGACCGTTTATGATGACAAAACTCTGGACACAGAGACACACAGGGGAGAAGGCCATGTGAAGACAGAGGTGGAAGTGGAGGCGACGCAGCTACAAGCCTAGGAACTCCAAGGACTACCGTCAACCAGCAGAAGCTGGGAGATGGATTCTCCCTCAGTACCCCAAAAATAGCAACCACATCTGCAGACACCCTGGTTTCAGACTTTTCATCTCCAGAACTGTGAGAGAATCAATGTTTGCCTGTTTTTTTAAATTTTAAGTTCCAGGGTACGTGTGCAGGAGGTGCAGGTTTGTTATATAGGTAAACATGTGCCACGGTGATTTGTTGCACCCATCAACCCATCACCTGGGTATTAAGCCCAACATGCATCAGCTCTTTTTCCTGATGCTCCCCCCCTCACCACCCCCCCACCCCCCGCCCCCGCCAGGCCCCGGTGTGTGTCATTCCCCTCCCTGTGTCCATGTGTTCTCATTCTTCAGTTCTCACTTATAATTGAGAACATGCGGTGTTTTGTTTTCTGTTCCCGCGTTAGTTTGCTGAGGATGATGGCTTCCAGCTTCATCCATGTCCTTGCAAAGGACATGATCTTACTCCTTTTTATGGCTACATAGTATTCCATGGTGTATATGTAGCACATTTTTTTAATCCAGCCTATTATCAATGGGCATTTGGGTTGATTCCATGTCTTTGCTATTGTGAATAGTGCTGCGTTGAGCCTATGTGTGCATGTATCTTTGTAACAGAATAATTTGTATTCCTTTAGGTATATATGCAGTCATGGGATTGCTGGGTCAAATGGTATTTCCAATTCTAAATCATTGAGGAATTGCCACACTGTCTTTAACAATGGTTGAACTAATTTACATTCCCACCAACAGTGTAAAAACATTTCTATTTCTCTGCAACCTCGCCAGCCTCTGTTGTTTCTTGAAATGTCTGTTTTAAGTTAACCAGTTTGTGGGACTTTGTTACAGCAGCCCTAAGAAACTAACACAGTATTAGTCATCAGTAAAGTATTTTCTGGCTTCAATGATTTTTGATAATTCTTTGTGTTATTTACTTTGTTTGGTCTAAAACCAAGAATGCCAGCAACTATGCCTCAAAGTCCATGGGGCTTTTTGGGTTGTATCTACATTACTTTCTTTGTGTTGTTTTTTCCAAAAAATATTATTATTAAAAATAAACTTTAAAAAATAGAGGCCATTATTCTCATCTTGATTAATCAAAATCTTCTGGCCCCTGCTCCCACCTCTCTCTCTTCATTGTCAGTGAATTTTTAAACTCCCCACACGTCTGGTGTACACATATTGGTAAGGATAACGTATGAACAAACAAGAAATAGAAAAAAGCTTGCAGGGTCTCAAATGTTAAATAACAATGGATACACACTGCGAATTTCTGAGAAGAGGTCTTTTGAATCATGCATGGGTTGGCCTGTGGGCTAAGGCGTGATTTCTTCCTAGAAGCTTCTCACAGGGCAGGCACTTTCTGATCCAGAACAGCCAGGGATTACCCTATTCAAAGCATCACACTCTGGTGCCGTCATGTTTTCTCTTAGCTAATGCTCTTTCTCTATCTCCGGTCTATCTCCTTTGTTAGATTCAAGGGGTCCTAGTCCTAGAGCAGGGTCCCATTTTCATTCCATCTTTGTATCTTTGTTTTTAGCATCCTGCCTGGCAAAGAGCAGTTTCTCGGTCTTGGAATGACAGAATCTCTGCCCTCCAGGGCCCCACGGTACAAGCTGGTACCTCTTCTCACAGCAACATTGACAAATGGCAATGGCTTTCTATTTGAGCCCACATTTGTTAATGCTGCTTTTAACAAGAAGTGCCAGCATGCTATACTGGCACACACAGCACCATAAAAACAAAATAAAGTCATCTGCACAAAACTAAGATTATCCTAAGATAAGCCCCTACAGCCTGGGAGGGAAGTGCAAGAGAGGGGAGTCAAAATATTTACAGATACATTTTAGATCCAGAAGATATTCTCACATTTCTGGTTATTTACATTGTTCTACCCAAATCTCTCTCTAGCAGTGACTTCAGTTAGCTGTGGATGCCCTGGCTTTAAATTAGTCATGGTGTTGTTATTGACTTTTGGGAGCAAATCTAAGCTACTCCGTATTTTAGCTGATCTGTCAGGTGTTGCCAGCAGCTGCAAATCAATACCATCCCCCTCACCCTACCATACTCGTTGGCCAGGATTTACCGGCTGCGGCTGTTCTGTGTTAACGCAGTTCTTGGAGTGGGCCTGTCCTGGAGATGATTATTTATTTTCAGGAGGTGGCCTTCTCACAGGAGCCCATCCATCCCATGTCAGCACAGCCTTGTCCACCAGCTGCTGTGGCTGCTGTGGGCATCTTGCCAGCCCAGCACTGCCAGCGGAGAGTGGCTTTCTCTGCTTCCTCTAATCCCTCTTCCCCTTCCCTGCCATGTGAATTTCCATGATAAATCACCCAAGAAAGATTTCCAATGCGTTTTGACAGGATGAAACTGTGTGATTCAGCTTGATCTCGTTAAGAGCCCTATAGCCAAATCCCCCAAAGCATGGCAGGCGAGGAAAGCTTGCAAATTGTGGATGGCTTGTCTCTCCAGCTGGGGGAGAGACTTAACTGACACTCTGCTGCCTTTCTGCCCTTGACCTAAAGGAGGGAAGAATATTTGCTGCACATTTTCATTTGCAAAGTCCCTGTGTTCAGTGAAGGCATTCTTATAAGAGCTGAGTACCCAGGCTTCTAAAGAATGTATTAGCCCTCTTCATTCATTCGTTCATTTATTCATTCATTCATTCATTAATCCATTCATTCATGCTACAAACATGTGCACAATAAATATAACAGGCCCTATGGTAAATGATAAATAAGACACAAATTCATGCTCTCCAGGAACTCACAGTGTAGGGATAATAGACACACAAACAGACAATTAAACACCAGTATGTAGAGTGCAGTGGTATAAAAAAGCAGCAAACAGTACAACAAGAAGGGGCATCGAATTTTGTCTGGAAGGGGTGGTGATGAGGAAGATGAGCTTCCTGGTGGAAGTGATACCTAGACTAGTTTTAAAGGATGAATGGGAGTATTCATCTGGGGATTTGGGGTGCTGGAAGTGGAATGTCTTAGACAGGGAGGGAAGCCATGAGTAAAGGCTTCCTTATCAATCTCTATTGCCTTCAATCTCAACTTGCTCATGGATTGTGATTCTCACATTAGCTCCTTTTGTGTGGTTCGTCCCCAGATGTGTGTTAAGTGACTGTCTGACCATAGCTTGCCCTGACTCAGTGTGGATTTCATTGCATGGATCATATTTTAGCATCCTGCTTAAATAATCTTGGCCATCTTCAGGTTTTTCCTTGATTTGGGGTTTACTACTCTCCTCTTGACATTGCCAGCTTATGGTGGTTTTTACTGACTATGCAACCAATTGAAAAATAAAACACATTTCCTTGGAAACAGGATGGCAGCAACCTCTGTCCAGGTTGACAGGAAATTCAAGGCTGGATTTATGTTTCTCTATATTTTTATTTCCAACCACCTTACACATAGGAGGGGCTCAGTATATACTTGGTAAGAGAATGAACAAATGGGTGGTCCAAATAACAGGCATCTCTCTTCTTTGCTGTCTGTAATTATTCCAAGAGCAGAGAACAAGGATAGCCATGCCATTGCTATAAAAATTCAACTTCTCTGCACAGTTAGAAGGAGGAACATGTAGGATTTGAAGGAGCCTGAAGTCAGATGACCGATGATACGCATGACATGGAAACCATACAGAAAGGAGAGTGCCCAATAAATGCAGGCACCTTGAGCATAAAGGCTGCAGCCTGGAAACTCGAGTGGAAACGATGATGGCGTCAGATTAGTCTTTATTTTGTCTGCAGTCTCATATTTAGGACTCTGCCTTGGCTAGACAGGCAGACACTTTTATTCTGCATATGAGAGAGGCGGGAATGCTTTTTCCAGGCAATTAGCTTAAAAAAGAGTGAGGTTCCTTGGCTTTTACTGAAATGCCAGAAAAGATTATGACGTCTCTAAAGATAAGAAAAAAGCCAGGGTGGTAAATGACATTTTATTCATTAGGATGGGTACTCAAGTATTTTGTGCCTCTAAGAATGTTTTGTCCTTTGTACATTGGGGTGGGGCTTCTGGAATACCATTAGCCATAATAACAGCAATAAAACCATCTTACATTTGCATGGTACTTTGTAGTTGAAACATGCTTTTATGAATGTAATTCAAATTATAGAAGAGACTTGTTGGGGAAGGATGGGAGGAGGATGTTTTCAAAGAATGATTGTTCCTGTCTTTTAGGAAATTTCATGATCGAGTCTTTGCTTATGGAGTCTGATTCAGGCTCAGAAACTACAGTTTACACAGTAGGGATTCATGATTAGGAGAGTGAGCTTTCTTGTCTGTCCCCACCACCCCATGGCCAGTTGCCTAAACCCCACATTCTCCCTGGGAAAGCCCTCCACTCTTCTTCAGCCAACTGCACTCAGAATGGACTTCCCTCCTGCAGTCTTGGCTTCTGCTCCTGGTTGCTTAGTTTCTAGAGACTATAGGCTGAAGAGCAGAGCTTCCTAAGAAGTCTGGTTGGGTGGGTGACTTGTACTTGCCCCTTGGACCACAGTTGAGATGCCTCTGCCACTAAGACTGATCTTTATCACGGTCCCAACACAGGGCTGTGTTCTGCCTCTTTGTTGCCCTCGTCATGGTAGTCATCACTAATTTTGATGCCTGTAATTCTACCCTAGTGTCTCTGCTGTACCTACTGCCAACTACAGCCACCATGGCTACCATTTTATACCTCTTTTACCACCTGCGATATGTAGGCAACTAAACAGCAACTGAGTCCTGTATACAACTTGCATTCTGTGGGGTCCTTTGGCTTCTTACATTCTTAGGACCAAGAAGACAGGATTTCATGACATAGCTATCCCACTTGATACCAGGTTTGGCTCTTGCTTTTGTAGATAAGCATCCTGGCAGAAGTGGCAAGCAACACTTTACCTCTTCATCAACCAATGCATGCTTGGTGGAGAAAACAGCTGAACCCATAGGGTGAATTTTAATTATAAGAATGTTTGGCTACACTTCCACTTCCTGATCCTACCAGCAGGAAGGAATAATAATCACTGCCTGCAAAGGGCTAGGCAAATAATATGCATTTATTCTGATTCTCATAACCATTCTGCATGATTATGGTCCCCACATAATAGATTAAAAAAACTGAGGCTCAGAGAGGTGAAGTAATTGCCCGATGTCATACCGATGGTAAGGGCCAGAACTGGCTTTTATACTCAGATCTGTCTGGCCTCAAAGCCCCATGCTCTTTCCACTCCACGTTGCTGCCTCCTGCCTTAATTTCTGCAGTTGACTCATGCCAGGTCTTAGAGGAGGTGCCCAGAACATAAGCAGGTTATCTAAAGCCATCCCATCTTTGAAAAAGTCCTTAGTGATTTTGAGTTTTGTAGGACTAAATACTCATTATCTTATTTAAGCCTCACAAAATCTCTATGAAGCTGAGAAGGCAGCCATTATTAAAATAGTCATTTGTGGATTGAGGAAACTGGAGCTTAGGAAGGTTAAATGATTTCCCCAAAACTGCAAAGCTAAGAGTTCATGGAGAACAGGCTCATTTCTACATTTTCTGGTTTCAATGTCCTTACATTTTAATGTAACCTCACTTTAAGTCTGATTGAAAAAATAAAATATATTTTATGGAAAATACAAAAAACCCCAAAACCCTACAGAGAATACAATAAAAATCATGTGTAATTCTGACTTTCAAGGAACCTGTGTTTTCCTATCTGCCTCTTTGTAGGCAGAACAGACTTTTCTATCGTTTCCATGCTTGCAGGAACCCCTCTCCACTCTGAGACATGATTATGCCCATCTATGAGACAATGGGGTTGGGTAAAGCACCAGGTAGGGGAAATATGAATCATCTACCTTTTCCTCTACATCAGGGGTATCCAATCTTTTGGCTTCCCTGGGCCACATTGGAAGAATAACTGTCTTGGGCCATACATAAAATATGCTAACACTAACCATAGCTGATGAGCTAAAAAGAGAAACAAAGATCCATACAAAAATCTCATAATGTTTTAAGAAAGTTTATGAATTTGTGTTGGGCTGCATTCAGAGCCATCCTGGGCCACGTGCAGTCCATGGGCCGTGAATTGGACAAGTTTTGCTCTATGTGACTCTCACAGATTTGAGTCTGTGTCCTGACTTCAGCAATCTTCTTGGTTCTCTCTGGAGATCTCGGTTCCACTCAGGACAGTCCAGGATTAGTGGCTTTGATCCTTACTCAGCTTGGTAGTTAACAAAGGCTTCTCTGGTTTACATTCATATGAGTATATCAGAAGTTGCCTCGGATAGAAGAGATCAAAGAAATACACTGGGTCAGCTTCCTTAAAATTGTTTGCTGCCCTTAAAACTTAAAAAAGTTAATGATCATGAACTTCTTCACTAGATTTTCTCCCTAAGATAAGAGACATCTTTATCATTAAGTGAGATTGTGAGGAGCCAATTAGAGTGCTACGTTCTTGCTTACAATTAATTGATCCTTCTACTGGGAGTAGTGCTCTGTGTGTCTTCAGCTCAGACATGAAGGAGTCAGGACTGGCACCCACTCAGGGTCACTGGGCTAGTGGAGGAAGTGGAAGAACATCCTGCAGTGGCAAAATGAGGGTGGCCTGAGCAGGCTCCTAAGGATGGAAATAGGATTTCTAGTTTCTTCTGTTTGATTTTCTCAGAGCTGTCATTTCTTTACTTGATTTTATTTGGCTTCCTAGAATGTAGCGAAATACTTTGATCCCTGCCTAGAAATCCTAGCTTATCAAATTCACACAAGGACTGAGGAACCCTTTGAATCAAAGGTGGAGATTTCTCAGATCCAGGATTTGATCAAAAGCAAGTTTTATGTTCTCCCTAGCCCCTTCTGCAGGCTTGGTTTCAACTCACTGAAAAGCAGAGTGATTCTCTCTTACAGATACTTCTATCTCTGCTTTTCTTTGTGTTCTTTTCTTTGTCCTCCTCCCCTATTCGCCCACATTTCTCAATCTCAGTCTGAGTAGCAGAGCCATACTTCTCAAACTTTACTGGAAAAGTTCCTTGCCCAGGGATCTTGTTAAAATGTGGATTCTGATTCAAAGAGCCTTGGGTGGGGTCCGAGAACTGCAGGTGGTGGTCACCTCTGTAGAGTCATGAGAGTGCTGTGGGGGCTGCAAGCTTGGCTGCAGACTGACCCACGTATATGCTTTGCAGTTTAGGGGACCTGCTGTGATGTTGTGGTCTCAGGGTGACCCAAAGTTGTCAACAATGAGGAACAAAACAACTATTTGCCCCACTTTATGTCCCTATAGAGCTCTCATGTGACTCAACACAGGCCCAGATGTTCCCTGTCCCTCATGAGGCTCACTGTGCCAACAATGCTACCATTATTGCTCCTGGGGTCTTAGCTTGCTGGGCATTCCCATGGCCGAAGGGAGGGCTGATATTAGGAATCCTTTACTTCTCCCCTTTTTCCACTCCCTGGCTTGGTTTTCTGTAGTGAGAGAGGTTCTCCTCTGCATCTAGGGACATGAGGGCATTGTCTACATGATACTTCCAGAACATGCCAGAAGTGGAGAAAAGGTGGAATCCATGGTGTTGTGACCATTAGGTGACTCTTGATAACCAATTTCAGTGTTGACTGACTTGACTGTTTTTCAACAGAGTTGAATCGTTTTGATTAGTTTTTTTCCCTTGTAATTTATTCTTCTTGGTTTCTTACCTGATTGACTGGAAGAGTTTGACTGGTATAACCTTATGGTAGGGCAGCCCTCTGTGATGCAGTTAATTGCTGTGTAAAGGTGGTTTTAACCATATTATCCTTATGCAACCAGGTTGCTCTGAGTTTCTTATTTTGTATGGCCTCCTGGGAGCCAGGACACCAGTTTTCCAGTTTAGAAGAGTCAGTCCTTAAAATTTAATTGCCCTTGAAAAATGTTGCTGCCATGTAGTTGGGAGTCAAAATAATTTCCAACCGATTATTTTTCTGTAAACTTAAGTGGACACTGATTCTGTACTGGAAATCTAAAAGATTCTTGGGTTCTACAACAAATTATCAATAGGAAGGCATAGAATGTGGTCTATGTATGGTAGGAGTTTTCGGGGGCAGAGGTAAGATGATTGTGTTGGTTGTCATGGTCTTTGGTGAAAGGACCTGACCTCACTCTGTGATAGCAATTGAGAGGTGGTGGGAGAAGTCCTGAAATACTAGGAATAACAAGAAAAGGCCTTACCTAGGACTGCTCCACTGACCATAGGCCCTGAGGGGAGGCACCAGGGAGAAGGCTAACTTGATATGGCATAGGGACGCTGTTTAGTCAGTCCAAGAGCAGAGTCAGAAGCAAGGGGGTGCAGGATCATACACCCTGCAGAAGTCAGTCCACCCTGAAATCTGCTCTAGACAGCTCTGACCGGTGCCTCTCCACAGTCCCTGCCCACAGAAGTGGTCCTAGATGCCACAGACTTCAGCCCTTTGCTGCGCTTCCTCGTTTGCCATAGTTCGTTGGTTTGGGGTGGACACCTGAGCCCAGGGTGAGAATCCAAAGTCTGACAAGTGGCTTGTGACATGTTCTGCAGTGAGGCTCTGTCCAAACAGAGATGAATGAGATGAACTCAGTTAGGGGCATTCTCTATCTGATGGGTGCAGGTACAAGGCAGTGATGTGGAGCTGAGACTGATAGCCACATTGGCCAAACATAAGAAGTGTAGGCAGAGGAAGCTGCTAGGAGGGAACATTCCTCCTATTTCCTTGTGGACAGATTACCTAGGGTAGCATTCCCGGCCTCTTTCTGCCCCCTCATCCACTCCTTTTGAGAGAAGGAGAAGTGGCATTTTGGCTGTAATTTAATCTTCCCTCTGCCATGCAGTGACAGGTAAGCTTAAAGCCTCTGCCACTGCAATTACTTCAGTTTAATTCCAGGGTTACATGTTAGAGAATCCCCTTGGTGGTAACCTAAGCTACATTCTGCAAACGGCTTCACCAGTAATCAAGATAATATTTTAATCTCCATCTGCCTGATCACTATGTCTATCTCTTTAGTCAGTTCTGAACTTTACTAAAAAAAAGTGATAATTTATTGATTCCCCAAACTCTTAACACTGGTACATGAACTGGGGACCTCGGAAAGGAGATAACGTGTCCAGTTTGGGGATCAAAATAACGGATACAGCCTAGGCTGGTGGCTTTTCACCCTGTCAGTCTGCAGTGACCTGTATTTGGCTGTGTGGCTAGTTTTTGCTGCTGTGTAGTTGGCTTCTAGTAGGCCTGGCCTTGTAAGTGGCTTAGGCCCTGGGCCTAATTAAGGGAACCACATGGGAAAATGATCTTGGTGGCTCACTGCAGATTATGGTGGCTTGGCCTACAGGCAAAAGGATATTTTTATACAGGAAAGTGTGGTTTTCTATAGAGACAGGGCTGTGTATAAGGGGGCTGCTGCTCGGGCCTTAAAGATGCCCAGCTGAGAGGTCAAAAACAGCTGACCTTGAACAAGGCTGTGGCTTGTCTTAGTATCGCAGGGAAGGCTGAGAGAGGGATTTAATCATCAAAAGAGAGTCTTTGAATCTCAGAGAAGGCTTACCTTGAAACAGGTAGAGTCCCAGGAACAATTTTTTTTGCTACTCTTGCTGTGCTTCTACAAAGGTACCTAAATTCCATGTGAACCTTACTAGTGTGTTTATGAGGTTTCCAGCTGTGAATTGTTAATGCCAGGCCTAACTCGTCTGCTATTGAACTGGCTGCCTCAAATTCCATTAACTGCACTCAAGGACAAAAGGGGAATGGGGGCAGAGCAATTTCTAGTGTTCTTTGTCTTTTATAATTTATTTTAAAAGCCATAGCACCTGATATTCCCAGGCAGTCTCCCATCCAAGTACTAGACAGGCCCAACCCTGCTTAACTTCTGAGATCAGGTGTGTTCAGGGTGGTATAGCCTTAGACAAGTGTTCTGTCTTAAGAGTGTCTCCTGGCCGGGTGCAGTGGCTCGTGTCTGTAATCCCAGCACTTTGGGAGGCCAAGGCAGGCAGATTGCCTAAGGTCAGGAGTTGAAGACCAGTCTGGCTGAAGTGGTGAAACCCTGTCTCTACTAAGAATACAAAAAAATTAGCCAGGCGAGGTGGCATGTACTTATAATCCCAGCTACTCGGGAGGCTGAAGCAGGGGAATTGCTGGAACCAGGGAGGTGGAGGTTGCAGTGAGCCGAGATGGCACCACTGCACTCCAGCCTGGGCAGCAGAGCAAGACTCTGTCTCCAAAAAAAAAAAAAAAAAAAAAAAAAAAAGTGACTCCTGTAATGTTGCCCCACTGGGAGGTCTCTAGGCTTGCTTTGTGTCTTAGTTTGCTTTCCTGGAAGAGCTGAGCTGAGACTGGGTGTAGATAGGGTGTTTTTGTTTCCTTTTTGTTTTGCTTTTGAAATGACCCCAGGAAGCTAAAGTGAGAGGATTGGGTAAGTGAGAAAGGGAAGGAGGGAAAGCAAGAAAGGGTGTATTATGGAGTTGGTTTTCCACCATGGACAACAAGAGCCCTCTGGGAATTGAGTAGACTGCACTAAGCTTGTCTCTGGAGCATGGGAAGCTGGGCTACTTATCTGCTGTGCCCTATTCCCCATGGATTGACAGCAGGCCCCTTGCTTGTTGGCACAAGGACTGAGTGACCTTCTCAGGCTTTGGAGGGGGGCCTGAAACAGACAAGCCTTGGGAAGTGTTTGAGGGGGGATACTGGCAACATGCCAGAACTGTCCCACTCAGTTGTGTTGAAATCAAATGGGCTGCAGAGGGGATATGGCATGAGGACCCCAGAGCTTCTGCTGCAATTTGTTAGTTATACAAACTCTGACCATGACTTTGGATTTCTGAGGCCCACAAAATAGTAGCAGGTTTTAGGAATAAACAAATGCCGTCAGTCCTTATTATGCAGAGAATATGCCATCAAAAGGAAGTAAAGTAGAAAATTATCTTGACGAAATGATTTCAAATCCAAAGACTATAAAGGCTTTGGCCTGGAATTCTCAGCTTCTAGAAATCAAATTAACTCAGGAAATCAAAGAGGAGCAAAAGGAACTTGGGAAATATATTTCAAACTACTATCAGAATAGAAGGAAGGGAGAAAACAAAATAAAATAATGGAAGAAAATATGATTAAATTGTAATAAAAGATTTTTTTAGGAGATGTGTTGCAATCTAGAAACTAAAGTAGAAAATATGAAATAGAAAATTTTGTTTGTTTGTTTTTTGATGTTTAAAAGCTCATATAGGCAGATATGAAAGGGAAAATGAGATATGCCTAGGTGTAATTATTCTTAACAGGGTTTTATAAAAGTGAAAATGGTTTTATTTATTTTAGTTTTTTAAAGCTTATTTTATAAGCAGTTTTTATTTACATTTTAATGGCTGCCTAATGTACATATTTATGGGGTACATGCAATATTTTGATATACGCATGTAATGTGTAATGATCAAATTCTGGTAATTGGGATATATCCATCACCTCAAACTTTATCATTTCTTTGCGTTGAGAACATTCCAAATCTTCTAGCTATTTTGAAATGTACAATAAATTATTGTTAACTATAGTCATTCTTTTGTGCTACTGGGAATTAGAGCTTATTGCTTATGTCTAACTGTATTTTTGTGCCTATTAACCAACCTCTCTCTCTCTCTCCTACCCTTCCCAGCCTCTGGTAAACATCATTCTGCTCTTTCTGAGATCAGTTTTTTTAGCGTCCACATGTAAGTAAGAACATGTGATACTTGTCTTTGTGTGCCTAGCTTGTTTCAGTTAACATAATGTTCTACATAATGTTTGTTCGTGTTGCTGCAAGTGACATGATTTCATTTTTTTTATAGCTGAGAAATATTCCATTGTGTATATACCACATTTGCTTTATCTAGACATCCACTGATGGACATTTAGGTTGATTCAATATCTTGGCTATTGTGAGCAGTGCTGCAATAAACATGGGGGTGTAGATATCTCTTTGATATACATATACTGATTTCCTTTCTTTTGGGTATGTACTCAGCATTGGATTGCTGGATCATATGGTAGTTCTAGTTTTAGTTTTTGAGGAACCTCCATACTATTTTTCATAGTGGCTGTACTACTTTCCATTCCCACCAACAGCATACGAGAGAGTTAAGAGGAAACTATTTTAGATGTTACTAAATCAGAAATAGTGACTGGGGTCCAACAAAAGTAAGAAAAGCAATGTCTTAAGGAAGAAGGCTGGAATTACTTCTTAAAAATGCCGGAAGCCAAGCATGACTGAAAAACAGTCTCTTAGAGCTTGCAGATTGGGTCAGCTATACCAGCGGATTATGGAACATTTGAGAGAATACTAGGAAAAGGCATGATTTGGAAAGCTCCAGCGTGGCACAGACATCATGTGCACATTGAGGGAACATACCCAAGAAATGTGTGGAATTCATACATAAAGAGAAGGCACAGGGAAAGTAGGAATATTAAATAGATAATAATAATAAATAAAATAGATAATAATAGATAAAATCCAGGCCTGTGCTGACCTGATGGAGACCCTATCCTGAATGAGATTATCCAACTCCATGAGATTTTAAAGGTGGAAATTTGGTTTGTACAGTGGATGACCATGGTAGACCCAGGATGTTTTGACTAAGAACGTGCAAGAGAAAATCTGAAGAATTTTCCAAAATCTTGTCTGATCCAGAAATCAAAGGGAAAGTAAAACAAAAGAAGATAGTCAGAATCTAGGAATAATTTAGCACTGGCTGTGTTAGACTAGAAAGGAATGCCTTTAAGAAGCAGGTTTAACCATTGGAAACTCAATGGAGCCTTCTTGAAAAGAATAGGGGAACAACAGATGGAAATGGAGCAGAAAGGCGGTGCTAAGTATTCTTCATAAATTTCTCCAGATCTTCCATCCATCTTTCCAGGCCCTGGCCTGTACCTCTGGAGGTGCAGGCTGCTCTCTAATGCAGACTGCTTGGCTCTCCAGATCTGGCTGAGTATGGCCCAGCAGGGATCCCAGAGTGGGAAGAGGGGAGGCTGAGGTATTCATTCCCTGGCTCCCTCCCTGCCAAGCTGCAGTTTGGCAGTGACTGCATTTTTCTTCTATGTCTACAGTTCCCTCCTCTTACAGCTTCCGAGGTGCTGCTCTTACCAGTTACCTTAACCTGCCTACAAATCCTCAAGCATAGGACTCTAAAGAAAAAGCAAGATTGAGAGGTTTTTAATGATGCAGAGAAGCAAAGAAGCAAAGCACCTCAAATAACATCTGTGGGCTGATGCTGTCATCACTGCAGATCTCTAAACCTCGCGGTAACGGAATTATTCCTCGCATGAATGTCTCAAATGTCACTCTTGGAGAGAACGTATACAAGGGTAGATTTCCCATTAGGTACAGCAGATAGTGTCAAAATTAACCTGGCAACGGAAGCTTTCTCTCCATTGAGTTGAAGGGCTTGAAAGGCACAGATGGGGTCCTGCTAACCTTGGCAGAGACTGTCTGGTGTCCTGATGAGGCTGAATTGAGAGATCTTTGCCTCTTTCTCGTCTTCCCTTCGTTGCCCTGAGTCTTTGCTGTGGTCTGAGGTAACACTGACTACTCAGATCTCGGGATGTAGGAATGAAGGAATTAGCGGCTGTAGGGTCTATATTTTAACAGTGTGAGACTTGTGCTGTGATAATTTACGTGTCCTGTTAACTCTTTTGATTCTTTTGAAGTGGGACATATGCAAAGCCTGTCATTTAACCTAACTTGGGAGGGTCTGTAAAAACTAAATTCACACAGTGGACAAGAACCCAGGCAGCAGCTACTGAAAAACTCAAAATCTACCCAGGCATTGTATAACATTCCTACCTGAGACTGAGCAGAATTAAAATCTACGGAGATTAATTATGGATTTTAAATTATTTGGATTTTGGATTTTAAAAGGCAAGATCATCTGATTTCAAATTTAAACTTGCGAAAAGATTCATTTTTTTAACAGTAATTTTTTTCTCAGAAAATTCATAATTTAAGATAATTTTTATTTAACTTTGGGGGCACTTACTGTTGGTATCCTATTAATGGTGTACAGTATTTGTATGTTATTTAATAGCATTACAGAATCTCTGATAAGCTGTATTAAATTTCATGGCTGGGCAAATTTGTGATAGGAAATGGAATAGAGACTGAATTTTTCAGCTGTAATTGAACTGATGAACTGCATCAAACCATTGCAGAGCTTTTAGAGGACAAAAAGCTAGAGTGGCCCCAGAAGAATCCACAAGCAAGCAAGAAGTGGCATTGGGAGATTGAACTTGCGAAGATGGGACCAATTTCTGATCTCCTCCCACTTATTTGTTCGGACATGGGATGAATGCAGTGGTTCTCAACTATGGCTGCTCTTTGAATCTTCTGGGAAGCTTTTAAAAATGCCCATACCCAGGTCACATTTAGACTTATTAAAAAATAACTAATGAGTATTAGATTGTAAGGAATATTTCCCCATCTTCCTGTTTCCAAGTGAGACAACCATTTCTTTTGCCCCAAATATGGCAATCCTTCTCAGAGGGAGCATGGAAAAAACTACATCTTGAGCAAGATTAAGACAATAATAATAATCACTCACTGCATACCTGATACGTGCCAGAAATGTAAGATATTATTGTTGTCATTTTACAGATGGAAAAATAGGGGTAATAAGTTACCACACTATAGAACACTTGCTAAATGCCAAGCACTCTGCTAAGATGTAGAAAGCAGATATATGCATGTACATGTACTTGTAGAGTATATGTGTATCCATATATAATTTCACCATAATCCTAGGAAGTTCCACTGACATACTTTGTTGTATGGATCTATTTAGTACTTGAATTTGGATAAAAGTAATTTACATTATTTTATAATAATGAGAGATATTTACAAGTTATGTGGAGAAACTGAGGCAGATAGTACATTGCTATTAATAGCAGTACCAGTGAGTGGAGGAGGAATATGTCCCCCCAGCCTCTTGTTTCCAGGTGGGATGACTTTGTAGATTAACAATCCTGGCTATTTTCTCATCTCACTTAATGTCTCCAATAGTAGTAGAACAAAATTATGACTGAGGAGCTTGGGAAAAGTATATAGTCATACATTTTTGCCTCTTCTTTCTCTCTTTGGATCCTTCTTCTGAAAGAAGAAGTGTTTGTTCTTTTCTGGCTATGAGGTTAATTTAGTATTGAGAGCATTTTGCTTTTGGGTGAGGCTTATACTATCCAGCTCTGCCAGTGTCTGGGTACATGGGATTAGTTCAGGGCTGAGATATTAGAAAGGCCACTTGGCCCAGAATTTAGTTATGTTCTCCAAACAGCATTATCAGTTAAAAGGAAAAAAAAAGTCAATATTTTTTTACTTTTGTTTTCCTGCCTTCTGTGTTTTTTTTTTTTTTTTCTCAATTTGTTTTAACCTTAAGAGAAGAACAGAGTAAACCAGGGCCTGGGTGAACTGATACATGTGGGTGCCACAGGTGGGCTCATAATTTGGTGATCCTTTAAATCAATATGTTAAAAATACTAGTTTAACATTTAAATAAGGGAATAGAACAAATATATATATTTTTATATTTTTTGCTAATGAAATTTCTATGCCTTTTCCTCCTTTATGTCCAAAATTATTAGTGCTGTGATAATTATAGATGTCCCATTAACTCTTTTTGTGCTTAAAATGTGGGGCATATGCACAGCTTGTCATATGTGTTGCACCAAATGTAACCTAACATTTTAACTTATTTATTTTATCTTTCATTTCTCAGTTTTTATATCACTCATGATTGGATGGCTTTAGTCACTCAGACTCACTAAAGATAGAAGTAATTTACATAGAAATACTTGCTAAGTCTTATTCAAAATATTTTGAAAGTTTTGAAAGTTTTTTTTTTTTTCCTGCCTATGTGTGTAGGCAAGCTATTTCTCATTTCTACTAGAAATGATAGAAATGGTGAACACAGAGAGGTCAGCACCGGCGAGGGATACCTTTTAAAATTTTCACTTGAGGGTACTGCTCACCTCTATGTGAGGTGAACCAATATTCATTTTGCCCATGATGTAGTTGTGTGTGGAAACTCATACCACAATTCCTGCACATATTCCCTGATGTGTCTCTTACAGACTGATCACAGTGGACACCTCCATTCTGGCTCCTCCCTTGATCAGGGGCTGAGTGTGATGCAAGAAAAGAGAGTGCTAGCCAAAATGTCAGAGAGCCCAGGCTTAAAGTTAGTGGTGCTTTGATTAATCCATAGAGTAGCTAGTTTTGATGGTGGTGACTGGGATCAGAAGTGGTGGGTTAGAGCTTGTATGCGTGTCTATTTTAACTAAAGATCCCAAGGGCTTACCAAGTAGATAAACATGGGGTATTTATGTAAATGTGACAATTTTTGACTTCACAAATGGTGGCAATAATATATTATGTATTAGGATTATATATTAATATACATTTATATATATGCATCTAGGATTCCAAGTGCAGGAGTGAGGTAAAATAAAGTAAAATATTTCCATCACAGATTCAGTGTACTGTAAAAGGCTTTAATAAAGTAATTAAACACTATTTATGTGTATGTCCCATTGATATCGTTATATCAATTGTATTATAAATTTACTATGGAAATTTTACATTAATATGTAACTGGCTTATTGATAACAATAAAGTTCCCCTTTTAAGTCTAATTTCTTCAGACAAAATCAGAAATTAATATATGTAAGGATGATAGTTAAGTGAAGGAACACTGGATTATTTGGCTCACTTGGGACCTGACTGAGTTAATCATCCTAGGATCTCTTACTCTTCATATTGCAATCTACTGCTGCTGCTTTAGCCCACCTCTAGTCAAGTGCAAAAAGTAAGCTCAAAGCACTTTAGAAGTTGGGTTTGCTGGTGTTGTGGGTCAAGTCTCTGTCTGATCTGTAATTAGGAGACCCCTTCTCTATCTAGACCTTTCTTCCTAATGAAGTTTGTATTACTCTTTTCATTGGTGGTACTTTGTGCAACTTACCTCCTTCCTCAATCTTGGGAGACCCACAAAGGGCCTAAAATTATTACTTTATTTCTAATGGTTCCATCAATTAGGATCTTCACTCAGTATAATAAAGGATCATGCCTATTTCATTTCTGCATCCCCAGCATAATTTCTAGCACATACTATATATTCAATCAATACTTGTTGAATTAAGGAACACATTTCTGGAACTTTTACCCACTAACATGCTTCACTGAAACACATTAAGAAGCCTGGGAGATATAGTTTATTGAAATCTTAGCAGCAGGTATCTTATTTTAAAATGCCAAATGACCTGTGAATCAAATCAACAGGATTTTTATATTCTTTAGAAGGTTTCCAAATTTGATGAAAATCTATCATATTTTTGAGTGTGGCTTTTGTTTAGATAGATAATGCAAAACAAAAAGTGATTAAATTGGCTGAAGATTTCATTTTGTTCAGCAAATCAGCTTTTTAGTCATTAAGAGTTGACAGTAATGTGATGGTGCATTTGGATAAATGAAAATATATGTGGCAGATCTTGCCTGGTTTACATGTTAAAAATTTGACAAGTTTAATAAAGAATAATTAAATATAAATTTTAGGAAAAGAAACAAGAAACATGAATACTTACATTTGTTAAGATTAGGATTTTTTCCCCTACTCTTTTCTTCAGGCTGAGTTAATTTCCAGGGCTATGTCTACAAGTTGACTGATCTTTTCTTTTTTTTCTTTTTGAGTTGGAGTCTCACTGTGTCGCCCAGGCTGAAGTGCAGTGGCATGATCTTGGCTCACTGCAACCTCTGCCTCCTGGGTTCAATCAATTCTCCTGCCTCAGCCTCCCGAGTAGCTGGGATTACAGGTGCCCACCACCATGCCCAGCTAATTTTTTTTTGTATTTTTTTAGTAGAGACAGGGAATTCACCATGTTGGCCAGGCTGGTCTCTTTGGCCAGGCTGATCTCAAACTCCTGACCTCATGATCAGCTCGCCTTGGCCTCCCAAAGTGCTGGGATTACAGGCATGGGCCACCGCGCCCGGCCAACTGCTCTTTTCTCCTGTCATTTACAATCTGTTGTTGAGCTCATTGAGTGAATATTTCATTTTAGATATTATAATTTAGAATATTTATAATTTAGAATATAATTAGAATATTTTATTTTAGATACAATTTATAATTCAGAATATCTATATTTTAGAATATAATTCAGGATATTTCACTTCTGATGTTATAATTTAGAATATGTTTTATTCATTTTAATAGTTTTCATTTTTTTAAGATTCTCAATCTATTTACTCATTATGACTATATTTTTAGTGCCCTTGAACGTATTTATAATAGCTGTTTTAAATTCATTGTCTGAAAATTCCAACACTTAGGTTTTCTAACGGTCTGTATTCATTAGTAGTTTTTCCCCCCTTGATTAGAGTCCATTTTCCTGCTTCTTTCTATGTCTAGAATTGTTTTTATTGTATGCTAAAGACAACATAATCCAGGCTCTTACAATGATACCTTAGAAAGACAACCTATGTTGTCTTTCTTTAAAAGGTGCTGAGATAGATAATTTTTGGCTGGCTCTTCTTGATCTTCTCTAAGGCTTGTTTTTCAGTTTTCTTAGAGTAGGGCTATTCAATAAACCTTTCTTACAATGATAAACGTGTTCTTTGTCTCTGCTTTCTAATGTGGTTACCATCAGTCACATTTAGATACTAACATTGGAAACGTGGCTAATGAGACTGAGGAAATGAATCTTAAATTTAAGTTAAATTTGAGTTGAAAATACTATATGTGTTTACTGCTACTTTATTGGCCAGTGTTGTCTGGATTAACCTTTACTGTAAGGCATGGTCTTTACTCCTATACTTTTCTGGAGTCTTAGTGAATGTCTGGGGTGTTGACAAGTCTCTCTGTTCTGATTGGGCCAGAACTCCAGTATCCCCCAGAATTATGTCACCTCTAGTACCTTTGCTCCATGTTTAAGTCTGTAACCACCACCCTGCTAGGCTTTGTGGAACTTTGCCGTGTGTGTTTGCAGCACAGCCCTTGGCTGAGGATCTGTGAATGATCTCCACGCAAAATTATTCTTCTGATTTATTTTAGTTAGATTTAGAATTTTTAGTATATTTTGGTTTTGAGTATTTCATTGTCCTTTTAAGGCCCCTAAAGATGACCGTGAAATTGTGATCTTTAGGAATTAAGGCAGATCGTGATGGTGGCTGTTTGACTCCCTCTTCTCTGTTCCCAAAGTGCTTTCTTCACCCCCTTATAGAATCTCTTACCACATTCCTCTAGGGAGTTATGTATGTATCTGTCTCCCAACCTAGTCTGTGAGCTATTTAAGGTTGAGGGCTGTGTCTTTTTCACTTTTGTGTCTTCAGCGTCTAGAACCTGATGGGTGCATAGTGATCTATTTGTCAAATTATAGAAGAATTAGCAGAAGGCAGGAGAAACTGAACTTTTAACAGGCCACACAAACCAGCATGGCAAAAGCAAGTAAGTTGTCAAGTGAGCTGCCCACGGGAAAGAGGCAGTCAGGCGGACACCAGGAGTTGTCTAGGAAGTTCTGCCCCATCACTGCGTACTCAAAGTCTTTTTAAAGAATTTGGGGCCGGGCGCGGTGGCTCACGCTTGTAATCCCAGCACTTTGGGAGGCCGAGGCGGGCAGATCACGAGGTCAGGAGATTGAGACCACGGTGAAACCCTGTCTCTACTAAAAATACAAAAAATTAGTCGGGCGTGGTGGCGGGCGCCTGTAGTCCCAGCTACTCGGAGAGGCTGAGGCAGGAGAATGGCGTGAACCCGGGAGGCGGAGCTTACAGTGAGCCAAGATTGCGCCACTGCACTCCAGCCTGGGCGACAGAGCAAGACTCTGTCTCCAAAAAAAAAAAAAAAAAAAAAAAAAGAATTTGGGAATTGAAAAAGACTCTGTGATTCCCAACATCAACACCTGTTCCACTGGGGATGTGCAGATGACTTTCATTATTTTTTTATTTTTTATTTTTTTGAGACTGTGTCTCGCTCTGTCACCCAGGCTTGGGTGCAGTGATGTAATCACAGATCACTGCAGCCTCAAATCCCTGGGCTCAAGGGAGCCTTCTGCCCCAGCTTCCCAAGTAGCTGGGACTATCAGTGCACACCACCATGCACGGCTAATTTTTAAAAAAATATTTGTTAGAGTTTTGCTATGTTGCTTAGGCTGGTCTTGAACTCCTGGCCTCAAATAATCCTCTTGCTTCAGCCTCTTGAGCATGCAGACCTTTGGCGGCAAAGTGGGAAAGGCACACTTGCAAATATGTCTTAATGCCCATGGTAATGATAACAGCTGGCATACTTCGAGTAATTGCCACGTGTCAGGCATTCTATAAGTAGTTTACATATATTAGCCCCTGAAAAAACTCCCTGAGGTAGGTGTTATTATTTATCTCTGCATAACAGATGAGGTGATGAAAGTGTAGAGAGGATAAAAGCTTGAGAAGCTTACAAAAGCTAACAGTTGTCAGAAAAGGGATGCAAATGCAGGCAGTGTGGTTGCAGAGCTCATGATCTTAGCCTCTACATGGTATTGCCTCTCATTATTTCTTTTTAGATTGTTAGCTTGATTTGAAGAAGAACAATGAGTACCTACAGCACTGCTTATCAGCATTTCCAGAATCACTATTTTCAGAAAATACATCTACTGTATGTAAAGCTCTGTTAGCAGGGATAAAAAGATGTACAATGTAGAGTCCTAGTCTAAGAAATATGAAGTCTTGATGGACAAATAAAACATAGAGCTAAAAATTGAACAATGACATAAAACAATGTGAAAGGCAATGAAAGATTATACAGCTAGTGTCAAAATTTATTATTCCATAGGATGCTTTGGTAAAATGATCACATGATGGATAGATGGAGGGATGGATGGATGGATGGTTAAAGGCTTGAAAACTGAAGTATGTAGAGATTAACTGAGTCACTCAAGCCCTTAACCATCCATCCATCCATCCATTCATGTAGGTTCCATCTAATTTTTGGCTATGTACTCTTTGTCTTTTTATATAACAACAATTTTATAATTTGTCTATAGGGAATAGAATTGTAATTACTTTTCCCAGTTAACCAAATCCCACTAAGCACAAACTAAATGTATCACAGCTCAACTTCCCTTTGGCTAAATCCCTGGAATGACTTACTTTGACTCCAGCACTTGAGTGGAGGTTAGACTGGAAAGAGATAGTGATCTTAACTGATTGATGTTAAATCATTTTAATTATGCAATATTGTAGAAACATATGTTATGGACTCAATTATGTCACCCCAAAATTCATGTGTTGAAGCCCTAATCCCTAATTAGGGAACTATTTTTGGAGATACGGCCTTCAAAGATGTGATTAAGTTAAACTGAGGCTGGTAGGGTGGGACCCTGAAGAGGGAGAGGTATCAAGGATATTCATGCACAGAGAAAAGGCCACCTGAGAACACAGTGAGAAGGTGGCCACCTTCAAGCCACAGAGAGACCTCAGGAGAAACAAACCTGCCAACAACACAGTCTGAAATTCTAGCCACTAGAACTGTGAGAAAATAAATTTCTATTGTTTTTAGGGCATCCTGTCTGTGGCATTTTGTTATGGGAGTCCTAGCAAACCAGTTCAACATTGGACCATGTGAACACAGTGTTAGAGCCCTTCCAGGGTCTTAGAAGGGACACATGCAAGCGAAGGGCTCTCAATCTTCATTTTCATTAGCTTTATGATAAATCCACCCCTTTAGGTGGCTCCTAAGGTACTGCCTGGGACTGTAAAAAGTCTGGACAAGGAAGGAAAGAAGAGAGGGAAGGAGGGAGGAAAGGAGGAAGGAAGGAAGAAAGAAGCAATGAGCTCAGTGTCACAACAAGCCTTTGAAAGCATCTTTTCATGATTACATGTGGGCATGGTGGTGTCAGGGCAGCTTTTCCAACCGCATCTGGTAGAGAAGAGGAAGCGGAGACATTCAGAGCAGGGAAACAGCATGAGATGAAGCCTGAGTGCTGGGCAGGCTTGAAGAGACATGAATTTGCAGCAGAGGTCAGATTACACAGGAATTTGTAATCTCAGTGTAGTGCTCTTTCCACCACCTCACAGCAGCTGCTTACTTGTGAAACAGGTATTTGTTCAGCTCTTTAACGCTTAGGAACTTCTATTAGAAGACACTGTGGTAGCGGATTGTATTTTCCAAAGTGTTCACTGTAGGATCTCTCATCATGCATGCTCTTCTTGTAATATTGTTGACACTGCCCATTGAGGGCTGGGGTACAAGGGTGAAGTGGTGGTTGGCTCCACCACAAAAAATGTTTGTATACAATGATGCTGAACATAGCAAAAAAAATCTCCTTTATAGACAGGATGTTTTTTTTTTTTTTTTTTTTTTTGTTTCTGTTTTAGGTATTTGTTTTTATGACATCTTTACCTTAGCACATTTATAGTCATGGATGCAGGCAAGGCCAGCTTTGCTTTTGCTTTTTAAAAAATATTTATTGGTGAGAGTTAGAAAAACAAACTACAGTAAAAATGTAGAATGTGACAGGAGGGTTTTTTCTGGTAGGATGATTCAAATGGCCTTTTTGAAGAGGAGACATCTGAGTAGAGAATTGAGTAACGGGGTGCTGTGGTTTGAGTGTTTGTGTTCCTTCAACATTCATGTTGAAAACTTAATCTTCAATGCAACAGTATTAAGAGGTGGGGCCTTTAGGAAGTTATAAGGCCGTGAGGGTTCTGCCTTCATGGATGGGATTGATGCCTTGGAAAAACAGCCTCAGGGAACTGGCTAGGTCTTTTTGCCCTTCTGTTCCTTTTGTCATGTGAGGATACAGTGTCTGTCCCCTCTGGAGGAAGCAGTGCTCAAGGTGCTATCTTGGAAGCAGAGACCAGGCCGTCACTAGACATTAAACCTCCCAGTACCTTGATCTTGGACTTCCCAGACTCCAGACTGTGAGCAATAAATTTATGCTGTATACAAAGTACCAGGTCTGAGATATTTTGTTATAGCTTCACAAACAGACTACAGGAAAACATGAAATACTTAGAGGAATAGAATTCCAGGCAAAGAGAACAGGTACAAGGACCTGGAAAGGATTGCATGCATTTTTGCCTTCTGCAGGGAACTGCTATATTAAATGTTTTGGAGGAAAGATGCTCCCAGGATTGAATCTGGGTCCAGCTGCTCTGTTATTGTTACTATTTGTCAGCTGAGCCCTCTTTGGATTCCCAGAGTAAGGTACAGGGCTCACTGTCCTGGGGCAGAGATGAACAAATGGGTCCTGGTGCCTAAGCATTTTCATCATTTGGCTCACACACATATCAGGACCATTGCAAGAAGGACTTCTCTTCTGGAGAGTCTTTTGCAACACGGTGGGCTGTTCTTGTCTCTAAATAAACCACTGAGTTTTCCATCTTTACTGAATGCTCAGTCCTAGGAGTCTCTAGAAGCTTACTTTCTAGCAATTACCTTTTACTTGAAAATATAGGGCTTTACTTTTATGGATTACTGCTCCTAGCAGCAGACAGTCTCTTTTGTGTTTAATTACCTGTTCACTGCATTTATTTGCTAAGATGTCAAGTGGGAGACAGTTTCAGCATTCTGGAAAGAGTATGGGTTCTCTGAGGTCAAAGTTATCCACCACTTAATAGCCATATGGCCTCAGGCAAATGATGTCTCTGGGTCTCAGCTTATCCATCTGTGAATGGTTACAGGTCCATCTTGATGATGGTAAATACTTCTTACTTCCGTGTGACAAATCCTAAATAGCTCTTAATCTTTAACAATCCTTCACATGTAACAATTAGGTGTTAAATTACAGTAATTTACCTGGCAGATAGGGTAAGAGACATTCAAGTTCACGGTGAGCTTGCTTTTTAGATAGCTGGCTTATCTTGCTCTGTTGGCACACACACTAATTTTAATGATCGTTCACTCAGTTTTCCTGTTGGCAGTTAAACACTAGTTGCTGGCTCTTGAGAGGATCCTCAATCCTGTTATGGGGTACAGAGGTTGAGTGAAGAAACAGTGTTCAAGTAGTCTAACAAATGGCTTTCAAACACTGACCACTAAGAGATATGATTGGATCAGATGCACTTGGAAGCTTAGAAACCTGGCGTGGAGGGCATTGTCAGATTTTCTAAAGTTTGGGGTCCAGGGTTTATGGGTGAGGGTCTCAATGAAGAATCATGAACAGTTACTGGAAAAGTGTTACCAGGGGATGTAATAAATAAATATATAATAAATAAATAATAACAATGACCCACAGACTTGTAGGGTGAACATGAAACAGTTTTTCACATCCAATATTTCAATTCTTCTTCCTAAAAATTTTATGAGGAAGGGAGAACAAATATTATTCTTTTCACTCTTTCATTCAGCTGCCGTTTATCAAACACCTATTGTGTTTTAGCAGGAATAGCCTCTTTCTCACATATACATGATCTCATTGAATCCTCAAGACGACCTTGGAGAGAGTTCTCAGGATTTCCATTTCGCACCTGAGATACTCTCAGGAAGCTAAAGTGTCCCAAGATTAGGAAGTATCAAAGCAGAGATGATATTCAGCAAGTACACACCAATGTGGCTATACTTTAATTTTAATTTTAATTTTAATTTTTGTGGGTACATATTAGGTGTATATATTTATGGGGTACCTGAGAAGTTTTGATACAGGCATATAATGCATAATAATCACATCAGGTAAAATGGGGCATTCATCCCCTCAAGCATTTATCCTTTGTGTTACTTACAAACAATCCAATTATACTCCTTTAGCTATTTGAAAATTTGCAATTAAATTATTATTGACTATAGTCACCCTATTGTGGTAGCAAATGCTAGGCCTTGTTTATTCTTTCTAATTATTTTTTAATACCCATTAACAATCCCCACTTCCCCTACCCTACACTACCCTTCCCATCCTCTGGTAACCATCCTTCTACTCTGTTTCCATAAGTCAATTATTTTGATTTTTAGATCCCACAAATAAGTGAGATCATGCAATATTTCTCTTTTTGTGCCTGGCTTATTTCACTTAACATAACGACCTCCAGTTCCAACCATGTTGTTGCAGATGACAGGATCTCACTTTTTTTATGGCTGAGTAGTACTCTATTGTGTATATGTACCACAGTTTCTTTATCCATTCATCTGTTGATGAACACTTAGGTTGCTTCCAAATCTTGGCTATTGTTAATAGTGCTGCAACAAAACATGGCAGTGCAGATATCTCTTCAATATACTGATTTCCTTTCTTTTGGGTATATACTTGCAGTGGGGTTGCTGAATCATATGGTAACTCTATTTTTAGTTTTTTGAGGAACTTCCATACTGTTCTCCATAGTAGCTGTGATGGTTAATACCGAGCGTCAACTTGATTGGATTGAAGCATACAAAATATTGATCCTGGGTGTGTCTGTGAGTGTGTTGCCAAAGGAGATTAACATTTGAGTCAGTGGGCTGGGAAAGGCAGATCCACCCTTAGTCTGGTGGGTATAACCTAATCAGCTGCCAACAAATACAAAGTAGGCAGAAAAATGTGAAATGGAGAAACTGGCCTAGGCTCGCACCCTACATCTTTCTCCTGTGCTGGATGCTTCCTGCCCTTAAACATCAGACTCCAAGTTCTTTAGTTTTTGGACTCAGACTGGCTCTTCCTGCTCCTCAGCTTGCAGGTAGCCTATGGTAGGACCTTGTGATTGTGTAAGTGAATACTTAACTCCCCTTTACATATACATGTGTGTATATATATGTGTGTGTGTATATATGTATATATGTGTATATATGTATATATGTATGTATATATGTATATGTATATATGTGTATATATGTATATGTGTATATATATGTATACAATAAACTCCCCTTTATACATATTATACACACACACACACATATATATAATAGGATATATATACATATGATAGGAGGTTATATATAGTGTATCCTATTAGTTCTGTCTGTCTAGAGAATCCTGACTAATACAGTAGCTGTACTAATGGACATTCTTACCACCGGTGTATGTGGGTTCCCTTTTCTCCACATTCTCATCAGCATTTGTTACTGCCTGTCTTTTGGATATAAGCCATTTTAACTGTGGTGAGACGGTATCTGATTGTAGTTTTGAATTGCATTTCTCTGATGATAAATGATGTTGAGCACCTTTTCATATGTCTGTTTGCCATTTCTTTTGAGAAATGTCTATTCAAATCTTTTGCCCATTTTAAAATCTGATTATTAGATTGTTTACTACAGAATTGTTTGAGCTCCCTATATAGTCTGGTTATTAATCCCTTGTCAGATGGGTAGTTTGCCAATATTTTTCTACCATTCCGTGGATTGTCTCTTTACTTTGTTGATAGTTTTCTTTGCTGTACAGAAGCTTTTCAACTTGATTAGATCCCATTTGTCCATTTTTACTTTGGTTGCCTGTGTTTGTGGGGTATTGCTCAAGAAATTTTTGCTCAGACCAGTGTCTTAGAGAGTTTCCCCAATATTCTAGTAGTTGCATAGTTTGAGGTCTTAGATTTAAGTCTATAATCCATTTTAATTTGATTTTCATATATGGAGAGAGAGAGAGGTCTAGTTTCACTCTTCTGCATATGGATATCCAGTTTTCCCAATACCATTTTTTGAAGAAACTATCTTTTCCCAGGCATGTGGGTTTGTTTCTGGCTTCTGTGTTCTGTTCCATTGGTCTATGTGTCTGCTTTTTTTTTTTTTTTTTTCACCAGTACCATGCTGTTTTGGTTACTGTAGGTCAGTAGCATAATTTGAAGTTAGGCAATGTGATTCTTCTAGTTTTTGGATCTTTAGTGGTTCCATATAAATCTTAGGATTATTTTTTCTATTTATATGATGAATGTCATTGGTATCCTGATAGGGATTTCACTGAATCTGTAGATTGCTTTGGGTAGTATGGCCATTTTAACAATATTGATTCTATTCATAAACGTGCAGTATCTTTTTATTTTTTGTGTTCCTTTCAATTTATTTTTTCAGTGTTGTATAGTATTCATTATAGAGGTCTTCCACTTTGTTAATTCCTAGCTATTTAATTTTGTGGCTTTTGTACATGGGATTACTTTTTCAAAATTTATTTTTCACATTATTCATTTTGGCATATAGAAATGATACTGATTTTTGTGTGCTGGTTTTTTTATCCTGTAGCTTTACTGAATTTGTTTATCAGTTCTAATAGTTTTTTTGAGGAGTCTTGAGGTTTTCCAAAGTATAAGATCATGTCATTTGCAAACAAGGTTATATGAATTCTTCATTTCCAATTTGATGCCCTTTATTTATTTCTCTTGTCTGACCTCTCTAGCTAGGACTTCCAATACTATGTTGAATAACAGTGGTGAAAGTGAGCATCCTTGTCGTGTTCCAGATCTTAGAAGAAAGGCTTTCAGTTTTTCCCCATTCAATATGATACTAGCTTTGGATTTGTCATATATACCTTTTATTATGTTGAGGTATATTTCTCCTATATCCAGGTTTTTGAGAGTTGTTATCAGGAAGACAGGTTGAATTTTATCAAATGCTTTTTCAGCATTGATTGAAATAATCATATGGTTTTTGTCCTTCATTCTGTTGATATGATGTATCACACTGATTGCTTTATGTATGTTGAACCATTCTTGCATTCCTGGCATAAATCCTGCTTGGCCATGATGAAAAATCTTTTTAATGTACTGTGAAATTCATTTTGCTAATATTTTATTAAGGATTTTTTCCTCAATATTTGTCAGATATACTGGCCTTTAGTGTACTTACATATTTTTTTTTTGGTGTCTTTGTTTTTGGTATCAGGGTAATACTTCATAGGATGAGTTTGGAAGTATTTCCTCCTCTTTTATTTCTTCAAATAGTTTGAGTAGGATTGGTGTTAGTTCTTAAATCCTTGCTAGAATTCATCAGTGAGGCCATCAGGTCCCAGGCTTTTCTTCACGAAGAGACTTTTTATTATGGCCTTAATCACATTACCTGTTATTCGTCTGCTCAGGTTTTGGCTTTCTTCCTGGATCAATCTTGGTAGGTTGTATATGTCTAGGAATTTGTCCATCTCTTCTAGATTTTCCAATTTGTTGGCAAATAGTTGCTCATAGTAACCACTGATCAGCCGTTGAATTTCTGTGGTATCAGTTGTAATGTGTTCTCTTTCATCTCTGGTTTTATTTCCTTGGATCTTCTCTCTTTTTTCTTAGTCTCACTAAAGGTTGGTCAATTTTGTTTAATTTTTCAAAAAAAAAAACCTTTTTGTTTCATTGATCTTTTGTATTTTTTCATCGTTTCAATTTCATTTATTTCTGCTCAGATCTTTATTATTTCCTTTCTCCCAATAATTTTGAGTTTGGTTTGTTCTTTTCTAGTTCTTTAAGATGCATCATGAAGTCGTTTATTTGAAGTTTCTCTTCTTTTTTTGATGTAGACATTTATGGGTATAAACTTCCTCTTTAGTAATGCTTTTTCTGTATCCCATAGGTTTTGCTATGTTGTATTTCCATTATTGTTTGTTTCAAGAATTTTTTCAATTTTCATTGACCCACTGATCATTCAAGAGCATATTGTTTAATTTCCATGTATTCATATAGTTTTCAAAATTCCTCTTGTTATTGATTTCTAGTTTTATCCCATTGTGGTCAGAGAAAATTGTTGATATTATTTCAATTTTTTGAATGTTTTAAGACTTGTTTTGTAACCTAACATATGGTCTATCCTTGAGAATTATCCATGTGGTGAGGAGAAGAATGTGAGGATGAAAGTTCTGTAAATATTTATGAGATTCATTTGGTCAATAGAGCAGATTAAGTACGATGTTTCTTTGTTTGTATTGAAGTCTCTAGCTATTATTGTGTTGGTGGTTATCTCTCTTTTTAGCTCTAATAATGTTTGCTCTATATGTCTGGGTGCTCCAGTATGGGTGCATATGTATTTACAATTGTTATATTCTTTTGCGAAATTGACCTCTTTGTCATTATATAGTGACCATCTTTGTCTCTTCTCATAGTTTTTGTCTTGAAATCTATTTTGTCTGATAAAAGTATACCTACTGCTGCTCTTTTGTGATTTCTATTGGCATGGAATATCTTTTTCTATCCCTTTATTTTCAGTTTATTTGTGTCATTATAGATGAAATGTATTTCTTGTAGGCAAAAGGTCATTGGATCTTGTTTGGTTTTTATCCATTTAACCACTCTGCTTTTTGATTGGAGAGTTTAGTTCACTTACATTCAATGTTGTTATTGGTAAGTAAGGACTTACTCCTGCCATTTTGTTAGTCATTTATTTTCTTTCTTTCTTTTTCTTTCTTTCTTTCTCTTTCTTTTTCTTTCTTTCTCTTTCTCTTTTTCTCTTTCCCTCTCTGCCTGCCTCCCTCCCTCCCTCCCTCCCTTCCCTCCCTTCTTCCCTTCCTTCCTTCCTTCCTTCCTTCCTTTTCCTTCCTTCCTCCCTCCCTCCCTCCTTCCTTCTCTCCCTTTTTTCCCTTCTTCTTTCCTTCCTTCCTTCCATGAGGGTTGCAAATAGTATCTTATAACCCATTATTTTAAGCTGATAACGACACTTTTTTGTCAATAAAGAACAAGCAAAAAAGAAAAAAAACTAAAAAACTAATAAAGACTCTACCTCCCTGTGGCCCAGCTGATACCTGAAACCAGCAAGTCTCGGAGTTTCAACCGAGGCCCTCAACATAGTACCTGGGTATCTCTGCTGGTTATTCAAGGGCTTAAAGATTTTTCTGTTACCAGGTAATGAATCTTGCCAGGACTGGGTCCTTTTCTTCAAGGTAGTGGGTTCCCTTCAGGCCCATTGTGTATCTAGAAATGTCTGGGAGCTCAGGGCTTGGAAAAGGGGTCTCAGCATCCTGACTGGGGCACTATCCTGCTGTGGCTCAGTTGGTATCCAAGACGCAAGACAAAGTCCTTCCCATTCTTCCCTCTCCTCTCCTCAGGCAGAGGGAAGAGGCCTCTTTTGGGGCCATAAGCTGTGTAGCCTGAGGCTAGAGGAGGGGTGATGCCAGCATTCCTTTAGCCACTCTGGCTGGTATCTCATTAACTTGCATGCCCCCACAGTCCACTGGCTCTGAGCCCAGTTTAGCAGTAGGACTTGCTTAGAGTTTGCAGTCCTTGTGGCCTAGACTACCTTTCAAGTTTATTTAGAGGCCCAGAGCACTTTAGCCTTAAGTTATGAGGCTTGCAGGAAGTTAAGTTCAAATTGCTGGGACTGGCAATTCTCCTTCGGCTAGGTCTGGTTTAAATGCTTCCTCTGTGGGTGGGCATCAGCTGAGTTTGGTATGGTTTTGTTTTCTGCTATAACAAGGCTGCGCTGAGTTCAATGCCTCACATTTTCTGTTCTCTCCCTTCCCCAGGGCACAGGAATACTCTGCACCACACTGCTGCTGTGGGTGTATGGGGAGGGGTGGTGTTGGTGATCCAAGACTGTTTTTCCTACCTCTTCAGTGCCTCTTTCGGTGATAAGAAGTTAAAACCAGGTACTGTGAGTGCTCACCTGATTTTTGGTTCTTATGGAGGTGCTTTTTTGTGTGTAGATAGTTGTTAAATTGATATCCTTGTGGGGAGGATGACTGGTAGAGTTTTCTATACTACCATTTTGCTCTGATCCCAGCTCTATCTCATACTTTTTAGTTAAACATTAAAATACTTTAGAACCTTTGCTAAATAGCCACTGCCTGGAACCCCTCAAGCATTCCCATTCCTCTTCTCTGGTCCCTTCTTTCTGACCCCCAGAGATCTCCCCAGAATTTAACAACCAGTTCATGCCTGGCATAGCAGGGAGCTGCCAGGACCCTGCTCCAGCATTATAGCCAGTATTGGTTCCAACTGATCAGTATGTCTGCCATACTAGTGAGCGTTTGAATATCACCCCTGAAAAGGGGAAATTCAAATATGGAGAGATTAAGTAGATTGTCCGTAGTCACAGTTAGAACTCAAACCCATCTTTTGACTGTTAAGTTGAGTTTTGTTTGTTTGTTTCACAATACTACCCCATCTTTCAGTGAATGGAATTGTACATAGTGGGTCTTTAGATTTTACATTTTCTCTCTAAACAAAAATTTAAGCTTTATATAGCTTATTTATCAACAGACAATTTAATATACACTCCCAGCTTTAGTAGTGGAAACCTGAATGCTTTTATCAGACAAAAACAAATAAGAAAAGAATCATCTCCAGACAGTTTGATTCTGACATTCTCAGAATTTGTAAGAGCATTTATTAGGGTGAAAACTAACATACTCTTTATAAGGAGTGTACTTCTATTCTCATGCATGTCTCATTTGATCCTTTCAACCATCATGTGGACAGAAACACCAACTAGCAGGAGTGTCTCTGAAATTTCTGAGCATTGGAGTGGCTTTACTGCTGCCAAGCAGGACCTTTCTGAATGTAGAATTAGGATTAGAGGAGAGAATGCCAAGTCTGGGCACAGGAAGTGCCTAAAGACAATGCCTAATAGTTACTAAGTCTCGGCACTAAAAAAGCCTTATAAAGTTTTTAATTCATTTAGGCAAAATAAGTGGTAACCATGAACGAGGCTATGGGAGGCTCTGAGGATACAGAGCCAAAAATCAGTTTCTACTCATAATAGATTCAAAAGATAAGAGAAATAGACCAGTAAAAGTATGTAACTATATACTCTAGTACAGCAGTTTTGGGAACGGAAAGTGAGAGCTGACTATAGAAGAAAGAAGTATTGTCTAGTAGCCCTAAGCACCCTCCTGTGGTTGGAATGATCCTTCTGCTTTCCAACACAAAAGTCTAACACTGGATTTTTCCAGGATAAGAGATTTAGTGGGTGGGTGCGGTGAGAGAATAAAGAGGTCAGATTATACCAAGTGTTAGCCAAAGAGTGGTTAAATGTTGGATAACAATGTCTAAGCTGGCTAGGGAAGGATGTGAAGCTGAGAGTTTGGGAGAAAGTGAGGGTTAAATGGCCTGGATGTCTTAAAGTCAAAGGTCAGCTGCAGGAAAAACCAGAAGTGTTGACATTCAGGAGTGCAATAGAGGAAAAGATTCAGGGAGCACCATGGCAGACAGCTGAGGTGTAGTAGACTATTAAAGCAGCTGTGCTTCTGTGGACAACACAGGCTTCAGCTGAGGAATGATGGAGAGGGAATAGTCTGTGAAGAGACTGAGAATATTGTGGGATACAGGAGAGAGGATTAGGAGGAGGGAGACTGGAAGAAGATTGGAATATTATGGTTGCAACTGGAGTGAAGATAGCATAGAGCAGTATGAGAATTAAAGTAAGAAGGCATAAATGATTGGATGGTTGGCAATTTGGGACAGTAGTCAAGGATGGAAAGGACCCAGAGCTGGCCTCAGCTTTCCAAATGAAGCACCCATTGAAGTTGCTTCAGTGCTCAAGGGATGCATGGAATCGGGATGTAGAGCACATGTCAGGGGATGTTTTTGTTTCAGGTTCCAAATGGAATATGGAACAGAGTGCCAATGTATGTCCATATACATTCTTGTCTACCCAGGCAAGAAAGGATTGCTCTGTTCCCAGAATCCTTACCTTGATTTGAAGAACTAATATTTTTGGGATAAGCTAGCTGAGGCCTATGTAGATTCTTCTCTAGAGGTAATACTATCCCAAGTATGCAGACAATGGAATTAGTTCACAGCATCTTGCCCTCATGTAGGAAGCATCATCAACCATCAACTTAGCAAGCTCGCCTCCCTGTGTTGTTATTGAAAGGATGTGGTTTCTGGGACAGTCCAATTATATGCAGATTCATTTTTATTACAATTTACTTCAAAAATCTAAAAGCTGAGAAAATGGCTTTTCTGTTAAGAATCCATGCCTTTGGAGGAGAACATTCTGTTGACTTTATATTTTTGACCATTACTTGCTTGGTAGGAGGGGCAGCAGTTTGTTCTGTAATAATCCTTTTTTCAACTAGTCCTTCTTTGGAATTCTTTATGTCTCTGATCCTCATAAAAGTGTAGGCTCTAATATCTTACCACTGTGAAAGCTTCTTAACTGGTTCCCTTCCTCCAAAATCTGCCTTCTCCAATCTATCCTAAAGATTATTATATCATAATTTCCCTAAAACATTACGTTTAAAATGTCAATATTCTTTGTAAGCTATCATTGGCTCCCCATTTCCTAAGTGAAATTAACTAGATTTCAATGGCTTTCAAAGTCTTCCATGATATGACCAAACACCTTCCCAACTCAATTTTATGTTTATCCTTTGTAGGAGCCTACTTTTCTAGCCAAATTGATCTGTTGACTGTCTGTTGTTCAGGTCTATTAACTCACCTTTACTTCATTTTTATCCCTTTGCATGGAATAGCAACCCATTTTCATCTGCTTATTTTCTGCTTTCTGAATCCAGTCTGTACCAATGAAGTTCTGTGGTATTGACTATAAATGCTGTGGGAGTTCACTTGAGGTGAATGTTGTCATCCAGTCATTTGAACATTTGTTGTGCTTATACTGTGTTTTACCCACTGGTTTAGATACTGTTAAGCAACAACAATAATCGCAGTTAAAACATGTGTGCTACGTATTCTTCTAAGTGTCTTTATAATAATTGGTTATTTAACCCAAATTAATTTAACTCAAATAATATTACTTTAATGTAAATGTGAATGAGGTATAGACTACTCTGTCAAGGCTCTCAGGCTTGTTAGGGAAGATAGAAAGTGAAAGGCAATCATGATAGAGTTCAGTAACAGAGTTAACCACAAGGTGCTATGAGATTACATACAGTATTAACTTTATATTACTGTGTGACAAATTACCACAAATTTAGTGGCTTAAAACAACACAAATTTATTATCTCTTAGTTTCTATAGGTCTGAAGTCTGGGCATAGCATCTCTACATTTTCTGCTCATGGTCTCACAGGGCTGAAATCAACATGTTACCCAGACTGCATGTCATCTGGGGCTTGAGGTTCTCTTCCAAAGCTCACTGGTTGCTGGCAGAATTTATTTCCCCGAGGTTGTAGTAGAATTGAAACATATATTTTCTTGTTGGGTGTTGGGTGTAATTTTCTTTCATCTCCTGGAGGCCTATATCAGGTCCTTCCCGTGTGTCTCCATGCATCCTCAATCCAGCAATAGCCCATCAAACCTCCTTCATGCCTCAAGATTTTACTTTCTCTTCTGCAACCAGGTAGAGAAAATTCTACTTTTAAAAGGCTCATGTGATTAGGCCAGACCCACATATATAATTTCTCTTCTATTAACTCAAAATCAACTGATTAGTAACTGTAATTACATTGACAATATCCCTTTTGCCACATAATATAACATAATCATAGTAGTAGTGTCTCATCATTTTCATAGGGGAGAGAAATATACATGGAAGAGGGTCATTGAGGGTCATCTTAAAATTCTGCCAGTGAACACATAGGATAAGCACTTTACCTAATTTTGGTATTGAAATGGAGATGGGTAGAGCAGGAGGAAAATATTTCAAAGAAAGTGATCTCCAAACAGAGAACTAAGTGATTTATAGAAATTAGCCAGGTAAAGAAGGAAAGAAGTGAAATGGGGAGGAGAGGGCTCCAGACAAATGTGGGAGGGGTGATACTTGATACAAACCAATGTTCTTTTTGTTCCTGATCCTTCTTTTTTCTTCACTTAAGTCTTTCATTTATTTTGTGTGCAGGAGTTTTTGTTTCTGATATTTCTCTCTGTACTGTAACCTGTCCATTTGTTTTAGGTAGAAGCTAGGGCAGACTGCCTTAGAGCTTTAGGGAAGAGATATGGCAATATTCAGCTTTTGTGTCCATAGCAGAATTTTTAAACTCGTGGTAGAGTCAGTAGATAAAAGCAAAAATTTTTTTCAATCTTAAAACTTCAAACCCTGAAGGACTCAGACATAGAAATTGGAATTGGAAGACTAAGAATCTGTCAGAGCCAGTTTTTCCAAATGAGAAGATATGCATTCTTCCTGAGAGAAGACGAGAATTGATGAGAAGGCAATAGAGTTAGAAACTGGTGTGGGTATCTGACAGGGAGTAATATACCCTGAACAGAGCCCCACCTGATTGAGGACAATAGAGTCACCAGATAGATTGGAGAATCTGAGAACAGAAGGGAGCTGGGTCCTTCTTCCCTGTTTGGAGTCTTAGGAAATCATCAATCTTAGCAGAGTTAGAAGACATTAGTGAGGAGATAACTGTGTGGGGTGTCTAGACAAAGAGGCCTTGAAATAGCCTCATTCAGTTTTCTACCACCCTAGAGAGGTATTTTCCAGCATTCCTGACCAGGCTTAAAGACAAGATGGAAAAGAAAATGCTGGGTTAGTCTTTAGAACCAGAGACTACATGGACCAAAGCCTCAAAGCAGATGGCAGATGCAGGTAAGGAAAGTTGCTGATGAGTGGTCAGTGGGGGTGTGGCAGTCCATTTTCACATTGCTATAAAGAAGTACCTGAGACTAGGTCATTTATAAAGAAAAGATGTTTAATTGGCTCACTGTTCTGTAGGCTGTACAGGATGTGTGATGCTTACATCTGCCCAGCTTCCAGTGAGGGCCTCAGGGAGGTTTTGCTCATGACAGAAGGTGAAGCAGGAGCAGACACGTCTCATGGCGAGAGTGGGAGCAAGAGAGAGAGGAGGGGGAGGTCCCGGACTCTTTTAAACAACCCAATCTCATGCAAACTAACTGAACAAGAACTCACTTATCACCCAAGGGATGGTGCTAGGCCATTCATGAGGGATCTGTCCCCATAATCCAATCACCTCCTACCAGGTTCCACTCCAACACTGGGAATTACATTTCAACATGACATTTAGAGGGGACAAATATCCAAACCATATCAGGAGGATGCCCATCTCAGCAGGTGTCAGCAGGGAGAGTGGACAGTGCCAAAGTCATACCCAAACCTAAATATTCTCTAAGCTTCCCTGGGATTTAGATGAAATCATTGGAAGAAGAGGAAACTAAAAATCCAGAACTGACAGAGAAAACTTTGATCTGAACAAGAAAAACCTAATGTGACTAAGATTAAATTGCTATCTCTAGTTGAAATGGGAGCTTGAGCTAGAAATCACTTTCAATTACAAAAAAACAAAAGCTACATTTCTAGATAGCTGAGTTTGTGTCCTTGGAAATTTGTATCTACTGTGTAATTAAGAAAATGGTGAAATTTTTGTGACGAAGGAGCCTGGAGAGGGAAAGACTTGAGCTGGATTTTACAGGATTTGCAGCATGGACAGGAGTAAGTCCAATGTGGGTGGGGGGAGTGCATGTAGAACATAAGCAAAGGGAGAGAGGTGGCAATGGGGGCAAAGCGAGGATGAAGCCTAATTGTAAATTCATGCACATAATTCATTCAGGAGAGTACATGGTTGGACATGGGGGGTGGAGCCAGGATATGGAGAGCCTTGCTGGGCCAGGAAGAGGAGGTGCAGAATAGTTTTGTAAGATTTTAAGCTTAATAGGGTAAAATGATATAACATTTATTGAGTGTTTTCTGAAAGCCGGGCACTTTGCAAATAAAACACCGTTTATTTATAATAGCCTTCAAGGTATTTATGATCCTCAATTTACAGATGAATATACTGAGGTTCAGAGATGTTAAATAATTTATGTAGATTCAAATAGCTGATGATTGGCAGAGCAGGATTTAAACCCTTGTTCTTGGCTCCAAAGCCTAGGTATTTCCCACCATACACCGGGCTCTCATTGGTAGATTTCTGAACAAGAGAGAGACCTGAAAAAAATCAGTATTTTTGAAAGATTGGCCTGGCACAATTGTGAATGATGGGCGTGGAGAGGGAAGACCCTGGAGAGCAGAAACTGGAACCTTAATTTGGGGAGCAAGCGATACAGGCTGCACATGGCAAATGCTAATGGAAAAGAGAAAAAGGACATATCCAAAAAATGTTTTGAAGAAAGACCCTGTTTTAGATGGGTTTGATCATTGAGATAGCTTTTTTTTTTAAGTCCAAGTGATTTTTCTCTTCAGTTTCCAATGGTTTCAACTACATTCTCTATAAACCTGCAGCCATTTAAAAAAATCATAAAACATTAAAAAGGAGTAATAGCCTAAGGCTTTTCACTTTTGGCAGGTTTATTCAAGGACATCTAGTTCTCATAATTAGTTTCCAGAAGGTGTGAGCTCTACCTACAGTGTTTCAAAGAAATGGTTTAACTTTCTACAGGTTCTATGATAGGAAAATTCATTCAGCCACTGTTGCTGCTTTCCACACATCCAGAGCTACACAGACTGTTTTTCCGTAACATATGGAGAAAGAACAATGAAGGCACAGTCCTCTGAGATGTCTGAAATTCATGCCGACGTTTTCATGGAATTTCTGGTAACAAGACATCTGGAACCTTGCTATCAGCAGTCTGCCGCAAGCAACTGGTCCCTGTTTCTGAGGTAGGTCCACATAACAGAGGCTCCTGATGTTTTGTGAGAGGAGTTAATTTTCTTTTCATAAGGCCTTGCTGTCACCTGCAGTTACATGAACTAAGATAAAAGTCCAGGTTCTGGATAATACTTCAGGTTCATTGGTTGCAAGCAATAAAAACAGATGCAGGCTAGTTTAAGCCAAAAAAAAAAAAAAAAAGTCATGGGAAGATTCCAGGGTATTTTATGGGACTGAAAGAAAGCCAAAAAGTCAGTGAAATTAGGCAGCTTTGGGAATCTCAGCAGCAGGACTTGGTGGACCTCTGTAGATTTCTGAAATTGATGTAGTCCAGCTCTGAGGACTGAGATGTCTCCAATTCAAATTCCCAGGAAATAATTTGGTTGGCCCAGTTAGATATGGGGCACCCCCTGTGTATGACAGGCCATTTCCAGAATGGGAACTCAGACCCAGTTAGGCAGGAATCCCATGACATGCCTACAATAATGGCCTTGGAGTAGGATAGATCCAGGTTAAATCCCAGCTGTTCTGCATTCATTCATTCATAAATATTTATTGGGACTCTATTGTGTTCTATACATAGTTTATACTTATAGGTGTTTAATAAATATGGGTTTCCCCTTTCTGAGAGGAGCATAGAATATAGAGACATTCCCTGGTGTATGTGGGTTCTGATAGTCAAGTTCATCAATAAAGAAGTGGTTTATAAACATCTACCCTCACCCTCACCCTCACCACTTCTATTAAGAATTAAGGCAAGCTACAGAGGACCCCTGATGGAGAAGGGTTATTTAGAGCAGTAAATGGCTAGGTGAACTACTGGATAAGACTTCAAGATTGAGTTTATAAGTGTGAATTTGTACAATTTTTCAGGAAAGTAAATAGTAATACATACCGAAGCCTTAAAAATGTATATTTTTTGACCCAGAAATTTTATTTCTAGGCATTTATCCAATGGAAATAATCTGACAAGGATAGAAATAAAATGTTCAACATTGCAGGCTTAGAATTTGGAAATACTATGAATGTCCAACAAAACAGGATTGGTTGAGTTTTATCATAAAATATATGTAATGGACAATCTACATTTTATTAATATCATGTAAAAGACGATTGAAAGGTGCTAAGCGATACAAAGAGCTTGTAAAACTGTAATTCTTTTTTGTTGAAAAAGCAAGAAAAGTATATTTTATACATAGATTATGTAATCTGTATTATATATAAATATATGTAATCTATAATACAATATTGATTATATAATCTATGTATATAGATATATAAATATCTAGAATCTCTAGATATTTACATATAAATACAATCTATATTATTTATATAATCTATATATTATATATATAAATAGAGAAAACAGTACTGAATTTTTGATTAGAGATATTGTAGGGGTTTACATTTTTTATTGCTTGTTTGTATTTTCAAATTTTTTAATAATAAAAATTACTATTTTTATAATTGGAAATAAAAAATTATTAATATTTAAAAAGATCTCGGTGGTGCCGATTTGCTACTTGGGAAAACTCTGCAATGAAGGATATCGTATTGTTTAGCTTTCTATTTTAATTAACCCACCAGAGCCTGCTTCACTTGCTGTTGTCAGAATCTTTAAGAAAAAGCTGATCTTTTCTTTTTCCCTGCCCCCTCCTAACAAAAGGAGCATTAAAATAGTTTTTCCGGGCCGGGCGCGGCGGCTCACGCTTGTAATCCCAGCACTTTGGGAGGCCGAGGCGGGCGGATCACGAGGTCAGGAGATCGAGACCATGGTGAAACCCCGTCTCTACTAAAAATACAAAAAAATTAGCCGGGCGTGGTGGCGGGCGCCTGTAGTCCCAGCTACTCGGAGAGGCTGAGGCAGGAGAATGGCGTGAACCCGGGAGGCGGAGCTTGCAGTGAGCCGAGACTGCGCCATTGCTCTCCAGCCTGGGTGACAGAGCAAGACTCCGTCTCAAAAAAAAAAAAAAATAGTTTTTCCTAGGCCACTATAGAACATCTCCAGTTGAGAAGTGACTTAGGGCCATTAAAAGGCAGTATTAACAGAAGGCTTGTGAGGGACTTGCAGATAAAAGTAAACAAGTGACATGGAAGTGCTGGGTCCTGCTGGGGCCGCAGGGTTCTTGTCCTCCTGTCCTGCAGTTAGGGCAGCCAGGAGAAGCCTGCGATTTATGTCTCTGCTATCTGCGCCTTTTATATTAAGTGGATCGTGGGGTAGATCATTCCTCTCCTTGAGCCACTAAAGCAGAACAACAATTCTAGTCTGCTTCTTCTCTTGGGCTGTTTTTATCTTACAAAGTTTAAAAGGAAGGAAAAAAATGGACACCCTTAGAATATCTACCAAGTACTTTTTTTTTTTTAAAGATAAACTCTTCATTCTTTGCTGTTTATCTTGAAATTATAGCAAAATGCTGTTAAGTGTTTCCTAGATATTATATTGAAAGAAAAGATATGACTGTTAACCTCCCCAAGTCCATGCTTAGGCAACTCAAATGCTGATGTCTTTTCTACTGATTGGTTGGCAAGGGCTTTCTTGAATTAAAGGCTTTATGGAGTAAGACCCAGTTGTATGTTTTGAATGTCAATTTCTGACCAGTCTGCATCTCTGCATCTTGGTTTACTCATCTGTATGATGGAGGTCATAATATGTATCTTAGTATTTTGAAGTTTAGATATCATAAATGTAGTACACCTACCATGTTGTCTGGTACATTAGGATGCACTAAAACCTGGTAACAATATCACAAATTAGGACTAGATATCACAGTCATGGAAATTCAAATCAAAATGGCTTATGTAATAAGGGAAATTTATTGGCTGACATATCTGAAAAGATCAGGGGTAGGAGTAACTTCAGGTGAGATCTCTCCTCCCCTCCCCTCCCCTCCCCTCTCCTCCCCTCCCCTCTCCTCCCCTCCCTTCCCTTCCCCTCCCGTCTTTTCTTATTTTTCCATAGGTTATCAGGGTACAGGTGGTATTTGGTTACCTAAGTAAGTGCTTTAGTGATGCTTTGTGATATTTTGGTGCATCCATCTCTCGAACAGTATACACTGTACCCTATTTGTAATCTTTTATCCCTTGCCCCTCTCCCACCCTTCCCTGCAAGACCCCAAAGTCCATTGTATCATTCTTGTGGCTTTGCGTCCTCATCACTTAGCTCCCACATATCCGTAAGAACATATAGTGTTTACTTTTCCACTCCTGAGTTACTTCACTTAGAATAATAGTCTCCAATATCATCCAGATCACTGCAAATGCTGTTAATTCATTCCTTTTTATGGCTGAGTAGTGTTCCATTGTGTATATATACCACAGTTTCTTTATCCACTCATTGGTTGATGGGCATTTGGGTTGGTTCCAGGATTTTGCAATTGCAAACAGTGCTGCTGTAAACATGAGTGCGCAAGTATCTTTTTCATATCATGACTTCTCTTCTTCTGGGTAGATACCCAGTAGTGGGATTGCTGGAACAAATGGTAGTTCCACTTTTAGTTCTTTAAGGAATCTCCACACTGTTTTTCATAGTGGCTGTACTAGTTTATATTCCCACCAGCAGTGAAGAAGTGTTCCCTGATCACCGCATCCATGCCAACATCAATCGTTCTTTAATTTTTTGATTATGGCCATTCTTGCGGGAGTGAGCTGGTATTGCATTGTGGTTTTGATTTGCATTGCCTGCAGGTGAGATTTGGCGCACCTTCTTTTTTTTTTTTTTTTTGAGACGGAGTCTCACTCTGTCACCCAGGCTGGAGTGCAGTAGCACGATCTCAGCTCACTAGAACCTCTGCCTCCGGGGCTCAAGCAACTCTCCTGCCTCAGCCTCCGGAGTAGCTGGGACTTCAGACGCCCGCTGCCATGCCCGGCTAATTTTTGTATTTTTAGTAGAGACCATGTTGGCCAGGCTGGTCTTGAGCTACTGACTTCAAGTGATCTGCCTGCCTCGGCCTTCCAAAGTATTGGGATTACTGGCATGAGCCACCATGCCCGGCCTGATGCACTTAATAGTGGTACCAAGGAAAAGTTTTCTTTTATCTCCCATCCCACCTGCTTTCCCCGTCTGCTCTGCTGTGCTCTGCTCTCTGTTCCTCTTGACGCTCTGGGATCTTCTCTTTTGATTGTAATAGTTCTAGATGGCAGATTGTTACTTTCTATCATATAGAGGAAAAAAGAAAAAGTCTCTTATGGTATTTCTAGTTGCAGAGAGAAGAGGTTTTACTTTACCTGAAGCTGCAGCAACATATTTTCATGTTTCACTGGCTCTGACTTTCATTTCATTTCATACCAAACATTTTAGCCTGGGAAATGGATGTGTTAATCAGCTTGGGTCAGTCAAATTCCATCCCTAGTGTTAAGGTTGAGTTGGATGCCACCTAAGCTACACAGCTGAGAATGGGGAAAAGGTGGTTTTATAAAGGAAATGTGGTACTCCCAGAAGGACAGGGGATAGATGTTAAACTGCAAACACCAGATGTTTATCTCTATGGTTTTAATTTGTGTTTCCCTGATAAATAATGATAGTGAGCAATTTTCATGTGTTTATTGGCTTTTCCTCTTTTTTAAAGTGACCAATTCTTTTGCTCATTAAAAAAAATTATTTCCTTACTGATTTGTAGGAGTTCTTTTTGCATTTTAGATATAAACACTTTGCCAGTGATATGTGTTGCAAATATCTTCTCCCATCTGGGGCTTGCCTTGTCACTCTCTTAATGGCATCTTCCGATGAACAGAAGTTTTTAATTTGAATAAAGTTCAATTTATCAATGTCATCCCTTATGACATACACTTTTAATGCCCTGGTTAAAAACCCTTTTCCAACCCCAAACTATCATTGATGTTATTTTTATTGTTTATTTTACCCTTCACATTTAGGTCTGCAATCCATCTGGAATTAAATGCAGTATATGAAACAGGTTGGGCCTGAAAATGTTTTTTTGGAGAGAGTTTTAAATTACAAATTCAATAGCTGATAGGTATTCATGTTTTTTGTTTGTTTTAGTTTTGGTAGTTGTTGTGTCTTTTCAAAGATGTGTTTATTTCACTTAAATTGTTAAATTTATTGTTATTAAGTTTTAGCAGTATCACTAAAGGATAAGGAAATATCCTTAAACATTAAAGCATTATTCTTTTAATGTTTATAGTAGGGCTTGGCAAACCTTCTTCTGTAAAGGGCCAGGCAGTACATCTTTTAAACTTTATGAGCCATACAGTCTCTGTCACAATTATTCACCTCCTCTCTTGTCATGTGAAAGCTGCCATAGATAATATGTAAATGAATGAGCATGGCTGTGTTCCAATGAAACTTTACTTGTGGATCTCGAAATTTAAATTTCATGTAATTTTCATGTTTCATACAATATTGTTTTTCTTTTGATGTTTTTCTCAGTTATTAAAAAAAGTAAAAACCATTCTTGGCTTACAGGATGTACAAAAACAGGTGGAGACTGGATCTGGCCCATGGACCATAGTTTGATCCCTGTTTTATAGTGTCTAGAGTATTAGCTTCTGTTTCATTCTCTAATTGAAAATTGGTGCTTTCTCTCATTTTTTCTTGATTATTTTTGCTGGAGCTTTTCAATTTTATTGATCTTTTTAAGAAGATGTTTTTGGCTTTGCTGCTTTTCTCTACAATTTGCCTATCTTCTATTTTACTAATTTCTATTCTTATCTTTATTATTTCTTCTACTTACTTTATATTTAATTTGATTTTTTCTTCTTCTTATGGTAAGATCTTAGGTCATCAATTTTAAAATTCCTTTCCTTTTTAAAACAAGAATTTCCACCTATATACTGCTCCCTCTAAGCATTATTTTAAATGTACCTCACACATTTTGTTAGACTATATTGATATATTAATTCAGTTTACAGCATTTTAAAATTTGCCTTGTGACTTCTTCAAATTAAGGCTTATTTAGAAGTATGTTGCTTAATTTTCAAATATTTGATATTTTTGTTATTTTTTTATTATTGGTTTCTAATTCTGTTGCGCTCAGAGAATATATTTTATAAGATTTTAATCTTTTGAAATCTGAGACTTCTTTAATAGTATGAAATATAGCCTATCTTGATGAACATCCCATGTACACTTGAAAGAAATATTTACTTTACACTTGTTGGGTTAGATACCAATTTGGTCAAGTTGGTAAATAATTTTGTTCAAATATTCTATAACTATTGAATTTTTTCTCATTCTGTCAGTAAACTTCCAACTGTGATGGTGGATTTGTTTGTTTTTCTGTTTGGTCCTGTTAAGTGTTTGCTTTATGTATTTTGAAGCCTTCTTGTTAAGTACATCATCGCACCCTTTTTCATTAAGGAGTATTCCTCTTCACTTTTGGGAATATATCCAAAAGAAAGGAAAGCAAGAACTTGAAGAGATACTTGTACACCTGTGTTAGTAGCAGCATTATTCACAATAGCCAAAATGTGAAAGCAACTCAAGTGTCCACTGACAGATGAATGGAAAAACAATGTGATATGTACATACAATGGGATATTATTCAGCCTTAGAAAGGAAGGACATTCAAATGCATACTACGACATAGATAAACGTTGAGGACATTATGCTAGGTGAAATAAGCCTGTCACAAAAGACAAATACTGCATGATTTCAGTTATATGAGGTATCATAGAAACAGAAAGCAGCATGGTAGTTTTCAGGGGTTATAGGAAGGAGGAAATGAGAAGGTAGTGTTTACTGGGTACAGAGTTACAGTTTGGAAAGATGAAAAAAGTTCTAGAGATAAACGATGGTGATGACTGCACAACAATATAAAGATACTTAATGCCACAGAACTGTACAGTTAAAAATAGTTAATGTTGTAAATTTTATGTATATTTTACAATTATGTAAAAGTGCAAGAACCTTACAATGATATATTCTATTTATTCCTGTACCATCTTATTGTTGTCATAGATTTTACTTCTACATATGTTAAAAATTCTGCATGGTACAATGTTATCAATTTTGCTTTATAAAACATTAAGAGAAAAAATATAGTTTTGTATTTACCCATGTATTTGCCATTTCTGGCAGTGTTCTGTAGATCTGAGTTCATTTGTATTATTTCTCTTTAGTTTGAAGAGAAACTAGTTTAGTCTGAAGTCTCTTTAATTTGGCTTTAGCATTTCCTGTAGTGTAGATGAATTGGCAACAGATTCTTTCAGCTTTTGTTTATCTGAAAATGTATTTATTAACCCTCTTTTTAGAAGGCTATTTTGCCAGATCTAAAACTCTTAATTAACATTTTTTAATACTTCAAAGAAGTCATTCCATTTTCTTTTCCCTCCATTGTATTTGACGAAAGGTAACTTCTTATTATCATTGTTCCTCTATACATAATTTGCCAGTGTTCTGACTGCTTTAAAGATTTGTTTTTATTTTTGGATTTTGACAACTTGGCTGTGATGTATCCAGGTAGGGTTTTTTTTTTTCATAGTTACTTTGCTTGAATTTTGCCAAACGTTTTGGATCCATAGATTGATTTCTTTTACCAGATTTGGGACATTTTCAACTATAATTTGTTCAAATAGCTTTTCTACCTCATTTTTTTCTCCTCTCCTTCATAGAGTCCAATTACATGTATGTTAGACCACTTCATATTTTTCCAAATGTAACTGAAGCTCTGGCAATTAGAAAAAGTTTTTGTTTCCTCTCTGTTTGTTCTATTCTCTAAATAGAATCAATTTCTATTGAATTACTTTTGAGTTTATTTACTCTTTATTCTGCATAGTCTAATCTGCTTTAGGCTCATTTGGTAAAATTTTCATTTCACATATTAAAATTTTTGATTTGAGAATTTTTATTTGGTTCTTTTTTTTAAAAATAACTTTGGTTCCTTTGTTTAGGTTACCTGTTAGCTCATTATACTTATATTTTTCTTTAAATCCTTGTACACATTTTTAATAGCTGTTTTAAACTTCTCCTCTGCTAATGCTAATATCTTGGTTATCTTTGGTCCCTTTTTTTTGACTTCTAGTCTCTTAATTATGGGTCACTTTACATGTCTAGTATTTTTAATTATATGCTGTGCATTGTGGATATTATATTGAAAGGAGTCTGGATTATGCTGTATTTTTTTTTTTTTTTTTTTTTTTTGAGACGGAGTCTCGCTCTGTCACCCAGGCTGGAGTGCAGTGGCGCGATCTCAGCTCACTGCAAGCTCCGCCTCCCGGGTTCACGCCATTCTCCTGCCTCAGCCTCTCTGACAATGGGAAGCACACGCCCGGCTAATTTTTTTGTATTTTTAGTAGAGACGGGGTTTCACTGTGGTCTCGATCTCCTGACCTCGTGATCCACCCGCCTCGGCCTCCCAAAGTGCTGGGATTACAAGCGTGAGCCACCGCGCCCGGCCCTATGCTGTATTCTTTTAAAGGATATTGAATTTTGTTCTGGTGGGCAATTAAATTATTGGAGGAACTCCTTGATTCCGTCAGGCTTGGTTTTGGGCTTTGTTAGGGTGAGTTCATTTTTGTGTTGTCCCTTAGTCTTAGAACATAACCCTTATTCTAGGGTACGGTCTTTACTCCTAAGGAATGGTCCTTCTAGGCTCCCAAATGATGTCCTAGATACTCAGGGAAGTCTCTCTATTCTGACTCAGCCCGTGTATCCAAGCATTTTTCGACCTTTGGTATCTCCATTCAGAATTCGCTCTCTCAAAAGCCTCTCTCTGCTAAGCATTGTGAATTTCATTCTGCACATGCACAGCTATCTTTTAGCCAAGGACCTGGGGGAAACCTCCACACAGTGTTTAGAGCCCCCTATTTTACAAAGCTTTTACAATTCCAATATCTTGTCCCACAACGTCCGGCCACCTCAGCAAGAATGAACTCTGATGTCTGCTTCTGCAGTTCAGTGAGACAGCTACTCTTTACTTGGTGTCTATCTCACAATTTTTTTTTTATTATGAAAAGTGCTTCCAGGCAGAAATCCAAGAAGAATATGGATTTAATCAGAGTTTTGCTTCTCTCAAGGACTTGATCCTGTGTTTCCCATTGTCTAATAAATGAGGACAGTTATCTTATGTATTTTGTCCGGTTTTACAATTGTTTACATCAGAAGAGTAAGTCTAATACCAGTTATTCCTTCCTTCCAGTTATTCCTTCTTTCCTGGCCAGAAGCAAGTGTTACTACATTATGTAAATGAGTAGTAATTTCTCTAGTGTTTTGAATGATTTGTCAACATCATTTTCTTGTCTTTATGCCCATATACTTATATTTTTGAGAATATTTATTTATTAGATTTTTAATTTTTTTACACGCAGGGTCTCACTATGTTACCCAGGCTGCAGTGTGGTGGTATGAGCATTGCTCATTGCAGCCTTGAACTCAAGTGATCCTCCCGCTTTAGCCTCCCAAGTAGCTAAGACTACAGGTGTGTGCTATCATGCCTGGCTAATTTTTTAATTTCATTAGAGATGGGGGTCCTGCTATGTTGCCCAGGCTGGTCTCAAACTCCTGGCCTCAAGTAACTTTCCCACCTTGGCCTCCCAATGTCCTGGGATTGCAGGTATGAGCCACTGTGCCTGGCCTCCATTTTTGGGTAAAGATGAAAGTCAGTAGAGTTTTGTTTAAAATTCAGTGGTTCTCAAATATTGGTATGCAAAGTAATCACCTTTTTAAAAAATACATATTCATTTAGATATGAGGTGGGGCCTAAGATTATGCATTTTTACAAAGCACATAAGTAGATTTTTGATACATTTGATCTTAATTCCACACTTCAAAATACCTTCTATCCTGTGCTGTGTAATAGCTTATTTGTCTAAGTGAAGTTCCCACCTTAAGCAAATCTGTATCACTGGCAGAGAAACTTCTTGGAGTTCATACAAGTTATTTCCTCAGAGCAAAGTAATCACTACAGAAAGATGGTGTAGCCTTTTCCTTACAAACATCAGCTAGCCTTGAGAACTGGAGTGTAATTAGGATTTTATTTCAGACACTGGCAGATTATTCTCTGCCAGTAGTTGTAGGTATGCTATATGTAATTTAAAACTGATCTTAAAATACAGGGACCCTGGAAGTATTCAATGGAGACATTAGAAATCAGACTTATTTTTATTTCTTGTGATCAGTACTAAAGTGGTTGGGGGTTTGAAAGTCTGCTGCTTTTCAAGTTTACAAATTGCCCTTCGTAGAAAGTACCTTTGCTCTAAGCCATGGTGTGATCCTCTGTAACTTGATTTGACAGAAGAAATTCATAAAGTTGTTTGATTATTTGTTTCTTGTGTAACTTCTGCAGCAAATTTCTCTTCTGAGATAGAAAATTTTTGTTGGACTTCTGAAGGAAAGTTACCCTTTCTCATTATGTACTGAATTTTGGATCTGTCCTGTTTGAAACATACAAACACTGAGCTTTGTTTATATGGACGCTGCACAGTGATTATACAGAAACATGAACAGATACAGCCCATTATTGCTGTTCCCCAGGACATTTTCTGATTTTCCTGAATAATCAAAGTCAGGATACCTCAAGGAGACATTAAAGAGGGCTCATAAAATAATGCTGTCTCTAGGGAGTCACTGCATGAACTATAGTCTTCATATATTTAGCACTTATTTGCTAAATAATCCTCTCTATGGATTTAATATCTAAGAGATGGTAATAGAAAACAGGATGAAGATAATAGTTTTCCATGGATTTTCTGTATATGGCTAATAAGGACTTGAGCCATACACTGGAGTGATTTCCTTTTTGCCAAAATATGGGTGGACAAAGTTGTAGGTGATCTCCACTGTAGTCACTTTTACTGGCAGTTTTTCCAACATTTACTCAAAGAATATACTATGCGTTTACTGTTTCGGGCATTGTATCAGGAAGTTGAGAGCTGACATTGGGTCTGTCTCACTCACCATGTATCTCCATTGAATAGCAAATGCCCAAGAAACATCTTTTGAATAAAAGTACATGTGAAAGTTCCCGACCTTGTAAAAACCTAGATGGAAGGATAGAAATGTAAATGAATTATCCTGATACTATTTGAGATATTTTATAATAGAAAGAGATACGAAGTGCTATGTGATTATGCCAGAAGGAACATTGAGATTTGGAAAGGGTACATGGTTTCCCGAATACAGTAATTCCTGTAGGTAAAGCACCACTAATCTAAGAAGGTTAAGTATACCCTAGAAAACAACAGTATTGGATTACAACTCAAAAATAAGATAAATATGGCTGGGCATGGTGGCTTACACTTGTAATCTCAGCACTTTGGGAAGCCGAGGTGGGTGGATCACCTGAGGTCGGGAGTTTGAGACCAGCCTGGCCAACAGTGAAACCATGTCTCTATTAAAAATAAAAAAATTAGCTGGGGGTGGTGGCGGGTGCCTGTAATTCCAGCTGCTTGGGAGGCTGAGGCAGGAGAATCGCTTGAACCCAGGAGGTGGAGGTTGCAGTGAACCGAGATTGTGCCACTGCACTCCAGTCTGGGTGACAGAGGTAGAGTCCGTCTCTAAATAAATAAATAAATAAATAAATATAAGGTCACTGATGATTGAATAAAAAATAGAGACAATTCTTCCTTAGCAAAGAATTTCAGTTAATAGATGAAGAAATAATGAGGGACATAGAAAATCACTATTAGCACACCATAGTTCTAATAACTGCTGCAGTCAAGGTCCAGCTATACATGCTAAAATCAGTAGAGAAATAAGATGATTGTTTAATATTTATTCAAAGCAAAGGAAAAATATTTATTAGTTATCAATGAATTTTCTACCAAAGTGGAAAATCTAGGCACACTCCACTTTAACAAAGTGATCAAAGCGAATAGCAGTAGTAACAACTCATCTTAGTATCATTCACTGCATCAGGGGATGCCCATCCTCTATATGGTGTTCCTTCCAAACACAGATAACCACAATCTAATTATCAGAAGCCAACAGACACACAAAATTGAGGGATATCCTAAAAAACACCTGACCAGAACTGGTACTCTTCAAGAGTGTCAAGGTCGTGAGAGACTGAAGAACAGTCACAGAGTGGAAAAGGCTAAGGAGACATGACTACTAAATGAAAAGTGGATCTTGAGTTGGATCCTGGAATGCAAAAAGGACATTAGTGAAATGCTGACGAAATCTGAATAAAGTCTGCAATTTAGTTAATAGTATTTATTGGTGTTAATTTCTTCATTTTAATCGTTGGGTGACGGGTATATTGGAATTGTCTCTCCTTTTTGTAACTCTTCTGTAAGTCTAAAACTATTTCAAAATAAAGAGGTAAAAATTAGGCCATTATAATTAAGCTTGTTTTGTTCTCCTGGGGCAACTCTGAACTTCGTACTTATCAAATTGCCCTTTGTTGTTGAAGTGGGAACAAGGCTGAAGTCAGTACCAGCAGGTGGATGACCTGAAGGAAACCTTCATAAAGGTCTAAAGGGTGTTTGAACTTCAGCTATTATTCATGAGGCATGTCTTTTACACCTGAGGTCTCACTCTTTTGTCAAGGCAGAGGGTAGGCTCCTCCAGCCATTGGGCATCCACTCAAGAAAGAGTAGTTCAACACCTTCAGCAATCTAAATGCTTTCTTAGTCTTCTGTGGAGGAATTGATAAACTCCTGGGCACAGGTCAGAGTTGGTTTGTGTTGATTTTCTCACTACACTACTTGGAGACTGGGGGAATCTCTGAAAGACAGGGAGATCATTAGGTGAGTCAGTCCCTAAACTGAGAGGTTGTCGTAGAATATTTTGACTACTAAATCTTTAAGAGATTTAGGAATCTCTGAGACAGAGAGATAAGGGGTTGTCATATAATATTTTGACTACTAAATATTTAAGAGATTTGATTACCTGGGAAGGAACAGAGTCACCAAGATGGAAAGCTTTGCAGCCCCTTTCTGGGAAGAACAAAGATTTCAAATAAAAAAAAATTTAAATCAAATCAGTAAGTTTTTACTGAGCAGTTACAACATGACAGGTGTTTCTCATGAGCTATCTCATTTAAACATAAGCAAAAAAAAATGTTGAAGTAGATAATAGTGATTCTCATTTAACAAGTCAGGAAACTAATGCTCAGAGAAGTAGGTCGTGCAAAGATGCAAACTTGGCAGTCTTATTTGCAGGTGGAGGAGCATTCTGAGAACATTAAGTTCACTCACTCACTGAATTAGATAAAAATAACTGTATAATACCTGGGTGTGCACAGAATCAGGAAGCCCAACTTTAAAGTGAAATGGGAGAGCTGGGACAATAACCCAGGCTTATCTGAATCTAAAACTAATAATCTTTTTGTCACATCAGATTAATTTTGAGGGAGTTTGGATGGAAGAGGTAAAACTTGAACTGACCTAGTGGGTAGTATTTGGATGGGCAAACAGGGCAGGAATGTAGACATGTTGGAAGTAGAGTGATTGAGTTCATAATGGTCCTTTGATGATGTGAAGAATTTTTACTCATCTTCAACTATTTTCTGAATACAGATGTATCTTCAAAGAAATTCATCTGTTGACTATCTTCAAGAGCAACTGATAAATTAGTATCTGCTCCTTGCCAGTGATTTGTTCCCAGATTCTTAAGAATTTTTCTCCTCCCCTAAAACAAGGCTTGAGATGGTATTGATGTGCTTATACAATGTGGAATTATCTACATTTCTCTGTCTGTCTACCTGACAGCTCTGATCTAAGTCCTCCTTTTCTTCTAAAATGTTTTGGGTTCTAGAAGAGGGTGGATGTCTTTCATTAACAGTTCCTCTTTTGACTTTCAGCTTTGCCAGGACTTAAGCATATTTTCTTTTTTTTTTGAGACGGAGTCTCGCTCTGTCACCCAATATTTTCATAAAGAGGATGCACAGGCAGATCAAAGATAGATCCCTATCAGTTTTATTGCTTTTCCTGTCTCCAGCTGCATTCATTCATTAGAGAGAACGTCTTAGAACTCAGGAGGACCAAGAACAGACTAAGTGAACACTTAGCATTGAATCACTCATTTTACCAGGATAAATTCTAAAAGTTATATTATTTTGCTCTGATAAACTGGACAATTCATGTATTAAGCAAAATATCAGAAATTCTGTTTGGATATTAGATTAGGGCAAATTTGCAGATTACAGTACTTAATTCATCTTCCATGCAACAGACATTAAACAGAGATGTAAAGTTTTATTTTATTTTCTTTCCAGTGCAATCATGGTTTTCCCATTTCTTCCAAAAGTTCCTTGTCCTAGGGTGGGAAGGAGAGGTTTAATCAGTAAATGTTTGTTAAGAAGCATAAAGACTTCTTTTAAGCATTGTATTAGGTAGCAGAACTAAAAAGATGAATAAGATATTGCATCTACCCCCAGAAAGCTCATAATACAATGAGAGAAGATAACAATAAGAGTTAGAGTATGATGTCATAGTGCTAGGATGGAAGTATATATAAAGGTTTGGAAGAAGAGAGAATGGAGTGACATCTCTGGGGATGGAAGATGGCTCATACAAAGTCCAGTGAGTTCACAGTAATTAATAACTCGGAGATTGAACTGTGTGTAGATTGGCTGGAGTTAAAAGTTCTAGTAAGAGTATCTCCTGGTGTCAATATAGACTAGAATATAATTTTCTGGATGGGGAACAATTTTTAATAAATTATTATAAAGACTAAACTGATACGATCAAAGCAAGGAGGAATCAAAGAAAATCAGAAAGTTCCAGGGCAATTAGGATGTTGTGGAGATAAAGTAAATTTTTCATATTTGTTATTGATACATAATAATTGTACATATTTGTGAGGTGCAGTGTTTCTGATTACCAGAGACTAGGAGGAAGAATGGGGAGAAGATTGGGTAATAGGTATAATGAATGATGTAGTTAGATAAGAAGTATAAGTTTGAGTATTCTATTTCATCATAGAGTGACTACAGCTAACAATAATGCATTGTATAGTTCAGATAGCTGGAAGAAAGGATTTTGAATGTTTTCACAACAAAGAACAATAAATGCTTATGGTGATAGATATGGTAATTACCATGATTTGATCATTATACAATGTATACATGTATGGAGACAGTCATTTTTATATATTGAGAAGACATGGGTAATGCATGAACCTAGCCTCTGCTGGCTTGATTGCCTCTATTACCTATTTCCTTTGAGCCTATCTGTGTGATATATCTTTAAATGTGAAATTTCAGAGAATAGAGACATATCTTAACCTGAGCTTGCTTCAAAAGGGAGCTCATGAGTATGTTTTAATAGTGAGATCAAGAAACAGCATGAAAAATAGTCTACTGCTAAGTACGGCTGCTGGCAAATTATTGTTAATAAACTAGCTGCCTTTTCTGAGTGCTGGCTCACTCTCATATGTCTGTTCTGCACTCACCATGGCGCTCATGTAGGTTGTATTACATTAAATTAAATTCATCAAACATTTATTGGAGGCCTATTGTGCACAGGCAGATAGTCTGTGGGATACAAAATGGATCTTGAAAACTGACTGCAAGAAGAAAGTACCTTGATTTCATTCAGACTTTCAGTATTCACAAAGTTAATTCATGGTGTAACAATTCACATACCCAACAAGAGAGAAAAATATAGATTTCTTACTATTACATGTAGCTACTTGAAACAAATTATTATCTTAAGAGCTGACATCAGACTTTCTCTTAAGGAGGAAATTGTCTGTTTAGGGAAATACCTTGATAAGATGTTTGAACAAAAAGTGAGACATTGAAGTGATGGTTTAGTAAGGGGTAAAACAGCAAAAGACATGAAAAGCTTTTCATTAGCCGTGAAGAGAACATTGTTGGAATTGGGAGGCCAAAAAGGAGGTGCAATGTGAGAGTGCCCTAGGATGGTTCAGAACAAAGATGTCTAATTTCAATGTTAGGTGTTTGTGTTGTGGTGAAATAAACTCTCTTTATATCCTTCCCATAAACCTTTAGTTAACTCTGTCATACACACAAAGGCTGTGTTTGTGTGTGTGTGGCGGGGGAGATGGGAGGTGGGGGATAAAGGGTGGAATTGGGGTAGAGGGAGAGAGAGAGAGAGAGCAAGAGCGATAGAAAGAGACAGAAAGGGACTGTATTCCACATCTGCATTGAGACAACACTCAGGATGGGAAAACAACAGGGTCATTAGGTGAGTCAATCTATAAACTGAATGAATTCTGTAAAACTGTGGTAGAGGTGACTAAGAGAATGTGGGATACCCACACATTGGACCTTGAATGTAGAGATATTGCTGGGAAATCATAATATTATGAATTAGTCTTGTCTATATCCTGAGTGTTCCCATAACCCTGATCATGTCAAAGCTGAAAGATATTGCCTTAAAAAATCTTGTTATTTTATTTGTCCTTTTATTATTTATTTTCTATATTATCTGTCTTCCCCATCCTCCCCACCCCATCCCTTGAATCTAAGCCCCTCAATAGAAGGATCTTTCCTGTCTTGTTTACTGCTGTAACCCTAAAGCTTGGCACACTACCTAGTTTAACAGTAGGCACTTGGTATGGTTTGGCTCTGTGTCCTTACCCAAATCTTATTTTGGATTATAATTCCCAGTGCTGGAGGATGTATTAGTCTATTTTCATGCTGCTGATAAAGACATACCCAAGATGGGATGATGAAGAGGTTTAACTGGCCTTACATTTCCACATGGCTGGGGAGGCCTTAGAATCATGGCGGGAGGCAAAAGGCACTTCTTACACGGCAGCTGCAAGAGAAAATGAGGAAAAAGCAAAAGCAGAAACCCCTGATAAACCCATCAGATCTCATGAGACTTATTCACTATCATGAGAATAGCATGGGAAAGACTGGCCCCCATGATTCAATTACCTCCCCCTGGGTCCCTCCCACAACATGTGGGAATTCTGGGAGATACAATTCAAGTTGAGATTTGGTTGGGAACACAGCCAAACCATATCACTCCACCCCTGGCCCCTCCAAATCTCATGTCTTCACATTTCAAAACCAATCATGCCTTCCCAACAGTCCCCCAAAGTCTTAACTCATTTTAGCATTAACCCAAAAGTCCACAGTCCAAAGTCTCATCTGAGACACGGCAAGTCCCTTCCACCTATGAGCCTGTAAAATTAAAAGCAAGCTAGTTACTTCCTAGATACAATGGGGGTACAGGTATTTGGTAAATACAGCAGTTCCAAATACAAATGGGAGAAACTGGCCAAAACAAAGGGGTTACAGGGCCCATGCAAGTCCAGAATTCAGTGGGGCAGTCAAATTTTTAAGTTCCAAAATGATCTCCTTTGACTCCAGGTCTCACATCTAGGTCACACTGATGCAAGAGGTGGGTCTTGGGCAGCTCTACCCCTGTGGCTTTGCAGTGTACAGCATCCCTCCTGGCTGCTTTTAAGGGACAGTGTTGCCTGTCTGTGGCTTTTCCAGGCCCACGGTGCAAGCTGTTGGTGGATCTAATGTTCTGGGGTCTGGAGGACAGTAGCCCTCTTCTCACAGCTCCACTAGGCAGTGCCCCAGTAGGGACTTTGTGTGGGGGCTCTGACTCCACATTTCTCTTCTGCATTGCCCTAGCAGAGGTTCTCCATGAGGGCCCACCCCTGCAGCAAACTTTTGCCTGGGCATCCAGGCGTTTCTATACACCTTCTGAAATCTAGGCAGAGGTTCCCAAACCTCAATTCTTGACTTCTGTGCACCTGCAGGCTCAATACCATACGGAAGCTGTCAAGGCTTGCAGCTTCCACCCTCTGAAGCCACAGCCTGAGCTATATGTTGGTCCCTTTCAGCCAAGGCTGGAGTAGCTGCGACACAGATGGGACCCAAGGCTGGAGCAGCTGCACACAGCACAGGAACCCTGGGCCTGGCCCACAAAACCACTTTTTCCTCCTGGGCCTTCAGGCCTGTGATGGGAGGGGCTGCTGTGAAGGTCTCTGACATGGCCTGGATACATTTTCCCCAAGTTCCTGGGGATTAACATTAGGCTCCTTTCTACTTGTGCAAATTTCTGCAGCTGGCTTGAATTTCTCCCCAGAAAATGGGTTTTTCTTTTCTCTTGCATAGTCAGGCTGCAAATTTTCCAAACTTTTATGCTCTGCTTCCCTTATAAAACTGAAGGCCTTTAACAGCACCCAAGTCACCTCTTGAATGCTTTGCTGCTTAGAAATTTCTTCTGCCAGATACCCTAAATCATCTCTCTCAAGTTCAAAGTTCCACAAATCTCTAGGACAGGGGCAAAATGCTACCAGTCTGTTTGCTAAACATAACAAGAGTCACCTTTACTCCAGTTCCCAACAAGTTCCTCATCTCCATCTGAGACCACCTCAGCCTGGATTTCATTGTTCATATCACTATTAGCATTTTGTTGAAAGCCATTCAACAATTCTCTAGAAGTTCCAAACTTTCTCACATTTTCTTGACATCTTCTGAGCCCTCCAAACTATTCCAGCTTCTGCCTGTTACCCAGTCCCAAAGTCACTCCCACATTTTTGGGTATCTTTTCAGCAGCACCCCACTCTACTGGTACCAGTTTACTATATTAGTCCATTTTCATGCTGCTGATAAAGACATACCCACGACTTAAATGGATTTACAGTTCCACATGGGTGGGGAGACCTCAGAATCATGGTAGGAGGTGAAAGGCACTTCTTACATGGCAGCAGCAAGAGAAAATGAGGAAGAAGCAAAAGTGGAAACCCCTGATAAACCTATAATATCTCATGAGAGTTATTCACTATAATTAGAATAGCATGGGAAAGACCGGCCCCCATGATTCAATTACCTCCTCCTGGGTCCCTCCCACAACATGTGGGAATTCTGGGAGATACAATTCAAGTTGAGATATGGGTAGGGACACAGCCAAACTGTATCAGAGGAGGAGCCTGGTGGGAGATGACTGAATCATGGGGTTGGATTTCCACCTTGCTGTTCTCATGATAGAATTGTCAAGAGATCTGGTTGTTTGAAAGTGGGTATCATGTCCTCCTTCTCTCTTTCTCTTTCCTGCCAGCCGTGTGAATATCTGCCTGCTTCCCCTTCACCTCCCACCATGATTGTAAGTTTCCCGAGGCCTCCCCAGAAGCAGAAGCCTGTACAGCCCACAGATCCTTGAGCACAATTAAACCTGTTTTCCTTATAGATTACCCAGCCTCAGGAAGTTCTTTATAGTAGTGTGAGAATTGACTAATACAGTACTTGATGGATATTTGCTGAATGAAGGGATCTTCAAACTACCTGGATTACATACAGCTCACGCTAACGTTGTTCTTTGAAATTTTAGTGTACTTTTGGTCAATACCATACAGTTTTGTCCTTTATTGGACTACATTTCTTTTCAAGTGTATTAGTCCCAGTAATTTTAAAAGTTATTTTGTAGTAAAAAATAAGGTAGCTACTTTCATCTTTATTAATTAGAAAATGCTTCATTTATCCCTCTCTATCTCTTAGCCCCTCCCTATGTCTATCTTAACATCAGCCTGACAAATTCTGTTCCCACTAAAATAGTGGGATGGCTGGAAATAATTTATATAAATAAATAGGGATGTCATCCTAAAAAGAATCAGTAGGTGAGGTGGGGTAGTTGCAGGTTTTGGATGTGAACTCCCGTGTCAAGAGAGTACAGTTCATACTTTTTTTTTCCTTTCCCTCTTTGTTGAATATGAAAAGATTCTTGGTGGAAACAGTCAAGGACCCTGCAAAGATCATATACACATAGGAATAGTATAGTTCACCCTTAGCCATTTTGAATTGGAAGTGAAGGTTCATATTTGAGAATTCTATGGATATTTTTCTCTCAATGTTGAACATTGTCCTGTTGATGATTAATATTTTTGTATGAAGTTTGATCCCCCAGTTTTTGGCACTGAGATGCTGTTCATTGAACCTACACTTTTGTCTCTCCTCAGCATTATTTTCTATTTCAGATCTCCCCCAGGGATAGGACTGTCAGATAAAATACAGGACTCTGAGTTACATTTGAATTTCAGATACACAATAAGTAATTTTTTTTAGTGGAAGTATATCTTGTAAAATTTGGGACATACTTACACTAAAATTATTTAGTATATATCTAAAATTCAAATTTAACTGAGCAAATGAAAAACACCTTATTATTTTATCTGCCAAATTTGGCAACCCTATTTAGGGAGAAAAGTCATTTTGGGCTGAGATGTTGAAATTCACATTTTAGGGCATCTGTAGGTTATATGACAATATAAACTATCTCATGCTGGGAAGAAAGCATGGAACCACTGCAGTATATTATCCTGGTAAGACCTAAACTTCTTTTCCAGCATTTTTATTTTCAAAACATGTGCCAAAGTAATTTCCTAGATTGGAGTAATAAACTTCAGATCTTTTAATACCATGTACTGTAATTAGCTGGATAATAATCTGTAATTATTCAGGGAAAGTGAGCCCATGTATAAATTATTAGAGTTATAAACTATACTCTTTTAGCGGAGGAACTTTTGGCCTTTTCTGTTTAGCTGTGGCATTCAGAACCCTCTGATAAGTATTTAGCCCTCTCTGTCAGGCCGTCAGCCTCCTGTCCCTACCATTCTCCTTGGCCTCTCTCACGTTTTTTTGGAAAGGCCTGGCAGGTGATGGCACAGAGCCCAGACCACGTATACAGAAAGCTGTGTGAGTTCCATGAAGAAGGCCAGGTAGACACTTCTGCAATATTTAGGGATACAGATGCTTACAGACAATGTGGCCTGGACACTGGGAACCCTTCAGGTGGAAAGTAGAGGAAGTTGTGTATGAAGGGTCTTTTGGCACCAATCACCTCCCATGGATATCTCCAATGAGATATGCCTTCTACACACAGCACCTGCATCCAGGCACAGCAATTGTCAGAACTATGAAGTTAGAAAAGTTTATCATTACATCTCCCTTTGTTCTTTCTCCCTGAATCTTCTTATCCTATAATGACCCCTGTCTGCTTAATTGCCAATAGCTTGCTCACTTATCACTCTCCAAAGAAACTGTATTTTATTTAATTTTTAATTTTTAAGTTCTGGGGTACATGTACAAGATATGCAGGTTTGTTACACAGGTAAATGTGTGCCATGGTGGTTTGTTGCACCTGTCAACCCATCACCCAGGTATTGAGCCCAGCATGCATTAGCTATTTTCCTAATACTCCCCCTCCCCCAACCTCACCCCCTGACAGGCCCCAGTGTGTGTTGTTCCCCTCCCTGTGTCCACATGTTCTTATTGTTCAGCTCCCACTTACAAGTGAGGACATGCGGTGTTTGGTTTTCGAAGAAACTGTATTTTAAAAGAGGGTGTCTGGAAAGAATTTTTTGTGCCTTTATCTAAGAAGCAAATCTCTAATAGTGAAATTTCACACACTATGGAGACTGTTGGGAAGATATTCTAGGAAGCTGAGACTTTCTGGTATTCCTTGATTCATGGCACATGAAAAACTGATATAAGGCAAGTCATGTCTGGATCTTGATGTTAAGTATCTCAGGGGAAATTTGGGGAGGGCTTAATGTAGTGACAAATTTTCCCCATATTTTGCCTCTGAGCTGCCATCAGCTGAATTCTTGATCCTCTGACTGAGGATCACCCAGGAATCTGAGGATCTTTCAAACCTCCTGAGTCTAACAGACGTTGCATGTTCATTGTTAAAGGATCCTGAGAGTCTGCTTTATGCATTCAACCTGAGAGGGAAAAATCATCACAACAATTTTTATATTTACTGAGTGCCAAATATGTGCAAGGTAGCTTGGCTATTTTTTAAAATCTTCATAATATCCCTAAAAATATCATTGGACTTATTTACATATTAGCAGACTGAGGCTCCTTGAGATTAATGATTTGCCCAAGTTAGTGAGTGACAGAGCCAGAATTTGAATCCAGGTGTGTCTACATCTATTATGTGGACTCTCATCACTACAGTATTCTGTTAACAGCAGCCCAAGGAGTGATACCTGGCAAAGAACTGGCCTCTGTTTAAATTTTAGAGCTTGGAGGAAACATAGAGATTATATAGTCCAAATTCTTATGTTTTAAAAGTTAAGAATCTGAGGCCAGGGCTTCTAAATGACTTGCATAATATCCCTCAAGTGGTTAGGGGCAAAGTTGGAATTAGAGCCCATATTTCCTATAAGTACTTTTTTCACCAACCACTCCATAACTTTGTGCCCTATGTTTCAGTCACAAGATAGGTTTTGGTTCAGATTTGGCTAATCGTCGGTCCTCATAAAGAGCCTTCCGACCAGCATGGCTGTCTGTATAGCTTCTCAAGGGATCAGGAATCAGGATTGCCTCGTTTTCTTTTTGCATGTCCCAGTCCCATACCAGGAACAATAAATAATTTGGTATAGTTGTTGTTGTTATTGTTGATGTCGATGATGATGATGGGTGCCACATTTTGGAAGCTTTGGATGAAAGAGACATAAATGCATCCTCTAGGTAATATGTACATAAAATAAAGCATAGACAGTAAAAAATACCCATAGTACCTAATACCTGATGGATCAATTAGTTGGTAAAAATCAAATTCACTTTGAGGACCACATTTTTGATATTTGTTGATTTTTCTTGCCTGTAACCTGATTTATCTTAGGCCCTGGTTTATGTTGATATGTATTGACTAGTGATATTTTTCACAAATATCATTTTAACTAGACCCCACAACTGTTAGGATAAGCAAAACAATTTTTTTCACTACTGTTAGGATGAGCAAAACAATTATTATTATTTTTTGCTTTTAGGGCTCTATCAAGTACTGCTGCTTAGAACTCAAAAGTCCCATTCAGCATTTAAAACCTAACAGGAATACTGAAATAAGATGCATTTTCATTGATTGATGTCAACAAATAGTTACTGTCTTCCTGCTACAGTTTGCACATTGAGTAGGACATAGAGATATATAAAATGCAGTCCATTCTTGCAAGATATTTATAATATAATTGGCAAACATGTCTGAAAATCTATACAATAAAATGAAGCCATATAAGTCACAATTGAGTGGTCTACATGATCAGATCAGAGGAGAGAGGTCACCTTGATCTGGTTTGAGCAGCAGAGACTTTCTGATATAGACAGAATAGTGGCTGGAGCTAAAGTTCCTTTAGAATATTAAAGTGATGCTGAGTCAGCTAGTGTGTTTACTGCACTTTGACGGACAAGTGTGGGACCTAAAATGGCCTCGGTGAGTTGTGGCTGAGTGGTTAAGGCAATGAGCTAGAAATTCGTTGCTTTCTCCCTATGCAGGTTTGAATCCTGCTAATTATGAGATGTTTTCCTTGTCAGTGAATTTACTTGCCTCATTGATATATCAGTTTGACAACCTAAAATTACCCAGAAAGGAGCTCCCTAACCATTTTTTACCACAATGGTGCAGACTTCTTGACTATGCTTGCCCTGCTCCAGCACTCACTAAAATCTCTACTGCCAAAATGGCCTTGGTGAGTTGGAGAAAAGGTCAGGCATTGACGAACCAAGTTCAAGAAGGCAGTACATCCAGAAAGGTGTGGTTCACTGATCCTTGCAACAAATTTTTCTTGAGCACCTACTCTATGTATAGGATATAGTGGTGAGTAGAAGCAGATATAACCTGATGGAGATGTTGGGTGCAGCACATGCCTTTCAGGTTCTGTGCTTATCTAAGTCTATTATTTACATTTCAGATAATGAGGAAACTTCCCTTTCCTAGAGACAGAAAAAGGTGGTTGGTGCTTTTGGACAGAGAAAGGGCAAAGGATCAGAGTGAGTGGAGCATCTGACAATAAATCACAGTGTGGCACTGCATTATTATTATTGTTTTCATTATTGTTTTAAAGGGAAGTCTAATATTGGCTTTGCATAAAGCATGTCTCACTAGGTAAGTGGTCACATAATATGAAGGTAAATAATTTTTGTCATTCTCAGAGTCCAGGAATTTTGTTCTTCCAGGGACTAAGACCACACAAAATAAAAGAAAAGATCCAGGGTCTACTTTTTCCTATCCTTGTCTTATGCCACTTTTCCTTCACTTCCAGCCTCCTCCTCACCCAGGCCTTCTGTAAGAAATAAATGGAAATAGACCTGTAAGATGCCCTCCACTAAAAGACCTGTACCCGCTCAGATTCCCCACCATTTTTATTCTGCTGTAATTTCAAGCTGTCACATTTCTTTCCTGAATCTGGGCAGCACAATATCCTCACTATTAGTGCCTTCCCGACTTCCAGCCAGAGAGCTGGTCTGTTGTAACAGTAACTGCCATATTCATGCATAAGGGTTGAAGCTGAAACCCATTGTCTGTGCAGACAGGGAAACTCACAGAAAAATTGCTGTGAGAAGTGATTGTTTGCAGTTTGGTTAAAAAACAGCTTTGCTGACTTGGGTGCACTGCAAGATAATTTAGCTCTGAAGTACAAGCAATAATAACTGAGTCCTTTCTGAGGACCCTCATAAGTGAAAACCACAGCCGCAGTAGCTGAGCTGACTATATGAGTTCAGAAAATGCCACTGGGAGCAGTTTTTAACCTCTGAGAAGCTGTTACATAAGCCTTGTAAACATGCTGTTTTCATTTTTACTCTACAGGTGCACACAGCCCATCCATCCCCTCCCCTGTGCAGCTTAGGGTTTGGGAGAGATTCTGTCACTCAGCCTACTCCTCTCCTACTTTTATGGCTAATGCATTTTAGGTGTAGGGACATGTCTTTGAGCTAATTCATAATAAAGGATGAAAGTCACTAGCAGGCTGAAAAAAGAATCTCTCTAGAACAAGTATTTTTTTCCTCTGATAAATATATCATTTGTCATGGATTATACTTAATTCTTATAAACAATAAGATATTTTGACCTTTAAAGAATATCTGTCACCTTTTCTCAGAGAGTTTATGCCCTTTAGATAGAGAATTAAGGTACATATGTTCTAATGTCAGCTTTGTCACTGATGACTTTTGTGATCTTGGGGAAGCCTCTTGGTGATGGGATGGTGGTAAGTTTCCTCATCTGTATGCATCCTTGGCTGCCAGGACCCCAGACCAACCTGTGTTAGGCTCAGCCAAGGGCCACTCAAACCTTTAGCCTAAGCACAGGTTGGTCTTGGGTCCTGGCAGCCAAGCCCATCTTCTCTTGGGTCTATTTTCATGAAATGACATTCATGAGGACATTTCCCCCCACTTTTCAGGCAAGAGAGAAAGGACATTTCTGTAAAGGTACAAGGCGAGGGACGCAAGAAAATCTTAAGAGAGTAAAGAGGTAGATAATTTGGATCAATTTTGAGCCCTTATAGCAAAATAAGTTAGAGTCCGATCAATTTTGAGTCCCCATAGCAAGGGAAGTTAGAGTCAGAAGCTGAAGAAGCAGTTTCTGTGAGAGTCTCAGTGAGTCTCTGGGCATGGGCAAATCTGCTTTAGGGCTCAGTTGGCACAGAACAGCCCAGAAGTGGAAAGGGGGCTCTTGGCTTTCATCAGTTACATGCAGCAGCTCAGAAGTGAAGAAGATTCCAATTAAAGCCTTTTTCTAGGTTTAGTGGGGTCAACTAGTCTTCAAAGAAGGTGTCAAGAAAGGAGGTTCTGAGAAGTTGATCTTGAGTCCAGTTCTGAGAAGTTGATCTTGAATCCACACAGTTTTGGGCACTGAGAAGCCACAGAGACAACTCTATCATCCCTGGCTAGACTCCTTGGCCACCAAGTATCATTCCTACAGTTGCAAGCCTTGGCACACCATCAGAGAAATACATTTTTATAGTGCAGAAAATGGTGAGGAAATTCGATGACCCTCCTATAGGCCAGAAAATACAGGCTTTCCTGGAGTTCTGTTTTGTTGTCTTAAAAAATGAAACCTTTAAACTTTGGCTGAAACATGCCCTCCTGAGAGGCACACTTTGGAAGGACATACAATAGGGATGTTGTGAGATAGTTTACATGGCTTTTCTCCATGTCCATCTACTCTGGCAGACAATGCTGGTAGTACTGTGATGGAGAGCGTGGGCACACTTAACAGTTACCCAGAAATATGGCAAACTGTAGGCTGCAAGTTAAGTTTCTCAAGCCTGACACAATGGAAGAGGAATGAACTGTGGCTACCTGTGTGTGCTATTGTTCTTATAGAAAGCCACAGTGCATTGCTTTTCAAACTCTGTTCCACAGAACCCTAACTTTTCCTCAGTGCCTACTTAGAGGGCATTTCAGTGGACCTAGTGAGTGGGGAAGGATGGTGAGAGGTGGGATGCCAAGGAGACGGGACCTCGGCTTCAAGCAGAGCAGCTCTTCTTTGCATATTGGGCCACTTCCTATGACTTTAATTAAACAAAGCACTCCTTACCTAAATCACAGCCACTGTGATAGAGGCTATGATTAGAAGGAGGTAGGTAGTTTACAAGTGCCTCTAAAACTCATTGCTAGGAAAGCTTTCATGCAGGCTCAGGCTGCTGTGATAACATGAATAGGTTTCTGTTCCCTGGGCTTCATGGGCATAATGTGAGAAAAAAAAGAAGAAGAAGAAGAAGAAGAACTTCACACCATTTGGAATAGTCACTAAGCCCTTGCTGGGGTGAGGGGACAGTACAACTGGCTGACTTCACATTTCAGAGCGTTGTCCAGGTAGACTGCAAAGGCCACCAAACTTGGAGGTGGCATCATCCAACCCTAAAGTGTGAGTGTTTCTGAAACAAGGGCCAGGGACTTCCTGAAGGAGAAAATCCACCATTTCATTATTGTTGGCAGAGGATGACCACTTCCTGGAAGACAGCAAGTTCAGAGATCCTATAATCAGTGATAAAGAAACAAATTCTGCTTGGAGCAGAGGAACTATACACCCCACTCCTCCTTTCTATTCAACCTTATCCCAATTCTCCAAAAGAAAAGTTCGGGTAAGAGAATATTCCCTAGTTGTATCTTATGTTTGAGGGCTAAAGAACCTCTTGAAAAAGAGGCATCAAAGGTAACTCCATTCTCTAAGCCACTCAAGTCAGGAGCCTTGGAAGCCTCCTGGACTCTCTCATCTCACATTCATCCATCAGCTACTTTTATTGAGTCTTTCCTCAATATGAATTTAGAATCCCACTATCCTCACTACTTCCCTAATACTCTGGTCAGCCTCCTTTTCTCTAATTTGGATTCCTGCAGTTGTTTCCTCACTGGTATTTCCACTTCCACAGTCTCTTCTCAGTAAAGAAGCCAGAGTAATTTTATTATAGTGGGAGAAATTCAGTCATCATGCTTTCCTGTTTAAAACTCACAACACCCTATTTCACTCACAGTAGAAGTCAATATCTTTATAATGGCCTGTGGGACCCATCTACATGACCTGGTTATTATTCCTCTGAACTTATCTCCTACCCTTTCCATCTCTCACTGGGCTCCAGCCATAATGGCTTTCTCAATGTTACATGAATATTCTGGATCACTCCTCTTTTAGGGTCTTTGCATTGTCTGTTCCTTCTGCTTGAAATGATCTTCTCACAGGGAGTTCTCTGGACATCAGAATGTTAATTTCTTTATCTTCTTCAAGCTTCCCTTTTCAATGAGGTCTTTCCTAACTATGCAATTCAAAATTTTACCTATCCCCTGTTTACATGCTTGCCACTACTTTTACTTGGTTCTACTTCTTTCCCCTCAAAGCCCTGGTCACTTTCTAGCATACTATACAGTTAATTTATTTATTAAATGTATTTTGTGCCTTTCCCTGGGAGAATACAAACTCTATTAGGACAGAGTTCCTTGTCTGTTTTCTTTACTACTATATGCAAAGTGTCAGCTAGGCATGGTGGCTCACGCCTGTAATCCCAGCACTTTGGGAGGCTGAGGTGGGCGAATGATGAGGTCAAGAGATTGAGACCATCCTGGCCAACATGGTGAACCCTGTCTCTACTAAAAATGCAAAAATTAGCTGGGCATGGTGGTGCATGCCTGTAATCCCAGCTACTCGGGAGGCTGAGGCAGGAGAATCACTTGAACCAGGGAGGCGGAGGTTGCAATGAGTCGAGATTGTGCCATTGCACTCCAGCCTGGGTAACAAGAGAGAAATTCTGTCTCAAAAGAAAAAAGCTTTTCTCAACAACCTTTGCTTTCTGGTCAGAAAAAAATTATAGATTCAGAAAGTTAGATAACTTGTTGTATCTCTTCCCACTCAATAAGGCTCTTGCAGTAAGTATTCAGCACTTATTATGTGCTTATAGAATACTGCTAATGCTCCCAGAGTTATATTTTAATAATAATCCTCAAGGAGAAGAAAAGGGTAAAACAAAACAAAACAAAAACCCCAAAAAACAAAAAACGAGTGATGAGGACTAATTCCATCATCCTAAGGAGAAGAGTTATTTTTGGTATGTGGGGTATATGTAAGGTAGCTGTTGCAGCTAACATGAGTGTTCTGGTTGGTGTTGGCTAATATTTCTAGTTGTTAATGAATAAACTGGATAAAATGCATTCTAGCATTCAACTCAGTCTCACATGTCCTTTAGTGAATGGGGGTTTCTCAGGCCTGAGTGGGACCTGGAACATAAAGACCCAGTGTGGTTAGGACCTTTTGAGGTCCTGTTCATCTCCTGCTGATACTCCTGATGTTGGTGTATCTCCTGTTTCCTAATCTACAGGTTTGAATAAGAACATATGTGTTTGGGAAAGAAGGATGAGTTGTATCTATATTAACTGGAACTATTGCTAAGAAAGTTCATTTTTCTGTGATTTTAACTTGATACATAATATTTGCACATTTTTTATGGTGCACGTGATGTTTTGTTACATGCGTAGAAGGTATAATAATCAAGTCAGGGTATTTAGGGTACCCATTACCTTGAGTATTTATCATTTTTATGTGTTGGGAACATTTCCAGTCCTCTCTTCTAGCTATTTTGAAATATACAATATATTGTTAACTATAATTACCCAGTCTTACTATCGAACATTAGAATTTCTTCCTTTTACATTTGTATCTATTGACCAACCTCTCTTGATAAGAAAGCTCTAAATGCATAAAAATATGAATTGTTTAAAAACCACATGGTTGTGAAGTTTTGGCCGAGCACAGTGGCTTACGCCTGTAATCCCAGCATTTTGGGAGACCAAGCAGGCAGATCACTTGAGGTCAGGAGTTCAAGACCAGCCCAGCCAACATGGTGAAACCCCATCTCTACGAAAAATACAAAAATTAGCTGGGCGTGGTGGCACGTGTCTGTAATCCCAGCTACTTGAAAGGCTGAGGTGGGAGAATGGCTTGAACCTGGGAGGCAGAGGTTGCGGTGAACCGAGATCATGCCACTGCACTCCAGCCTGGGCAACAGAACAAGATTGCATCTCAAACAAACAAAACAAAAAGCAAACCACATGGTTGTGAAGTTTCTATTTGAACCCCATTTTATAGTTCCTACCAACTTGCCACATTGCTACCTTATTGCTCTCCAGAACACGTTTCACCATCCCCTGTCTACCTGTACAGAACATCTTCAAGAAATTGAAATAGAAGTAAGGAAGGAGAGGGGAACATATGGTCTATTCTTTATGTTAATATTTGGAAAAGAGAATAAAATGAGCCTCATAATAACTGAGCTCTTCCTTGAAATTATACCTCACTCAATAAATGTGCAGATAACCATTTTGTTGGCAATCAGCAAAGCTGAGGCAGTACACACATGTCGGAAATCAAATGCATAAGACAGGCACTGAAATCATTCCTGAGCTTAGTGCAAGGCGAGATCCCATAGTTGATTTCTATTGCCTCCAAGCTTTCAGACAGGAGAGAGAAGACCAAAATCCCTAAGGCACAGGTTAACCATTCCACCAGGGCCTGGAAAGTTTCTTTTCTATGTTCAACACACTCTGTGCTCGTGGATTGGATCCTGGGAAATTGATTCCATCTCTTCCCCAGCTCCTTGATGATAATGGTCTTTTCATCTGAGCATTGGGTGAGTGATTGCAATGACCCAGTTTGTTGTAATAACATGTGCATGACTGTATTGTGTGTTTTTACACTGCCTTAGGATATGGTAATGACTTTATTAGAACACAAGTGCTATTTTCTGAATTCTCTGCTGTGTGATTTGAGAATATTACCATGCCGTGTGAGGACTTGCCTCAAGTACTGCAGTTAAAAGAAAAAAAAGCTTCCACTAAAATGTAATAACTCCAAAATGGAATGATGCTTTCTGAATCTGCTCCTTTTTACTTCTGATCTTGATGCCTTTTACTTATTAATGGGTACCTGTAAGAATTGCTCAGAGGCACTGAAGATGTAAAATGTGCAGAAAGCTGACTTTTACTGAATGCAATCTCCTTTGGTGGATATGGGTCAAATGAATCCTCTTAACCTCATCTGGTCAGATTGAAAAGGCCCTCCTGTCTCCTATTCTGTGTCTTAGCGGTTTGATGGCTTGTGTGGATAAAACACACAGACTGATATTATCTTGACACAATTTCACGAGTCCCCAGCATATTGGCAAAGACAGTAATGATTTAAAATGCCTCAACTTCTGTATGATTAGCAATACTTATTCTGGGCCCCTTCTTCTAAGGTATCCTTTCTAATTTGGGCCAGGCTCAGACTAGCGATTTGACAGCTGGCTTATTAGTTGCAGGATTTGAGTTGAAGGTTTAAATTGTTTATTGGTGACCTCTGGGTTTGAGTCACCAGCATCTTCACATCTTTCAACAGAGCAATTGTGCCCCCACAGGCTCTCAATCCGTGGTAGTAGTTGTGGATCTTTCTTTCTTCCTTCTCCCTTTATCTCCCTCACAGTCTACGTGGTCTGGGTAAAAACATACCATGAGAAACTTTGGGAGAAACAAAAAGCAAGCAAGTTTTTTAGTGCGTTAGGCAAATAGCATACCAAAGTATGCAAATGGTTGCAAATGAGATTTGGGGTTCAAATTCCGAAGCCATGGAGTAGTTGTAATTTATCCCAGAATGTGTTTTTTACATTTTGTGGCTTTAGTCCAGTGGTATATTCTGTCCTGGGGGCATGAGGAGTGCTTCTGGACTTCTGGTTATTTTAGATATTTCTATTCCTCATTCCTCCTGCCTTCTATCTCCTGGTTTCCGAAGTTGAAGATTTTTTTGGATGGTCTGGTCCTTTGGGTCCTGCTGGGTGAAGTGTGGGAACTTGTGATGTCAGGTGAGATTTGCCCAGAGGGAAGTGGAACTTTTCAGGGCAACTTGCTATGGCTAGACCATGTGTCTTAGGAGTAGAGCCTGTGTCTACGCACATGTCGATGAGGGAAGAGGGAGAGGTTACACTGGGGTGTTGGGAGCGTGGTGGTCAGGTATATTGGAATTAGGGGAAGAAAGGTGGGATTTATATTCTTATATAGTGAAAGTTGAAAGTGGAAATTACCATCTTGGGCTACTGTTCTTGCTGTAAAGAAGCCCATTGCTATTTGGGCTGATCAAGACCAGAGCACACTTCCAAACCTGTATCCCAAGGCTGTGTTACTCCTTTGCTCATTCACTTGTTCATTCATTTGTTTATCCATTCCATCCATTCTATTAATCCATTCATTCCAGGCTTTCACTTTGGCACTTTTGATATAGAGAAAAATGCCATAGTTCCCCCCTGGCCCCACCCTTGTATTTAATGGGAGAGACAGAGGGCACAGATGGTTGGTGATGAGAGCATGGTGTGGTGTTGTGTTAAAGGAAAGCACAGTGCTGCATGGGGACACAGAAGGGGGGTATTCCACACAACCTTGGAAGTGAGGCCTTACCTGAGTCTTAGAGGATGAGGAAGGATAGCCTGGTAAAGAAGGAAGAAAAGCGTCTTCTGGGCAGCGGGGCTGTGTCCTATGGTGAGGTCAAAGATGCTTTTTGTTTTTTTTTTTGAGACAGAGTCTCGCTGTGTCGCCCAGGCTGGAGTGCAGTGGCGAGATCTCTGCTAACTGCAAGCTCAGCTTCCCGGGTTCATGCCATTCTCCTGCCTCAGCCTCCCAAGTAGCTGGGACTATAGGCGCCTGCCACCGCGCCCAGCTAACTTTTTGTATTTTTAGTAGAGATGGGGTTTCACCGTGGTCTCTATCTCCTGACCTCATGATCTGCCCACCTTGGCCTCCCAAAGTGCTGGGATTACAGGCGTGAGCCACCGTGCCCGGCCCAAAGATGCTTTTTCAAAACTTTTTTTCCTCCATCTTCAGACTGACAGGAGGAGGCCTAGTGTTGACTGGGATAATGTTTCTTGCATGTTCACTGAACTCATCTGACAACTTAGAATCTTTTTTGCTCTGGGTGATTATTTAATTCTCTGGAAAATACCTGCAGCCCACTGCTCAATTGATTTCAGGAAAGACGGAGATGTGTGTGCTATATGGATAGAGCCTTCTCTAGGAATTCTGCTTTTCTCTTTAAAGAACTCATAACAAGCTTTATAATGAAATTGTTCTGGTTAAAAAGAATCCCTACTAGCTGATAAAAGCTTGAATAGTCTTTGGGATTTCCCTCTAAGATTTACAGTCGACTGAGAGAACTGAGGTCGGAAGATGACAGTTTACAATGGTGGTTGAAAGGGAATTGTTAGAGGAATGTTCTAGCAAAATGGAGTCAAACTTACTAGCCTGGTGCTATTCTTTGAAGTGAAGACCCAGCTTTGATCCTTTCAGACTGCAAGACTGTACCAACAGAGATTCACTAGTGTGTCTTATCGTTTATCTTGCTCCCAAAGTAGACCATTCTTCCTTCTGCTCAGCCACAGCTTGTATTTTCACTTCTGGCTTTCTCAACATGCCGGAGAGAGTAAGAGGTATTACTAACACCACAAACAACAGATGCTCTTTCTGACCATTGGAAAAATTGCCAAAGGTAAAAGAAGCTTTTTCCAATATCACACTAAGGTATCGGAATGCTTTGTTCTTCCTTTTTATGAAACAAAAAAGAGAAAAAGAGGCCCGAGGGTTAAACACTGCCAACTCTCAGCAAGCCCAGGATCTCAGCCATGAGAGAGCTGAGTATTTCTTCTAAACTTGAAACTTGTATTTCTTCTAAACTTGAAACTTGAGTTTTCACGAGGGTTAGTATTAAACACTAAGTGACAAGAGGGGGCAGTTGGGTGACAAGTGCCCAACTGAGGCCTGCTCTGAAAGTTCAGAGGTTCTGATTTTCAGACAGAGATGATTACTGCCTCAGACATCTGATACATGTTTAGCCATGAGGAAATGTTCCAGATCAGAGAAATCTTTCTAATGAGCCAGGGGTAGCTATGCCCTGGTGGTGGTTTGAACAGAGAATTAAATGAGCAGATGAGGGAGCTTTAAGTACATATAGAAGATTGGACCTATGACCTTGATTTCATGCAACTTGAAGTTATTAAAGGGTTTATGGTGGGAATGGTGAAGTAGGGACATTAGCAGGAAGCATACTTATTGGTATCAAAAAGATCTAGATTTCAGATCTGTGTCTCCCACTTATGACCTGTTTGGTTTTAGACAAGATACTTAACCTCTCTGATTGTTCATTTTCTCTTATATAAAATGGAGACAAGTAATTTCAAGATGATTATTAAAGACTAATTAACTAACATGAAGATAAAAAGAAGGAATGTATAAAAGTGCCTAGTATGGTACCTGACATTCAACAGAGAGCACTTGAAATAATAGAAAAGATGAACCACAAGACATGTGGGTAAGACAAGACCTGAAGCACAGGCGAGTGTCTTCATTTATGCCTAGGACAATGGAAAACCTTTGTAGGACCATACAGTTGAGCTCCCTCCCTTCAAGGTCAATAACAATAAAATAAAAATAACAGCAACAATAATGAATTTGGGTCATAGTAGGATCCTGATGCTGTTAAATGGTATGACCAGTGACCCAGCAACACAAATGCTGTCCTACATCCATTTGTCTTTTTCCCTGTTTAGGTCCTGAGCTTGAAGCCTAATAAGTACTGCCCTTCTTTCAGAACTTGGGGTCTGAAATCTTATTAGAAATATGTAGGAAGTAGAGAAGTAGAACTAGCTAGTTTGTTTGTAGAACAGTCCCTGGACTCAACTCATCTACCCTGCAGAGAGCAGGCAAAGCCACCTCTCTGGACAGTGTATTCATCCACCAATGTGCATGCCAGGGAAGAGAGGTCACAGATCATAGAGTGATTCCTGCCCATTAGGAAGCCATGACCCAGGATACCCCGTGCAGCAACTTCATCACTGGGAAACAGGGTAAGGGGAGGGGACTTGAGAGTTTCTCCTCCCTACAGTAAGAATGGTAGCTAGCATTTACTAAATACCCATAGGCAGGCCTGTTTGGCTCCAAATCTCATGCTCTTAATTTCTCTGCTAGGAGACACCAAAAAGGAAGGCAGTGCAACTTCTCAGATCTAAAAGACAAGAACATATGGCCAGGCATGGTGGCTCACGCCTGTAATCCCAGCACTTTGGGTGGCTGAGGCAGGTGGATCACTTGAGGTCAGGAGTTCAAGACCAGCCTGACCAACATGGTGAAACCCTGTCTCTACCAAAAAATACAAAAACTAGCTGGGCATGGTGGTGCATGCCTGTAATCACAGCTACTTGGGAGGCTGAGTCAGGAGAATCAGTTGAACGTAGGAGGCAGAGGTTGCAGTGAGCCAAGATCGCACCACTGCACTCCTGTCTGGGGCACAAGAGTGAAACTGTCCCCCCCTCCCCCAAAAGAACATGAATCCTTCTTTTTGAAAATTATCCTAGATATAGCATATATCAATGCCTTCTTTTCTCCTTATCATTTAAGTTTACAGAGTGTCCTTAATCATACCACACTTAACCTTGAGTGTTCTTGTTCCTGCTCAAGCTTTTTACACTTTGTCCAGCTTGGTAGATAAGTTACTTTATTTTCATCTTGGAAATCCACACTGAGAAATTTGCATCAGTTATCCTCTTCTTTATTAAAAATTGGCTTATATTGCAAGGTAAGCATTGTGTTCTCAGTGTACAGAATCAATTTCATTTACATGTTAATACAGTTTGGTCTGGGTGATGTGATAAGATCCTTTTTAAGCAAACACAGGCACCCTGTTAGAATGCACCAGGGTGTCTAGTAAAACAGAATAAATCTAGCTATTTCATTAGATGCTTCTAATTTTATACTCATGATTCTAGAAAACTTTGCCATCCATGTCTTGTCTGAGGAGACATAGGACAAAAAAGCTAGTTGGATCACAGTGAATATATCTCTTGAACTGGGACCTCTGATTCTCTTCTGTGTACCTTCAGAAGAAGCCTGATGACTTGATGGAAGGGTTTTATAAACAGGAAAGCCTTACCCTAATATTACTATTATTTCATTGATAGTTCTGCTCTATTCAGGGAATGTTTATTAATTGTTTTTATGTGCCTGGCATATTCTGGATATTTTGGAGAGTTAAAAATAATCACAGGACTTAGTTCTTTCTCTCAAAGAGGTCATAATTTACTGGGGATATCAGGGATTCATAAAAGAAATAAGCCAGAAAATTTAAGTGGTAATTAAATGTAGAAAATTTTAAAAAATATGTTTTGGCGAATAAACATATCAGGGGTGCAGTTTTCAACCACAGTATCATTATACACTTGTGTCACAATAAATTGTGAGATTTTTTAGTAATAATTTTTTAGTAATAATAATTTTTAGTAATAATAATTGAAGACCTACAATTTGTGAATTATTTATTTTTAGTAATAATTTTTTAGTAATAATAATTGAAGACCTACAATTTGTGAATTATTTATTTTTTCCTATGCATTACAATGAAGTCAATGTAATTCTTAAAAGTATTACTTGTTTGTATGCTGAAATGCCTTCTAGAAGGAGAGAAAATCAGATAGGTTGGATCTCGCAAGCAGTAATTAGAGTGGCTTCCTGTTTAGGAGCTTGGGCCCCAGAGGCAGATATCCTGAGCTTAAGTTTCACTTCCCTCACTTTAACCTAACATTTTCTGAGACTCCCAGGTTTGTTATGAAGATTCAAGGAGATAAACCTGTGCAGCCATGAATACCTTGCTACATAGCAACCATCAGATGTTAGCCAGTGTCATGACTAATTACCAACAACACTGTATACATGGCTATTGTTTTAAGACACCAGAAAAGGGAGCAAGCAATTTTATCTAGAGTTAAGAAGGAAGGCCCAAGAACAGGATCGGTGCAGAGAATGGTGCAAGTTTAGGAGTTCAGTTCCACTTTTGGCTGTGTCTGCTCAGCTGCTTATTGTGCTAGTCCCCACACTGTGCCTGACTTCCTATTTTTCCCCACTATTGACAAGCCCACTTAGATTTTCTATTAGTTGTCCTTGGGGTTTGGCTTGATCAATATGTGATCAGATTGTTTGCCTTTGGGAAGGTGTGTAATGGCTTCTCTTTTTCTCTCTACTTCGAAGGAGAAAAACTTGACTCTCAATTCATGCCACTGATGCGGGACAGGTAAACCCTAAATTGGGGGCTTAACTTGAGAGGGTTCTTGGCTTCATCCAAGAAAGAATTCAAAGGCAAGCTGGTGGTGTTAGACAGTAATCTGCTGAACAGTACTGCTTCTTGCAGAGCAGGACTAACTCATAGGCATATGTGCCCATAGTAGGCAGCTCTTGGGAACTTTATTTATACTCAGAAACTCACTTTCAATTACATGTAAATTAAGGGGTGGGTCAATGGAAACTGAGAGGTGGGCTATTTAGAATTTTCTAGGAAACGAAGAGTAACTTCCTGGTTGTTGCCATGGAAAGGGGAGGTAACTTCTGGGTCATTGCCATGGCATTTGTAAAGTGTCATGGTGCTGGTGGGAGTATATTATGCTAATGAGCAATGAGGGCAGCTAGGGATCACTTTCATTGCCATCTGCTGGTTCTTGCTGGTTTCTTTGCTTCATCTTGTCTGGACCAGATGCTGTTTTAGTCAGCAGGGTTGTGACCAGGAAACAAGTCCTGCCAGTCTCCTTCCTCGCTACTATCTATCATTTCTGTTCCTGCATCAATGCATGTTGGTCCCACCAAGTCAGGACCCAAACCCAAATGGGAACCTTTGTGTCATCCTCCAAACCTTTTGTTTTTTTTTTTGTTCTTGGTCAACCCAATTCCCATTTTCAACAACAACTCTTTCAAACCATCACCTCCCTTAAGTCCAGGACTTACACTCATTCTTCTTTTTTTAAATAAAATAATTTTATTTTAAATATTTTAAAAATACATAAAAAGTAGAAAGTAATAATGAACTTCCATAAACTTATATTCAATAATTTTAAAGATTTTGTCATCTTTGCTCTATTTCTTTTTTCTATAATGAATTTATTATTTTATTTATTTATTTATTTATTTATTTATTTATTTATTTTTTTTGAGATAGAGTCTTGCTCTGTCGCCCAGGCTGGAGTGCAGTGACGTGATTTCGGCTCACTGCAAGCTCTGCCTCCTGGGTTCACACCATTCTCCTGCCTCAGCCTCCCCAGCAGCTGGGACTACAGGCACCCGCCACCATGCCTGGCTAATTTTTTGTGTTTTTAATAGAGTTGGGGTTGCACCGTGTTAGCCAGGATGGTCTTGATCTCCTGACCGTGTGATCCACCTGCCTTGGCCTCCCAAAGTGCTGGGATTACAGGCATGAGCCACCGCAGCCAGCCCTTTTTAATGCATTATTTTAAAACAAATCCCAGATAGCTCATTTCACACCTATATACTTAATAAAGCAGCTCTAAAAATTATATACATTTTCTTACATAACCACAATGCTGTTGTTATACTTTACAAAATAAAAAATAGTCTTTTATATTACCAACTACCCAGTCAATTATCAAAATTATGTTTATAGTTTGTTTTAATTAGAACCCACACAAGTCTCACAAATTATGTTGAGTTGTAAATGAAATTTCCTTTAAGCTGGATTAGTCTTCCTCCCTCCTTTTTAATCATGTCATTGACTTATTGAAGAGAAGACAACCATTCTTAGGAATGTTCCACATTATGAATTTATCTGTAAATACATATGGATTTAACTTTGGTGTTCAGTTTGCATATAAGAGAAGGAAATGGTTTTTCGTTTATTTAAGTATACTTTCTTTGTCTTCAGTAGTGTTTTAAAATTTCCTTTTGTAAGTTTTGCACATTTCTTGCTAAGAGTATGCTTAGGTGGTTTACATTTTTAGGTGGGAGACTTCTCTCCATATATTTGTTTCTCATAATATTTTCATATTTACTTATATGAAGCCTCTTGACTTCCATATGTTAATTTTCTATCCTGTTAATTTACCACATTTGCTGATTTTTACAGTAGTTTTTATTGATTTTCTTGAGTTTTACTAATATACAAACATTACTTAAAATTAGATCTGATTTTACCTCCCAATTGCTTTATCTTGTCTAATTCCATTGGCTAATTTTTTCAGTATCATGTTAAATAGTAGCGGTAATAGTAGACAAGTTTGCATTGTTTCTTACAGCAATGGAAATACCTTAGTGTTTCCCCATTAAGTAAAATGCACAATTAATTGATTTTTATTTTAGTGATGAGTGTGTACATATTTGTGTATGATGAAAAATGTTGAATTTTTTTCCTTTTAATGATAATACTAATTTTTTAAAAAATTATACTTTAAGTTCTAGGGTACATGTGTACACCATGCAGGTTTGTTACATATGTGTACATGTGCCATGTTGGTGTGCTGCACCCATTAACTTGTCATTTACATTAGGTATTTCTCTTAATGCTATCCCTCCCCTCTCCCCCCACCCCATGACAGGCCCCGGAGTGTGATGTTCCCCACCCTGTGTGCAAGTGTTCTCATTGTTCACTTCCCACCTATGAGTGAGAACATGCAGTGTTTGGTTTTCTGTCCTTGTGATAGTTTGCTGAGAATGATGGTTTCCAGCTTCATCCATGTCCCTACAAAGGACATGAACTCATCCTTTTTTATGGCTGCATAGTATTCCATGGTGTATATGTGCCACATTTTCTTAATCCAGTCTATCATTGATGGGCACTTGGGTTGGTTCCAAGTTTTTGCTATTGTGAAGAGTGCCGCAATAAACATACGTGTATGTGTCTTTATAGTAGGATGATTTATAATCCTTTGGGTATATACCCAGTAATGGGATTGCTGGGTCAAATGGTAATTCTAGTTGTAGATCCTTGAGGAATCACCACACTGACTTCCACAATGATTGAACTAGTTTACACTCCCACCAACAGTGTAAAAGTGTTGCTATTTCTACATATCCTCTCCAGCACTTGTTGTTTCCTGACTTTTTAATGATTGCTGTTCTAACTGGTGTGAGATGGTATCTCATTGTGGTCTTGATTTGCATTTCTCTGACAACCAGTGATGATGAGCATTTTTTCACGTGTCTGTAGGCTGCATAGATGTCTTCTTTTGAGAAGTGTCTGTTCATATCCTTCACCCACTTGTTCATGGGGTTGTTTGATTTTTTTCTTTTAAATTTAAGTTCTTTGTAGATTCTGGATATTAGCCCTTTGTTGGATGGGTAGATTGGAAAAATTTTCTCCCATTCTGTAGGTTGCCTGTTCACTCTGATGGTAGTTTCTTTTGCTGTGCAGAAGCTCTTTAGTTTAATTAGATCCCATTTGTCAATTTTGGCTTTTGTTGCCATTGCCTTTGGTGTTTTAGTCATGAAGTCCTTGCCCATGCCTATGTCCTGAATGGTATTGCCTAGTTTTTCTTCTAGGGTTTTTATGGTTTTAGGTCTAACATGTAAGTCTTTAATCCACCTTGAATTAATTTTTGTATAAGGTGTAAGGAAGGGATGCAGTTTCAGCTTTCTACATATGGCTAGCCCATTTTCCCAACACTGTTTATTAAATAGGGAATCTATCGGGAAATTCAGCTGGATATTGGGCGAAATTCACCCCTGATATTTCACATAGATTCTTTTCTATTTTCCCTAAGTGTTGGCCAGTCTGAGAAATAAAGGGAAAGAGTACCAAAGAGAGAAATTTTAAAGCTGGGTGTCCGGGGGAGACATCACATGTTGGCAGGTTCCGTGATGCCCCCTGAGCTGCAAAACCAGCAAGTTTTTATTAGCGATTTTCAAAAGGGGAGGGAGTGTACGAATAGGGTGTGGGTCACAGAAATCACATGCTTCACAAGGTAATAATATATCACAAGGCAAATGGAGGCAGGGCGAGATCACAGGACCACAGGACCAAGGCAAAATTAAAATTGCTAATGAAGTTTCAGGCAGGCATTGTCATTGATAACATCTTAACAGGAAACAGGGTTTATGAGCAGACAACCCATCTGATCAAAATTTATTAGGCGGGAATTTCCTCATCCTAATAAGCCTGGGAGTGCTACGGGAGACTGGGGCTTATTTCATCCCTACAGCTGCAACCATAAAAGATGGCTACCCCTGAAGCGGCCCTTTCAGAGGCCTACCCTCAGGAACACATTTTCTTTCTCAGGGATGTTTCTTCCTGAGAAAAAGAACTCAGTGGTACTTCTCCCATTTGCTTTCGAAAGAAGAGAAATATGGCTCTGTTGTGCCTGGCTCACCGGCAGTCAGAGTTTAAGGTTATCTCTCTTGTTCCCTGAACATTGCTGTTATCCTTTTCTTTTTTCAAGGTGCCCAGATTTCATAATGTTCAAACACACATGCTCTACAAACAATTTGTGCAGTTAACACAATCATCACATTGTCCTGAGGTGACATACATCCTCCTCAGCTTACAAAAATGTTGGGATTAAGAGATTAAAGTAAAGACAGGCATAGCAAATCACAAGGGTATTGATTGGGGAAGTGATAAGTGTCCATGAAATCTTCACAATTTATGTTCAGAGATTGCAGTAAAGACAGGTGTAAGAAATTAAAAAAGTATTAATTTGGGGAACTAATGTCCCTGAAATCTTCACAATACATGTTCTTCTGCCGTGGCTTCAGCCAGTCCCTCCGTTCGGGGTCCCTGACTTCCTGCAACAGGAATCCTTTCCCCATTTCTTATTTTTGTCAGGTTTGTCAAAGATCAGATGGTTGTAGATGTGTGGTGTCGTTTCTGAGCCCTCTGTTCTGTTCCATTGGTCTATATATCTGTTTTGGTACCAGATGCTGTTTTGGTTACTGTAGCCTTGTAGTATAGTTTGAAGTCAGATAGCATGATGCCTCTAGCTTTGTTCTTTTGGCTTAGGATTGTCTTGGCATTGTGGGCTGTTTTTTGGTTCCATACGAACTTTAAAGTAGTTTTTTCCAATTCTGTGAAGAAAGTCATTGGTAGCTTGATGGGGATGACATTGAATCTATAAATTACCTTGGGCAGTATGGCCATTTTCACGATATTGATTCTTCCTATCCATGAACATGGAATGTTTTTCCATTTGTTTGTGTCCTCTTTTATTTCGTTGAGCAGTGGTTTGTAATTCTCCTTGAAGAGTTCCTTCACATCCCTTGTAAGTTGGATTCCTAGGTATTTTATTCTCTTTGAAGCAGTTGTGAATGGGAGTTCACTCATGATTTGGCTCTCTGTCTGTTATTGGTATATAGGAATGCTTATGATTTTTGCACATTGATTTTGTATCCTGAGACTTTGCTGAAGTTGCTTATCAGCTTAAGGAGATTTTGGGCTGAGATGATGGGGTTTTCTAAATATATAATCATGTCATCTGCAAACAGGGACAATTTTATTTCTTCTTTTCCTAATTGAATACCTTTATTTCTTTCTCCTGCCTGATTGCCTTGGCCAGAACTTCCAACACTATGTTGAATAGGAGTGCTGATAGAGGGCATCCCTGTCTTGTGCCAGTTTTCAAAGAGAATGCTTCCAGTTTTTGGCCATTCAGTATGATATTGGCTGTGAGTTTGTCATAAAGAGCTCTTACTATGTTGAGATACATCCCATCAATACCTAGTTTCTTGAGAGTTTTTAGCATGAAGTGCTGTTGAATTTTGTCAAAGGCCTTTTCTGCATCTATTGAGATAATCATGTGGTTTTTTCTTTGATTCTGTTTATGTGATGGATTACATTTATTGATTTGCATATGTTGAACCAGCCTTGCATCCCAGGGATGAAGACAACTTGCTTGTGGTGGATAAGCCTTTTGATGTGCTGTGGATTTGGTTTGCCAGTATTCTATTGAGGATTTTCGTGTTGATGTTCATCAGGGATATTGGTCTAAAATTCTCTTTTTTTGTTGTGTCTCTGCCAGGCTTTGTTATCAGGATGATGCTGGCCTCATAAAATGAGTTAGGGAGGATTCCCTCTTTTTCTATTGATTGGAATAATTTCAGAAGGAAAGGTACCAGCTCCCCTTTTTACCTCTGGTAGAATTCAGCTGTGAATCCATCTGGTCCTGGAATTTTTTGGTTGGTAAGCTATTGATTATTGCCTCAATTTCAGAGCCTGTTATTGGTCTATTCAGGGATTCAACTTCTTCCTGGTTTAGTCTTGGGAGGGTGTATGTGTCCAGGAATTTATTCGTTTCTTCTAGATTTTCTAGTTTATTTGCGTAGAGGTGTTTATAGTATTCTCTGATGGTAGTTTGTATTTCTGTGGGATCGATGGTGATATCCTTTTTATCTTTTTTTATTACATCTATTTACTTCTTCTCTCTTTTCTTCTTTATTAGTCTTGATAGCAGTCTGTCTATTTTGTTGATATTTTCAAAAAACCCAGCTCCTGGATTCACTGATTTTTTTTGAAGGTCTTTTTGTGTCTCTATCTCCTTCAGTTCTGCTCTGATCTTAGTTATTTCTTGCCTTCTGCTAGCTTTTGAATGTGTTTGCTCTTGCTTCTCTAGTTCTAATTGTGATGTTAGAGTGTCGATTTTAGATCTTTCCTGCTTTCTCTTGTGGCATTTAGTGTTATAAATTTCCCTCTAGACACTGCTTTAAATGTGTCCCAGAGATTCTGATATGTTGTGTCTTTGTTCTCATTGGTTTCAAAGAACATCTTTATTTCTGCCTTCATTTCGTTATGTACCCAGTAGTCATTCAGGAACAGGTTGTTAAGTTTCCATGTAGTTGAGTGGTTTTGAGTGAGTTTCTTAATCCTGAGTTCTAGTTTGATTGCACTGTGGTCTGAGAGACAGTTTGTTGTGACTTCTGTTCTTTTACATTTGCTGAGGAGAGCTTTACTTCCAACTATGTGGTCAGTTTTGGAATAAGTGTGATGTGGTGCTGAAAAGAATGTATATTCTGTTGATTTGGGGTGGAGAGTTCTGTAGATGTCTATTAGGTCTGCTTGGTGCAGAGCTGAGTTCAATTCCTGGATATCCTTGTTAATCTTCTGTCTTGTGGATCTCTCTAATATTGACAGTGGGGTGTTAAAGTCTCCCATTCTTATTGTGTGGGAGTCTAAACCTCTTTGTAGGTCTCTAAGGACTTGCCTTATGAATCTGGGTGCTCCTATTGGGTGCATATATATTTAGGATAGTTATCTCTTCTTGTTGAATTGATCCCTTTACAATTATGTAATGGCCTTCTTTGCCTCGTTTGATCTTTGTTGGTTTAAAGTCTGTTTTATCAGAGACTAGGATTGCAACCCCTGCCTTTTTTTGTTTTCCATTTGCTTGATAGATCTTCCTCCATCCCTTTATTTTGAGCCTATGTGTGCCTCTGCACATGAGATGGGTCTCCTGAATAAAGCACACTGATGGGTCTTGACTCTTTATCCAATTTGCCAGTCTGTGTCTTTTAACTGGTGCATTTAGCCCATTTACATTTAAGGTTAATATTGTTATGTGTGAACTTGATCCTGTCACCATGATGTTAGCTGGTTATTTTGCTTGTTAGTTGATGCAGTTTCTTCCTAGCATCAATGATCTTTACAATTTGGCATGTTGTTACAGTGGCTGGTACCGGTTGTTCTTTTCCATGTTTAGTGCTTCCTTCAGGAGCTCTTATAAGGCAGGCCTGGTGGTGACAAAATCTCTCAGCATTTGCTTGTCTTTAAAGGATTTTATTTCTCCTTCACTTATGAATCTTAGTTTGGCTGGATATGAAATTCTGGGTTGAAAATTCTTTTCTTTAAGTTGAATATTGGTCCCCACTCTCTTCTGGCCAGTAGAGTTTCTGCCGAGCGATCTGCTATTAGTCTCATGGGCTTCCCTTTGTGGGTAACCCAACCTTTCTCTCTGGCTTCCCTTAATATTTTGTCCTTCATTTCAACCTTGGTGAATCTGACAATTATGCGTCTTGGGGTTGCTCTTCTCGAGGAGTAACTTTGTGGTGTTCTGTCTATTTCCTGAATTTGAATGTTGGCCTGTCTTGCTAGGTTGGGGAAGTTCTCCTGGATAATATCCTAAAGAGTGTTTTGCAACTTGGTTCCATTCTCCCTGTCACTTTCAGGTACACCAATCAGACAGAGATTTGGTCTTTTCACATAGTCCCATATTTCTTGGAGGCTTTGTTTGTTTCTTTTTACTCTTTTCTCTAAACTTCTTTTCTCGCTTCATTTCATTCATTTGATCTTCAATCACTGATACCCTTTCTTCCACTTGATTGAATCAGCTACTGAAGCTTGTGCATGCATCACATAGTTCTCTTGCCATGGTTTTCAGCTCCATCAGGTCATTTAAGGTCTTCCCTACACTGTTTCTTCTAGTTAGCCATTTGTCTAATCTTTTTCAAGGTTTTTAGCTTCCTTGCGATGGGATCGAAGATCCTCCTTTAACTCAGAGAAGTTTGTTATTACCGACCTTCTGAAGCCTACTTCTGTCAACTCCTCAAAGTCATTCCCCATCCAGCTTTGTTCCATTGCTGGTGAGGAGCTGTGATCCTTTGGAGGAGAAGAGGAGCTCTGGTTTTTAGAATTTTCAGCTTTTCTGCTCTGGTTTCTCCCCACCTTTGTGGTTTTATCTACCTTTGCTCTTTGACGTTGGTGACCTACAGATGGGGTTTTGGTGTGGATGTCCTTTTTGTTGATGTTGACACTATTCCTTTCTGTTTGTTAGTTTTCCTTCTAACAGTGAGGACCCTCAGCTGCAGGTGTTTTGGAGTTTGCTGGAGGTCCACTGCAGACCTTGTTTGCCTGGGTATCACCAGCGGAGTCTGCAGAACAGCAAATATTGCTACCTGATCCTTCCTCTGGAAGCTTCATCTCAGGGTGCACCTGGCTCTACGAGTTGTCAGTTGGCCCCTACTGGGAGGTGTCTCCCAGTTAGGATACACAGGGGTCAGCAACCCACTTGAGGAGGCAGTCTGTCCATTCTCAGAGCTCAGACTCCATGCTGGGAGAACCACTGCTCTCTTCAGAGCTGTCAGATGGAACGTTTAAGTCTGCAGAAGTTTCTGCTGCCTTTTGTTCAGCTATGCCCTGCCCCCAGAGGTGGAGTCTACAGAGGCACATAGGCCTCGTTGAGTTGTGGTGGGCTCCACCCAGTTCGAGCTGTGTTTACCTACTCAAGCCTCAGCAATGGCAGATGCCCCTCCCCCAGCCCAGGCTGCCACCTCACAGTTGGATCTTGGACTGCTGCACTAGCAGTGAGTGAGGCTCCATGAGTGTAGGACCCACTGAGCCAGACATGGGATATAATCTCTTGGTGTGCCATTTGCTAAGACTGTTGGAAAAGCATAGTATTAGGGTGGGAATGTCCTGGTTTTCCGGGTACTGTCATGGCTTCCCTTGACTGGGAGAGGGAAATCCCTGGACCCCTTGTGCTTCCTGGGTGAAACCTTGCCCTGTCCTGATTCAGCTCACCCTCTGTGGCCTGCACCCACTGTCCAACCAGTCCCAGTGAGATGAACCAGGTACCTCAGTTGGAAATACAGAAATCACCCATCTTCCAATCATGCTGGAAGCTGAAGACCACAGCTGTTCCGTTTTCAATGTTGAATTTTTTAAAATGCTTTTTTGCCGTTTTTAGAGATGGTCATATGAACTTTCCCTTTTGATTGACTACTGTGATGAATTATTTTAATGGATTTCCTTATACTGAATCATTTTGCATTTCAAGAATAAAGTGTATTTGATCATGATATAATTTCTTTCAGTATGACATTCTATTTTTAATATTTTACATATAACCTTTATATCTTTTTTAGGTGAGAATGATATATAGCTTTTTAAAATATAATCTTCATGTGGATTTTGTCTTTTATATTTTATATAAAAATTTGAATAATTTTCCTTTCTTTTCTATGATACAGAACAACTTAAGTATCAGTGGGCCATCTGATTTTTATCTGTTTGGTAGTAATGAACTATAAAATCATCTGGGCCTGGGGCTGTTGTGAAGAATAAATTTTGAAAATTCTCTTAGCTTCTTGTGTGATAATTAACTTCTTAGAACTTTCTGTCTCAAATTTTTATTTTGACCAAAGTTACTCATTTCATCAAGGTTTTTAAATACAGTCATGAAATTACATACATCCCCGTATGAATTACAGGGATGCATTTTAAGAATTACGTTGTTAGGTTATTTCATTATTGTGCAACGTCATGCAATGTAATTATACAAACTTAGATATATAGTCTATTGCACACTAGGTTATATGATATAGCCTATTGCTCCTAGGCTACAGACCTGTACGCATGTTATGCTACTAAATATTATAGGCAATTATAACACAATGGTAAGTATTTATATATGCAAACATGGAAAATGTACAGTAAAATTGGATATTATATTCTTCTAGGACCACTGTCATATTTGTGAAACATTATGTAGCATATGACTGTATTTGCATAGAATTGTTCCAATTTAATTATATAGATTAAAAAAATTAATCTTGATGGTTATTTTTTCTTTGTCATATTCATTTTGTGTATTTTTACTTTCTACCTGTTTACTAAAGAAATAAGTTAACTAGAGATTTGTCCATTTTACTAATATTTTTTAAAGGACAAAATTGTTTCCCTTCCTTTCTTCCTTCCTTCCCTCTTCTTCCCTCCTCTTCTCCCTCCCCTCCCTCCCTCCCTTCCTTCTGTCTGTCTGTCCTTTTCTCCGTCCTTTTTTCCTTCCTTTTTTCCTCCCTTCCATTTTTCCTTCCTTCCTTCCTTCCTTCCTATACTTTAAGTTCTGGGGTACATTTGCAGAACGCGCAGGTTTGTTACAAAGTTATACACGTGCCATGGTGGTTTGCTGCTCCCATAAACCCGTCATCTACATCAGGGTATTTGTCCTAGTGCTATCCATCCCCTAGCCCCCTGCCCCCTGCCCCTCCGACAGGCCCCAGTGTGTGATTTTCCCCTCCCTGTGTCCATGTGTTCTCATTGATCAACTCCCACTTATGAGTGAGAACGTGCAGTGTTTGGTTTTCTTTTCTTTCTCTCTCTCCTTTCTTTCTTTCTCTCTCCTTTATTTCTTTCTCTCCCTTCCTCCATTCCCTCCCTCCCTCCTTCTTTCTTTCTCCCTTCTCCTTCCCTCCCTCCCTCCCTTCCTTCTTTCCTCTCTTCCTTCCTTCCTTCTTCCCTTTCTTCCTTCCTTCCTTCCTCTTTCTCTCTTTTCTTTCTCCAGTCTTTCTATCCTTCTTAGTGCTATGTTTTCTTTTTTTTACATTTTCTCATTTATTTTTGCTTTTATCTTTAGTAATTCTACTTTACTTCAATATTCTTTGTAATTTTCACCACTTTGGAGTGGGGTCTGTTTTCACTTTTATTGATATAAAAAATGAAATTTATAAATTTTTATTTAAGCATTTACTTTAGCTGTATCCCCTAAATACAATATATTTTATTCTTTATTGCTTTCAGAAATTCTGCAATTACTTTTTATATTTACTCCTTGACACAAGATTTGAGTGGTTTTCTTTTTTTAAATCCAGGTGGAAGGATTTCTAAAAGATTTTATTATTAATTTCTAGTTTTATTGCTCTGTGGTCAGAATATACTATTTTATTTTTTATTTATTGTATTCTGGTTGGAATATACCATTTGTATTTTTTATCTTTTGGAATTCATTGTTTCTTTTAACTTCTCTGTGGCCTAATATATTGTTAATTTTATAAATGTTCCATGTGTACTCTTAAAGAAAGTACACCTCTATTATTGGAAAACAGTTTCCAAACATATCAATAAGATCTACATTATTGTAGATAAATCTTTTTCTACAATATAGAATATTGTTTAGATATTGCATAATCACTTTATCTACTTGATGTATCTGGTTTTGAAAGAAGCCAATATAAGAATAATTTTCTTTTATTAGGTGAGTTAAGTTCACTTGCATTTATTGACATTATGGATGTATTTGATATTGTTTTATGTTGGATTTACTTTAAACTCATGTTTTTCATTAACCTTCTTTGTTTTATTTGAAATTTATTTTTTGTCAAAACAGACACATTTTTACTTTTGCATAATACTGTTACTGACCTCTTATTTAGATATAACCCAGTGATGTCGTGCTGTGACCAACACAGAGGTTAAGATCTATTTCTTCTTTTCTTTACTGCCTCTCCCTTATAATCCAATTTTATATTCTAGTATTATCTTAATGTTACTTTTTATAGTCTTAAGTATTCCATTTACTGTTTGATTTGTCAGCTTTAAGACACACACACACACACACACACACTCACACACACACGCACACCAGTTAATACCTATATAATAATCAGAAGGCTTACTTTCCATTTACCCTTAATTTTCTCAGTTTTGTCATTTTTAGTTTTTCATAATCTTAGAGCATATGCCATTTCATACTATTGCAATACACATACCTCTGTCCTTTAGTCTTATTTCTATAGACAATTATATTTAATGCTTACTCCTCAAATGTTATGTTAAAATTTTTTCAATTATTTTGTGGCTGTCTGAAGCTTATTCTTAGCAAATTCCTCAAGATAGGCTCATACAAACAATATGTCCTAAGCTCTGCCATGTTTATGACCTCTATATTGAAGGAATTTGGGATGGATTTTCAACCTTAGTTTGCATTTTTGTTCTTTGACTATTTTAAATGTGCCACATTGTTTCCTAGCATGAAATATTGCTGTTAAGATGTTTAATCTAACTTGATGGTCTTTCCCTATAAATGACTTAGACTTTCCCTCCCAAGATACTAAAAAGATTCTTTTTTATATTTAAAGGCCAATACTTTCACTAGTAAATGACTTTGTGCGGACAATTCTGGGTCAATTTACCATGGCAACAGTGTGCTCGTTCAATATATAGATACAAGTTTTCTTTTACTCTAGGGAAAGTTTTTTGAAGTATAGTTTCAAACATTTATCTTTTACACATTTCTTTTTGTTTTTTCTTTTTGGTAGGGAGGACAAATTGGTGTCTGTTGGGTCTTTCTTGCTTATATTCTATGTCACTTTTCTTGAGCCATTTAAAAAATCTTTGATATTTTGAGACTTATTTATTATTGTTGTTATTATTAATTTCTTTATTTTCTTTTGTTCTCTATTTCTCTTAACACACTTTGTTTGATGGTTATTTGCTCTTGTACTCCTTTAATTTAATCTTAGGTTCTGAATATTTTTTTCTAATTCTTTTCTGAAATGTCATTTCCTGCTTGATGTATTCCTCTTGTCTAGTCATGTGATACCTGAGCTTTTCCAATTTTTTTATTTGTACCGTTGTTTCCAAGCTTCAATACTTCTCAAAATTGTGGTTACCTCATTTGGAAACTTTGGATAAAGTTGTCTGCTTCGTGGTCACATTTTGAGATGCATTTCCTTATTTGTCAAAGTGTTATAAGGCTCCTTTTCAACTTCTTTTTTCCATGCAATAATTCAGTATGGGTTATTATTTTGTTGCTGTTATTATACTTGTTTAAATAACTTTAGTGTTCTTAGAGTATTATATTAGAAGGAAATACATATGGAAGAAGTGAGGTATGGTAATTTTTTTCTGGGCTTACAGTTTAAGCATTCCCTCCTATGTGGTTACTATGAAAAACACAAAATATGGCCTCTCTCTGAGCTGAGTTTGTTTGAGAAAAATGTTCTAGCTCCAGCCTTTGTGCTCTGTTCACCTTGCATTCTCGGGGGGTGTGCTCACCTTTCGAAGCTGCACTTGGCTGTTAAAGTACTTTCTGGGTTTGGGTCCTCTGGGCTTTCCAGATAAACCTTCTGTCTCTTATTCTCAGTCTTTCTGCCGTCCTCAATTTGGTTCCTGTTCCCAGGGGCTTTTCTTCAGGGTGGAATCAATTTATCTGGAAACATTTGCTGAATCATTCTGAGGTTAGAGAACCACACACATCTTGTCCGGGGGCAAACTTTATGCTTATTTGCAACCATAGAGCTTGTAGGGATGTTATTTTTGTGACATTCTTAGATCTATGTGCTAAGGTTTCTCTCAGAGTAGGGTGCCCCTCTTCGCAGGTCAATGTTTGGGGCAATTTTTAAATTTCCACAATTTGGAGGGTCAGTTGGTAATCTCTTTTTTTTTATTATACTTTAGGTTTTAGGGTACATGTGCACAATGTGCAGGTTTGTTACATATGTATCCATGTGCCATGTTGATTTCCTGCACCCATCAACTCGTCATTTAGCATTAGGTATATCTCCTAATGCTGTCCCTTCCCCCTCCCCCAACCCCACAACAGTCCCCGGAGTGTGATGTTCTCCTTCCTGTGTCCATGAGTTCTCATTGTTCAATTCCCACCTATGAGTGAGAACATGCGGTGTTTGGTTTTTTGTCCTTGCGATAGTTTACTGAGAATGATGTTTTCCAGTTTCATCCATGTCCCTACAAAGGACATGAACTCATCCTTTTTTATGGCTGCATAGTATTCCATGGTGTATATGTGCCACATTTTCTTAATCCAGTCTATCGTTGTTGGACATTTGGGTTGGTTCCAACTCTTTGCTATTGTGAATAGTGCCGCAATAAACATACGTGTGCATGTGTCTTTATAGCAGCATGATTTATAGTCCTTTGGGTATACACCCAGTAATGGGATGGCTGGGTCAAATGGTATTTCTAGTTCTAGATCCCTGAGGAATCGCCACACTGACTTCCACAATGGTTGAACTAGTTTACAGTCCCACCAACAGTGTAAAAGTGTTCCTATTTCTGCACATCCTCTCTAGCACCTGTTGTTTCCTGATTTTTTAATGATGGCCATTCTAACTGGTGTGAGACGGTATCTCACTGTGGTTTTGATTTGCATTTCTCTGATGGCCAGTGATGATGAGCATTTCTTCATGTGTTTTTTGGCTGCATAAATGTCTTCTTTTGAGAAGTGTCTGTTCATGTCCTTTGCCCACTTTTTGATGGGGTTGTTTGTTTTTTTCTTGTAAATTTGTTTGAGTTCATTGTAGATTCTGGATATTAGCCCTTTGTCAGATGAGTAGGTTGCAAAAATGTTCTCCCATTCTGCAGGTTGCCTGTTCACTCTGATGGTAGTTTCTTTTGCTGTGCAGAAGCTCTTTAGTTTAATTAGATCCCATTTGTCAATTTTGGCTTTTGTTGCCATTGCTTTTGGTGTTTAAGACATGAAGTCCTTGCCCACGCCTATGTCCTGAATGGTATTGCCTAGGTTTTCTTGTAGGATTTTAATGGTTTTAGGTCTAACATTTAAGTCTTTAATCCATCTTGAATTAATTTTTGTATAAGGTGTAAGGAAGGGATCCAGTTTCAGCTTTCTACATATGGCTAGCCAGTTTTCCCAGCACCATTTATTAAATAGGGAATCTTTTCCCCATTTCTTGTTTTTCTCAGGTTTGTCAAAGATCAGATAGTTGTAGATATGCGGCATCATTTCTGAGGGCTCTGTTCTGTTCCATTGATCTATGTCTCTTTTGTGGTACCAGTACTATGCTGTTTTGGTTACTGTAGCATTGTAGTATAGTTTGAAGTCAGGTAGCATGATGCCTCCAGCTTTGTTCTTTTGGCTTAGGATTGACTTGGCGATGCGGGCTCTTTTTTGGTTCCATATGAACTTTAAAGTAGTTTTTCCCAATTCTGTGAAGAAAGTCATTGGTAGCTTGATGGGGATGGCATTGAATCTATAAATTACCTTGGGCAGTATGGCCATTTTCATGATATTGATTCTTCCTACCCATGAGCATGGAATGTTCTTCCATTTGTTTGTATCCTCTTTTATTTCATTGTGCAGTGGTTTGTAGTTCTCCTTGAAGAGGTCCTTCACATCCCTTGTAAGTTGGATTCCTAGGTATTTTATTCTCTTTGAAGCAATTGTGAATGGGAGTTCACTCATGATTTGGCTCTCTGTTTGTCTGTGATTGGTGTACAAGAATGCTTGTGATTTTTGTACATTGATTTTGTATCCTGAGACTTTGCTGAAGTTGCTAATCAGCTTAAGGAGATTTTGGGCTGAGACGATGGGGTTTTCTAGATATACAATCATGTCATCTGCAAACAGGGACAATTTGACTTCCTCTTTTCCTAATTGAATACCCTTTATTTCCTTCTCCTGCCTGATTGCTCTGGCCAGAACTTCCAGCACTATGTTGAATAGGAGTGGTGAGAGAGGGCATCCCTGTCTTGTGCCAGTTTTCAGAGGGAATGCTTCCAGTTTTTGCCCATTCAGTATGATATTGGCTGTGGGTTTGTCATAGATAGCTCTTATTATTTTGAGATACGTCCCATCAATACCTAATTTATTGAGAGCTTTTAGCATGAAGGTTGTTGAATTTTGTCAAAGGCCTTTTCTGCATCTATTGAGATAATCATATGGTTTTTGTCTTTGGTTCTGTTTATATGCTGGATTACATTTATTGATTTGCATATGTTGAACCAGCCTTGCATCCCAGGGATGAAGCCCACTTGATTATGGTGGATAAGCTTTTTGATGTGCTGCTGGATTCGGTTTGCCAGTATTTTATTGAGGATTTTTGCATCAATGTTCATCAAGGATAATGGTCTGAAATGCTCTTTTTTGGTTATGTCTCTGCCAGGCTTTGGTATCAGGACGATGCTGGCTTCATAAAATGTGTTAGGGAGGATTCCCTCTTTTTCTATGGATTGGAATAGTTTCAGAAGGAATGGTACCAGTTCCTCCTTGTACCTCTGGTAGAATTCGGCTGTGAATCCATCAGGTCCTGGACTCTTTTTGGTTGGTAAGCTATTGATTATTGCCACAATTTCAGAACCTGTTATTGGTCTATTCAGAAATTCAACTTCTTCCTGATTTAGTCTTGGGAGGGTGTATTTGTCGAGGAATTTATCCATTTCTTCTAGATTTTCTAGTTTATTTGCATAGAGGTGTTTGTAGTATTCTCTGATGGTAGATTGTATTTCTGTGGGATCGGTGGTGATATCCCTTTTTTCATTTTTTATTGCATCTATTTGATTCTTCTCTCTTTTCTTCTTTATTAGTCTTGCTAGCGGTCTATCAATTTTGTTGATCTTTTCAAAAAACCAGCTCCTGGATTCATTAATTTTTTGAAGGGTTTTTTGTGTCTCTATTTCCTTCAGTTCTGCTCTGATTTTAGTTATTTCTAGCCTTCTGCTAGCTTTTGAATGTGTTTGCTCTTGCTTTTCTAGTTCTTTTAATTGTGATGTTAGGGTGTCAATTTTGGATCTTTCCTGCTTTCTCTTGTGGGCATTTAGTGCTATAAATTTCCCTCTACACACTGCTTTGAATGTGTCCCAGAGATTCTGGTATGTTTTGTCTTTGTTCTCGTTGGTTTCAAAGAACATCTTTATTTCTGCCTTCATTTCATTATGTACCCAGTAGTCATTCAGGAGAAGGTTGTTCAGTTTCCATGTAGTTGAGCGGTTTTGAGTGAGTTTCTTAATCCTGAGTTCTAGTTTGATTGCACTGTGGTCTGAGAGACAGTTTGTTATAATTTCTGTTCTTTTACATTTGCTGAGGAGAGCTTTACTTCCAACTATGTGGTCAATTTTGGAAGAGGTGTGGTGTGGTGCTGAAAAAAATGTATATTCTGTTGATTTGGGGTGGAGAGTTCTGTAGATGTCTATTAGGTCCACTTTGTGTAGAGCTGAGTTCAATTTCTGGATATCCTTGTTAACTTTCTGTCTCGTTGATCTGTCTAGTGTTGACAGTGGGGTGTTAAAATCTCCCATTATTATTGTGTGGGAGTTTAAGTCCCTTTGTAGGTCACTGAGGACTTGCTTTATGAATCTGGGTGCTCCTGTGTTGGGTGCATATATATTTAGGATAGTTAGCTCTTCTTGTTGAATTGATCCCTTTACCATTATGTAATGGCCTTCTTTGTCTCTTTTGATCTTTGTTGGTTTAAAGTCTATTTTATCAGAGACTAGGATTGCAACCCCTGCCTTTTTTTGTTTTCCATTTGCTTGATAGATCTTCCTCCATCCCTTTATTTTGAGTCTATGTGTGTCTCTGCACATGAGATGGGTTTCCTGAATACAGCACACTGATGGGTCCTGACTCCTTATCCAGTTTGCCAATCTGTGTCTTTTAATTGGAGCATTTAGCCCATTTACATTTAACGTTAATATTGTTTTATGTGAATCTGATCCTGTCATTATGATGTTAGTTGGTTATTTTGCTCATTAGTTGATGCAGTTTCTTCCTAGCCTCGAAGGTCTTTACAATTTGGCATGTTTTTGCAGTGGCTGGTACCGGTTGTTCCTTTCCATGTTTAGTGCTTCCTTCAGGAGCTCTTTTAGGGCAGGCCTGGTGGTGACAAAATCACTCAGCATTTGCTTGTCTGTAAAGTATTTTATTTCTCCTTCACTTATGAAGCTTAGTTTGGCTGGATATGAAATTCTGGGTTGAAAATTCTTTTCTTTAAGAATGTTGAATATCGGCCCCCACTCTCTTCTGGCTTGTAGAGTTTCTGCCAAGAGATCAGCTGTTAGTCTGATGGGCTTCCCTTTGTGGGTAACCCGACCTTTCTCTCTGGCTGCCCTTAACATTTTTTCCTTCATTTCAACTTTGGTGAATCTGACAATTATGTGTCTTGGAGTTTCTCTTCTCGAGGAGTATCTTTGTGGCGTTCTCTGTATTTCCTGAATCTGAATGTTGGCCTGCCTTGCTAGATTGGGGAAGTTCTCCTGGATAATATCTTGCAGCGTGTTTTCCAACTTGATTCCATTCTCCCCGTCATTTTTAGGTACACCAATCAGACGTAGGTTTGGTCTTTTCACATAGTCCCAAATTTCTTGGAGGCTTTGTTCATTTCTTTTTATTCTCTTTTCTCTAAACTTCCCTTCTCGCTTCATTTCACTCATTTCATCTTCCATCAGCAATACCCTTTCTTCCAGTTGATCGCATCTGCTACTGAGGCTTCTGCAATCTTCGCGTAGTTCTCGAAACTTGGCTTTCAGCTCCATCAGCTCCTTTAAGCCCTTCTCTCCATTGGTTATTCTAGTTATCCATTCTTCTATTTTTTTTTCAAAGTTTTTAACTTCTTTGCTATTGTTTTGAATTTCCTCCCGTAGCTCAGAGTAGTTTGATCGTCTGAAGCCTTCTTCTCTCAACTCGTCAAAGTCATCCTCCATCCAGCTTTGTTCCGTTGCTGGTGAGGAACTGCGTTCCTTTGAGGAGGAGAGGTGCTCTGCTTTTTAGAGTTTCCAGCTTTTCTGCTCTGTTTTTTCCCCATCTTTGTGGTTTTATCTACTTTTGGTCTTTGATGATGGTGATGTACAGATGGGTTTTTGGTGTGGATGTCCTTTCTGTTTGTTAGTTTTCCTTCTACCAGACAGGCCCCTCAGCTGCAGGTCTGTTGCAGTTTGCTAGAGGTCCACTCCAGACCCTGTTTGGCTGGGTGTCAGCAGCAGTGGCTGCAGAACAGCAGATTTTCGTGAGACCACAAATTCAGCTGTCTGATAGTTCCTCTGGAAGTTTTGTCTCAGAGGAGTACCCGGCGGAGTGAGGTGTCAGTCTGTCCCTACTGGGGGGTGCCTCCCATTTAGGCTGCTCAGGGGTGAGGGACCCACTTTAGGAGGCAGTCTGTGGGTTCTCAGATCTCCAGCTGTGTGCTGGGAGAACCACTACTCTCTTCAAAGCTGTCAGTCAGACAGCGACATTTAATTCTGAGGAGGTTCCTGCTGACTTTTTGTCTGTCTGTGCCCTGCCCCCAGAGTTGGAGCCTACAGAGTCAGGCAGGCCTCCTTGAGCTGTTGTGGACTCCACCCAGTTCGAGCTTCCTGGCTGCTTTGTTTACCTAAGCAAGCCTGGGCAATGGCGGGCGCCCCTACCCCAGCCTTGCTGCTGCCTTGCAGCTTGATCTCAGACTGCTGTGCTAGCAATCAGTGAGACTCTGTGGGCATAGGACTCTCCGAGCCAGGTGCGGGACACAATCTCCTAGTGTGCCGTTTTCCAGGCCCGTTGGAAAAGCGCAGTATCAGGGTGGGACTGACCCGATGTTCCAGGTGCTGTCTGTTACCCCTTTCTTTGACTAGGAAAGGGAACTCCCTGACCCCTTGCGCTTCCCGAGTGAGGCAATGCCTCGCCCTGCTTCGGCTCGCACACAGTGCGCTTCACCAACTGTCCTGCACCCACTGTTTGGCACTCCCTAGTGAGTTTAAACCGGTACCTCAAGCAGAAATGCAGAAATCACCCGTCTTCTGTGTCACTCAGGCTGGGAGCTGTAGACTGGAGCTCTTCCTATGCGGCCATCTTGGCTCCACCCCCCGCATGTGTTAATCTCCTTTTATTTCATGCCTTCCTGGCCACACAGCTGAAAATCCCAAGCAGGCTGTTGTTGTTGGTAGTTCGGTAGCACTCACTTGGCTCCTGGGCCTGTGAGGGTTTTCTGTCATGAGGTTTTCTTGATAATACCCTCTAGATATTTTCTCCCTTTGCTATCAAGGTTGATCTATTTAGTTTGTTGGTGGTGTTTCTGGGACACTGAAAAACTACACCATCACCATGATCATGTTGTTCTCCTTTGCCTTCTATTAAATGAACTTGCTTCCTACTTTAACAAGAAATTGAAATCATTATATATTTCATCTCTAAAGTTTCTTCCTACTTCCCCATATAAAAATGTACCTATATCCAGTTCTATCTTTTTTTTTTTGAGACAGAGTCTTGCTCTGTCACCCAGGCTGGAGTGCAGTGGCATGATCTCAGCTCACTGCAAGTTCTGCCTCTAGGGTTCAGGCCATTCTCCTGCCTCAGCCTCCTGAGTAGCTGGGACTACAGGTGCCCACCACCACGCCTGGCTAATTTTTTTTTTTTTTTGTATTTTTAGTAGAGACGGGGTTTCACGGTGTTAACCAGGGTGGTCTCAATCTCCTGACCTCGTGATCCACCGGCCTCAACCTCCCAAAGTGCTGGGATTACAGGCGTGACCCACCACACCCAGTCCAGATCTACCTTTATTATCTTTTCAGATGCAAGAAAATGTTCTAAGTATAACATGTGGGCAGGCCTGACAATGCTCTCTGTAGCTTTGATTATCTCGCGTCTCACTATTTCTGGGAACTTACTCTGTTGAAAATCCCCTGTTCTCTCCTTTATATTCAGCCTCTCTGTTTCCTAAATCCTACTCCTTAGCCCATAAACATTATCATCTTAAAAAAAAATCTTTCTTTGACACTATATCCCTTCAAGATACCATCTAATATCTCTTCTTACCCAAATATTGATGAGTCAGTCTTTATTTCTCACCTCCCAATTACTGTAACTCACTGCAAACTGCCTTCCATTCTCTCCATTAAAAAAAAAATCAAACTTGTTATAGTCATCAAGAAATTACTACTTGCAGATTCAGTGGACACCTGCAGATTTATCATATTTGACCTCACTGTTATAGAGTGTTATATATTGCCCTCCTGTACTCTCTTGTGTCACCTGTAAATTCTCTCTCACCATTCCTTTTCATTTCTCTGGTTCCATGTCTTCTACTCATACCTTAATATTCCTGCTTTTTAGGGCTTCATTCCTAGCTTACTTGTTTTGTAATTCTACATTTTCTTCTCATTTACTGTCAAGACTTTAATGACTACTCATAGGGTGGTAACTTCCAAAGTTTTATCTCCTGGACATCTTTCCTCTAAGCTTCAAATTTATTTATCTATGGGCTAGGCACCTGCAAACAAATGTTCTAAAGGCGTCTCAAACTCATTATGCGTCCAAATGAACTCATCTTTCTTCTCTAGGATACCCTGTCTTAGTGGTAGCAAGTCATACAAGTTAGAAACCTAAGAATTGTTATCGATTATACTTCTCTTTCAGTTATTTCCATGTATTTATTTATTTAGAGACAGTCTCACTCTTTCGCCTAGGCTGGAGTACAGTGGCACAATCTTAGCTCACTACAACCTCTGCTTCCCAGGTTCAAGTGATTCTTGTGCCTCAGCTATCTGAGTAGGTGGAATTACAGGTGTGTGCCATGACACTGGGCTAATTTTTGTATTTTTAGTAGAGACAGGGTTTCACCTTGTTGGCCAGGCTGGTCTTGAACTCCTGGCCTTAAGTGATCTGCCTGCCTCGGCCTCCCCAAGTGCTGGAATCACAGATGTGAGCCACCGCACCCAGCCCATTTGCATTTATTCATACGCTAAATCCTGTTAAATTTTTCTCCAAAATGCTCTTTAAATTGGTCCTTTAAAAAAAATCCCTTGTGTCACTCCATCATATCCCTTGTCTGTGTGGTCTTCTTGCTTCCAATGTTCTTTTCATCAATTATTAGAGTGATCTACTTGATCATGTCACTGCCCTACTTTAAACTCTTCCACAGGCCCCTCCAGCTTTCACGGTGAAGGCCAAGTTCTGTGACCTGATGGAAAGGCCTTGGATGGTCTGGCCTATGGATTTCTTTTTTTTTTTTTTTTTTTTGAGACAGAGTCTTGCTCTGTTGCCCAGGCTGTAGTGCAGTGGTACAGTCTCGGCTCACTGCAAGCTCCACCTCCTGGGTTCACGCTATTCTCCTGCCTCAGCCTCTCCAGTAGCTGGGATTACAAGTGCCCACCACCATGCCCGGCTAATTTTTTTTTTTTTTTTTGTATTTTTTGTAGAGACGGGGTTTCACCATGTTAGCTAGGATGGTCTTGATCTCCTGACCTCGTGATCCGCCCTCCTCGGCCTCCCAAAGTGCTGGGATTACATGAGCCACCGTGCCCGGCCTGGCCTATGGATTTCTTAACAGTTTCTCCTTTTAACGTTCCTAGATGGTAGCACCCTGTTTCACCAATATTGAATAGCTTCAGCTCTCTGAATGTACCATGTTGCTTTGCTTTTCTATGCCTTTGATTTTGCTGTTCCCTTCACCCCCTTTCCTTTACTTGTGTAACCTCTATTTATTCTTTAAGGTCAGATTCAGAAATTAACTTCCTCGTGAAGACTCCCCTGACATCTGGCCATCTCTGTCCCCAAACCTAAGCTGTATTATCTCTGCTCAGTGTTACTTAGTACCCGTAGCTCACTGATGTCATTTCACTTTGCATACTTTGTTACAGTAGACTCCCTCTAGGCTTTTTTACCTCCGTCCCCACATCCTTTCTTGGGTCCCCAGAATTCACCATAATATATAATATTTAGAAGTCACTTAATGTACTATTAAAAAGGCCACTCATTTGGATTTTAGCACTATGGGTACAAGTAAGAATACAGTTGTTACTTTTTTGTATTTTTATATTATTTATCATATTAGCCAAATTTTTTGAACATAATTGATGCTTAATAATTACTCTGTGATAGATGGATGTCTCTGCTCTTAAGAAGTACAGTCTTTAGTGAAATAGGTTACAGGGAAAAGCTTCCGGGCTTGAAGTGTGAAGAAATCTGGCTTAGAGAAAAAGGTCCACGCATGATGTTACTTGGAGACCTGTAGCTCTCACTAGCTATGACCTTGTAGGGTAATCTTCCCGAATCTACGAGATGGGATGAGCACCTGTATATGTGCTATGATCCCTCAAAGCTATAAAATTTGATCCTAAGTAATAGGCCAGATTGTTATTTTCAAGAAGCTATTTCAAAGAAGATGGGATGGATGGGGATTATCCTGGTGTAGTAGAATGACAGCTTAATGAAAACCTGAGACAAAGTCATTAGCACCTGATGAGGCACGGTGGCTCACACCTATAATCTCAGCACTTTGGGAGGCCCAGGCGGGCGGATCACATAAGGTTGGGAGTTGGAGACCAGCCTGACCAACATGATGAAACCCCTCCTCCACCAAAAATACAAAAATTACCCAGGTGTGGTGGTGCACCCCTGTAATCCCAGCTACTTGAGAGGCTGAGGCACAAGACTCACTTGAACCCAGGAGGCAAGGGTTGCAGTGAGCCGAGATGGCACCACAGCACTCCAGCCTGGGTGATGGAGTGAGACTCCGTCTTTGAAAAAAAAAAAAAGCACCAAATATCTTCCCTGTAAACACAGATTCATGAATTTTCACCAGATGCTGTGACCTTCGTCTCATGCCAGCTCTCCTCCACTTTTGAGCCCCCACTCATTCTGTTCCTCCCACCCACAATGTTCTTCCTTCCCCCTCTGCCTATCCATCCTACCCACTCCCTTCAAGGCCCAGAGCACCCCCTACTTCCCTATCCGTATTTTTCCTTTTTTTTTTTTTTTTTTTTACATCTTTTCACTAGAATTGTCATCATTACTACACTCCTGTGTTTTATTGTTCTCATAGTTAATGTGACTTAAATTTTTATGAGGAGATATTTTAAGCTCCTAGAAGGCCAAAGTATAAGATTTAAAAAATCTTAACATCCCAGTGAGGGACTAGCACTGTGTTGGTCTCATGGTGGGCCCTTACTAAATACTTGCAAGTTGATTGATCTATGGTGCCAGTGTTAGAAAGGGTGAACATTGATCTGGGGTGGTTGGTGTTGTGGGGAAATTTCCAGCAGAGTTTCCCCTTGGAGAAACTTCAACTTTTAGAACAAACATAAAGTCTTTACTGTGAATCTGAAATCTGCTACAGATGCTCTTTGTATAGTTTTTTATTTTCAGGTTGCTAGCACTGGTGGATGATGATCATGTGCTCAGGGGCATTGGAAAAGATCAATTTGGGACCTGGGATCCTCCCTTCTTGAAACCACACAGGGCTTATCTTTGATTATTGGGTGTAGCGCCTCTTACAAAGCCTTCCACTGTCGGTAAAGCTGCCTCAGCCTCAGTTGGACAGATTCCTTTTCTGGAAACTAGCTGCCCCAATCCTAATAGCTTCCAGCTGAGCTGGTCTGACTGCGGCTGCTGTTTCTCAGCAGTCCACAGCTTTACCACACCTCTTGAAGTTCCGCACCAGTTCATCCTTAAAGCGTTTGCCTGCTCTCCCTTGCAGTCATGGGCAAGCTTGTCTGCATGACATGCTCTACATCTACTGGCACCAAGAGCAACCCTTCTGGAGGCCTGCCAGGGAGCCAGGATAAAAAGTTCGTTGGCTACAACGCAGCCGGGTTGGTGCTGAGGGTGGCAGATGTGCTGGATCAAGGACCTCTCTGCTACAGGAGAGGGCAGGCACTATCCTGTGGATTTTGACTGAGGGCTCATTCCACTGTCAGGAAAACCTTGACTTCTCTCGTATGGGGGGCTGAGTGTGTCTCTGTTCCAAATTTATTTAAGCAGTTAACTCCTAGATGCAATGCCATGTTTTCCCAAAGACTCTTTGGCAGAAGATTCTTATCTGTACCTTTCATGAACTCCTTATAGACCATGGCTCTTACTCCTTTTAGGTGTGGTATTCAATTCTGTTAATTTGAATTTCACAAACATTTGTTAAGAGGCTGGATTGCTGAGGTTACAACTGTGAAGAGGACAGACATACATATGTTCTCTGAGATTACTGTGAAAATTTTTCTCATGTTTTCTGAAACTTTTAAGGTGTAATTTTTATATTTAAATCATTGATTCATTGGAATTTATTTTGGTGTAAGGAATGACATGGGAATATAATTTTAAATATCTTCAGATAGCGACCCATTTGTTCATTTGTTGAATAAGCCATTTCTGCCCTTCTCCCATGCACAATGCTCCCTTTATAATGGTAGAGTTTTTCTCCTTTGTTAGGAGTCAGTTGGTTCTAAGTTAAATATTTTTACAGTTATTTTGATGGTAAAAAAATTCTTGCAGTTTCCTGTGTCTCAAAAACATCTTATGCTAATACAATCTCAAATTTATACAGCAACTTTAATAATATTTGGTAATCATAACATGATATAAAAATAGGTGTCATTAGTGAATTTCTCTAAAATATGGCTATATATCTCAGTCATCTCTTTCATAACAATTACATATTGTGCTCTTGAGAAAATACAATCAAAGCATTCATATGATTCTCAATGTTTATGAAATTAAATTCTAAGGCAAAGAAATTAATGAAATTAATGTAAATTAAAGAGCTTATCACTACTATGTACTAGAGTATTTTCAGAGGAAAACTTAACAGAGCAAGCACCAACCATACAACTCCAAAGAGGTCTGTGTGTCAGCTATAACTTCATAGCCCTCAGAGAGAATCCTAGTTGACCTTCTTACATACAGGTAAAGTCTTATAAGCCAAAGCAGGGGTATTAATTACATGAAATTCTTCATAAGTTGAACTTTTGCCATTTGAATGGCTATATCACAAGATACGGCTTTACTAAATCCAGTATATATTTGTGTCTACCTTCGGACCTACCATCCTGTCTTATCTGTCTCTTTATGCATCAACACTATACTTCTCTAATTATTGTAATTTAATGTGCTTTAGTCTCAGACAGAGCTAATCCTCACCATTTATTTCTCATTTTCCAGAATTTTCTGTTTTATTCCTACATGTTTATTTTTCATTAGAATTTTAGAAATAATCTTGTGTAGTTATTAAAAAATCTACTGAAATTTTATTGGAATTTAATGAGATCTATAATTTCTTTATGGTGAATTGATTTCATTTTGATACTGAGTCTTCCAGGATAAGAAAAAACTGTGCTCTTACATTTTTTCACATCTTTTTTCTACCTTCACAGAATTTAACAATTTAACATAGTATAATCTTGAACATTTCTTGTTAAGTTTATTTCTACATTTCAGTACTTATAGCTGCTATTTAAACAGGGTCTTTTCTAACTGATTTTTTTTTTGTATACAAGACGATCATTTTATTTTTATTTATTTTTTTATTTTTGGAGATGGAGTCTCACTCTGTCGCCCAGGCTAGGGTGCAGTAGTGTGATCTCAGTTCACTGCAACCTCTGCCTGTCAGGTTCAAGTGATTCTTCTGCCTCAGCCTCCCAAGTAGCTGGGACTACGGGTGCCCGCCACCACGCCTGGCTAATTTTTGTATTTTTAGTAGAGACGAGGTTTCACCATGTTGATCAGGCTGGTCTCGAACTCCTGACCTTGTGATCTGCCCGCCTCATCCTCCCAAAGTGCTGGGATTATAGGTCTGAGCCACTGCACCCAGCCCATTAATTTTTGTATATTAATTTTGCACCAAGTGAGCTGAATTATGCTATTGTTTTAGAGTTTTTAAAGTTTTCCAGTTATATAATCATATAGTTTTAAAATTTATCACATGTAGGTATTAACCCAGCAAGGAAGTATCTATGTATTAAGAGGTTTCCCTTTTTTTCAATAACGAACTTGAGATTGGATCAAATGCCTTCTTAGTTTCCACCAGAGATGATAATATGATTTTTCTCTTTTTATTTATTACTGTGTTGAGTCATATCAAGAGAACTCCACTTATAGATGTGGCTATTCATTCTTTGAATGTGCTGTGTATTCTATTTACTGATGCTTTATTTAGGATTATTGCATGAATATTTCATGAGTAACATTGGCTCATAGATGTTTTTGTGTGCTATCTTTTGGGATCAATATTATAATTACACAATATTACTTCCTAAAAATGTGAAATAGTTTAAAGAGTATAATAATTATATTTTACATATTTAAAAGATTGATACAATCACTTCTAAAACATATAAATACCTAATGGCTCTCTAATTAAATGTTCACTGTTCATTTTTTGTGTTTATTTTCTAATTGACTTAAATTTAGCTTCAAGTAGGTTTTTATTTCAAGAAAAAAAAAGCATGTTTTAGTTGTTTTTTGCACATTTGTATTTTTTTTTTCTACTGCTACTATATTTACATGAGAGTGTTGTGGCAGAAACTGCTGACTGCTCACCGAAGTCCATTTTTTCTTCTCTTTGGGTACACAGTTCACTACATTTTTCCAGTCTGCTTTGAGGTTAGGTGTAGCTATATGGTGAAATTCTAGATAAAGAAATGTAAATGGAACTGATGTGTAGCCATTTTAGGCTTAACTTTGAAAACTTTCCATGCACTTACTGTGAACCAGGCAGTTTTAGGAAATTGGGACAAGGCAGTCAACAAAGCCCAACTCCCTGCTCTCTCTTTTTTTATTTTTATTTTTTATTATACTTTAAGTTCTGGGGTACTTGTGCAGAACGTGCAGGTTTGTTACATAGGTATACATGTGCCATGGTGGTTTGCTGCACCCATGAACCTGTCATCTACATTAGGTATTTCTTCTAATGCTATCCCTCACCCAGCCCCAACACCCTGAAAGGGCCCAGTGTGTGATGTTCGCCTCCCTATGTAGATGTGTTCTCATTGTTCAGCTCCCACTTATGAGTGAGAACAGGCGGTGTTTGGTTTTCTGTTCTTGTGTTAGTTTGCTGAGAATGATGGTTTCCAGCTTCATCCATGTTCCTGCAAAGGATGTGAACTCATCCTTTTTTATGGCTGCATAGTATTCCATGGTGTATATATGCCACATTTTCTTTATCCAGTCTATCATTGATGGCCATTTGGATTGGTTCCAAGTCTTTTCTATTGTGAATAGTGCTGCAATAAGCATATGTGTGCATGTGTCTTTATAGTAGAATGACTTATAATCCTTTGGGTATACACCCAGTAATGGGATTGCTGGGTCAAATGGTATTTCTGATTCTGGATCCTTGAGGAATCACCACACTGTCTTCCACAATGGTTGAACTAATTTACACTCCCACCAGCAGTGTAAAAGTGTTCTAATTTCTCCACGTCCTCTCCAGCATCTGTTGTTTCCTGACTTTTTAATGCTTGCCATTCTAACTGGTATGAGAATGTAAGGCCTACTTTGAGATTGAAGAAAGATGATATGAAGAGAAGGATAATTTGGGCAGAAGAAAATAGTATGATAGAAACACAGGAGTATATACTGTAGGCTGTTTAGGAGATAGCATGTAGGTTGGTGAGAACAGAATGTAAATGGTGATGAGGTAGGGATGGTGAGAAATGAGGGTGGTGAGATGAGCAAGGACCAGATTGTGCAAAGCCATACTAAAGGGTTTTATGTAACCAGTGAAGTAATATGTTTAGGTGTGTGGTGTCAATCAAGTCACTCTGAAAGTGATCCAGAGAATTACTCCTGCATTAGATCCAGATAATCTAGTCACACACTAGACTGGTGCTGCACAAGAAACTGGATGGCCACTAAGATAACAAGTTCAGGTGTCCCGGTAAGAGATGTTGAGAATGGAGGTGGAGGTAGTTTGAGAGGGAAGAATAATGAGGTGGAAGAAAGGTGGGGCTGAGGGTGAGTCCAGGTCCTTAGTGTGGGTGGACAGTGGTCATTCACTTGGACTGGTGTTTGGGATAGAGAGCAGGTGCATTCTAATCTATAGGATTGAAAACATTTAAATTTTGTATGTATCTATCAGTTAGATGGCTGCTTATCTAAAATTTAGGGAAAAATGTTTAAAGACACCTCTAATTTGTGCTTGTGTTTTTTCATCATAAATGGTCAATTTGGACATTTTTTGGTGTTTTTCTATTGCCCTATATTGTAGGCTCAAGTTGTTTATGTATTTATTCAAGTTGTTTTTATACTTTACTTTAATGAGGTTTCATGCTTCTGTTCACAAATGTTTCCAATATTTACCTGCAGGCAGAATTGAATAAGCATGATTTCCAAGTGGATAGTTTATTCACAGCTTTCTTTAGAATTTTGAAAAGGTGTCAGACTGGTCAGTGTAAATGTTCCCTCATTTATCTTAGGGTCTTTTCACACTTGTTAATAAGTGATGATATAATTATTACAGGAAATGAATAGTTATGAATCATAAGTCTAATAACTCAGCAAAATTGTTATTGCTATTTCAAAAAGGTGCCTGTTGAAGGTAAATTAGGACACTTGTCCAAATGATATTTTAGTGTTTATACATTTTTGGCGAAGAAGGTGTTTAAAGTACAAGAAAAGTTGTGAAGTTTCCTTGGAATTGACTCATAGATTAATAATTTGAGATTTTTTCTTCACGCTTACTGGGTTCAAAAACATACATACAAGAAAAGTGAATAAGTCATTTGTCATATATTTTCTATTTTGACCTTTTCTTTTCCTATCTTTACAAATTGGCATTCACTCAGAATTAATTTAAAAATGTGGTAACTAATTATTAAAAGCAATTTACAAAGTTAAAACTATACCAATATGAAAAAATTTCAAATTCTGGATACTTTGATATACTAAGGTTTCTATTGACTGTTTTTAATGGTATGTCTGACATTTAAAAATATGTAGAATGCTGTTTTCCATTAGTCTAAAATACATGATTATCTGTTCTACCTATTTTAGAACTAAATGAACTTAAAAAAATTTTTAATTTAATTTATAATTTTGCACTTTTTTGATTCTTCACAGGCATTGAGTTTAAAGATTTACTGAATTATGTACTAGGTCAGCACTTTGTGCTTTTTTTGGCCAAATGTAGCTATTTTTTTAAATCTTCTTTAAACTAAATGTTTACTTTTCATAGTATAGTTCCATAATTCCTAGGTAAGCCTTCAAGTGTGCTAGGCAAAATAAATCTTCAATTTCACTAAAACATAATTCTGATTTTGGTTGGTGACATTCTTTCTCTGCCAGGTTTTTCATATTTAGGTCTATGAATTTTTTTCCATAACACCATCTGTCTACTTTTTGGTCTTCTTTGAAACTGCCAGCATTCTTAGGCTAATGTGTGGGGAAGCAAGGCATATTCCAGAAAAAGAATGTGTGCTCTAAGATGTTGAAGCCTAACTATGGCTAAGTGTGTCAAAAGCTGATCCAATGCTGGAAGTAGCATTCAAGCAGACTCCTGTTTCTTCATTTTCAATTTCATTCCTCCAATTCTATTTTTTTTCTGGTTGCATTACTTTAAAAAACTTTCTTATTTTGAGATAATAATACTTACATACCATTGTAAGAAATAATACAGACAGACTGAGTATATTTAATCCACTTTCTCCCAATTCTAACATCTTGCATAATTATAGTACAATATCACAACCAGAATATTGACATTAATACAACCCACCAATTTTATTCATATCTCTTCAGTTGTATATGTATTCATCTGTGTGTCTGTGAGTATGTTTTTAGTTCCATACAATTTTATCACAAGTGTAGATTTCTATATTTGCCTCCACAGTCAAGATACAGAATATTTCCATCACCACAAAGATCCTTTGTGTTGCTTTCTTATAAGGACACCTCTCTCTCTCCTGCCCCACACCCTGTTACTAACACCTAGCAGTTACAAATCTGTTATCATTTCTAAAATTCTGCCATTTCAAAAATATCAGTGGAATCTTACAGTAAGTAATTTATTTTTTCCACTCAGCCTAATTTCCTAAATATTCACCCAGGTAGTTGCATGTATCAATAATTCATTCCTTTTTATTACTAAGTAGTATTTCAAAGTATGGATATACCACAGATTGTTTAATGATTTACCCACCAAGAAACATAAAGGTTGTTTTCAGTTTGGGGCTGTTAAAATAAAGCTGCTATGAACGTTCGTACACGGGTTTTTATATCAACATAAATTTCTCTGTCATAAATGCCCAAGAGTGCAATTGCTAAGTTGTATGGTAATGTCGCTGTTTTATAAGAAACTGTTGAACTTTTTGCCAGAATGGCTGTATGATTTTTCATTCCTACCAGCAATGTATGAATAATCCAGTTTTTCTGTACTGTCAGCATTTGCATTGTTACTATTTTTATCTTAGCCATTTTGACAGGTGTGATTGGTGATTTGTGTTTATTTTCTTTTTTCTTTGTCAATCTGTTTAAAAACAATCAGCTTTTTAATTTTTTAAATTTTGAGATAATTAACAAATAAAAATATATATTTAAGATGTAGAATGTGATGTTTTGACATACACATACATGTGAAATGATTAAGTAAGCTAATTAACATTTCAGTCACCTCACATAGTTACCTCTTGGTTGCTGTCATTATGATAATACTTCAGCTCTATTCTCTTAGCAAATTTCAAACAAACAAATACATTATTATTAACTGTGGTCACCATGTTTTTTATTCAGTCTCCAAAACTTACCTATCTTTTAATCTAAACTTGTACTCTTTGAATCCCCCATTTCCTCTAACTCTGGGCCACTAGTAACCACCCTTTTACTTTCTGTTTCTAGGAGTTCAGCTTTTTTAGATCCCACAGGTAAGGGGGATCATGTAGAATTTGTCTATATCAGGCCTATTTCATTTAGCATAATGCCCTCCAGATGCATCCATGCTGTCAAAAATGACAGGATTTTCTTATTTTTAAAGACTGAATAATATTCTTCTCCCCCTCCCCTACCCCCCCCGTGTGTGTGTGTGTGTGTGTGTATGCAACATCTTTATTAATTCACCTGTCAATGGTCACTTAGATTGTTCGTGCATCCTGGCTATCGGGGTTAATGCTACAATGAATATGAAATGTACACATCTCTTTGAAACAGTGATTTTTCTCTCCTTTGGATATATATCCAGGAGTGGTATTGCTGGGTCATATAGTAATCCTATTTTTATGGAACCGCCATACTATTTTCCATAATGGTTATACTAATTTATAGTTGCTACCAATAGTGTATAAGATTTCTCTTTTCTCCACATCCTCACCAATATTTGTCTTTTTTCTTTTTGATAGTAGCCACCCTAAGAGGTGTGAGCTGATATCTCATTGTGGTTTTCTTTTTCATTTCTTTGGCGTTAGTAATGTTGAGCATTTTTTCATATACGCATTAGTCATTTGTATGTCTTCTTTGGAAAAATGTCTATTGAAGTCCTTTGTCCAGTTTTTCATCAGGTTATTTTTGTGCTAAGGAGTTGTCCGAGTTTTTTATATATTTTTGACATAACCACTCATTTCATATATGGTTTGCAAACATTTTTGCCTATTCTGTAGGTATTTTTGCCTTTTCATTTTGTTAATTGTGTCCTTTGCTGTGCAGAATATTTTTAGTTTAATATAATCCCACTTGCCCATTTTTGGCTTTTGTTCGCTGTGCTTTTGAGGTCATATCCAAAAAAGAAAAAATCATTGCCAAGATCAATGTCATGGACCTTTCCCTTTGCCACGTTTTCCTTTGGGAGTTTTTTGGCTTCAGATTTTATGTTCAAGTATTTATTTTGAGGCGATTTTTATGTATAGTGTAAATTAAGGATCCAATTTTATTTGTTTTACATGTGGGTATTCAGTTTTCTCAACACCATTTGTTGAAGACACTATTTTTTCCCCTGTTGTGTATTCTTGATGCCTTGGTTGAAGATTAGTTCACCATATGTGTGTGGATTTATTTCTGGGTATTCTATTCTGTTCCAGTAGTCTATGTTTCTATTTTTATGTCAGTACCATACTATTTTGATTACTATTAGCTTTTTAATATAATTTGAAATCAGGAACTGTGATATCTCTAGCTTTATTCTTCTTGCTCAAGATTACTTTAGCTATTTGAGGTCTTTTGTGGATCCATACAAATTTTCATGTTTTTTCTATTTCTGTGAAATGTGCCCTTGGAATTTTGATAGAGACTGTATTGAGTCTGTAGATATCTGTGGGATGCTTTGGGCATTTTAATAGTATTAATTCTTCTAAATCATGAACATCAGATGTCTTTCCATTTACTTGTATCTTCTTCAGTTTCTCTCATCAATGTTTTATAGTTTTCAGGGTATAGATCTTACATGTTGGTTAAATTTATTCATAAATATTTTTAAAATGTGATTGTAAATGGGATTGTTGATTTCTTTTTAGGATAGTTCATTGTTACTATATAGAAACACTACTGAGTTTTGTATGTTGTTTTTGTATTCTGAAAATTTACTTCATTCATTTCTTAGTTCTAATAACTTTTTTGTGGAGTCTTTAGATCATGTTTTCTGCCAGTGGTGACAATTTTACTTCTTTTCAGATTTTAATGACTTTCATTTCTTTTTCTTGCCTAGTTACTTTGGCTAGGAATTTTAGTACTGTGTTGAACAGATGTGACAAAAGTGGGCATCCTTGTTTTTTTCCTGATCTTAGAGGGAAAGTTTTCAGCTTTTCACTGTTGAACGTGATGTTAGCTGTGGGCTTGTTATATATAGACTTTAAAGAGAAGTTAAGAAATATCTTCAAATGAAAATGAGAACATAAAATTTATGGGATGCAGCAAAAGCAGTTCTAAGAGGGAAGTTTACAGCAATAAGTACCTTTATAAAGAAAAGAGAAAGATTTCAAGTAAGCAACCTTAATAAACTGGAAAAAACCCAAGATAAATTCAAAATTAGTAGAAGAAAAAAGTAGCAAAATCAGAACAGAAATAAATTAGAGACTAGAAAAACGATGGAAAAAAATTGACAAAACTTAGAATTTATTTTTTGAAAAGGTAAGTAAAATTGACAAACTCTTAGCTAGAGTAACTAAAAAAAGAGAAAAAACACAAAATTAGAAATAAAAGAGGACACATTACAACTGATATTATAGAAATGTAAAACATTTTAAGAGACTGCCATGAACAATTAAATGCCAGCAAGTTGGATAACCTGGAAGAAATGGACAACAACTTCCTAGAAACATACATCCTATCAAAACTGAACCATTAATAAATAGAACATGAACAGACCAATAATGAGTAAGGAGATTGAATCAATAATCAAAAATCTCCCATCACAGAAGAGCCCAGGATCAGATAGCTCCATGACAGAATTCTATCAAACATTAAAAATGAACAAATAACAATCCTTCTCAAACTCTTCCAAAAGATTGAAGAGAAGGTACCACTTTCAAACTCATTTTATGAGGCTAGAGTTACCTTAATTCTAATGCCATATAGGGACACAACAAGAAAATTATAGGCCACTATCCCTGATAAACACAGACATAAAAATCCTCAACAAAATACTAGCAAACTGAATTCAACTACACATTAAAAGGATTATATGCCATGATCAAATGAGATTTATTTCTGGGAAGCAATGATGGCTCAACCTACACAAATCAATGAATCTGATACACTGCATTAGTAGAATGAAGATAAAAATAACATGACCATCTCAATAGATCAAGGAAAAGCATTTTACAAAATTCAGTGTCTTTTCATAATAAAAACTCTCAACAAATAAGGCATAGAGGAATTAATTTTCTGATCACTGATGTTATCTACTTTTTTCCTGTTTTGCATTTCATTAGTTTCTGTTCATTATTCTTATTATGTTCTTCCTTTTGTCTGGTCTGTGCTTACATTGCTGCTCTTTTTCTAGTTTCTTAAGATAGAAACTTTATTGATTTGAGACCTTCTTTTCTAATGGAAACATTTACTGCTATAAATTTTCTTCTCAGCACTGCTTTAACTGGATCCTACATATTCTGATACATGTTTTTTTAATTTTTATTCAATTGTATGTATTTTTTAAAATTTCCCTTGAGATTTCCTATTTAGCCCATGGATTATTTAGAAGTGTGTTGTTTAATTTCCAGTTATTTGGAGATTTTTCTAATGTATTTCTACCATTGATTTCTAGCTTGATTCCATCACAGTCAAAGAACATACCTTATATAAATTCAAGATTTAAAAATTTTTTGATGTTTGTTTTATGGTTGAGAACTTGGGCTACCCTGGTGAATGTTCTGGACTAGTTGAAAACAAAAATATCCTGCTACTTTTGTCTGAAGTGTTCTCTATATGGCAATCAGATCTCATTGGTTAGTTGTGTTGTGCAGTTCTATATTCTTGCTGATTTTCTATCTGGTGGTTCTATCATTTCCTGAGAGTAAGATAGTAAATTCTCAGCTATAATTTTGGATTTGTCTATTTCTCCTCTCAACTGTATTAGTTTTTGCTTCATGTATTTTGAGGCTCTGTTGTTTGGCACACGCACACTAGGATTATTATGTTCACCTGGTGGATTGATCCTTTTATCATTATATAATGATCCTCTTTGTATCTTACAATTTTCTTTTGTTTGAAGTCTACCTCATTTGACATTAATATAGTGACTTCTGCTTTTTGTATTATTGTTTACATGATATATCTGTTTTCAATTGTTTACTTACAACCTATCTATGTCTTTGTATTTGAAGTGAATTTCATAGACAGCATATTGTTGTATCTTTTTATCCACTTTGGCAATATGTTTTAATCAATGTATTTAGACGACTTAAATTTGATGTAATTATTTAGTTGTTAGGGCTTAAGTCTCCCATTTTATTATTTGTTTTTGTTGTCTGTTGGTCCTGTTTTTACTTCCTCTTTTTTTTTTAAACCTTTCTGTGGGGTACTTGGGCAATTTTTAGGATTCCATCCTGATTTATATATAGTATTTTTTAGTATTTGCTTCGTATAGTTTTCTTAGTAGTTGCTGTAGGTATTACACATATATGTATATATACACACATACATGATATATATACACACACTAGTGTATACATATATATAACACTATATATACGCTATATATATACACATACACTATGTCATGTAATGTAATACCTACAGCAACTACTAAGAAAACTATACAAAGCAAATACCAAATGTATGTGTATGTCTATATAATAAATGTATATATAAATACTATATATAATAAATATATAAATGTATGTATTTATAGATATGTTGGAATATATAGTGTGTGTATATATTTATATGTGTTTATACACACACATATATGTGTATATACACACACTATATATATATTCCAACATGCCATATAGTATGTGTATGTATATACACACTACATATACATATAAAACTCATCACTGTCTACTTGCAGTTAAATGTAGAAAGATTACTTCCACTTAGTTTCCTTTACCCTCCAACTTTTTAGGTATAATTGCCTTAAGTGTTTTCTCTATGTACATTGAGCACTGTATCAAATGACAGTATAATTTTTACTTTAATTATCAAGTGATTCAAGGAACCTATGAAAAAGACTATTATATTTGCCCCATTTTTAGTCATTCCAACATTCTTCTTTTCCTTTGAAATAATCTTCTGTTATCAATTCCTTTCCTTGAGCAATTCTTTAAGGGAAGGCTTGCTAGTAACACATTCTCTTAGTTTATTTTCATCTGAAAATGTTTTATTAGCCCTTCATTTCTGAACAGTATTTTCATCAGGTATAAAATTTCCTTCCTTTGACAGTTCTTATCTTTTAGTACTTGGAAAATGTGTTACTTACTTGCGGCCTCCATGGTTTTATAAGGGAAACCTGCAGTCATTTGAATTGGAATTCTCTTATTAGTAATGTGTTATTTCCCTCCAGTTGCTTTTGAGACTTGTTTCTTTGACTCTATTTTTTAGAAGTTTAATTATGCTGTGTCCCAGCATGTATTTTGTTACATTTATTCTCTCTGGGGTTCACTCAGTATCTTGAATCCATAGGTTTATGTTGTTTGTTGTTTGTTTTGTTTGCCAAATTTGGGGAATGTTCAGCCATTATTTCCACGAATTTTTTTTTAGTGTCTCTTTTTCTTCTCTTTTCCTATAATTCTGAAGATATAAATATTAGCTCATTTGTTATTGTCTCACAGGTCCCCGAGGCTCTATTTATTTATCTATTTTATTTCTTTTGTTGATATTGGACAAATTCTCTAATTTTTTTTTCTTGTTTCTTTGAGATAGGGTCTCACTCTGTCACCCAGAGGAGTGCAGTGGCACAATCTAAGCTCACTGCAGCCTCAATCTCCTGGGCTTGAGCGATCTTCCCACCTCAGCCTCCTGAGTAGTTGGGACTACAGGTGTGAGTCACCATGCCCAACTAATTTTTGTACTTTTTGTAGGGACAGGGTTTTGCCATGTTTCCCAGGCTGGTCTCAAACAAAATTGGATAAATTCTAATATGTCTAGAGGTTCATTGATTCTATCCTTTTCACTCTACTACTGAGCCTATTTTATGAGCCTTTATTATAGTATTTTTAAGTTCTACAATTTCCATTTGGTTCTTTTTTTAAAAATTTTACTTTAAGTTTTGGGATACATCTGCAGAACGTGCAGGTTTGTTACATAGGTGTACGTCTGCCATGGTGGTTTGCTGCATCTATCTACCCATCATCTAGGTTTTAAGCCCCACAAGCGTTAGCTATTTGTCCTGATGCTCTCCCTCCCTTTGCCCCCTAGCCCCTGACAGGCCCTGGTGTGTGTTGTTTCCCTCCCTGTGTCCATGTGTTCTCATTGTTCAACTCCCACTTATGAGTGAGAACATGTGGTGTTTGGTTTTATGTTCCTGCGTTCATTTGCTGAGGATAATGGCTTACCGCTTTATCCATGTCCCTGCAAAAGACATGATCTCATTCCTTTTTGGGGTGCATAGTATTCCATGGTGTATATGTACCACATTTTCTTTATCCAGTCTATCATTGATGGGCATTTGGGTTGGTTTCATGTCTTTGCTATTGTAAATAGTGCTGCAATGAACATATGTGTGCATGTGTCTTTATAGTAAAATGATTTATATTCCTTTGCATATATACCCAGTAATGAGATTGCCGCCTCAAATGGTATTTCTGGTTTTAAATCTTTGAGGAACCACCACACTGCCTTCCACAATGTTTAAACTAATTTACATTCCCAACAACAGTATAAAAGCATTCCTATTTCTCCACAGCCTTGCCAGCATCTATTGTTTCTTGACTTTTTAATAATCGCCATTCTGACTGGCGTGAGATGGTATCTCATTGTGGTTTTGATTTGCATTTCTCTAATAATCAGCGATTTTGAGCCTTTTATCATATGTTTGTTGTCCGCATAAATGTCTTCTTTTGAGATGTGTCTGTTCATGCCTTTTGCCCACTTTTTGATGGGGTTGTTTGTTTTTTTTCTTGTAAATTTTTTAAATTCCTTGTAGATTCTGGATATTAGCCCTTTGTCAGATGGGTAGACTGCAAAAATGGTCTCCCATTCTGTAGGTTGCCTGTTCACTCTGATGATAGTTTCCATTGCTGTGCAGAAGCTCTTTAGTTTAATTAGATCCCATTTGTCAATTTTAGTTTTTGTTGCAATTGCTTTCGGCATTTTTGTCATGAAATCTTTGTCCGTGCCTATATCCTGAATGGTATTGCCTAGGTTTTCTTCTAGGGTTTTTATGGTTTGGGGCTTTACATTTAAGTCTTTACTTCATCCTGAGTTAATTTTTGTATAAGGTATATGGAAGGGGTCCAGTTTCAGTTTTCTGAATATGGCTAGCCAGTTTTCCCAGCACCATTCATTAAATAGGGAATCCTTTCCCTATTGCTTGCTTTTGTCAGGTTTGTCAAAGATCAGATGGTTGTAGATGTGTGGTGTTATTTCTGAGGTCTCTGTCCTGTTCCCTTGGCCTATATGTCTGTTTTGGTACTAGTAGTATGCTGTTTTGCTTACTATAGCCTTGTAGTATAGTGTGGAGTCAGGTAACATGATGCCTCTAGCTTTGTTCTTTTTGCTTAGGATTGTCTTGGCTATATGGGCTGTTTTTTGGTTCCATATGAACTTTAAAGTAGTTTTTTCTAATTCAGTGAAGAATGTCAGTGATAGTTTGATGGGAATAGGATTGAATCTATAAATTACTTCGGGCAGTATGGCCATTTTTATTATATTGATTCTTCCTATTCATGCACGTGGAATCTTTTGCCATTTGTTTGTGTCCTCTCTTATTTCCTTGAGCAGTGGTTTGTGGTTCTCCTTGAAGAGGTCCTTCACATCCCTTGTTAGCTGTATTCCTTGGTATTTTATTCTCTTTGAGACAATTGTGAATGGGAGTTCATTCATGATTTGGCTCTCTGCTTGTCTATTGTTGGTGTATAAGAATGCTTGTGATTTTTGTACATTGATTGTGTATTCTGAGACTGCTAAAGTTGCTTATCATCTTAAGGAGTTTTTGAGCTGACATGATGGGGTTTTCTAAATATAGAATCATGTCATCTGCAAACAGAAACAATTTGACTTCCTCTCTTCCTCTTTGAATACCCTTTATTTCTTTCTCCTGCCTGACTGTCCTGGCCAGAACTTCCAATACTATGTTGAATAGGAGTGATGAGAGAGGGCATCCCTGTCTTGTGCCAGTTTTCAAAGGGAATGCTTCAAGTTTTTTTCCCATTCAATATGATATTGGCTGTGGGTTTGTCATAAATAGCTCTTATTATTTTGAGATATGTTCCATCAATACCTAGTTTATTGAGAGTTTTTAACATGAAGGGATGTTGAATTTTATCAAAGGCCTTTTCTGCATCTATTGAGAGAATAAAGTGGTTTTTGTCTTTGGTTATGTTTATGTAATGGATTATGTTTATTGATTTGTGTATGTTGAACCAGCCTTGCATCCCAGGGATGAAGCCAACTTGATGGTGGTGGATAAGCTTTTTGATGTGCTGCTGTATTCGGTTTGCCAGTATTTTATTGAGGATTTTTGCATCAATGTTCTTCAGGGATATTGGCCTGAAGTTTTCTTTTTTTGTTGTAACTCTGCCAGGTTTTGTTATCAGGATGATACTGGCCTCATAAAGTGAGTTAGGGAGGAGTCCCTCCTTTTTACTTGTTTGGAATAATTTCAGAAGAAATGGTACCAGCTCCTCTTTGTACCTCTAGTAGAATCTGACTGAATCCATCTGGTCCTGGGCTTTTTTTGGTTGGTAGGCCATTAATTAGTGCCTCAATTTCAGAATTTGTTATTGGTCTATTCAGAGATTTGACTTCTTCCTGGTTTAGTCTTGGGAGGGTGTATGTGACCGGGAATTTATCAATTTTTTTTCTAGATTTTGTAGTTTATTTGCATAGAGGTATTAATAGTATTCTGTGATGGTAGTTTGTATTTCTGTGGGGTCAGTGTGCTATCCCCTTTATTATGTTTTATTGTGTCTGTTTGATTCTTCTCTCTTTTCTTCTTTACTAGTCTAGATAGCGGTGTATCTATTTTGTTAATTTTTTCAAAAAACCAGCTGCTAGATTCCTTAATTTTTTCAAGGATTTTTTATTCCTCTATCTCATTCAGTTCTGCTCCAATCTTAGTTATTTCTTGTCTTCTGCTGGCCTTTGGACTTGTTTGCTCTTGCTCCTCTAGTTCTTTTAATTGTGATGTTAGGGTGTCAATTTGAGATCTTTCTAGCTTTCTGATGTGGGCATTTAGTGCTGTAAGTTCCCTCTTAATACTGCTTTAGCTGCGTCCCAGAGATTCTGGTACATTGTCTCTTTGTTCTCATTGGTTTCAAATAACTTCTTGATTTCTGCTTTAATTTCCTTATTTACCAAGGAGTCATTCAGGAGCAGGTTGTTCAATTTCCATGTAGTTGTGGGGTTTTGAGTGAGTTTCTTAATCCTGAGTTCTAATTTGATTGCATTGTGGTCTGAGAGACTGTTTGTTATGTTTTCACTCTTTTGCATTTGCTGATGAGTGTTTTACTTCCAATTATGTGGTGGGTTTTAGAATAAGCACCAGGTAGCACTGAGAAGAATATATATTCTGTTGATTTTGGGTGGAGAGTTCTGTAGATGTCTGTTAGATCCACTTGATCTAGAGCTGAGTTCAAGTCCTGAATATGCTTGTGAATTTTCTGTCTTGTTGATATGTCTAATATTGACAGTGGGGTATTAAAGTCTCCCACTATTATTGTGTGGGAGTATAAGTCTCTTTGTAGTCTCTAAGAACTTGTTTTATGAATCTGAGTGCTGCTATATTGGGTGCATATATATTTATGATAGTTAGCTCTTCTTGTTGCATTGATCCCTTTACCATTATGTGATCTTTTTTGATCTTTCTTGGTTTAAAGTCTGTTTTGTCAGAGACTAGGATTAAAACTTCTAATTTTTTTTTTTTTTTTTTGCTTTCCTTTTGCTTGGTAATTTTTCCTCCATCCCTTTATTTTGAACCTATGTGTGTTTTGCACATGAGATGTGTCTCCTGGATACAGCACATTGATGGGTCTTGACTCTTTATTCAATTTGCCAGTCTGTGTCTTTTAATTGGGGCATTTAGCTTGTTTACATTTAAGGTTAATATTGTTATGTGTGAATTTGATCCTGTCATCATGATGGTAGCTGGTTATTTTGCACCCTAGTTGATGCCATTTCTTCATAGTGTCATTGGTCTTTATATTTTGGTGTGTTTCTGCAATGGCTGGTACCATTTTATCCTTTCCATATTTACTGCTTCCTTCAGAAGCTCTTGCAAGGCAGGCCTGGTGGTGATGAATTCCCTCAGCATTTGTTTGTCTTTGGATTTTATTTCTCCTTCACTTATGAAACTTAGTTTGGCTGGATATGAAATTTTGGGCTGAAAATTCTTTCTTTAAGAATGTTGAATTTTGGCCCCACTGTCTTCTGGCTTGTGGGATTTCTATGGAAAGATCTGCTATTAGTCTGATGGGCTTCCCTTTGTAGGTGATCTGGCCTTTCTCTCTGGCTGCCCTTAACATTTTTTTCCTTCATTTCGACCTTGGAGATTCTGATGATTATGTGCCTTGGGGTTGATCTTCTCGTGGAATATCTTTGTGGTGTTCTCTGTATTTCCTGAATTTGAATGTTGGCCTTTCTTGCTAGGTTGAGGAAGTTCTCCTGGATGATATCCTGAGGAGTGTTTTCCAACTTGGTTCCATTCTCCCCATCTCTTTTACGTACTCCAATCAATTGTAGGTCTGGTCTTTTTATATAGTCCCATATTTCTCAGGGGTTTTGTTCATTCCTTTTCATTCTTTTTTCTCTAGTCTTTTCTGCCTGTCTTATTTCAGCAAGATGGTCTTCAAACTCTGATATTCTTTTTTTTTTTTTTTTGCTTGATCAATTCAGCTATTGATACTTGTGTATGCTTCATGAAGTTCTTGTACTAGGTTTTTCAGCTCCATCAGGCCATTTATGTTCCTCTCTAAACTGGCTATTCTAGTTAGCAGCTCCTGTAACCTTTTATCAAGGTTTTTAGTTTCTTTGCGTTGAGTTAGAACATGCTTCTTTAGTGCAGTGGAGTTTGTTATTACCCACCGTCTGAAGCCTTCTTCTGTCATTTCATCCAACTCATCTTCCATCCAGTTCTGTGCCCTTGCTGGAGAGATGTCACAATCATTTGGAGGAGAATAGGCCCTCTGGCCTTCTGGGTTTTCAGTGTTTCTTTGTTGATTATTTCCCATCTTCATTAGTTTGTCTAGTTTCGATCTTTGAGGCTGCTGACCCTTAGGTTTTTGTGACGACATTTTGTTGATGCTTTTGTTATTGCTTTCTGTTTGTTTTTCTTTCAATGTCAGGTCCCTCTTCTGTAGGGCTGCTGCAGTTTGCTGGGGGTTTACTTCAGGCCCTATTTATCTGGTTGACTCCCATGCCTGTAGATGTCACTCAAGAAGGCTGGAGCACAGCAAAGATGGGTGCCTGCTTTTTCCTCTGGGATCTCTCACCTCAAGGGACACCTACCTGATGCCAGTAGGAACACTTCAGTATGGGGTGTCTGACAATCCCTGTTGGAGGGTCTCACCCAGTTGGGTGGTGCAGGAAGCATGACCAATTTAACAAAACAGTTTGGCTGTCCCTTGGTGGAGAAGATGTGCTGGACTGGGGAGAAACCCACCTGTTTGGGCTGCCCCAATTCCTCAGAACTAGCAGGAGGAAAGACTAAGTCTGCTGGTACAGAGACTATGGCCACCCCTCCCACGGGAGATGAGGGTTCTGTCCCTGAGCCCCTGGTTGGAGTTGGAGTTCCTACAGGGAGGCCCTGCCCAGTGAGGAGGGATGGGTCAGGGTCACAAATTTAAATTTGTATAAGGACTTTGGACAACCTTTGGCACTCAATACTGGAGCAAAACATGAATACTCTATGTCCCAACAATTTTGCTCCTGGTTACGTACTCAAAAAAAAAAAAAAAAAGAATGCTGATATCTCCTAATGGACATGTGAAAAACTGTTCATAGCAATGCTTTATATAATGGCTCTAAACTAGAAACAACCCAAATAATAGATTTACTAAATTGTGCCATAGTCGTATGGAGTTATGCGTCACAACAATGAAAAATCATCAAGCTACTGCTTTATGCACCAATGGAATTAATCTTACAGACCTGATGATTAGTGGAAGAGTACTAACACAAAAGAGTATGTACTATATAAAGCCACATATGTGAGATTCAAGAATAAGCAAAACCAATGGTGATAGAGGCCAGAACAGTGGTCATCTTTGCAGGAGCAGTATATTGACTGAGAATGGGCATGATGGAAGGTGCTGATGCTGAAAATGTCCCGTATCTTCATGTGTGTATTGGTAAACAGGTACAAATATTTGCATATTTAACATCTGGGCACTTTGTTATATGTAGGTTCTATTTCAATAAAAAAGTAAATTATAAATTCTCATGTATTCTGAATGTATTATGGGGCTGTCAAATTTGTTCCACTGATGTATTGATACTTGGGTTAATATGGTATCATTTTGAAACTGATGCAAGATTTATAATAGACTAATAGAATTTATTAGCTGATAATATCTTCCTATTTTCATTTCTCAAACAGTTTTTTCTTAAGTGGAACTCCATGTTTTCCATGTAAAACTACCCCTTTTCTCATCTTTAATTCCATTGTCAGACATAAAGAGAGGGTCCCAAAACTCTGCATGCACCCAGCAAGACTACTTGACCCTTCAAAACTCACGGCCTTGCACCACTGACAGCATTGGAACCATCAGGATTACTCAACCTTTCCCCATGTCCATTTACCTTGATTACTTTGTGAAGTCCTAGATTTTTGGTTTTCTTCATTCCCAGGACTCCCTTCCCTATTGTATGTGGAGAGTGATGTAATCACATCAGTATCCCTTCTTAGTACTAATCACCATCTGACATAATATACATTTTGTTTATTTGTTCATCTATTCTAGATGTCAGCTCTACAAGGGCAGGAATTTGTGTTAATTTTATTCACTTCTATATCAATCAGCAGGCGGTAGGCTGGATGCAGTGCACTTGACTATAGTAAAAGAGAAAGAATTCCATCATTCCATAAGGGAACGTCTCTCTTGTATCTCAGACCCAGTGCCTAGAAAAAAACACTAGCTTTGGGTAGGTGTTTACTAACATCTGTGGAATGAAAAGATGCCTCTTCTGGATAATCCTGTCCTAGACACTGGGAGGCCTATCAGACACACTGGCTCTTGAAACAGCCCAGTGTTCATTTGGCCCTTGCAAGCTTGGCACTCTTCCTTTGGGAAGCTCCCTGGAGAAGTGGCCATGGCAGGCGGCTTCCCCGAAAGGCAGCAGCTGGCACTTGAGATCTATGTCTTCCTTTGCTTTGTAAAGTTTTTATGGCACAGCTGAGAATATTCACAGAATTCTACTCAATGTTGTCTAATTACAATTTAGAATTTTACTCAATACCGTATAATTATACTTCAGAGCTTTGCCATCTCATTATACAGCAATTTTGGTGGTTGGGAGTGAATGGTTGTGGATGATGATTCTGGTCAATTTTCTATGTGCATAACTCCTCAGTGTGTGCCAGAGAAAGCTTTCAGGCAGCTGAAGGAGCAATAGGTTTTCCCTTCTTAAGAAGCAAAATATTTTACTGTTAAAAGATGGCAAGAGAGTCAGGACAACAGATAAGATCAGCATATGAATAGAAATCAGGCATTCAAATCAGACAGACTATGTTCAAATACTAGTTCTGCCTGTCACTGGTTATGCAATTATCAATTACTCAGATAATCTCTCTTAGTTCAATTTTCGCCTCTATAAAGTCAGGATAATATTTGATATACTATTTAAGGATTGAATGTGATTAAAATGTCTAGGATGGGGCCTGTCTTACATTAGATACTCAACAAGTATTAATTTTATTCTTATCCTATTTTTTGACATAAGAAAATGAAGAACTCTCTCCTCTCCAAAAGCATTTACCTCCTGTGTCCATGTTCTAATTTGGCATTGCTCATAGTCAAACATATTGTGAGACACAGGGAATCTGGCATAGGCAGCAATTAATGAATATTTGACTACTTCTGAGAAAATGAACATGCAAAGAAAATGAAAAGAGCCAACTAAATGTAGGCACATGTCCCTGTAAAAGAATAGATGGAATTCAAAGGGAGCCACAACAACCCTTACTTCCATTTTTCCATCTTTTTATTTCAAGTAGGAACTGCTTTCAGTACCATCTCTGTCTGCTGATGACATGTCACCCATTCGGTTTTCATCATCAGATTTCAAGCATCCTTAACACAAGATCTGTGTCATTTCTATGGTTTTACATTTCCTAGACCATACAGAGCATTCTCTGGATATTTTATAGGTATGATAATATTTTAACTTGATTTCATCTTTTGTAGTGCACGAGGACTACAGTTCTTTGTAGGAACCTGGAAAGAAAGGAAATAAAGAGTTCCCTGTTAGATAAACTAAAATATTAATCCATAACAAACCAGGACAGCAAACATAGGCAGTTCTGTTTTAGAGTCAGGATTACTCCTAGGAACCACAACCTGATTGAAAGCTAAGCTGCCCATATATGCTACTAAAATTTTGAGTTAAACAACACCCTTCGTTTTGACCTCATGATTATTAATCAACACTCTGATTATAGTCTTTTTTTTTTTTTTTTTTAGATGGAGTCTGGCTCTGCCGCCTAGGCTGGAGTGCAGTGGCGCAATCTTGGCTCACTGCAAGCTCTGCCTCCAGGGTTCATGCCATTCTCCTGCCTCAGCCTCCCACGTAGCTGGGACTACAGGTGCCCGCCACCACGCCTGGCTAATTTTTTTGTGTGTTTTTAGTAGAGATGGGGTTTCACTGTTAGCCAGGATGGTGTCCATCTCCTCACCTCGTGATCCACCCACCTCGGCTTCCCAAAGTGCTGGGATTACAGGCGTGAGCCACTGTGCCTGGCCTGTAGTCTGTTTTCTTCCATGGCATGCTACAAGAATGACACACTGGTGGAGGATCCAGTGGGTGTGATATCCTCGAAAATTTTACTTCTCCTTTAAAAATAATAAAGATTGTTCTTAACCTTGTAAACTTGGTTACTGTGATATGCTCTGATGTACAGACAAAACTACTTTTCTGGGTCTTTAAGGCTGAAGCTCTTGACTAATGAAATTCATTTGGGAAATCCACTCTGGGAGGTCTCTAGGAAGGTGAAAGGCTAGCTCACCAAGTGACACCACAAGCTCATCACTGGCTCTTTTGCTACTTGAAACATCTTCACAAGGCAATTTACCTGGAAACTCATTATACGTTTGAACAGACAATATGGTATGAAGAGTTATCAATAAAAAAAATCTCAAGAGTTTTAGATCTGCAAGTGACCTCAAATTCTCATATATATATGCCAATGAATATATTATAAAGTCTTAGGTTTGAAAGAATGTACAGATACTGTCCAGTATCACCTCTACAATTAATTCAGTAATCTTCCTTGTTCTATCTCTGGCCAGTTATCATTAAGTCTGTGAGTGAAGCTCATTATCTCATGAAGCAGTTTCCTTATTTTTTTTTTAAATGGATGTTAAATTTATATATAATGAAATGCACGGATCTGAAGTTACAATTAGAGTTTTGATAAGTACATCTGCCTCTGTAGCCATCCCTGCAAACAAGATATAGAACATTATCCTTTCATTTCTCAAACAGATGTTATTATTAAAAAGATTATTTCTTATATTGAAGCACAATCTGACTGCAATTTCTTTATGCTAGTCCTATTTTTCTTTTCTGGAAACATGCATATTCAGCCTGATTTCTTTTTGCCTTCAAAGCCCTTCAAATATTTGAGAATTGAATATGAGAATATAAACCCTTCAGAATATAATACGAATCACACGTTCCAACATGGTGGCAGAGCATAAGTCAGTGTTTATTTATCTAGGAAGTCTGGTGAAGGGGAGCCTACTGCTTTCACTATTAATTTGTGATCATGGGAAAGTTCTTTGCCATCATAAGCTGCACTGTCTTCACCTGTTAAATGAGGACAATATTTACCTAAGAGGGTTGTTGAAGAAAATAAATGATATAATGTACCTAAAATGCTTAACATATTTCCTGGCCCTTAGTAAGGTATATAGTAGAAGCTACCAAATTTTATTTTTGTGAAGTAGATTTAAACCTTTTTGAAAAATCCTTAGATAAAACTTGTTTCTAATTCTGTCCTTTTTTTGAACAGGTATTAAGGAGTATAATGTATTGAAAAGAGAACTGGAAATAGAGTCAGATTATCTGGGTTTAATCCTAGGTCCTTATTCTATTAGCCTGTGACTTTAACAAAACACTCACGCTTCCTGGCCCATGCCCACATGTCTAAAGAAACGCTAAGAATACTGCCTTACCAACATCACAGCATTGTTGAATAGCTCAAGGTTAAAATACAATGTGAATTAAAGCTTTTATTAAACTGTAATTTTCTATAGTAAGGTAAGAAGGAATAAAATGATACTGCCCATTGAGAGGCAAGGTAGGAGACAACCTAAAAGAAACTCAAATTGAATATGCTTTTGTGGAGTTATAGGTACAATTCAAATGATGATGACACCCAGAGTGTAAGATAGAAGCAGGTGATTCATACCCAAGGGTTATTCCTGAAGCACTGTCTGCATCAGAGTGTTCTGCTCAAGAAACTCAGTGAAGGATGCTGTCTAGGTTGTAGATGAATATCTCACTATCCCTTCTATTCCTTGGATATATTTCTAGAGGATGACAGATTCTGGTTGAGTTCACAGAGTCTTTTTTTATTCGTAACTATTTGTTCCAGTTGAATCTAGCCAGTCAACATTCAGTGGCTATGAAATACTTCTAGATTTGCTCTCTGAACTCAAACCATGGATTTTAGCTACCTGGTAAACTGTTCCTATTTTCTCAGAATATCTTCATCAATTTGTAAGTAAAATGAATGCAGGATTAACATTTAATTCTCCAGTTATAGTACCTCTAAGTGTCCCCCCCCTTGAATGCAGCATCTCAGTTTTCTCACAACTCCATTCCCTACTCTCCAACTCCAATTCTTCTGCTATTTCTGGGAAAGTCTCAGTACTAATAATGTATACCTAACATCATATGCAATGGCAACAGACTGCATACTTTCTCCCTAAGATGAGGAAGAAAGATAGATACTCTCACCACTTTAATTTGACATTGTTCTAGATGTCCCAGACAGTGCGGTAGGCAAGAATATGAAATGAGACGTACCATATTGGAAATGAACAAGTAAAACTGCCCTTATTTGCAGATGACATGATGGTATATATAGAAAATCCAATAAAATGTACCAAAAAGATTGTAGAAACAGAGAGATCAGAGAGGTTGTAGAATATGAGATCAATTGCAAAAATTAAGTGGATAGTTATGGGGATGCATTCTGAAAAATATGTCATTGGGTGATTTTGTCATTGTGTAAACATCATAGACTGTACTCACACACACCTAGATGGTATAGCCTACACACATCTAGGCTATGTGGTAGAGCCTGTTGCTCCTTGGCTACAGACTTGGGCAGCATGTTACTATGCTGAATGCTGTAGGCAATTGTATCACAATGGTAAATACTTGTGTATTAAACATAGAGAAGGTACGGCAAAAATGTGGTATAAAAGATTAAAAAATGGTATACCTACATAGGACATTTGCCATGAATGGAACTTGCAGGACTCGAAGTTGCTCTGAGTGAGTCAATGAGTGAGTGGTGAGTGAATGTGAAGGCCTAGGACATTACCGTACACTATTGTAGACTTTATAAACACTCTACACTTAGGCTATACTAAATTTATGAAATATTTTTCTTTCTTCAATAATAAATTAACCTTAGCTTATTGTAACTTTTTTACTTTACAAACTTTTTAATTTCGTTAAAACTTTTTTGACTCTTTTGTTATAACACTTAGCTTGAAACACACATTGTGTGTGACTGTAAAAATATTTTCTATATTTATATCCTTATTCTATAAGCTTTTTTCTTGTTTAACATTTTCATTTTATTTTCTGCTTTTTAAAATATTTTGATAAAAATGAAGACCCAGACATTAGGCTAACCCTAGGCAGGGTCAAGATAATCAATTTCACTCTCTTTCATTTCATATCTTGTCCCACTAGAAGGTCTTCAGAGGCGATAACATGCATGGAATTGTTATCTATGATAACAACGCTTCTAGAATTCTTCTAGAATACCTCCTGAAGGACCTGCATGAGGCTATTTTATAGTCAACTGTGTATATATACACGTACATATATATACGTGTATATATACACGTACATATATATACGTATATATATATATATACACGTACATATATAACGTATATATACACGTACATATACACACGTATATATACACGTACATATACACACGTATATATATACACGTACATATACACACGTATATATATATACACGTACATATACACACGTACATATACACACGTATATATATATATACACGTACATATACACACGTATATATATATACACGTACATATACACACGTATATATATATACACGTACATATACACACGTATATATATATACACGTACATATACACACGTATATATATATACACGTACATATACACACGTATATATATATACACGTACATATACACACGTATATATATATACACGTACATATACACACGTATATATATATACACGTACATATACACACGTATATATATATACATATACACACGTATATATATATACACGTACATATACACACGTATATATATATACACGTACATATACACACGTATATATATATACACGTACATATACACACGTATATATATATACACGTACATATACACACGTATATATATACACGTACATATACACACGTATATATATACACGTACATATACACACGTATATATATACACGTACATATACACACGTATATATAATATACACGTATATATATACACGTACATATACACACGTATATATATATACACGTACATATACACACGTATATATATACACGTACATATACACACGTATATATATACACGTACATATACACACGTATATATATATACACGTACATATACACACGTATATATATATACACGTACATATACACACGTATATATATACACGTACATATACACACGTATATATACACGTACATATACACACGTATATATATACACGTACATATATACACGTATATATACACGTACATATATACACGTATGTATATACACGTACATATATACATATGTATATACACGTACATATATACACATATATATAAGTATATATATATGTAGAAGGAGTATACACTAAAATAATGATCAAAAGTATAGTAAAAATGTAAACCAGTTAACATAGTCATTTATTATCCTTATCAAGTATTATGTACTCTTCATAATTGTATGTGCTAGACTTTTATACAGCTAGCAGTGCAGTATGTTTGTCTATATCAGCATCACCACAGACACATGAGTAATGGGTTGTGCTACAATGTTATGATTGGCTATGATGTCACTAGGTAATAGGATTTTTTAGCTCCTTTATACTATTACGTGACCACTGTCATATATGTGCTCCATTGTTGTCTGAAACATTATACAGCACGTGAGTATATTTTCATGTGCTAACAGTGAGCTATAGTATATGTTAATCATAAAGGAAAAATTTTAAAATTGAACTCTACTGAAATTAAGATCTTGTTTGTGAAAATGTGCTATTAAGAGACTATAGACACAATCCACAGAGTGGGAAAATGTTTACCACACACATATTTGTTGAAAGACTCATATCCAGAACATGTAAAGAGCTTGTATAAATCAAGAAGAAAAAGACAGAAGACCCAGTTAAAAACATAGGCAAAAACAAAACAATTCAAGCAGAAACTTCCCAGTGGTTAAGAAACACATGAAAAGATGCTCAACTGTATTTGTCATCAGGGAAATACAAATTAAAAGTGCTATCTTGCACTGCTATACAACCACCAGAATGACTAAGATGAAAAAAATGGTAAGCACTAGGAGGTGGTGAGGATGGCAAAAATTCGTACTCTTATTTCTGCTGCTGGGGGAATAAATTAGTATTTTTGCTTTGGAAATGTGTGTTGAAAAATGAAATGATGCACACTCTATAACCTAGCAATTCCACTCCAAAGCATAAAGTCAACAGAGATGACTTTTAGCCACCAAAAGACACATACATAATTGCTTAGAGCTGTACTATTCAAAGAGTCAAAACGTGGAAACTCTCCAAATATAATCACAAAAGAAGACTAAACAGAAATGGGGATAAAGGACAGGACAAGCAACACTATGAGTGAATCTCACAAACATAATGTTGAGTAAAAGAAGCCAACACAAAGAAATACATACTTACATTTTTTATGCAAAGTTCAAACGGGGAAAACTAAGCTGTTAGATGTCAGGATCACAATTACTCTTGAGGGAGCTGCAGCAGTGTGATTGGTTCAAATAGTGGTTCAGTTTGTGAAAATTCATCCAGCTACAAAATTATGATATGTATACTTTTTATATGCATATAGTGCTTTAACAAAAAAGTAAAAAATAAGACGGTGAAATAAATCTATTTCCAGACAATACAAAACCTGAGACAATTGTTGCCAGCAGACCTGAGGTGAAAGAAATCCTGAAGTGAATGCTTCACGCAGAATAAAATGTTCCCTAATGGAAACATGGAAATGCAGGACAGAATGAAACTTAAAAGTACAAGATATAGAGGACTGGGTAAAAAAGAATTCAATTGTTATTATTCATAGATGACATGATTGAAAATCCACGGGCAAACTGATAGAATTAATAAGTACATTTAGCAAGATCTTTTGATATAAAGTGAATATGCAAAAATCGATTTCATTCTATATACCTGCAACATGTAGAAAATAAAATTTAGGAATAATAAAATTTAAGACAGATTTATTCCTAGGTATTTGATATTATTTATACTATCAAAATATTTGTAAAACCTCTGCACAGAAAAAATGTATAGCGTTGAGAGAAACTAAATGAATACATGGGAAGATATATAGGTTGTTCATAGATTGGAATGCTTCATATTGTAGTGATGTTGTAACTCTCCTAAATTGACCTACAGATTGAATTTAATTACTATCTAAATTCCAGTAAGTTATTTATTTACTATCAGAAACTGAGAAGTCAATTCTCAAGTTTATATGGAGATGTAAAGGGACAAGAATAGCAAGACAATGTTGAAGAAGTTGAACAAAGTTGAAGAACTGTTGATTATCAAGACTTTTTTTTTTAACACTGTAGTAATTAACAGTGTAGTATTCACATATGGATAGGGGAATAACCATTTAAGTAGAACAGAAGTCCAGAAACAAACCTACATGTATATCGTCACTTGACTTATGATAAAGGTGATGCTCTGTGGAAGAGATGACTTATCAAGAAGATTTATCCTTCCAACTGGATCAATTAGAAAGTCATGTAGGAAGAAACAAATCTTGACCCCCTACTTTATACCAAACTAAAAGACATAGTAATAAAACTTCTGAAAGAAATAGTGATATATCTTCATGACCTTTTGATACACACGTATTTCTTAATATCAGAAAGCATTAAACACAAAGGAAAGATTGACAAATTAGATTTCAATAAAATTATTGATTTCTAATTATAAGAAGACACCACTAAGTTAAATGATAAGCTACAGACTAAGATACTTGCAATACAGATATTCAACAAAGAACTTATTTGCTTATGTAACAAACGTATAGGAATCACTGACGAAAAGAGGTCATCCCAAAAGAAAAGTGGGCAAAAGACATGAGCAGGCACTTTACAAAAGAAAATATCCAGGCAGCCAAAACACGTAAGAAAAGGTGCTCAGTCTCATTAGTCATCAGGCAAACTGAAGTTAAAATTACACTAATATGTATGAAAAGGGATAGAATCAAAAGGACTGGCAATTCTATACATTAGAGAAGATGTAAAGCAACTGGAACTGTCATACATGCTGCTGTGATTATAAATTGGCACTGCTACTTGGGAAACTGTTAGGCAGTGTCCATGAAAGCTGAACATGCATATACCCTATGATCCAAAAATTCTATTTCTATCTTTATATTAAGCAACAAAGCATACATATATGGACCAAGAACACATGCAAAGATTTTCACAGCACTACTATTCATAATTTTCTCAAATACAATGCAGCAATGAAAATCAACAAACTTGAGACAATGTATATGAAACTCAAGTAACACTGAGTGAAAGATAACAAATGCAAAACAATACACACTATATGGTTCCATTTACATAAAATTCAAAACCTGACAAAACTAACCTATGGTATTAGTCAAAATAATGGTAGTCTTCGAGAGGATAAATGTAGTTTTCAAGAAGTGGAAGTTCTGGTAATGTTTTATTTCTGTATTTGAGGGGTACATAAATGTTTATGTTACCTTTGTGTAAATTCATAGAGCTGGATATTCATGATTTTACTCTTTGCTATCTGTCTATATAAAACTATATATCAGTAACAACAAAACAGCTGCTTTGATAACTTATTCCTATATCCCTAATCAGAGTTACCAATTGATCCACAATCCTTGTCTACCTCTCATCTGTATTACATTTATATGCTACCAAGATCTTATAGGTAAAAAAAAAATCTTTATGGCTCCACTTTGTCCTGAGAGAGGATGACGAGCTGTGTGGGGTGAATGAAGCCAGTTCAGGATGCTGTAAAGTCCAGAGATGCGAGGGAAGTTTTTAATTTTCCTTTATTTGGAATTCCCAGCAGGGACCCACCTACTCTTCATTTCTGTAGCTCTCATGCCAACAACATAGACAAATCTCAATTGGCATTTGTTTAGATAAATCGATGGCACTTTGTGTATGCGTGTATTTTATGTCATTTTTAACTTTTAAAAGTGTAAAATATGAAAAAATTGCATGCAACATACATACCTGTAACCACCAGCAAAGTCAAGAAATAGAGCATTCCCAGATTACAGAAGTCCCTGTCTGCTCTGTTTCCTCCTTTATCTGTGTATGTTTCCACATATATACGTATGTATGTATATATATATATCTGCATCAATACAGTATTTTAATTTATAATTCATATTTCAATTTTTAAAATTGACTTAATAATGTTTCTTATAATAAAGGATAGTATAATATAAAGTTCATATCATTTACTCCTTCAGCCCAGGATCCAGTCTAGGATTAGAGATTACATTTAGTTCTCATGTCTTTTTAGTCTCTTTTAATCTGAAACATATCCACAGTTTTTCTTTGTCTTTTGACATCGATATTTTTGAAGACTTTAGTTGTCCTCTCTGCTTTTAAAAATAACATTTCTCACCTGTGTTTGTCTGCTGTTTCTTCTAATCATGGTTGGAATGGGATTATGTAGGTTTGGCTAGAGCACTGCACATATGACACTGTGTTCTTCTCAGGGTGTTACATCTGGAGACATGTTATGTCCATATGTCCCTCAGTTGCCGTGTTAATTTTGATCACCCAACCTATAGTTGCCCACTTCTCCACTGTATATTACTGTTTATTTTTCTGCTTTGCAACTAATAAGCAGTCTGTATGAAGACACAGAAATACACTATTTCTTCTCAATTTTCTTCTTGAATTAGTGTCCATTGAGGATTTTTTTGTCTGATACAATCTTTACCATAATGGCGGCAAAATTATGATTTTCCAACTCCAGCACTAGCGTATCAATTGAAGAGTGTAAAATACAAACAATTTTCTAGGAAGGCTGTGAGTCATTCATTTATTCACTCAATTCATGAAAACAGAATTACTTATCATTGATTGATTGATCTGATAACTAGAGCAGTTTAAGGTCCAAAGAGACCTTTTTTTAGATAAAAAAGCAGTCCCTGGCTTTGAAATATTCACAATCTGTCAAAAAGATATTGAAATACCAGTTGGCCCTCATTATTCTACTGCAAAAGTTATTCACTTATTTAATATCTAACTATCTAAATAACCCCTTATCTAATTACTATCCACATGGGCTCATGGATTCCTTTTTGTTTTAATTGTTCATAATTTACTTCTGAGCTTAAGTTTCTTTGGTGCTGAAATTGTCTCTGGTTTGGCCAGTGAGAGCCCCTTCAGGCTGGCTCCTGTTTCCTTGTTATATGCTCCCTCTTCCCATTTTCTGAGCACTTCCTTGGTTTCTGTTGTAACAAATCCAACCATTTATTTAAAGTCTAATATGTCATTTTTTTCTAGGGCAACCTCCAACACTAACTTTGCCCCAAAGATGGTTTTATTTTTCTGTACATTTGTGTACAAATTATACTCAATTCTCTAATTCTTGCTTACACTTGAAATTGATTTCTAGTTGTTTTATAAATTGTATTTATTTCTTCAATAATTTGTATTGCAAAACCAAGGCTTGATTTTTATAATTAATTAATTTACTTATTTAGTGTATATATAGTCTTTTTTTATTATACTTTAAGTTCTAGGGTACATGTGCACAACGTGCAGGTTTGTTGCATATGTACACATGTGCCATGTTGGTGTGCTGCACCCATTAGATTTTTATAATTTAAAAATTAGATTGCCCTTGGGACCTTGAATTGTAAAATAATGCTATTTTTATGAATAAATGGATGGATGAATGAAGCAAATTGTCTCCCTAGAAAACGTTTCCGGTTTACATTTTTCAATTTGTATGTTTATCGGAAACTTATCTAAATGTTGGAGGATAATTAAACTAGGAAGAGAAAGCAGAGGAAATTGGGTGTCCCCATGCTAATAATATAGAAAAAAAAAAAAAAAAAGGTCAATGACCTCCTAAATTACATTCAGTGAACTCAGTCACCCAACTGGCTGGCTGATACTCTTTTTGTTCATAACTTAAGACTGTTTTATTGTGTTATATTTTAGCAGGAGTTGGTGTCCATTTTTTGAGATGATGTAGTTGATATTTATTTTGGTAAGAGTTATCTTTGTTGTTAGTAAAATTCATGTCTTGGGTAGATTAAATGATTTAAAAAGTTATTGATTGTCTTGTTATGGGATTTTGTGATAGGGAGCCAATTTATTGTCAGGAGATGAATTGTAGGGGCGTACGTTCCTTGATGTTGTTGAGCTGATCCTGTTGTGTCTGTTTCTGTGGGTTGGTCCCTGAACCTGCAGAGATGAGATGAGTGATGTCTGTAAGTGTGATTTCTTTGCTTCTTGCTCCACTTCGATAGGGTGCATAGATTTATTCCAGTCATAAATTCAGCAAAACCTCCTAATCTGAGCTAGTATAGTGAGATCTAGTGAATACCAGAGAATATTTACGTAACATAATAAATTTTCCTCCTTCCTTCCTTCCTTCCTTCCTTCCTTCCTTCCTTCCTTCCTCTTTCTTTCTCTTTCTCTCTCTGTCTCCTTTTCTTTTTTCTTTTCTTTTCTTTTTTCTCGCTCTTGCTCTGTTGTCCAGGCTGGAGTATAGTGACATAATCATGGCTCACTGCTGCTTTAACCCCTCTGGCTCAAGCAATCCTCCTGCCTCAGCCTTTGGAATAGCTGGTACTACAGGTGTGCACCACACACCAGCTGATTCATTTACATTTTTTGTAGGGATGGGATCTCCCTACATTGCCCAGGCTGGTTTTGAACTCCTGGGCTCAAGCAATTTTCCCTCCTTGGCCTCCTGAAGTGCAGGGATTACAGGCATGAGCCTATATGCTGGCCTTTAAGAATAATACTGTAACTGCTTTACAGGATGTGTTTGTTGTGTTAAAAGCCCTTGGAGACTTGATTAGCTAAAATAATTAGCCTATTAACCATTTGTTTTTAATTAGATGAGTTTTTTCAGACTCAGGAAGGCTTGGGCTGTATGGAAATCATGGAGTCAGACCTGCTCACCTTACAGATGAGGAGATTCAGATGCAGAGAAGTCCATGAGAGCTAGCTAGTGGCAGAGTTAGTAAAAGAATCAACTCTTTGACTCTTGGTTGAATGTTCGGTATATTACACCTGAGAACATAGCTAATGGCTTGGCTTATTAAAATCACTCATCTCACCATTTGCTTAGTAAACCTTTATAATTGAGGAAGTAAACCTTTATAATTCTTCAGCCCACTGTGAGAATTACCCTTAATTCCAAATATCTGAAGTCTAATTCGTGTGTTTTTACTCTAGTTATTACTAAGTCATCAGAAGTTTCAGGCAGTCTTGCTGGGTAGAAAATGAATTAACTAGATATAGATCCTGCACTATAGAAATGTCTGCATTCCATAAAAGGCATTCAGATTAATTCATAATCTGTTTAGCTATATTGCTATATCACAATAAACATTGCTATTAGCAGCAGCAGCATCTCTGTGCTGAATGTCATGCCATGTTATCGTAATTACTGCTTCTGTGCTCAGCTATCCCACAGCAATTTCATTCATTCAACAAATATTTGAGATTTGTGCCAGACCCAGTGCTTACATCTGGGGATACAAGATAACTCGGAAGAATTAATTACACCCCTTTCTGAGCTTGGTAGACAATTGAAAATGAAAACCATTAAAGTGAGAAGTTATTATAGAGGAAGAATATGAAACCATGAGAACATATGACAGGAGAACCTAACGGTTCTGGAAAGTGATGCTTAAGTTGAGACCTGAAAGATAACTAGGAGTTATCCAGATGAAGAGACAGGGAAAAACCACTCTGGGCACAGAGAGCAGTGTGGGAAAATTGGAAGAAGAGAGCCAAGAAAGAACAGTAACGGCTGGAACATGGTCAGGAGAGATAAGGGAGATGACACTGAAGAACTGGCAGAGGGCCTCAATCCCAGAGTCCAGAGGGCCTTGAAGGCCACATGAAGGAGTTCTGACTTCATCCTAAGTCTCTGCTAGACTGTAAACTCTTGAGGGAAAGGCTTTCTATTATTTTCCATCTTTGTGTACTGAGTGTCCAACAGCATGCCAGATGCAGACCAAGTGTGTAGTGAATCACTGAAAGCGGAATGAGTGATACAGTTAATCATAAATCATTATCACCACCCTCCCTGGTTCCAACCTCTGAAAGAAGGCAGGCTTACTTTACACATGTTGTTCTATTAGATTTAAGTGATTTCTGTAGAGTAGGCCAGATAAATTTCCGAGATGTTCTAGAACTCTGTTCTTAGGATATCATCTTCTCCAGTATATCCCTGAGGGAAAAGTACAAGAAGTTAAAGTTAACTCACTTGGGAACATACCTGCCAGCTTTAAGTGTATGATGTCTTTGTTGTTTGATCCTCATAACGGTTAAATTTTAGTTTTAGCAAATAAATAGTCAGAAGTGCTTCTTGTTGTAAAGCATTTGTTGGCAACAGCCCTGCAACCGTTAGGTCATTCTTTACAGGGAAATTGTGACATTCTGAAGACCATGGCTGTAGGGGACCCCGTTGTTACAGCCCATTCTGATGCATGCTAAGCACTGTTCAAGGTGGCAAAATTCAGGCATAATGGCTTGGGGTCAGCCCGAAATCATTTGTTTGTTTTTTTTTTTTTGTAGGTCCGTTGGGGTTCAAGATGAAATTACCATGCTATTTGGAGACTTCGTAAATTCTTCCTTTTGTTCTGTTTTTAATCAGGGTAAAAATCTACAATTTCAGAAGACAGTTATTTTTGACAGTGATGAGTACAATTGTGGTTGGTTTTGATAATTATATTTTATTATTAAATGAAGCATTTTACTGATTTCCGACCCTTCTCTTTAGGATAGGTGGTAGCAGACCTCCATTCAGTATTTATTGCCATGGAAACCAAATCTAGGCTAACTCATCTGCTTCAGAATGTTTATTGGTGTGTGGGTTTCTTGGTGAGGCATTTTGCCAGATACTGCAATCCCTTATGATCTCTTTCCATTAACACTTGTGTGTGTGTATGTTTTGTGTGCCTCTTCTCTTGAATTAGTTGGTACTTTGATCTGAATCTATTTCTGAAAGTACTAAATGGATTAGTTCCAAGCAGGTCGGGCCCCTGTGGTCATGTTGCCTGCTTGAATTTTTGTGTATGTATAGCTACTGAAGAAATAATATGGGTGGAAACTGCTATTATTTCCTCCTGAGGTATAAAATTTCAGATTTGGGCATCTTTCCCTAGAAAGCCTGCTGTGTTTCTCCTATTGTTTATCCTGACTCTGTGTATTTGTATGCACAAGTGCATGTGTCTGTACATGTAGGGAGGTGTCTATAGATATTGGACTCTTTGTGTCCACCGATAATTCATGTGACTCAAGTTATATGAAGCAATAAGTTCTTGTTGAAGTGAACATTACAATTACAATTCTTCTTATGTCTTCTTGATTTAATAGAAGAAATGCATTATGAATTCATTTACATTCCATAAGATACTAAGATGCAAGTCATGCTTACAGTGCCCCAGCATTACTAAATTAGATGTTCCTATGAGCAAGTGAGAACTTATACTTCCGATGAAACTAGATATTAGTGGAAAATACACAAAAAAACGAAGTGAGAAGCCATACTGCCTATAAATTTGTAGAACCAACATCTAATATAATGTGGTGTAGAGGATTTCCAGCATGCTCCATATCAAAACTAATGTGTCCATCTTGCCCTGTGAACTGACTGGGGTGCTGCACATGGAGCCTGTTGCCAGCGACTCCATGTGGACTGACTACAGGATGATGGTTATTTCTACTGCAAGATGATGGCAACCAGGTATCACATGAGGCTGTGCTGCAATGACAGGTGCCTCATAAATATAGTAGGAAGAGAATAGTGAAAGAATCTGGTGTTGAACTTTCTTTTCTTCTTTGTTAGCAGTTTCTCCCTCTGAAAGAAGAGGGTGGATGTGACTTTCTAGAAGCTTCCCTTTGTGAAGGTTAATTTTATATGTTAACTTGATTGGGCCATGGGATGCCCAGATACTTGGTTAAACATTGTTTCTGGGTGTGTCTGTTGGGGTGTTTATGGAAGAGATTAGCATTTAAATCTATAGACTGAGTCAAGCAGATGATTGCCCTCCCCAGTGTGGGTGGGCATTGTCCAATCCATTGAGGGCCTCAATAGAACAAAAAGGCAGAGGAAGGGAGAATTTGTTCTCTTTCTGCCTGATCACATAAGCTGGGATATTGGTCTTCTCTTGCCCTTGGCCTGGGACTTAGACCATTGACTTTCCTGGTTCTCAGGCCATCAGACTCAGAATGGAACTTAACGTCATTGATTTTCCTGTATCTCCACCTTGCTGACTGAAGATCGTGGGACTTCTTGGCTTCCATAGTTATGTGAACCAATTCCTTATACTCTCTCTCTCTCTCTCCTATTTTTCCCTCTCTCCATATATCTACATCTATCTCCATCCTATTGGTTCTGTTTCTCTGGAAAATCCTCACAAATACATATTTCAATCTCCTTTGCTGCCTTCTTTCTCTGCTCTGGCCTATTTCTAGAGGGCCCTATCCAAGTCCTAGGTCAGAAAGTTAGCATTCCTTTCTCTTTAATTTTTCCCTCAGTAACAGGATCCATTCTCAAGGTTTCATCTCCCATCCCTCTCTAGCCTCCTTTTATCTCCTAAGCTCTATCACCTCACTTTCAGCTTCTTGATTGATGTGGCCTCCTAGATATTTCTTTCTTCATAAACCAGGTCTTTCTTCATAAACTAGGTCAACTCTCTGCTCCAACTCCCCAGGTTCTTTAGAGTTGAAGGAATTATAATTTTCTCAGTCAGTTGGATTTACACGTTGGCCTCATTTGTGACTACTTTCCCTTTTTACTTTATCCAACCTACAGTTCATAAATTATTGATATCTTATTCCTTAATAATTCTTACATTCCATCCCCAATTATATAACCATGGTGTAGATCTTCATTATCTCTCATTCAGAGTTTTGCCCTAGTTTAACAACCAAACTTCCCAATTATCAGGCTGTTTTTCACCCAGCCCATTCTGCGAGTTGCTGACAAATTATTTGTGTTAAACCTTATCTCTGATTAGGCCACCTCCTTATTCAAGAATGCTTAATGGCTTCCCACTGCTTCTTATTAATAGCCAAACATCCATAACACACCATTCTTAGATTCATTACATTTTCCAGCTTTATTCCTCGGTACTACCCAAGATGTGTACGCAACTAGAAAATTCTTGTATTTAAATATATTCTTGTGTCAAACTAGCAACTTCTCATTTGTTTGTTTCTGTATCTGTCTCATTGATTAGACCGTAAGTACCAAGGATAGGCATTGTGTCTACTTTTGATCATTACCATATCCTCCTACCTACAGTGTCTACCACATAACATAGTAGATACATTTTAAATGAATGAATATATTATGTGATTTGCTGCCAGAGAACTTTGTGAATATACTTTTCATGCTTGGAATATCCATTACTATGACTTTGCTGATTGCAATACTATTTATCCTTCAGTGACGGTCCAAATATTATCCCTTCTGTTAATTGTTACCTAAACTGTTTCCCTTCTCATCTTATCTGTGTTTCTGTTCTCTGCTTTCCAAGTTGAGTGTGTTCTTCTCCTTCTGGTTGCTCTGAAGCTCCTTTATGTCATTTAACATATAATGACATCATATATTGGATATTATATGTGTGTGTATATATATATATATATATACACACACTATATATAGTATATAATATATTGGATATGAGTCTATGCTCCAACTAGCAATGGACATGTTGTACTGACTCTCTTTGGCCTCATTTTCTAAATGATTTAGACAAAGAAGTAGAAAGCATATTTATTACATTTATAAATGGCATGAAGCTAGAAGAGTAGCCAATGCTTTGATATTTAAGAATGCTAGTGGCAGGAAAAGTGAACTGAGTCTAACAAGATGAAAATAAAGAAAAATGTGCCTTATGCACAAAGGCCTTAAAATCAGCTATAGAACTATAGTATGGGAAGCATGCATGTTAGTAAAAACTTAGTCTTGGCTGATAATTGGTTAAGTATGGGCACAGTGATTTGGCTGCCAATAAGCTGAAGCACTCTTGATCCTGGATATATTGCTAGAAGTAGACTCCAGAGTGAAGGAGGTAATAATTCTCCTTCACCTTAGGCTGAACTGTCCACACTCTGAGAAACACCGGGACATGTTCGAAGGAGAAGGACTAGCAATTCGAAGGATCTAGAAACCATTCATTCATGCTTATATAGATAATTAGAGATATTCTGCATGTATGAGGGGGTCATGATAGCTGCCTTTCAGATGTTATACCTTGTTTATTAAAGAAAGAGTAGAAATTACAGGAGGCCTTTGAAGGATCAGAAAAAGAAAGAATGTTCTGCTGTCCAGAAGTATCCTAGGTAGAACTGATTTCCTCCAGAAAGTGAGTTTCCAGTCCCTGGAAAAGTCCAAGCCAAAGCTGAGTAATGCAGCTGAATAGTTTCTAAAGTCCTTTATACCATATAGTCCCCAAATTCTAGATTTTCTTACATTTTCTTATTTGTTGTGAAATGAGGGGTAAATTGCTTCCATATTCATTAATTCAAACATATATCAGAAATTTTAAATGTCCTCAGTGCTGCACTGTTTAAGATACTGGGGATACAATGATGAAGTAATTTTGAGTGGTGGAGGAAATAAATTAATAATTCTAACACAGTATGATAAGAGCTACAGTAGTACTAGTTATGAGATGCTATGGGAATATAAAAGAGGATCGTACATATTTTCTTGGGTGAAATCTTCACAATGGATTGACATTTGAACAGGCCCTTTGATGAATTGGAACACCCTTGGAGCATGGAAGATTTAAAAATTTTGGACCATGTGGTAAATTATTGTCAGTAGACTTAGGTGAATATATACAAGGACAAATAAATGAATTGTCTTTTCTGGTCTAGAGATTTTTTAATTAATAATTTCCTCTAATAAAAGAAATAAATGTTCATTTTAGAAAATGCAGTAAATCAAATGAATAAAGATGAAAAAAAAATCTGTAATTCCACCCCTAAGGGATAACTTCCATTAATATTCTGGGTGCTGCATCAGAAAGTAGGGAGGCCTGGTAGGTAAAGTCATAGCTTTAAGAGAGTGAGGCAATGAGAAACAAGCAGAAATCTTCAGAGTAAGGAGTGGTCAGACAATTGAAGAAGTGGGGGTTAAACAGCCCAGAGGGAAAGAACAGAAAATGCAAACACATGGAGCAGGAAAACTTGTTGTTTAAGGCGTAGGCAGGACATGAGTGTGATGGGAATGAGCCAAGGGAGAATTGCAAGGAGTTAGCCTGGGGAGTAGGCAGGAGACCAAACATGCAGAGGCCTGCCGATCCCGTGCATCCTATTTGCATTTCATTCCTAGTGCGTTAGGAAGCCACTGAAGGGTTTTAAGGCAGGAGCAGCATGATCTGGCCTGTGCTTCTGAAAGACTACTGTGGCTGCTGTGTGCAGAATGGACTGTGATGGTGTGTAGGGGCCGAGTGGAAGCAGGGACTCCTGAAGGGCTATTACAGTAGTCCCTGCCAGAGCTGATGACAGATTGGACCAGAACAGTGGGAGATGGAGAAACAGTTTGGACTTTAATTTTTTTAAGAGACAGAATTAATAAGGACTTTGTAATTGCATAGTGTGTGATGAAAAAGTGACATAAAAGATACGTGACCATTTTACGTCAGAAAACATTGTATCTGTTGATTATTTTTATATTTAGTATAGTTACCATAAAGTAAAATCCATGGAGTTCTCATTACAGAATGTGGATTCAGTCATTCTTAACGGTTTGTTGTCTTAATATTTTTTCAGACAATCTTTCCAGCTATTGTTATAAGCATATACTTGGCCCAGATGGGCTCTGACATTTGAAATCAATATTCTTTTGCTTTGGCTGGGCAAAATAGGTAACCTGTACCTTCCTCTGTAAAAGCTTATTTTAAAAATATTTTAATTCCTATTAAATAAGTAATTATTTCTTTTATTATAGAAAACATAAAAAATAATGGCAGGCAGAGAGAATATTAAAAAGATAACTGACAATCCCATTTTCTAGATGTATACCTGTTAAAATTTTGTGGTAGAATCTTTCAGACAAAGACAGATTTATATGGAACTAATGAAGCTTGTCTATAGGTCCCCTTCCAGGCCCTGATTGGGACTTATGTAATTTTGTATTCATCATTTTGTATTTTTTCCTCAAATGGCTTCTCTTCTTATTTTTTAAACTTTAGATTGTACAAAACCTGGATCCACCCTTATTTTCAGATTCTTTATTTGCAGGGAAATTTCATTTTATGACAAATAGAATCATACATCTCAAAATATTATCAATATCTTTCCATGCTGTTGAATAGTCTATAATATGATTTTTATGGGATAGTATCTTTTGTCATATGCCTGCACCATAATGTATTTAATTAAGTGACCATTGTTGAGACATTCAGGCTGGAAAAATATTTTTTTCTATTGGAGTTTGATATTCATTAAATTCATGCTGTGTCTCTCTTCCTACAAAGTACAAATTACCCAGCATGCTCTGGTCAAGAGTTTTGGAGTATTCTTTTCTACATGATAATCAGGAAGGGGAACATCACACTCCAGGAACTGTTGTCGGGTGGGGGGAGGGGGGAGGGATAGCATTAGGAGATATACCTAATGTTAAATGACGAGTTAATGGGTGCAGCACACCAACATGGCACATGTATACATATGTAACAAACCTGCACATTGTGCACATGTGCTCTAAAACTTAAAGTATAATAATAATAAAATAAAATAAAAAAAAGAAGTAAAATACTGGGTGAATAATTTGTTTCCTCAATATTGTCTCTTCCTGTAGAACTGTGGTTTGGGTGGAGTTTGAGGTGACTCATTTAGTCAGAATCAATTCAATTTTCTTTAATATGCTAAATAATTAAAATAATTCTATCTGGTATGTTTAAAACTTTTTCAATTAATATCCTTATTAGAATTTTTAAATCAGTTTAAAATGTGATCTCTGGCTACTTCAGAAAGATAAAAATGCACTGAGATTTTGCACACGGTATTTTGAAAATGCTTATTAGGTATTAACTTAGAACAGCATGAAATCTTAATGAAGAAGCTAATAGTCTAATTAAAAAAAAAACTCTATGAAGATAATTTGGGGAACCTAGAAAACAACTAAAAAGAAATGTGATTTTATCCCTAAGAGTGAACAATTATGCCCTGAATTTTTAACTAACAATGGAAATGCATTAGAAGGGTGAATGAATTTGGTTTTCAGATAATAATGCAAACATGATCAAATATTATTGCATGAAATAACTTAATACTAATAAATGTTAAGATAACAGTTTATGTGTGAATGTTAAAAATTATTGCTCACCATAGGGTTTTAGGTATTTTCTGGTTTGGGAGCTGTCTCTATGGTGCATCTTACTGCATTTTTACCATTGGTGTTGATGGTTATGTATGTAGAACGGGTGACTTCCAATCCATATGGTAGAATGAACTGATGAGGGAAGTGAGGATAGCACATTCCCAACTTGCGGAGTTGTTACAATGTAACAAAGTCAGAAATCCCACAGTCCAGGTCAAAAGCAAAAAAAAGAGAAATTTTGAGGAGTTAGAAATAAAGAGGAAACAAAGTCAGAGTGTCAGAGTAGGTTAAATCTGAAAAGCCCACAGAGCTATTGAAATTTACCACAGGCCTAAGCAGAGAGCAAAATAATGAATGAATTCCCATTCACAATTGTTACAAAGAGAATCAAATACCTAGGAACACAACTGACAAGGAATGTGAAGGACCTCTTCAAGGAGAACTACAAACCACTGCTCAAGGAAATCAGAGAGGACTCAAGCAAATGGAAAAATTTTCTGTGCCCATAGAGAGGAAGAATCAATATTTTCAAAATGGCCATCCTGCCCAAAGTAATTTATAGATTCAGTGCTATTTCCATTAAACTACCATTAACACTCTTCACTGAATTAGGAAAAACTGTTTTAAAATTCATATGAACCAAAACAGAGCACAAATAGCCAAGATGACACTAAGCAAAAAGAACAAAGCTGGAGGCATCACACTAACTGACTTCAGACTATACTACAAGGCTACAGAAACCAAAAAAGCATGATACTGGTACAAAAACAGACACATAGACCAAGGAACAGAATAGAGAACTCAGAAATAACACCACACACCTACAACCATCTGATCTTTGACAAACCTGACAAAAACAAGCACCAGGGAACAAATTCCCTATTTGACAAATGGTGCTGGGAAAACTGGCTAGCCATAGGCAGAAAATGGAAACTGGACCCCTTCCTTACATCTTATACAAAAATTAACTCAAGTTGGATTAAAGATTTAAATATAAAATCCCAAACTATAAAACCACAGAAGAAAATCTAGGCAATATTATTCAAGGTATAGGCATGGGCAAAGATTTCATGACAAAAATGCCAAAAGGAATTGCAACAAAAGCAAAAATTGACAAATGGGTTCTGAATAAAGAGCTTCTGCACAGCAAAACAATCATCAGTGTGAACAGACAACCTACAAAATGAAAGAAAAATTTTGCAATCTATCCATCTGACAAAGGTCTAATATCCAGAGTCTAGAAGGAACTTAAACAAATTTACAAGAAGAAAACAAACAACTCTATTAAAAAGTAGAAAAAGGACATGAACAGACTTCTCAAAAGAAGACATTCCTGTGGCCAACAAATATATGGAAAAAATCTCAACATTGCTGATGATTAGAGAAACACAAATGAAAACCACAATGAGATACCATCTTATACCAGTCAAAATGGCAATTATTAAACAGTCAAGAAACAAAAGATGCTGGTGAGGTTGTGGGGAAAAAGAAACGCTTTTACACTGTTGGAAGGAGTGAAATTAGTTCAACCATTGTGGAAGATGGTGTGGTGATTCCTCAAAGATCTAGAAGCAGAAACGCCATTTGACCCAGCAATGCCATTACTGAGTATATACCCAAAGGAATATAAATCATTCTACTATAAAGATACATACATGCATATGTTCATTGCAGCACTATTCACAATAGCAAAGACATGGAATCCTCCCAAATGCCCATCAGTGATAGACTGGATAAAGAAAATTTGGTACATACACACCATGGAATGCTCTTCAGCCGTAAAAAAGAACAAGATCATCTCCTTTGCAGGGATATAGATGGAGCTCGAAGTCATTATCCTCTGCAAACTAACGCAGGAACAGAAAACCAAACATTGAATGTTCTCACTTGTAAGCAGGAGCTGAATGATGAGAACACATGGACACATGGGGGGGAACACACACTGGGGCCTGTCTGAAGGGGCCCAGGGGAGGGAGAGCATCAGGAAGAATAGCTAATGGATGCTGGGCTTAATACCTAGGTGATGGGATGATCTGTGCAGCAAACCACCATGGCACACGTTTACCTATGTAACAAACATGCACATCCTGCACATGTAACCCAGAACTTAAAAATTGAAGAAAAAAAAAAAAGAAACTTGCTATAGGCCTAAGAGGCTAGAATTTTACAAACAATGGGAGGAGTTGGTTAGAAGTCAAGGCCAAGGTTTCTATGTGTCTGGAAGTGAGCCCCCTGCCTAAGCCAGAAGTTGGGAAAGGCTGTATTGCCTTTTAAACAAGTTCTAGAATTCTTTCCCTTGACCAGAAGACACAGCAGTCACATTGGGCATCACGGGTAGAAAAAGTCGTCTGTGAGAAATTGGAACCCTGTAGCTCCTCTGGAGTTACAAACCAAGAAATATTTTTCAGCAAATATTCACTTGAGTAATTATGTTGCTGAGAATGGCTATGTACTATTTTTAGTCCTTCACAAATACTAACCCAGTTAATCCTGATAATGACTTTCTTAGAAAAATTGGTTTAGTGAAAAGAAACAAAAAACTGTCCCATGGGGTCTCCTCTCAGCCTACTTTGCATGGAATTTCCACAGGAGATAACTCTTGCTGAAGATGAGCTGAGCTAAAAATTACAAAGCACATGTAAAAATAATGATAGAAAATCAGTAGACTCAGTAAATTGGGAAAACTCGTATTCGTTAAAGATAATAGACTGCTATGTGGAAACGATCCTACTTTCTAGGTGCTGATATTGAAGTTTCGGTAGTTGAAGTGAGCTACATCACACAGGCACTAAATGGAGAGCCAGGGTTAAAATCCAAACACCAGAGGCCACACTCTTGATCACTAGCCTTATTGTTTTTTTCTATAAAATTAAATTCCTTACAAACACAATATAAGTTTGCCAAACTGACTGTAGAGGTATCTTTAAATATAGACAATGATAGACACATTTCTGTCAATAATAGTCACAGCTAAGAGTTCTCGTTAGAAGAAACATAATAGTCCCCTGTCATCTGTGGTTTTTGCTTTCCATGGTATCAGTTATCTGTAGGTCAACTGCAGTACAGAAATATTAAATGGAAAATACCAGAAATGAACAATTCATAAGTTTTACATTACCCACCATTCTGAGTAGTGCGATGAAGCCTCATCATCCAGCTCTGTCCACTGGGATGTGAATCACCCTTTGTACAGTGTATCCACATCGTGCATGCTACGAATCCATAAGTCACTCATATCTTCTGCTCCTGACATTCAGCCATCAACATTGCCATGGCTCCATGATCTACGATCACTAGAAGCAGATGATCCTCTTTCTGATAAATCGTCAGAAGGTCCATCATAGCCTAACCTTACCACACAATGCCTATGTCATTTACCTTACTTCATCTCATCACATAAGCATTTTATCACCTCACATCATCACAAGAAGAAGGGTACAGTACAATAAGAGAGGGATGACATTCACATAACTTTTATTAGAGTATATTGTTATATACTTGCTTTTTTATTGTTGTTAATCTCATACTGATTCTAATTTATAAATTAAACTTTATCATAGTTATGTATGTATAGGAAAAAACATAGGCTGGGAGCGGTGGCTCACACCTGTAATCCCAGCACTTTAGGAGGCTGAGGTGGGCAGATCACTTGAGGTCAGGAGTTTGAGACAAGCCTGGCCAATATGGTGAAACCCTGTCTCTATTAAAAATACGAAAATTAGCCGGGTGTGGGGGTGCACGCCTGCAATCCCAGTTACTCAGGAGACTGAGGCTGGAGAATTGCTTGAACCCGGGAGGCAGAGGTTGCCGTGAGCCAAGATCACACCACTGCACTCTAGCCTGGGCAACAGAGCGAGACTCTGCCTCAGAAAACAAACAAGCAAACGAAGAAACAAACAAAACATGGTATATATAAGGTTCAGTATTACCTGCAGTTTTGGGGATACACTGGAAGTCTTGAAATGTAGCCTCCACAGATAAGGGGGAGACTGTCATATACAGCTAAGGCCAGGTAAGTTTGTTTTCTCAATCTAAGGTTCACTTCTCATTAATTTATTGCTCAAGTTTTCTCTTCTTCTAGTTTCAAACTTAGCTTGACTTACTCTTCCCAGAATATAAGTTTCAAAAGTTTCTTGCTCTCCTCTCTTCAGATGTGGCATGTTCTTAATGAACACTTTGAAAACTAGAAATATATTTAAACATGTTTCAGATACATTCAAATCTAAATGTATCTGAATTTCTCACCAGAAAAAAAGCTTTGTTTTTTTCTTCTATATCTAGTAACTTACCCAAAGCTAGCTTCCATCAGTGGGTATCTGTGTTTTTCTCACAGTCTTCAGAGGAAAAATTCCAGCTGTCAATCTTCTCTCAGACTGAACTGAATCTGTGAAAGAAAATATGGTATCATGGTCTAAACTTGACTTCCCCAGATTTTCTCCAGTCAGGGTTGGCTTCCTTGGTTACTCCTGGCAGGCACAGTTTGCTCACTCATCCCACTCATGTTCCTCCTTTGATAATGCCTGTCTATGTCCAGCAAACGTTTCTCTTCAAATTTTGGTTTGTGAAATGCACTGAACTGCATCCTTGTGTTGGTTAGGACAATTACTAGTATGTAATGCCTAGTCACATCCCCTGCCACTTAGCTTATATTTCACTTTAGCAATATCCTTCACGTTTTCCCCACCCTGTACTGACGCTAACTCTTTGGTTTACCTCATGTGGACCTTAGAACTCTTTTCTGGTCAGGGAAACCTTTGAACCTGTAGTTCTCATTATCCTGATCTCAAGGAGAACAGCTCTCTGTTTCACTCAGGAGACATGTTTGCTCTCGATTGTCCCTGCTCCTCTCTCATCTTTAAGCTGTGCAAATGTTGCTCTGCTCGTAAACTGGAATTTTCTCCTTGCCTTTATTGTTAAAACATTTTTTTCTTCTTCTGGAAAACCTTTATTTATGGTTCAGCCTAGGTTCCTCTGAAGGTCAATAGACTAGATAGGCTTTTCTCTGAACCTTACTACCTATCATCTTGGGGAGGAGAAGTAGAAAAGAAAAACATTTGAGAATGGGGGATAATCCTGAAAGACTGAGTAATTACTCAGAACATAGCTGCTTGGATTGTCAAGATAAAGTTTTTTTTTCTTGCAATTTCTGCCCTCAGTGGAACTTGGGCTTAAGAGCAAAGGGAGAGCAGTAAAATAACACAAACAGAGTTATTTAGGTTTTTTTTTTTAACTGTACAGATGAGGGTTGGTATATAATTTTGACTCGTCTTTCATTGGTTCTTGGAAAAATTCAATGACAACTTGTGAAGTGCCTTGCTCAGTATGTGAAACTCAAAGTTCAACAAAAGTTGATTTATTCTCATTTGTAAATTGATGAGGAAGTCCTGATACTAAAAGCCTTCTTCTGCTGACGAAAACTCAGAACATCTTGTCTGACATCCAGGGAAAAGATTTTCTTGGAACAACCCAGGACTCAAAGAGGGGCAAAAATAGAAATGAGAAGAATGGAAATAGGCAACTTCCTTTTTGTCACCTCTTGCAGGAGCCTGAATAAATGAAATATGTGAGTGGATGTGGATGGATTGTGAGTGGCCATTTAAGTCACTCCAGGTCACCACGGTTTGTCAGGTTTCATGGCTCATTGCACAGCTCTTCCTCACCACCACTTTGGTCTCAGTGCAGGGCTTTGGTGACACTCACTTTTCACTGCCAATTAGGAAAGGGACTTTCCCTCGATGGGTCATCCTGGTTCTATAAAATTCTCTGAAATAATCCTTTGAGTCTTCTAGGAACAGGCCTGTCACAATGTTGCCAATAGAGACACACAGCTTTTCTTTACAGGCTTTGTTCTCAAAAACACTGTTCAAGACGAAAGATAAAAGAAGATAATGCCTTCTCAGTACACTTTACTGTTCCTGGGTGTCTTGTGGGTTGCATAATTAGCATTTGAGGCGATTGGTGACTTAATCTCAATGTAGATAAGTCACAAAATAAAAGACCAAAATTAATTAGGTCAAGGGTCAGGTAGTCATTGGGGAATGAGGCTGTTAGATGAGCATTCCTTGTCACATGTTAGTGTTTCCTTCTAAGCTCTATGAGGTCTTGAGCTCTGGGGATGATGCCTGAATAAAACATTCCTCTAAATTCATGGGACTGATAATTAAGTGGCAGCTCTTCCCAAGGGAATGTATCTAAAATAGGCCACAGAGTTGCAATTACACTATTTCCAGTTGAGGATTTTTTTTTCCATAAAGATGTGAATGTATCTGAAACATGCTTAAATATATTTCTGGTTTTTGAAAGGGGTAAATCTTGGAGTTATTCTCCCTTTCATTCTGTAATTTTAGGTTTTTAGCAGTCTAGTGATTATATAATTCCCAACCTCAAATAAGAGCATTTGACAGTATATGTTTTTAGGGTCAAGTAGTAGCCTAAGAGATGTCATTTAGGTGTCCAATATTAGAGCTTTTCTCTTGACTTAAAATATATATTTTGGGAATAACAGATGTAATAGTTGCAAGCAGGGTTTTTCCAAAATTTTGGACATTGCTGCTGTCTTTCATCTCTGTGAATGTCAGTGTTCGAATTCACATAGCAATTTCTTGCTTCTGATGTCTAAATTTGAAGATCAAATGCAATAATATTTGTAAACGTACTTTCAAATAAATAACATGGCAAGCGAACTGAAAGTTCAGAAAACTGAGTTGGTAGAAGTAACTGGGGAGATTAATAAGAAAGGGTGGCACAGATGGTGAAGGGAAGGGAACCACCATTTGTTGGTGCTAGAAGTGTGCCAGGTATTTATCTCTCACAATCCCATTTCATCTTTAAACAATCCTTGCTGTCAATCCTAACTGCATAAATGTGCAAACTGGGACTCACTCAGTTTCAGAAACTGCAAACAGAACTGTTCTTCCAAAGCCAATGCTTTTAGCATAGGGTAACTGGTATAGTATAAGTGTATCAGAATGGTCAAGGCAGAACTTTCCCATTATTTGTTGGGTTAGAATTCTCCTGGTAGTGACTGGGCAAGCTTCCAGAAGCACGGTTTCGAAAATCCTCAGTTCTGTAAAATGCTTTGATATCTCAGTTCCATTGTTTTACTTTTCCTATACATTTTTTAATTAAAAAGTGTAAAATATTCACACATCAAAAAAGTGTATGTAAAAATAAAAGTGATAATAAAGATTACATGCCCACCTTTCTTTTAAGACACAGAATATTACCAACATTCGTTTCAGACATAGAGTTAATTAAGACATAGAATAGTTCCAGTTTTTAAGGCCCTTGCGTTTCCTTCTGCAATCACAACTTCAGCATTTCTCCCAACAGGGATCCATTAACTTGAATTTTTAGTTACTGTTTTCTGTATGGCTTTATGTTTTCATGGATAACAATTCCTACACAATATAATTTCCAATTTTGAATGTTTTTGAACATGAAGTCAATAGTACACTATGAATTCTTCTGTTTGTACTTGCTTTCAGCTCACAGTATTGCTTTTAGGTTTCATCCATGTTGGTACATGTGTATGTAATTCTTCCTTTTTCACAGTTGTGTAAGATAACATTGTATGAATAAACCATTATTTATCCATTCCAACACTGATGTACATTTAGGCTTTTTTTCTGTTTAGTCTGTTATGAATAATGTTATGAACATTATTTACATGGTTCAAAGTCCATTTTTATATAGGAGCAGAAAACTGTAAAAATAGAGTTTTATAGATGATGTAAATGTTCAAGTTTATTGAAAATTTCTAATTTATCCAAGTGGTTATTTCAGTATATATGCCTATAAGAATATAAGAATTCCTTTCTCCACATTCCCATCAGGTATGCATCAGACTGACTTGTCAATAGCGTTATAGTTTAAATTTATATTGTCTGATTGCTAATGAGATAGAAAACCTTTTCATGTTTTTTTATTCATATTTGTTTTGTTAAGTTCCTTGTATCTTTTGCCCATTCTTTTATTGTGTTTCCTTTTTTCCTTATTATTGAGAGTGTTGTTTTCAGAAGCCTATTTTTTGTTTTGTTTTTAACTGACATATAATTGTATGTATTTATGGAGTACAGTGTATACATCGTGTAATGAATAAATCAGTTAATTGGCATGTTCGTCATCTGAAACATCATTTTTTTTTGGAATGAGAACATTCAGAACTTGTAACTATTTTGACATAAACAATACATTATTGTTAACTATATCACCCTGTGCAATATCACACCAGAACTAATTTCTTCAGTCCAACTTTAACAGTACCCACTGACAAACCTCTTCCTATCTCTCCTCTCCCCTGGCCTCTGGTAGCCACTACTCTATGCTCTACTTTAATGAGATCAGCTTTTTCAGATTCTACAAATGATTGATGTTGTGTGGTATTTGTCCTTATGTGCTTGGCTTATTTCGTTAAAACGTAATGTACACCAGGTTCAACTACGTTGTCTCAAATAACAGAATTTTATTCTTTTTATCATTGAATACTATTCCATGGTGGATACATACTACATTTTAAAATTTCTTCTGTTGATGAATTTTTCATGTCTTCAGGTTGATTTCATATCTTAGGTTGATTTCATATCTTGACTATTGGGAACAGTGTTGCAATTAAACATGGAAGTTTACTGCATGGAAGTTTGTTCTTAAACATACTGATTTCATTCCCTTTGAATATATACTTAGCAGCGAGATTCCTGGATCATATGGAAGTTCTATTTTTAATTTGGGAGGGAACCTCCATACTGTTTATAATAATGGCTGTACTAATTACATCTGTACCAACACTAAATAAGAGATCCTCTTTCTCCACATCCTTATCAGCAGTTTATTATTTTAAATCTTCTTTTCATTTGTACAAATTAATGGGGTACACATGCAATTTTGTTACGTGTATTGATTGTAGGGGCCAAGTCAGTGCTTTTAGGGTATTCATCACCTGAATAACATACATTGTACCCATTAACCAGTATCTTTTTGATAATAGCCATTCTAACTGGGGTGAGGTTATAGCTCCCTGTGGTTCTGATTTGCATTTTTCTTTTTCTTTTTTTTTTTTTTTTTTTGAGATAGAGTCTCACTCTGTCACTCAGACTGGAGTGCAGTGGCACGATCTCGGCTCATTACAGTCTCCACCTCCCGGGATCAAGCGATTCTCTAAGCAATTCTCTTGCTTCAGCTTCCTGAGTAGCTGGGATTACAGGCACCTGCCACCATACCCAGCTAATCTTGTATTTTTTTTTAGCAGAGATGGTATTTCATCATGTTGGTCAGCCTGGTCTTGAATTCCTGACCTCAGGTGATCCACTTGCCTTGGCCTCCCAAAATGCTGGGATTACCGGCATGAGCCACCATGCCTGGCCTGCATTTTTCTATTAATTAGTTGTGTTCAACATTTTTCTCATATACCTGTTGTCATTTGTATGTCGTCTTTTGATAAATATCTATGCAGGTCTTTTGCTCATTTTTAAAATCTGGTTGTTATTGAGTCGTTTGAGTTCTCTATATATCGTGGATATTAACCCCTTGTTAGGTGCATGGTTTGCAAATACTTCCTCCCGTTCTGTAGGTGGTTTCTTTGCTCTGATGGTTGTTGCCTTGCTGTGCAGAAGCTTTTTGAGTTTGATGTCATCCTATTTTTCTATTTTTGCTTTTGTTGCTGTGATTTTAAGGTATTATCCAAAAAATTCTTGACTAGACCAATGTTGTGAAGCGTTTCCTGTATGTTTCCTTCTAGTAGTTTAATAGTTTTACCTCTTACATTTAAGTCTTTAATCTATCTTGACTTGATTTTTGTATATGGTGAGAGATAGGAGTCTAGTTTCATTACTGTGTATGTGATTATACAGTTTTCCCAACACCATTTATTGAAAAGACTGTCCTTTTCCTAATATGTTTTCTTGGTGCCTTTGTCAAAAATCAGTTGACTGTAGATATGTGGATTTATTTCTGGGTTTTCTATTATGTTCCATTGGTTTATGTGTCTGTTTTTATCACAGTACCATGCCATTTTAGTTACTATACCTTTATAGTATATTTTGAAGTCAGGTAGTGTGATGCCTCCTGCTGCATTCTTTTTGCTCAGTATTGCATTGGCTATTCATGTTCTTTTGTGGTTTTGTACAAATTTTGGATTTTTTTTCTATTTCTGTGAAGAACAGCATTGGTATTTTGATAGGAATTGTATTGAATCTGTAGATTGCTTTGGGTAGTATGGATATTTTAAGAATATTAATTCTCCCAATCCATGAACTTGGAATATCCTGGACACTAATCTTTCATTGGTCGTATGTGTACAAATATCTTCCCCCAATCAAAGGTTTGCCTTATACTCTCTGTAATATATAATTGCCTTATACTCTCTTTAATATATCATTTGATAAATAAAAGTTTATGATTTTAATGTAGACAATCATTTTATTTTTGTATGACACATTTTTGTGTCTTGTTGAAGAAATCTTTATGGATATAAAGTCTAAAAAATTGTATGTTTTTTCCTAAAAGTTTTACTTTAAGTCTTTATTTCATGTTGAATTGACTTAATTTTTGTCTATTATAAATAACTAATCTGGATTTATTATTTTCATATGAATATTTCATTTTCCAGCCAATTGTTAAACAGTCTGTTCTTGGCCCACTGACCTGCAATAGAGCCTCTCTCGTGTACCAAGTTTGTGTATTCAGTCAACATTCAAGATATATTTATTGAGTGCCTGATATATGCCAGACATTGTTCTAGATGCAGAAACCTATATACTTGTGGGTTATAGGTTTTCTGTTTCATTCATCAACTTTTCTACCCCTTTCGCAATATCAACTGTCTTAGTTACTGTAGTTTGGTCTCCCCCTCCCCAACTCCTGCCACAATTAAGTGATAATTCAACTGGGTATGGGATTCTAGATTGTAAGTAATTTTTTTTCGCAGAATTTTGAAGGCATCAAAATTTTAGTGTTCTGTATTTTAGTGTTCTGTATTGATGTTGACAATGGTAAAGGCATTTGATCTTTGATCCTGTGTGTGACCAATATATTTTCCCCTTGTAGAAGGCTTTAGGATCACCTTTTTGTTTTCAGTTTTCTGATATGTCATGATAATATGTCTTGATTTGGGTTAAATTTTAACTCATATTTTTGAACATTTAAGGGGCACTTTTGATGGGGGTATCAGGTTCACTATTTTTAGAAATTTTTTCTTGTATTATTCTGTGATTCTTCTTTTGAAGCACCTGTTAATAAGAGGTGAGGCCTGGCCAGGTGCGGTGGCTCATGCCTGTAATCCCAGCACTTTGGGAGGCCGAGGCAGGTGGATCATGAGGTCAGGAGATTGAGACCATCCTGGCTAACATGGTGAAACCCCATCCCTACTAAAAATACAAAAAATTAGCAGGGCCTGGTGGTGGGCGCCTCTAGTCCCAGCTACTTGGGAGGCTGAGGCAGGAGAATGGCGTGAATTCGGAAGGCGGAGCTTGCAGTGAGCTGAGATCATGCCACTGCACTCCAGCCTGGGTGACAGAGCGAGACTCCGTCTCAAATAAGACCTGCTGGACTTGTCCTCTAATTTTCTTATCCATTTCTCCTATTTTCAATTTCTTTTTATGCTCTAGCTGCTGGAAGATTTGCTAAAACTTTATCTTTCAACTTCTCTATTAAGTTTTTAATTTATGTGATGATAATTTTAATAGGCAATGCTGTTTTCCTGTTATTGATGTTTTTCTTTTTTATAGTATCCTATTCTTATTTCATGGATGCCACATTTTCTCATTGTTGTGAGGATTTCATGATAGTATTATTTTTTAAAAACATTTCTTTTCACAACACAGTCTCTGTTTTATTTAAATTATATATTTTCTCTGTGTTTGCTTTGGCCTCTGAAGGTGACCAGAAACTCTGACTCTGTGTGTGTGTGTGTGTGTGCGTGTGTGTGTGTGTGTGTGTGTAGCAGTGTTGTTAACAATTAGTTTAATTGAAAGAGTGGGAGTTTATTGTAATTACAAGGAACTTATTAATTGATTTGGAGAGAACTGACATATTTGCAATTTTAGGTTTTTCAGATTAATAAGATTTATTTCTTATTTTATTTTTCTTTTAAGATGTAACTCAATATTAGGTTTCAGAATTTTCCTTAAAGAGATATTTCACATTCTTTAAAAATGTATTTCTATATAACAGATATTTTTTATCCTCTTATAATTAGTATATTAAAATTTTTATTGTCTAAATTTTTGTTGCTGGATCATAGAAATAGAATCGATTTTGTATATTGACTTTGCATTCAGCAAACTTGCTAATCTGTCTTACTTTAATAGCTTATTTATGGATTTATTTAGGTTTTCTACATACACAATCATATCTTTTGAAATGTTATCTTGCTTCCTTTCTAATCCTTATTTCTTTTATTTCTTTTTTATTACCATGTTGCTGAGAACTCCCTGTGCAATATTGAATAGAACATTCTTGTCTAGTTTCTACTCTCAAAGGAACGTTCTCAAGGTTTTACCTTTTATGATGCCTGTTGCACATTTGTTGCACATAAACATTATTAGATTGGAAACTTTTTTCATATTTGCTAAGAATTTCTATAAGAAATGAATATTTTTTGAAAGTTTTTTTTTCTTTTTGCGTTTACTGAGATGAGCATATAATTTTTTCCTTTTATTTGCTAATATGGTGACTTGAGTTGATTAATTTCTAAGATTCCTTTGTTAAATCCAACTTAATCATGATATGTTATCACATATGTATCTTTCAGGATTTAGGTTCTTAATATTTCATTTAGGACTTTTGACAAGATGTGTGAACAAATTCTCAGGCATTCTCTTATCCCTCTTTCTTCCTTTTATTCATTCTTTTCCTCTATTTCCTTCTTCCCTTTCTTCCATTCTCCTTCTCTTCCCCTCCTCTTCCTCTCTTCTTCTTCTTTAGTCATCTGGCGGTCTCAACTTAAATTGGGAAGGTCTCTTTTAAGATTCCTCGCCTCTGGATGACCTGCCCTTGGCTCTGTCACCTTTATTGAGCTAGGTTCCACCTGAAGCCTGGTTTTTTGGTATTGGCACATGTCCTCAGGGTGAAAGCAGTTTAGGTACTCCTTAGGTATTCATCTTTCCTCTCGGGGTTCCACCTTTCTTCCCATCAGGAGATAGGGCCTGGCAGTCTTCACTATCTTCTAGCAGTTCAACACTTTCCTTTTGGGGAAATACAAAAAGCTGTATATGTTTAACGTATGCAACGCGATGAATTTGGATGCAACCATAAAGCTGTAAAACCGTCACCAGAATCTATGCCATAAACCTATTTATCACCTCCAAAAGTTTCCATTTGCTCTCTTATTATTATTGTTATTATTTTGTGGTGAGAACACTTAACATAAAGTCTACATTTTTAGGATATTTTTAAGTATATTATACAGTATTGTTAACTATAGGCACTATGTTGTACACTGGATCTCTGGAACTTACTCATCTTGTATGACTGAAACTTGTACCCTTTGACTCATATCTCCCTGTTTCCCATTTCTCCCAGACCCTGGCAATCACCACTGCCTTCTTTTGTTCTAGGAGCTGAACTATTTTAGATTCATCATATAAGTGGCATCATGTAATACTTGACCTTCTGTGTCTGACTTATTTTACTTAGCATAACAACTTTCAGGTTCATCCATGTTGTTGCAAAAGGTAGGATTTCCTTCTTTTTAACTCTAAATAATATTCTACTGTATGTATGTATGCTACTTTCTTCATTGATTCATTCAGCCATCAATCAACATTTAGGTTGCTTCCATGACTTGGCTACTGTGAATAATGCTTCAGTCAACATGGGGGCACAGATATATTTTTGAGGCCCTGATTTCATTTTTTTTTGAAAACATATCCAGAAGTGAGTTTGCTTTGCCATTTAGTAGTTTTATTTTTAATTTTTTTGAGGAAACTCCATACTGTTTTCCATAATGGCTGTACCAACCAACAATGTACAAGGGTTCCAATTTCTCCATATTCTCTCCAATACTTACCTTGTGACTTTTTGAGAATAGTCATCCTAACAGATGAGAGATGGTCAGGCCATTCTTGTATTGCTATAAAGAAATATCCAAGACTGGGTAATTTATAAAGAAAAGAGGTTTAATTGGCTCATGGCTCTGCAGGCTTTATAGGATGCATGGTGCTGGCATATGCTTGGCTTCTGGTGAAGTCTCATGGAGTTTATATATAATATAAATATATATAAACCATATAAATATATAACATATATATGTTATATACACACACACACACACACACACACTTTTTTTTTTTTTTTTGAGATGGAGTCTCGCTTTGTCACTCAGGCTGGAGTGCAGTGGTGTGATTCCGGCTCACTACAACCTTTGCCTCATGGGTTCAAGCAATTCTCTGTCTCAGCCTCCCAGGTAGCTGGGACTACAGGCCTGTGCCACCATGCCCAACTAATTTTTGTATTTTTGGTAGAGACGGGGTTTCGCAATGTTGGCCAGGCTGGTCTTGAACTCCTGACCTCAAGTGATCTGCCCACCTCGGCCTCCCAAAGTGCTGAGATTACAGGTATGAGCCACGGCATCCAGCCCATTGGGGATTATATTTCAACACGAGAAATGGGCAGGGACAAATATCCAAACTATATTAGCGGTGATACCTCATTATGGTTTTGATTTGCATATCCCTAATAATTAGTGATTTTGAGCACTTTTTCACATATTTGTTGGCTATTTATATGCTTTTGAAGAAATTAGTTCCCTTGCCTATTTTTAAACTGTGCTATTTGATTATTTTTGCTCTTGAGTTGTGGGAGTTTCTTATATATTTAGGAAATTAACTCTTTATCAGGTAATGCTATGCAAATATTTTCTCCCATTCCATGAGTTTCTTTTTTGTTCTGTTCTTTTGTTGTGTAGATGATTTTTAGTTTGATGTAATCGCACCTATTTTTGTTTTTGTTGCCTATGCTTTTGGTGTCATGTCTAAAAATTTATTACAAAACGTAATATCTAGAAGCTTTTTTCTTATGTTTTATCCTATGGTTTCAGGTGTTTAAGTCATTCTATTTTCAGTTGGTTTTTGCGTATGGTGTAAATTAAGGATGCAATTATGTTTTTTTGCTTGTAGTTACCTAGTTTTCCATACACCATTTATTGAAGAGACTCTCTTCTCTCCATTTTTTATTTTTGGCACCCTTGTTGAACATCATTTAACTGTGTATATGTAGGTTTATTTCTGGGCTTTCTATTATGTTCCATTGCTCTATATATCTGTTTTTATGCCAGTACCATACTATTTTGATTGCTGTAGCTTTGTAATGTATTTTAAAATCAGGTACAATGTTGATTCCAGCTTTGTTCTTACTCAAAATCACTTTGGCTATTTGGCATCTCCTGCGGTTCCATATAAATTTTAGAATTTTTGCCTATTTCTGTTAAATGTGCCATTGGGATTTTGAAAAGGATTCCACTAAGTGCATCGATTGTTTTGGGTGGTATGGACATATTAACAATACTAATTTTTCCAAAGCATGAACATGAGATGTGTTTTCATCAAGTTGTGTCTGCTTTAATTTCTTTCATCAGTATTTTATAGCCTTCAGTGTACAAGTCTTTCACCTCCTTTGTTAAATTTATGCATAAGTATTTTATTCTTTTTAGTGCTATTCTAAATGGGATTTCCTTAATTTCCTTTTTGGATAATTCATTGTTAATATATGGAAAGAAACACTACTGATTTTTGCATGTTGATTTTGTGGGAATACTGGCCTTATTTCTAATCTTAAAGGGAAAGTTTTTGTTTTATCATGATTTAGTAAGCTATTAATTATGGGATTTTCATATAGGGCCTTTATTCTGTTGTAGTAAATTTATTCTATACTTTATTGAGAATTTTAAATATAAAACAGTGTTGACTTTTGTCAAATATTTTTTTCTGCATCTATTGAGATAATGTGATTTTGTAATTCCTTATTATGTTAATATGGAATATAACATTGATTGATTTGTGTATACTGAACCATCCTTGCAGCCCAAAGAGAAATCCCGCTTGGTCATGGTGTATGATTACTTTAATGTGCTTTTACATTTGGTTTGCTAATTTTTTTTGAGGATTTTTGCATCCACGTTCATTAGGAATATGGTCCTTCAGTTTTTTTTTTTTTCTTGTGGTGTCTTTGGCTTTGGTATCAGGGTGATGATGGCCTCATAAAATGAGTTTGGAAGTATTCTTTTTATCTCAGTTTTTTGGAAGAATTTGAGAAGAATTGGTATCAGTTTTTCTTTAAATATTTGGAAGGAGTCACCAGTGAAGCCATGGGTTTTTCTTTGTTAGAAGGTTTATGTTACTGACTCAATTTTCTTATTTGTTATTGGTCTTGTAAGCTTTTTATTTTTTATTTTATTTTATTTTACTTTATTTTATTTTTGAGACACAGTCTCGCTCTGTTACGCAGGCTGGAGTGCAGTGGCGCGACCTCGGCTTACTGCAAGCTCCGCCTCCCAGGTTCATGCCGTTCTCCTGCCTCAGCCTCCCGAGTAGCTGGGACTACAGGCGCCTGCCACAACGCCTGGCCAACTTTTGGTATTTTTAGTAGAGACTGGGTTTCACCGTGTTAGACAGGATGGTCTCGATCTCCTGACCTCGTGATCTACCCGCCTCGTCCTCCCAAAGTGCTGGGATTACAGGCATGAACCACTGCGCCCGGCCAAGCTTTTTTTTTGTTTTTGTTCCAGTCTTGGTAGGTTGTATGTTTCTAAGAGTGTATCCATATCTTCTAGGTTACCCAGTGTGTCAACATAATAGTCCCTTGTGATTAATGATTAATAATTGTTCATAATATTCCCTTACGATTTTTAAAATTTCTGTTGTATCAGTTGTAATACCTCCTTTTTCATTTCTGATTTATTTGAGGCTTCTTTCCTTTTTTCTTAGCCTAGCTAAGGATTTTGCATTTTTAAAATTTTTTCAGACTGACTCAGTTTCTTTTATTTTTTTTTCTGTTGTCTTTCTAGTCTGTATTTCATTGATTTCTGCTCTAATATTTATTAATTTCTTTCTTTTGCTAAGTTTGGGCATGGTTTGTTTTGCTTTTTCTAGTTTCTTGAGGTATAATGTTAGATTGTTGGAGATTTTTCTTCTTTTTTAATAGCTATAAACTTTATCACTATAAACGTCCCTTTCAGTACTGCTTTTATGGTATCCCATAAGTTCTGGTAGGTTGTGCTTTTGTTTTTAACTATCTCAGAAATTTTCTAATGTTTTTGTTTCTTTTTTAAACCCAGTGATTGTTTAAGAATGTTTAATTGCCAAGTATTTGTGAATTTTTCTATTTATTTTGTTATTGATTTTTAGTTTCATTCCCTTGTAGTGAGAAAAAATACTTTATTCTTAAATTTGCTAAGACTTTTTTTTGTGTTGTTATCTAGCATGTGATTTAATCAGGAGAATATCTGTGTGCGCTTGGGAAGAATGTGTATTCTTCTGCAGTTGGGTGGAATGTTCTGTATATGTTTGTTAGCTCCATTTTAACTACAATATTTTTAAGTCTGATGTTTCTTGTTAATTTCATGTCTGGGTGTTACATCTATTATTGCAAGTGTGGTATTGAGATCTATTATTGCTGTTTTTTTCTGTCTTTAAATCTGTCAATATTTGCTTTATTTAGATGCTTCAATGTTGGATGCATACATATTTATACTTCTAATATCTTCCCATGGAATTGACCTTTTTATTATTAGGTGATGACATTATTTGTCTCTTCTTACAGTTTTTAACTTAAGTGTATTTGTTTTTCTAATATAAGTATCAGCATCTCTCACCTCTTTTGGTTACCATCTGCAAGAAATATCTTTTTTTGTTCCTTTACTTTCAGCTAATTTTGTGTCCCTAAATCTAAAGTGGGCCTCTTATAGATAGCATATATTTGGATCCTGTTTTAAAAATTTATGTATCCTGTCTTTTGATTGGTGAGTTTAATTCATTTACATTTAAAATAGTTATTGACAGGTAAGGACTTACTATTGCCATTTTGTTAATTGTTTTCTGTCTGATTTGTAGTTCTTCAGTTCCACTCTTTCTCTCTTGCTAGCTTCTTTGCAGTTTAATTTTTTTGTAGTGATACATTTTGATTTTTTAAAATGTTTTTTTGAATTGGCTGTAGTTTATCTGTGGTTACCATGAAGCTTGCGTACAACTTCTTATTTTTGTAATAGTCTACTTTGAATTGATAGCAACTTCAATTGTACAGAAAAACTGTACACTTTATTCCCCCCTCAAGACTTTGTTATTGATGTCAGAATTTTACCCTTTTATATTGTGTATCAGTTAATCAATTTTGCGGTTATAGTTATAATACCATGTCTTTATTATTTATTTAGTTATTTTTTTGAGATGGAGCCTTGTTCTGTCACCCAGGCTGGAATGCAGTGGCGTGATCTTGGCTCACTGCAACCACTGCCTCCGGGGTTCAAGCAATTCCCCTGTTGCAGCCTCCCAAGTACTTGGAACTACAGATGCGTGCCAACATGCATGGCTAATTTTTGTATTTTTAGTGGAGACAAGGTTTCACCATATTGATTAGGCTTGTCTCGAATTCCTGACACCAGTGATCCACCTGCCTCAGCCTCCCAAAGTACTGGGATTACAGGCATGAACCACCACACTCAGCCACCATTGTCTTTTAACTTTTATACTGGGGTAAAAGTGACTTATTCATCATCATTACAGTATTACAGTATTCGTTTATATATTTGCCTTTATCAATGAGATTTATACTGTTATATTTGTTCATGTTAGCTTTTAGCATTCTTTTGTTTTTGAACTCTATTTACTCCCTTTGGAATTTCTTGTCAGGATGGTCTAGTGGTGACAAACTATCAGTTTTGTTTATCTAGAAAAGTCTTTGTCTTTCCTTCACTTTAAAAGGGCGGTCTTGTCAGGTATAGTATTCTTGGTTGGCAGGTTTTTTGTTTTTTTTCTTTCCTTTCTGCACTTTGAATCTTGCAGGCCTGCAAGATTTCTGCTAAGAAATCTGCTGATAGACTTATGGAGATTTTCTTGCATGTGATCAACTTTTCTCTTGCTGCTTTCAAAATTATGTCTTTGCCTTTGCCTTTTGAAAATTTAATTTTAACATATATCAGTGCAGACCTCTTTAGGTGTCACCTACTTGAGATCCTTTTGGTTCCATGAATTTAGATATCCAGTTCCCTCCTGAGATTTTGGAAGTTTTATCCATTCCTTCTTTCTTCTGTCTCTTTGTCCTCCTCTTCCTCCTCTTCCTCCTCTTACTCCTTCTCCTCTTCTCTTTAGTCTTTCTCTTCTTATTCTTATTCATATTCTTTTCTGTCACACTCAGATCTCCAAGGTTGGCTGGCTACCCCAAGGCTGCAGCGTTACCAATGTATCATTATACATTCATTATTTCTTTAAATAAGCTTTCTACCCCTTTCTCTCCCCTCTTTTCCCAGAGCTTCCCTTAATGCATATATTATTTTGCTAAGTGGTGGCTAATAAGTACACTAAGGTTTTCTTCATTCTTAAAAAGAATTTTTTTGGTTCCTTGAAATGGGTAATTACTTGTCTGAGCTAGCTGACTCCTTCTTCCGCTGATCATGTCTAATGTAGAAGCTCTATATTAAGTTTTTCAGCTGAGCCATTGTGTTCTTCAGCTCTAGAATTTCTGTCTTTTTTTTTATGGCTTGTGTTTCTATTGAGCATCTCTTTTTTCCCCTATGTATTGTTACCTCTGTTTGTTTAGTTGTTTGTAATGGTTCTCTTTTAGCTCATGGAGCGTTCTTGAGATAATTACTTTGAATAATTTGTCAGGCAATTCATGGGTCTCTATTTGTTTAAAGTTGGTAACTGGAGCTTCATTTTGATCCTTTGGTAGTACCTTATTTCCCTGATTCTTTGTAAATCTTGTAGCCTTGCTTTGGTATCTGTGCATTTGAAGAAGTAGTCACTTCTTTTACTTTTACGCTTTGGCTTCATCAAGCAAAGCACTTTGTCAGTCAGCCCAGCCAGCATTTCTGAGTGGGCTGGCTAGAACGGTCTCTAAGTAGGCATTTCTGCTAGAGTTTGTGGGTGGGTGGATCATTGTGAGGGTACATAGGTGGACTGGCTTGGTGCCAGGGTCCATAGAAGTAGACCTGGTACTTGAGTTGGCAGAGGCAGGCCTGATGCCAGAGGCCTGTGGTTTAGGCTTGTTGCCAGGGTCTGTGATGAAGAGCCTCATGCCAGGTTCCATGCAGATATCAGAAACTCACTTCTTTCTTTCTTTTCCTCATGAGAGAACTCACAGGCCAAGAGGATAACTATCAGCACTGCACTGTACATTCTTAAGGGAGGAGTGACATGGGTAAAGTGAAACTGTTTTTTACCCCCTTTAATATGTCTTTTCTCATTTACATGCTCTATGTGAGTGCTATAACCTCTTTCTTAGATTATGGAGCTTGTGTAAAGGTATTTTTGTTAGTGGATGGTTGTTAAATTGGTGTTTTTGTGGGGAGATGAGAACTTGAGCCTCTTATTACACTATCTAGTGGATGCCACCAATTCAACACTTCTAAGGTGACATATATACATAAATATTATATATAAGCATTGTTTTCAATAGAAGCATTAATATCCATAACTGAACTTGGTATTACTAGAACAAAGTGCATTTAAAATGTGCTTTTAACGTTTTATCTAACATTTTTGTTGTTTTGTAGCAGGAAATTTTATTTTAAAACTCTCTTCTGTATTGCCAAAACAGAAAGTATCCACTTTTTAAAAACGCTTTTACTGAATAGAGAGCTCTACGAATATTTTCTACAAATACTACTGTTTAAAAGCACAAGTGACCACCTTGAGACAGTCTGAAGAGCTGTATCTGATTGTCAATTCACTCTTTAGTGGTTTGTTTTTTAGCAAAATGTATGAAGACCCTAAAATTTCCTTTCATGTTCTTGACCCTTAGGCCACACTGGGTTACATACCTCTGGATAATATGATTGAGGTCATTTTTGTACTACATAAAATGTATTTCCCAAGTGTAACTCATAAAAGGAATTAGAATGAAAATGAGCCCAGTTAGACATGGTTTCAAGTGAATATTGATAGGAAGGCAGCCAAGGAAATTTCTCAGTCATAGGCTGAGCCTGTCTTTTCATGGCATTTTATCTGTGCTTTGCTTTTGCTCAGCCATGGGGTTACAGGCAGTCTGTTCTTGACTTATGTCTGTGGCACTTGGAATACAATGACTCTGGCTTATTTTAGGGTTTTAAACTTTCTGCTCAGTGTTCACTTTGTTGCCATTTTATATTTACACATTTATGTGTCTATTAAGTAATTGTAAATATTTGCTTTGTTTTGAAGGATGATGCTCTTTGAAGTGAAGTTGACCTATGAGTACTATTTTTAATGAAGAAATAAATTTATACCGAGTAGTAATTCCAGTATTACACATACAAAGATACTTCTTAGGTTTGTTTCTGAAGCCTCTCTTGATAAAATCTCTTATTTTTATTCTGCCTCTTGACCAAAAGTATAAAAAAATTTTCAGTTGTTTGTTTCTATCCACTTACTTTCCAGGGACAAGAGAATGTTTTTGTGAGTAGATAAACTTAAATTTGAAAACACAAATCAGACAATATTGTACAGACAATAAGCTTCAGAAAGCTCTTTTGGTTCATACCTCTGGGTCTTTGGCTATGCTTCTCTCTCTCCTCTTGTCTGGCCAATTTGTTCTTATCCTTCACAACTTCTCTAGAAAGGCTTCCTTGACTTTCTAATCTGGATAAGTTTGTGCAACTCTATTTATCCTTTTCAGCTGTCACTTGTTCTACCATGATGTAGCTAACTGGCATGAAACTCAGGCTGTAGAACCACATTACTTGGGCTCAAATCTAAGATCCACTAGTGGCAAGCTGTGTGACTCTGGACAAATTCTTTAATGTCATCATGTCTCAGTGTCCTCGTCTGTAAGACAGGTTAGTAATTTCCTCAAAAGATTGGGTGAAGATTCTATTAGATGATAATGGTATACCCAGAAAACCTAATACAGTTTGGACATAATAGGAACTCAGTGGATGTATACTATTATTTTTGAAGCTGTTAGCACATTGGGTTAAGATCATTGGCTAATTTCTATGAGAGCCTCATATCCCCTACTCACAGATTGAGATATCATTGAAATCAGAGATGGTCCTTCATCTCTGTCTGCTCAGCACCTGTCATGGTACCTGACACATGGCAGGTTCTCAGGAAGAGAGAGACTAAAGAGTGAATCAATCTATGGATTCCAGAGCTTTCAGGAGAGTTGTTAGATGATTATAAGAGCTGACATTTCAGTATAATATTTAAGTGACCTTACATTTCTGCTGCAATGTCTCTTCCAGAAAGTTCTTCCAGAGTGGAGTGTTGTACAGACCTTTTTTATTATTTCTGGCCAAAGCAATTTTAAATATCAATGTTTGAAACTTGTGGGTATATATCTGTTTTGTGTGTGTGCTTGTGTGTGTGTATGTGTGCACACTTGTGTGTGTGTATGAGATACATAGATAGATAGGTGGATAGACCATGTTCCCTGTGATAGTGAAAAATGCCTGAAGCAATTCGCTAAAACTTCATGTTATCCAGTAATGGCCAAAAGTTCTTAGAGAAATTTTCACTAACCCTCTCCATTTCAATCCCATGAAGACATAGGTGAAAGTCAAAAGCAGACATCTTGACCTCACTCTTATCCCCTTCTGTTCCTATCCAAGACAGAGGATCATGTAGCCCTTCTGTGAAGACTAGACTCACAGGGGTCAGAGTGCAAAACCAGAGAAGACTCTCCCAAGGACGGCTCCATGAGGAAGTGCCCTGCTAGTACAGGAAGTGCTCTGGTCCTCCTGCAAGAATGAACTATTTCTGCACCCACAGCCTGAGGGTGTGTAAACTCTGAATAAGTGTGCAGAATGCATTGGAGTCCATTCATGTTCAATTACAATCTCTATTACTGTCTTCATTGAACAGGGTGACTCTTGCCTGCTGAGCATTTGGAGACCAAATAGAGAATCAGGGAGGAAGAATGGAGAGTAGAAACACTGATCATTATTTAAGCTGACAATGCGGCTTACTTCTACTAAAGTAAGCATTGTTAGTATCTTATTGACCACCTGACTGCCTAGTGGTTGCTATCACCATTTCTTCACGTTGCTTAGGTTTTCTTGTAGACTGCTGAGTATTTAAAAAATCTTGGCTCAGATAATGCTGTGTCACTGAGGGCAAACCTGTTACCCGTGAAATGTTTGTGTTCATGTTTATTTTGCCATTTGTACTTGTCATTGCCTCACTCCAGCAGCACCCTCAAGGAGTGGCAGCATCTTGTGGTTGAAAAAGGGCTGGGCTTAGAGCCCTGTTTCATCCTGGCCCTCCACAATTTGTCACTCAGGTGTGACCCTGGGCAAATCACTTAACCCTACTGTTTCTGTGTCTGCAAAGAGAATGGGGTCTAACATTGTCTGTAGACTTTCCTCACAGGATGTGGGTGGATGAACCAGATTTTGGTAAAGTACTTTTATTATTGTTATAAGACCTCTTACTCCTTGGCTCCATTAACATATGAACTTGCTTTAATATATTCTGCCTTTCTTAGGGAAAAGCCCTTGTAGCAGCAAAAGCAGAACTTCTCAGTGGAAAGGTCAAATTATGGGTTTTTGAAACAAGTAAGAACCTCCAAACCTTCCAAATATTCACTGCCTTTGAATCCCTTTTCAGTCTGAAAGACTTTCTTGATTAACCAGAAGGCATTAAAGAAAAAACAACACCCTACCCTTTATTTTCATGTGTGTGCCTTTAAACTTCTGTTCAGAAAAGGAAGGTGGTTTTAGACTATTTCAGGTGTCTTATTCAGATACAATTCCTAGGACCTTTATCAGCAAAATGATTCAGAAATCCCAAAAGGAAGCATTTTGCAGATTAGAAGAATCTTGTACATTCCTGATATAATTAATTCTTTACAAATATGGGTTCTCTTAAACTACCGGCCCCTTTAGGAAAAAGATCAAGCTCTATTGATCTTTCAACCATTTCATAATAGCAGATTAGTAGTGGTTTAAGAAATTAATAAACACCTTCACAAAAACATTACTGGAATGGTAGATTTGTCTGTTAAACCTTGTAGCACTATTTAAATTCCCAAACACTTGGAAAATATTCTTCAATCTCCTATAGTGGGATATAGTCTAATGGCAAAGAAAATTCTGCTCCTGTTCTGAGAAAGCATAATGACTGGGGAAAATATGGTTCATATTTAAGCAAGGCTGAGCCACATCGTGGGACTGCAGAGGAGAAAGCACCCAATTCTTCCTGGAAGGGTGTGCAAAGGCTCAGGAAGCAGATATTTTAGCCAAGTGTTGAAGCATGCACTATGAGATTGCCAGAAAGATGAGGAGGCTCGTGAAGCAGTCCAGAAAGAGGGAATAGCTTGGCCAGATCAGAAATCTGAGATATCCCTAGCCATTCTTGCTGGGGTGGATTCTGCAATGGTTCCTTTAGGGTGGCCCTGACATTTCACATAAATGCATAGGGAGACATCTCTGACTAGGGTGCCTGAAGCATCAGCATATCATTGCATTGAGAAAACAGAGTCTCTCTCTCTTTTTTTAAAAAATGGGATATTATGAAAATAATACAGGTTATTTGTGTAAAACTAGGAAAAAATTAAATTGCATATTAAGATAATAAAATAATCACCCACAATACTTTCATTCGGGGGTAATCATTGGTAACATTTTATATTTTCCTTCTTCTATGCATATTATTTTACCCAGCTGTGATAAGACTAATATTGTTTTCATGTCTCTGCCCTTCAACATTTTGTTCAGAAAAGAAACACTAATATTAAAGTAAAATAATATGCATAAAATATGCAATATATACATTGTAAAGGAAATCCTGTTTTTTATTTTTTAACTTTTCTGGGTACATAGGTGTATATATTTATGGGGTGCATGAGATATTTTGAAACAGGTATGCAATGTGTAATAATCACATCATGTAAAATGAAGTTTCCATCCCCTCAAGCATTTATCCTTTGTGTTACAAACAATCCATTTATACTCTTTTAGTTATTTTAAAATATACAATTAAATTATAATAGACTAGAGTCACCATGTTGTGTTAGCAAGTACTAGGTCTTATTCATTCTATTTTTTTATACCCCTTAGCCATTTCCCTTACCACTGCCCTTCTCAGCTTCTGGTAATCATTCTCTCCATCTCCATGAATTTAATTGTTCAGATTTTTAGATCCTACAAGTAAGTGAGAATATGTGAAGTTTGTCTTTCTGTGCCCGACTAATTTTACTTAACATAATGATCTCCAGTTCCATACATGTTGAGAATGACAGGATCTCATTTTTTTATGGCTGAATAGAACTCCATTATATATATATGTGCCATATTTTCTTTTTTTTCCAAATTTAGTGTTTATTACAAATATTTTATGATATTTAGTAATATATAAGATCTATTACCACCTTAACTGTGAATGTGCGTAGTTCACCGTTGAAACATAGGAGACTCTTAAACTATCTTCTTGGTATAAATTGACATCTTACAACTTTTTAAAGAAATGTATATTTATACTTCTAACAGTTCAAATCCAGTAAATTTTTATAACTTTATATGTGTTTAATTTTTTTAATTTCAAAGTGTTTTTGGGGAACAGGTGGTGTTTGGTTACATGAATAGGTACTTTGGTGGTGATTCCTGAGATTTTGTGCTGTCCATCCCCTGAGCAGTGTATACTCTATCAAATGTGTAGTCTTTTGTCCCTCACCCCCCTCCCACCAATTTTCCCAAGTCCCCAAAGCACATTTCGTCATTTTTATGCCTTTGTATCCTAATAGTTTAGCTTCCACTTATAAGTAAGAACATACAACGTTTGGTTTTCCATTCCTGAGTTACTTCACTTAGAATAATGGTCAGGAATTCCATCCATGTTGCTGTGAATGACATTATTTTGTTTCTTTTTATGGCTGAGTAGTATTCCATGGTGTATATATACCTATGACACATTTTCTTTATCCACTTGTTGATTGACTGGCATTTGGGCTGGTTCCATATTTTTGCAATTGCAAATTGTGCTTTTATAAATATGTGTGCAAGTATCTTTTTTGTATAATGACTTCTTTTCGATGGTGATGTTGAGCATTTATTTTTTTGCATGTCTGTTGGCCATGCATATATCTTCCTTTGAGAATTGTCAGTTCATGTCCTTAGCTCACTTTTTGATGGGATTGTTTGTTTTTTTCTTGCTGATTTGTTTGAGTTCCTTATAGATGCTGGATATTAGTTCTTTGTTGGAAGATTTTCTCCCACTCTGTGGGTTGTCTGTTTACCCTGCCGATTGTTTCTTTTGCTGTGCAGAAGCTTTTTAGTTTAATTAGGTCCCATTTGTTTATTTTTGTTTTTATTGCATTTGCTTTTGGGGGTTTAGTAATTCTTTGCCTAAGCCAATGTCCTAGTGTTATCTTCTAGGAGTTTGATGGTTTTAGGTCTTAGATTTAAGTCTTTGATCCATCTTGAGTTGATTTTTATATAAGGCAAGAAATGAGAATCCATTTTCATTTTCTACATGTGGCTTGCCAGTTTTCCCAGCACCATTTATTGAATAAGGTGCCTTTTCCCCAAATTTGTGTTTTTGTATGCTTTGTCAAAGATCAGTTGGCTGTAAGTATTTTACTTTATTTGGACTCAATTCTGTTCCATTGGTTTATGCGCCTATTTTTATACCAGTACCATGCTGTTTTGGTGACTATAGCCTTATTGTATAGTTTGAAGTAAGGTGATGTGATGCCTCTTTTTTTTTTTTTTTTTTTTTTTTTTTTTTTTGCTTAGGATTGCTTTAGCTATGCAGGCTCTTTTTTGGTTCCTTATGAATTTTAGAATTGCTTTTTCTGGTTCTGTGAAGAATGATGATATTTTGATAGGAATTGCATTGAATTTCTAGATTGCTTTTGGAAGTATGGACATTTTGACAACATTGATTCTACACATCCATGAGCATGGGATATGTTTCCGTATGTTTGTGTCATCTATGATTTTTTTCAGCAGTGTTTTGTAGTTTTCCTTGTAGAGGCTTTTATGTTCTTGGTTAGGACTATTTCTTAGTATTTAATTTTTCTGCAGCTATTGTAAAAGGGATTGAGTTCTTGATTTTACTCTCAGCTAGGTGCTGTTGATGTACAGCACTGCTATTGATTTGTGTACATTGATTTTGTACCCTGAAATTTTACTGAATTCATTTATCAGTTCTAGGAGCTTTTTGGATGCGTCTTTATGGTTTTCTATTTATATGATTATATCACCAGCAAACACCAAAAGTTTGACTTCCTCTTTACTGATTTGGATGCCCTTTATTTCTTTCTCTTGTCTGATTGCCCTGGCTAGGACTTCCAGTACTATGTTGAATAGAAGTGGTGAAAGTGGGCATCCTTATCTTGTTGCATTTCTCTGAGGGAATGCTTGCAACTTTTCCCTGTTCAGTATAATGTTGGTTGTGGGTTTGTCCTCCATGGCTTTTATTACATTGAGGTATGTCCCTTCTATGCCAATTTTGCTGAGCATTTTAATAATAAAGGGATACTGGATTTTGTCAAATGCTTTTTCTGTGTCTATTGAGATGATCATGTAGTTTTTGTTTATAATTTTACGTGGTGTATCACATTTATTGACTTACATATGTTAAACCATCCTTGCATCCATGGTATGACACCCACTTGATCATGGCATATGATCTTTTTGATATGCTGTTGGATTTGGTTAGCTCATGTTTTGTTGAGAATTTTTGCACCTATATTCATCAGGGATATTGGTCTGTAGTTTTCTTTTTTTGTTATTTCCTTTCCTTGTTTTGGTATTAGGGTGGTAACTGGCTTCAAAGAATGATTTAGGGAGGATTCCTTCTTTCTCTGTCTTTTGAAATAGTGGTAATAGGATTGATATCAATTTTTCTTTGAATGTCTGGTAGAATTCCGTTATGAATCCATCTGGTCCTGCACGTTTTGTTGTTGGAAAATTTTAAAATTACCATTTCCATCTCAAAGCTTATCATTGGTCTGCTCAGAATTTCTATTTCTTCCTGACGTAATTTAGTAGGATTGTATATTTTTAGGAATTTATCCATCTCATCTAGGTTGTCTAGTTTGTGCATGTGCAGGTGTTCATAGTAGCCTTGTATAATCTTTTGTATTTCTATGGTATCAGTTATAATGTCTCCCATTTCGTTTTTAACTGATGTTGTTTGGATCTTCTTTCTTATATTCTCGGTTAATCTCACTAATGGCCCATCAATTTTGTTTATCTTTTCAGAGAACCAGCTCTTTGTTTCATTTTTTTTTTTTGGCATGTATGTGTGTTTCAATTTCATTTACTTCCACTCTGATCTTGATTATTTCTTTTCTTCTGCTGGGTTTGGGTTTGTTTTGTTCTTGTTTCTCTAGTTCCTTGAGGTGTGATCTTAAATTGTTTATTTGTACTTTTTCAGACTTTATGATGTAAGCATTTAATGGTATGAACTTTCCTCTTAGCACCGCTTTTGCTATATTCCAGAGGTTTTGCTAGCTTTTGTCACTATTATCATTCAGTTCAAAGAATTTTTAAATTTTCATATTGATTTCATTGTTGAACCAATGATTATTCAGGAGCAGGTTATTTAATTTTCATGTATTTTCATGGTTTTGAGAGTTTCTTTTGGAGTTGATTTCCCATTCTATTCCAATGTGATCTGAGAAAGTACTTGGTATAATTTTGATTTTCTTAAATCTATTGAGACTTGTTTTGTAGTTTGTCATATGGTCTATCTCGGAAAATGTTCCATGTGCTGGTAAATAGAATGTACATTCTGCGGTTGTTGGGCAGAATGTTCTGTACCTATCTGTTAAGTCCATTTGTTCTAGGGCGTAGTTTAAATCCATTGTTTCTTTATTGGCATTCTGTCCTGCTGACCTATCTAGTGCTGTCAGTGGAATATGGAAATCCTCCACTATTATTGTTTTGCCACTAATCTCATTTCTTAGGTCTAGTAGTAACTGTTGTATAAATTTGGGAGCTCCAGTGTTAGGTGCATATATATTTAGGATTGTAATATTTTCCTGTTGGACTAATCCTTTTATCATTATATAATGTCCCTCTTTGTCTTTTTAAAATATTGTTGCTTTAAAGTCTGTTTTGTCTAATATAAGAAAAGCTACTCCTGCTTGCTTTTGGTGTCCATTTGCATAGAATATCTTTTTCAACCCCTTTAACTTAAGTTTCTGTGAGTCCTTATATTTTAGGTGAGTCTCTCAAAGACGGCAGATACTTGGTGGATACTTATCCATTCTGCTACTCTGTATCTTTTAAGTGGAGCATTTAGGCCATTTACATTCAACGTTAGTCTTGAGATGTGAGATACTATTCTATCCATTATGCTAGTTTTTGCCGGAATACCTTGTTTTTCTTTTCATTGTGTTATGGTTCTACAGGTCCTGTGAGATTTATTATTTAAGCAGGTTTTATTTTGGTAGATTTGTCTCAAGATTTCAAGGATTTGTTTCAATATTTAGAGCTCCCTTTAGTAATTCTTTTAGTGCTGGCTTGGTAGTGGCAAATTCTCTCAGCCTTTGTTTGGAAAAAAGTGTATCTTTCCTTCGTTCATGAAGTTTAGTTTTACTGGATACAAAATTATTGGCCAATAATTGTTTTTTTAAGGAGACTAAAGATAAGATCTGGATCCCTTCTAGTTTGTAGGGTTTCTGCTGAGAAATCTGCCTTTTTTTTTTGAGATTGAGTCTTGCTCTGTTGCCCAGACTGGAGTGCAGTGGCACAATCTCAGCTCACTGCAACCTCCCCTTTCTGGGTTGAAGCGATTCTCCTGCCTCAGCTTCCCGAGTAGCTGGGACTAGAGGCGTTTGCCACCACAACTGGCTAAGTTTTGGAGACGGGGTTTTACCATGTTAGCCAGGATGGTCTTGATCTCCTGACCTCATAATCCGCCTGCCTCTGCCTCCCAAAGTGTTGGGATTACAGGCATGAGCCACCATGCCTGGCTGAGAAATCTGCTGTTAATCTGATAGGCTTCCCTTTATAGCATACCTGATGTTTTTGCTTCACAGCTATAAAGATATTTTCTTTCATCTTGTCTTTAGATAACCTGATGACTCTGGGCCTAAGCAATGATCTTTTGTGATGGAATTTCTTGGGTGTTCTTTGAGCTTTTTGTATTTGGATGTCTAGATCTCTAGCAAGGCCAGGCATGTTTTTCACAATTACTCCCTCAAATATGTTTTCCAAACTTTTAGATTGCTCTTCTTCCTCAGGAACACCAGTTATTCTTAGGTTTGTTCATTTAACATAATGCCAAAGTTCTTGAAGGTTTTGTTCATTTTTTTTTTCTTTTTTTGTTTGTTTTTGTCAGATAGGGTTAATTCAAAAGCCTCATCTTTGAGCTCTGAAGTTCTTTTGTCTACCTGCTTGATTCTATTATTGAGACTTTTCAGGGTATTTTGCATTTCTCAAAGTGTGTGCTTGATATTCAGAAGTTGTGATTGTTTTTTATTAATGCAATCTATTTCACCAGAGATTTTTCCATCCATATCTTATATCATTTTAAAAATTTTCTTTAAGTTTGTATTTACCTTTTTCTGGTATCTCTTTGAGTAGCTTAATAATCAACCTTCTGAATTTATTTTCTGGAAATTCAGAGATTTCTTCTTGGTTTGGATCCATTGTTGGTGAGCTAGTGTGATCTTTTGGGGGTGTTAATGAACTTTGTTTTGTCATATTACCAGATTTGTTTGTCTGTTTCTTTCTCATTTGGGTAGACTATGTCAGAGGGAAGATTTGGGGCTCAAGGGATGCTGTTAAGATTCTTTTATCTCATGGGGTGCTCCCTTGATGTGGTTCTCTCCTCCTTCCCTTAGGGATGGGGCTTACTTGCAGTGATTGTTCTTTCTCTTCTGTGTCTAGCCACCCAGCGGAACTACTGGGCTCCAGGCTGGTACTGGGGAATGTCTTCAAGGAGTCCTTTGATGTGATTTGCCTTCAGGTCTCTCAGTCATAGATACCAGCACCTGCTTCAGTGGAGGTAGCAGGAGAGTGAAGTGGACTCTGTGATGGCCGTTGGTTGTACTTTTGTTTAGTGCACTGGTTTTATGTTGGTTGGCCTCCAGCTAGGAGGTGGGGCTTTCAAGAGAGCATCAGCTATGGTAGTATAGGGAGGACACAAGCTTGCCCTCGGGTCACCTAGGTGAGTATTCTGGTTTCTCAGGCAGTGGGCATGGTCACGTAGCTCCCAAGAGATTATGATCTTCATCTTCGGCTACCATGGTGAGTAGAGAAAGACCATTAGGTGGGAGCAGGTTTAGGTGTGTCTGAGCTCAGTCTCTCCTTGGGTTGGGCTTGCTGTGGTCACTGTCAGGGATGGGAGTGTGGTTCTAAGGCCAATGGAGTTATGTTCCCAGGGAGATTATGGCTGCCTCTGCTGTGTTGTACAGGTCACCAGGGAAGTGGGGGAAAGGCCTCACCCAGCTTCCATGCAGCCAAAAAGGCCAGTCCCACTTCCACCATGTCCCCCAACAACACTGAGATTATTTCCAGGCAGCTGGTGAGCAGGGCTCAGAATTTTCCACAGGTTACAAGCCTTTCCCCAAAGAAAGCAAGCAGGGTTCTCAGATTTCACACCTCATGCCTGCCATGGCTTTTGTGCTTATATCTGCACTCCCTTTTTGCCCCCTCACCCAGATTCTGTCCAGGACACTGTCTTTGGTCAAAATTGTTACAAAATTTAGCTAGAAGTTTCCTTCTTCCTGTGGTATATTTCTCAATTCCACTTGTAGCCCTCCCCAAGAACCCCTGCAAGACAAAGCCATAGATCACAGATGGCTTCCCTGGGGACTGAGAGTGCCCACAGGGCTTTTCCCACTGTTTCCTCTACCCCTATAGTTCCCTTGGCTCTCTAAACTGGTCTCAGCTCCAGGTAAGGTTAAATCCTTCTGCTGTGACCTAAACCTTCAGGTTCCCCAGTTAGGATGTCTGTTCTTGGGCAGATTCTTCCCCTTACACACTCTGGGCACTCACAGTTTTTCAGCTGTATCATAGAGCCTGCAGTGGCAAGCTGCTTCCTTCAAAGGGTCTTTGGATTATCTCGGCTTTCCTGGTGTGTTCCTGTGGTAGTTCTTGGAGGAAAAGTTCATGATGTGAGTATCCACATGTTGCTCTGTCTGTCTGAGTGGGAGCTTCAAGTTAATCTTGCCTTCTGTCTGCCATTTTTTCCTCTAACCATATTTTCTGGATCCATTCACCTGTTTTTGGACAGTTAGAGTGCTTCCAAATCTTGGCTATTGTGAACAGTACATTTACACAATTCATTTACATGGGAGTGCAAATATCACTTTGATAGACTAATTTCCTTTCTTTTGAGTCTGTACCTAGCTGTGGGATTGATGGATTATATAGTAGCTATATTTTTAGTTTTTTGAGGAACCTCCATACTGTTCTCTATAGTGGTTGTAGTAATTTGCATTCCCACCAACAGCATATAGGATTTCCCTATCTCCACATCCTTTCCAGCATTTGCTATTGCCCTTCTTTTGGATATAAGTCATTTTAACTGGAATGAGATGGTATCTCATTGTAGTTTTGATCTGCATTTCTCAGATCATCAAAAATGATGTTGAGCACATTTTCATATGCCTGTTTGCCACTTGTATGTCCTCTTTCGAAAAATGTCTATTTAAAATCTTTTGTCCATTTTTTAATAGGATTATTTATTGGGGGAACCAGCCCCCACTATTTCAATGTAGGTTCTTTTCTATTTTCCCTAAGCATCAGCCAGTCTGAGAAATAAAGAGTACAGAAGAGACAAATTTTACAGCTGTGTCTCCGGCGGTGACATCACATGTTGGCAGGTTCCGTGATGCCCACCTGAGCTGCAAAGCCAGCAAGTTTTGATAAGGGATTTCAAAAGGGGAGGGGGGTATGAATAGGGAGTGGGTCACAGAGATCACATGCTTCAAATGGCAATAGAAGATGACAAGGGCAGAAGGGCAGAGCAAGGTCATAAGGCCAGGGCAAAATTAGAATTACTAATGAGGTTCCATGTCCCACTGTGCATGCATTGTCTTTGATAAACATCTTAACAGGAAACAGGGTTCAAGAGCAGACAACCGATCTGACTAGAATTCGCCAGGCTGGAATTTCCTAATCGTAGCAAGCCTGAGGGCGCTGCAGGAGACCAGGGCATATTTTATCCCTTATCTTCAACTGCATAAGACAGACAACCCCAGAGTGGCCATTTTAGAGGCCTCCCCCTGGGAATGCATTCTTTTCCCAGGGTTGTTCCTTGCTGAGAAAAGGAATTCAGCGATATTTCTCCTATTCCCTTTTGCAAGAAAAGAAGTATGATTCTGTTTTGTCTGGCCCTGCAGGCAGTCAGACATTATGGTTATCTCCCTTGTTCCCTGAAAATCCCTGTTATCCTGCTCTTTTAGGATGCCCAGATTTCATATTGTTTAAACACATGTTTTACAAACAATTTGTGCAGATAACGCAATCATCACAGGGTCCTGAGGCGACATACATCCTCACCTTACGAAGATGATGGGATTAAGAGATTAAAGACAGGCATAGGAAATTATAAGAGTATTGATTGGGGAAGTGATAAATGTCCATGAAATCTTCACAATTTATGTTCAGAGATTGCAGTAAAGTAAGAAATTATAAAAATATTAATTTGGGGAACTAATAAATGTCCATGAAATCTTCACAATTTATGTTCTTCTGCCGTGGCTTCAGCTGGTCCCTGGTTCGGGGTACCTGACTTCCCGCAAAAATTAGTGCATTTTTTTCTATGGAGTTGTTTGAGCTCCTTAGATAATCTAGTTATTAGTCCCTTGTCAGATAGGTAGTTTGCAAATATTTTCTCCCATTCTGTGGGTTGTCACTCCACTTTGTTGATTGTTTCCTTTTCTATGCAGAAGCTTTTTAACTCCATGAGATCCAGTTAGTTCATTTTTATTTTGGTTGCCTGTGTTTGTGGGGTACCACTCAAGAAATTTTTGCCCAGACCAAGGTCTTGGAAGAGTTTTCTCAATGCTTTCTTATAGTAGTTTCATAGTTTGAGTTCTTAGATTTAAATCTTTAATCTATTTTGATTTTATTTTTGCGTATGGTAAGAGATAAAGGATCTAGCTGCATTCTTCTACACATGGATATCCAGTTTTCCAGTACCCCTTATTGAAGAAACTGTCTTTTCCCCAGTGTATGTTCTTGGTAACTTTGTCAAAAATGAGCTCACTGTAAGTGTGTGGATTTTTTTCTGGGTTCTCCATTCTGTTCCTTTGGTCTGTGTGTCTTTTTTAATGCCAGTACCATGCTGTCTTGATTACTATAGTTCTATAGTATAAAGTCTGGTAATGTGATTACTCCACTTTTATTCTTTTTGCTTAGGATAGTTTTAACTATTCTAAATCTTTTGTGGTTCTATACAGATTTTAGGGTTTTTTTTTTTTACTATCTTTGAAGAATGTCATTGGTATTTTGATAGGGATTGCATTGAATCTGTAGGTTGCTTTGGGTAATATGGACATTTTGGGCAATATTCTTTGGATTCATAAACATGAAATCTCTTCATTTTTTGGTGTCCTCTTCAAATTTTCTCATTGGTATTTTATAGTTTTCATTATAGAGACCTTTCACCTCTTTGGTTAAGTTAATCCCTAGGTATTTAACTTTATTTGTGGCTATTGTAAATGGGATTACTTTTTAGATTTATTTTCAGATTATTTGGTGTTGGCATATAGAAACACTCCTGATTTTTGTATGCTGATTTTGTATCCTGTAACTTTACTGAATTTCCTTGTCAGTTCTCATAGTTTTCTGGAGGAGTCTTGAGGTGTTTCCAAATACAATATTATATCATCTGCAAATAAGGATAATTTGACTTCTTCTTTTCCAATTTGGATGCTCTTTATTTCTTTCTCTTGGCTGATTGCTCTAGCTAGGACATCCAGTACTATATTGAATAATAGTGCCTTTTCTGCATCTATTGAGATGATCACATGATTTTTGTTTTTAATTCTGTTTATGTTGTGTATAACATTTATTGACTTGCATATGTTAGACCATTCCTTGTATGAAACCCACTTGATCATGGTTGACTATCTTTTTAATATGTTCTTGGATTCAGTTAGCTAGTATTTTGTTAAGAGTTTTAGCATCTATGTTCATCAGGGATATTGGTCTATAGTTTTCTTTTTGGTTACGTCCTTTCCTGGTTTTGGTATTAGAGTGGTGCTGGCTTCATAGAATGAATTAGGGAGGGTTCCTTCTTTCTCTATCTTGTGGAATAGTGTCCAAAGTATTTGTACCAATTCTTTGAATGTCTGGTAGAATTCTGCTGTGAACCCATCTGGTCCTGGACTTTTTTTTGTTTGTAATTTTTAAATTACCATTTCAATCTCACTGCTTGTTATTGGTCTGTTCAGGGTATCTAATTCTTCCTGATTTAAGCTAGGAGAACTGTATATTTCCAGGAATTTATCCATCTCTTCTAGGTTTTCTAGTTTATGTGCATAAAGATGTTCATGGTAGCCTGGAATGATCTTTTGTATTTCAGTGATGTCAGTTATAATATTTCCTATTTCGTTTCTTAGTGAGGTTATTTGGATTTTCTTTCTTCTTTTCTCAGTTAATCTTGCTAATGGTTTATCAATATTATTTATCTTTTCAAAGAACCAGCTTTTTGTTTCATTTATCTTTTGTGTGGTTTTCTGTTGTTTCAATTTCATTTAGTTCTTCTCTGATCTTGGTTATTTCCTTTCTTCTGCTGGGTTTGTTCTTGTTTCTCTAGTTCCTTGGGGTGTGACCCTAGAATGTCAGTTTGTGCTCATTCAGTCTTTTTGATGTAGGCATTTAGGGTTATGAGCTTTTCCCTTAGCACTGCCTTTGCTGTAACCCAGAGGTTTTGATAGATTGTGTCATTGTTGTAATTCAGTTTGGATAATTTTTAAATTTCCATCTCGGTTTCATTTTTGACCCAGTGCTCATTCAGGAGCAGGTTATTTAATTTCCATGTACTTGCATGGTTTTGAAAGTTCCTTTTTTTTTAAATTGATTTCCAGTTTTATTCCACTGTGGTCTGAGAGAGTGATTGAAAAAATTTCAATTTTCTCAAATTTATTCAGGCTTGTTTTATGGCCTATCATATGGTCTATCTTGGAGAAAGTTCCATGTGCTGTTAAATAGACTGTATATTCTGTGGTTGTTGGATGAAATGTTCTGTATATATCTGCTAAGTCCATTTGTTCTGAGGTATAATGTAAATCCATTGTTTCTTTGTTGACTTTCTGTCTTCATGACCTGTCTAGTACTGTCAGTGGAGTATTGTCCCCCACTATTATTGTGTGCTGTCTATCTCGTTTCTTAAGTCTATTAGTAATTGTTTTATAAATTTGGGAGCTCCAGTGTTAGGTGCATATATGTTTAGGATTGTGACATTTTGCTGTTGGACAAGGCCTTTTACCATTACATAATGTCCTTCTTGGTCTCTTTTAACTGCTCTTTCTTTAAAGTTTGTTTTGTCTGATATAAGAATAGCTACCCCTGCTTGCTTTTGATGTCTATTTGCATGGAATGCCTTTTTCTACCCCTTTACTTTAAGTTTGAGTACTTACGTGTTAGGTGAGTCTCAGGAGGTAGCAAATGGTTGGTGAGTTCTTATACATTCTGTGGGTCTGTATCTTTTAAGTGGAGCATTTAGGCCATTTACATTCAATGTTAGTATTGAGATGTCAGGTACCGTCGCATTCATTGTGGGTTTTTTTTTTTTTTTTTTTTGCTTTTTAACTTGTATTTTTGTCTTATATGTCCTGTGTGATTTATGCTTTAAAGGGGTTCTGTTTTAATGTGTTGCCAAGATTTGTGTAAAGATTTAGACCTTGTTTTAGCATTTCTTATAGTGGTGGCTTTGTAATGGTGCATTTTCTCAACATTTGTTTGTCTGAAAAAGACTATATTTCTTTCATATGTGGTGCTTAGTTTTGCTGGATACAAAATTCTTGGCTGATAATTGTTTTCTTTGAGGAGGCTGAAGATAGGTCCCCAATCCCTTCTAACTTGTAGGGTTTCTGCCAAGAAATCTGCTGTTAATTTGATAGGTTTTCCATTATAGGTTACCTGGTTCTTCTGTCTCACAGCTCTTAAGATTCTTTCCTTCATCTGAACTTTGGATAAACTGATGACAATGTGCCTAAGTGGTTATATTTTTGTGATGAATTTCCCGGGTTTTCTTTGTGCTTCTTCTATTTGGATGTCTAGGTCTCTAGCAAGGCTGGGGAAGTTTTCCTTGATTATTTCCCAAATATGTTTTTCAAACTCTTAGATTTCTCTTCTTCCTCAGGACACTGATTATTTTTAGGTTTGATTGTTTAACATAATCCCAGACTTCTTGGAGTCTTTGTTCATATTTCATTATTTTTTTTTCTTTGTCTTTGTTGGATTGGGTTAATTCTAAGACCTTGTCTTTGAGCCCTGAATTTCTTTCTTCTACTTTCAATTCCATTGCTGAGACTTTCCAGAGCATTTTGCATTTCTGTAAGTGTGTCCAATGTTTCCTGAAGTTTTGATTGTTTTTTCTTCATGCTATCTAGTTCCTTGAATATCTTTCCCTTATTGTATTGCTTTTTTGGATTTCCTTGCATTAGGCCTAGCCTTCCTCTGGTGCCTCTCTGATTAGCTTAATAACTAACCTACTGAATTCTTTTTCAGGTAAATCAGGGATTTCTTCTTGGTTTGGATCCATTGCTGGTGAACTAGTGTTATTTCTGGGAGGTGTTAAAGAGCCTTGTTTTGTTATATTAACAGAGTTCGTTTTCCAGTTTCTTAGCATTTGGGTTGGCTGTGTCAGGGAGAAGGTCTCGGGCTGAAGGCTGTTGTTCAGATTCTTTTGTCCCACATGGCATTCCCTTTATGTAGTACTCTCAACCTTTTCTTATGGATGTGACTTCCTGTGCGCTGAACTACAGTGATTGTTGTCACTCTTCTGGGTCTAGCCACCCAGCAAGTCTACTTATCTCTGGGCTGGTACTGGGGGTTGTCTGCACAGAGTCCTATGATGTGAACCATTTATGGGTCTCTCAGCCATGAATACCATTTTGGTGGGGGTGGCAGGGACATGCAGTGGACTCCATGAGGGTTCTTAGCCTTGGTAGTTTAAAGCTCTATTTTTGTGCAAGTTGACCTCCTGCTGGGAGGTGGCACTTTCCACAGAGCATCAGCTGTGGTAGTATGGAGAGGAATTGGCAGTGGGCAGGGCCCTAGAACTCCCAAGATTGTATGCCCTTTGTCTTCATCTACCAGAGTAGGAGAGAAGGACCATCAGGTGGGAGCAGGGCTAGGCATGTCTGATCTCAGACTCTCCTTTGGCATATCTTGCTGCAATTGCTGTGGGGAATGGGGCGTGTGGTTCCCAGGTCAATGGAGTTGTATACCTAGAAGGATCATGGCTGTCTCTGCTGAGTCATGCAGGTTGTCAGGGAAGTGAGGGAAAGCCGGCAGTTGCAGGCCTCACCCAGCTCCCACGTAAACTGAAGGGCTGGTCTCACTCCCACTGTGCCCCCCTTAACAGCCCTGAGTCTGTTTCCAGGCAGTGGGCAAGCCGAGCTTGATAACTTGCTTCAGGCTACCTGCCTCCAAGCTGGGAACGAAAAGGACTTGGTTCTTCTCCCGCCTGTGGAGTCTACAAACCAGATTTGTGCCCTCACCTGAGTTCTGGCCAGGAGGCTTCTCACCCCTTCAAATTGTTGCAAAGTTCAGCTGGAGATTTCCTTTTTTTCTGTGGTGTTTTCTCACTCGCTCCCCTGGCCACCCTCCTGATGGATCCCTGTGGTGCCATGTAGTAGTGGCCTGTTAGGGGACCCAGCGAGCTCCCAGGGTCCTTCTGCTGCTTCCTTTGTCTTTGTATTTTGCTTGACTCTCTAAATTGACTCAGCTGTAGGTAAGGTCAGAAACTTTTCCTGCAAACAGATCTTCAGTTTCTCCAGTGGGGGCGTGTGTTCAGGAGTGGAGGATCTTCCTTTCCCACTTCCATGGTTAGGGCACTCATAGTATTTGGGGTGTCTCCCAGGTCCTACAGGAGCAGTCCACTTCCTTCAAAGGGTCTGTGGGTCCTCTCAGGAATGCTGGTCTTAAATGACTTTTAAATATTTATTGGCATTTTGTGACTTGTATGTTTATGTCTTTTATCCTTTTTCTATTGGAAAGTAAGGGGAAGACGGGGCAATATTACTATTTTCTTATCAAATTATATGGGTTTTAGAGATATCACCACTCGGTTATATTTAATGTAAATATTTATATATAGTTTTTTGATTACCTTTCAAGTAGATTTATCTAACCTACAGACATTTAGATTACAAATGTTCAAATCTTCAAAACAAGAGTCTGGACCTTTAAAAAATTACCACAATAGAACACATGATAAAAGCCACTTACATTTGTAACGAATTTATAAAGTGCAATTGTTTAGATTTAGTAGCTTACCTGGAGGCAGACTACCATAAATGCAGACAAAAGGAAAGACCAAACACGCAGGGAAAAAACTTCATAAGGATAGAAATAATCTATCTTATGAATTTTTAGACTCTCTTTTCTATGCATTCACTTAAAAGTTTTTCCTGTACAACTATTCCTAAATATTTCACTATATTTGATATTATGTATCCTGTGTGCCTTTCCCAACAGATATAAACTTCTTATTCACTTTGGAATCTTCTGTCAACTAAATATCTGTCACAAATGTGCCACTGAGCAAAGGTCTAACAAATTAATTATTGTCCTCTTTTATCTATAGTTTTACCTTCTGTGGTTTCAGTTACCTGTGATCAACCATGGTCCAAATACATTAAATGAAAAATTCCAGAAATAAACAATTTATAAGTTTTAAATTATGCACGGTTCTGAGTAACATGTTGAAACATCACCCTGTTCCACTGCATTCCTTCTTCATCACAAGAGTGAGCACAGTACAATAAGATATTTTGAGAGAGAGAGAATGAGAGACCATACTCACATAACTTTTATTACAGTATATTGTTGTAATTGTTCTATGTATTATTTGCTCTTGTTAATCTTTTGCTGTGCCTAATTTATAAATTAAACTTTATCATAGGTATGTATATATAAGAAAAAACATAGTATATGTAGGATTTGTACTATCTGTGGTTTCAGGTATCCATGGGGGGTCTCAGAATATATCTTTTGTGGATAAAGAGGAACTGCTATAAATAAATGTATGACTAAGCAACCAAAAAATAAAATTAAATACAGACATTTAATGTTTTTATGGTGTTAAATCTGCCAATATTTTAAAATTGTTTGGATTTCTTTTATACCTAGAATGTCTTCCCTACTTAAAGAACAGACAAATGTTCAACTATATTTCCTTCTGTTTTCTATGGTTTCATCTTAACATCTAATTTCTTAACCCATCTTGAATTTATTTGGATAAAATGACACAAAAATTGAATAGATTATTTATCAAATAGCTAAAAAATGGCCTTAACAATGTTTATTGACTGCTTCTACCTTTTCTCCCTGATTTGTGCTTATATATTAAAAATCTATATGCAATAGTTCCTGTGTCCTGGTTATATACATCATTTTATTGATTTTTCCATTGATTTTCATATCAGTTTCATACTGATTAGCTTTATACTGTTTTACTATCTAGTGAGGTCATTACTCTTCTTTTTTCATTTTCTTAAGCTATTTCAGATGAACTTTGGAATCAGTTTTCAAGATATTTTAAAACACAGTTGGGATTTTGATTGGAACACATTAAGTCTGACAATTTACTTGGAAAGAATTGACACTCCATAGTAGTCTTTTCATTCAGCAACCTGGCTTGTCTACTTATTTAAGTTTCTTGTATATCTGTCAATAGTTTGGTAGATTTTCCTCCACATGAATATAACTCTGACTTTACCTAATATCTCCCTTTTCCTTAGAAGTCTAAATATATTCTGCCTCAGATTCTAATTCTACAATTTATGAAATGTTGAGCCCTTCTCTAAAATAGTTTTATTTGGCACCATATGTGTTTTTATAGTCATCTCTGGCTCTGGATCATTTTACCATCTTACTCTGTCTACTCCTATTCTATTTCACATTGACCTGGCTATGGATTTTGGTCTTATTTCCCATTTGCCCATACATATACATACACACACAAATTCATGTGCTTACTACACAAACCTGCTCCCAAAAGGCATCTTAAATTCAAGAGACTTGGCTAAAAGACTGAAGGGATATTAAATTGAATCTTAAACATCTAGGTTGTTAAAAAAATACCACATACACACTTTGGCTATCCTTCTTTATTAGACATTTCCAATCCCCAAGTGTCTATTATGCAGATCTATCAAAGTAACTTCCTTTACCCTCATGGTTTTTCTTTTCTCTGAAGTGGCTCATGAAGATATTTTCTTGAATAAAGATGTTCTGTCCCTAATCTGAGGCTAGGTATAGAAATGGCATTCCCAGCAATACAAGTTTTTACATTTCCTTTTGGGCTTATTTCCATATATTTTACCTCTTTATTTGTTAAGAATGAACATTTTTGTCTTCTTTTAACAAACTGCTGCTGATATGCATGAAACTGTAAAATTGTATGTTTATTTTATATCCTGACATTTGTAATTAATATACTTTCCTGTTTCATAATAACTGGATACCTCCTATTTTTGTTTTGTGTCATATTCTAAAATATGGGCTGTGTGTGTGTGTGACCATGCTTCTCTTGTATCAAAGATTCTCTAACATTTGTCCTATTGAGAGAAAAGTTAGTGGTTACAGATTGTAGGGAATGGCTATAAAATTAAGTCCTGTAAATACTCTCCTGTAGTCTTAAGATATTACTTAAAATGTTTGTTTTTAAAGCCTTTTTCTGGTGAAAAGAATTCACTAATGGGGGTTTCATAGTAACAGTAATAAGGTTTTATTCTTTTTTTTTTCTGCTGGGTTTCAAGCACCTGTAAGCTGTCAATCAGTCTTCCAAAGAAACAACCTTAAGCACTTATTCCTTCTGTTCAGAGCACTGTTTCTCTAGAGACAGCACCATTATTTCTCACCATATATCCATGGCATGGGAGTTCCAACACATGCTTCTTACATGTTTCCTGACCTTGTGATAATTCCCTGTCTTAACAATGGTTAAATTTTATGGATATTAATTATAAGTGTTAAATTGTATTTTCTTGTTTCTCACTACAGTCTAGCATTAATAGTTAAAATATAAAGCTTAAAAACTAGTTTAAGAGCCTCTTCCTTATGCAGTTGGCTTTTTGAACCAAATATCCCACTGAGGATAAATAGAAAAGCTGAGAAAAAAAATTTTTAAAGTCTACTTAAAGTAATGAGTAAACTAACAAGGCAGTAAGGAATTACTGTGCCAAGAACTGGAAAATGTCAAATCTATTTGAAGCTATTTTTTCCCCTAGAGGCATCTACTAATTCCTGAGGTGCTTGCTAATAGGCTGAAAAACTGGTCAGAAGTTTTGGAAGCCTTGTGAGGCTAGAGGCTCAGACATTGGAGTGCACAGACTGCCAGCATATAAGGGCCTAGTGAACACCTCTTGTTTGGGTTTAAATGTGGAAAGGCTAACATCTATACATAAGGGTGAATAGACTAGAATTAAATAGGTTTTCAGAAGTAAATAGGTGCTCAGATTTTAATTATCTCAATGTACGAAACTGCTAGAAACAAATAAAAATCTTCTTTGAGAGGCCGGGCGCGGTGGCTCATGCTTGTAATCCCAGCACTTTGGGAGGCCGAGGCGGGCGGATTACGAGGTCAGGAGATCGAGACCACGGTGAAACCCCATCTCTACTAAAAATACAAAAAAATTAGCCGGGCGTGGTGGCGGGCACCTGTAGTCCCAGCTACTTGGAGAGGCTGAGGCAGGGGAATGGCGTGAACCCGGGAGGCGGAGCTTGCAGTGAGCCGAGGTTGTGCCACTGCACTCCAGCCTGGGCGACAGAGCAAGACTCCGTCTCAAAAAAAAAAAAAAAATCTTCTTTGAGAAAAGAAAACATCCTACACCTTAATTATTTCTACTTTTTTAAAAAAAGATACAGTGTGTAGTACATAACTAAAAATAACTAGGACCATGAGATAAAGCAAGGTGAACAAAACTCAGGAGAAACCATAGGCAAAAGAAACCATACAGAGACTCCAGATGTTTGAATTAACATATAGTCAAACATTAAGATAAACATGCTTACTATATTCAAAGAAATAGAAGACAAAACTAAAAATCCTGGCAAATATATAGAAAGTATAAAAAGAAATAGCAGATTTGAAAAAGAAAGTTAAATAGAAATTCTAGAGCTGAAAAATACATAAGCTGAAATTAAGAACTCAATGGATAGGTTTAACAGTCTATTGGACACATCTGAAAAATATAATAGAATGTAAGACAGATTAGTATTAATATCCAGAATGTTTCATTGAGAGGCAAAAGCATGGAAAACACAGAAGAGACACTAAGCAACAGCAGATATAGCCAGAAATTCTAACACATAATTGGAATCTCAGAAAGACAGGAGAGGTAGAATGGAGAAGAAGCAATATTTTAAAAGATATTAATTTTTTTTTCAAAACTGGTAAACAGCATCAACTCACAAATGGATGAAGCACCATAAAAATCAAGAGAGGTAACATTTAAAGAAATCTACCTCTAGCACAAATGAGAAGATTAGTGAACATCAAAGACAAAGACAAAAATGTAATGACATTCAGAGAAAAATGAACCATTTCCTTCACTTGAGTAACACATTGACAGCTGGCATTCAACAATAAAAAAGAAACCAGAAGACAATTGAAATATATTTTTAATATTCTGAAAAATAATTACTGACAACCAAGATAACTCTACTAATAAAAAAGGCATCTATACTCAGCAAAATTATCATTCAAGAATGAAGGTGAAAAAAATTCCAGGCAAAGAAAAACTATGTGAATTCATTACTTCCAATCTCCCATCAAAGGAAATATTAAAAGAATTCTTTATAATTTTAGATTGAAGAGACGTAAGAAGTATTGAGGATAACAAAAAACATGAGGGTGAGATAAATAATAATATTTAGCACAATAATAACAGTATCATGTAATTTAAAATAACCAGAGTTAAAGTACTCAAAACTATAGTATGTAAGTTGGAAGCTTGCAAAACTTTTTCTGAGGTTACTGCATTATCCAGGAAGAGGGTAAAAATGCCAGTTAACATTAAATATGAAGCACTGATAAATTGACATATTTTAATATTTAAAATAATTACTAAAATAGAAAATATAAATACTACCAAAATACAGGATTAAATGATTAAAATAACCCAATAATTAGAAACCCCAATAACTAAAAAACTCCAGGTTAAGAAGTTAAAAAAAAGAACAGCAAATTAAACTCAAAAGAAGTAGAAATAATAATGATAATGCCAGTAAAAATCCTAGTAGAATTTTGGGTGATAATTGAAAAGCTGATTCTAACATTTATATCTAATTTTAAAGGTCTAAGAATAAGCACAGTGTCTTGAAGAGTGAGACAAGATAATTTTCTTTACCAGAAGTGGAAGTGGCACCACTCACCATCACTCCTAGTGACCCACTATCAAATTTGTTGCTTCCTGTTCCTGTGATATTATGACATTATGTTCTGCTGGCCTAGAGGTCTTAGTTTCAGAGGGAGGAATGCTGCTATCCAGAGACAACAATGATTGCATTACCCTCGAAGTTAAGATTGACACCTGGACACTTTGGGCTCTTCCTACCTCTAAGTCAACAGGCTAAGAAGGGAGTTACAGTGTTGGCTGGGGTGATTTACCCAGACTATTAAGATGAAATCAGTCTACTAGTCCAAAATGGAGGTAAGGAAGAGTATGCATGGAATACAGGAGATCCCTTAGGGCATCTATTGGTATTACCATGTGATTAAGGTCAATGGGGAGCTACAACAACCCAATTCAGGCAGGACTACAAATGGCTCAAACCCTTCAGGAATGAAAATTTGTATCACTTCACCAGGTAAAAAACTATGACCTGCTGAAGGGCTTGCTGAAGGGCTTGCTGAAGGCAAAGGGAATACGGAATCGGTAGTAGAAGAAGGTAGTCATCAATACCAGCTATGACCAGTTGCAGAAATGAGGACTGTAATTGTCATGAGTATTTCTTCCTTATTTTGTTAAGAATGTTTGTGCATGTGTACACTTATACAAGAAAATATGTTCATTTTCTTTTTTCCTTTATCTTGTGACATAAGATTTATTGACTTTATATCAGCATTAAAGTGTTGTTAACTTTATGTAATAGCATTTAGGTTGAAGATTAGTGCACTTCTGGTTGTATAAAGGATAGCTGTATTATGTTAGGTGTAATTATGACCTTATTTTTATCTTTATTTGAAGATTATATATAATTCCAGGAGATGTGTATGGGTTCCAGTTGACAAGGGGTGGACTTGTGATGGTTAATATCAAGTGTCAACTTGATTGAATTGAAGGATGCGAAGTATTGTTCCTGGGTGCGTCCATAAGGATGTTGCCAAAGGAGATTAATATTTAAGTCAGTGGGCTGGTTGGGCACCATTTAATCAGCTGCCAGCAGGACTAGCATAAAGCAGGCAGAAGAAGTTGGAAGGACTAGACTTACTGAGTCTCCCAGCCTTCATCTTTCTTCCTTCTTCCATGCTGGATGCTTCCTTCCCAAACATCAGACTCCAAATTCTTCAGCTTTTGGACTCAAACTTACACCAGTGATTTGCAAGGAGCTCTCAGGCCTCTGGCCACAGACTGAAGGCTGCATTGTCATTTTCCCTACTTTTGAGGTTTTGGGACTTGGACTGGTTTCCTTGCTCCTCAGCTTGCAGACTGCCTATTGTGGGACTTCACCTTGTGATCACATGTGTCGATTCTCCTTAATAAACTCCTTTGCATATATACATATATCCTATTTTATATATACATATATATCCCTCTAGGGAACACTTACAAATACACCCTGAATGATGGTTAGGCCAATTAAGAAATTAAGAAGAAAATAAAAAAAATTCTTGAAACAAATGAAAATGGAAACACAACATACCAAAACCTATGGGACACAACACAAACAGTGCTAAGAGGGAAGTTTATAGCAATAAACACCTACGTCAAAAAAGTATAAAAATTCAAATGAACTAATCATGAATTCAAGGAACTAGAAAAACAAGATCAAGACAAACCCCAAATAGGTAGAAGAAAAGAAATAATAAAGATCAGAGCAGAGCTAAACAAAACAGAAACTAAAAAAAACAAAAACAAAAATGAACAATGAAATGAAAAGTTATATTTTTGGAAAAGATGAAAAAAACTGATAACCCTCTAGCTAGGCTAACAAAGGAAAGAAGAGAAAAGACCAAAATAAATGAAATTAGAATCTAAAAAGTAGACATTACAACTCATGCCTCAGAAATAAAAAATATTATCAGAGACTATTATGATCAACTATATGCTAACAAACTGGAAAACCCAGAGGAAATGGATAAATTCCTGGATACAGACTACCTACCAAAATTGAATCAGGAAAACATAGAAAACCTAAACTGACCAATAATGTGTAAAAAAATTAAATTAATAACAAAAAATCTCCCCCTAAAAAGCCAAGGACCAGATGACTTTACTGCTGAATTCTACCAAACTAATAAAGAACTGACACCAAGTATCCTCAAACTGTTCCAAAAAATAAAGAGGAAGGAATTCTTTTTAACTCATTCTATAAGACCCCATTACCTGGATTCCAAAAGTAGACAAGAACACAACAACAACAACAAAAAACTACAGGCCAGTATCACTGATGCACATTCTATTAGTCCATTCTCACACTGCTATAAAGAACTACCTGAGACTGAGTAATTTATAAAGAACAGGTTTAATTGACTCACAGTTCCACATGGCTAGGGATGCCTCAGCAAACTTACAATCATGGCAGAAGGTGAAGGGGAAGCAAAGCACATCTTCACATGGCCAGAGCAGGAGAAACAGAGCAGGCAGTAAATTGCTACACACTTTTAAACAGCCAGATCTTGTGAGAACGCTGTCACAAGAACAGCAAGAGGAAAGTCTGCCCTCATGATTCAATTGCTCCCTATCAGGCTTCTCATTCCACATGTGGGAGTTAAAATTTTACATGAGATTTGGGTGGGGACACAGAGTCAAACCATATCATTCTGCCCCTGGCCCCTCCCAAATCTCATTTTTTTCTCACATTTCGAAAACCAGTTATGCCTTCCCAGCAGTTCCCCAAAGTCTTAACTCATTCCAGTATTAACTCAAAAGTCCAAGTCCAAAGACTCATTTGAGACAAGGCAAGTTCTTTCTGCCTATGAGCCTGTAAAATCAACGACAAGCTAGTTACTTCCAAAATACAATGAGGGCACAGGCATTAGGTAAAATGCTTCAGTTCCAAAAGGAAGAAATCAGCCAACACAAAGGGGCTACAGGCCCCATGCAAGTCAAAAACCCAGCAGGGCAGTCATTAAATATTAAAGCTCCAAAATAAGTTCCTTTGACTTCATGTCTCACATCCAGGGCATGCTGATGCAAGGGGTGGGCTTTCATAAACTTGGGCAGCTCCACCTCTGTGGCTCTGCAGGGTAAAGCCCCTGCAACTACTTTTACAGGTTGGCATTGAGTGCCTGTGGCCTTCATTGGTGCGTGGTGCAAACTGTTGGTGGATCTACCATTCTGGGGTCTGGATGATGGTGGTGCTCTTCTCACAGCTCCACTAGGCAGTGCTCCAGTGGGGACACTGTGTGGGGGCTCCAATCTCACATTTCCTCTCTGCACTGCCCTAATAGAGGTTCTCCATGAGGGTTCCACCTATACAGCAGACTTCTACCTGGACAACCAGGCATTGTCATACATCCTCTGAAATCTAGGCAGAGGTTTTCAAGACCCAACTCTTGCCTTCCGCACACCTGAAGGCCTAGTACCACATGGAAGCTGCCAAGGATTGGGGCTTGCACCCTCTGAAGCAACAGCCTGAGCTGAACCTTGGCCCTTTTTAGCCACAGCTGGAGCTGGAGTGGCTGGGATGCAGGCCACCAGATCCCAAGGCTGCACAGAGCAGTAGGGCCCTGGCCCTGGCCCAGGAAACCATTTATCTCTCCTAGGCTTCCAGGCTTGTGATGGGAGGGTCTGCCTTGAAGTTCTCTGAAATGCCCTGGATGCATTTTCCCTATTGTCTTGGCTATTAACATTCAGCTCCTCTTTACTCCTGCAAATTTCTGCAGAAGACTTGAATTTTTCCTCAGAAAATGGAGTTTTCTTTTCTACCACATGATCAGGCTGCAAATTTTCCAAAGTTTTCTGTTTTGCTTTCCTTTTAAATGTAAGTTATCTTTGTTTATGCAAATGAGTGTAGGCTTTTAGAAGTAACAAGAACACATCTTGAACACTTAGCTTCCTAGAAATTTCTTTTATCTGATGCCTTAAATAATCTCCCTGAAGTTCAAAGTTCCACAGATTCCTAGAGCTGGGACACAATGCCACCAGTATCTTTGCTAAAGCACAGCAAGAATGACTTTTGTTTCAGTTTTCAGTAAATTTCTCATTTCCCTCTGAGACCACTGCAGCTTGGACTTCGTTGTCCATATTACTATCAGCATTTCAGTCAAAATCATTCAACAAGTCTCTAGGAAGTTCCAAACTTTCCCTCATCTTCCTGTCTTCTTTTGAGCCCTCCAAACTGTTCTAACCTCTGCCTGTTACCCAGTTCCAAAGTTGCTTCCACATTTTCAGGTATGTTTATCACAATGCCCCACTTCTCTGGTACCAACTTACTGTATTAGTCCATTCTCACACTGCTATAAATTACCTGAGACTGAGTAATTTATAAAGAACAGAGGCTTAATTGACTCACAGTCCCACATGGCTGAGAAGGCCTCAGGAAACTTACTTACAATTATGATGGAAGGTAAAGGGGAAGCAAGGCATATTTTCACATGTCCAGAGTAGGAGAAAGAGAGGAAATGGTGAAGTGCTACACACTTTTAAACAACCAGATCTCATGAGAACTCCGTCATGAGAACAGAAAAAGGGAAGTTTGACCCCATGATCCAATCACCCCCCGCACCAGGCTCCTCCTTCCATACATGGAGATTACAATTTTACATGAGATTTGAGTGGGAACACAGAGCCAAGGCATATCAAACATAGAAGCAAAAATCCTCAACAAAGTACCAGCAATCTGAAACTAACAATACATCATAATTGATATGGTTTGGCAGTGTCCCCAACCAAATCTCATCTTGAATTGTAGTTCTCTAATCCCCACATGTCATGAGAGGGACTTGGTGGGAGGTAATTGAATTGTGGGGATGGTTACCCTCATGCTGTTCTCGTGACAGTGAGTTCTCACAAGATCTGATGGTTTTATAAGGGGCTTTCCCCACCTCTCGCTAACACTTCTCCACCCTGCTGCCATGAAGAAGGACATGTGTGCTTCCCCTTCTGCCATGATTGTACGTTTCCTGAGGCATTCCCAGACATGCTGAACTGTGAGTATATTAAACCTCTTTCCTTCATAAATTACCCTGTCTCGAGTATGTCTTTATTAGCAGCATGAGAATAGACTAACACCATAATGCTAATACACCATGGTCAAGTGGGATTTATTTCAGGGATACAAGGATATTTCAACATATACAAATTAATACATGTGATACATCACATAGAATGAAGGACAAAAACCATATGAAAAAGCATTTGATAAAATCCAACATCCTTTTCTGATAAAATTCTAAACAAACTAGGTATAGGAGACATACCTCAACATAATAAAGGCCATATATGACAAACCCACAGCTAACATTATACTGAATATGGAAAATCTGAAAGGCTTTTCTCTAAAAACTGCAAGTAGACAAGGATACACATTTTCACCAATCCTATTCAACATAGTACTGGAAGTCCTAGCGAGAACATCAGGCACTGGAATTAAAAGGCCACCAAATAGGAAAAGAGGAAGTTAAGATGTCCGTCTTTGCAGATGACACAATCTTATATTTGGAAAAACCTTATGACTCAACCCAAACTCTTAGATCTAATAAACATTCAGTATGGTTGCATGATGCAAAGTCAACATAGAAAATTCAGTAGCATTTTATACACTAAAAATGAACTAGCTTAAAAAGAAATCAAGAAAAAATTCCATTTATAGTAGCCCCAAAATAAAATCACTAGAATTAAATTTTACCAGAGATAATTTCTACAAGAAAAACCACAAAACACTGATGAAATAAATGGAAGACACAAACAAATGAAAATGTATTCTATGCTCATTGATTGGAAGCAATAACAAAGTTAAAATTAACATACCACCTAAAGCAATCTACAGATTTAATAGAATACCTATGAAAATACCAACAACATTTTAAACAGATTTCAATTCTAAAATGTGTATGGAACCAAAAATGTGTCCAAATAACCAAAGCGATCCTGAGCAAAACAAATAAACAAAGCTACAGGCATCACACTCTCTGACTTCAAAATATGTTATAAGGTGCTAGCCAAAATGGCATGGTATTGATATAAAAATCAATTGGTCTGCACACAGACCAATGGAACAGATAGAGGACACCGAAATAAATCCATGTATGTACAGCCAACTGATTTTTGACAAAGGCCCCAAGAACATGCACTGGTGAAAGGACACCCTCTTCAATAAATGGTGTTGAGAAAACTAGATATTTCATATGCAGAAAAAATCCATGTGTAGGAGAATGAAACTAGAACCCTACTTTTTACCGTATATAAAAATGAATTTAAGGCTTAAATGTAAGACCTGAAACTATAAGTCTACTAGAAGAAAATACAGGGGAAACACTTCTGGACATTGGTCTAGGCAACAATTTTATGGCTAAAACTTCAAAAATATAGACAACAAAAACAAAAATAGACAAATGGGATTATATTACACTAAAAATCTGCAAAGCAAAGGAAACAACAGAACGAAGTAAAGTCTGTAGAATGGCAGGAAAATATTTGTAAACTGTTAATCTGACAAGGGACTAATATCTAAATATACAAGGAACTCAACCCAACAACAAAAACAAAAAGTCCCTTTAAAAAAAGTGGGCAAAATATCTGAAATTTTTTATATACCTGTTTTTCATATACCTGTTGTCCATTTGTATGTCTTCTTTTGATATTTCTCAGCTTACTCAACATCACTAAATGTCAGGGTAATTCAAATCAAAACCACAATGAGACATCATCCTACATCAGTTAGAATGACTAGTATCAAAAAGATATTTTAAAATAACATGGTGGTGAGGATGTGGAAAAAATGGAACTCTTATACACTGTTGGTGGGAATGTAAATTAATGTAGCTATTATGAAAAACTGCATGGAGATGTACCAAAAAAAACTAAAAAAAAAAGGAACTACTATAGAATCCAGCAATCACACTATTGGGTTTTTAATCCAAAGGAAAGGAAAATCAGTATATCAAAGGCATACATCTGTGTGTATTGCAGCACCATTCATGATAGCAAAGATATGGAATCAAGCTAAGTGTCCATCAGCAGATGAATAGATAAGGAAAATGTGGTACATATACACAATGGAATACTATTCAACCATATAAAAACTAAAATAATGTAATTTGCAGCATGTAGATGGAATTGGAAGTCATTACATTTGATGATATAAGCCAGACATGGAAAGACAAATACTGCATTTTCTCACTCACGTGAGAGCTAAAAAAAAGTTAATCTCATGGAAGTAGAGAGTAGACTGGTAGTTACCAGAGGCTGGGAAAGGTGTGGGTATGTGTGGGAGAGGGAATGAAGGAAGGTTGATTAATATGTATAAGCATACAGTTAGATAGAGGGAATAAGTTCTAATGTTCTGTAACAAAGTAGGATGACTATAGTTAACAATAATAACTTGCATATTTCAAAATAGCTGGAATAAAGGACCTGGAAATGTACCCAATACATAGACATGATAAATGCTCAAGAAATTGGATATACTAAATCCCCTGACTTGACCATCACACATTCTATGTATGTAACAAAATATCACATATACCCCATAAATATGCACAAATATTACTTATCAATTAAAAATAAATAAAAGATAACACTTAAAAAGAATGTTCATATTAGCATTGTGCAAACAACCCCATGTCTATCATCAGTAGAATGTTTAATAAATTGTGGCACATTTATAAAATGGAATGTATATAGTCATGAACATGAATAAATTGCGTCTACATGCAACAACATGAAGCTTTTAAATGTAATGTTGAGTAAAATAACCTGACACAAAATTACACACTCTATAGTTCCACGTGTACAACGTACAAAAATCAAGCAAAACTAAACCATAGTGTGGTAGCAGTCAGGGGACAGGTTACTTTCCAGGGGCAAGGAAGTGACTGAGGTAATGATTACGAGGGGCCATAGGGAAGGTAGGGGACTTCGAGGCTTCAGTGATATTCTATGTAACTTGTGTAGTAGTAATTACGTGGGAATTTGCTTTATGTGATGTATTTTTATTTTTATGCACTTTATACATGTGTGTTTCTCCCCCCAATAAAAATGAAAAAACATATTTAGAAGAGATGTTTTTGTTTTCATATCTGTACATGCCTACATTTTTAGAAGAGGGAGGGAGAGTTCCCTTGGAATGAAGAATATTATTGCTGTGAAGCCAGCGTACCTTCATTTGTATCCTAGCTTCTTCATTTTTGAACTTTGTGATCTTAGAGGGCTAATTATCTTTTTGTGTGTGGCTCAGTTTCCTTATTTCCATAACGGAAACAGTAACAGCACTGCCTCAGTGTTGTGAGGATCAAATGAGTTAATACACAGGCATACCTCAGAGATATTGTGGTTTCAGTTCTAGACCATTGCAATAAAGTGAATATTGCAATAAAGTGAGTCACACACATTTTTTGCTTTCCCTGTGCATAGAAAAATTATGTTTGCACTATACTGTAGTCTATTAAGTGTACAATAACATTATGTCTAAAAATGTACACATCTTAATTAAATCTTTATTGCTAAAAAATGTTAACAGTCATCTGAGCTTTCAGTAAGTCATAATCTTTTGGCTGATGTAGTGTCTTGCCTCAATGTTGATGGCTGTTGGTTGATCAGGATGGTAGTTGCTGAAGGTCGGGGTGATTATAGCAATTTCTTAAAATAAGCTAACTATGAAGTCTGCCACATTGATTAATTCTTCTTTTCATGAAAGATTTCTCTGTAGCATGAGATGTTGTTTACCACTTTATGAACAGTAGAACTTTCAAAATTGTAATCAATCCTCTCAAACCCTGCTGCTGTTCTATCAACTCAGTTTATGTAATATTCTAAATCCTTTGTTGCTATTTCAACAATGTTCACAGGATCTTAGCCAGGGGCAGATTTCATCTCAAGAAACCATTTTCTTTGCTCATCCATAAGAAGCAACATTTTATCTGTTGAAGTTTGATCATGATATTGCAGCAGTTCAGTCACATCTTCAGGCTTCACTTCTAACTGGTTATCTTGCTATTTCTGCCCTATCTGCAGTGAATTCTTCCACTGAAGTCTTAAAACCCTCAAAGTCATCCATGAGGGATTGGAATCAACTTGTTCCAAACTCCTGATAATGTTGTATTTTGACTATGAATCATGAGTGTTTTTAATGGTATCTAGGATGGTGAATCCTTTCCAGAAGGTTTTCAATTTACCTTTCCCAGATCCATCTGAGGAATCATCATCTACAACTATAGCCTTGTAAAATGTATTTCTTAAATGAGACATAAAAGTCAAAATTACTCTTTGACCCATGGGCTGCAGAATGGGTGTTATGTTAGCAGGCATGAAATAACAATCTCCTTATATATGTCCATCAAAACTTTTGGATGATTAGGTGAATTGTCAATGAGCAGTAATATTTTGAAAGGAATCTTTTTTTCTGATTAGTTAGTATGAACAGTGGGCTTAAAATACTTAGTAAACCATAGTTTAAACAGACAAATTGTCATCCAGTCTTTGTTGTTCCATATATAGAGCACAGGTAGAGTAGACTTAGCAATTCTTAAGGTCCTTAGGGTTTTCAGAATGGTCAATGAGCATCGGCCTCAATTTAAAGTCACCAGCGGCATTAGTCCCTAATAAGAGGGTCAGCCTGTAATTGGAAGCTTTGAAGCCAGGCATTGACTTCTCCTCTAGCTATAGAAGTCCCAGGTAGCATCTTCTCACAATAGAAGGCTATTTCATCTACATTGAAAATGTGCTGTTTGTAGCTAGTTTCATCAATTATCTTAGTTAGCTCTTCAGAATAACTTGTTCCAGGCCGGGTGCAGTGGTTCACACCTGTAATCCCAGCACTTTGGGAGGCAGAGATGGGTGGATCACTTGAGTTCGGGAGTTCAAGACCAGCCTGGCCAACATGGTGAAACCCCATGTGTATGAAAAAATACAAAAATTAGCTGGGTGTGGTGGCATGTGCCTGTAATCTCAGCTACTCTGGAGGCTGAGGCAGCAGAATCTCTTGAACCCGGGAAGTGGAGGTTGCAGTGAGCTGAGATCACGCCACTGCACTCCAGCCTAGGTGACAGAGTGGGACCCTATCTCAAAAACAAAAACAAACAAAAAACAAAACAAAACAAAACAAAACAAAACAAAAACTTGCTCCAGCTTCTACATAAGCACTTGCTGCTTCACCTTGCACTTTTGTGTGATGGAGATAGTTTCTTTCCATAAACCTCATAAAGCAACCTCTGCTAGCTTTGAACTTTTATTCTGCAGATTCGTCACCTCTCTGAATTCATAGAACTGAACAAAGTTAAGACATTGCTCTGGATTAGGCTTTGGCTTAAGGGAATGTTGTGGCTAGATTGATCTTCTATCCAGACCAATAAAACAAACTTCCTCCACGTTAGCAATAAGGTTTTTTTTTTTTCTTATTCATATGTGCACTGCAGTAGCACTTTTAATTTCCTTAAAAATTTTTCCTTTCCATTCACAACTTGGCTAACTGGCGCAAGAGTCCTAGCTGTCGGTCTGTCTTGGCTTTCAATGTGCCTCCCTCACTAAACTTACTGATTTCTAGCTTTTGATTTAAAATGAGAAACATGTAACCTTTCCTTTTATTTGAACACTTAGAGGCCATCATAAGGCTATTCATTGACCTAATTTCAATGTTGTTGAGTCTCAGGGAGTAGGGAGGCTGGAGCAGAGACAGAGAGGTGGGGAAATGGCTGGTCAAGGGAGCAATCAGAACACACACAACATTTATTGATTAAGTCACCATCTTACATGGGTATGGTTGGTGGCACCCCAAAAGAATTGTAATAGTAACATCAAAGATTAATGATCACAGATTACCGTAATGGATATAATAACAATAATAAAAGTTAAAATGTTGTGAGAATTAGGAAAATGTGATACAGGGACATGATGTGAGCATAGCTGTTGGAAAAATGGTACCAGTAGACTTGCTTGACACAGGGTTGCCACAAACCTTCAATGTGTAAAAACTGCAGTATCTGTCAAGTGCAATAAAATGAAGTGCAATAAAACAAGGTATGCCTGTATTAAGTGTGCTTAGAACAGTGCTCAGGACACAGTAGGATCTCAGTATACATTATCCATTATTCTCCTTTTTCTCTCTTCTTTCTCCTCCTCGTCCGCTTCATCATTGTTCTAGCAGGCTACTGTTAATGCAGAGGCCCTAAACGATCTTTTAAAGTAAGAAAGAATAGGCCTTCCCCTCTCTTAGGGCTTCAAACCCATACATATAGGAAGTTCTCATAGGGAGAACACAGTTTTTCTGTACAGAACCCTTATCAGAGTAACAGCCTGAGGGCAAAATCTGTTCTGCCAGATGTTCTGTATATGTGGGTGATGGGGAGGGGCATAACAGGCCCAGCTGTTCCAATTGTAGTTCTTGAATTAATTATCCTGATGATTTCCCCATTAGCCTCTGACTCATGTACTTTCTTGCTTTGAGCTTGAGGCTTCTCCAGGATGCTCCTTAAGAAGAACTGTACACCCCTCTGGTATGTTGGGGAGATGTTTTCTCTGTGATGGCTTGCTTCTCTATCTGATCATGGGGGTTTTCAGATAGTATAAATCTGTGAACACTTTAGTCTATTGATGGCATTCTGTATTTTTTTTTTTTTTTCAGACGGAGTCTCACTCTGTTGCCAGGCTGGAGTGCAGTGACATGATCTTGGCCCACTGCACCCTCTACCTCCTGGGTTCAAGTGATTCTCCTGCCTCAGCCTCCTATGTAGCTGGGACTATAGGCGCATGCCACCACACCCAGCTAGTTTTTGTACTTTTAGTAGACACAGGGTTTCACTATGTTGGCCAGGATGGTCTCGATCTCTTGACCTCACGATCCACCTGCCTTGGCCTCCCAAAGTGCTGGGATTACAGGCATGAGCCCCCGCGCCCGGCCTCTTTGTTGTTTTTTAGTACTATTATGGTTGTGTTCTTTAAAAATACGTCTATTTTTGTCATTTCACTGGAAACTTTGTCAAGAGGAAAGGTAGGCATATTTGCTCATGTTGCTACTTTGAATAGACAGTACTCTTGTTCAATCTTGTTATTTGTCAGAATTAGACTGCATTTGATTCTTGTTATTTACATATGTTGTTTGTCAGTTCCCCTGTGATGTTACATCTTCTGTTCTTGAGTTTAGTTCAATTTGTGTTAGCTTTCCCTCCACTTCCTAACTAGTTTTCCCCCTTTTTTCCTGGGTACCACACGACCTAAACCCTAGAATGGTGTCCAGCTGGACACCCAGTAAATGTTTGAATAATTTAAATCAAATATGATATCTTCTTCTACTTCCTTTACGTATTTTCATCAAAGTTATTTTCTTCAAAATTTGTCACATAATTTTTCCTGTGAGCTGTCAGTTGATACAAATGCTTGGTCACTGGGAATATACTGGCCTCTTGTTCAGCCTTGACTTCCAACCTGCAACTGCTGAGTCTCTTCCAGTTTCCAGCGATGGCCGAGAATAACTTATTGGCTCACAGATCCCTTCTATAGTAATTCAATGGAGGTGATGAAGTGGTGGGAAAAAAGTTTCATTCAAATCACAGGTTTCCAGAGGGCATAGTGAACTCAGGTTTAATTCAATCTTGATTCAGTGTCCAATATTTATGACATTTGATGGGGGGCATGGCAGTAAAAGCCTCTATTCAGGGATGATGGTATCAAGGGAATGGATAAACCTTCCTTCTGGTTAGTTTGTCTGATTTGGATGACTGACTGCCAAGAAGGATTTGACAAGTGCTAAACAGCCGCCTATAGCTCAGGCCATATCAGCTGGGGTTTGAGACACAAATCTTGCTTCTACAGGGGATGAAAGTGCAAGACAGAAAACCATAGCAACAGTCTTTTCCCAAGATAAGGAAAACATAGAGGTATAGAGAAATACAGACTGTGGCCCCCAGTCCAGACTGGCCAGGACTCACACAGACTCCACTCATCAATATAAATAGGGCTCTGAATATACCTCAAAGCTTTGTGAGGACTGTCTCAGGCCATGCTGGAAACCATTCTGTGAAATGAGGCTGGAGAAGGCAGGAATTAGTATGTCAACTTTGTTCCTTCAAATTGCTCCTCTGGATTTTCAATGTAGTTTTCATCTGTAAGACCTATTGCCCTTGCTCTTTGCAGCAGGGCCTCTTCATCTACCAGTCAAAAGGGTCTTCATTTTTAAAGATGGGTGATGGGTAAAATGAGCTCATCTAAGCTACTCCGTCCCAACTTCTGATCCCATGAGAGGAGAATCCAGTCTGAAGCAGATTCTTGAATCAGGCAGGCCCCAGGGATTGCAGCCGGTAGCACCGGCACTTCCTCTGCCTCTACTTTTTTTTTTGCAAGTTAGACTGATAGTGATACTACTGGGTGCTGACAGACCTTGCAAGTTTGTCTTGCCAACTGCTCCTGCCAAAGCTGGAAGGTGAAAGAGCAGCAACAGATGCCACCATAGCAGCTGCAGCCATCTGCTAGAAGATAAAATGTGTTGCCAAGAACAGTGCTGGGGAGAGGAGAGGGGGAAAAAGAGGACATACTTGAACTGAGCCAGCAGCTCCAGCTTAGAAACCAGAGCGTGGCAGAGCTAATAGGTGGTTTCTTGTTTATCTTTCCTAAGGTAATGCTCCCCACCTCACCATCTGCCATTCTGCCTTCTCCACCTCTGCTGTTTCCTGATGGTGAGCAATGCCCACTCCTCATTCACCATTTTTGAGAGTGCTTTACAGAAGCAGCAAACCATTTGGCCCTGCCTTTGAAGCCCAGATTACATCAATTTTGACCCTCTGGTTCCCTGAGCTCTTGTCAATTAAAATCAGTTTTCCTCTTTCTTGGATCCTTTTCAATTCCAACACAGAAGCTAATGCTGTGCATGTTTAGGCCTCCCAGATATAGCGTTAACCATGATTTTGCTATTAATTTGCAGGGGGCTAGAAAAAATTCTAGGGTACTGGATAAAAAATTTTAAAAGTTTGGATGAGTCAACTTCTGTAGACCTTAGTGTTCTCATTTCTAAAGTGGGAGACAGAATTATTAAATTCTAAAATTTATTGAACACTCTATAGGCACTAATCGAAGCATTTCATGGGCTCTGAGAGGTAGGTATTATTATTATCCCTATTTTACAGATGAGAAAGTTGAAGCACAGAGTTTACATGACTTTACTGTGCAGCTAGAAGTGGTAGGATTCAATTCTACACAGCTGGGCTCTGGATTTTGTACTTTTCTCCATCGTGTTATACTGCCTCTACAGAGTCCCTTCCAGTTTTAAGATTCTCTAATTTTCTCAAGACTCCAGCTTTTTCTTTTCATTGTGGTGGGCGCCAGTATCAGAGTTCACGACTTTGAATAATTTTGCATTTTTATCCTGGTGGAAATGTAGCACGTCATAGCTGGATTCTTAGGACTGTTTATATGCTAGCTTTCAACCTCTTCTCTACTCTCAGATGCCCAGAACTGCCCATTATCTATACCATGACACTCCCTCAACCTCCTTCAGAAGCATCCATTGACTTTTCAGTTCAAATGTCAAAACTTCTGCTACCTTCAAAGCTTTTCAAGTAAATGATCTTATGCTGCATGTGTGACCTCATTCTTTTCTAGCATATTCCTCCTTTTAGGAAAACTTGTGTTCTTGTGTGGCTCTCTTCCCACTTCACTTTGCCCTTCAACGTTAGCTGTTTACATAAGAAAAAGACTGTTTTGTGTTGATTTGCTTTACAGCTTAAAATCTGCTTTCATGCACATTATTTCATTGGCTCCCACAACAAATCTATGAGGCATCTACCTGGGTTATCACAACCAGACATTGGACTACTTACATTCGTGTCCACCTCAGATTCTTCCTCCTTATTGCTGCCAGAGGAATCTTTCAGGAAGGACAAATCTGTCCATGTCACTCCCTGGTTTAACATATTTCAGTGAGTTCTTATGCTGATAGGATCTTGCTGTTTTCTACCTTTCCAGCTCTTTTATCCTCACTCTCCTCTCCTCATCATATGACTCAGCAATGCCAAACCAAACACAGTTCCCAGAACCCACTGCAGTGTCTCACACTGCTGAGGCTTTGCTCTTGCTCCTTCTTGATCAGGACTTGCCCTCCCCTTTTGTTGCTTATCTAATTCCTACTGTCCTTTAGAAGTCTGGGCCAGCTCCTCCAGGCAGTTTTCCTGCCCCCTCCCCTGCTGCAAGATTATGCAGTCTAAGTGTGCCTATCCACATCCTAACACTTATTTTGTATTAAAATGATCTATTTGTTATGTGCCTTGTCTCCTCCTATTCCTGGAAAGCATAAGCTATATCAAATACACCTTTGAAACTTTTGAATCGTAGGTCTTAGCACTGCAGCATTCTGCTAATTAAAGTATGTTGACCTGAACTGAAGCCCCACTACATAGCTCAGTAAACCGAGTCCGAAAAAGTTTCAATCAACTTCTGTAGGTATCATGGCTAGAAAATGACAGAGCAGGCACTAAACCTCGTGACTATCAATGCCTTAGGAATTTGGCCCAAACTGTTTTAAATGCATGGGATAATCTTTCTCCTATTTTACGTGACAAGTCCTTTACCTCTGTTTTCAAATAGTGTCTCGGATCTACCCTCTTCATCTATGTTCTCCCTCAAATCAAACTCTATTTACTAGATTAACTATTTTATACAATGTTTTCTCCACTTCTGTATAATCTTCTTCAGATCAGGAACTGCTGCTTCTTTCTTCTCTGACTCATTATCTAATAAAATGCACCCAATGGGACTGTCAGTGCTTGCCTTCTGACTGAAATACTTCAAAGCAAACTTCAGTACACATAAAAAGAAAGCACACTTGTACAGCTTGTGCAAATGGTGATTAAGCCCCATTGTGTCTAGGGCTAGGTCTGCTCCGGCTCTCCCCAATTTCCCCCAGTGTAAGCATGCTATGCCTGCTTTCCACTGCACCCCATTTCTCTGAGGCATCTTCACTTGGCTGGACAGTTCTAGCATCTGAAAGAGCATTAGCAGAATTGACTTCCTTTTACTGTATAATGGAAAAAGCAAGGGCCTTGGAGTTAAAAGACCTGGGTTTGTTTTCCAGCTTTCTAGGCCCACAGTCTCTTATTTCAGTGTTGGGAATCAAAATAGTAGATGTTCTATTTAAGTTCCAGAGTTATTGTGTGATCAAGTAAGGTAATGAGATAATGCATGTGCAAACCATTTTTGTAATCCATCCTCACTGTATAATCAGTCCTCATTATTTGTGAATTCTGTGTTTGCAAATTTGCCCAGTGCCTAAAATTTATGTGTAACCACCAAATCAATACTTACGGCATTTCCACAGTCATTGTCAGACATGCACCAGGCTGTGAAAAATTTGAGTTACTCTTCAACATTCATGTTCCCAGCTGAGGGAGAAAAGGGTGACACTCTTCCTTCTTGTTTTAGCTCTCATGCTATTAAGTGTCTTTTTTTTTTTTGGCCAGATTTTTTTGCATTTTTGTGCTTTTTATTGGTGATTTTACTGTTTAAAATGGGCCCTGAGCTTACTTCTGAAGTGCTGTCTAGTGTTCTAAGCACAAGAAGGCTGCAATGCACCTTATAGAGAAAACACGTATGTTACAGAAGCTTCATTCAGGCATGAGTCATAGCACTGCGGGCCATGAGCTCAATGTTAATGAATCAATTGCATATGTTACATAAGATGTCTTCAAACAGAAACACACATAAAACGAGGTTATGTATTTATTCGTTGATGAAAATGTCATGAGCAGAGGCTTGCAGTAACCTAACCCTGTATTTTACTTAGGAGCCATGGCTCAGTGTTTGCTAATTCATTGTCTGTAGTGACTTGGTAGAACATAATCAGCCCTAATAATTAGAATACATTGCATTCATTTGTAAGAGAATCTTCCCATTTGAGGTCACTTCTGTCTTGTCTGTAACCACTCCTAATCCTTAGCACCGTGTCTCTCAAACTGTTTTTGCTCCTTAAGAATCATTGAGGAACCTATTAAAATGTAGAGAAGATTTGAAATGTTCTCAATACAAAGAAATGACAAATGTTCAAAGTGATGGATATCCTAAGTACCCTGATTTGATTATTATACATTGTATGCATGAATCAAAATCTCACTTGTACAAATATTATGTGTCAGTAAAAAAAAATGTAGAGTCCCAAGTCAACAGCCCTGATTTTTTTTTTCTTTTTCTTTTTTTTTTTTTGATAGAGTCTTGCTTTGTCACCCAGGCTAGAATGCAGTGGAGTGATCTTGGCTCACTGCAACCTCTGCCTCCCAGGTCAGGTTCAAGCGATTCTCCTGCCTCAACCTCCTGAATAGTTGGGATTATAGGCGCTCGCCACCATGCCTGGCTAATTTTTGTATTTTTAGTAGAGACGGCAGTTTGCCACCTTGGCCAGGCTGGTCTCGAACTCCTGACCTCAAGCTATCCACCCGCCTTGGCCTCCTGCAGTGATGGGATTATAGGTGTGAGCCACCGCTCCCAGCCCTGAACAGCTTTTGATGCGAGTTCAGAAGCACATGTCAGGAGGCCCTGATGCACACAAGGCCTTGGGGAGTAATGGGGTGAAGCTGCCAGAGTGTGGGTAGTGATGGGCTGATCAGGCTAGGGTCATTCAGTTTTCTGGAGTCTCTGTCCAACCTGATGCTCTGGGGGCCTTTCCTGATATAGGCCTGACCCAGATCCCTGCAGATGCCTTTTTCACATCTCACTGTAACTGCAGGAACCAGACATGGAGAAAGCCCTAAGAAAGAGGAGAGTGGGAAAAGCCACACTTTGTACCAGTCACTCAAGCCTTTTATGTTTTGGAAGAACATGGGAATGTCATATTCTTCAACTTTTTACTAAATGGTCTCCTGAGACATGGGTGAGGAGGGAACCAAATTGTAACCCTCTTGGCCTGCAGACTTCAGACTCAGCAGCAGTGTGGTGATTGCAATCACATTAATGCTTCATACCAGGATAAGAGCTAACACTGACCAATGCTTGAATCCATTACATTTTGTCAAGGGAATGCTGATTAGTTTTCTACAAGTGTTTACTTTTCCAATTAATCTCTGCTCTCAAACACTAGAATATTTAGAGACTTTTTTTTTTTTTTAATGACAAGAACTTCAAGTTGTATTCAATGGGAAAACAAAATACTTTTTGAGAACCCTGGGACCCAGAGAGCTGGTTAACCTCAGGCTTAGGGAAGAACAGTAAAGGATAGTTAGTCCTCATCAAATGGTGATGAAGGTGGTTGCAGTGGAAGAAGATGGGCTGTTGACATCAGACAGCGTGGGTTCAAATTCTTGCTTTGCTGTTTTCTAGCAGTGGGGCCCTGCAAAAAAAATCCCCAATCTCTCCAGTATTCCTCTTCTAGAAAAAATGAAGACAATGGCCTTGATAAAGATGAGGAAAGATACTGCAAAGTTTTCTAGCTGGGTACATCTGGAACATGATAAATGCTCCATAAATGATAGTTATCCTCTCCTTCCTTCTTTCAACTTCCTATACATGGAGGTTGCACAGGTTATATCATCTCTGTGGCCCTGGGCTGTGCTACAAGTTCTAGATGAAGTGCCTACTCTCTCTCTCCTCCCTTTCTGCATTCTTTCATAACTTCTTCCATTTCTCTAGAGCCTTAGTGTAAATAGTCTTACATGATGAACTGATTCTGTGCTAATGTGATCATAGTATTACTCTTCAAGGCAACAGTTTCGTTTTACCAGGGAGTTTTTGGAAATAAATGTTGGGAATTTCTGGGTGTCTTGGGTTGAGAATGGGGGCATCTCCTAAATCAGCAGATGCTTACCATGTGTTGGTGAAGACTGGCCTTGACTGGGATACCTCATTTATCTCACTTTCATTGCTGAAAGACGATTCAGCCTTGAAGAGAGAAGGCTGGGATTCCTGATTCTGGAACATGACAGTCCTAATTATAAATCTTGATTTTACCATGTACTGTGTCAACTTAGGCAAATGATCTTTCTGAGCCTCAGGTTTCTCACCTGTAAAATAGGGATAACAATACTTATCTTTTAGAGTTTTTGTGAGGGTAGGAAATATTTTGTGGAAATGTCTGTCTCACAGTATGAGATCAGCAAATGGCCGCCTCTATTATAGATCAGTGAAAGGGTGAGGTAGATGTGGCTGACAGCTAGTAGGCTCAGAGGGCATGAGCTATGTCTATAGTTTTCAACTAGTAATTCTGTAATTAGTTGTGGTAATCTGGTGGCATGGTAATTTCAGGATGGCTGAAAGCAAATTTTTCTCTACTAACAGTTAAAGAACCAACATTTGGAAAACTTTTTGAACATCATTCTTGTGTATGTGTCTTCTGATAAGCTTTCTTGAGTGAGAAAGGTAAGGATTAATAGTCATTTACCTGGAAAGTATGAATATGAGAATGTACTTTGTATGTGAACATCCTTTATTGGCAAAAATCAGTATGTTTGATTACATCAATGCTAAGAGTTTCTGTTAAAGGAAGTGCACCATAGACAGAGTTAACAGAGAAATAATACACTGGGAAGGGATGTTTGTGATGTCTAGAATCAAGAGGCAATTAATATCTAAAATAAACAGAGTTTCTTTCTATCACTGGAAAAAGACAGGAGCCACAACAGCAAGTGGGAAAAAAAAAACAAAAAACAAAGAAACGCAAATGCTTTAAAAATAGATGCAATGACTTAAACTCATGAATAATCAGAGATGTAAAAATTAAAACAACCACTTCACTTTTTTGTAAATCTGGGTGTAAATTGGATGGCATCAAGTGTTAGGAAAGAGGTGGGGAAGCAGGACCCTTATTCGTGACTGGTAGGATTGTGAACTGCTAGAGGCATTGTGTGAAGCCATCTGGCAGTCTTTGGTGAAGTCAAGTCGGCCTCTACCCAGCAATCCCATCCTCAAGATAATATGCCAGAAAAATCTTCATGCAGATCTACAAGGAGGCATGGCTGAGAAGATTGAACATTTGTAGTAGTGAGGAGTTCAGGCTATGAACTTGTATGATGGATGCTTTCTATGGACTATTCTGCAGCAGTTGGGAGCAAGAAGCACACATCCCAACACAGATAAACCTTAAAACTAAGATATCAATAAAAAAGGTGAAAGGAATGAGGTTTGTTATGCTGTAATATTTAGGTAACTTAAAGATAAAAGTATATGACTTTGCAAGAAAAAAATTTTTAAGGAAGCAAATGGATGTGGTCCTTAATTTCTTGGCATATCCAGCTTTTGAAGTTTGATTTCTAAAAATGCATATGGAAATATTACATAAACTTTCCTTAATAGATGTGTAACTTTTTTTATCAGATGTGTTTTTAATGTGTAAAAAGCTATTAATATTTCTAAAAATCTAAATGCATTAAAAGTTTAAGTGAAGTATATGGGAGAAGCCTATCTTTTTTGATACAGCAGAAAATTATTGTGTAAATTATATTAATAATTATTACCATGTTTGTTTCTTAATTTTTTTGGATCTAGAATTTATTAATACAAAACACATTGACATTTCCTCAATAACAGAGGGAATGACCGTTCATTCGATGAAGCTCTTCATGTCCTCTCAAAGATTTTATCATAAGCCTCATTTTTCTTGGAGGATTATCGAGGGATGATGAAGTTACAGGGAACAAAATAAAGGTGAGCTATAATGGGCTCATTCAAAGTGAGTGCTGTCCTCTTCACATAGATTTCCTAAAGATGGATTAGGAGAAGTAAATGAATGTATGTTTATGTGATCAAAATTCACTCTTATCCTGAATGAAATAAATAGGCATGTTCAGAGGAGTGTGCAGGGAGACGACTGGTTACAAGTGTGTTGCCTGAGAACTGGCAGAGATGAAGGCTGGGCTGACATGGGGCAGGATCATCTCAGATGGAAGCCAGAGAGGCAGAACATTTTCATGCAGGTCACTACACATGTTTGACACTAAATTCAAAGTAATGACTGAAGCAACTGGCACCATTTAAAATAACGGGCCAGAGTCATCCACCAAGAAGCTGAAATGATGGCAGCGCCATTTTTGTGGTAAGAAGACACAAATCTCAAGGTCAGCGATTCCTATTAAAGGGTGACATCTGCCTGTCATTTCAGGGTGATCTACCATCTGTGCATCATTCAAGAGTAAAGGAATAGCACTTGATAGTGCAGCGTTGAGTGCCTTACATGTTTACAGCTACAGACTTCTGTTGCGCTGAGCTCGGTTCCTCGGTGGCACCAGGGGCTGGCAACTGGCAGCAATTATGGAATCTATGAGATTATATGTCATTCATTATGTAATGGATATTTATCACTTACTTTGGTAGCCCAGCATCTTCTTTTGCTTGGGAATATATTAACCTGTGTCCTTCTGTAAAAGCTTAAAATGCAAGTTGTTTAGCTATTGAATTTCCGGTATTCTCTTGTATATAACTTAGGCTCCAATAATCAGATGCAGCTGCCTTGAATTTTGAAATCAAGAATGAGAAGTGCAAAAAGGCTGGGAAGGAGGAACATGAGGATTAGTAATAAGAGTTTTCAGAGGCACAAGAGGAATAACAGTGCAGTGGCTGTAACTGACTAGTGCCTATGGTGGTGGTGGTTGCAGCGGAGGTGTCTAGAGTTTAGAGGTGACAGTGCTTACAGTGGTCTGGTTTTATGGTATGAGAATTTTGGCTGTGGTCCAGGTTAATGCACCAGCTTCCCTTGCTCTTGACTGTTTCCCAAGCCTGAATTTCCTGGCAATTATAAATTACCTAATAATGTTTCAATAAATTTATTTTCTGCTTATATCAGCCGGAGGTGGTTTCTGCTGCAACCAATAAAGCTGACTGATACAGGATGCATATCCAGGTTTCAGATGCAAATTGCTTTCTGGAATCAAGTGTGTGACCTGTGTTTGTCATGATGTGTCTCTGAAAGGGTCTAAAACCATTTTATAAATAGTTTATCATCATTGACTTTTAGATTCCATGATTTCAACATCACACCTATAAGTCACTGACTAAATTCATATTTAATGTGTACCCACTATGTGCCAGAAATTGTGCCAGACAGTAGGGATACTATGAGAGATGGTTCCTTGTTTCATGGTGCTCACTCTTTGAGAAAGGAGATGGACAAGGAAATGGACAGTTGCAGTATACTTACTATGAAAGGACAGCAGCTATAGGAGCATCTAGGAGGATCATCTAAGCCAGCCTTGTGTGGGCGGGATAACTATATATAGCATATCTTTGCATGAATGTTCTGCTGTTGTCTTAAATTCATCTTTATTTTCTTCCTTCTTTCCCATTACTTTATTTCCTTGTTTTCGTATTTCCATCATGACTTCATTATTCTCCAAGTCACTTAGACCCATGCCTGGAGGATAATTCTTTTGCTTTCTATGTTCATTTAGTTACCGAAATTGCAAGTGTGTACATGTGTGTACCAAAATTCCATGTGTGTACATGCAAACCACACCTGAAACAACAGTTTCTTGAAACATTTTACTCTATGTAATGGTCTCTATTTTCTATCCCATTCTATTTCATGTTTTTAAAAATGCTACTTCTAACCTATAAATTAATTTTATGACCCACTAGTGTTCTATTACCCATTCTTAAAAAAACTCTAATCTCTTCTATATGTTCAAACTGTTACTTCAAACTAGGTCCTTTATTTTTATTTATGCATGACTCCCCCATAGTAAAAGCAGCAGTATCAATAACAAACCCACCTTCCTTCAACACACTTTACCTTAATCTCTAGCCTTCTCACCCCAGGCCAGAGGATCTTTATTTTCTTTTTCTTCATTCACTTAAATTTAGCTTTCATCACTGATATGCCACAGAAACTGCTTTTGCTAAGCTCACAGCTCACAAGCTGCCTCCATATCTCTAAATCCAGTGGATAGAGTCTTTCTCTTGCTGAGTGTCTCCCTTTTTCAGAAACCCTTGTTAACATGGTTACATTGATCCCTATCTATTGGGTTTCCTTTTAGTTCTCTGTTCTCTCCTTCTTACAAGATATTTTTAGGCTCATCCACCTTCATCTGGCTATTCAAAATTTCTCAAGACTCAAATCTGGGTTTTTAAAATCATTCACTAGCCTTACGCTCACAGCTTTAATTTCCATGTATATGCTGATATCTCTCAAATGGACATCATCTGCCCCAGAGTTTCTCAACCTTGACACTTGGAGCTAGATGATTCTTTGTTTTGCGGAGCTATCCCATGCATTGTAGGATGTTTAGCAACATCCCTGGCCTCCACCTACTAGACACAAGTAACAACTGCTCCCTCCTCCAGTCGAGATTACCAAAATGTCTCCAAACATTGTCAGTTGTCTTCTGGGGGGCAAAATCATTCCAATTGAGAATCTCAGTGCTTCCCTGACCTCTTTATTTTTCAACTACCTAATCAACATTTCCACTTGGATGTTTCAAATACACCTCAAATTTACCCATCAATCCTTGTCCTTTTCTGAGAATCCCTTCATCTGATGTCTTAAGACAGAAAACTAAAAGTTAGGCTTCACAGCTTCCTCTCCCTCACCACCCCAATATCTATTATTGAGTTGTCTATTTAATCAGCTAAATATATCTCTTGAATTTGTTCACCTTCTTCCTCTCCTCTTTTAACTCTTTCCAAATGATCTTATTTTTATTAATGTCATCACTATTCTTTCCTTCCAAGCTCGAAATCCTTGGAAATCATTAGAAATTAAAAAACTCTTGGCTCTTTCCTTTCTGTGTTCCTCTCTAACTGCTCTGTGCAAGTTTTATTATTTTTCTCCTTAAAAAAAATCTTCCATATTTTCACTTTCTTGGTACTGACCCTTGCCACTTCAAACCTGAATGTCAACAGCCTTCTCACTACTTTCCCTGGCTCCAGTCTCTCCCCTCCCCTTCTAATACAGCTATAAACCCCAAGATATCTTGCTGAAATTCTCTCCATTATTTTTAAGTTCCATGTTCTTATTCATTCCTCTACTCAATAACGAAAGCATGGATCCTGAATTTTTCTTTGTTTAGATTCTTCAGCTTGATTTTTATAGTTGTTCCTAATTTGATACCTCCCTATCAGAACCTATTATTAACCCCCACCCAAATATGTCCTCTACTACTGACATACTGATGTGTTCACCAGTATCTTGTCTGGATATTTGCACTCGTTGTTCTCTCCACCTGCAACTCGACCTTCTGTTCCAACTACTGAACTGAGGCAAGCTCAATAAATCTTTCATCAGCTAATGTAGCCCACAGAGTACTCTTTCCTCACTAATCTCCCATTTAAACTTTTAATCAATACCAAATTGGTTCTCAAATGCTTACTTTTTAAAAAATTTCATGCACCCTAGGTTTTCTACTCCCAACTTAATTGCAAGTTTATTGGAACCAAGGTTCCCATCTTATATGTCATCCGCATTTCCCATTTCATTGATCAGAATGGCCAGCACATAGTACATGTTTAATAAGTATTTTAATAAATGTTGCTAGGTTTCAAAAGCCTTCTAAAGAAGACATAGAGTCTTTTTTCAGTTAATTTTTTCCCAGGAAATTCTTTTTCACGCTTTCCCAGACTTCTTTCTTTTATGGCTTAAACCTCATTGTTTTATTTTGAATTCAAAGAAATAAAAACAAAATGCTAGATTTTTTATGAACGCAAAAACCTATGCCCTTATTTCACCTTCTTGCAGCGATGGGTTGTTTTTTTCTAATCTCATTGCAGTGAAGATTTAAATGCCTTTCTTTAAAAAATTTACTCTCTTGTTGCAAAGGTTAGGACTGTTCCCTTGAACTTGCTTTTGGAATCCATTTTTTTTTCTTTATAAAAGAGAAATAAGAAACCAAAGTATCATTGGAAGCCAATTACTCTTGGGGTCAATGTCTTCTGAACAAATATGAGTACTCAGGAGAATGAGCTATCTCAGAACAGAAGGCGAAGATTCTGATTAGGCTCCCAGATTCATTTTCTATGGGGTGAGTTTTAATATTTGAAGGTGAGAAAGGTGAACTCAACCTGAGCATAGTGTATGAAAACAGCCTACTTTTGCTAAGCAAATTACCTTGGAGGTGATTCAGCATCGAATTCAGGAAGGGTTGTGCTGGCTCTCAGAGGAGAAGGCTGAGGGGAAACTGCAGTTTCTGCCAGTGAGATGTCAGTTATCCATTCATGCTCATCAATCAATATTGGATGTCAGAAATGAAACTGAATGTCCTGATTACCCTGATAATGGCTAGGAAAATAAAGATATCCTGGAGAATGGTTAGAAGCAGATAAGGCTTTAGTTTTAACACTCTCCCGCAGAGATGAATTCTGCAATACTTTTCCTAGGATCATGGTTAATATTCACTCTCAAACATTTGTAAAGGAACTCAAATAATTTTGCAAATATCATCCCATTTACTGAATTTTTTTTTGCAAAAGAAATACATGTGCTGGGCTCTTTTACTGATTTTGGATGTAAATGCACAAGTTTCATATTCAGACTTAAATAACATTTATCTAGTACTTAACATGTGCCAGACACTGTGCTGGTTTTGCAGTTGCAGCTTTCATTCCGTTTCTCAGCAACTTTGTGAAGTAGATATTAGAATTCCCATTTTACATTGGGAGGCCGAGGCGGGTGGATCACGAGGTCAGGAGATCGAGACCACAGTGAAACCCCGTCTCTACTAAAAAATACAAAAAATTAGCCGGGCGTGGTGGCTGGCGCCTGTAGTCCCAGCTACTCGGAGAGGCTGAGGCAGGAGAACCCCGTGAACCCGGGAGGCGGAGCTTGCAGTGAGCCGAGATTGCGCCACTGCACTCCAGCCTGGGCGACAGAGCGAGACTCCGTCTCAAAAAAAACAAAAAAAAAATTTCCCATTTTACAGATAAGATAATTAAGGCTCAGAAAAGTTATGCAGCTTTTCAAAGACATCTCTTAAGAATCAGGTTCTGTTTTTTTTTTTAAAGGAATTCACTGTATTTCAAATGCAATAAAACAAAACACTCCATTATGGGAAAGATCACACCTCTGATGGACTTTACACTTATTTTATAATTTAGTATTTTTAAAAAATCTTGAGTTGCATGTGGAGAGACAGCATAATATTTCAGTGCATTTTAGAGTTTTTTATTTTAGTTTATTTTTAAATTTTTTTTATTATACTTTAAGTTCTAGGGTACATGTGCACAACGTGCAGGTTTGTTACGTAAGTATACATGTGCCATGTTGGTGTGCTGCACCCATTAACTCGTCATTTACATTAGGTATATCTCCTAATGCTATCCCTCCACCCTCCCTCAACCCCATGACAGGCCCCAGTGTGTGATGTTCCCCACCCTGTGTCCAAGTGTTCTCATTGTTCAATTCCCACCTATGAGTGAGAACATGCGGTGTTTGGTTTTCTGTCCTTGCGATACTTTGTTCAGAATGATGGTTGCCAGCTTCATCCATGTCCCTACAAAGGACATGAACTCATCGTTTTTTATGGCTGCATAGTATTCTATGGTGTATATGTGCCACATTTTCTTAATCCAGTCCATCATTGTTGGACATTTGGGTTGGTTCCAAGTCTTTGCTATTGTGAATAGTGCCGCAATAAACATACATGTGCATGTGTCTTTATAGCAGCATGATTTATAATACTTTGGGTATATGCCCAGTAATGGGATGGCTGGGTCAAAGGGTATTTCTAGTTCTAGATCCTTGAGGAATTGCCACAGTGTCTTCCACAATGGTTGAACTAGTTTACAGTCCCACCAACAGTGTAAAAGTGTTCCTATTTCTCCACATCCTCTCCAGCACCTGTTGTTTCCTGACTTTTTAATGATCACCATTCTAACTGGTGTGAGATGGTATCTCATTGTGGGTTTTGATGAACATTGATGCAAAAATCCTCAATAAAATACTGGCAAACCAAATCCAGCAGCACATCAAAAAGCTTATCCACCACAATGAAGTTGGCTTCATCCCTGGGATGCAAGGCTGGTTCAACAGATGCAAATCAATAAACGTAATCCAGCATATAAACAGAACCAAAGACAAAAACCACATGATTATCTCAATAGATGCAGAAAAGGCCTTTGACAAAATTCAACAACGCTTCATGCTAAAAACTCTCAATAAATTAGGTATTGATGGAACATATCTCAAAACAGTAACAGCTATTTATGACAAACCCACAGCCAATATCATACTGAATGGGCAAAAAATGGAAGCATTCCCTTTGAAAACTGGCACAAGACAGGGATGTCCTCTCTCACCGCTCCTATTCAACATAGTGTTGGAAGTTCTGGCTAGGGCAATCAGGCAGGAGAAGGAAATAAAGGGTATTCAATTAGGAAAAGAGGAAGTTGAATTGTCCCTGTTTGCAGATGACATGATTGTATATGTAGAAAACCCCGTCATCTCAGCCCAAAATCTCCTTAAGCTGATAAGCAACTTCAGCAAAGTCTCAGGATACAAAATCAATGTGCAAAAATCACAAGCATTCCTATACACCAATAACAGACAAACAGAGAGCCAAATCATGAATGAACTCCCATTCATAATTGCTTCAAAGAGAATAAAATACCTAGGAATCCAACTTACAAGGGATGTGAAGGACCTCTTCGAGGAGAACTACAAACCACTGCTCAACGAAATAAAAGAGGACACAAACAAATGGAAGAACATTCCATGCTCATGGATAGGAAGAATCAATATCATGAAAATGGCCATACTGCCCAAGGCAATTTATAGATTCAATGCCATCCCCATCAAGCTACCAATGACTTTCTTCACAGAATTGGAAAAAACTTCTTTAAAGTTCATATGGAACCAAAAAAGAGCCCACATTGCCAAGACAATCCTAAGCCAAAAGAACAAAGCTGGAGGCATCACGCTACCTGACTTCAAACTATACCACAAGGCTACAGTAACCAAAACAGCAATGGTACTGGCACCAAAACAGAGATATAGACCAAAGGAACAGAACAGAGCCCTCAGAAACAATACCAGACATCTACAACTATCTGATCTTTGACAAACCTGGCAAAAACAAGAAATGGCAGGAGGATTCCCTATTTAATAAATGGTGCTGAGAAAACTGGCTAGCCATATGTAGAAAGCTGAAACTGGATCCCTTCCTTACACCTTATACAAAAATTAATTCAAGATGGATTAAAGACTTAAATGTTAGACCTAAAACCATAAAAACTCTAGAAGAAAACCTAGGCAATACCATTCAGGACACAGGCATGGGCAAGGACTTCATGACTAAAACAGCAAAAGCAATGGCAACAGAAGCCAAAATTGACAAATGGGATCTAATTAAATTAAAGAGCTTCTGCACAGCAAAAGAAACCACCATCAGAGTGAACAGGCAACCTACAGAATGGGAGAAAATTTTTACAATCTATTTATCTAACAAAGGGCTAATATCCAGAATCTACAAATAACTTAAACAAATTTACAAAAGAAAATCAAACAACCCCATCAAAAAGAGGGTGAAGAATATGAACAGACACTTCTCAAAAGAAGACATTTACGCAGCCAACAGACACATGAAAAAATGCTCATTATCCCTGGCCATCAGAGAAATGTTCTGGTTTTAAATTCATGTTCTTTGAATCCAAGTTTCATATTTGTTCCTTCCTGCCCTGGACAAAGTCCTGTAAATGTGCCAAATCCTGGTCAGATGCAGTGGCTCACACCCGTAATCCCAGCACTTTGGGAGGCCAAGGCAGGAGGATTGCTTGAGGTCAGGATTTTGAGACCAGCCTAGGCAACATAACAAGACCTCATCTCTTAAAAAAAAAAAAAAAAGCCAGATATGGTGGTGTGGGCCTGTAGTCCTACCTACTCAGGAAGCCAAGGAGGGAAGATTGCTTGAGCTTAGCAGTTTGAGGCTGCAGTGAGCTAAGATCAGGCCACTGTACTCCAGCCTGGGCAACAGAGCGAGATCCTGTCTCTCAAAAAAAGTGCCAAATCCCATGAAGCTGGGGGATCTTTCTAGCTTAAAACTGACAACCACTTCAGGTAAAGTAAGTATGCTCTTCTATGTTTCTCTGTTCCTTGTATGTGAACTAAGTAGAGTATAAACCATGTAATTTCAGGTCATACAAACTGACTGGAGACCTCAGCCTGGAATTTGATTTAAAAATTTCAGAGTATGTGAACTCACACACTTGTCTGTAACTTCATATGGTAAAATAGTCCTAGCCAATTTTAGACCAGGGCTCTAACATTTGAGGACCTCAGGACACATTAAGGGCTGTAGATGAGTTTGATTGATCAATACTGATATTGTTTGGCTGTTTTCCCACCCATATCTTATCTTGAATTCACATGTGTTGTGGGAGAGACCTGGTGGGAGCTAATTGAATCATGGGGGCAGGTCTTTCCTGTGCTGTTCTCGTGATAGTGTCTCACAAGATCTGATGGTTAATGTAAGGGGGAGTTGTCCTGCACAAGCTCTCTTTGCCTGCTGCCATCCATGTAAGATATGACTTGCTTGCTCCTTCTTGCCTTCTGGCATGATTGTGAGGCCTCCCTGCCATATGGAACTGTAAGTCTAATTAAACCTCTTTCTTTTGTAAATTGCCTAGTCTCTTGGTATGTCTTCATTGGCAACATGAAAACAGACCAATACAAATACGATGTGCTTTTATTTGTTTTAAATAGTTTTGAGATCACTGTTAAGTAGGGAAGATATTCCCATAAGTTTTTTCCTGCCCTCATCACTCCCTCATCATTACTTATAGCCAATTTATACTATTTTGTGACCTGCCTGATCCCTGAATTTATGATTAAAGTCTTCAGAATCTGTTACAATTTCCCTTTGGGACCCAGTCATTTCATTGCCTGACAATGCCAGAATTTATCTCTTTAAAGGACAGTATAACCATCCAATTGATTACTTTTGCTATAGGCTAGACTCTGCTAAGAGCAGGGGGTAGAGTTATATATAAGGCATAGTTATTAGTCCCCAGGAGCTAACAGTACAGTGAGGGAGATGATATATGATATAAAAATTTATGATGAAACACAAGAGGTACACACAGGTAAACAGCTACACTACTCAAGAGTTATGCACAGGTAAAGAGTGAAGGCTTTAACAAAGCATATATGTTTTGAATTGTGTCTTGAAATTAGTTGTTTTCCAAAGAGGTAGGCAAGAAAGGACGTGCTTGACAAATGCCAAAGCATAAATGTATCGAAGGACATGGCCTGATGGAGTAAGAGCAAACTATCTTGTTGCAGTTGTGATGTCATGTGCATGAGAATAATGGTGAAAGTTGAAATAAGAAAGGGGAATATTATACGGAATGCAAAGGACCTTGTATGTTGTTAAGTTTAAACTTTACAGGTAATGGGGAATTATGTCATGATTTTAACTGAGGAGTTCTGTGGTTGAAATGTTTATTCCTTCCAAAACCCAAGTTGAAATGTAATTGTCATTGTAAGAGTATTAAGGAATGAGACCTTTAAGAAGTGATGAGGCCGGCCAGGCATGGTGGCTCACGCTTGTAATCCCAGCACTTTGGGAGGCTGAGGCAGGCGGATCAGGAGGTCAGGAGATCGAGACCACGGTGAAACCCCGTCTCTACTAAAAATACAAAAAATTAGTCGGGCGTGGTGGTGGGTGCCTGTAGTCCCAGCTACTCGGAGAGGCTGAGGCAGGAGAATGGCGTGAACCCGGGAGGTGGAGCTTGCAGTGAGCCGAGATCGCACCACTGCACTCCAGCCTGGGCAACGGAGCGAGACTCTGTCTCAAAAAAAAAAAAAAAAAGTGATGAGGCCATGAAGGCTCCATCCTAATGGGTGAGATTGGTGTTTTATGAAAGGGTGAGTTTGGCCACCCTTGGTCTCCCTTTCTTACCCTTTCACTTTCCACCATGTGATGATGCAGCAAGAAGGCCATTTCAAAATGCTGACACTGTGATATTGAACTTCCCAGCCTCCAGAACTGTGACTCGATAAACTGCTGTTCATTATAAATTACCCAGTTTCAGATATTCTATTATAGAAGCAGAAAATGCACTAAGACAAACAAGTAACATGATCAAATTTGTGTTTTTGGAAGAAACTCATTGCAGTTAAAAGTAGAACGGAGCAAGAATCAAGGAATGGATAATTTTACGAGCTTATTCAATAGCCTAGATGAAGAAATGAGGGCTTGAACTAAGGAAGTGGCAAAGGGTAAGAAGGGGTATAGTTTCGAGGAATTAATAAGCAGTAGAAGGAACCATATCGAGTAAACAATAGAGAAGAAAGCCTAGGTACAATGATCCAATCCAAAAATGGACTGCTGCTGCACAGTGGTCTCGCCCGGGGTGACCATAAGAAGCAGTGGCAAGGGAAACGTTTTCCCAATGGATAGAGCTTTGGGTAGTATACTTGACAATCCACTTTGTAGAGAGAAACAGCCCAAGATAAGGCTATACACAAACTCACAGGCAGTAGCCAATGGTTTGGTTGGTTTATCAGAGCTCTGGAATGAGCAGTATAGGAAGATTGGAGACAAGAAATTCTTGGGAAGATAAATGCAGAGTGACTTACAGGAGTGGATACAAAGTATAATAATCTTTGTACCATATGTCCAGAAGATATCTCCTGTGGAAGACCGCAAAACAGCAAACAGACAAGATGATACAGAGAAGATATCAATCAGACCCTGTTCTTGGCCCTCCTTGTATTAGCACCATAGGTTCATGAAGAAAGTAGATAAAGTTGTAGAGAAGAAAGCCCTACATGGGCCTAACAGCATGGGCTTCTTCTCACTAAGGCTGATTTAACAACTGTAACTTCTGAGAATCTGACCTGCCAGCCACAGAGACCAATGCTGGATTGCTTGATACAATATAACACCCTGAGGATATCAACTTGTCATTTGGGGGCAACTGATTAATTTAACCCATTCTACCTTAGGGAGAAAAGCCATTTCATTCTGACTGGGATTGACACACATTTCAGGCATGGATTTACCTTCCTGCCGGCAGTGCCTCAGCTTAGTGCCACTATCTGAGGTCTCACAAAATGTCAGATTTTCTTGTATTGGAGGCCACATCACATTGTCCAGGACCAAGAGATAATTTCACAGCAAAGGGTTATGACAGTAGACACATGGCCAGAAAATCTGCTGGTCCTTCCACTTAGCACACTATCCAAAACTCTCCAGTGTGACAAACAGAAGGCACAGCTGAGACATCATCTCAGGGTGATAACTTTTGAGGATGGGTGTTGTCCTTCTAGATGTGGTTTACACTTTAAATCTGAGGCCATTTTGTCGTGGTTTGACTATAGTACCTGGATCCAAGAATCAAGGAATCAAAGTGGGAGTGATGCCACTCACTCTCATTCCCAGAAACATATTTTGGAATTTTGTATTTCTTAAGATTTAAGTTGGTGTGATTGTAAGTCTGACTTTTAAGTTTGTGTGCTTAGAGGTCCTGTATTTCAGAGGAGGTGCACATCCTCCAGGAGACAGAGTGAGAATCCCACAAAATTTAAAGCTACAGCTGCCACTTGGTCACCTTGGGATCCTGGTGTTAGAAAACCGTTAAACTATGGTAATTTAATCTGATCATCATGAAGAGGCTGGACTACTGCTGCATAATGAGAGCATAGAATAATATGTTTAGGACTTAAGTGTTCCACTGGGGTGTCTTTTAACTTAATGGAAAGCACAGCAACTATGGTCTGATAAAGACCAGATCTCCAGAGGGCTCAGAACCCTCAGGAAGAGGCTCTGGATCATCCCACCAGGAAAACCACCTGGACCAGCAGAAGTGCCAGTGAAGTGGAAGTGAATCTTATATGGGTAGTGAAGGAGGGAGATGATGAGTTTCAGTTCTCAAGACCAACTATAGCAGTGGAGGTAGTAGTTCCTGCCACTAATTCTTCTTTCAGAAGCTTTCTAGAATTTGTGAGCAGCTAGAGTCCTAGAGAAGCTATGCCTAGATAGTGTGAAACTTAATGTGAGAAGCACGTAGATCTGAGTGTACAAATATTGGATTAGATACCTTACCCTGCCTCGATCCCTTTCGCTGGTGCATCAACCCCACAGTTGCTGTAAGTTCTGGTTACTAAAAGCTTACAATTGCCCTTTCTCCAGACAATTGTCCCCTGCTGGACAGAAGCCATGTTGCCCGGGAGGTATCTCTCCAACCCCTGTCCAGGAGGAGCCAGCAACCAATGACTGACTCACATGGGAATGTAAGAGGCTGTTCACTTTGACTCAAGGTGCTACCACTAGTCTCTAGGAAAGAACACATTCTTGCTTAGGATTTTCTCCTATCTGGCTTTCCTCACTTCCTTTCTCATGAAAGCTGGCTACCAATAAATCACTTGAACAAGAACCCTAATCTCAGTCTCTGACTCATAGGAACCTGGCTTGAGTCAGAAGATCTGGCATGAGGGATAAATGTGGAGTAAGAAGCCCATAAGTAATAACAGATAATGTAAATGGAGGAGAAAGCTCAGGGGGAGCAAAATAAGAAGAGTAGTAAAGATGAGCTTTAAGGAGCACTTGTTTTGGATGGTAGTTAAGAAAAAGAAATTAAAATAGAAGATAGTGAAAGACAGGAAGAAGGAAACAGCAAGTAGTGGAAAAGGGTGAGTGTATTTCAGGTCTCATCAACACCCCTGAATAATAGCAAGACTCCTGTTGCTATTATTTATTTACTCCTGTCTTATTTGTTTTTTCTCTTTCTCTCTTTCTTTCTTTGTTTTTTTTTTTTTTTCAGACAGAGTCTAGCTCTGTTGCCTAGGCTGGAGTGCAGTGGTGTGATCTCGGCTTTACTGCAACCTCCATCTCCTGGGTTCAAGCGATTCTTGTGTCTCAGCCTCCCTAATAGCTGGGATCACAGGCATGCACCACCATGCCTGGCTAATTTTTGTACTTTTAGTAGAGACGGGGTTTCGCCATGTTGGTCAGGCTGGTCTCAAACTTCTGGCCTCATGTATGTGATCTGCCTGCCTCTGCCTCCCTAAGTTCTGGGATTATAGGCGTGAGCCACCATGACTGGCCTGATTGATTTATTTCTCTGAGGCAGGGTCTCACTATGTCACCCAGGCTGGAGTGAAGTGGTGCAATTGTGGCTCACTGGAACCTCAAACTCCTGGGATTATGGTATCCTCCCACTTCAGCCTCTCAAGTAGCTGGGACTGTAGGTGTATGCCACTGCACCTGGCTCATTGTTTTTTTAATAGAGACATTAAATATGTTGGCCAGGTTGTTCTTGGATTCTTGACCTCAAGCAATTCTCCCACCTTGGCCTCCCAAAGTGCTAGGATTACAGGCATGAGCCACCACACAGAGCCCCCATTTTTTTTTCACGGGTGGGGGTGGGGTGGTGGGTATAAATGGGGTCTTGCTTTGTTGCCCAGGCTGGTCTCAAACTAAAATCCTGGGCTCAAGCGATCCACCCACGTTGGCCTCCCAAAACGCTGTGGTTACAGATGTGAGCCACTGCACCCAGCCCAACTCCTGTTTCAGATGCAGAAGCCAAAGGGGAGAGTTTTTACAAAAAGATTGACAAGCATCTTTGTGAGGGGTGAGAACTGTCAGATGTGATAATTGGAAATTCACTGGTATTCTCTGAGGGAATAGTTTATACTTACTCAAGAAACTCTATGTCTTTATGGATCAGTTGATATTTATGACACCCTTCATGGGGTTCTATGCTATGCTTCACCTGATTCTCAACTCTGTTTAATATGCGGAGTTTTCCCTAAACTCAGGTTGCAGGTGTAGGGGTCAAGCAGATGAAGGTGAAAGATTTCTAGTGTCTGCTGCCCATGAAAATTGGTCCATGAAAACAAGATGGATTATTTAATAAGTGATGTTGCAACAAATGTCTGGCCATCTTCAAAAAGAAGGAGAAGAAAAAGCAAGAAAAAGAAAAAGTGAGCTTTAAGCTCACTTCTTACATTTTAATGAATTCCACATGGACCAAAGATTTCAACAGGAAAAATGAACTATAAAAGGCTCAGGGGAAAAAAATAGACAAATTTTTTATAGCTTTAGAGTGGGGAATGTCTATCTAAGTAAAGCAAACTCAGAAATTGTAGATGAAAACAGCGCATTAAAACAAAATTTCCGTAGGACAAAAATAACAATATTTAATATTAGCTAAGGTTTGAATACTGTGTAGTCTGTGTTTTTCAATTATTATTTATTCTCTGCACAAATGTTTGAGGTTAATATTCTTTCTGTCTTCATTCTATTTTAAGGCAACAGAGGTCCAGAAAGATTAGCTAAATTTCATAATGGTACGAAATCATAAGCAGTAGAGTCAGAATTCCACTCACGTAATATGCTTCCAGAGCCTGCTGTACTTCTAAGTTTTTATTTTGAAAGGTTTTAGATGTACACAAAATTAAGAAAATTGTACAGTGAACTATATATCCTTCACTCAGCTTCTTCTAATGTTGACATTTTACAAAACCATAGTACTATTGTTAAAACTAAAAAGTTAGTATCAGTATAATACTATTGAGTGAACTACGAACTTTATTCAGATTTCCTTAGTTTTTCATAACATCCATTTTCTGTTCCAAGATTTAATCCCAAATCTGACATTGCATTGAGCTGTGATGTCTTCATTGTCTCCTGCAAATTGTAACATTTTCTCCGTCTTTTCTTGTCTTTCACGACCTTGACACTTTTGAACATTACTGGCCAGGTATTTTGTAAAATTTTCCCCAGTTAGTATTTATCTGATATTTTCTGATGATTAGATTGTGGTTATGCATTTTTGGCAAAAATACAACAAATGAATATATACAGTTTTACTGTACTCACATCTGGAGTACGTGATGTCAATATGTCTTATTACTGGTGAGGTTAATCTTTATTACTCAATTAGGATGACACCTGCCAGGTTTCTCCAGTGTAAAGTTACTATTTTCCCCTTTTGAATTAATAAATATTTTAGAGGCAATATCTTGATTCTGTGCAAGTGTCTTGTTTCTCTTTCAGTTTTTTTCCACTAGTTTAGCATTCATCTGTGAGTCTTGCTTGCGGCAATTACTGCTGTAGTTTTCTAATGGTGATATCTTTACTCCTTCTACACTTACTAATTTGAGTTCTTCTATAAGAAGGAGTTTCCCTTATTTATTCAATCATTTATTTATATTAGTGTTAACTCATGGATATTTTATTCTTTGGGTTATAAATACAATAATACAATGATTTAGTTCCAGCTTTGGACACTGAGAGCTCTTTTAGGTTGATTTTTGTGGTTTTACACAACACACCTCCCTCCCTCCCTGCCTCCCCCCCTCCCCCTCCCCCTTCCTTCCTTCTTTCCTTCCATCCGTTCTTCCTTCCTTCCCCTGTCCTGTCCCGTCCCATCCCTGTACTTCTTCTGTCCCTACACTTCTCCCTTCCCTTCTCCCTTCCCTTCCTTTCTTCCTCCTTCTTGCCCTTATTTTCTTCCTCCCTCCCTCTTCCTTACTTCTCTGGCACCACAGGACACAGGAGGATAATCATGTGTTTTCCCTGCTACATGGGTGGAACAAACCACATCTCTAGGGGCTTCTTCTTTCGATTAGGGAAGAGAGTTTGGAAAACAAGATCTTGGTGCCTCCCTTCATTTTTGAAGTATATTTTTCATATAATGTAAAATGTTAGGCTGACAGGTGTTTTCCTCTTCTTTTAGAGTGTTATAGACATTGTTCCATGGTCTTCTGTCTTTTTTCTTCTTTTTTGCTTTAATTACTTTAAAAATTATCTACTAATCTTTGGTTTTCGATAATTTGATTATGATGTGTTTTGATGTGGGTTTTCGATGTTTATTCTTCCAGAGGCTTATTGAGACTTTTGGATCCCTGACGTAATAGTTTCCATTGATTTTTGTCTTTGATGGTTTGTTGTATGTGTCACCCATAGTTTCTTGACTCAGTTATCTTCACTGTCTAGTCTCTCTGCCGTTGTCAATAAAAGTGCCTGCCACTTCTGTCTGAGATCTGATTTAGGTGAGATAGAGACAAGTCCTTCAGGCATCCCTAAGGTAGGGTAGTTAGAATATTGCAGATAAGGTCTACTCCACTCTCTTTGGTTTGAGAGAGGTAATTGGGAACTGGATTACCACCCTCTAGACTGAGACCACACTGTACCAGAAAGTGGGTGGGACATGGGCAAGTAAACATGTAATAAAATTTCCTCCTGGTTTGAAAGTGGTTCTTTCTTGACTGGGTGTTCACTTAGTTCTTGCAGAACTTTGACTCTTTCAGGGCTCCTATAAGGTTTTTAATTCAGTTTTTAGTTGTTTTTTAATGTTTCCATGGGCAAATGAGGGCTTGGTGTTTCCTAGTTCACCATTTTGTCTGTATAACTTGCAGATTTTTGACAATCGTGTTAAAGCTTCATTTTGATAGGTTTTTTGGCCCCTACTTTCGAGTTGTCATTCTTGTGGAGATCTTTTTTGAATCCCTGTGTGATTAAATGAACGACAGCAACAACAACAACAAAAAAACAACAGCAACAAAAACCAAAACTTTATCCCCTCAAACTGGATAAAGCTATAGTGTTTCTTTTCCTAATGTGAGCTGTAGAAATTGTTCAGCTTATGATTCCCTGGTAGATCTTTGCCCAATCTTTTGAGTTTTACTGTACAGATTTTCACCTTAGCTTTCAGCAGTAGATTCAAGGGGAATCTTATACAGGTTTCTGGAAATTTTTCTTTACATAAATCTGTCTTCGCCAATACTCTACCCTGCAAATTCCAGCTATCTCCCTAAACTCTGATCTTTGTCTCCTCAACTCAGTGGTACTATTATGTGCTCTTTCTTGTACCATGGTTCAGGTAATACCTCCAAATAAAAATTCGGGGCTCACCTTGATTTCTGCTCCTTCTTTCATTGCTTGCATTCCTGAACTGATTGCCTATTGTCCAAATAACAGCTGCTTCATATATATTGTCCTGTTTGCTAGTTATACACAATAGAAAGGCAATTTCAGTACCATTTAATTGGTTATGACCAGAAGTGGAAAAAGACTTTTTAATCTGTTGAACCTATGCTCACCTTCACTCACAATTAATGAAAATTACAATGTACTTTTTTTTTTTTTTACATTTTAATACTTCTGAAATAAGAATGTTTATGTATGGGTAGAAGCAGAGTCCAGTTTGACAGTCTTCCCTGTCTACAATGCCCAAAACTGAGACTCATGTAGCCTAAGTGTTTAATATGTGTTTGTTGAGAAATCCTCTAAGCAATCAGGAAATACATTTATGCAGAACATAGTTTTAGGGAAAGTAGAATTTGAGTCCAAATCCAAATCTTGAGTCACCTCAGCATGGTAGTCAGTTTGCTTCTGTTTCTAACTCCATCATAGCAGCTCCTGGATTGTGATTTGTTCTCTACTTGGCCTTCCTTTAAGGCCTTTGCTCCCAAATTTCCTTGGGGTAGTCTAGGAAAATTATGGCTACTACTGCTGTAGTTAATATGTCAGAAAAAGGGACATAATTACTTCCTGCAGAAGCTAGACTGAAAGTATAAAATTTTAAAAAAGACTGGAGTGCATCTGAGGTTTGCCATTGCCAATATCTTCAAGTAATATAATGTCATTAGATTCTTAGGAGGTATGTGTCAGCATTTTAATCACTGCTGTGAATATTACAAAGCCCTGAGATGATACAAACATTGGTCTGTTGAGAAATATGGTTGTTTTATTTTTAAATCATTTACATGGAGTAAAAGTTATTTATATAGGAGAGTCCTGGTGTTAGATTCCTATAAGTCTCCTTTCTTTTCTGCTGCTAATATACTCAGAAAGACCTTTTCACATTTTTAGTATTAGCTTTGGCCTCAGCACCTGAAGATCACTCTGCCTCCTTGATTGGGTGTGTTTACCTTTTTGGAGATGATGGGTGCAGAAAACAGTTGTGGTTAAGGGCATGAAATTTGGATATCATTAGAGAAGATTTCAAAACTTTGTTCAATCACATTTTAATTCTGTGACCTTGAAAAATTTATAAATCCTTCCTGGGACTGTTTCTTCATTGGTAAAATGAGGGTAATAATTCCTTCTTTGTAGAGCTGCTATGAGGATTAAATGGGATAATTTATGTAAAGCTCTTAGCACAATGTTTGGAATTTTATTACAAATGAAATAAACTGAAATTACTATTAGTTGTGAAGATGTATTGCTAAATTCCAAATAACAGCACATCAAATATTTTAGTCATAGTTTTTGGTTTATTTTTGTTCTGTCCTTCACCTTAAAGCCCATGATATATATTTAGTTTCAGAGTTACTTTTTTAAGACAAATTTCCAGCTATTTTCTGTTCAGAAGACCCCATGTCACCATTTGGCATGGAAAAAAGAAACCCATAGTGACAGTGACAGCAGAAATCTGTTGTCATTCTTTCTTCCTCTCTTTTCTACTGTCTCCAACCCCACAACACAGGTTATACTGACACAGCACAAGCTCATCCTAAAGCTAAATTTAGGATTTCAGGGGTGGAACTGCTGGAACACAGTTCTGAATAGTTGGCACTGTCCATCCAAGTAGATTGCCATTCCAATAATAAACCCATCTGGGTGTCTCCTGTGCAGACAGATGGTAATTGATTGTTTTTACTAAAAATTACAGTAGAATTATTCTCTAAAGATATTGCTACTGAGCATGTGGCCACAACCTAAACATAGGTTATCCACAGACTTCAAAGTTCCTGGATGGGGAAGGGTTTATAGAAGCACCTCAACTCTACCTCCCATGTGTGTTCAGGGCTGGAGATTGAGATATCTGTCCTTCAGTTTCTCTGGTAGATTGTGGAAATTATAGAGGTTTGTTCCATTTAAAGAAAGTGTTTTCCTTAATTATAAAAGCAATGCATGGTTGTTGAAGAAAATTTATAAATATATAACACTTAAAAGAAAAAGAAAAATTACCCTTCTCTCCCCTTAACACACACAAAACATCCTGTCATCCAAAGACAATCATGATTTGAATTTGGAGTTTTTCCTTCTAGGCTTTTTTCTTGCCCCACTTTAACCAGGTGTTTATGGCAGATGCAGTTGGTTGCCTACTCAACAGCTTTTAGGCTTCCTTTCTTGAAGTCAGAACACCAACAGTGTTTGAGAGACAATGTGCCTGATTAGTTGGTGAATCATAAATCATAATAGATCTAAGCAAATCATGATAATTATTTCCACATCATCAGTGATTGAACTAAGGGCGAGCATGTGTCTCAGGACAGTGAGAGGCATGAAAAGTCTACTAGGTTGGAGAGGGGGTGGGGTATGGGGAGCTGGGGAAAATTTTTTAAATCTCTGATTAAAAAATTGAATCAAATAAAAATAATTTTGAATGCTGACATTTAAAGATACTCTGTCTGGAAGATTAGCAGCCACTTGTAACCATGAACCTGCAATGCCTTGGGATGCAAATCAGTACCCGAGGATGATGGAGTGGGAGATTGAAAGGAGCATGTGTCTTTGATGATGCTATAGAGCTTGCTAGCCAACCCAACTCCTTGTTGATAAATAACAAATATGAGAATGGTGCCAACAGGGGTAGTGATTTGTTGTTGTTGTTACTTAATGCTGAACACATGCTCACTGATACACAGGTTTGTTTTTGTTTTTGTTTTTTAAACTGCTGGACAAGACGTCAGCTGTGAGACTGAGGGAGAAACTCTTGTTATTGGAATTAGGGGAACGATTAGAAATTTTCAGGACCACAAAGGTGTCATCATCCATGATTTGCGAACTTTAGCTATTGTATCTTGATTAAATGTTACTTGAGTGAAGGAAAATGCAATTGAGCTGAGACTGCTCTTTCCTCATGTGCATATGTGTTTTTGGAGCATGGATCCTTCATAAATAATTTGCTTATTGAGCTGCTTAGAATTTATTTTGCAAAAGCTTTGAAGGCTGGAAAATATGATGGTAGAGATTATACTGGCTGCACCCCAGGCTGGACTCAGTCAATTGCCATTTGTCTGTTCCTGGAATGGGAGCACACAGTTCATCTGCTTTTAAATATCCTCTACAGGTGTTGTAACATCCTGTAGAGAATGTTGTTCTGGTTACTGGTCAAGTCTCATGTGATTCTATAGGGCATGGTTAATTGGTTAATGTAAGCTAGACAACAGAAATGATGAGCTTTTTTTTTTGTAGGAAAAGGAAGAAGTGAAATATGTTCTAGTGAAATGAGAATGTGATAATATAGAGTATTCTGAACCAACTATGTGTTGGGGCTGATCCTAGCCCCAGAATAATATGAATAGCTACCATTTATTGAGCTCCCAGAATGTGTTACCACTTTATGTTTATCTCTTTCAGTTTAATCCCTACAAGTAAGGGCCTCCAATTGATTTACAAGAGATTGTTGAGATTCCTGTTTAAACATGAGAATGAGTCTCAAGTAGAATCTGCTCTACTTAATATTTTCCCCACAATTCTCTCAAACTCTTATAGTGCCTTAGGCATTTATAAGAGTCACCTGGCTTCCTTCTGGTTGACTATGATACAAATTCTTTTCTACTTATCTGATGTATCAGTGCTGAGAAGAGTTAGAAATCACTGTGGACAAAATGAACCCCAACTCATACTATGCACAAAAGGTCTATTTTTAAATACATTGTATATCTGGATATGCAAAAAAACATGGGAGAATATTTTCATAAATTTGAGTAAGGGGAGATTTTAAAATAGGAAACAAAATGCACTGGAGATAAAGGAAGTGACCACTTAATTTTAAGTCCACTTAATTTTAGTGGACTACACTAAAATTAAGAGTTTCTGCTCCTCAAAAAAACACCAGTAAGAGAGTGTGGTTTAATTTGCTTAACGGCCTCCAGCTGCATCCATGCTGCTGCAAGAGACATGATTTCATTCTTTTTTATGGTTGCGTAGTATTCCATGGTGTATATGTACCACGTTTTCTTTATCCAGTCCACGGTTGCTGGGGGCACTTAGGTTGATTCCATGTCTTTGTTATTGTGAATAATGCTATGATGAACATACACATTCATGTGTGTTTTTAACAAAGGAACAGAAACCAAATACCACATGTTCTCACTTACAAGAGGGAGCTAAACATTGGGTGCTCATGGCCATAAAGCTGGCAGCAAGAGACACTGGGGACTACTAGGGCGGGGAGGGAGAGAGACAAAGAAGGGTTGAGAAATTGTGCTCACTAGTCAGGTGATGGGGTTGTTTATACCTCAAACCTCAGCATTATGCAATATACTCATGTAACGAACCTGCACATGTACCTCCTGCATCTAAAATAAAAATTGAAATTATTTAAAAAGTAAAATAAAATAAAGTATATGGTGGACACTCCAATGTGTCACTCAAATTCTTCTTTAATGAAGAACTTGTTGCCTCACCTGCTGGGCGTGCTGTTGGCAGCCACCCAGCAACTTTCAGTTTCTTCAGGAGTTGTCTCAGCTACAGAGAGCTGCCCTCCCCAAGATCACGCTTTCCCCATAGTGGCACATAGTCAATGAGTGATTGATGCAGAGGTGCAAAAATCTGGCAATCTCCACCCAATCTGGCACAACTCTGCAGGCCCAGTCTCACTCCAAAACTCTCTGTGGGCTAAGCTGAAGCCATTGTTGCTCCTGCATCACAGATTGACTCCTCTCTCTGCTCAAACCTGTTTACAGCTTCTCCCTTTGATTTGAGCCATAGGAGATTCTTTAATAAATATTCTGCATGCTAAACTTTATCTGTGCATATCTTCTGGGGAATCCAACTTGTGACAGATAATAAAAGGAAAAGCTGTGGAGCCAGAGAAAATATTTTTAGCTCATATAACTGACAATGGAATCATAAGCAGAAGTACATAAACAACATCTAAAAGTTAAGAACCCAATATGTAAGTGGGCAGGAGATTCAAAACAGATACTCTCTGTTTACAAAAGAGAGTATTCAAAATGATTAATAAACAGAAGAAAAGGTGTGTAACCTTGCTAGAAATCAAAGAAACACAAATTTACACAACCAAAGAGATACTACTACACACTCACCAGAATGGTTAACATTAAAAAGACTGTGGAAGACAGTGTGGCGATTCCCAAGGATATAGAATGAGAAATACCATTTGACCCAGCAATCCCATTACTGGGTATATGCCCAAAGGATTATAAATCATTCTACTACAAAGACACATGCACACGTATGTTTACTGCAGCACTGTTCACAGTCGCAAAGACTTGGAACCAACCCAATGGCCATCAATGATAGACTGGATACAGAAAATGTGTCACATATGCACCATGGAATACTATGAAGGCATAAAAAAGGGATGAGTTTATGTCCTTTGCAGGGACATGAATGAAGCTGGAAACCATCGTTCTCAGTAAACTAACACAGGAACAGAAAACCAAACACCACATGTTCTCACTCATCAGTGGGAGTTGAACAATGAGAACACATGGACACAGGGAGGGGAACATCACACACCGGGGCCTGTTTGGGGATAGAGGAGGGATAGCATTAGGAAAAACACCTAATGTAGATGATGGGTTGATGGGTGCAGCAAATGACCATGGCAAGTGTATACCTATGTAACAAACCTGCACGTTCTGTACATGTATCCCAAAACTTAAAGTATAATAATAATTAAAAGACTGTCAATATGAAGTATTGGTGAGGACATAGAGCAATAGAAACTCTTATATACTGCTACTGGAGGCATAAATTGGCATAACCTCTTTGGAAACCGAAGCAACAGATTGGGATTATCTGCTAAGGCTTATGTGTACACACATGACCCAGCAATTATGCTGTTAGATGTGCATTCAGAGGAAACGTGTGTGCACATGTTTAGCAGTCAAGTTAATGGCTGCCTTTCAGGGACAGTGATGGAGAGGAGGCACCAGAGGGATTTGAGGTGGTGATAATGTTGTGTGAGGTAATTCAGTGAGGTGTACATTTATGTTTTCTGCAGTTTGATGTATGTGTGTTATATTTCACAATTAAAAAGGCAAAAATAGTTGGCTGTGAAAACTGAAAAATAAAGAACCTCAAATAAAGTTCTAGTACTGGAGTTATTGTGAGAAATTTCCCTTCTTCACCATAGCGAGAGTGAACCAGAGAAATCATGAGGACTAAGGCAGCATGGGTAGAATTTCCATAATGTGGTTAATACTGGTGGAGAACAGTTGAGAATATTTGATGATGATGGTGATGATGATATCAAGGCAAAATCTTTATTTTCCAAAGTCACATCAAAGTCATGCCACATTATTAAATTACAGCAGGATATCAACATCTCAGGTCATACACTAGTGTAAAGTGGACTGATTCTACTTCTGTCTTTCTATGAATAAGTTATTTAACCTCTGGATATTTGTATCCTTATTGCTAAAATGTTAACAAGCCCCATCTCATGGTGTTATTGTAAAAAATAAAGCAAGGTACATCAAGTGTCTGCATATTGTAGATGTTCAATAATAATGGTTCCTTTGTCACCACACCCCTTTTTACTGTCTGGTCATACTGTTTTGTTGTAGTGAGCATTGGAATTGATAGTACAGCTTTCAATCCACACATTCCCTGTCATGAAGCAATAGTATGGCTTTACAGGTATGTTCTAGTTCCAGGGTTGAATTCTGACTGGTTTAACCTATTTATGGCAATCCTAAATTCCTTGCCATTTTGATTCAAGAATGAATGCGAAACTTTTTTGGCAACCCCCTTCTTATGATCATGAGAAGCCCAGCCTAAGAATGCAGATGATCCACGACAGAGGGCATTCCTGAGAGAATCATAGGAAACAAAGCTTAAATCTTACTCCTAACATTCGAAGCACTCTCCCTGGACTTCTGGTTATATTAACAAATAGAATTTCATATTTCTTAAAGCTCTTAAAGTTTGGGATTCTATTACAGACAAGTCACCTTAACTGGTACACTCATAGTGACTTGTCATCAAAATCATTAGATCTTCTTCATATTTTTAAGTCCCGTATCTGTATACAAGCCAATTTGGGAACTTATGTAGAATACGGTGTAATTATCCTCATCAAATAACCACTTAATTTTAGTCAGACCGTCCTGATCTATTTAATCTCTCTTTTAGAATTCATATTAGCAGTATCGCTTCATGAAGTCCCAAGTTCCAGGGAAAAGAAAAAAATCCCTGCATCGGCCTTCCCAAAACACAATAAGCAGAGTCCTGTTCCCTCTGCCTTTGTAGGAATTTATCACTCTGTCTCTTTCTTTCTCTGTGTTTACTGCTCTGTATATCTCCCCACTATCCATCTTTGGGTCTGTCACTTCTTTCTATTTCCCCTCTTTTTCTGTCATACTCTGTATCTGCCTCTCTGTCCCTCTGTCTCTCTGCCTGCCTCTATCTGTCTGTCTGTTCTCTGTGTTGTCTTTCTCAGTCTTGATCTTTTTCTCTGTTTTTCTGTCTTCTTGCCATTGCAGGGAAACTTTACTCTTTTTGCCTAGAAGGATTTAATTAATTGTTTGGAGAGTGAGCAACTGATGTGTGTTTCTGACTATTCTCTTTTCTAACCTAAAGGAGTATAATAGGCATTATATGAAATTACATATAAAGTGCCAGACACAATGTGGGCATGAAATTAAAGGGAATCATCATAATTCTTTCTTGAATTCTCTTTTTCTTGTATATGGCCAAAAGGATGTGCCATGTTTTCTCTGCACTTTTAATAACTTGTGTGGTGGATACAAGACTGACTATACTTGTTTCATTTCTCACTTATTATGACTGTTTTTTAAAAAAATAGTATTTATTTTTTACTTATTTTTTAAAGTTTTACCCTATTATTATTTTTTCTACTCTTAACACCACTCAATGATTACTCTATTTTTGGTTGACAAGTAATAATTGTATATAATCATGTGGTACCATGTAATGTTTCCACACATGTATACATTTTAGAATGATCAAATCAAGGTAATTAGCATAATCATCACTTCAAATATTTATTATTTCTTCATATAGAGAACATTTAAATTCTCTCTTTTAGCTATTTTAAAATATACAATATCTTATTATTGAGTCGAACATCAGAACTAACTTCTCTTATTTAACTATAACTTTGTACCTACTGACCTTAAGAAGATTTGGTTCTATTCTTCTAAGACACTTTACATTTCTACTGATCAACACAATATTCCATTTTCTTGTGACGTTAAATCCAGAGAACAGTGGAGTAGACAGGATGTGGTCTTTGGAGGAAAATCAACACGCCTTTCCTCTGTCCAAGTAGTTTGTGAGATGTTGCCACAAACACAGCATTTCTGTCTATTATTTATCTTGTCCTCAAAGTTCTCTCTCCACCAGATCCTTGATGCACTTTAAAAGAATTTGCCATCTTAACTTAGAAACTTGTTTTCAAACTCATCTTTAAAATCTGGGGTTTGTTGGTAATGTACACCTGCCATGGCTGAATTTCTGTCATGAGTTTCATCCAATCAAATCTTGAGAATACTTATATTCTTGTCTTTTTTCCCCCCACACCGTTTTTTTTTTTTTTTTTTAGACAGAGTCTCGCTCTCTCGCCGGGGCTGGAGTGCAGTGGTGCAATCTCCGCTCACTGCAAGCTCTGCCTCCCGGGTTCACGCCATTCTCCTGCCTGCACAGCCTTCTGAGTAGCTGGGATTACAGGCGCCTGCCACCATGCCCAGCTAATTTTTTTGTATTTTTTTAGTAGAGACGGGGTTTCACCGTGTTAGCCAGGATGGTCTTGATCTCCTGACCTTGTGATCTGCCCTCCTCGGCCTCCCAAAGTGCTGGGATTACAGGCTTGAGCCACTACACTGGCCTATAATATTTTTAGTATTATATTAAAATACAAAATTTAATACATGTAGTTTATTAGTTTATGCTGTGATATTAGGACAATTCACTTGTTTAATACATACATATATACACATAAGTATATACATATACGTAAACATAGCTATCTATCTAATCTCTTACTGTTGGCTAGGTGCTAGGGTCACAGTAGTGAATAATATACTCTAGTCTCCCCATTCTCACATAGCCCACTGCATTAGGTTGAATAGTGTTCCCCTAATATTCATGTCCATCTGGAACCTGTGAGTGTAGCCTTATGTGGAAATAGGATCTTTGTACATGTAATGAAGTTAAGATAAAGTCATACTGGATCAAGGTGTACTCTAAATCTAATATGACTGGTGGCCTTATAAAAAAAGGGAATTGGCCAGGTGCGGTGGCTCATGCCTGTAATCCCAGCACTTTGGGAAGCTGAGGCGGGCAGATCACAAGGTCAGGAGGTCGAGACCATCGTGGCTAACATGGTGAAACCCCGTCTCCACTAAAAATACAAAAGAAAATTAGCCAGGCGTGGTGGCGGGTGCCTGTAGTCCCAGCTACTCGGGAGGCTGAGACAGGAGAATGGCGTGAACTTGGGAGGTGGAGCATGCAGTGAGCCGAGATTGCGCCTGGGTGATCTCCAGCCTCCAGCCTGGCACTCAAGCCTGGACAACAGAGTGAGACTCCGTCTCAAAATAAATAAATAAATAAAATAAAATAAATGTGCTCATACACATACACAGCATAACTCCATGTAAGGATGGGCAGAGGAGGAGGCCATGTGAACAGATGGGCAGAGACAGGACATATTATCTACAAACCAAGGATGTCAAGGACTGGGGGCAGCCACCAGAAGCTGGGAGGCAGGCGCAGAACAGACCCTCCCACAGAGTTTTCAGTAGAAACCAACCCTGCTTTCACTTTGATTTCAGACTTTCAGCCTCCAGAATGGTGAGAGAATATATTCTCTTGCTTTAAAGCCATCCAATTTGTGTTAATTTGTTATGGCAGTCTTGGAAACTAATGCTCATGCGGTCTTCTTTCTAAGCTCTTTTCTTGCTAATGTCTCTTGACTTTTTGGAAGGGTTGGGAGGTCTGTCATCCACTATCTTTCTTCCTGTAGTTTCATTGTTTCTGTCTACAGCATAATCTAGTCATTTATCTTCATCACTCTTGGCCATTTGTTTTAAGTCTTCAGGATCATGGTGTAATTTGCTTCTTCTCATTTTTCATAGGATGTGTCCCTTGCTTGCCAGCATCCTTCGATTTTGGAATCATACGTCACAGTCTGAAAACGTGTTCTTTGATACCATCTATTTAATCAGCAAGAACATTTTCCGTATCTTTTTTCCCCAACCTGAAATGTGACCTTCAACAGGAAGAAAACACATGACCTACACTTCTAGTCCTTCAGGAATGGATGCGTTGTATGTGTTCTTTTGACTAGTGTCATCCATTTAGTTTTAATTGAGTTTGACCTGTATCCTCTGGGTTACTTTTGTCTTTCTGAAGAAAATACATGAGCATTGAAGGTGGGGAATATTGTTTTTTAACTTTTTTTCTTTTTTCTTTTCCCTCTGAATGGTTAGCACAAAGGTGGGCATAAGGGTAGCATTTAATACTAACTGGGTAACTCATTTGCTTTTTCTTACCCTTTTTCATTTGCTTTTTCTTATTTTTTCTAGTGAAATGTTGAGGATTAGATCAACATGTGTTAGTCAGAGGGCTCTTTGAAAAGCCCTGGTTAGGTGTTAAATGATGTTAAGAATTTATGAGGATGTAAGTCAATTCATAACTTTGGCCACTAGGGAATTTCAGACAATTTTATTGAGAGGATCCAGATTATGACAGTTGTTTTTCCACTGAGTAGACTGCAGTTACTGGAGGATACCCACATTGGAGTCAGGAATCTCTGAGATTCCCCTAATGTCAATATTGGTGCAAGCTATCCTCAAGGGGAGTACTTGGGTTCTGATGATGATTTCCAGAGATACATTTTGCTTAAATCAAATGCCCATGTGCATATGCTAGAATGTTGAAAACCAGCACAGTTCCTCATTTGGAAAAAAAAGGCACCCATAACTGAGTGGCTCTAACTGATACCCCTCATTTATACAAGATCTTATTTGTTGGTCAGATACTAGAGTTGAAGAAATTGAGTTTCTTTTATTAAGCTTTCACAAAATTTGTAAATTTCTCTGAGCATGTTTTATTTTCCTGGAGAAAATTCCTGACTGAAATGTAAACATTAAGGCAAAGACTTCCTAGTTGAAGTGCTTGATTTCTGAGAAATTATGTTCAAACTTTAGTGAACATGATTTCAGTCTTACAACAGTGTGGAATAAGTGCAGACAAATTATTGAGCTCTTGATTTTTTAGCGCACATTTTGGCTATGAACTCTTTCTAGGTAATAAGAGAAAGTAGTCAGAATAAATACTACCAAATTAAGAATTAGTAGTTTCAGGCACCCAATATATTTATGTGCTTGAAATTTCATAGTTATGACAGAAATTTTTAAGTCATAGCTAATGTTATTGTGTATTAGAGAAGCACACAATGAAATGGGTATTGTATTAGGCTAACCATATTCTAAGTTCTCTTTTCTAGAAAATGGTTTATCCCATGGTTCTGTTCATGAAACTAATTGTTATTGAGTACCTTAGAAGTTTAAACACTATAATAGCTAATTTTGATGATACAAAGAAATATGATTTGAGACCTCCTTCCATGGGTCTTATAATAAATCTAGTGGGGATGATAAAACCAGTGCAAATGTAATGAATAGTTGTCATTATTTTTGACTTTCTATAATCCAAACACTCTTCCTTTGCTCAGGGAATTTTTTACATCATGAGTCTTTGTGGGAGATAAGCCCTCTCTCTGTCTCTCTCTCTCTCTCTCTCTCTGTCTAGGATATGAATATTCCAGATACTTACCTAGCCAACCTTGCACTGAGGGCATGACCATGTTTTCTGGTCCCTGCTAATCAGGTGCAACCACTCTGGACAGAAAGATTCAGGGTTGATGAATTTGCTCTGGCGATTGTTCTCATAAGGTTGAATTATTCAGGAAACAGTGCGACTAGCAAGTTAGCATCTGTGACAGCAGTTAGCATCTGTTAGCACTGTGCCAGCAGTGTCTGTGGGTCAAGGCACAATCCCTGGATATTTGCAGCAGCAGCAGTGATGGATATACTCCCCAGAGCAGTTCTGTAGCCTGAGTCTTGGCATTATTTTTGGTTGCTTATCCCCAGGCGTGATTGTTCAGCCTTCCTGTAAATTCTATTATCTCTACTTAATTCTTTTTAAATAGTTATTCTGCTTAAACCCTTTAAGAGTTAGTTTTTTATTTCTTAATGCAGAATCTTAGTGGTAGTGTATGTGTGTGTGTGTGTGTGTGTGTGTGTCTATGTGTGTGTATAATTAAGTTCGCTTAAAGTACCATAGGAATGGTAGAAAAATGAGATTACTTCTGGATGGGGCCCTTTCAATGGGTTTTCTACCTTGCACATGGTTACCTACTGTAATATCAATCTTGAAAGGTTGAGTAGTCTACCCTAGCACTTCTAGGTAAAATTATAACTTTATTTATAATCTGTCAACAGTAAAGTTCTGCAAAATCTTGTTTAATTTACAAATTAAAATGCTTTCAATTTAGACCTATTTGGGCATAAGAAATTTTATACATTGATTATACTATAAACCATATATATGTAACATTATATATATCATTATATAAACATATATATGTGTATGTATGTATATATCCCTGCAATAAACCTGGAGAATTTGTTAGCTTGATTAACATAGAGAATAAAGTGATTATTTCAAGTTTAAAATAATACAAGCTACTCCCAGGCCTGAATTCACCACAGTCTCTATTTTGACCAAGTATGTAGTACCATTGCCAGTGTTCCATGTTCCTTTTATTTAAGCCACCTTGGTCTAGTAGAAATCTGAGGCATGGACAGATAGACTAGATCTTTTGAAGTTGCTGGGCTGAGTTTACCAAACTTCACTGGTGGTAAAGAATGCCAAAATAAAAATTTCTGTCAAGTAATAGCTTTGTGCTCTAGAAGGCAAGCTCAACTCTATCTTCCAGACATGTCAATCCAACTGCAGTTATGCATACATATTTGGGGTTCTGCAGTGCATTCTTCTTCCCTACAATACTGTTTGACCATTATAAACATCCACTCTAGAGTACAGGTCTTATTAGCAGCTTGAAGGAAGGTTTACAGTCAGTAATCAAATAAAGGCATACTATTCTCCAGTTCCACATTCTCCCCCAACCCAGTGGACTTTCCCAGGGTTTAGAATTAATTCAACCTATGTATTTAGACATATTTCCCATATGTCTTACACACATTTATCAATGGATTTCAGTTCAGCAGGTTTTTTAGAGCATTTGCCTTGTGTCTAGGAGGAATTGAAGCCTTAGTACTCAAATACTCTTTTCCCATGTGTCAGTCTGAGTAAGATCAGCCTTTACAGAGACTGCGTTAAGCTCCTTTGGAGGCTGCTGGCTCTACTTATAGTTAGGGACTTCCAAGTGCATTTGTTAAACAATGATTATGAAACTCTATCACCTTCCCTTCTGTAACTCTTCCCTAAAATGCCCTTAACAGAAACATTTCTACTATGCAACTCAGAAAATGCATCATCTTTTTAAACAAGTGTTGATCTGGCTCACTGTTTGTGTTGTTTTAATTTGGTTCGGTATTTTATATTGTAGTTTGAATAATTTTTGAGGATAGATACTGTTTGTGCTTTATCTACCATAGAATATGTCTTTTACCTGTACAACCTTATTTAAAAAGGAGCTATTCTAAATTTTACACCTTAGACACGGATTCACAAAGAAGGTAATTGATTTTTTGGTAATTAATTTCAATTCAATGCAATTGAAATCAATTGATAACTAATTTTTAAAACAAATCATCATATACATATTAATATGGTTTTATTTCATTTTCTTAATACTCTATGTTATGGGCTGAATGTGTCTCCCAAAATTTATATGTTGAAGCCCTAACTCCTATTATGATAGTATTTGGAGGTGAGGCTTTTGAGAGGTAATATGGCTTAGATGAGGCCGTGAGGACAGGGCTCCATGATGAAATTAATTTTCTTATCAAAAGAGGAAGAGAGAGCAAGCTCCATCTTTCTTCATTATGTGAGGACACAGTGGGAAGGCAGTCATCTGCCAGCCAAAAAGTAGGCCCTCACCATGCACTGAATCTACCAGCATCTTGACCTTGGACTTTCCATCCTCTAGAACTGTGAGAAATAAATGTCTGCGGTATAAGCCACCCAGTTTATGGTATTTTGTTATAGCAGCCTGAGATGACTAATACCATGTTAAAAAATCAAAGGAGATTATGAAGGATGATTTAGGAGTACAAGGTGTAGGTATAAGAGGTTAATAAGAGATAAGAATGAAAAGATAGGTTGGGACCAGTTTAGAGAAGTCTTGATCCTGAAGTTAAAAAGTTTAAACATCACTCGAAAGCAAAGGAAAAGTGTTTGAAATCTTTGAAGAAAGGAATAACATAATCAGAGTCATGCACTGAGAAGATCAATCATGCATCCAAGCGCAGGCCATACTGGAGAAGAACTAAGTGCGGACGTGAGAGACAGTGAGGTCATACTGCTTTGGACACTATTCTCAATTGCTGAGCTGAGCAAACATGACCCACATCATACAATTGGAGGCCTTTCCAGCTAAGGGTTTTTGTTGTTATTTCAGGACTGAGAAACATTATTTACTAGCCTACAAACTTAAACAAAACACTATGTTCACTGTTGCATTTATTCATAGAAAACCAGGTAGCTAAAGTTGATGAATTAAGAATAAACTGTTAGTGAGCCAGAGAACATGAAAAGGGATTATAGTGAACAGTGATTAGGCTTATGTAGTATGTATCTTGCATGCCTCTTTCTGTCTCTATTTACCTATACCCCACGAGGTTAGATCACATCATCAAAGACTTATAGAAGGGAGAATTCACAAGGAGGGAGGCATCAAAGAATGAACTTTTAACAATATGTGAACAAGTGATAGAGTCTCCAAATTTTGAGGGAGAGGTTCTCATTTTCTTTAGTTTGTGAGATTATCTGTAGATTTATAATGGGTTAAATAAATAGGACTGTGTGAGTAGAATATGACAATATTGACTTTTACCTAAGCCTTGTGCTTCTGGAAATCAGTGATAGCCAATAAATCCCACCCCACACCCTCAACACTTTTGTGTCTCAGAAAATAGTATATTGTAGAGAATTTCTCTTTCCTGATGACTTAGATAAGACTCACAGATGGCTCTCTTGTTTGCCTATAATAAGGCCAGTCATACACCTTCCAAATTCCCATTCTTTACCTCAGAAATGATTAGCTGAGCTGTTTGTACCTACTGACCAATATGGACAAAATATCTGTTACTTTCACTAACTTAAACCTTAGTTAGTTTCTCTCATTCCCCCAGGACCTTGAGCTTTGACCCACCTTCAGCCTGTTCTAGCATACACCCAGTCTTTAATGTCCTGAATGCTGACTGACCTCAGGAAAATATTACCTGATCAACTGTCCCATAAAGCCACCCTTGTGTCCCACTTACTCATGTCCGTTTTTTTTTAATTCTACCCTATTCACTCCCTCCTGTAAAAGAACATACCTTTTCTGCCTGGCGCTTGAGAGGTCTGCATGTCTCATGGACAGAGCATTCCCCACATTGGAATAGTCTCCAGCAGTAGTCTCCCTATTGTAATAGTCTATTTCCCCTTTCTGGCAATAATCCTTTTGAATAATGTCTCTCATTACTTAAGTTCAGATTTGTTTTTTATTCTCTGAGTATGGTGTAGAGAATGAAAGTTTTCGTTTTTGTGCAGTTGTGCAATCATAGCTCAGTGCTGCCTTGAACTCCTAGGCTCAGGTGCTCCTCTCACCTCAGCCTCCCAAGGAGCTAGGACTACAGGCACATACCACCATGCCTGGCTGATTTTTAAATTTTTTGTAGAGGCAGGTCTCACTTTGTTGCCCAGGCTGGTCTTGAACTCCTAGCCTCAAGCAATTTTCTTGCTTTGGCCTCCCAAAGTGCTAAGATTACAGGCATACACCTCTGTGCCTGGCCAAGAATGAAATGAGAACCTAGAAGAGTGCTGCTACCAACTTTGTTCCCCCATTTCCTGGAAATTTAACAAAAAAAGGAGAAGATAGCACAGTAGTAACTAGGTTGGAAAATCTATTGTTACCATAGAATCTTCTAACTAAAATGGATATTAAGGATTAACCATCAGTTTGCAAATGAGAAAGCTATGACTCCATGTATCAATTTTCCCTTTTTAAAGTAAATTTCTCATTTAATTATTTTACTTTAAGTTATGGGATACATCTGCAGAACGTTTAGGTTTCTTATACACGTATACATGTGTCATGGTGACTTGCTGCACCTATCAACCCGTTATATAGGTTTTAAGCCCTGCATGCATTAGGTGTTTGTCCTAATGCTCTCCCTCTCCTTTCTCCCCACCCCCTGACAGGCCCCAGTGTGTGAAGTTCCCCTCCCTGTGTCCATGTGTTCTCATTGTTCAACTCCCACTTATCAGTGAGAACATGCGGTGTTTGGTTTTCTGTTCCTGTGTTAGTTTGCTGAGTATGATGGCTTCCAGCTTCATCCATGTCCCTACAAAGGAAATGAACTCATTCTTTTTATGGCTGCATAGTACTCCATGGTGTATATGTGCCACATTTTCTTTATCCAAGTTTGGGGTTTTGTTAAATAGCAATAGAAAATTGATACATGGTGCTGGGAAAACTTGCTAGCCATGTATCAATTTTCTATTGCTATTTAACAAAACCTGAAACTTGGTAGCATAACAGCATTTATTTATTTAGTTCAAAATTCTGCTGGTTGGTAACCTGGGTTGACTCTAGCTTTTTAGCTCGGTTAGACTGGGCTGTATTCACGTGTGTGTGTGTGTGTGTGTGTGTGTGGTCAGCTGAGGACTGGCTGGTTTAGGGAGACATCAACTAAAATAGTTGACCTCTGCTCCACATGCTCTCTCATCCCCCAGCAGGCTAGCCTGGGCTTGTTCACATGGTGGCTGTGCAGGATTCCAAAAGATTGAGTGGAAGTATGCAAAGATTTTTGAGTCTGGCATCACATTGCTTTCAAAGCATTCTATTGGCCAAAACAAGTCACAAGGCCAGTCCATATTTAAGAAGCGAAGAGAGTTGATAACTTGAATGGGAGACACTGCCATTTGTTCTGGCCATTTTTGTAACCTGCAAAATCCTATGAGGTGAAATAGTTTGCCCAAATTCCACATACTTAGTCAGTAGCAAAGCTGAGAGGGAGAGAAATGGTTTGTATCTTAGTTTACTACATTTTGATGATTACAGTTTTGCAGCCTCCAGATAATATTCTGATTAGGGACTCTTCAACTAGAAGAAAAAGACTATCCCTTTTGAGAGGATTTTCCAGGGAAAGCAAATGGGAGGGTGGAGACAGACAGGGCTGTTCTATATGACTAGTCAGTCTGTCCTGCACAGGAGTACCGGGTTGCGAAGGTGAGTGGTGACTGAAACACATTTGTGCTCTGCCTGCAAGCCATGTGCTCTTTCATAGAGTTTTATTCGCTTGGAGAGATAATTTCATTTTGCTAATTTCTACAAAGGCACTGTTCCTCAGCAAGCCATGTGCCTGCCTGAGGGGATGCCTATTTCTAATCCTCTCAGAGCTTTCTGTGGGCTGCCTCTGGCTTTGGGCACAGAGCTCTAAGTGCTGCTAAGAAGTTGAATATGAAGACAACTGTTCCAAGCTCTTCTTCCAAACTGGCCATTTGGATGGACAGCCCAAAGATGTTTGCATCTGGAAAACTGTTAAAGAAAATGAGTCTAAGTATTGAGAAATAACTGATGACAAAAAAAAAAGGCAAATCTGATTTTTGAATGCCTATATAGGAATTTTCAGGAACAGGAAGAGTCCTCCTTATTGTTTTTGGTTCATCCCACACTTGGCTTCCTGTTCCTCTTACCACTTTCCTCCGGCCTCTATCTCTCTCTTGAAATAGCTCTTCTGTAGGTGTTATCAACCACACTGGTTGTGTGCTTTGTCTCAGTCACCTCCCTAGCAACTCATTCCTTCTGTTCACTGATTTCTGTGGGCTGTTCTACTTGAGTTTTCTCTCTGCACGTGGTTTATTACCCTTGGAAATCCAATCTCCTTTCTTCTAAAACTCTGAAAAGGAAAGATTTCTTTGCAGGAAACTGATGATAAGAATATAACTATAAGATGTATACTTAAATTTGAAGATGTTCTCTAAATAAATTCTAATAGTGCTTTCAGATCATTGGTTCTGTGCTACCAAACTCAGTTCTGTGGGGTATTTGCCCTGTGAGCAGATCTCTGAAAACAGCATCCTATAGTTAATTGAGTTTGGGAAACTGTCCATGTTGTATCCTCCTCTTAGAAAGTCACACACACATTCACGCATTAGAGGATCTGGAAGGTCCTCCGGAAATGATTCCTATTTAACATTTTTTAAATGTCCTTAAACTTATTTGATTATGAAGACCTTTATTCCTTTAAACCTAGTAATATCGAATAGATCTAATATTCTGTAGTCCAGGCTTTGGAAAACACTGCTCTACTTGATATTATAATACAGAGAAGCATGAGGTTTAATAGAAATTAGGTAGGATTAAGGGCCATGTGGCTTGAATTCTGACCCCATCTCACTGCTCATCATCTGTGTGACTTTGAGGGGACAATTCACTCAGTCCCTTCCCACTTCAAGTCAGTCCCATCTTCTTTATGAGAAGGTTTTTGTGGCCTCCCATGGTCACGAAATTCTCTTGCATTGATTGTGTTACTAATCTTCCCTTTATGTTTTCCATAGAGCTTTGTCATGTCCCTGCTTTTAATCCTGGACTCTATATCTCATGTGGGGTTTTACAGAATTCTCCTAACTGGGACCCCTGCCCCAAATGTGGAACTTCAGCCTCCACTGCCCTTCCAGTCTGGCTATGATTCTGGCACTGGAGGCATTTAACACTTGTATTTGGAGCCCAAGTATTGAACTCTTATTTTAAAAATCTTTGATTAATCCATCTTGCCTACAAGATAAGTACAAATTACAAGTTTAATTTTGTTTTCTTCTGGCCTACAGAACATATGCCAAACTGGCCCAATTTAACTTACTTGTTTTATTTCTTACTACTATCATTCCTGTTGTTTCCTAATTATGAGAAGCACTTTCTACACATTCTGCTTAGAAGCTCCTTGTCATCCTTCAGTGTCAGTCCTGAATATCATTCCCCTGGGTGGCACTACTTTTTCCTTTATGTTCGTATAGCTCTTTGTATATTCCTATATAATAGTGCTGAGTCACATTGCATTCTAGATGAACATAGGTCTGTAGTTCTAATTGCTCTTTGATTGCAAGGTCTGTGTCATTGGCTTCATGGCATCTCAATGCAGAACACAGTGTCAGCCATATAGAAGGCATTCAGTAAACATGTGTGAGTAGATTTAAAATGAACCAGCCCCTTCCGGTTAAAGCTGGAAGGTATCTTTATGATTATCGAGCAAATGACACATATATGACTCTCTTCTTCTGTTATGGTTTGGCTGTGTCCCCACCCAAATCTCATCTTGAACTGTAATCCTCATAATCCCTACATGCTGTGAGAGGGACCCCATGGGAGGGAATTGAATCATGGAGGCAGTTTCCCCCAATACTGTTCTCGTGATAACAAGTGAGTCTTATGAGATCTGATGGTTTTATAAGCGTCTGGCATTTCCCCCACTGGCACTCATTCTCTCTCCTGCTGCCTTGTGAAGAGGTGACTTCCACCATGATTGTAAATTTCCTGAGGCCTCCCCAGCCATGTGGAACTGTGAGTCAATAAAACCTCTTTTCTTTATAAATTATCCAGTCTCAGGTATTTCTTCATAGCAATGTGAGAATGAACTAATACACCTTCTAATATTTTTCCTTTTTAAGCTCATGGTAGTCATTGCTAATCAAAAAGGGCACTTTTTCCCCTTAGTCCAGGTGTAGTTTTAGAATCCATATCAGCACATGGCTCCTGGAAGTCGCTGATTGGTTAGAGTCAGCAGCACGTAACCTGAAATCTATTTTCCATGCTAAATATATTTGAACCCTCTTATTTTATAGATGAGTAAATGAGCTTAATTAATTGTCCAAGAGGTCACACAGCAAATAAGTATCAAACTCATAATTTGAGTCCAGGTTCTTTTATTTTCTACAGTAATACTCTTTCTGCTATACTAAGAAGGCTACCTTTGTTAATTTTTCTATTCCTGTATTTTCTGGGTGCTTCAATTAGCTTGAAATTCTCTAAGGGAGCGAACTAAGGAGGATGCACTTTTGACACCTCTCGTCTTGCACATCATAGGTATTCAATACATATTTGCTGATTATGTAAATTGTAATTCGCATGCCAGTCATAATGTTTGAAGTGGTTTGAACAGGCTTATTTTTCTTTTATGCTTAAAATATTTCCTCCATCCCTTTGTGTTTTCACAATCAATATGAGAAGAGATTTTTCTAAGGGCAGGTGGCCATTCAGCTTAGTTTCTGCCTGGTGTATTTTAAATTCTGAATGGAGAGATGAGCTCTAACTGTGCCTCTAGATTTTGCCATTCTACTTTGCATCATTGTCCTTACCCTCACAATGACTCTTTACTTACAAAAGTGTCAGACTTTTTCTGAACACTACATTTACAACCATGGTTTCACCAAGTATCCCCACTCAAAACTAGGCATGCTGCTTGTAACACCTTAGCCATCACAGCAGTGGAAAATGTAAAACACATTTTTAAATCTGAATGCTGAGCTTCATGCAACACATCAAAAGCACCCAATCTTCCCAGCCCCATATGGAACTTGTGAACCTACATTTAAACAGAACAAGAAAAGGTTTTACCCTTTATATCCCTTTTATGGGTGTCTAGAATCAGTGATAAATTTTCTTCTTCGTATAGCCACTGCTTACACATAGCTGTGAATCAGGAAAGTAATGGGAAGTGTATCTATCTGCTTGCTGCGAGGGTGGCTCTCTCCTCTGAATTGTCCATCTCCTCCACTGCTGCCTTGACTTTAAGTTACTAACATGCTGGAAATTTCCTCTATTGGAGTCATTCTTTCAGCCCAATGCGTTATCTTTCCAGAAGGCAACTGCTAAAATGTCATGAATATCCATGGACATTTCAGTATGAAATATTTGAACCAGTTATTTTCTATAGAAGGGTGAGACCATAGGACCCTGGGTGTACAGAAGGTTAAGTTTTTCAAGAATTGTTGGCCAAGCATTAGACAGCAGGAAAGCCCAAAGCACTGGATTGTGTGGTTATGGAGATTCTGAGCCCCCGAAAAGGCAGCACACGGACACTTGCCTTGTCATTCTGTTCCCTCTGCTGAGTGGATATCCCTCTCTCCTTTGCCTTGCCTACCCCTAATTAGTGTTCCAGGCCAAAGCAAATGTTGCTTTTTAAGTGAAGAGTCCCTCATGCACCAGGCAGTTAATTATTATTTCATCTGTACTTCCATTGTGTTTCACATTGATTTTGTGGCATCTCCACTTGCATTATATTTAGTGATATATTAATCTGTTATTTCCCTTTCAAGTCACACACTCATTTTTTTTCTGTTTATTTATTTTTGGATGCCTAGCATTTAATTTCTGGCACTTAGTGTGTCCTTATTCAATGTTTTTGGAATTGAATTGGGCCCAAGGCATTTGACAATCAATAAAATGCAGCAAACCTGTTTTTTGTTGTTGTTGTTGTTGTTGTTTTTTAAGGAATTCTACATTTGGGGGCATTCTCAAGAGCTAGGACTTGCATCTCTCCATGGGCAAGGATTTCATCCATCTGTTTTGTGCATTTAAAATCTTTTGCTGTTAGCTAGAAGTAAATAGAATTTAAAAGGAGCCCTTTTCTGTTTACACTGAATTCTGTCTTCTATTTTTTTTGTTTTGTTTTGTTTTTTCTTCCTCTTTAGATGGCTTTGACTTACTTTATAGAGATTGCTGCTTCCTTTCTAAGAAGTTTGACTTGGTTGATTTATTTCTCTTCCCCCTCCTTCTCAACCTTCTCTCTTTCCTTTTCCTTTGCATCAGTGCCGCTGCTGTCATCAGTCATCATTGTCACTATTACCCTCCATTGCCCTTGCTCTACGTATCAGATGCTTTACAAACACTATCTCACTCTTAGTTCTCACAATGTTTTTCAGGAAAGGTCTTATTTTCCCTTTTCTAAAGATTAAAAAACTGGTGTTCAGAAAAGTTTAGGAGCTTGCCCATGTCATAGAGAGCTGGGATTTAATCCTTGGAGCATCTCCCTCTTCCTTCCTTCCTTCCTTCCTTCCTTCCTTCCTTCCTTTGCATCTCCCCCTTCCTTCCTTCCTTCCTTCCTTCCTTCCTTCCTTCCTACCTACCTTCCTACCTACCTTCCCTTTCTTTCTTTCTTTCTCTCTCTTTTTCTTTCTTTCTTTCTCTCTCTCTCTCTCTTTCTTTCTTTTTATCTCTCTTTATTTTTCTTTGCCTTTCTCCTTCCTTCCTTCCTTTACTTTCCCTTCCCTCCCTTCCCTCCCCTTGCCTCCCCTTCCCTTCCCTCCCCTTGCCTCCCTCCCCTCCCTCCCCTCCCCTCCCCACCCCTCCCCTCCTCTCCCCACCCTCCCCTCCCCTCCCCTTCCCTTCCCTTCCCACCCCTCCCCTCCCCTTCCCTTCCCTTCCCACCCCTTCCTTCCCCTTCCCTCCCCTCCCCTTCCCTCCCCTTCCATCCCCTCCCTCCCTTCTTCCTCCCTCCCTACCTCTTCTTCCTTCCCTCCCTCCCTCCCTTTCTTTCTTGTTTTTCTTTCTTTTCATTTCCTTCTTATCCTCCTTCTCCACCTTCTTCTTTTTCTTCTTGAATAAAGTCAGGATTTCAAATTCTGCTCTTTTACTCTAGAAGTAAATTTCTTTTGTTGGTAAATACATGTGCATGGTTTGGGTAGTTTTCACCCACTTAAGCCCCCATCAAACTCCAACTGAAGTTGAGAGGCTGGATTTTCCTCACTGTTGCAGAGAGATGCCTGTATCCTCATGCACATCTGTATAATCCACCAGCTGTCAGCCCAAAACTTACATTCATGGCTTAATAACTACTCACTGTGTGGGTGGCTTTTTCAGAAACAGATTTTCCTTCTTCTCTCGTTGATTTGTTCTTCCTGATCCCCTATTTTTAGATCAAATTTGTTTTCTTCTGGAAAATATTACATTTCACTGTGGTCTGGTTTCACTAGTGCTGTAGCAATGGAGGTGGATTTATGGACAATCAGACATAAAGACTGTTTTATATACCTAAGAAAGCTAGTTCTCAAACTTGGATAGATCACCAGAGACCCTTATTCAGGATTTAGGCTCACATAGTGTAGGCGCATTACAAATGATTCACTGATAGGAAGAGGGGAAATGTCTCAAATCAAGGTAGGCAATTTTCCTTCTAATTTATTAAATTCTTAACTATAATTGATCCGGAAAAGTGGTAACAAATGGGCTGCCAGCTAACTTGAGGTAGGATGTGGCTGCCCTGGCAGCCCACTCTGAATTTGTAGACCCTCTTAAAGAAGATGGTGGCATTGAGAAATAGAGCTGTTGGTCCTCCCAAGGGACCCCCAGTATAAGTGGTGTGATGGTTAAAGCGTTTTCTCTACTATTGACATGTTGCCTTCCATGACCTCATGGTCCCCAAATTTCAAAGGTTCCTCCAAAGGATGCTGCTCTTAAGTCCCTTTGTTATTGCATTTTTTCTTTTTTAGAAGTGGGCACTGCCTGTCTCAGGAGACATCCTTGCTTCCAGCATTTCTTTTATTCAGACCTACCATCTGCTTCTACAAATAATTCTACCAACCGCATTTTCCATGATTTGCTTCATTATGTCTCCATGTCCCTTACACAGTGCGTGATTTTTATGGAGTTGGTGTTTCTTGGGGAGGAGAGCAGAAAGGAATGAGGGGGTTTATAAAAATAATGAGACTTGAGATTTGCTTAAAGATGTTCCAAATAACCCACTTATAAATTGACTGTTTAGAGAGGCAGCTTTCAAAATTGGCCGGGGAACTAGAAGGAAAAGAAGTAAAAATAATTCAGGCTCAGCAGATATATATTTAGATAACAAATTCAAAGAGAAGCAGACGAAGAAACCTGGATAAACAACTAAACCCAGCAAATGAAAATAACAGATCACAATTGGGCCACGCAGCTGACACATGAATAGTAAATCTTGACAGAAAATTTGCAAACGAGGCAGCCCAGGGATTCTGAGATTATCTGAGAAGCTGGTATCTAACAGCCCCAAACTCCACGTGTCCCTGCTTGAGAAACACTCTGGAGCCAGGACAGGGGGAAGTTTCCTCCTTGCCTCAACATCAAAGGAAGACAAATCTGCCACTCTGTGATGCCAATATCATTATCCTCAGCTCAGCTCCAACCCCTCTCTCGCCCCTTGCTGAACTCAGGCTCTTTTCTCAGCGGGGCCCATTTATGAAAGAGCTATTCACTTGTTCCTTCATCCAATCAACACACTTGCTTGCCAGGAATTGTGCTAGCTGCTTGCAAATATTGATGTATGTTTGTACAGTGATTTACAGTTTGCCAGATACGTTCCAATACAAGCCTCTCAACAACTTGGGAAGTAGATTTGAATGCTTTCATCTAATAGATAGGCTAGAGATAGGGAAACTCAGGCATTGAATATTTATTATTCAGTATACAAGGCACAGGATTAGTTGCTGAGATGCCAAAGGCAAGACATTGTCTCTGCCCTCAAGAAGATTAGGAACCAGGACAGGAGAGCAAAAATGAACAAAGACTTACCTCTGTATGGATAATGCAGGGAATACACTAAGTATGATAAGAGAGGTACTTATGAAAGGTATAACTGAGTGGTGATTGATAAGAATTTAAGGAATCTTACCTTCTACCAGCGTTTGAATTGTAGTCGAGAACTGATGAGGGCAAAAGCAGTCTCTGCGATCCAAAGGAATGAATCATAAATGGAGGCATTTCAGGTGGTGGTAATGGGAAGATGAGAAAGATACTTTCCTCAGGAAATCTGGCCAGCTAACTCCCAATTTGTATAATGTAGAGAGTTTTCTGTTATTAAATCTGACCCTTTGGCCTATGTTTTAAATGCAAGTGGGTAATGATAGATTCACCAGTGAGCAGAGTAAAACTCCATTATTAGAGGGTTTAGACTGTGGAAGGGGATTCTTCTGTAGCCCCTACTCTGAAATTGCTTGGGTCCTGACCTGTACTTGATCATGTAAGTGAGTAAACTCAGCTGTTGTATTACAAATCCACCCCTGCACAATACCTCCTATAACTTTCCTCCTCTAAACCCGTTGCTTCTCTACCAGTGAGGTCTCATTTTTTGCCTAAACTGTGACAATGACCTTCTTCTCTAGCCTCTCTCTAGCCTCTGCCCTATACTGCTGCGCAGTGACCAGTCTAATCCACAGCCGTGATCACTATTACTTCTGGGTTCAAAAATATTTGATGATTCCCCCTGACTTAGAGAAAAACAATCATGATAAGATCTCAAAGGCTAGGGTGGCCATGCATCTTAGTATACCCAAGACAGTCCTGCTTTATAGCCTATGGTCCTAGCATCATTGCTCTCCCTTCCACTCTCATATGTGTCCTGATTTGGATGTTACCCTACCCTAGGTCCTCAACCATCTTGTCCAAGCCTACATTCCAGAACCATAATCCAATCTCTCCCTGCCATGGTACCCAGTGCTATAGGTGCAGCTGTTTCAACCATCCTCACCCTAGCCCTGCACTTCCGCAGCTTTGTACTTTTGCACTGCAGTGGCTTTTTTGTCTACTCTGCTCTTTTCAACCTAGCTCGAATGTCACCTTCCCTTTCTAGCCAATTCTGTTTATTCCAGAATTAATTGCTTTCCCCTTCTGAACCCAGAAAATTTATTTGATCTTTATCAAAGTGATTGGTTCCTTCTGTCATGAATAATCATTATCTACAGACCAGATTCTCTAACTAGAATGTGAGTTCCTTAAGGGAAGTGAATGGGTTGATTGTCTTCTCAGTAGTGGCTTTTTGTCCCAGTATTTTGTATGTTAGAAGGTGCTCAGAAGTGTTGGTATGACTGTGATGTTGAGTAGTTTAGTAAATTGGAAGTTAATTCATGACTGCTCAGTTTAGATAGGATTGTTCCCTTTTTCAACCATTAGATCTTATAGGGCCCTCATAAACCTTTGTGCTTTACCAGAGGGGCCTCATATGACCTGTTCTTATATAACCAGGTCATAGGTTTCAGCCACAGACACATTATCCTTCACCTGATATTTCTTGCATCATTGATAACCACTATCCCTTTCTGTTGACTTTGTTTATTGAATACTTGTGTCCTACTTTGAGCAACCTAATATAAATAAATCAGAGGTGATGAAACACATTAAGGGATAATTGTTTACTTTATGAAAGGATTCTGTGTAGGATTGTTTTTAATAGTCAATTCCTGTTTTTTATTATTTTGTCTTAAAAATAATTGAGGAGTGCATTTGTTAAATAAAGGTAGAACCTGTCTTTCAAAGATTATGAATGGATTTGTATTTTGATATTGGTTGTCCTTTCCTAGTTTCTTGATTTGTTATGAAATAAGTTCATCTTACCTTTAACCACTCAGGGTTTCTGCCCCTGTCAATTCTTCACTTTTATGCAGACTAATTAAGACTGCAGGCTTGATTATCCCTGGAAGCTCACTCAGTGAATATTTGTTTTTTGTTTGTTTGTTTGTTTTTTTAGACGTAGTCTCGCTCTATCGCCCAGGCTGGAGTGCGGTGGTGTGATCTCGGCTCACTGCAAGCTCCGCCTCCCAGGTTCACGCCATTCTCCTGCCTCAGCCTCCTGAGCAGCTGGGTCTACAGGTGCCCGCCACCATGCCCAGCTAATTTTTTGTATTTTTAGTGGAGAGGAGGTTTCACTGTGTTAGCCTGGATGGCCTTGATCTCCTGACCTTATGATCCGCCTGCCTCAGCCTCCCAAAGTGCTGGGATTACAGGCATGAGCCACCATGCTCGGCCGAATATTTGTTATTCTTTTTGTCACCTAGCATCTAGAAAGATTCTTCTGTGTTTGAGGAATTGAATTTACTATCTTATTGAGAAATAATTTGCTGCTATATAGACAAAAATATTCATTTTCTTAACTTCCCTTGTGGCTAGGGTCAAGGCATGTAGCTTTGGTGCTTGCAAGCAGTGTACTGTGGCCAAATATTGAACTGGAAACTAGTGCACAAAGAAAAAGTTACACTGGGAAAAACTACCAAGGCAAGGGTGGTGGCAGTTACATCTGATTTTTGAAGCAGGAGCGTTTGAGCAATGTTGGAGGTACAGCTGTGGGGCCTTAGACCAGCAATGGGGGAAATGAAGTTACCAATGAAGTAGCATTATGGTATGATTTGCTATAAATTCTCATTGCAGAACCTTTTTTTCTGCTCCTCTGATGCGCTAGGAGATTTTATGAATGACTTAATATCCTTTAATAAATAATTATGTTTAAACTAGCTAGAATTAGCTTCTGTTATTTGCAACTAAGATAATTTTCATGGATATAGAATCCACATTATGTCCAAGGCTAGTTCATATTGTTGATTCTGTCTCTGATAATTGTCATGGCAGATGTGATGGCGAGAGAGGGAATCCTGCCATGGCTTTTGTCTCTGTAGTGTAGCTAGTATCTGTGTCACAAAGTCCTGGAGTCTCTAACTTTTAAAGAACTGTCACATTTGTTGACTTTTCTCCATCTCCATTGCCATCACCTGAGCCCACGCTATCATCATTCTCTTCCAGGGGTACTGTAACAGTCTCCAAATCTGTCTTCCTAAATACAATCTTAGCTCTCTGTAATCCATCCTCCATTCTGCAGTGAAAGTGAGCTTTCTAAAGCATGCGTTTGATCCTGGCATTGCACTTAGTGAATCCCTTTAAAGGTTGTCTGATACTTTTTGAATAAAATATAAAGTCCCCAACATAGCTTCAGGGCTTTAATGTTATAGCTCTGTCTACCTTTCCAAGATCGTATCTTACCTCTCTGTTCCTTCTTCATGTTCCAAATATACTGAACTCTCTGTCAGTTCCTTGAACATGGTCCTAACCTCTGGGTCACTCTGTCACTCCTGCTTAGAAAACTCCTCCTTTCCTCATTCAGCCTTGTCTGGCTCACTGTTTGTAATAGGCAAGATATTACTAGTGGCTGTAAAAGACAAATCCAAAAATCTCAGAGACTTACCACAATGAGAATGTATTTCTCATTTGCTTCAGAGTACAATGATAGTATTTCTAGTTGGGAGGCCTTTTTGTGGCCATTCAGGGGCTCACACTCCATCCATCTCTATGGCTTCACCATCATGTAGGTTCTTGGAGATGCCTCCATTCAGTGGATCATGCGGAAAGAGAGAAAATGAAGAACCTCATGACTAAGTGTGAAAGTTGTGTGCTTCACTTATACACACACACACACATACACACCTCCACCACATAGTCACTCAACATTATAGGTGAAACTGGAAAATATAGTCTATCAGTGTATCTACAGGAAACAGAAATGGAAGTCTCCACCACAGAACTCATACATTTTTAGGCCTTAGCTGTGACTGCCTTTCAGAGTATGACTTTGACTCTCTGCTCCCAAGTCTGTTTAGGTAAACCTTTTGGTACTATCAAACTAGCATGTTTTCTAAGAAAGGCACAGAGCATAGAAGCTAAAAATGCACGTTTTGGAACTCATTTGTCTTTGCATCCCACCTCCATTATTAATTAGTTATTGGATTTGAGCAAGTTACTTAATCATGTTATGGGCCTAATTACCTTTTTTGTAAAACTTGGGTATGAGTAGTGCTTACTTCAGGGGTTATGTGATGAGGACTAAATGAGATCATGCACGTAGGGCAATTAGTGGTCATATACATATGCACTCACACGTATACAAAGTAAATGTTTAATAAATATTAGTACTTGTACTTTTTTTGTTTATCTATTATGGCATGTATCAGTCTATAAAGTAAATGTTTGTTGACTGGCCTGTTGAGTGTCATTCTGGAGCTTGCTCACAAGCGCCCATTGTATACATCTATTCTCAACTCCACTCTAAGTGACCTCATATTGGTAGCTTGAAATTGGCCATTGTGTGTGTATTTACACCACATAAATAGGCAAACACTATAAAATTTCAAGTTGTAGTTGTTCTTTTAACCTGTATACCACTGCTTCTGCATGCTTTCCTTATTTGGTTCTGTGGGCGAAATTATGTGGAGGCAAAGCCCAGCACAGTGCCTCACACATGGTGAGTACTCAATGATTATATTTTGAGAGACTGATTGAAAGTGTTGGAAGAATACAAACTGAAGAACTGTGGAGAGAGTGGAGCAAAGTAGTGTATGCATTGTATCTATTTCCTTTCCATAATTCTAAGCAACAGAAGATTGAAGAGTTACCCAGTTTCCAAAGACTTACCCAGCAGTATAAGGACATTTCTTAATTGAGTTGATTAGGAAGCCAAAAATAGAAGCAGTGAGGTCAGAATGCAGTAACAACATGTTTGTGTTCCCTAGTTATCACTGAGATGTGCAAGATGGGATAAAAGTGAAGCTTCTTAGAGCATGAGATTCTGTCATTTACGACATCATGAATGGAACTGGAGATCATTATGTTAAGAGAAATAAGCTAAGCACAGAAAGACAAACATCCCATGTTCTCACTTATTTGTTGCTCAGAAATTTTTGAAGGAAATAGATGTATTGCATGCACTGCGTTGCTCCACCCTCTCTACAGTTCTTTAGTTTGTATTCTTCCAACACTTTCAATCAGTCTCTCAAAATATAATCAAAAATAAAAGTCAAAACAGTTGAGCTCAGTGAGTAGGAGGATGGTTACCAGAGGCTGGGAAGGGTGAGTGGGGGAGAAGGTGGGAATGGTTAATGAATGCAAAAAAATTGTTAGAAAGAATGAATAAGACCTACTATTTGGTAGCACAACAGGTTGATATAGTCAATAATAACTTAATAATACATCTAAAAAATAAAACAAGCAAAGTTTCTTAAGAAAAATGAGCTGGTAATTTCCTGAGAAATATAATAGAAGCAATGCAATGTAGAATAAAACACCATAACTGATCTCGTGTGGAGTTTCATCCACTGTAATGTTTTGGCAAGTTGAATTGACTAGTTTCATTTTCCAGTAATTGTTTTCCATGTTTCACTTGGTGCCAGGATCAGCTTGGGTAACTCCCTTTATTTTATACTTGGTAATTTTGAGGAAAGGGCTATTCATTCATCATTCCAACTCATTCTGGAAAGTATCACCGTGTTTAGGGGCAGAAGAAGACCTTAAGCAGTTCCCTGGTTTTCTCTTCTGCCCCCAGTGAAGATATCAGGCTCACCTTTTCTTTCTCAGGGCATCTGGCTCATATTCAATAAATATTTTAAAGACTTATATTAGCCAATGACACCAGAATCCTTTTAATACAAACGGCAGTCTAATCAATTTAAGAGATAAACAGCAGCTTTCCCATATTCACCCATCTATATAAAGGGTTTGCTTTTTTCCTCCTTCCCACCCTCCCTCCTTCCCTTCTTTCCTTCCTTTCTTTCTTTCTTTCTTTCTTCCTTTTATTTTAAACATTTCAACCTAACCCCATGTCTATTACTTCACATATGTGACTTAGTACAGGTGGCCAGTGAAGGTTAGATTTTATTCTTCGTCACCTCAAATGCAGTATTTTATGTACATAAAGATGACTTATTTCAACTTCTAGTCATTTTATCTGAATTTCAAATATCCAATGCCCCATCCTTTTGTGTCAGTTATAAGTTCTGCAACATTCTCAGCCTCTGTTATATGAAAGGAGTCTCCTCACGGCAGTCATTGCTTTATGTTGAAATTTCTTCTCAACCTGTCTCTCTCTTTCTAGGTTGTGAATTTCTTGAGAACAGGGACTTTGTTTTATTGCTCTTGGTTTTTCCTGAACAGAAGGCAATATCTGGAACATAGAAGCTCTATAAATATGTCTTGAATGTCTGTATGTTTCATCACTGAAAGAGAAGGCTGAGCCTTGTAGTACTTTTATATGCCCGATAGTGCCGAGTATATAGAGTTCTTAGCCACTGAAGGGAATTTAGGAATCTTTTAGGCCCCCAAATTCTGTCTTTTATAGATAAGACAACTGAAGGCTCAAAGATCTTGAGTAGGTTTCCTGAGGTCATACAGCTTATAAGTGGCAGAGCTGAGATTTGAACCCAAGTCTCCTTGTCCCAAGGTGAACTCTTTCTATAATCACTACAGCTGCTCTGTCTACTGCTGGGCATATTCTGATGGATGGTGCTAGGTAGATTATGGTGATGCAGAAGAACTGATTAGGTCCCTTTTGGGGGTAAGTGCATCCTGTAAGTGTCTATTTAGCAGAAGAATAGCCATGAATTACTATTCTGAGGTTACAAAGGAGTGTTCATTTCTACAGGAAAGGGAATATACCATCAAATGGAGTGTAACTTATACTAATTACTGCTCCTTCTGATCCATTACTTCAACTTTTAAGTTTATCCTCCAAAGCACAAAAGAAAAGGGGCTGAAAAAGAGTTCATTATTTAGAAAATTTTATCCAATCTGAAGCTGTGAAAATGCCTGTCTTGTTCCTATTAAGGGAGGAAATATCCATTTACAAGGAGATTAAAATAGTTGCTATTTGCCTTTCTTTCAAATGGACTTTAAAAATACTCTGATGAGAGAATACAGCCACAGAAAAAATATGTCTGTCCAATCACAAGCGCGGACAAGAATAAGCTAAAAATTAGAAAACTCTAGCAGGAAAATTACCTAACACTAAGCCTGCCCCCACTCTGATTGATGTGTTTAGAATTTCCATTATTGAACTGAGCTACCACTGTGCTCTTTTGGCATTTTCAAGTGCAGTACCTGGTGACTACAGGGTGTTTTTGTTTTTGTTTGTTTGTTTGTTTGTTTTGTTAAACAAGATAATTCCCCAGGAGATAAGAATTCTATCTGATGCATACTGTCTGATCAGAAACAAGAAAAATGATTCTAAAATACGTGATTGTTTATGAGAGTCTTCCATAATTGAAATGAAGGGAAGGGAAGACATACAACATTTTTACTTATGCTTTTTATTCCCCCCAAATTCAGGGCTACTGGACACTGTGTGACAGTATGTACTTGACAAGCTCAGCATGGCAAAGAATAGTACAAGGAGGCTATCAAGATGACATGGCCCTCCTTTAGATGTTCCTTGATCCTTTGACAACTTCTAGGCACACATTGTAGGTGCCCAAGTCATTTCAGATTCACCAATATATCTGAGTGACAATCCGTGAACTAAATTTCTTTTGTATTCTTCCATTAAACATAGCACACAGCTTAGTACATAGATGGTGCTCAATAAATAATTGTTAGATTATCAAATAAGTCCTCTATATGATCTTGTCTTTAAAGTGCTTTCATTGACATTAATCTACTTGATGTATACTTCAGCCTTGAGATGTGGGATCTATTGATGTCATTTTACAACTGTGGAAGTTGAGCTTCAGTGAGATTTCATGACTTATCCAAAAAAGACATGAAGAAGCAATTCACAAGCATAAAAATAAGCATGATTAAACATTTGCAATTTCATTAATAATACAAATGCAACTAAATAGAATATACCATTTTCAGTCATCATATTAGCAAACATTTGGGCTTTTTATTGTAAATTTAAGGGGTACAAGTGCAGTTTTGTTACATGAATATATTGCGTCATGATGAAGTCTGAGCTTTTAGCGTAACCATCACCTGAGTAATGTACTTTGTACCCACTAAGTAATTTCTCATTCCTTCCACTTTCCCACCCTCCCACCCTTCCAAGTCTCCAATGTCTATTATTCCATACTCTTATGTCTATGCATGCACAAGATAATATTTAGTTCCCACTTAATAAGGGAGAACATGTGATATTTCACTTTCTGTGTCTGAGCTGTTTTAGTTAATATAATGACCTCCAGTTCCATCCATGTTCCTGAAAAAGACATAATTTTATTCTTTTTTATCTGAATAGTATTCCTGTGTGTGTGTGTGTGTGTGTGTGTACATTTAGGTGGATTCCATATCTTTGTTATTGTGAATAGTTCTGCAATAAACATACAAGTACAGCTTTTTTTAATATATATATAATAATTTCCTTTGGGTAGATTCTTAGTAGTGAGATTGCTAGGTCAAATGGAGCTCTACTTTTAGTTCTTTAAGAAATCTTCACACTGTTTTCCATAGAGGTTGTACTAATTTACATTCCCATAAACAGTGTACAAGTGTTAATTCTTCTCAGCATCCTTGCCAACATCTGTTATTTTTTGACTTTTTAATAGTAGACATTCTAATTGGTATAATATATTTCATTGTGATTTTAGTTTGCATTTCTCTGATGATTGGTGATGTTGAGTATTTTTTTTTCAAACTCTTATTAGCCATTTTTATGTCTTCTTTTGAAAAATGTCTATGTCCTTTGCCCACATTTTAATGGAATTATCTGTTTTTTGTGGTGGTGATTGTTGAGTTGCTTGAGTTCCTTGCAAATTTGGCATATTAGTCCCCTGCCATACGCATAGTTTTCAAATATTTCTCTGATTTTGCAGGTTGTTTGTTTGCTATTTCTTTTGCTGTGTAGAAGCTTTTTAGTTCAATTAAGTCCCATTTGTCTATTTTTGTTTTTGTTGCTTGTGCTTTTGAGATCTTAGTTATAAATTCTTTGCTAGACCAATTCCAGAAGAGTTTTCCCTAGGTTTTCTTCTAGTATTTTTATAGTTTCAAGTCTTATATTTAAGTCACTAATAGATCTTGCACTGATTCTTGTATATGGTCAGAGATAGGGATCCAGTTTCATTCTTCTGCATATAGCAATCCAGTTTTCCCAGCACCATCTATTATAAAGGGTATCTTTTCCACAAACACTGGATATTGATAGAAGCATGGAAAAACAGAAGCTTTTGAATACTTTTAGTGTGAGTATAAATTAATACAACAGTTTCAGAGGTCAATTTGTCAATAAGTACCACCATCCTTGAGAATTTACAAACTATTTGATCAGGGAATTCTGCTTAAAGACATTTATTTTGAGAAAATAATTACACAAGATATTTGTAAGCCTGTTTATTAAAGCATTGTTTATACCAAAGAAAAATAGAAGTAAGCTAGATATCCACCAATGAAACAGTGATTAATCTGCATGTGAATTGGTTAATGTAGGTATATCCATGTATTGAAAATTAATATATGTATATCTTGTGTTCATAAATTAATTAGACTAATTTGATAATATTTATTGGTATAAAAAAGCTTTCATGGCATATTATCTCAAGAAAATAGTTTACGAAATACTTTGTATAATGTGATTGCTTTTTGTTTGCTGTGGACACATGTAGATACTCACATGCTCATGTGTATATGTTCATGTATAAGGAAGGACGCACCAAATTATATGTTAACATATCAGCCCTCTGGGTGGTAAGAATTTAGGTTAATTTTATTTTCTTCTTTATTCTTTTCTATATTTTATGTGTATGGGCATTTGAAAAAGTATTGCATCCTGTTTTTTTTCTCTTATGGTTTTGATTTATTCATTGTTTAAAAATATTTTTCTTTTCAGGACTATCTGAGAGCACCTGGTGTTTTGGGAAATCTTATTTTTGTTGGCTCTTGAGTTTGCCAGTTCACTCACAGTAGATTTTTTTTTTTTTTTTTTTTTTTTTTGGTCAATTACTCTGTGAGCTCATTTTACCTGGGCCTTATCTATGGAAATTTTATGTGGCTTCCTAGAAATTGTTTCCCTGAGGGAATTTTCCAACCAACCCAATGATATTACCAAGTAGGGATACTTTTTATATTAATTTCTCAATTTAAGGCTTCCCTGACCATGAAAGTGGTGTACATTCATTTACCAAAGCAATATGAGGGCAGGCTGTTGTTGCAAATTCTCGATTTTGAATTTCCCCCTTAGGGCACAAGTAGAAACATACAAGCTTCCTGCAGTCTTCCTGAGTTCGTGGTCAGTTCTTCTTTTGTTTTTCAGTTCACAGTTTCATCTTCTCTTCCCTTACTTTTAGGTTCTCATTTTTCCTTTTGGTCTCTTTTATCTTCACCCAGATCTTTTCATTTTTCCCATTTATCTATTTCCCAGTCATTACCAACTTCCTCACCTCATCCTCCTCTCCATCCATGTGAGGGTCTAAATTCAACTTTTCCCCAGGTCGGAGCCCAGGAATTCACCCACCTCCTACACCTGGACATTAAAACTCAGGTTTCTTAGTTCCTGGGGATGACATACTGTTGTATGATCCATTGTGTTTCTTTTAACTGTGACCATGCTGGCTCACAAACTGGCTGCTTTCTCTGGTGTTTAGTTTTATCCTTGTTTTTTGGCTCCTTATTATTTCCTTCACTTTCCTAAGAGCTCAACTATGTATTTAAAATAATATCATATTTTATCAAGCTTTACTATGTGTTTTGCAATACAGATTTTCAAGTTATGTCTTAGAAATGCAAATCTTATATAAATATGGAGAAAAACAATAAGCTGTTACATTTTGGAAAACAAAAAATGATTTGCCCAAGGTCATAAATTGGCAGAGGCAAGATTTGAGTGTAGGTGTTCTGACTCCAAATCTTACAATCTTTTTCACTGTGTCCACTGACCCGTCCTCTTCAAAAATGAGCACAGTAAATAAGGCAGAGAGGCACTGAGCGTATCAGAAGGCCGAAGGTCTAGGTTCTTTTCAATAAATTTGTCACCTGTGTGATCTTGAGTAAATTTTATTCTCAGATCCTTAGTTTCATTATTGGCAACATGAGAATAACATTTAAGTTTGTTTATTGCCAATCTTGCTATTAGGACATCCATCAACAAAAGACTAAAAGTTCTTAAAAGATGTTCAGAAAGAAAAAATAACACAAAAACAAAACAAACGCCCCCTCACCCCGTGTGTTTTCTTAGGACGGTATGGGATTGGGGGATTGTGTTTTGTGGAAGTGTGGGTAATGTTACAGATACGTTGATCCTGGATATTTTGTTCATAGCTCACTCTTTATTTCCCTTGTCATCCTTCATTATCAAGATTTCCGATTTCCATATGGTCCTATTTTTTTTGTCTTTACAGTGCCCTCTGATATTGTCAACACTTGTGTTCTGTCCATCAATTATTCTAACATTTATTAAAACCCTTTCTGGGGTTACAGAGAGATCATAGACTGTGAAGGAAATGGCTGAGAAGACTCACTGGCAGTCCAGTGAGATGAGGGTTAGGCAGAGATGAACACAGAGGGCTGGGAGATCCAAGGGAAGGGAACTTCTTTCCACCTCTCTCCCATAAAATCATATCTGTCCTGTGTACTAGTCTCTTAAAGTCCTACCCCTAGCTAGATGAGTCAATAGATCAGAAAAAAAAAAAAAACTGACCTAGTTTGATAAAGGCTGTTAATTTCTATTCTTCAGGAAATAGATTTTCTAGGGACAGTGCTCCAGTTTGAAGGAGTGATACTGCTGGTAGGGAACTCAGGCAGCCAGGCTGGCAGAGGGATTATTTTGGTGCAGGAAAGCTTTTAATACATACCCCAATCACATCTTGTCATTTAACTACAGCAACGGATGGCCTAGAAGAACCCTGAATGGACAGCTCAAGCTAGGTTTTTGCTTTAGAGCTACCTGACCAACATTGACAAGGTCCATTTTTTTCAGGAGAGGTAGCTTTATATACAGGTGGGAAAAGCTTTCTTCTATGAAATGCTATTCATATTTGTAACATGTACCTTTGCCGTGATATTGTTGGAACAATATCATGTATGAATATTGTGCAAAATTCAGTTTTGCTGTGACCTTTCAGATGACCTGAGATGCCTCTGTTTTTTAGTTCTGAGTTTATCAAAGTTACAGGCTACAGTAAACTTGTCCTACTGAGTAATCTGCTCAAGGAAAATAAATCAGAGGTTGGTAGAGAGAGTGGGGGTGGTTGAAAGGGGGCGACTAATCCTAGAATAGGTTAAAAAAACAAAACACTCAAAGTAGAAATATTAAAAATAGAGAAGCCTCCAGGACCAGATGGTCAGAGTTGTGAACAAGCCTGGGGACAAAATTAAATAAACTCTCGGGGAAATATTTTGTCATCCTTCTAGAAGCCTGGATGGGCACTCAGAATTGCTAAAGAGCTTCCTGTGCCCCCTCCTCCATATAAAAGCTGCAGTAGTGAGAGTTAGCTAAAATCTGACCTACTTTCCAGGAAACTTTTTTGGTTAGATAGAAAAGGAAAAAAAACATGAATTGGTATCAAGTCAGTGGGATAGAAGCAGTGGCTTTGCTGTTAAGAAACCTGGACAACAGTGCTAACTCTGGCAATAACAATAAGATGACACTGACAGTTATTATGTGCTAAGTGCACTATGTAGGTTACTTCACTAATGATTTAAGAACCCCAGATATCCAGGGCTATTGCCCCAATCTTTCTGATATAGAGACACTGAGAAAGGTTACATACCTTGTCTGATATTCCACAGCTACTAGGAAGTGGAGCCAAGACATGAACTTGGGTCACAGCTTAGAATAGGCTTCTAACCATATGCTTCACTGACTCATCTACCTGACTGACCTTTGGAAAGTCACTTCCTCTCTCAGCCTCATTTTATTTTATTTTATTTTTTTTACCATCAAGTGACCCAGCTAGACTTCCCCATCTGTTAATAAGTAAGTGCATAATTATTAGTTTAATGTTCATCTCTCCCTCTCAGATTCTAACTGCCACAAGGACAAGGGCTTCATTGGAATTGCCGTATTACCAGCACCTAGCACAGCATCTGTCTGGCATATGGCAGATGCTCAGTAAATATTCACTGAATGAATAAATGAACCATAACAAATCTCTTTCACTTGTAAATCCTAAGATCCAACAACAGAAAAGTCAGATAAACCTTTTGCACCAATCTCCCCGTTTCTGGAGGGTCTTGCCCAGAGGGACATGGACTTGCTTGTAGGTTTCTCTCTGATTCTGCTCTTGGAGCCAATACTAATTTCTGCAGGACAATTTCTATTCCAGATCTAACATTGTCACATTTTAAAGTCTCTTGATGTAATTTAAGAAACAATGGCCTAGTCGATATCAAGAACTTTAAAAGCCCATCCTTACTATTGGACCAGAAGTGACATCAACCTCCACCTAATAGGAACTTAAGGGTTTAACCCCCTCCCCTACTGTTCTTTCTCCACAAAGCCTTCAGGACTCCTACAGCTGACCTTCTCTTCTGAGGACCACCAGTGTGTAGCTTCACAAAATCCGGTATTATAAAATTCAGCACTTGTTCTCACCTTCTGTATTTAACAACTTCCTTGTCTGCACGTGCTTGCTCTTCTTGCCAACCCCTAAACCAAAAGGTGGGCTGATCATAGGATTTATGAAGGTCTCCAGAGTGAAAAGGAAGGTAATCTGGAAGTTCATGAAGCTGAGGAAAGATAAGACACGGCTCAATCTACTTCCTTGCTACTTGTAGATGGCTAGAGAATGGCTATGCCTTGGCTTATTTCAGCAGTAACCTTGCTAATGGTGTTCTCAAAACTATATTGTGAAGCTATTGCAGTTGGTGACATCAGTCTGTTTTTCAAACAGACCCTGAATTTGTGTGCATTAAGATATTAGAAACCTCTTTGCTTTCTTCTATTCTTAATTTTATAAGTGTCTGGATAGTAAATACTATACCTTGATTACCTTTTGTATTCATTGTAGAACAAATGATTTACAGGGTCTCTTTCAGTGCTAACATTCTGGGATTCATTTGCTTATATTCAGACTTTTAGAGGGTCACTAGGGCTGGGGTGGAGAGTAGGGAAAGCTGGAAACTGTGTTCTGACCCGGGAACCATTGATGTTATTTATATAGTCTCTTCCATTGGTTATTAATATTCTGGATGAATAATAGAGCCTGATGTCTGCTTTCTATTAAAAGAAGATCTTTATTATCATTGTTGTTTTAAAATTTTTATGGATTTGGGGGTACAAGTGCAAACTTCCTACATGCATATATTGCGTAATGAGAAGTCTGGGCTTTTAGTCTACCTATCACCTGAACAGTGAACATTGTACCCCATAGGTAATTTTTCCATCCCTTGCCCCTCTTACACCCTCCTACCTTTTGTAGTCTCCAGTGTCTATTATTATTCTACTTTGTATGTTCATGTGTATCTACTGTGTAGTTCCTACCTGTAAGTGAGGAGATGCAGTCTTTGGCTTTCTGTTTCTGAGGTATGTGACTTAGAATAATGTCCTCCCGTGATGTCTGCTCTTTTACTATCTTGGGGATTCAACCTCATATTTCTTTTTCAAATTGTATGTTAAGCTTGCTGACTAGCAAATCTCAGGACAGTTTGGGGTAGAATTTTTCAGGGACATTTTGTAAAATTGATTTATTTTTCTTCATTAATTTTTCTTCAATATAGAAAGCCCAGTTCTGAAACATTAGTTAACAAAGAAAACATTTTCACTTATCAACAAAGGAATTGAAAACCGTGTTGTTTTAACATTTTCCAGAAATCAATAGCTATAGTCACTTTCTTTATGAGCAAAAAATCTTCCCACTGTCCTATTATGGAAAGGAATCACTCACTGAAGGCAGAGCTGAGGCTCAAAGAGTTGCAAAGAGTAGGGGCAGAGGGCAGAACTCACATGTCAAATGACAGAGCTGAACTTTCATCTTATTTACATTTTGTGGATGTCAAGTTCTGAAGTCTGGTGCTCTTGTCCTTGTCTCAAACTGTCACCGCTCCTGCCAAAAGTGTAATAAAGGAGATGCATTGATTATTCAAACTTCATGTTCAACATACTACATTCTTTTGTATCTGTCATTTCTAGACATCTTTCCTCATACCTATCTTGTTCCATCTAATGAAAGGGTATTTTGTCTCATGATGATCTTCTACATTAAGAATTTTTGAGGAGGTGGGGCCCGGTGGCTTATGCCTATAATCCCAGCACTTTGAGAGGCTGAGGCAGGTGGATCACTTAAGCTCAGGAGTTCAAGACCAGCCTGGCCAACATGGTGAAACACCATCTCTACCAAAAACACAAAATGAGGTGGAGGTTGCAGTGAGCCAAGATTGTGCCACTGCACTCCAGCCTGGGGTGAGGTGACAGAGCAAGACTCTGTCTCAAAAACAAAAAATAACAAAAATAAAAAAAAGAATTTTTGTGGAAACTGAGGGCCTTTTGGGGAAATTTCTTAGTTTTCTTTCTGGAAATTCATTCATTTTAGAATACCACTACTCAGTAGTATTAAGTTGTATGTATGCATTACAGCTTTGTTAAGCATTTGTCAATTTGTGGACATTGGTGTTGTTTTCTTTTTTCTTTCCTTTTTCTTTTTCTTTTTGTTTTTTGAGATGGAGTTTTGCTCTTGTTGCCCAGGCTGGAGTGCAATGGTGCCATCTCAGCTCACCACAACCTCTGCCTCCCGGGTTCAAGCAATTCTCCTGCCTCAGCCTCCCAAGTAGCTAGGATTACAGATGCCTGCCACCACACTTGGCTGATTTTGTATTTTTAGTAGAGACAGGGGTTCTCCATGTTGGTCAGGCTGGTCTCGAACTCCCGATCTCGGTGATCCACCTGCCTCAGCCTCCCAAACTGCTGGGATTATAGGATCACTCCTGTAATCCACCACACCCGGCCATTGTTGTTGTTTTCAATTTGAGGCTATTATAAATAAAACCGTTCTGAACATTTTGTACCAGGTTTTGGGTGAACATACATTTCCACTTGTTGGATAAGTGTCTAAGAGAGCAATTGCTGGGTCGATGGTACTTGCATATTTAGTGCTATAACATATTGCCAAACTGTTTTCCAGAGTAGTTGTCCTATTTTACAGTCCCATCAGCAATGCATGAGTTTCCTACGTCCTTGCCAGCATTTAGTTTTGTTACTATTTTTTTTACTTTAGTCATTTGTAGGTGTGCAGTGAAATCACACTGTAGTTTTAATTTGCATTTTTCTGATGGCTAATGGTGTTGGACATCTTTTCATGTACTTATTTGCCATCTGTATATTCTCTCTGGTTAGGTGTCCACTTATATCTTTTGCTAATAGACCTTTTGAATATCCTCATCTGTGAAGTATATGTTTAGCATTTTTTTTCTATTTTTTCTACTGAGGTTTTGACATTTTTTGTTTTCTTTTTTAATTTATAAAAGATATTTATATAATCTGGATTTATGCCATTTTTCAGATACATATATATCAGATATCATCTCCCATCTGTGAATTGCCTTTTTATTCTCTTAATGGTATCTTGCAATAAATAGGAAATCTTAATTCTAATGGAATCTGATATAACAAAATTTTATTTTATAATTTTTTATTTTTATTTTTTATTTTTTATTTTTTTATTTTTATCAAATGCCCATTTTTTAATTATTATTATTTTTTTATTATTATACTTTAGGTTTTAGGGTACATGTGCACAACGTGCAGGTTTGTTACATATGTATCCATGTGCCATGTTGATTTCCTGCACCCATTAAGTCGTCATTTAGCATTAGGTATATCTCCTAATGCTGTCCCTCCCCCCTCCCCCAACCCCACAACAGTCCCCGGAGTGTGATGCTCCCCTTCCTGTGTCCCTGAGTTCTCATTGTTCAATTCCCACCTATGAGTGAGAACATGCGGTGTTTGGTTTTTTGTCCTTGCGATAGTTTACTGAGAATGATGTTTCCCAGTTTCATCCATGTCCCTACAAAGACATGAACTCATCATTTTTTATGGCTGCATAGTATTCCATGGTGTATATGTGCCACATTTTCTTAATCCAGTCTATCGTTGTTGGACATTGGGTTGGTTCCAACTCTTTGCTATTGTGAATAGTGCCACAATAAACATACGTGTGCACGTGTCTTTATAGCAGCATGATTTATAGTCCTTTGGGTATATACCCAGTAATGGGATGGCTGGGTCAAATGGTATTTCTAGATCTAGATCCCTGAGGAATCGCCACACTGACTTCCACAATGGTTGAACTAGTTTACAGTCCCACCAACAGTGTAAAACTGTTCCTATTTCTCTACATCCTCTCCAGCACCTGTTGTTTCCTGATTTTTTAATGATGGCCATTCTAACTGGTGTGAGATGGTATCTCACTGTGGTTTTGATTTGCATTTCTCTGATGGCCAGTGATGATGAGCATTTCTTCATGTGTTTTTTGGCTGCAGAAATGTCTTCTTTTGAGAAGTGTCTGTTCGTGTCCTTTGCCCACTTTTTGATGGGGTTTTTTTTTTTCTTGTAAATTTGTTTGAGTTCATTGTAGATTCTGGATATTAGCCCTTTGTCAGATGAGTAGGTTGCAAAAATTTTCTCCCATTCTGTAGGTTGCCTGTTCACTCTGATGGTAGTTTCTTTTGCTGTGCAGAAGCTCTTTAGTTTAATTAGACCCCATTTGTCAATTTTGGCTTTTGTTGCCATTGCTTTTGGTGTTTTAGACATGAAGTCCTTGCCCATGCCTATGTCCTGAATGGTATTGCCTAGGTTTCCTTGTAGGATTTTAATGGTTTTAGGTCTAACATTTAAGTCTTTAATCCATCTTGAATTAATTTTTGTATAAGGTGTAAGGAAGGGATCCAGTTTCAGCTTTCTACATATGGCTAGCCAGTTTTCCCAGCACCATTTATTAAATAGGGAATCCTTTCCCCATTTCTTGTTTTTGTCAGGTTTGTCAAAGATCAGATAGTTGTAGATATGTGGCATCATTTCTGAGGGCTCTGTTCTGTTCCATTGATCTATGTCTCTGTTGTGGTACCAGTACCATGCTGTTTTGGTTACTGTAGCCTTGTAGTATAGTTTGAAGTCAGGTAGCGTGATGCCTCCAGCTTTGTTCTTTTGGCTTAGGATTGACTTGGCGATGCAGGCTCTTTTTTGGTTCCATATGAACTTTAAAGTAGTTTTTGCCAATTCTGTTAAGAAAGTCATTGGTAGCTTGATGGGGATGGCATTGAATCTATAAATTACCTTGGGCAGTATGGCCATTTTTATGATATTGATTCTTCCAACCCATGAGCATGGAATGTTCTTCCATTTGTTTGTATCCTCTTTTATTTCACTGAGCAGTGGTTTGTAGTTCTCCTTGAAGAGGTCCTTCACATCCCTTGTAAGTTGGATTCCTAGGTATTTTATTCTCTTTGAAGCAGTTGTGAATGGGAGTTCCCTCATGATTTGGCTCTCTGTTTGTCTGTGATTGGTGTACAAGAATGCTTGTGATTTTTGTACATTGATTTTGTATCCTGAGACTTTGCTGAAGTTGCTAATCAGCTTAAGGAGATTTTGGGCTGAGACAATGGGGTTTTCTAGATATACAATCATGTCATCTGCAAACAGGGACAATTTGACTTCCTCTTTTCCTAATTGAATACCCTTTATTTCCTTCTCCTGCCTGATTGCTCTGGCCAGCACTTCCAGCACTATGTTGAATAGGAGTGGTGAGAGAGGGCATCCCTGTCTTGTGCCAGTTTTCAAAGGGAATGCGTCCAGTTTTTGCCCATTCAGTATGATATTGGCTGTGGGTTTGTCATAGATAGCTCTTATTATTTTGAGATACGTCCCATCAATACCTAATTTATTGAGAGTTTTTAGCATGAAGGGTTGTTGAATTTTGTCAAAGGCCTTTTCTGCATCTATTGAGATAATCATGTGGTTTTTGTCTTTGGTTCTGTTTATATGCTGGATTACATTTACTGATTTGCGTATGTTGAACCAGCCTTGCATCCCAGGGATGAAGCCCACTTGATTATGGTGGATAAGCTTTTTGATGTGCTGCTGGATTCGGTTTGCCAGTATTTTATTGAGGATTTTTGCATCAATGTTCATCAAGGATATTGGTCTGAAATTCTCTTTTTTTGGTTATGTCTCTGCCAGGCTTTGGTATCAGGATGATGCTGGCTTCATAAAATGTTAGGGAGGATTCCCTCTTTTTCTATTGATTGGAATAGTTTCAGAAGGAATGGTACCAGTTCCTCCTTTAACTCTGGTAGAATTCGGCTGTGAATCCATCAGGTCCTGGACTCTTTTTGGTTGGTAAGCTATTGATTATTGCCACAATTTCAGAAGCTGTTATTGGTCTATTCAGGGATTCAACTTCTTCCTGGTTTAGTCTTGGGAGGGTGTATTTGTCAAGGAATTTATCCATTTCTTCTAGATTTTCTAGTTTATTTGCATATAGTTGTTTGTAGTATTCTCTGATGGTAGATTGTATTTCTGTGGGATCGGTGGCGATATCCCCTTTTTCATTTTTTATTGCATCTATTTGATTCTTCTCTCTTTTCTTCTTTTCTTTCCCTCTACACACTGCTTTGAACGTGTCCCAGAGATTCTGGTATGTTGTGTCTTTGTTCTCGTTGGTTTCAAAGAACATCTTTATTTCTGCCTTCATTTCATTATGTACCCAATAGTCATTCAGGAGCAGGTTGTTCAGTTTCCATGTAGTTGAGCAGTTTTGAGTGAGTTTCTTAATCCTGAGTTCTAGTTTGATTGCACTGTGGTCTGAGAGACAGTTTGTTATAATTTCTGTTCTTTTACATTTGCTGAGGAGAGCTTTACTTCCAATTATGTGGTCAATTTTGGAATAGGTGTGGTGTGGTGCTGAAAAAAATGTATATTCTGTTGATTTGGGGTGGAGAGTTCTGTAGATGTCTATTAGGTCCACTTTGTGCAGAGCTGAGTTCAATTCCTGGATATCCTTGTTAACTTCCTGTCTCGTTGATCTGTCTAATGTTGACAGTGGGGTGTTAAAATCTCCCATTATTATTGTGTGGGAGTTTAAGTCCCTTTGTAGGTCCCTCAGGACTTGCTTTATGAATCTGGGTGCTCCTGTGTTGGGTGCATATATATTTAGGATAGTTAGCTCTTCTTGTTGAATTGATCCCTTTACCATTATGTAATGGCCTTCTTTGTCTCTTTTGATCTTTGTTGGTTTAAAGTCTATTTTATCAGAGACTAGGATTGCAACCCCTGCCTTTTTTTGTTTTCCATTTGCTTGATAGATCTTCCTCCATCCCTTTATTTTGAGTCTATGTGTGTCTCTGCACGTGAGATGGGTTTCCTGAATACAGCACACTGATGGGTCCTGACTCCTTATCCAGTTTGCCAGTCTGTGTCTTTTAATTGGAGCATTTAGCCCATTTACAGTTAACGTTAATATTGTTATGTGTGAATCTGATCCTGTCATTATGATGTTAGTTGGTTATTTTGCTCGTTAGTTGATGCAGTTTCTTCCTAGCCTTGATGGTCTTTACAATTTGGCATGTTTTTGCAGTGGCTGCTACTGGTTGTTCCTTTCCATGTTTAGTGCTTCCTTCAGGAGCTCTTTTAGGGCAGGCCTGGTGGTGATAAAATCACTCAGCATTTGCTTGTCTGTAAAGTATTTTATTTCTCCTTCATTTATGAAGCTTAGTTTGGCTGGATATGAAATTCTGGGTTGAAATTCTTTTCTTTAAGAATGTTGAATATCGGCCCCCACTCTCTTCTGGCTTGTAGAGTTTCTGCCAAGAGATCAGCTGTTAGTCTGATGGGCTTCCCTTTGTGGGTAACCTGACCTTTCTCTCTGGCTGCCCGTAACATTTTTTCCTTCATTTCAACTTTGGTGAATCTGACAATTATGTGTCTTGGAGTTGCTCTTCTCGAGGAGTATCTTTGTGGCATTCTCTGTATTTCCTGAATCTAAATGTTGGCCTGCCTTGCTAGATTGGGGAAGTTCTCCTGGATAATATCTTGCAGAGTGTTTTCCAACTTGGTTCCATTCTCCCCGTCATTTTCAGGTACACCAATCAGACGTAGGTTTGGTCTTTTCACATAGTCCCAAATTTCTTGGAGGCTTTGTTCCTTTCTTTTTATTCTTTTTTCTCTAAACTTCCCTTCTCACTTCATTTCATTCATTTCATCTTCCATCAGCGATACCCTTTCTTCCAGTTGATCGCATCTGCTACTGAGGCTTCTGCAATCTTCGCGTAGTTCTCGAAACTTGGCTTTCAGCTCCATCAGCTCCTTTAAGCCCTTCTCTCCATTGGTTATTCTAGTTATCCATTCTTCTAATTTTTTTTCAAAGTTTTTAACTTCTTTGCTATTGTTTTGAATTTCCTCCCGTAGCTCAGAGTAGTTTGATCGTCTGAAGCCTTCTTCTCTCAACTCGTCAAAGTCATCCTCCATCCAGCTTTGTTCCGTTGCTGGTGAGGAACTGCGTTCCTTTGGAGGAGGAGAGGTGCTCTGCTTTTTAGAGTTTCCAGTTTTTCTGCTCTGTTTTTTCCCCATCTTTGTGGTTTTATCTACTTTTGGTCTTTGATGATGGTGATGTACAGATGGGTTTTTGGTGTGGATGTCCTTTCTGTTTGTTAGTTTTCCTTCTACCAGACAGGACCCTCAGCTGCAGGTCTGTTGGAGTTTACTAGAGGTCCACTCCAGACCCTGTTTGGCTGGGTGTCAGCAGCGGTGGCTGCAGAACAGCGGATTTTCGTGAGACCACAAATTCAGCTGTCTGATAGTTCCTCTGGAAGTTTTGTCTCAGAGGAGTACCCGGCGGAGTGAGGTGTCAGTCTGTCCCTACTGGGGGGTGCCTCCCAGTTAGGCTGCTCAGGGGTGAGGGACCCACTTTAGGAGGCAGTCTGCCCGTTCTCAGATCTCCAGCTGCGTGCTGGGAGAACCACTACTCTCTTCAAAGCAGTCAGTCAGACAGGGACATTTAAGTCTATGGAGGTTCCTGCTGACTTTTTGTTTGTCTGTGCCCTGCCCCCAGAGGTGGAGCCTACAGAGGCAGGCAGGCAGGCCTCCTTGAGCTGTGGTGGGCTCCACCCAGTTCGAGCTTCCTGGCTGCTTTGTTTACCTAAGCAAGCCTGGGCAATGGCGGGCGCCCCTCCCCCAGCCTCACTGCTGCCTTGCAGCTTGATCTCAGACTGCTGTGCTAGCAATCAGCGAGACTCTATGGGTATAGGACCCTCCGAGCCAGGTGCGGGACACAATCTCCTAGTGTGCCGTTTTCCAGGCCTGTTGGAAAAGCGCAGTATTAGGGTGGGAATGACCCGATATTCCAGGTGCCGTCTGTTACCCCTTTCTTTGACTAGGAAAGGGAACTCCCTGACCCCTTGCGCTTCCCGAGTGAGGCAATGCCTTGCCCTGCTTTGACTGGCGCACAGTTCGCTTCACCGACTGTCCTGCACCCACTGTTTGGCACTCCCTAGTGAGATGAAACCGGTACCTCAAACAGAAATGCAGAGATCACCCATCTTCTGTGTCACTCAGGCTGGGAGCTGTAGACCGGAGCTGTTCCTATTCGGCCATCTTAAAATTTTATTTTATGATTAGCACTTTTTTGGATCTTACTAAATCTCTGACTACTTCAAGATTGTGAAAACGTTTACCTGTATATTTCCTAAAATTTTTATTGTCACTTTTCTATTCTCTTGAAGATTATGTGTAAATATGGTGAATTTTTTAGTGTAAAGTTACTTTTTTATGTCTGAAAGATCCTGAAGTTATGTCCTGTTTTCATTGTTACTAGTAATTTGTGCTTTTCTTTCTTTTTCTTTTGATCAGAGTTGATAGGAGTTGATCAATTGTATTTATTTTATGGGGAAACATTTGGGTCTTGTTTTCTCTTGTATTGTTTTTTTTCATTCATTAATTTCACTTATTTTGTTATTTTATTTTTTCTGCTTTTCATAGATTTGGTTTTCTGGGGCTTTTTCAAGTAACTGAGGTGATAGCTTAAATAATGATTTTCTACCTTTATTTTATAACATAAACTTATAAAGCTAATAATTTCCCTCAAAGCCCTGCTTTAACTGTGTTCCATAACTATTTATATTTTGTCATATCTTCATCATCATGATTCAGTTCAAAATGTTTTCAATTTTCTTTTTTGATTTTTTCCTTGAATCATAATTTATATCTAAGTATATTGTTAAATTTCCATGCAATTGGATTTAATTCTATGCAATTGGATTTTTTCTGTTTATCTTTTTGTTATTGAATATAGTTTAATTTCATGTAGCCAGGAAATATATATTTTAAATTTAGGTGTTTTAATTGTATACAAAGAGTCATCTTTTGCTATTAACAAAGACTCAACACATCTCAAAAGATAGAAATCATTTAGGGTATATGTTTCATGAATACATAGAGCTATAATAAACCTCTAAAATAAGGGATATGAAGGATTGATAAACCAGGAATTCAGGATAATGGTTACCTTTTGAAGGGGGAATGAGAATAGATAAGGAATGGACCAGGCACCAAGCAGTTGGAAGCACATTATTGTAATATTCCTAGTTTCCATTTTGAATTGTGGATTCATAGATATTTTATGTTTAATATAACCAATCACTATGTTTATATAACATAATATTTTACTGTTGAGACCTATTTCAAACATATAGAAAAGGACTGGAAATTGTAACTCTCCCACAACACAAGATTAAATTATGTTAGCGTTTTGCTTTGTTTCAGGTGAGATTTTTCTTTATAACCTTTAAAAAATAATATGTAATAGATACCACCAAAGATTTTTAACCTATTCTTTTTTTCTTCTTTCTGTACTAGAGAGAACCACTACCCCAAAATGATATGTGTCATTCCCCCTATAGAAGTTTGTATACTTTTGCTACCTTTGAATATAATGATAAATTATAACTTATATTGTTTGTGTGCTTATTTTTAAAAATAGTGTTATATTTTGAAACGTACTGAGAATATATTTTATTGTAACTTCTATATAATCTATTATATGAATAAATCACAGTTTGTCCATTCCTCAACTTTTTCATTTTTATGAATAGTAAATATTCCTTTTACAGTTACATTTGTGTATATGTGAATATCTCTGAGGTATATATGTAGTAGCCAAATTTTATTTGATATTGTAAGATTGGTCTTCAAAATGACTTTAACAAATTACGTGGTTACTAACAATGCACAAAAAGGAACATTTCCTTACATCCTTGCCCTACTTGATGCCCATTTAACAAAACTTAGATTTTCCTGAAGTCCAGACTAATTGAACATCTTTTCAAATACATATTGGTTAAGTATTTTCTGCAATTGTGTTTCTCTCTGCCTTATTTCTTATGTCTTTTGCCTTATTTCTATGAATCTATTTGCCTTTTAAGTACCAATTTATAGTGGTGTATACACACACATATTTTGTATGTTCTGTGTACTAATGTTTTGTAAGTTTTATGCATTATGAATATATTAAGCTATGTCTTAACTTTACACTTTATGACATGCCATTCAAAAGTTTTAAATGTAACACAAGCAGATTTATCACTTTCTATTTTGTCCTTTTAGTATCTTACTTAATAAGTCCTTCCATAACCCACAGGTCATGAGCATTTTTTTCTGTATGTTCTAAAAAACTTCATATTTTATTTTTTAAATATAGCTTTTAAATCTACTTGTTGTTTCTTGTGGATTTTCCATGTAGACAATCATGCCATCTGTAAACAAAGACAGTTTTGTTTCCTCCTTCCAAATCTGTATATGTTTTATTTATTTTTCTTATTGCATTACCTGGGACTTAGATTATAGTATGGTATTGAAATGGATTGGTGGAGGGAGCATCCTTAACTCTTCCTGACCTTAGCAGGAAAATTTCTAGTTTCTCACCATTTAGTATGATGTTAAATGTAGGTTTTGAAGATGTTTTTATTAAGTTGAGAAAGTTCCCTTTTATTTCCAGTTTGCTGAGAATATTTTAACCATGAATGAGTCTTAGATTTTGTCAGATGCTTTTTCTGTATCTCTTGGTATGATCACATGATTTTTCTTCTTTACCCTGTTGATATGATGGATCACATTCATTGATTTTTGAATGTTGAACCAGCCTTGCATATCTGAGATAAATCGCAGCTGCCAGTGATATGTAATTCTCTTTATACATTGTTGGATTTGATTTGCTAATATTTTGTTAATGATTTTTACATCCCTGTTGAGAGATATTGGTATGTAGTTTTCTTGTAATATTTTTGTGGTTTTAGTATTAGGATAACGCTGGCCTCATAGAACGAGCTAGGAAGTATTCTCTGCGCATATGTGTTTTAGAACAGATTGTAGAGAATTGGTATAATCTCTGCTTTAAATGTTTAGTAGAGTCTCCCAGTGAACCCATATTGTTGCTCCACTTCATGTCTATTTTCTCTGCCTGGAAAGCTCTTCCTCATTTATTATATCTATAAAACTATGACTTACCCTTTCTTTCTCTTTTTCTGGGAAAAAATTTACTATATATGTATTTTTTTCTCTAAAGTGCCAGACACTAGGTCTGTCATCCACTTTCTACCACCTTTCACTTTGCCTCCTGAGGTCTCTCTTTTCCGAAGTGTGCCTGCTATGTGAGGCAGACTCCTCAACTCCCTCCTTTTCTTCTCTTTTGAAGACATGGCCATAGGCCATTTTTAGTGCAACATTCTTTATTGCTTATCATTGTGGAAAAAGATAATTAAAGGTGCAACAAAAATAGTTAACAAAATGTAATATAATTGAAGGTGGAATTAATCGTTTTTGCTTCTTAGAATAATAATTTTTGCCTATGTTTCTTTCCTTTTTTGAGTTTTTAAATTTACAAAATAAGATAGGCAAGGTGGTAGTGTGGTAATAAATAACCCCCAAATATTAGTGGCTAATCATAGGAAAGTATGTCTTTCTCATGCTACATTTCCATCCATCGTGGTCACTCAGGGACCCACACTAATGAAATAGCAACCACTTCCAATACTGCTGGCTGTGGCACTGGAGAACAAAAAGACTTTAGGGCAGGCAAGGAGTTTCACTCTGGTCCTCAAGTGACACAGATTTTTCTCTCAAAACTCATTGAGCAAACCTATTCATGTGATCCCCTTGATAACAAGGCAGTCAGGACATAATGAAAAATTTGCAAATATTTGGGGGAACAAAATGTTAATGCCTATCACAGTGAACAAAATCATCTTTATATTTCTAGAGAAGGTCTCCCAACTCTAGCCTTTCTCTAAATTTAGGGGAAAAGCATTGCAACCTCCTCCTCCTCACAATATGAAGTAAAGTTGCTAAGAATATCTGGATAAAATTATATGCATCTTCATGTTTTATGAAGACAAAGACAGTTTTCACTTTTAAGAATATTAGAGTGAGAGATACCTATTTCAGGGACCTCTGATTCACACAGGAATAGTTCCCTTTATGCATTTGGATTATATTCTTAACTCTCTCTGTAAACCTAGGATTAATAATAATAATCAATAGAATAATAATAATGAAACCTGACAATAATTTGGTGATTACTGTGTCCTAAACATAATCTAAGACATTTATATGTATTAATTCATGTAATTCTCACAACCCTCTGTAGTAGATAATAACAGTATTCCCCTTTTATAGATGAGGAAACCATTATAGAACACAAGACTGTTAGAAAACTTGCCCAAAGTCCGCAGCTAGCAAGCCAAGGAGTTGGGCTTTTATTCTGAGCATTCTGAGTCAGCTGCTAAGGTAGATGTATTAGTTCATTCTCACACTGCTGTAGAGAACTCCTTAAGCCTGGGTAATTTATAAAGAGAAGAGGTTTAACTGACTCAAAGTTCTGAATGGCTGGGGATGCCTCAGGAAACTTACAATCATGCCAGAAAAGGAAGCAAACACGTCCTTCTTCACATGGCAGCAGGAGAGAGACGTGCCAAGTAAAAGGGGAAAAAGCCCCTTATAAAACCATCAGATCCCGTGAGAACTCACTCACTACCATGTGAAAAGCATGGGAAGACTGCCCCCATGATCTAATCACGTCCCACGAGGTGGGGATTATCCCAACACGTGAGGATTAAAATTTGGATTACAATTCAAGATGATATTAGGGTGGTGGCACAGAGCCAGACCATATCAGTAGATTAGCTTTCTGTCTTTCATTTTCTTCACTAGGCTACTTGATGTGCTCATATTATTTATTTTATCTTGATTTTGTGATATCTTCCTTCATCTAGACTGGTACCTTTAGTATAAACCAATATGCAAACAATAGCTTCCCTGCATCAGAGACAAACTGTGCTGATTTTTCCCTCCTTCCTCACTAATATAAGATCTTTTAGTCTGTTTTTAAGTATTTTTGAAGCATTTGATAATCTTAGCCACATTGAACCAATGCCATTGATAAAATGTCATGGGCCATGCCACTGACTCACTACTAACATCCTAAATTAGGTTATCTGCTCCATTTTCCTTATTAGTCATGATCCAGTCATAAGGAAGGACCATTTTAGGCATTTCATAAGAGGCATTTAGTAGAAGGAATTGGCAAGGTCTGGGGGGGAAAGAGTCAAACAGGAAGTAGTGAGGTAACCTAGTGATTATAAACAGCAGAAGACTACCACTTTCTCCAGGGCTAGGAAGACAATGGGAGGAAATTTGTTTCCAAAATCCAGAGACAGGACTATTTAATAAAAGTCAGACCAAGACAGGCTGCCCATACCTGGGACCACAGGAGGGGCTGTCTAGTGGTAGCTTGAACCATGGCAAAAAAAAATCTGCTAAAGTTTCTACCCAGGGTATTAAAAGAGACGGAAGATACCCTGGCTTCTCTCTATCTGCTCTCTGGCATTCTACCAGTTCCCCCCACATTGGCTAAGTATTTCCAGATGCCATTTGAAAACAAAGCCTAAGAAGTGTAGTTGTTTGTGATACAGAGGAGACAAGGGGAAAGTCAGATAAAGGATTTGAGAACAAATAGGCAATTGACTGGCACACCAAACAACTCTGTAGTTCTCTCTGAAACAAAGTGATAAATTGTATATAGCTCAGTCGGTATCATTAAAAATTCATTTCTCTCTTAAATCTATGTTATGTAATACAATCAGCTTGAATACATTTTTCACTTTTAAAGTGAATTATTTGATATAATGTAGACACAGCCATAGTAAAATAAAAATTTACTAGCACATACTCTAGAGATGATTTAAAGTGTATGGGACGATGTGTTTACATGTAAATACTATGCCATTTTATGTAGGGGACTTCAGCATCCTCAGATTTTGATAGCTGTGAGGGCCCTGGAACCAGTCCCCTATGGATACCAAGGAACAACTGCATTTTATTTCAGGATTACTCACTGTGTTCTCCTGTGAATGCCCAGGAATAATAGTTTTCAGTTGATATGTGGAATTATGATCCTTAAGGGCAAAGTGGAGATCTATGACTGTCTATGTGACATAAATTTATCTTGTTAAAAAGTGAGAACAAACAAACTGGTTTTGGTGAGTCATGTAGAACAGCACTTCCCAAATTGTGTTTTATACATTAATCTTTTAAGATGTCCCATGGAAAAAAAACTATAGTAAAATAAATTTGGGGAATGCTGCATAACATATCCCCTCACCATGTCTAAAGAGTTGATGACATTTGGAAAAAAATTAATTCTGCTTAAGCCAGCATTCCAAAATAATACATTTTAAAGGAAGAGTCAGTCTCCTGCCATCATGCAGGTGAGAGGTAGTAGGTGTCTGAACTAGGACGGTGACCACAGCGTTGATGTGATAGATGGAGATGACAATGGGACATTGAATTGATGAAGATTGCCTTCAAATTAGACTGGGAGTGGTACTAACTTGGAGAAGTCAAGAGAAGCCGAAGGGATCTTCGGCAAATTTTATAATTTTGAAAATTATTGAAAGAATAGTTGTGTTAATAACACACATGGGGATGTATAAGAATGTTTGTTGCAGCATCATTTATAGAAGTAAGAATCTAAAAACAAAGAAATACTCATCTGTCATAATTATTGAATCATATATGTTGAATATAATAACATTAAATATATACTGCAATACATATAGGATTATTACACCCCTATTAAAAAGAATGAGTAGCCTCTATATGAATAGATTTGGAAAAATTTACATGATGTTCAGTGACAAAAGCAAGCATGCAGAATATGGATCAATTTTAGCAAAAAAAGAGAAAAGATATGAGAATGTTAAAAAATGTATTCATCGTGATAGATTCCATTGCTCTAACAAATAATCCCAAAATATTAGTGGCTTAACATAATAAAAGTGTATTTCTTGCTCATGTCATAGTCCAGTGTGGGTCAGCAGGAGTTCTTTGTTTCTCTCCATTCAGCTGGCAGATGGAGAAGAAAAGGATCAGGTGTGGATGGATGGCTTGTTTCTTCATATGCGTCAGGCTTTGCAGAGGCACACATTACTTTCACTCATATTCCTTTGGTCACACCCGACTGCAGGAGAGGCTGGAAAATAAAATCCAGGTATGTGCACAGGAGGGAGGAGGGAGTGCAGATATTGGTAAGTATTATAAATCTCTTCCTCAAAGAGTCATTATCTGTAATAACCTGCCTGTGGTGGGGTTTGAGAGTTAGGGGGGGTAAAATAATCAGAATAGACACCAAAGTCAGGCTGGGATATTGACTAAGGAAATAATGGATTTAACTTTGGGAATAGTCGGGTTTGCTGGGAAGACCTTACTGGTGAGTTGCAGTAGGCAGTGGGGATTGCAAATAAATGATGGAAGAGAAGCAGGAACTGGGGTCAAGCATTGAGTCATTTGCCTAAGTTGAAGCACATGCAAACTGAAGAGGCTACTAAGGGCTGAGGATAGAATATCCATTATCTTCTATTAAAGAAAATGGGAGGAGGAAACCAAGGAAGCAAGCACAAACTACTTAGAGAAGTAGGAAGAAAATCCTGTTACTATTAGGGCTGTGGGTGCTGCGTTTGATACACTCATTCAGGTTCTGAGCCACAGTGATGTGTTTTTATGAAATAATTCGAGAAGGCAAGATAGCTGAAGAATTTTTTGCAGTAGGTAAGACCCTACAAAGACTTAGAGTAGGTTTTTGAGATAGAATGTGCCTCTGGCAGCTCATTTTCTCTTGAGTCAGCACTTCTCTCTCCGAGTCTCTTTCCCTTGCTTTGACTTTTTGCCCCACTGAATGACTGACTCTCCTTCTCTGTGCAGCTAACATTCATACCTTCCAAGAGAAGAGTTTATTGATTTGGGTAATTGTAATACAATGCAGAATGCTCTTGTGGGTAAAGGTCTCTTACCAGGCCTCCTTAAAGGCTGTTGGCAGGACTTCCAGTACAAACATGGTAGGTTAGCTCAGATTCCATTCCTTTCTTCTTCAGGGAATAAAACAAAACAGAATTAAATAAAATATTTAATATGTCATAGACGCAAACTTTGTTTTCAGTGAAACCAGGAGACACGTAAGTCTGGAAGCTCCAAATATTGCATAATGGCAGCCAAAAGCATCTACGAGGCAGAGCTGTGAGGGAAGCTGTGTCGGGTGTGGTGGGGAGTTGGGCAAGAACTGCCAAGGTACTCAGGGCACCAAATGGCAGCAGACTTCAGGAAGAACTTGTACAATGCTTCCCCAAAGAAACCAAACCTAAAAGTACAAATGTTAAAACTTAAGCTGCCGGGAGCGGTGGCTCACGCCTGTAATCCCAGCATTCTGGGAAGCCGAAGCGGGTGGATCACGAGGTCAGGAGATCGAGACCACAGTGAAATCCCGTCTCTACTAAAAATACAAAAAATTAGCCGGGCGCGGTGGCGGGCGCCTGTAGTCCCAGCTACTCCGGAGGCTGAGGCAGGAGAATGGCGTGAACCCGGGAGGCGGAGCTTGCAGTGAGCCAGATCGTGCCACTACACTCCAGCCTGGGCGACAGAGCGAGACTCCGTCTCAAAAACAAAACAAAACTTAAGCTGATGCTGCTGTGAAAAGAATTTAGCTCCAACAGGACTAGGGCCAGATAGTAGTCACCCGCGCTGGGGCAGGTGAAGAGCAAAAGTGCAGAAAGGATCACAGAGGACTGATTAGGATTCAGATACACAGATTACAGGGAAATCGTTTTGAAAGAACTTAGGCAGTAATCGCTTCATGAATCCTTCTTAAGAAACGTACTACAAACAACCAAGAGATGGCCAGAAAAATTTTGGCAAGAGACTTATGGTGAGCACTGAATAGATACACCATTAGAACTAAATGAAAAAAAAAAAAAAAGGAAAGAGAAAAAGCAATTTCGGAACGAAGAGGTGGAAAGTATATTAAGCGTGTTGATTGCTTCCTTCTAGCTCCAATTAGATCAGCTATATGTGTGTTTGTTACAATTATTGTTTGAGAAAAGCCAAAAGATTTAATGTGGAAAACAAACTTGAACACTACCAAGCAAGGTGACCAGAGTCTTTCACTAACTGATATTCTAGGGATCGGTGTTTATTTTGCAGGCAAAGCTGCCACATCACATTAGACTTGTGGAAACTTGTGTTTGTCCTTTTAGAGATGACTGAGGGTGGATGGGAGCTAGCATGCGACCTGCAATCCTGGGAAGATCCTTCCAAAGCCTATTTTCATGGGGTCCGCGTGGGTGTGGATTCTGCCTGGGAACCCAGTGTTGGGTCTTCACAATCCTGGCTGCAGACTCTTCTTCCTTTGATTTCTGTCAGGTTCGTTTTGGTTCACTGAGTACATTTCTCTGTGAGACTGATAAATATGTCTGTCTCTCTTTTTCTCAGTCCTGCATCTCTTTAATTGTTCCTTTGGATTTCATATGTCCCGGAGCCCTTGCTGAGCACAGCTTTAGGAAGATTTGAGGGTGTCAATGGCAGCGGTGGCATGTGAGGCCAAACCCTCTATCACCCTGGGGAAACTTCGGGCTTTTTTATTTTTTTTATTATTATTATACTTTAAAGTTTTAGGGTACATGTGCACAACGTGCAGGTTTGTTACATATGTATACATGTGCCATGTTGGTGTGCTGCAATACCATTTGACCCAGCCATCCCATTACTGGGTATATACCCAAAGGATTATAAATCATGCTGCTATAAAGACACATGCACATGTATGTTTATTGCGGCACTATTCACAATAGCAAAGACTTGGAACTTCGGGCTTTTGTATTGTGTGCAACTGATTTGTTATGAGCTTATTTTAATTAAGCCTCATAGTGTAGGCTGAGTAGATCTTTTAGAAGTAAATGTAGAAAACAAAAGGGAAAAGAAAAAAGGTAAGTTAATTTTCCAATAGTACAAAAACAAGCCTGTCAGCTTAGTCAAATCAGTCAGATTTTATTTACATGAAATGAATTCATCACTTTGTTAGCTTAGTTGAGTTGGCTGTTCAGTAACTTTGTCCCATGCATGGGAATGCAAGCATTGGTTAGCCCGTTTGCACTGCCATGCAGTGATGGGAGAGAAGAGGTCCTTCTCTCCTTGCTCAAGTTGGTTGGAGTATGTGGGTCAGAGTCATGAGTGAGGGAAATGGTCCTGTCAATGTGATTTACAGGACGGAAAAAGTTTACCTTGCTCACAAATGGCCCTTTCTTGTTTCATGAGACCCTGACACTACTTGTTCCTCCATTCTTGGAAATTGACATGAAAACACAAATGCCCTGTGGGAGGAATAACATATAAAAACAATGTGACCTAGTCACACCACAGTCAAGTGCATCTGTAAATAGCCCTCCAGGAGCCTACCAGGAGCCAAGTAAATGGGGCAAAAGGAGGAAGATTTTAATGGGTAAAAGAGAGGCAGGAAAGTGCAGAGGGTGTGAGAGTCTACCTGAATAAGGTGCTGATGTGGTGGTCACCAGAGCCTTGGGACCTGGGCAAGAGAAGAGTCACTAGATGGGAGCTTAGGGCCAGAGATTACACTGATTAATTTTACAATTGTGCATAGGACTGAACCTGCTTCTGCTAGAAATATAAGTTTCACATACATTGCACTGACCTCCTTTCCTAACCAGATCCTGTAAGAAGCCTTCTATTTGGACTAAGAGGTGAAAATAAGGAGGACAAAGGGGCAAAGAAGGTCCAGTTATTTAAGGTAGTCAGAGAGAGAACATATGAAACACTTCAGCTAAAAATTGGACAGAATGAAGCAGCAGTTAACTCACTCTGTAGGAAATTAGACCAGAAGGTGGACCCATCCTTCCAACTCATGTCAACTGCAGGACCATGCCGGCTCCAGCGCTCCACATGGGAACCCTCTTAACTTCCCCATCTGCCCAAGCCAGCTTCCATCCTTTCTCTTTTGCAGCTGTTGATGTTAAAAGCACTCTGTAAGGAACACCGTGCATGCTAATCTCTGAGTCTGCTTCCCCAGGAACCCGACCTGCAACAATTTATATGGCACAGTTCCTGTGCCCAGGCACTGATTCTCACAGGGCATGGTGAGATTTTATTTCCAGGGGCTGTATTTCTGGGGCTCTGTGTTCACTCTCAGCCCTGTCTCATGTCAACACCCTCAACCTGATGTTCCAAAATGTTGGCTCAGCAGATAGGTACTTTAAACAAAGTAAGGTACACAATGATCCTTCCAAGCAAAGGTTTAAATCCCAGTGAGTGTAAAAATAATTAGAGATACAAATCTACGGATGTGGAGCAGTTCTTTCCCACCCTGACCCATCACTTATCTTGGCCAAGGGCACAGGCCTTTATCCTGAGCATGAAGCAACATCGCACACCACAACACCCACTCCTGGTTCCTGGCCATCTCTGAGAGAAAACTCACTGTTCTCCTTTTTGCTCAGAAAGGATCAGAAAGGTGACACTCCACAGAGGCAAAGCTGGGGCTTTTAAGTCCACCTTCTGGTCTAATTTCCTACAGAGTGACTTTTAACAGCTGCTTCTTTCTGTCCAATTTTAGCTGAAATGTTTTATATGTTCTCCCTCTGACTACCCTAAATAGCTGGCCCTTCTTTGACCTTTTGTCCTCTTTATTTTCACCTCTTAGCCCAAATAGAAGACTCCTTTCAAGATATGGTTAGGAAAGGAGGTCAGTTCAATGTGTGTGAAATTTCCATTTCCAGCAGCAGCAGGCCCAGTCCTATGCAGAATTATAAAATAAATCAGTGTAATTCCTGGCACTGTGCTTCCTTCTAGTGACTCTTTTCTTGCACAAGTCCCAAGGCTCCAGTGACCACCACATCAGCATCTTATTCAGGCAGCCCCTGCACCTTTTATATCCCCACTATGACTGGGTTCAGGATGCCCCTGTAAAGAGGCACAACCTTGGGTAAGGCAGATATCTCTGGCCAAGGCAATCCCCAAAGAGAGAACAGCTGAGAGCTATCTTTCAGGAGCACTCCCAACAGCTGGAGAAAGAAATCCATAAAATCTGACACAATACGTGGTATAATACATAGAGTCAGTGCTAACATGCATGTTTTGACCAGATGTTAAACTGGTTTCTTACAAAATGAAAAAACATCCCCTCACCCCCACCCCTATCTCAGTTAATCTTGCAACATCACTCTGCACTTAACCTAGGCAGGAAAGGGTAGGTGGAGAAGATTTATGAAAAACTACTGCCTGGATGGTGTTCAAATAAGTGGAAATATCTCTGGGTACATAGATTCAATTATATTCTTACAAAGGAATAGTTTCAGTCAAGTGGTTCTCAACTAGGGGTGATTTTGCTCTCTAAAGGACATTTAGCAACGTCTGAAGACATATTTGGTTATCATGACTGGGAGCAGGGGGCAGTGCTACTGGCATGTAGTGGGTAGAGGCCATGGATGCTGTTAGACACCCTACAATACACAGGACAGCCCCCATAACAAGGAATTATTCAGCCAAAATGTCAGAAATGCTGAGCTTGAGAAACCCTGTCTTGGCCCATGGAGTGAAAATGAGGGTGCTGGATGCGCTCTCTCTCCCTTCCCTTGATATGTTCCTCCCCTGGCCCCTACTACATGTATTGTGCTGTGCAGCTACCTCTCTTGTTGCACCTAACTTCCATCTTGATTCAAATGTTGTTGAATACTTGTCTCATTTTCTTAATAGACTATGAGTGCCTGCAAAGCTGGTATAGTTCTTATATATTCAGTATCCCTCATTAAAACTTAGCACGCGGTAGGTATATATGTGTGTGCGTGCACACACACACACACACACACACACACAAACACACACACACCCCATATATCTAGTTGAGTTGTACTGCAGTAAAATACAATGGAGAACATTGGTACAGAAGCTGATATCCTTCTACCAGATCAAACTGGTGTTCTTCACAAAGTATCAAATGCTTGTTAGAGGTGTCAAGAGTTTGGGTCTTGGATGTCAGGTGAGCTGGACAGAGGACGGTGGAGTATTTACAGTGTGCACTGCAGACTATGGCTAATCATGGGCCTTGGTTCTGTTTATATGATTGATAGGGTCATTCAGAATACAGGGGAAGAAAGGCCTGAAGATGATGTGAGGTTGTTCTTTACTTTTTCAGGGTCTCCAAGGTAGAGACTAGCTAAGAGGGCCTCTGAAGCTGAGGACAGGAAGAGACACCCAAAGAAGAGAGGGTTGTCTTGTATTTATGTCTTGTTCCTTTAATTACCCCAATGATCTGAGCCCATTCATCTTCCCTATTTTCCCCTGCCCAGACCAGGGGCTGGATAGTTCTGTTCCTTATTCCTTGGTCTCTAGGAGTTGAGGCAGCCTATAAGCTTATAGAAGGGACCATATTCAGGGCTGTAGTCTTCTGCTGGGAAAGAAGAAATATAACAGCCTCTTCTTCTTTCCTTTACTTTTCTTTGCCTAGGAGGAGAAGGCAGAATTACTAAGCAATTTTCAAAGCTTGCCTTAGAGAGAGTCTGAATCCCTGTCCCCACTGAAAATAACCCTGTGTTCACAGACCCAATACTCAACAGTTTGTCATTTTAATCTGCAAGTTTGTTAGACCACCCAGTACAATCAGCTCAGTGTATTAAAAGTTCCCAGGAACAAAATTATTTCAGTGTAGAGTATATATTGCTGTTCATAGAGCAATTTATTTTTCTATAGGTATAGTATATACCTGTAGTATTTCTTGCTAAAAAAAAAACCTGTAGTATTTCTTGCTAGTGGTGGAGCAATAGAATCTAGAATATACTGGCTCTTGTCTCATAGGAATCTATTATAAGTAGGATTGTAAAGTTCCTTCCTCTCTAGTACCTGAAGACCTGTTTTTTTGGCATCGAGCCCTGAAGGAGACATCACAGGTGATGTTTCGCCCATACCAATAAAGCACATATCCCCCTGTCCTATGAGCGGGCATGTAATTTACATAACACATTCAGCCCTATTGACACTGTTGTAATCCATCATCATTCAGTTAGGTATTTAGGATGTGTCCTTCTTTACACATAATAAAATAATTATAATAACCCATGGGAGAAATGCATTCTCCTTGGGCATATATTTGTTTTTAAATGGGAACGTCTCCAACTGTTATTATTTTTGTGTGAAAATACCATAAGTGATTGGTCTAAATTATGAATCAGTTACCTGCCAAATTAAATTCTTAAAATCACCATCATTACTGGGTTATGCTAACGTGAAAGAGAAGCAAGAAAACCTACAAAAAATTAGAATATTCTTACATATCTAAACAAGTAGAGAGAGGCTGATGTCTTCCCAAGTGCATTATCCGCCCCCCCCAAACACCCACTCCTTTATCATCCTGCCCAACTGGTGCTCGAGTGTGTGCAATGCACACACACACAACCCTAAAGACAACCTAGCAACTAAGTCAAACTAGTCACATTTGGGATAAAGACTTGATAATCTCATTGTCAGTATCAGCGATTCCAACTGGTTCACAATGGCTTTGGATGTCTGATCTCAAATCTGAGCTTTTGTGTTATACTTGGAGTGATACACAAAATTTTAAAGTAATTTTTCTAGGCAGGATGGAGGTGAAAAATGTTTTATTAATGAGAACCTTTGGAAGACATAAGTGCAATTCATTATTTAGAGGCAAAATCTAACTCTGAGTACATAGTTTATCAGGCAGTTATGTAGAAAATGAAAGGAGAAAAATGATTCCTACAAAATCACCAACTGGAACAATGGGAAAATATAGATAGAAAGTATAGCAAAAAAGTATAGTTTGGAGTCAGAAAACACAAGTTAGGTATTAAAATTTTGGGTCTCAGCTGTAAAATAAAATAAATAGGTGTAAAATCATACATCTCTTATGGGTTAAAATGGAAGCTAAGGAGATAATGTGAAAGCATTTATAAACTCTAGAGGCATATCAGTTATTATTTATCATAAGCATCATTACACTTTTTCAATACTTTTAATTAATCTGATTTTTATTAGAGCAGGATGCCAAGTTTTTTTTAGCCTCTAGAAAATAGCAAGTGTATTTTTTGAAAGATGGAACAAATTCTTCAATTTATCTGATTCATCATTAGGAATTTGTGAATTTCTTTTCTGAAGTATTTTCCACAATTGTAATAAAAGGGATTGTCATGAAATAATTTGTCTGGGGAAGGACATTTTATCTAATTTTTCAATTATCACCCATTTCTCTGAAGAAGAGCCCTGTCTCTGAGAAAATGGGGGCACAGAGGCAGCCTAATTTGATAAAGAAAATGAGGTAGTGGCAGCATAAAGTTGCTTCATCATAGGTCATGTGATTGGGGGGATCTGTGGTGTTGGGGAGCAAGAGAGGGTCCTGCTGTATTAGTCCGTTCTCACACTGCTATAAAGATACTACCTGAGACTGGGTAATTTATGAACAAAAGAGGTTTAATTGATTCACAGTTCCACATGGGTGTAGAGGCCTCAGGAAACTTACAATCATGATGGAAGGCAAAGGGGTAGCAAGGCACATCTTACATAGTGGCAGGAAAGAGAAAGGGGAAGCAGCAGACCCCTATCAATCAATCAAACAACCAGATCTTGTGAGAACTCACTCCAGAACATCATGGAGGAAACCACCCCTGTGATCCAATCACCACCCACCAGATCCCTCCCTCCACATGTGGGGATTACCACAGAGCCGAACCGTATTGTTCCATCCTGGCCCCTCCCAAATCTCATGTCCTGCTCACATTTCTTCCCAACAGCTCTCCAAAGTCTCAACTCATTCCAGCATTAACACAAAAGTCCAAGTCCAAAGTCTCATTTCAGACAAGGCAAGTCCCTTCTGCCTATAAGTCTGTAAAATCAAAAACAAGTTAGTTACTTCCATGATACAATGGGGGTACAGGCATCGGGTAAATGTTCCCATTCCAAATGGGAGAAACAGGCCAAAACAAAGGGGCCGCAGACACCAAGCAAGTCCAAAACCCAGTGGGGCAGTCATTAAATATTAAAGCTCCGAAATGATCTCCTTTGACTCCATGACTTACATCCAGGGCATGATGATGCAAGGGGTGGGCTTCCATGGTCTTGGGCACCTGACAACTAGGGTGTAAGACAACATAGAAAAAGAAAAGAGCTTCACACCCACTTCATGACATCAAAGGCCAGTTCTGTTTGTGAAAGACTCATATGTCTCCAGTATTTCCTACCTAGAAATTTGTAGATGAATATTGGTTTTATAATTTCTGCATCTTTCCGTTAATGAAACGTCATTCCTTTTTGTTCTTTTCTTCTTTGGCCAAAGAGGGAGAGACTGTAAAACACTGATGCTGACTAGGCTACAGGCAGCATTCTGATTCTTGGTTAACCAGGGGTTCTGATCTTGAAGAAGCCAAGCTGACATCTTAGGCAGACAACAGATAATACACTAAGAGAAGAGAACTTAGAAGCCTCACGTTGCATGTTGGGTTGACAGATGGGGTTTGGGATGGGAGGGAATTGTTCTTCAGTGCAATCAGCAAAGGTGCCCAGGGCATGAGCTTGGGAAAATCTGACAGAAATGAGAAATTGTGTTTGGATCAACCATCTGGAAGCATGGCCTAATGTCAAGCCAGGGCCAGGTGGAGGATGCGGGCCAGTGATCTGCAGCTGGACTTAGAGAAGAGTGACTGGATTCCCATGGAATGGCAGCAGCGGGGGATGCTGGAGTAAGCCCTCAGTTTGGTAACAGCCTAGGCAGCAGCTTTATGTGCAGCATCTGCCCTGGGTAAGATGGCCTCACCGCCCAGGTCTCCTCTTGGTGCCTCCATCTGTCTCTCAGCTCTGCCTTGCCTTGGGCAACTATTCCATCCTGGTTCTTTTCTGCTTGGCTACTGCGTCTCTAATGCAGTGCTTTTCCCTGCTCCTCAGTTTGCTTGTATGCCTATGTCCCTGATAAAAGTGTATGAATTATTCAACTAGTCTTTTCCTGCCTTCCCACCCACTCTATCCCCTTCTAGAGCTGCTTGTAATCCCAGAACAAATGGGGTCCTAGTAGGGGAAGACATATCCCAAGGGCATCATCATCTTATTATTAGGCAAGAATGCAAATATATACAACAGGTAAACCAACTTTATTTCTGCAAGATGACACTGAATTCAGCTAGGCAGCTCCTCAATTTGGCTAGAGTTGAGGGGGAGCATGAGTTGGAAATAAATCAAACCAGTTAGCTTAGATTGACTGGTCATTTCAGCCCAAATGCTTGATCACTTTGCACTGAGTAGACAGGTTTAGAGAGCTTCCAAAACACAGTTCCCATAGCAACTATACAAAGAAGAAATGGCAATAAGAAGCAGTGCATGTGGAATTTATTTTATCTTTTTTTTGCCTGACTTCCTTTCGTCCCATCTCATATTCCCTTAGGCGCTGGCCATCTGGGTATGTTCTTTTTTTCTTAGCAGTTTTCCCCAGGAAAGAACGGTGTTTAAAATGCCCTTTCTTACCTACCTCTGACTGACAGAATGAGATTGTCATTTGCAGTTGTGAACTGGAGCCTTTCGTGTCTAATGAAATCTTGACTCAAACTGTCCCTCTCCTTCTTGCTTGAACTTCACTGGTTACATTTGCTATAGGATTAGGGAGTTCATTGCAAAAGGGATTAAGATTTTTGCTCTGGGACCTGTTTTGGTGATTTCTTTCAGTAAGGGAACACATCATTTTGCACACAGCAGCTCCTGTGGCTCTGAAAACCTCAAAAATCGAGCCTTGAAGTCTCATTCCACTACTTCCTGCCACCCTTCTTATCACTAACAAGTAGATGATTCAGAACAGTATGTTTTGGCAATTTACAGACTGATGTTTAATTCAGCCTCCTTTATTGATTTCTATCTTGATTCAAATGTCTATCTTCTGAACCTTGAAAAATATTTTCATTAGAATTATACTGAGCTTCCTTTTTAAAATAAACACATAACACAACAGAACAGGATGTCTCACCCAAAATTCATTTCATTATGTATAAAACAATTTATTTCTTCTCATTTTTGATATCTCTTTCCCTAAGAATTGCCTCTGTTTTCTGTTTCTAATACATGTGTAAAAAGGTTTGCTTGAAGTTGCTTGTTTATCCCCATATCACAAAAGCAGTTGCAGACTTTCTTAATCTGAGGTTACGTGTCAGATTTCCTTAGATTTATATTCAAAGTCTTCTACAGGTTTATCCCAACTTACCTTTGCAGTTTATACCAAAACAAAACAGAAGTAAAAATCTTTGGCTTCTGGTCTGTTCACTGGTCCCCCAAGGCACCTTACCATTTCCAGCTACCTACCTAGCTTTGCTCATGCCATTCCTTTTACCTGGGGTAACCTCTGTCTTCTTTTAAGCAATTAAAAATGTTCTTTCCCACTCTCTACTTCAATTTCTATCTCTTTTTAAAGCCAATTTCGATCACATACACACACACTTATTATTACATGCTCCTTGTTTGGTGTTGGTAATGGCATGTAATTGCAGTATAAGAAACTGCTGAAAGATCAGTGGCTTAAACAGTAAGCATTCTTAAGCTTAAGGGTCCACAGTTCAATAGTGATTGATTCAACTGATTTAGGATGGGCTCATCTGGGAAGCTCTGCTGCATGCTAAGAGTTAACTGAGATTGGCTCCAGATGAGAAGTTGGGCTCAAATCTGCCCCATGTATGTTTATTTGGGGGCCCAGGTTAAAGGGGCAGTGATTACCTGGGGTATCTTCTCTTGGCAGACCACTGAGTGTGAAGAAAACCAAGCCAAACACACAAATACTCTTAAGGCTTCTGCTCAAATCACATTCACTAATACTTTAAGACCAGAGCAAGTTATGTGGCCAAGCCCGAGATCAGCTGGGCATAGAAGTCTACTCTTCCCGCAGTGGGAGGAGAAGAATATTTGCTGACCAAGAATGCAAACTCACATGGAATTCTTCATGTATTGCAATATCCCATTCCCATGTAGATATGCTGCATCTACCTGGATGGATAAGCTTCTGCTTAAAAAGTAGAACTATATTTTATCATTGTGCTCTCCACCCCTAGCACGTATCCCAATGACAGACAGATAGCTGGACCCAAATTAATATTTATCTGTTATTTTCACAGCATATTTTGGAGCAGTTTTAAGTTCCCAGCAAAATTGCGAGGAAAGTACCGAGATTCCCTATAGTCTGTGCCCCCACATGTGTAGCTCCTCCCATTATCAACATCCCCCACCACAGTGGTATGTTTCTTATAACTGGTGGACCTACATTGACACATCATTATAATCCAAACACACAGTTTACATTAGGATTCACACTTGGTGTCATACATTCTATGGGTTTTTCGACAAATGTTTAATGACATGTATCCACTGTTGTAGTATCAGAATATTTTCACCGTCCTAAATTCCCTGTGCTCTGCCTATTCATCCTTCTTTATCCATTAGCCACTGGCAACCGCTGATCTTTTCATTGCTCTGTAGTTTTGTCTTTTCTGGAATGTCATATAGTTGGAATTATACAGTATATAACATTTTCAGATCAGCTTCTTTCACTTCATAATATGCATTTAAGATTCCCTTCATGTCTTTTCATGGCTTGATAGCTCACTCCTTTATAGCACTGAATAATATTCCATTGTCTGGAAGTACTACACTTTATTTATCCATTCACCTGCTGAAGGACATCTCAGTTTGTTCCAAGTAAAGCTGCTATAAACATTTGTGTGCAGGCTTTTGCATAGACATAAGCATTCACTTCTTTTGGGTAAATACCAAGGAGGACAATTTCTGGATTGTATGGTAAGAGTATGTTTACTTTTATAAGAAACTGCCAAACTGCCCTCCAAAGTGGCTGTACCATTTTGCATCCCTGCCGGCAATGAATGACATTCCATTGCTCCACATTCTCACCAGCATTTAGTGTTTTCAGTGTTCTGGATTTTGGCCATTCTAATAAGTGTAAGGTGATACTTCACTGTTGTTTTGATTTGCATTTCCTTGATGACATGATGTGGAGCATCTTTTCACATGTTTATTTGTCACTTGCTGCATATTATTTTCACCCTTACTATATACGAACAGATAACCCAGCATTAGGTTCTAAGGATGGTCTGGACGAGAGTAGTTCCAAGGGATGCCATCAGTTTGGAGTAAACAATGACTATTTATACATTCCCAGCCATTTTAAGGCCTATGTAGTGGCACCACTAGGTAGCTGTGGTTAATGAAGATGGACAGGTAATGGTATCTTTATTTAAATTGTGCACTACTGGGTCAGTTTGGAAAACAGAAACACTGAAAGATGCGACCCTGCTCAGAAGTATCTCTAGGAGCCATTCTAGTTTATTCAGGGGCAAAACATCAGTTGTCTATTTTTATTTTTGTAGAAGTAATGACAGCATATTTGATAATAGGCTCCATCTACTTTTGGCGACAATAGCTCTCTTTTTCTTTTTCACTCTGCCTACTCTGTGACAGATTCCAAGTATCTCCTTGAGAGAATTCTCAAGTGGCTTAATGCAAATTTGCAGTGCCTTTGATGGGCTCTGGCACATGCAGGGCTTCCTTTTGCAGCTGGATTGCTGATCAACATGTGAAAAAAATCCTTCCCAGGACTTTTTTTTTCACAATGAGAATAAAGCAGGGCTGCAGGGGAATTCACAGCTGAGAAGTATTATAAAAGAGCATGAGCTGGGCCTGGTGGCTCACTATGTAATCCCAGCACTTTGGGAGGCTGAGGTGGGCAGATCATTTGAGGTCAGGGGTTCGAGACCAGCCTGGCCAATGCAGTAAAATCTCTACTAAAAATATAAAAATTAGCCAGGCATGGTGTTGCAAACCTGTAATCCCAGCTACTTTGGAGGCTGAAGTATGAGAATCACTTGAGCCCAGGAGGCAGAGGTTGCAGGGAGCTGAGATGGTGCCACTACACTCCAGCCTGGGCAACAGAGCAAGACTCTGTCTCAAAAAAAAAAGCATGAGCTTGAAAGTAAGACAGATCTGAGTTTGAATCATAACTCTGCCGCTTTCTGACTTTTTTCCCTGTAACATTGGAAAAATTACTTAACCACTCAGAAATTCAACTCCCTTATCTGAGAAATTGGGATGTTATCTGCAGTAATTAATTCAAAAACCAATAAATATTTATTGTTTACAATACTTGGAAGCATAGCTGCAAGGACAAGTGAAACAGTGCATATTTTTATGTAAAATATGCTTCATGGATATGAGGTGCTTATATTGCACATCGTTTCTCTTATTCCTGACTTCTACTTTTCATTTTTCTTTGTAATCTGAATTTTTATTTATTTTTAAATAATTTCAACTTTTATTTTAGATTCAGGGAGTACATGTGCAGGTTTGTTACATGATATATTGCATGATGCTGAGGTTTGGGGTATAACTGATCTTATCACCCAGGTAGTGAGCATAGTACTCAATAGTTTTTCAGCACTAGGTCCCCTCCCTCCTCTAGTAGTTCCCATGAGCTTCTGTTTTCTGCACTATCCTGCTGTTCTTCTGATCAGTTTCTCCATACATTATGATCCTTAATTTCATTGAACATTAAATGAAAATGGCTACTTAACCAGTTAAAATCAGTTCATAGGTATTTATGTGGTGTGTACGTGCTGCCCTGAGGCAGTATATACTATAAAGTACATACTAAAAAGTAAGACTATAAATCACTATTTCTTTGTGCAGTAGGCTAAGAAAGTGCACTTATTTGGAATTTTTTATTTTAGAGAAAAGCCAAACCTCTCTCCAATTAAGCCATTTTCAGCTAGGGACAATTTTGCTTTCTGCAGCAGACATTTGACAATATCTAGAGACATTTTTATTGTTACCACTTGTTGAAGTGAATGCTATTGGCACCTTACAGGGTGCTACTTCTAGTGGGAAGAGTCTGGGATGCTGCTGCGTATCTTACATTGCTCAGGACTGCTCCCTGTCCCACAATAAAGCATTATATGGCCCAGAATGTCAAGAGTGCCACTATTGAGAAATTCTACAGTCCAACTAGGAAAAAGGGGAGAAGGGGATTCTCTAAGTGAAGAGTGGATTTTGTCAAAAATCTCACTCTTACCTTAAGAATCATGCTGAATTTGGACTTCGTATCTAGTGGTGCTGAACCATTTGGGTAATTTACATTAAGACTGTCTAAAAATCCACGTGGTTTCAACTGATTAAATAAATGCAAGGAGAAGAGTTTTTCTCTTCTCATTCCTCGTAAATCAAGGTAAATGACTCAGAATTCATTGGCAGAAATTACTGACAACAATCTTGTTCTCAAGCTGCTGCGTAACCTAGAATTTCAGAGCACAGAAACATGGGTTGACAACCAAAACAGAGGCCCTGAGCTGTGCTACATTTTACTCCTCACTCACTCAAGCTTTCCCTATATGTTTGAGTCCTTGACTGCTATTTGGGGAATGGCCCATACGTTATTCTGGCACCGAGGGGTTGAGGTGTTTGCAAAATTCTCCTAACAGATTGTAAGGACAGCAGGCCCTATCTCTCCACCACCCACCCTAATTCCTCCTCTCCTTTTACCTCTTGCTAGGTAGTCTGAGAAGTCCACCTCTTGTGTTGCAGGTGGCAGCTGACAAAAATGAATTCAGGAATTCAAGGTGATCATTCAGATTTAGGCTTACTCTCTTGGAGGTTGTTTCCAATAACAGGACTTTGCTGAATTACACCAAGTGGGTAGTCAGAAAGTCAACACCAAGGGGGAAGCTAAAGTGGAAACTAGAGGGAGTAATGTTGCAGTATCTGACTGGCTGTTCACAAAATCTGTTTCCTTTTCCTCTCCCTCTCAACTACATTTCCTAGTCTCCTTGCAGTGAGGTGTGACCACATGGAAGGCCAGTGGAACGTGTAAGTAAATGATTTGCCACTTCAGCCTGGACCCATAAAAACTTCCCACACATCTGCCAAATGGATGTGGAGGCTTAGGGCAATCTTGAATATGTTGAGGACAGCAGATCTCCCTCCCTTAAGTAATATGATAGCCATGGTATGAGAAGCAAGAGCATATCCAGAGACCTGAAGAGAAGAAGGGTGGGGATGAGAGAAGTCAGCTAACAGGCAGCAGGGGAGAAGCATGTGCAAAGTGGCCGTGATGACTATGAAAAGGGGGGTTTATCTGACTTTTACTAACCAGGCATTACTTGCAGGGAAGCTCTCACCCTGGCTGCATCCAGCAGGTGTTATCCAGTTTCTGGACAATGATTTTGGACAGCCAAAGAGACATTTGATAAACCCATGGGATTAGAGAGTAATTACGCATAAGTCATTGTGATGAAAGGCACAGCCCTCACTCTGACAGATCTGCCTGGAGAGTCAGTTGTCAGAGGTGGACAATTTCACTCTAGAACACAATTAATGTCTTTTTTCTCTCCATACTTTCCATATATTCTGGCCAATTATTTTTCCTTCATTATGCTCCCTAGGGTAATAAGAACATCTTTTTCTTAAACAAATATATACTGACAGCAAAAACAAACAACTCTATCCTAAACTTTCCATTACAAGCACCCTCAGGTTTTAATTAAGATCGAGTCTTTTTTTCCCACCTCAAACATGGTTTTCCTGAGCAGCACAGGTGGCCACAGAAATCACTTGGAAATGGCCTTGGAACTTGTTTAATGTCACTGCCTAATCACTTTGCTAAATGTCACTGATTCAAAGCATTAATTTTTATCTTAAGTTTCTACCCTGGTTCTCTTTCCTTCTATGTAGGACACCCTCAACATATCTGCATGGAAGAACAAAATCTTCTTCTGCTTGATTTTATTCCTCTTTTTTTTCTAGGACTGTGAGAAGGACTCCAGGCAGGGTAATGTTTCTGTTTCAATAAGGAATGTTGTAATGTATGACAAGTAAGCTTCCTTTTAATGCTGATAATTAGGGTTTTACACGTCTTTATATCTCTTCCAGATTCCTGCAAATTTCGCAAGGCAGCTTTCACCTTGACCCCGTATTCCATACCTCTTGAGATGCCCAAGGGTATAGACAGAACTCAGTTTTCTCAAAATGTTTCAAGGGCGCACAATTCTTAGTTCTTTCCCCCATCTTCAGCTCTTTACTCATTTTCTCCAGTTGGTTGATAAGCAAATAATGGTAATACATTTTAAATATATTCTAAATAAACCACATAAAAGCACAACATAACTCACCTTTATGGCCTAAGCATGAAGGAACAGTGGAGATGAAGGTAATGGAAGGAGACATATGTGAGAAATGGGCATGGGAACTGAATCTGCCCATTTTACCTCAGGAGTTAACCTGCACTGGGTTAAATACCCTTCCTCTTTCTTCACCTTGCTCTCCTTTTGAAACTGTGGTTTAATGTAACGAAACGCCTTCTCTTTCTCACATTACTTTTGGTAAAATGAGTCTTTTTATTTAATAGTGTTGGATAAGAATTGTGAGCCTCAGAGAGAAGAGAAAATGAGGGCTACTTCACACAGTGGACAACAACCACTCTTTACTCAGCAAGCATCAATGCTGCCAGTCTCTGTGACTCAGCAATGGAAAGAAAGAGTTCCCGCTTCTCTGAGAGCTCCTAGTCCAATGGTAGGAATGGGCATCTTAATACATTATTATAGCAAGTATAAATACCTTTCTACTTCATCTAGGAAGGTGAGCAAGACACCAATGGAACCAAAAGGAAAGTGTTGTAACCCATGGAAAAACTGAAGAAAGCTTTTTAGAAGAGGAAGCACTTCTTTGACTTGAGTTTTACATAACAAACAGTGCAGTTAACCCAGTGGGGGAGAATACAAAAGAAGCTCTTTGCGGGGCATGATGAGTTTAAATTGGTTGTAGACTATCCAGGCCTATGTGTTCAGGATATATAATAGTAGATCTATAATAGACTATATAGAAATAGATTTGGGCATCTATGATATATAGTAGTTAGGGCCATGGAAGTAAGTTTTTCCAGGAGGAGTATACACAAAGCTAAAGAATGAGGCAGATGAATGGTGGGAGAAATCTGGCATATATGATGTCCCCAGTAAACACTTGTTGCATAAGTGAATGAATGAATGAACAAACCTGGGAAGTATGTTGAAAAGGAGTAACCCGAAGATAGCCAGAAAACCAGTAGAGAATGAAATAAAAGACAAATTTCAAGAAGGATGATTGTAAATAGAATTAAAACCTGAAGAGAGACCAAATAAGATGAACATATTGTTCAACTGGACTGAAATGTGTGTATTAAATTCACCTATCAGAGGACTATTAACAATCTACATTTTATATTATGGAAAACCTTAGGTGCATTTTTAGTTCTATAAAATCCTGGAGATTCTGACCAATACAATAAGATAAGAAATCAGAAGCATAAACATTGGAAAGGCAGAGAAAAAATTACATTATTTACAGATAATTTCAATAGAAACCTAGGAAATCAGCAAAACATTAGACTAATAAAAGACTGTAGCAAAGTTCCTGGCAAGATTAACAGTAGCATTTTCTATACCAATTAACAATAACCAACTAAAAATGTAATATAAAATAGATACCAATTAAAATTGAGGAAAATCTATAAAAATACCTAGTAATAAATTATCCACAAAACTCATGGGAATTTAAAGAAGTATTATGGTGAAAATGAAGAAGCCTTTTTTGAGGGAGTATGATAAACTTATTCTAAAGTTTATATGGAGAAATAAAGTCCCTGTATACTAAAGAAATATTTTGATAAAGAAAGCAAGAAGATCAAGAAGTGTAGACTTGGCCTATCAAATACTAAGAAATATTACAAAATCATAATAACTAAACCAGCAAGTTACTGGTGAAGGTGCAAATACATGGACCAATAGAACATAGCAGAGGCCGGAAACAGGTACAATTTGTATAAGAATTTTCTATAAGGTAGAGGTGATGTTACAAATCAGTGGAAAAAGGCAATTACAGAAGGGGAAATTAAAATGACTCCTAAGTGTATGAAGAGGTGCTCCATCTAACTGGTAATCAGAAACTGGGTGCAGTGGCTCAGGTGTGTAATTCCAACACTTTGAGAATCTGAGGTGTGACAATTGCTTGAGCCCAGGAGTTTCAGACCAGCCTAGGCAGCATAGGGAGACCCCGACTCTACAACTAAAAATAAATATACCTGGTAATCAGAGAAATGTAAATTAAAACAACACTGAACTAAAAAGAGAAAGCATATCACTACAAAAAAATCAGTGAAACTCAAAGGAATACAGCAGGAAATGAAGAGAGGAACCAAAACAGAGAGAAAACAATGAACAAAATAGCTACAGTAAGTCCTTCCCTATCAATAATTACTTTAAACATAGAGGGATTAAACTCCTTAATCCAAAGATAGAGCATAGTACAAAAACAAGACCCAACTCCTTGCTGTCTATAAGAAATTCACTTTAAATTTAAGGATAGTCTGAAAGTGAAAGGATGAAAAAGATATTCTGTGCAAATGATAACCAAAAGAGAATGGGGGTAGCTATACTTACAGCAGGAAAAATTTAAGTGATGTATAGATTCAGTGCTACCCCCATAAAAATCCCAATGACATTTTTAAATCAAAAACTGTTACAAGAGGTGAAGATACTGTATAATAATGAAAGGATAAATTCATCAGAAAGTAATGTAGTTATGTATATGTGTGTGTGTGTGTGTGTATATATATATATATATATATATTTATATCTCTAACATCAGAGCACCTAAAGATACACTGGCAAACACTGACAGGGAGAAATGGAAAGTGACTGGGCAAGGTGGCTCACACTTATAATCTCAGCACTTTGGGAGGCCTAGGCAGGTGGATCACCTGAGGTCACGAGTTGGAGACTAGCCTGGCCAACATGGTGAAACTCCGTCTCTACTAAAAATACAAAAACTAGCTGGGCATGCTAGTGCATGCCTGTAAACCCAGCTACTCAGGAGGCTGAGGCAGAAGAATCACTCGAACCTGGGTGGCAGAGGTTGCAGTGAGCTGAGGTCATGCCACTGCACTCCAGCCTGGGTGAAAGAGTGAGCCCCTGTCTTAAAAAAAAGAAAAGAAATGGAAAGCAATACAATAATGGTAGGAGACTTCAGCATTCCTTTCAACAATGAATGCATTATCCAGACAGAAAACCAATAAGGAAACATTGGACTTGTGCTATACTGTAGACCAAATGGATGTAACAATCATATACAGAACATTCCATCTGACAGCAGCTGAACACATTCTTCTCAAGTGCACACAGAACAATTTCCAGGATAGATTATATGTTAGGTCACAAAATAAATTTTAATAAACTTAAAAGATTGAAATAATATCAGGTATCTTTTCTGACCACAATGGTATGAAACTTGAAATCAATAGAGGTTGAGTATCCCTTATGCTTACGACTAGAAGTGTTTCGGATTTTGGATTTTTTTGGGTTTTGGAATATTTGCATTATATACTTAGGGTTTTAAGTATATATACTGGTTGAACATCCCAAATCCAAAAATCTGAAATCCAAAATTCTCCAGAACGGAAAACCTTTTGAGCATCAACCTGATGCACAAAGAAAATGTTTACTGAATTTTGAAGCATTTTGGATTTCAGATTTTTGAATTTGGGATGCTCACCCTGTAACGGGAGGAAAGCTGAAAAATTCACAGATATGTGGAAATTAAACACGTTTCTGAACAACTGATGGTTCAAAGAAGAGATGGAAAGGGAAATGTAAAAGTATCTGAGATTATATGGTTTGGCTCTGTGTCCCCACCCAAATATCATCTTGAGTTGTACTCCCATAATTCCAACATGTTGTGGGAGGGACTCAGTGGGAGATAATTTGAATCATAGGGGCAGTTTCCCCCATACTGTTCTTGTGGTAATGAATGTCTCATGAGATCTGATGGTTTTATCACGGGTTTCTGCTTTTGCATCTTCCTCATTTTCTCTTGCCGCTGCCATGTAAGAAGTGTCTATTACCTCCCCCCATGATTCTGAGGCCTCCCCAGTCATGTAGAACTGTAAGTCCAATTAAACCTCTTTTTCTTCCCAGTCTCGGGTATGTCTTCATCAGCAGTGTGAAAATGGACTAATACATGAGATAAACAGAAATGGAAACACAACACCGCAGAACTTACAGGATGCAGCAAAAGCAGTTCTAAGAGGTACATTTATAATGATAAATGCCTAAATTTAAAAAAAAATTAGGTTCTAGATAAACAGCCTAATGTTACACCTCATGAAACTAGAAAAGGAAGAACAAACTAAGCCAGAGTTAGCAGAAGGGAGGATATAACAAAGATCAGAACAGAAATAAATGAAATAGAGACAAGAAAACAATAGAAAAGATCAAAATATTAAAGAAACTTTTAGCTAGACTAAGAAAAAAGTGGAGAAGACTCTAATAAATAAAATCAGAAATTAAAGAGAAGACATGACAACAGACACCACAGAAATACACAGGATCATAAGAGACTACAATGAGCGCTTATATGCCAACAAGCGGTGTAACCTAGAAGAAATGGATATATTTCTAGACACATACAACTTAACTAAGACTGAATCATGAAGAAATAGAAAATCTGCACACCATTAACAAATAAGGGGATTGAAGCAGTAATAATAAAAATCTCTCATAAAAGAAAAGCTCAGAACCAGATGGCTTCATTGCAGAATTCTACCAAACACTTAAAGAAGTAACACCAATCCCTCTCAAGATCTTCCAAAAAACTGAAGAGAAGACTTCCAAACTTATTTTATGAGGCCAGCGTTACACTGATACCAAAGCCACAGATAGACACTATAAGAAAATTATAGGCCAATACCTCTATGTCTATAGATTCAAAAATACTCAGCAAGATACTAGCAAACTGAATTCAACAGCACATTAAAAAGATCATGCACGATGATCAAGTGAGATTTATCCCTGGGAAGCAAAGATAGCTTAACATATGCAAGTCAATTAATGTGATATACTACATTAAAAGAATAAGATATAAAACTCACATGATCGTCTCAATAAAGGCATAAGAATTTGACAAAATTTAACATCTTTTCGTGATAAAAAACTCAAGCTAGATGTAGAATTTACCTCAGCATAATAAGAGCATATAGCAAGCCCACTGCTAATATTCTATTCAACATGGTTTTGGAAGTTCTGGCCAGAAGAATTAGGCAAGAAAAAGAACTAAAGGGCACCCAAACTGAAAAGGAGAAGTAAAACTATCTCTGTTTGCAGATGACACAATCTTATATGTAGAAAACCCTTGAGGCTCGACTAAAAAACCTGTTAGAATAAACAAACAAATTCAGTAAAGCTGCAAGACACAAAATGAACATACAAAAATCAGTTATGTATTTATACACTAACAACAAACTATATAAAAAGTAAATTAAAGACATTTACAATAGCATCAAAAAGAATGAAACACGTAGGAATGAACTTAAACCAGGAGTTGAAAGACTTGTACACTGAAAACTACAAACATTGCTGAAAAAAAAGCCCTAATTAAATAAAAAGGCATGTCATGTGTTCATGGATTTTAGAATACTTAATATTATTAAAATGTCCACACTATCCAAAATGATTTACTGATTCACTGCTATCCCCATAGAATCCCAAATACATTTTAAAAATAAAAATAGAAAAAACTATCCTAAAATTCATGTAGTACCACCAGGATCTCAAATAGCCAAAATAATCTCAGGAAAAGGAAAGCTGAAGGCATCACACTTCCCAATCTCACAAGATATTTAAATCCTATAGTAATTAAAATAGTATGGTACCAGTGTAAAAACAGACACACAGACCAACTGAACATAATAGGGAATCCAGAAATAAACCCATGCTCAACTGATCTTCAGAAAGTTTGCCAAGAATACACAATGGGGAAAGAAAAGTCTCTTCAACAAATGATGCTGGGAAAACTGGAAATCCACATGCAAAAGAGTAAAACTGGACGCATACTATACACCAAAACCAACTCAAAATTGACTAAAAACTTAAACATAAGACCAAAAGCTATAGAACTCCCAGCAGAAAACACAGGGAAAAAATTTCTTGAAACTGGTTTTAGCAATAAGTTCTTGGATATGACCCCAAAAGCACAAGCAACAAAAGCAAAAATAGAGAAATGGAAATATATCAAATTAAAAAGCTTCTGCACAGAAAAAAAAATCAACAGAATAAAAAAAAATCTGCATATGGGAGAAAATGTTTACAAACCATATATATAATATCCAAAATATATAAAGAACTCCTTTTACTCTGTAACAACAAATACATTAAAAACAAATAACCTGATTCAAAATGGGTAAAGAAACTAAGTAGACATTTCTCCAAAGAAGACATACAAATGGCCAACAGGTATGGAAAAGTGCTCAACATCACTAATTATAAGGAAAGGGCAAATCAAAACCATAATGAGACATAATCTGACACCTGTTAGGATGGCTGCTATCAAAAATACAAAATATTAACAAGTGTTGGCAAATGTGTGGATAAAGTGGATCTCTTGTACACTGTCGGAGGAAATGTAAAACGGTAGAGTCACTTTGAAAAACAGTGTGGAGCTTCATCAAAAAATTAAAAACAGAACTATCATATGATCCAGCAATCCCACTTCTAAGTAAATATCCAAAAAATTGAAAACGGGATATGAAAAAATATCTACACTTTCATGTTCATTGAAGCATGATTCACAATAGTCAAGATATATAAGCAACCTAAAAGTCCATTGATGGACGAATAGTCAAAGTGTAGTATGTACATACAGTAGATATTATTCAGCCCTTAAAAAGGAAGGAAATCCTGTTATATGTGACAACATGAATGAACTTGGAAAATATTCTACTTAGTGAAATAAGCCAGTCATAGAAGAACAAATATTGCATGTTTCCACTTGTAAGAATTATCTAAAATAGTCAAACTCATAGAAGCAGACTAGAATAGTGGTTGCCATGGGCCAGTGGAAGGGAAATGGGGAAGTTGTTCAGTGGATATAAAGTTCAGCTATGCAAAATGAATACGTTCAAGAGATCTGCTGTTAAGCATTGCATTTATAGTTAACAAGAGTGTGCACTTAAAAGATGTGCGAGGGTAGATCTCATGTTAAGTGCTCTTAGACACACACAGCACAAAATCAACCAACCAACCAATAAAAGACGAAAGGGTACAAGGAATCTCTGGGAAGTGATGGATATGTTTATTACCTTACTTATGGTGATGGTTTCATGGGTGTATGCATGTGTCCAAACTATCAAATTGTATACATTAAATATGTACAATTTCTGTATATAAATTATGCCACAATAAATCTGTTTAAAAAATAAAAACAACAGAGAACTCGACAGTGAATCAACTATTAAAATTGAATATGCTTTTAAGTATATGGGCTAACAATTTATCTGATTGTACTGGTGGAAGGATAAATCAGGACAGTCATTTTGTCATTTTGTTGAGCAATCAGGTGGTGGTGTAATCAAATATATGTATACCTTAGAAAGCAATATTTTCATTCCTGGGAGTACAAACTGGACCAGTGCTTCTCAAAGTTTAGTACACATGTGAATCACTTGAGGATTCTGTTAAAATGCAGATCTCAATTGAGTAGGTCTGCCGTGTGGCCTGATATTCTGCATTTAAAACAAATTCCAGGTGATGTCTGTACTGCTGGTTGGTGAACAATACTTTGAAGAGCAATGCCCTAGAATAATTCTCACTGCCATGTATATGTTAGAATCACCTGGGACCTTGATAAAAATACTGATGTACAATTCCCACCCCAGAACAATTGAGTTGGGTTTGAGGTGGGGAGGGTGAGGGGTGAGGTCTTCAAGCATCAGTATTTAAAAACAAAGAAATTTCAAGGTGATTTCTAATATATAGCCAACGTTGAGAATCTTTAAAATAAATTTGCTCATAGGAAGCACAATTTATATATAAAAATATATATATACACATGCATGTACACATATATACACACACATCTATATATACACCTATGTATATATTATATATATATAGATGTGTATACATAGATGTGTGTGTATATATATATATATATATACAGATAGATGTAATATCACAGGGATATCTTGGCAAATAAAGGTAATCAAAATGTCCATCATTCATGTATGGATAAGTAAATTTGTGGTATGTGTACAGAATAGAATACTATTAAGAAGTCTAGAGAAATAAAACATTTATATATAACAACATAGATATATGTTAAAAACACCTGAAACAAAGAAAATTATTTTTTACAGCATGGTAACATTTATGTAAACTATACCTATGAACAATGCTATGTATTTTGCTATGTACTTGCATTTGATTACATATACGTATACAAAAATACCACACCGAAGCTGGGTTTTTAGGTGGGTACCTTAGGCAGATAAGAGTAGAATTAAAATGAGCACAAAGAAAGCATGCAACAAAAAATATTTTTAAGAATATTTTCATAGAATGTCTATGAAAGTTTGCCATGACTGTAGAGGATGAAAAACTCAATTCTATGCATCAGATTAAAGAAATAGAAATCACCAGCTCTTATGAATGAACTTTTAAAAAAATAATTTCCTCACGCCTGTAATCCCAGCACTTTGGGAGGCTGAGGTGGGCGGATCATGAGGTCAGGAGATCGAGACTATCCTGGCTAACACGGTGAAACCCCGTCTCCACTAAAAATACAAAAAAACAATTAGCCGGGAGTGGTGGTGGGCGCCTTAGTCCCAGCTACTCCGGAGGCTGAGGCAGGAGGATGGCGTGAACCCGGGAGGCAGAGCTTGCAGTGAGCCGAGATCACGCCACTGTACTCCAGCCAGGGCGACAGAGCAAGACTCCATCTCAAAATAATCGTAACAATTTCCATGAAGTTGTTGGCATGGAAATCAAAATGGTTGATGAGAGAATGTGGAATGAAGCTATTTCCTTTCACGGCTAGCATAAGAAAGTTAGCTGTAAAAGAAATTAAAGAGGTAGGGATAGCAAGAAGAGTCTAGAGGGGATATTTTTATGTGAGATTCTTGAACCCATTGCTAGATGGAGAGGAGGGCATCTGCAGAGAAGATGAAGTTGAGGCCCCTGAACTGACAGTGACTGGTTCTTGGAGATGCAGGAAGCTTTGGAGATCCAGAGCAATGGGTCCTAAATGCTATCTACAGATTAGAGATTGCTTAGTTTTATGAGATCACCTAGGGTATACACTGAATACATATCTGCCATCACCTTTTTTTTTTGCATGAAATATTTTACTACCAAGAAAAAGATCTCAAGAGCTTGTGAAACTATAGATTCCTGACTTGTACCCTTGAGAATTCAGATTCAGCTATATGGGCCTTGGAAACCCATATTTTTAACAAGGTTTTCAAGTGAGTTTTATGTTTCTTAGATTTGGGAAGCACTTGTTTAAGACATAGGTGAAGAGAAGAGTTTTGTGCAGAAGAAAGTATACTTCTTCTTTTGGGACAGCTAAAAAGATTTCAGGATGGATGTGGGTGCAGTCAAGTTTACTGGTTTAAGCAAGATTGGCTTCTGGACATGTCATCTGATAAGGCAAGTGGGGAAAACGTGTGCCTCATCTAGAAATCTGGCTTCAGAGCTTGAAAGAAATTCTTTGAAGGTAACAGTGACTAACATTGCTCCAAAAGTGCCCTGGCCTCTTGTCCCAGGAGCAGGGAGTTCTTAAACCAAAAAAATGAGGTTTCTGTAAGTTGGAGACTACATGACTCATGATGCCATAAAGGCTGGATCAGCTAGGGTCTATGCACAGTGGCCAAGTGGAGGCACTCAGGATGAAGCAGTGGTCACAGAGCCAGCTATCACTGGAGAGCAGCAAGACCTTTTCTGGAGCAATGGCAAAGAATGGAGATGGAATCAGGAACTCTGCTTCTTCACTAGATGGTCTGTGTGAGGAGAACTGTGGAAGTGTGATGGAGAGAGGTTTGGGTAGTGGGAGACTGATAGGAAACCTGCTCACCAGTGATGAACCCACAATTCTGTCACCCTTTTCTGTGCTATATCTCTACTTGAATCCCATTTTTTCCCACACACTTACCTACATAATCCCATCTACCTAACAAGCTTGAGCTCCTCCTTCAAGTACCATCTCAAGAATCATTTTCAAGAGTCATTTTCTGTGAGAACTTCCCCTGGCTTCCAGAGATTGGTGAGTTTTTCCTTTGTTTGTCCAACGGATCATGTTTATATCTGCCATTGTTGTATACAGCAAATTGCATCCTCCCCCCTGCTAGCTTAGAATGTTACAAATTCTCAATAAATAACCATGAATTAATAAAGTAATAAACTGAGTGATGAGGGGAACCAAATGATTCTGTGACTATCAGATAAGCCTTTGATTGTACATACTTAACCAGGGTTGGCCTGGAAAAGAAGTGCTATAGAGGTAAGCATAGTAGTTGCATGGATGGTCTAGAGCAGTCTACACCCATTCCCCACCAATGTACCAGGAAGTCAAGGAACATAAAAATCAACAAATACAATTCTATCCTAGGCAATTTAAAAATGATTGAAATGTTCCTAAAGCCTAGTGTGATAAGCTTTGCCCTGGGTGGAATAACTGAAGGACACTGAGTTTCAAGATAATTATGGCTCCTGTTTTCTAGATACCAATAAAACACAAAATCCTGAGTGAGAAAGGGACTTTTTTAAAGATAGAAAGCAAGAGATGTCTGATTCGCTGAGCATCATCTTTCAAAAATCTCCCATTATAGAGGCAGAGTTTGCAGTGAGCCGAGATTGCGCCACTGCACTCCAGCCTGGGAGACAGAGCGAGACTCCATCTAAAAAAAAAAATAATAATAATCTCCCATTATATCATCTAGCCTTATTCTTCTTGAGTATTCAGCACATCTATGTATACTTCTATTCAATTATAATTAGCTTACATGTGATATATGTGTTCATGTCCCATCGCTATGATTATATATTGTATATATGGGTAATCTCCCCAGAGTATCTTGGTCACTGCATTTCACACAACAGATGTGAAATCATAGAATGGTAGGAAGCATATAACACAAAATTCTCATTTTGCCAAAGAGAAAACTGAGCCCTAGTAACGTTCTACAAACTTGCCTGTATTACACATTCATTCAAACAATGGAAGAGTCATCAAATTATTCATTCATTTGACAAATATTTCGGTGACTTAATGTGCAAAAACATAAAAAATGTTGGCTATGAAGATGAATACAACACACCCTGACATCAAGACTTTCACAGTCTTCTTGGGAACAGACACATAAACAGCAGTAAACTGCCAGTGGATTGTATACTTTGGTTTAAATCTTTGGAGAAGTTTGACAATGTGTAATTTTTTTTAAAAAATGACCTTGGTTCTTCAAATCCACTCCCAAGAATTAATCCAGTGGAACTAAATGGATGTAAGCAAAGATTTAGCTATAAACTATTCGTTTTTCTTTTTAAAGAAGAATATTGCTTGATTTCAGAATAAACTAATTTATTATACATGAAATCCTTTGTAATCATTAAAATGTGCATTGAGGAAGAATATTAACATGAAAAGATGATCATAACAGTTTGTTGAAAAGGTAAGAAGGTAGATACCATTGCAGTTTATATATTATGAACCCACTTATGAAAAGTATATCTTTATTTATGTCTAGAAAGAAGACTCTCAAAAGTATTAACAGTAGTCATCCCAAAATGGTAAATTACAGATACTATTCTTTTTTTCCCCTTTTGGCTGTATTTCCTAAATACGTTTTACAATGAATTCACATTTGCTTTAAAAGAAAAAAGTTCTTTCTTATGAAAATAAACTGTGTCTGGATATCAAAACAGCATTGAGTTCCTGAACATCTGGGTCTACCCATGTAGGGGCAGAAGGCTAGAAGGGTTGAGGCAGTACAGACTGACTCATTCATCAATGACCCATTGAACAAGAGCAGGTCTTATTTTCTACTGAATTGTCCAAATTGAGCAGGATATGTAAATACTTTTTAAAACAATTTTATGGAGGAGAACCTAGAACAATTTTTTTTCTATAAATCTTGGTAAAGAAGCAACTAGAAACAAGTAAACAGATCATAGTCAAAGCTGCTTTCAAAAACTGTTCCGAGCATGTGAGAGCACAGTCCTGCTCATTCTCTTGTGCCAAAGTTATTGACAGTCCTTCTGGTGAGTCCCATGTCCCTGCCAGCCTCTGAGTGGCATCACTAAATATCTCATGTTCAGAACTGGTTGTGTGTTTTGATGGGTTTTATTATTTGAAAATAGGTAATTTAGGCATACATGCTAAGTGTTTATAGGCAGAACAGGAAGTTACCCAGAACATCCCATTCTCTAATCATCCAAGTAACCACGTATTTACTGGTTATTTAGATCCTGCTAATTTCTGTTTTTACCAAAGTGCTTTCAGTCTATTAGGAAGGCTTCAGCATGACATAAAAGGATGAACTGAGATAAATTCAATGGGAACGCTGCACCCAAGGTCGGAGTGAAAATAATATTTACCTCGCAAAGACCTCCAGGCACTCAGACAGATTAAATTAGAACAGTAATGAGTACATGCTCTCCTCTATTTATTTACTTGGCAGGAGGTACTTTATTTTATATACATCACATAGCCATCATTGAAAATGTATTCTATTTTTAAAGTGTCACACCCTGTTGGATAGATCTGGCCTCTTAAAGGTCATGGTGTAGTAGTCTAAGGAGGCAGAGAAAGGGGAAAGAGGCAGAGAACAAACATTTATTGAACATTTCCTGGGATCTTGTTTAATCCTCCCCCTCGAATCCTCATTGATCCCAGTTCTCAAACCTTCTAGGGAGTTATGATGATTCCCACTTTACAGATGAACAAATTGAGATTGTGTTTCAGAGAGTTTAAAAAGTTTGGTACACCCGTAGTTGCGTAATTGGGAGTGACAGAAACAGATTTCAGACTCAGGTCTGTCAGATCCCAAAGCCTGTGCCTTTTCTAAAGTACTTTTGAAGGTTGGACAGAATGAATGCCATGGTGTCATATTAAATCAAAACGGAGGCAGAAGACCAAGTGACAGGGAATGTAGACTTGCCATTTAGACATTGAGCCTCTTCTATGAAACTGTCACACAATTTCCTACATGAATATCCGCAGAGTATGAGAGATGTAGTCAAGGGAGGTGAATATGATCAGACTCATATGCACATTTACAGGCAGCTAAGTAGGACTGACTGTCATCAAAATTAAGGAGCAGGGGGTCATTATCTCTGTGTTGGTGGGCCTGCCACTTTCAGATGGGACACAGCATGCAGGCCAGTGATGGGAGGCCCGTGGCCAGGAGATTCATCCTAGGCCAAGCATGCTCCATTCTTTCACTGTGCTGCCTGCCCATTCCTGAACTCCTCCTTGTCTTTGTTTGAGAAGCTTTTGCTTTTGGGTCTCCATGAGCTCTGGCAATAGTAATTTATAATCTGTGATTCCACCATTGGAGATGTTTGATTTGGGGAAAGGATGTTGGTGGATGGGCTTGTCTTTTACTTTTTGATTTAGAGAATCAAGAGTGAGCTTGTGGTAACTGATTCTTTCCTGACCTCTAACACACGGTACTTTCTCTCATAAGTGGTTCAATTTGATGACCATCTGGGTCTGGCCCTCTACAAGCCTTTTTTCAGGCACCCGGGACCATCCCAGACTCTGCAGGACTTTGCACCAAGAGAACTACAAGGCCACAGCCCTCCAGGCCGGAAGATCTCACCAAAACTTAGCTCTCCCATGTCCCATTCCCTTAGGCTCTGCAAGGTCACTGATTAAATTTAATGTCATCAAATAATAACTTTGACCTTAGGAGTTAATAGGCTTTAATATTGAATCTCTCCCAATTCAACTACTTCCTCATTTGACAGTAATTGTTTGAAAGTTTGGTCTTATGTGGAATCAAAATCAGCTTCTTAGCTATTTCTCACTGGCCCCAATTATGCCCTCTGGGGTTATGTAGCCTACTGAGAGGTAATGCTAAACAATTCTTAAAAGAGTTGATGTCCTTTAATGAGATGGTTAAGAGAGGCTTCTTGTAGGACAAGGTGTCATATGAGAACAAGCTTTAGGCAGGCCTTCCAGAAGTCGCCTTTGAATTTCCATTGATCCCATTTCCTCTGTTAGGCTGTGTTTAGGATTTGTGTTCTTCACTTGAAATAAGCCAGGAGTAGGCAGGCCTCTGGTTCTTAGATGAAAATCCTCTGAGGACATCTTTTGTTGCCAAATATTGAGAGAGAATGGGCTGTGTAAGAAGCAAATTTGAGATGTCCCACTTGACATCTCAAATAGAGCCAAAGCCTTGTATCGAATAAAAAGGTGGAAATAAAATCTTTTGTAAGTTTCTTTTTCTTTCTTTCTTTTTTTTTTTTTTTTTGAGACAGAGTTTTGCTCTGTCGCCCAGGCTGGAGTGTAGTGTGCATGATCTTGGCTCACTGCAACTCCACCTCCTGAGTTCAAGAGATTCTCCTGCCTAAGCCTCCTGAGTAGCTGGGATTACAGACACCCACCACCAGGCTCGGCTCAGGTAATTTTTGTATTTTTAGTAGAGTCGGGGTTTTACCATGTTGGCCAGGCTTGTCTCAAACTCCTGGCCTCAGATGATCTGCCCCCGCCTCAGCCTCCCAAAGTGTTGGGATTACAGACGTGACCCACTGTGCCCAGCCTGTAAGATTTTTTTGACAACTGACTTGCAAGTAAACAGATACTAATTATAAAAGACCTAGTAAAGCATCTAGTACATTTTATTGGAATGGAAACTATTAATAGGAATCTTGTGCATTGCATAAAATTGACTATAGCTCACTTATTGGGTGCTGAATCACTGAAAACACAGGAGCTGTAACCTTGCAAAGAGCAAGTTAATCCTTTGGGTTCTAGTGATTGCATGTGCAGTTCACACCAGCTCTTCCCTTTCTAACCTTTGAGCCTTCTACCTGTTGGTGCTCAAGTGATACAGCCAACTGAAGACATAGCCACTGCTTATGGAGGCAGTATCCACACGTTCAATGAACTGTTACTCAATATCTGTCAGAATGGCACCCTGGATTAATGGAAAGAGAAGGCTTTTCAGACAGGCAGACTAAGATTTGAATCCTGGCTTCATCATGTAGTAGTTGTGTGCCCTTAGATAAATAATTGAATCTTTCATTTTCTCCATCTATGAAATGGAGATAATTTTTGGTCCCAAGAGGTGTTACAAGGATTAAGTGGAATCATGATTGCAAATGCTACCTACATATGATAGTAGTTGCTGGGTGCATATCTCTTCCCTTTCTGTTTTCTACTGATATCTCCCTTATTATTTCTGTAGTCTGGGGTTTAGCATAAGGACATGTTAGTAAGGGCTTTCAGATATACTTCCACACCCCAGATCTTTGGGGGTGCTTCCTCTGCCTACTACTCCTGCTTCCTCCTTTGACTACTTTGATGCTCATCAGCACTTTCACAGAAAGACGATGAACCAGAGGGCATATAAAAAGCAAAACTGAAACCCATCTGCTTAATTCTTTGTATGCACAACTTTTGGAAGGAGACTAACAGCTACTAATGGAATTGGGCATGTGTGGGGCTTTTATTTATGATGCAGCTACTCTAGACAGTACAGCGAGCAATCAAACATAATGCCTGCCATCCAGGGCCTTGCTCTGCATGGAAGGAGTTGTACATGTAGATGAATAATTTCTAGTTACTGTTGTAATAAAGGTACAAACAGGTCATTGGGTCATTAGGGTCCACAGACTGCTATTCTTGTTCTTTTTTCTTTCTCTCCCATTCCTCTATGCCTTTCATGACTGAAGCTAGAGAGGCCTTCTGTCCCATCACTATTGAAGTAAAAACTTACTATGGGTCTGGAAAGGACATTAGGCTTCTTAAATTCTCCTTAGGTTTTGCTTCTAATGAATTAAATCTTAGATAGTGCTGGAGAACTTAATGGCCACTTGCTATTGTTGATGAAGAGTGATGGATATGGAAATAATTTTGAACTGTGTTAATGTTATGGGAAACAAATGAACTTCTGTTGACATAATACCTGATTTAGATAATGGATTACAGTGCATTATATTTCAATGCCCTTGCTGGAAAGCTCAAATCTAAGAGCAAGATGTGTTTTTGTGAGATCTGATACCATCATAATCCCAAGAGTTTGCTTTATTCTCCCATTAAAAAAGGAGAAATGTCAGCTTCTTTGGATGATCTGATTAAATTCCTAAGAATGAATGTAATGCACTTGAAAGTTCTTCATAAATCAGCACCATCATGCCAAAGTGAATCCTATGACACAAAAATAATATAACTTAGACTATCTGTTAGGATATCTGTCCTTTTTAATGTTTGGTTTAATTTTGCTGTTAATAATTATCATAAATTTATTTTGACAAAAAATATACCTGTGTTTCCAATAATATAGGTCAACTGTTATTAGAATGGAGTCAGAACTAACCTGTGTTTCCTGTTCTCATGCAACCATCAGACCTGAATGTGCAGTGGCCTCTCTCTTCTTCCACATGGCATTCCTCTGACCATTCAGCTTTGGAATCAGGGAATAGCTGATTTTATGTCAGTTAGCCTTGATGTCCTACTTCCATAAATTGAAATAATCCATGAGTACTGTGTAGAAACTCTATGTATTCTAGGCATTCTTCATCACCTACTTCTCTTTATGCTATAAAATCATGAGGAATAGAGGTTTGGAGAAATGAAGAGGGGCCTAGATTGGAATTCTACTCTACATTGGAGAATTTAAGAATTTCCATTTGCAGAGTGCCTTCTGTATGCTAGAAAATTTCCACATATGTTTTAAGATTTTCACATTATACTCTAAAGGAGAAATTGGTTATCTCCACATTACAGGGGTAGAAACTAAGTCTCACAGAGATTAAATGATTCATCTCAAGTTTTCAGATAGTAGCGGCTCAGTCAGAGTCCATACCTAAGTTTGCCTGGCTTCGAATCCACTACATGGGTGTTGGTCTGAATTAGCAAACTAGGAGCTCATGGGGCCCCATCTCATTCAAGGCCATAGTGTTTTGTTTTGCTTCATCAGCACTGAACTATGCTTTCCCCAGTTTTATTCTCTTATACCTTGTCATATACATCATACAAATTATTTTCTCTTGCTAGTCCCTAGCAGTATTTAGAGTCTGTGGTAGCTGTCCCTGGTGTAATGGAATAATCATGAGTTTTTGAGCCAGAAGGTAAAACATTTTAGTCCGGACCCAGCCAATTATGAACAGTGTGTACTTTGGGTAAGTCTACGAGGCTGTTTCTTCCACACAAATGGGAATAACCAATCTTAGGTCATAGAGTTGTTGTAAAGATTAAAAGGAAATGCATGGAAAGTACTTGATATTCTGTAAATAATGGTGACATCTGTGGTCTCCTCCCCTTTCATCGCCATCTTTTGTGAAATAACTTCTTTGAGAAATTTCCACATGTTCTTTAAGCTTATAAAGTCTTTGTCCCTCAGGAAGTGTTGATTGAAGCTATGGTATCAATTACTACTATAAAAGGATATTAACTAGAATTCATGCTGCCTTCATTTCCACTGAGGGGTGGAATTGAAAGATGTCAAATACCAGTGAAAGTGTGAGAACAATCCTCATATTTCTGTATGATAATTTATAATAGAAATTTTCAATAAGCACCTTCATGATTCTTGGTCTCTCAGCCATATCAAAGAGCTAAAAGAAGAGTCACATAGGGAGAGGTGGGGAGATTGCTGAAAAGATTTCCTAGGAGTGGGCTGTTGCTGTACTAACAGTTTCCACCCTTTCTTTTGCCTCATGCCTAATGGGGGCAGATTCTTACATGGTCCTTTGGAGATATGCACATATATAGTTTGTTTGGAGGTTGTATAGAATACCAGTAGGGGAGTGAGAAAGTGACACAGGGAAGAAAAGACAGCCAATAAAGTTATACTACTAAGCCAGCTTCCATGAGAGTTTATGCTCACAGGGAAATTTGGGGAAATGGTGCCAAAAACCTGGCATATATATGTATATGTGTGTGTGTGTGTGGTGTGTGCGTATTGGTACAGTTGGTGGAGAGGGGTGCTCTGTTTACCTAGGTCTGATTGTCATGCAGAAAACCTAGATGACAAAAGGCAAATAGGTTGCATTGGTGGCAGAACAGGAGAAGTTTGCTGTAATTGCACTGATTTGCATTCTTTGAGCCCACGAGGCAAAGGTACATGAATGTTTTCCATAGAGCAAATGTGAGCCACATGGCGGAACTGGTAACAGATGTTGTCAGTGCTTCACCTGTATCTCTTAAACCCTTCTATTTCAGTGCACTGCTATTGACTTCTAATTATTAGTAACTGTTCCCAAGGACTTTTTCTGAAACTAGAGGAGGCCACCCTGCCTGTGGGTAAAGCAGGCCAGATTGTCAGGGAATTAGCTCCTCCTTGGAGCAGTCTTAAAACTAGATGGAAGTAAGGTAAGACTGAAGTGCACTTATACACCTACACATACCACAGCTCCCTTGTTTCTAATCTGGAATAATCCTGAGGCATGTATTTGGCACTATTTCCCAAAATGTCCCTGTGAGCATAAACTCTCATGGTAGCTGGCTTAGCAGTATGCCTTTTATTGGTTGTCTTTTCTTCCCTGTATCACTTTCTCACTCCCCTATTGGTATTCTATACAACTTCCAGACAAACTATTTTTATTCAAGTCCCTGTCTCAGGGTCTGATTCTGGGGGAACCCAAACTAAGGCAATTGGCACTAGAAAAAGACCAAGGAAGAAAACCCTCATGATGGGATTCTAGAACTAGCCAGCCAGATCACAAAAGGGCCCCATTACTGGTGTGGATAAGAGAAGTGCTGATCATTCCTGGCATACTGAGCATCTCAATTACAAATGCTCTCATCTGGATGTGTTTCTGTAGTGTAGTGGTTATCACACTACTCTCATCTGTACTGAATTACAGTAGGATATAGCCTTGTGTAATATTGCTAGCATTTCTTCAATATGGTGGCAATGGTAATTATGAAGACTGTGGAATTGTTTTCATCATAGTGGCATTGAAGGAAAAAAAATGACAGCCTTGATTCATCTGACCATAAAATAAGAGTTCAGTGTGAAACTCAAAAGACTATGCAGCATTTAAAGATAATATATTTCCCGTGACTACAGAGCAGATCCAGCTGAAAATCATATCTGGGACCTGAGTGTGTGAGAGAGAGAGAACTGCAAAGACTTAATTCTCAACCTTCAAGATAAAGATAAGAGACTTTATGCCTTGATAGGAAAGGAGTACGCCTGAGACCTGAGATGGGGATATTTGAGATAGATGTGCTTGGGAAGCTTGAACTTCCAGATTCTCCCAAACCTCTAGGCATGTGGAAATCATTCGCTCCCCATTGTTATAGGATGTCATATTCTTGTTGCCTAGAAAATAGAAATAAGACTCACCTAAGGCAAACACCTCATAAGGTGTTATTTGTCTTCTTTAAGGTTTACCTGTACTTACCCCACAGATTCTAGGACAATAACTTGGGTCAAAACTCAGCTTGAACCCCTGGGAAAATACTTTACCTGTTCCAGGAAAAAAAAAAAAAAAGGATTGTTAAAAAATGAGCTGCAAGAACTGGCTAATCTTTCCTGGAAGAATCAGAGAGAACATACCTCAAAGTGAATTTTTGAGAATGCTAGCCCAGCAGTGAGAAACAGAAGGCTGGAAAGAGAGAATTTTGGGAAATGGGGACATTCTCTCATGGTTTCAGCTAAATGTACTGGGAAGGACTTTTGGAATTGATTCTAACATGCTGCTGTGATAGTTCCTCAATACTTAGAAAGTAATGGCATGCAATAAATGAGATGGAGTTGGTGCATAAATTCCCAGCTCCTTTTCCTCAGGTAGAAAAGTTATTGGGTAGGTGTTGAATGTTCTTTCTCAAAAGTTTTCTCTTAGGATTAAGCAACAAGGAGCTGAAATAAATTAGAGATTCCTAATAGATGAAGAAATAGTCAGCAGTGACAACTGAGAAAACAGGTGAATGTAAACAGGTCAAGGAAAGAGTTCCTCATCCTGAGCCAATCTAAACATCTCTCAGGCCCCAGGAGTGTAAAGAACCAATCTAAGTAAAATGTTCTTATGCTGTTACCATTTTTGTCTTACTTGCTTTGACTACCGAGATATAAGAAACCAGCTAGTAATCTAGGGATGAGCAGAGGGGGGGAAAGAAAAAGAAACAAAAGCCAGAGAAATAGACAAGAAGCTAGATATTACTCCTTTTCATGATCCAGGCTTTCTGTCTAAAATAACCCCAAGCTTTGGGAAAAGAGAATAAATTTTGAATTTTTATGAGTGTCTTAGACTAAATGCTCTACTGGATTAATATTGTGTTTATGATTTAAAAGGTTGTAGGATTGTGTTTTAACTAAAAGTCATTCAAAAAGTCACCAAATCTATCATTTTTTAACCTAGCAGCTGAAAAAAAATTATGTACAGTATCTGAAGGGGCAGTGAAACAAAGTTTCACTTGATTACGTCAGATGTGCCTTTTCAACATGCCAGTAATCCTACTTTATTGTTGTTTTTGTCTTCCTCAGAAACACTCTGGCTTTACTCTCTGTATGTCCTGTTATGGTAATAAAAAGCATAGTTGATAGCAATTGATGTAGAGAAAAGGCAACATACTGAGCTGGAAGAAATCTAAGCTGTCCCATGTGTTTCTTCCTAGTCAGTCATACTTTGTGGTTAATAACTCCCAGGTTATTTTAAAGCCATATTCACATTTCTTCATTTGTTTTCTTGTTCAAGCATAAAGTGATAAATAGGCAATAAAAAAGACTCTAAGACATAAAAGTCGAGGCTGGGAGTGGTGGCTCACGCCTGTAATCCCAGCACTTTGGGAGGCCAAGGCAGGTGCATCACCTGAGGTCAGGAGTTTCAGACCAGCCTGGCCAACATGGGGAAACACCATCTCTACTAAAAACACAAAAATTAGCCAGTGTGGTGGCGGGTACATGTAATTCCAGCTATGCAGGAGGCTGAGGCAGTAGAATTGTTTGAAGCCAGGAGGCGGAGGTTGCAGCGAGCCAAGATACATAGCACCACTGCACTCCAGCCTAGGTGACAGAGTGAAACTGCCTTTAAAAAAAAAAAAAAAGTTGAAAACCATGGCCCACCTGGTTTTGTCTCTTGGGTCTTAAAATTAATCAGTAATATTGCTTGATAAGGAAATGAGAAACAGGAAGAATTGAGATGGCCACCCACAATGTGGAATAGGTCGCTATCACTGTGTTCCATCAGAGTCTTCCAGAGCATTGTGTGTTGTATACCAACTTAAAAAATATGTGACTCAAACCAAGTGTTTCTGTCTTGCTGTGGACTTGTGTATCATAGAAAACAAAATTCAAAAAAATGATACTCAAATCTAGCAAGATCACTTCCCCTTTCTTTGCATGAAATTTCATTTACCATGGAAAAAAATTGTATTGGCACTATTTGTTCTCCCTCAAACCCTCTTGATTGATCCCTGGACTTACTGCTTTTTGCTTTTGTTGCAGATTAATTTCTTAGAGAATGCCTGATGTTTTCTTTCCACATCAGAGTTTCTCAATTAAACAACTCAGAGAAAATAATCAATTAAATTGTCATAAGATACGGGTAGGGTTCAAGAAGACACCCATCTCTTTCTCTGAACCATTGTTTTCTAACTGTACAGTCACAAGTTGTATGTTTAGGCCAGTGGTTCTCAACGAGGGATGATTTTGCTATCCCCTCACCCTCATGACTCTTGGCAGTGTTAGACACAGTTTTGATTGTCACAACTGGGGAGGGGTGCTATTGGCATCTAGTGGGTAGAAGCCAGGAATGGTGCTAAGCATCCAGGTTAGTTTCCTATTGCTGCATAACAAATTACCATGAACTTAGTAGCTTACAAAGCACATGTTTATACCTGATAGTTCTGTAGGTCAGAGGTCTGATGGGTGGAGGAAGTGGTGGGGGCCTGACCAGGTTCTCTGCTTGGAGTCTCAAAGAGATGAAATCAAGATGACAGCCAGGCTGGGCTCTTATCTGGAGGCTCCGGGGAAGAATCCACTTGGAAGCTTATTCACGTTTGTTGGCAAAATTTAGTTCCTTGAAGTTGTAGCACTGAAGTCCCCATTTCCTTGCTGGCTGTCAGCCAAAGGCTGTTCCCAGCTCCTAAAGGAAACCCACACTGGTTTGCTTGTGGCCCCTCCATCTTCAACATCAAAAATAGCATGTTTGATCCCCCTAGTGCCTTGAATCTCTGACTTCCCTTCTTCTGCTAGGCAGGGGGAAAAATAACCCTCTTCTTTTGAAGAGCTCACTTGATTGGATCAGGCCTATTGGAATAATCTCCATATCTTAAGTTTAGCTATTTGGGACTTTGATTACATCTAAAAAAATTTTCATCATACCATCCAACCTGGGCAATATAGTGAGACCCTCCAGCTCTACCCAAAAATAATTTTAAAAATTAGCCAGATATTGTGGCACATGCATGTAGTCCCAGCAACGTGGTGGGGTTGAGGCAGGAGGATTGCTTCAACCTAGGAGGTCAAGGCTGCAGTGAGCTATGATTGCACCACTGCACTCTGGTCTGGATGAAAGAGCAAGACCGAGTCTCAAAAAAAAAAAAAGGTCACAGAAATATCTAGATTAGTTTTGTTGTTAAATAACCATTGGATTTAATGATTTAATCTTGTGGGACCGTCTTTGGAATCCGGCTAACCACAACAGCCTACAAGGCACTAGACCGCCTCCCACAACAAAGAATTATATGGCCCCAAACTCCTATAGTGGCAAGGTTGTGAAACCCTGATCTAGGCATATCTTTTTCCGGATGATGGAAGTATTTTCAGTTTATCTTTCCTATGAAAAGCAGATTTACACCCTACAGCACTTGAAAGAAGCATATGCCACTCAGTTTCTGACCATGATCCAGGACTCTCATTATCCAGGATCTGTTCATCACAAAGATCTTATCAAATATTTGACATCTGCTGGTCCATCTATTTTTACCCATCTGCCTCTTTAACTTCACATCTATCAGTCTACTTGGTTTACATTCTTCTGTTCTTTGACAGGAGTGATAGTTCATTTAAAAATATTAGGAAAAGAGGGAATTGTTAACATTCTCTTCGTCTGGCCAGATAATCAGAATGTGATCACGTGTGTAACTGGAATGTAAGTTCCCAACTGCAGAGACTTTTCCTTGATCCCTGGTGTAGCAAGCACTTGACACAATTTGTGGCACACAGTAGGGACACTCTTGGTATTTGTTTAATAAATGAGTTTCTCAGTCTGGTGTATTCCATATCCTATATGTTTTTAAAATATATTTTGTCAAAACTTTGGATCAACAGATTTAACTCATTCAATTTGTATAGGATGTCTTCATACAATCTATCAGGCAAATCCAGTTCTAACTGTCAATCTAAATAGACAAATCAGGCTTACTGTCTCCAAAAACAGTCTGGATCCATTTTTCAATTTAAATAAACCAGAATACTTTTATTCCTCTGACAACCACCTAACTTTTAAACTCTAATTCTAAGATAAATTGATACATAGATAGTTTGTCCCCCAGATGACAGCTGTCACCTCTCTCAGGAGTTATACATCCTCAAGGTATTGTTTTTCGTAGTTTCACAAAGGTTTTCACACCCTGAGTAAATGTACTATAGTAAGGTGGCAAACTGGTGAAACATACGTTTTTCTTTTGTGAAATAGGACAATTGCAAGGAGAGGTGACAAAAGATAAATTTTAATCCAGATAGATACATTTTGGGGAGAAGTACATATAGAGGTAGAAGACTTGGAAAATAATCCCCTTAAAACTATACATATATTCCCCTGGAAAATGTCTAACGTATTCTCAGGGATTGACTCTTCCACTTTGAAGACTGCTGAGGCTACGTGGTTAGAAAAGTCTTTCCTTTCTAAATAATGAAATAATGAATTGAAAGAGGCTTCCTATCCTACATCTGTTTCACTACATTTCTGTTCTCTCTTGAGTATGTAGGGTAGGATAATCCATTTTCTACTGATGATACTCCAAATATTTTAAGAGGCTATGATACATTTTCCACATCTTTCCATCTCTAAGATTAATATTCCCAGCTCCTTGAATTGCTTATCTATCATTCTTTTCAGTCCCTTCATCTTTCTAGTCATCTTCCCATAAAGGACACTAATACTTATCAAATTTTTTTCTGAATTTTGATGTCCAAAACAATATAATGCTTCTATTGCCAGGGATAAAATATCAACCTTAGTAATTTTCTTTATAACGTAATGAGCTACTATTTATTGAATGCTTGCTATATGCTCAGTGCTTAAAATAGCACTGCAAAAATAATTCTATTATTATTCCCATTTTGCAGATGAGAAGACTGAACTAAAATAAAACTAGATAACTAGAACAAAGTCAAGAGCTTCACTCTGAGCTTTGTTTATTACTTACTGGGTGGGGCAGTAGTTAATAGTAACATGACAACATATAAGCATACCTCTGTAGGTATGCAGGGGCCCAGATTAGACGAGATATAAGATTAGGCAAAATGTCAAAAGCAGCTAAACATTCTCTGGAAAAGTCCCTGTAAATCTAAGAGGAGACTGGCATCTATCATTCTGCACTGTGGTTTAGAATGACCTGCCTTAGTCAAACTAGACTTTGTTCCGTCCAAAGGAATCTGTGGAGATCCTGTAGACTGCTCCTGGTTGGAAGGAAGGACCTGAACAATGGGGATTTCCCATCTTCCCTCCTGCACTTCAACCAAGCATCTCTGCTTTTCTCTAGCTTTACATAATTACCCCAATCAGAAGCAGAGAGAGGTAAAACGAAAATAAAAATAAGTGTGTTTTAAAGAGAGAAACGGAAAGAGAGAGGGAAAAGCCATTAGTCATGAAAAGTAGTCATAGAAAGAACACTGACTTTGGAATCAGTTTACCTGTGTTTCAGCCCAATAATATATGTGGTAATATACTTCTCAGTGGGTTATTTAGACATTGTTTTTAAACACTCTGACCTTTAGTTTTCTCACATTTCTTATAGCAGGTACTCAGATTTTTGTTAAACAAATGAGTAAATGAATAATTTTGTATTTTGGCAAAAATAACCTTGCAAGGTTGTAGAGAGGATTAATGCTAATATAGGGTTTACTATAGCCTGGTACATAGTAGGTGTTTTGCAAATAAGGATAATAGCTATTATTATTATTGATTCAATGCTGCTTAGATTTAGGTACAGGTGCCCATGTGGCACTTTTCTCTAAGTTAGATCGAGATTCTCCTGGTATAACAGATGGCTATCATTTGTAACAAACGAATAACACTGGAAGCCTTCTGACATGTCCTAGAAGCTTGGCGTGCAAGAAGAATCCCATTACATACATATTGTAATCCCATTACAACATGTTGTAAAGGTATATTCCCCATAGGGAAAACTCAATAATTCCTTCAAATCTAGAAAACAGACCATTGAGAGTTAATTTGTTTTTTTTTTGTTGTTGTTGTTGTTGTTGTTGTTTTTTGAGATGGAGCTTCACTCTTGTTGCCCAGGCTGGAGTGCAATGGCACAATCTCGGCACACTGCAACCTCTGCCTCCCAGATTCAAGCCATTCTCCTGTCTCAGCCTCCCGAGTAGCTGGAATTACAGGCGCCTGTCACCATGCCTGGCTTTTTAATTTTTTAAAATTATTTATTTATTTATTTATTTTGGTATTTTTAGTAGAGACAGGGTTTCACCATGTTGGCCAGGCTGATCTCTAACTCCTGACCTCAGGTGATCCACCCGCCTTGGCCTCCCAAAGTGCTGGGATTACAGGCGTGAGCCACCGTGCCTGGCCAAGAGTTAATTCTAATTACATAAAAATTCTTTGCTTTACAAAATAACATTTTTAAAAAAATTTTTATTTTTTGCTAAAGACTCTCTTGAAATAGCCAGATCTCTTTTTGGAGAATCCAAAATTGGATTTGCTTTACAAAATGTTTATTAGACTCAACTTTTCAGGAGCAAAGCGAGTGTGAAAAAATGGGGCATTGCCTGTCAGGCATCAATGGTAAAGTGTCACTTAGTCACAGTGTAAAAAAAAAAAAAAAAAGGCTCACCATTCCATCCCCTGAGCCCACCAAAGTCAAATTGTCCAACTGTGGCAGGTGGCTATTGCAGGCATCTGGTGCTCTCATTCCAGGCAGGAAGGTGATGCTAGCATTGGAGTAGGGGCGGGGGGCAGACATCAGTAACTGTGTGACCCTAAACACAGAGTCAGAAGAAGGGACCCCATATTACAGACAGCCTTTCCTCCACATGTCAGACCCTCTTTCTTTACAAATACAGCAAATACAAGCAGATAACTGGGCATCAGTCATTTCCGATGCATAGCAGGAAAGCACAACAACATACACTGCATCATTCAATTTATCAAGTAAGCTACAGGCACTGTGCTAGACTCAAAGATAGAAAAGAAGACAAGGAGGAAAGAAGAAAACACACATTTAGTAAGACACCTGAGTGCCTTCAAAGACCATGCAATGTCTTTAGGTACTGTTCCCAGCTAGCTTCTCCAACAGAAAAATGAGCATACTCCATTTCAAAGCTGGATTCTGTAACCAAATGCACTATTCATATTTTTCCAAGGCTCTTAAACCAATAGTTAACTAATCTCTTCCAAGATTTAGGGAGGCTGTTGAATTCTTTTCTGGAAGTTCTATGCATTTTGCTAAAAAAGGTTGTGCTCCAAACACTTTACCAAGAATTAGGGCCAATGAAGGGGTACTTTGTGCAAGCTACAAATACTTGGAATTTTCATAAGGCAGTTCATTTTTGCCTTCCTGTGAATAATTTCATATTTCTTCCTTGTAAGACTATGCTTTGTGTGCTCATGAGTGTCTAGATTGTCAGAATAGGAGTGTTTAATACATTGAGTGGGTCTGGGGCCTGGAGATGAAGATGTGAGGGATGCAAGAAGGAGGATCATGAATCAGATGGAGCGAAAGATAACTTGGAAACTCCAGTGGAGAAAAATGGCTAATTTGGATTAATTTGTTCAGGTTTGTGTTTTGGGTTCTGTCACACTTGTGTTGAGAAATGTCCCTGTCATCTCTCTAATGCACGCAGTTTATGTTCAGAAACAGGGGCAGCACAGAGAGGAATTAGGGGTGGGGGAAATTTTCATCAGCCACCAGGGAGAAAGTCTGATCTGTGCACCGATGGTAGATGGCTATCCAGAGTGTAAAAGTGTGATTCTGGGACCAAAGGGTCAGCTCTAGAAAGAAATCAGACAGCTGGAGAACTGAAGATTCAACTCTTCCTAGGCAAGGGAGTGAGAAAGGTGGGTTGCTTGCAGCGTGGGGGTAGGGGTTGCTTCTCCTAGTTCCTGGGCTGGAGAAGGGCAGGGAACTGGGAAGTGTGTGTCAGACGCTTGCTATGCTAGGACAAGGTGTTGGGGTACTAGGGTGGGTGGGGGCCTGAGGGGTGGCTTGGAGCCCTGGCGGTGGCTGCCTGACGTCACCGGCCTCTCTGGCAATAGGCTGCGAGCTCAGCTCCCTGAAGCGGCGGCGAAGGCGAAGGCGGCGGCGGCGGCAGCAGCGCGGCTCGGTCTCTGGCCCATTCACTCCACGCTTTCTGCAGCCGCCACTGCAGCCGCGCGGCGGGGGCTCCCTCCTTGCAGCCAGCTGGCGGTCCAGGTAAGAGACAAGGTGTGACTAAAGGCTTCTGATGGCCGGGTGGCCTGACGGCCGGGCGCGAGTAGGGAGGACAGCTCAAGCGGCCTGGGCAGCCACCCCTGGCATAGCTCCAGCCCCCGCCCCTGCCCCCGGCCCCTGCCCCGGCTTGCTTGAGCGCTGCCTCGCTGCTCCGCAGTGCAACAGTTTGCAGCTGCCTCTTGGGAGCAGCAAGGAGGCTCTCCTGTGCGCTGCGGGTCTACCGGCTCCGGTACGCTGGAAAATCCTCAGGGCCTTTGGGCTGGGTCTGGGAAGGACAGAAAGAAGGTCCGTTCCCCAAACTTTGCAGGAGGGAACCCTCCCCTTTCCATTCCAGCTCCTCTAGAAAGAATCAGGCTACTGCCAAGTTGGGGGCACAGGGAAATGGGGAGGAGGGGGCAGTTTGTGGGAATGTGTCAGCTGAGAAAGATGCTTCAGCTGCTTTTTTTTTTTTTTTGGAGCGCGGAGAATGCCAGGGAAGAAGGCTGGAGAAGAGATGGAGCGCGTTCCTGCGCGTCAGCCGTGGTCGCGGATAGAGGCAGAGTGGGATGTGGTGCCAGGGGTATCCCCCTGGGAATGGGACCCAAGGGATCTGACGCTGTCCAGGGAGGGCGAGTCTGGAGGGGGAGGGAAAGGAAGGGAGGACTGCGTACCCGGAGCCCGCGCGGCGGCCCGGAGTGCGTGCTGGGAAGGGTAGGATCCAGGCGAAGACATCCACCGAGAGGGCGCAGAAAAGAGGAGAGCCGGCGCTCTGGGAAGTAGGGACTTCAATGTGAAGCGGCTGCGTGTCTGTTGCAATTATAAAGTTGTGAAGGGCGGAAGGGAGGCTGCCTTATCTGCTGAGTAATCTGCACCTCCGCGGTGCCGGCGCAGACCCCATCCTGTCGAGTGGCGTGAGCAGGCTGCTGGTGGCTCTGGTGCACGGCCACGGGCGGGCAGACTGGGGTCCGCTGACCGAAAATACAGGCAGCGCCCAGCTCAGGCAGTGTGCCCAGAGGGCCGCTTTGCGGTGGTAGTTGATCCTTCCCGACAGCACTCCCCTGGGCAGCGGCCGAGATTCTAACTAAGCTTTGTGTCTTTGCAGCCTGGTGCCTCTGCAAAGGAAAGGGGCGCGCGGAGACGTGTTCGAGGTGGTATCGGCGAGGATCTCTCGGGCGCCGCTCACTCCTTGGTCGCCTTGCTTGCCAGCAGTTGCTACCTTAGTCCTTGGCTCGCTCGCACACCCCCTCCCGCTACGGGGAGCAATTTTGGGTGGCGTGGGCTCCGTCCTCTTCTTGGCTGGTGGGAACAGTGTGCCCAAGAGGGGAAGCCTAGTGGGCCCGGCCCCTCCCAGCCCCGCGCCAATGAGTGCCAGGGCGCCGAAGGAGCTGAGGCTGGCGTTGCCGCCGTGTCTCCTCAACCGGACCTTTGCTTCCCCCAACGCCAGCGGCAGCGGCAACACGGGTGCCCGCGGCCCAGGCGCAGGTGGCAGCGGCACCTGCATCACGCAGGTGGGACAGCAGCTCTTCCAGTCCTTCTCCTCCACGCTGGTGCTGATTGTCCTGGTTACCCTCATCTTCTGCCTCATCGTGCTGTCCCTCTCCACTTTCCACATCCACAAACGTAGGATGAAGAAGCGGAAGATGCAGAGGGCTCAAGAGGAATATGAGCGGGATCACTGCAGCGGCAGCCGCGGTGGCGGGGTGCTGCCCCGACCCGGCAGGCAGGCCCCAACCCACGCAAAGGAAACCCGGCTGGAGAGGCAGCCCCGGGACTCTCCCTTCTGCGCCCCTTCCAACGCCTCGTCGTCGTCCTCTTTGTCCCCTGGCCTCCCGTGCCAGGGTCCCTGTGCTCCTCCGCCTCCACTGCCAGCCTCCAGTCCCCAAGGAGCACACGCAGCTTCCTCCTGTTTGGACACAGCTGGCGAGGGCCTTTTGCAAACGGTGGTACTGTCCTGATCGTCTAGCCCCTCTCGTTCCCTGTCCTCGTTTCCAGCATCTTTGCCACCCTTGCTTTTTTCCTCCTTCCTTCCTATTTTCCTCTGGCCCCTCTTTCCTCTTCCTGGTTTCCTTACCTGCCCTCCCCTTACTCTTGTTTCTCCTCCGCCGAGGCACTGTGCGGTATTTGTAAATATTGGGCGAGGAAAGTCTCGGAAGAAGAAATAACGCTGATAATACTTTATTAATATTTATAGTAATTATTATAATACTAATAACACAATCCAAGCGCATGACAAATCACATAATTTCTAATTGTCAATGAAGGATGCATCTTCCCATTCCACCCCGCGCTCCCCTCAATTAGGAGGAGAAACCGCACAAGCTACCAAATATATAAAAGGCATTGATTCCCGGAGCAAAGGGAGGGGAGGGGGCCCGGTAATGTACATAGCTGTCAAGTTAAGATTTAGTTTCCTTCCTTCCCCTCTGACCCCTAAGCTTTCACTTTTCCTTTAGCTCTCCTCCCCATTCCCACCCTCAGCCGGGCTCAGGCAATAGTATATTATAAAGAAAATGTCTACATTAAGCACCAGGACTGCAAGAGGCCATAGAGAATAGTCCCCGGAAAGCGTTTATGACAGGTACCCCTCGCCAGTCAGCCCATTTCTCACCCTTTGGTTAACCATTACATTTTACAGGACAGAGCATTTAATTTACTTTTTAAAATGACCCTCGCTGGCCGAGCATAAGTACGTTAAAATCTTTAAATTAGTTTGTTTTTTTAAAAAAGCTAATGCTTTCACTCCCTGCCCCGCCCCCACCCGTACACCTTTGACTTGTGACATTTTCAGGATTTACAAAGGATCTGGGAGCTGTCCAGCCAGGTCTGGTGCTGAAGTCGCCTCACCGTTCTGATTACTTCCTCTAGTTGTGAAGGCAGAGGAGGGGCTGTTTTGGAAAGTGACTATTCTGGCTTTTGGTTGGGTTCTTTCTTCTTTTTCTACAATCGAGTTAGCGTGTACTATTGGTTTTCTTATTATTAAACATTGCATAAGTTACCTTTTTTGTAAAAAAAAAAAAAGTATTAGGTGATGTGCAGTACTGAAAGTGCAGTATCTAACCAACTAGAATGTTTCTGTTTCATTTTTAGAACAAGTGCACCTTTGTTATATATTTATTATATTGGTACCAAATACAGAAAAAAACTATAGTTCTGTACTATGTCCTCCAAACTGTATATTATTGTTCTTAATTTCCAGCTGTTGATATAATGGTTACCACTGGATGAGAAATTCAGTGGTGCAGACCTGGCTTCTGCTGTTTCCAGAAGTGTTCTTTTGTACCTTATTCTGTAGTAGACTGTTGTTATAAAAAGATGACACACATGCTTTATTTTTTCTTTTGCAAATAATAGAAAAAAACACAACCACAGAAACAAACAAATAATGGATGTGCAAGAATGCCATCTATTAAAAACATGGTTAATATTTAAACAGTGCCTGTAGTTCTCCCTGCATGCAGTTACCACCTGGAGGCAGTGGTGTGTGTGCTTGCTTGTACTGTATGTGGTTGGGGATGAGACTGGTGGGGATGTTGGGCAATTTGGACGACAGGACATGCGAATTTCAAGAAAAGCTAGATCCAGTAATTACTTATAGGATAAAAATGTTTGCAGCTTGTTTGTTTAGTTGCAAATCTGTGCCTGCAGCAAAGGAAAGGCTCTCTTTCTCAGTCTGTCCTAACTTCACTGAACATACAAAAATACTGAGAAAAAAAGAAAGTGAGAAAATAAGATAAATATTTTATTATTTTCTAATGCCAGACAAGGCCATCTATGTTAGAAATAGAATTAGTCTATAGTTATTTACCACCTTGTTTCTTTTGGTTGAATGACAGAAGAAGCCAGAAGCATATTACAATATTAATTATATGCAGTGGCATCTCTTCTTGGAAGTCAAGCCTTTGACAGCTATTCAAATTTTTGGAAAATGTATGAATGAAAATGATCTGCAAAAAGCTCTGCCAAGAGAGTCCTTACTATCCTGCAGGGTGTAAGGCAACAGTGCCCCTATGAGCATCCCTCTCCCAAGCAACTAATTGTTCTAAATTGTCTACTTGGTCCAGACATATGTGCTCTTATCCAGAGGAAATATTACCTCTAATATTTTTGGTCATCTATTAAATTGCCCAAGCTCAGTCTGCATCTTTTATAAAAATAATTTAATAAACTTAATTTTAATCACCCATAAGATAATCACCTTTCCTGAAGCACAGAAGATCATCATTGAAGCATGCCATCTTGTAATATTAGGAAGACCAGGTATAATCTTTGGGTACAATATATTAAACAATGAACCAGTTTTTCTCCAGTGCCTTAGTCACTTCCTAGTAATAGGTAAAAGAGTGCATTAACTCCCTCAGACCACTAGGGAATCCTGTAGTGCATCGGAGTTCTACACTGTACATCAGAATGACTAAGGCACTGTGAAGAAGAAAGTCCACTGATTTTTGTAGCTTACCCTCATCCAGTGGTAGCTCTTTAATACCTTATTACAGAATGACTTTTGGACTTGAAATTTGAATAGAATCAGGGACCCAGAAGGGAGCTTCATCATTCCCAATGAGCTCCAGTAAGTGCATGGATATTACTTTCTTCCCCTTATTTGGTGCACTTTCTACAGCGAATAATTTCCCATTTTATTAAAGCAATAAGATGTTCTGTTGTGAGCAGTGCTGGATAACGATTCCATTTTCTTGGTGCTGAAGCTACGCATATGTTCTTGCCTTATGAATCATAGTATATTCAAGGCATGCAATAATAATCCCCTTCCAAGGAGCAGCCTGTACACTCTGTGGGGGTAACTATGAAATTGTCCTACATCATTTTTCCCCAAAGGAATGCAAGGAACAAGAGAAATAAAAGCATTATGTATATTGTAAAACAAATGATCTCAATACCTCTCAACATGGGCACACATCTGTAATACACTTTTATTGTGCACCTTTAAATGTGTATGCCTTTCTCCATTAATTGACTGTAGTTTAATATTTTTAATAGCGCTCTGTGTAAAGATGATGCAGTTTGTGAGTCAGATTTCATACTGAGCTTAATATACTCAGAACTAAGCTTCCAGTGGTATCACTTGTGATTCTTTTTATGAGATAGAGAATTACATGAAATTCTAGTAAGCCAGTCTCCACACCAAATTATTTCAATAAGCACATATCCAAGCAATTCGTACGGACCCTGTTTAAAGCACTGCTTCTTATAGAGCTCAATTGGCAGTCTCAGGAGTTTGGGATGCTACCAACAGGGCATTTAGGTTTTCATTTTTATGAAACAAAAGGCAATCTGGAAATAGCTAAATTTATTTTAAGGATTTTATTCACTGATGTCCCGTCAAACTAATTGCTTCAAACCCCTATAGCTACAGCTTAACTTCTGCACTTGCTATTCAGTATTAATAAGGTGGCATGCTTGATTCTTATTGTTTTTAAAAATGAGAAAATTTGGAGAGAGAATACTATTATGTCAACTGTACAAGACTCTGAATCTTAAAGATGTAGATGGATATAATATTTAGACTTTATATACACCCATAGATATTTATATATGCATACGTTTTGTATAAATTTACAATTGACTTTTTGTATTCTCTTTTCTGTCATTACAAGAATGAGATGGAAACCAAAATAGTTGTTCCATCCTCTTACCCAAAGAGGATACTGAAAAGTTGGGTATGTGCATGCACTTATTTCTCTGGGGTCAAATCTGAATGACTTTCTCTTTAATAATGAAAGGGGAGAGTCCTGGTTAGCTTGGGAAATTGGTAATTAGATAAGCTTCCTTTCCTAGGTTAGTGACTCAAATGTAGCAATGATAATAAAGTTATGACCATATCAATGTGGTCTAAATATCTAGATGGAAAGCAAAAATATCCAGAAGAGGTTTAGGGCCATCTAGACCACAAACCTGGAACCTGGATTGTGGTTTGATTTTTTTCATTTTCAACCTATATGTTGTGTAGAAATACAATTTACATCTGCATAGCTAAAGTTAAAGTGAAAATATGACCATTATCTCTTTAGTTTGATAAATCATTTTTGGATAATATGGATAAATTAGCTTTAAGAAACTTCTTTGACATCTGACTTTTCCACCATTTCTATCTGTATCAATTGTATTAATTAGATAATGGTTAAATTTTTATTTTTTTATCATGTAGACATATGCTTTAATGCTTTTCTGTGGGTGAAAGTTGAACAATTGCTAGCTGATATTATGTGGAAGTTACAGGTTACATCTGAACCAGAAATTTTAATATAATCTGATCAGGTTCCTTAGTCCCATTCCCATGTGAATCTGAACTTTGAATTTGAATCTGAAAGGCCTACTTATTTGGGCCATTTTTTGTTGGAACTTGTGATTGTGACTTACAGATGTTTCAGTTCATATTAGAATAAATTGCCCAATCTATAAGAGAGTGTTTAATCACTGGAATGAATGTAAATCTGATTCTGATTTGATTTGTTATTTATTTGGTAACATTTGAGAAACAGCTAATGAGGCTTGACATCAATACTTATTAATGTTACCAACCTAATAATACAACTGGTGCCATGTATGAATGCTTAGCTGACAATAAGAATTTAATCAATTTTATTTGGAGACAATGACTTATCAAGGAGATCCTACCCATTTGCGGTAGGGATATTTCCCTTTCAGTTGTGATTACAAGTGGTTGTTTCTGTAGAGAGATGAACAGCAACAACAGTGACAAGGATGACAACAACAGAAAAACTGACTTTTGAACTTGAGTATATCCGATAGATAGAAGAAAAAAGATAATTAGAATTCATGGAAATTTTGTTTTGCTTTTCTATCAATAAAAGAGTTTTCTTGTTAATTGGCTTTTTGGACACTATTTCCTTACCAATTTAATGTACAATATACCAGGATAATGTAATTACTTATTCTGTTATACTCAGATGCTCAAAGAAATTATATTGTTTTCAAAAAATTTTTATAACTCATCTGCTTTTCCTCACAAACCAACCACACCTTAGAAATGGGATGTGTATAAAATTTAGGACAACCCAATAAACCGTCCAGTATAATAATGTAGCAGCTCCTTTACACAGATGCTCAGGATCTTGAGGTCATATGCTTAAATTCTCAGATTTCCTCTTTCTCTGTCTCCACTTCTCTAATATAATATAATCAGGTATATCAGGAAGGGATGTGGCTGACATGATTTTGTGCCAGTTAGGGGAAAGGTAGCCTCCAACTTCTGTAAATTCTGACGGATCCTAGCTGAACCCTGCTGAAAAGGATCTGCTCCCTAGTTTGAAGTGCTATTGTCCTACTGGCTTTTGTGCTGACATTTACCACAGCAATTTTACACCGTGGACTTTGTCCTCCATCTCAAACTCATACATCCTGACCCCGGCTATCTATAGGTCCACAGTGCTCTCACACATTGTCCCCTTCTTGGAGATTCAGGAACTTCTGGGTGCCCTGCATGCCATGAACCTACTGGTGAAAAGCTTGGGTCTATTTTGGGATTATTCATCCATCCACCTCCTCCTCCACCTCAATTCTGCTAATCTTGCTTCATGTTAGATGGTGCCATGAGGGTTTCTTCTGAGGTCTTGAGACCCACACTACTATATTTAAAGGAAAGGAGTTTGCCATTTATCTCCAATCCTTGAGCTTCTCCAAAGCTATTTAGATGTTTTCAAGGCAACATCACTCCTTTTAGCTCCTAAATATGTGTGAAGAGGAGCATGCAAGTTTTAACGGCCACCTGCCACACTTTTCTCTTATTTTTCTCAAAATTGCCCCAGACTGCAAGAAGCAAATATTTCCCTTGGTGTCTACTTTTCTCTACCTAAGACTCCTCCTACTATGATTAGTTTCCTGCTTCCGCAATGGACTTAATCATCTGCGTCCTGATGTCAGCATTATGATTAACTCTTAATGGCAGTTGGACAGGGTGTAAGAGACAGAAAGGTAAGCTTATTACTAAGGGATCCTAAATCAGGACATATTTGAAACATATTATGCCACACACCACAGTAAATCTCCATATTCCTACAAGGGACATGTACTCATGATTAAGCTCCTGCCTTTCCCTTTTCCATGAAGGTGGGAGGTTGATTATCTTGCATTTATTTTCATATTCTACTCAATTCCTCTAAATTGGCTAGAAAACCCAATTACTAAACCTTATATCACTATTTGTCCCTAAGAAGGCACAAACTCTTCCAAATACTGGCCCATTATTTCACCCTATCCCTTACACCCTTTAGGAGCTGCAGACAGTGGGTAGGAAATACTTTTCTTGAGCTTGGATAAACTTCTAGTGGATCTTGAATACTGGAGGGGAGATGAGTAGCTACTCGATGTAAAGGCAGCAGCAAGTAAAGATTGGTGATACAACCCTATCCCTAGCCACTGTCCTCTTTATCCCCAGTAGGTATATGTGCTCTAACTTCAGCTGTTTGGCTCAAGAGAGGGATGAGTAGTAACTCAGCTAGCTCTTACAAGACTAGCATGGTTCCATTCCCCAACTCCTTCAATCTCTCTGGGTGGATTAATTTATCAAATATTAGCTGTGTATTATCTTTCTGATTAGTTGTTGAAATCCAATCACTTCTTCCCAAAATACCATCTCCAGATATGTTCCAGGCTTGAACTGATGCTGATAATATTGGGTTTCCCTCTCTCAAAAAGTGGCTCTACTTTTTAAGACTCTACAGAACCAGAAGAAGCTCTTGTGATAACCTTTCTTAACCTCTCTTTTCTAAGTTATGCTGAATATACTCTATGTGCATTTGCAAATCCTCTCTCTTCTTGGATCATGACCTTAACTCAGGATTTTAAATTTTAGCCTAGAGGTTTGTAGTCACTTTGTGGTACAAAATTTTCTGCACATGGAATCTCAAAAATTTAGGAAAGCCGCTACTAACCTCAATGTAATATTTAAGTGGCAAAAATGCATTGAGATGACAAAAATACTTACTTTTCACATAGAGATGTGCAAAACAAATGTGGCTACTTTATTTTCCTGTAATTCATCTTATCTTCCTCACAGGACCTATTTGCTTGGTAGTTCTCTTAAGAAAGTCACCACATTATCAAATTTTCTCTTTCCTGTGCCCCTTTCTAAGGCTGTGTCTGGGTATAATTTATGTTATCTCATGGTGGCAGAGGAAAAAGTATCCTCAGATCTATGCAGAGTTAAAGGAATCCTTGCTGGTTCAGCTGGAGAGTGGCCAGTCTGGTTTGCTTCCCAAACTGGTGGCTACTATGCTACAGCAAGTCCTATCTTGTATCCCCAGCTGGAGCCTAGGATCCTGGACAATTTTCCAGAATCTCAAACTTTGAGTCTACCGTGACTTTTTGTTCCAATTGAAGAATTTTGCTGTTTTACTATATTCTAAGCATCCCTGGGCTCCTTTAACTGGGACAAATGGGAATTTCTGGGTTCCATTCAGATGACAGAAAACAAGAAGGCTTCTAGTAGCCTACTGCCATGACCATCATCCCATTGCCACTGCCTTCTTGTTGGAAACAGGAAAGTACAGTAGCTCTCCCTATTAAGGGTTCCCACTAGTAGAGACACAGATACTTGCTAAAGCCCTTACTACCCTCCAAGTACTCTGGCTTCCTGATCCTATCAGAATGCTTATTATTGGATCCCTCTCTATTGCAACTTTTCTCTGAATGAAGGGGCTTGGGGAGCAAGAGTCTTACAATTCATCTTCCTCAATCAATATTAGACTCCTCTCTCTTCCCTCCCCAAATTACCCAGGACTGGAAGGGATAGACTTTTCTTTGTAGTACCTTAAGGACTTCCTTTAGTACAAAGGTATAATCAGACAGGAAGGTGTAGATTTGGGGCTTTTTGCTTTCTACATACCACATTCTATACATTGACTGTAGCTTCATGGCTGTCTTAAAACGGAAACTAGAATGTGGAAGAGAGATAAATGAGCCTACGTTGGGAGGCATATCAGAAATATTTTGTTAGTTACACTTGTATATATGTAGATGATTATTTCAAATTGCATGGTAGGAATTCAATGACGACAGAAATACACTGTCTCTCCCTTTGCTTGCCAAAGTATGAACCCTTAATTCAGTATGAACTAAGTTAAAAGCTTAGTTCCTGTGATTAATGTTGTAGTCTCCTGGCAAGCACCCTTGAGAAAGATCATAACTGCCAGCAGTCTTTGCACCTCCCTATGGATCAGCCTTTTTTAGAGATCCCCTGATGGAAAGGAGAGGAGGAAGTGCAGGTCACTCAGTTCCAAAGGGGAGGAAAGAACAAAGAAAGGAGAGGCAGAGAAAGGCTCACTTCTCTACCTTTGCCTTGTGGCAAAAATCTTCCCTGGGACATCCTTCCCACACACACCATCACAAGTTTTCCTGTTGGGAGGTGCATAAAAGATTATGATCTACAAGTGGAAATCGGCCATGCTGTGTGGCAGGATTATTTTCAGGGTCTACCTTGGTTAGTTCTGTTCTTAAACTTTTAGGTAGTTTCATTTCTTTGTCCCAGGGAAACTGTCCTATTACTGACAGTTGTCAATCAGCCTGCAGTCCTTGCTGTTTGACCACATTCTCATAACTAATTAGCTAATCCTTGCTTGACCACTGACTAGGTGTCATTGACTGATACATGTATCTAGTTGAAGAAATAATCCCTTTGAACCCTTCTTCTCTAATATTGAGAGTTTATTCAGTCAACAGATATTTATTGTGAGCCAACTATATGGCAGGCATCATTTTGTCCCAGAAACGCAACAGTAAACAATGTAAGCAAATGTCCTGGCCTCATGGGGGTTTCTTCTAGTGGAGAGAGACAATAAACAAAATACCTAAGTTCTGGAGTACATTACAGGGAGAAAAGAGCTATGAAGACAAAGCAGGGAAGGAGGGGGTGTGGATTTTAAATAGGGTAGTTAGAGACGGCCTCTGATATTTGAGCAAAGACTTTAAAGAAGCCATGCAGATGTAAGGTTTAATTGAATAAAAATTGTTTGTATAGAAGAATTTTTGAAAACTAATTTCATCCAGGCTCCTAATCTTATAAATGAGCAAACTGAATTTTGGTAAAAAGAAGGCAAAAATACTTATGCTTATGGAACATTGTGTCAGGTACTGATACTCCCAAAGTAGAGAGGAGTGATGAAATCTGCTGGTACTTTGAGTAGTTTGTAGTGTAATTAACCAATACATTTTAATTTGATTCAAGTGTGGTAATAAATGTGTGAAAAAGTACTTCGAAGCACAAAGAAGTAACACCTAAGTCTATCTGGGAAGGTTAGGAAAAGCTTTCCCATATTTTAGTTGGGTTTTGAGGGATAAGCAGCAATTCACCAAAATAAGAAAAAGCATTTGAGGCAGAAGAAAAAGCACATACAAAAACACAGAGGTATGAGTATTCTGTATATTTACACAACAAGTGTTATGCTGTTCCTACTGGGATTGTCAAAAGAGAAATCTGAAAAGTAAAAGTAAGCCAGATCATTAAGGGCTCTGCAAGGGCAGCTTTTAAAGATATGCCTTTTCTGTTGTTGGTGAGGAACTAGTGAGAAATTTTGAATATAGAGCTAAGTTATAGATTTGGGTTTATTATAGACTACTCTGGGGGAGGATCACTGTATGGAACAGATAAATGGTGATTAAGACAGGAATTGAAGCAGCTGCAACAATCCTGTGACAAATGATGAGGGTTTGAACCAATGGAGATAGGGATGAAAAATAAGGGCATATTAAAGTGCATGTTAGGTTACGGAACTGATGGGGTTGGTGATTCATAGATGCATGGTGTGAGGGAAAAGAGCAAAAAGGGGAGGAAAGGGCAGAGAATAGATTTATGCTTTCTATTTTGTGGCTCAGAGCAACCCCAGTTGGGTGCTGCTTATCTGACATGACTTGGTGACAAAGTTAATGAAAGGGAGTTCAAAGGAAGCTTCTGGGCTTTGCTGGCACAGCCTTTGATGAATTTGTCCCCAGACCACGTTCAGAAAGTGGTGAAGCCTAGCTTTCTGGAGCAGTCTGCAATTTGCTGTGTGAGCTTCAAGAAGCAGCACTGTCACCATCTTGTAGTTCCTGATAACTGCTACTCATAGTCTGTCATGTTGAAGGAGTGCTCCATATGTCTGGAAGTGTGTGTTCTGACATTAGCTGCTAGGCCATTTGTTGTAACTCTGAGGCAGGCCTGCATACAATCATGACATTACAAAGGATCTAGTATAAACCTCACTTTACTCTTTTGGAATAAAGTGATCAGATAGGACCCCATTGACAGGAATAAGAATCAATACACCGCTGAGAAGGAACCCATGGTGTTGAAGATGTTGAAAATCCAACACAGCCAGTAACATGGAGAAATGGCCTGGGTTCAAATCTTGGCTCTGACACTTGGTAGGTAGGGGACCTTGGAGAAGTTTCTGAACTTCTCCATGCTTCAGTTTTATGAAGGTTTATTGTGTAGTTTAAATTAGAAAACATGCAAATATCTAACAATAGTGGGCAATGAGTGTATGGTAGTCCGTGTTCTGGCTTCTTTTGTGAGAAATGGTTGGGGAAGGGAAGGAGTAATTTTCTGGTAGATTATTAGTAGCAAACTCATGTTCTTTGTGCTCTAGTCATATTCTAATCTCTAGAAAAGTGCCTGGCACATAGCAGTTGTTTAGTAAAGATGCTGAATAAACAAGTGAATAAATGGATTGTAATCCTATGGACATATCCCTGATAAAGTACTCTGGTACTACTGTAAAAGGAGTCTTGCCAGAATCACACCAGCAAAAGAAAGGCAAAGAGCAACAGTATATTTGTAAGTCATCAGTTTCACTTGACTTCTGGAAGGCAATAAGAGTGGCATCATTGGAATCTTTGGCATTGTTCAATAATCTATATCTTCAAGGAATTGTTTGGCAGATACAGCATTTCTCTCCTAGCCTGCTTCTCTACACTCTGGCCGAATAGCCCAACAAAGCTTGCTTTTGGGACCCAAGCCCTAATACTTTTCATGGCTGGTACAGGAGCAGTGAGTCAGCCATAGGAACTGAAGCCAAACAGACATGTGTTGAAGGAAAAGGATCAGGTAATCAATCAGTCACCTGGCATTTGCTCAAGTCTTCCGCACTGAGGGAGATGCTAAAGAAGGCAGGGTTCCTTCTCTCAAAGAGTTTATGACTCAGTTAGGGAGAAAAGACTTTCAGAATGAAATAATACAAGGAAACCAAGGTAAAATGGCAATTAGAAATAAAAATAAGCCCACGTTGAGTGAACACAAACTGATCTTTGATGATGCAATCTTCTTTTATTCTCATGTCTAGAATGGGAGCCATAAGATTCTACTTGTAGACAGAGAAATCCACATCTGACAGCAGAATTTGAAGTTAAGGCAAGGAAAGGTCCAGGTTCTGTTCTTTCTGACTAGAAAGCATGTCACTGTCTCTCAGTGGGTATGGAAACAACAAGCTTCTGGTAGAATTGCCACAATGCATCATTCCTCTTTTTAATCCTTCTACCTACCTCAGGGCACTCATATAGTCTCCAAACTGCCCAGTGTACTGCTCTGTGACCCACTCCCACTTGAAGGGCTGCCCTCTTATATTTAGATTCATTATCTCTCTCTGAACATTCAAAATGAAAGGGTGCCCCTGTCATAATAGCACCTGTGACCTACATTATCTTCTCAGGACCATACTCTTTGCAACACTGAGCATGCATATTTGGCATTAACCCACAATAGTGACTCAATGATTTAAGATAAAATTCTCATTGTTCAATTCCCACCTATGAGAACACATGGACACAGGAAGGGGAACATCACACTCCGGGGACTATTGTGGGGTGGGGGAAGGGGGGAGGGATAGCATTAGGAGATATACCTAATGTTAAATGACGAGTTAATGGGTGCAGCACACCAACATGGCACATGTATACATACGTAACAAACCTGTACATTGTGCACATGTACCCTAAAACTTAAAGTATAATAATAATAAAATTTAAAAAAAAAGAATAAAAAGATGATCCAAACCCAGGAGAAAATATTACAAGCATATGTAACTAATAAATAATTGCGACTATTAAAAAAAAGATAACATTCTCATTTTCACAGAAGCCTCCAACACCTTAGGCAGGAGGAGATATTTTGGGGCACAGCTTTGGTTGCAGGAGGGTTGATGTGAGTACCCTTCCAATTCAATCAAGGGAGTAGTCACCTGCTTAACTCTGCCTTTAGCAGCCAAGACCCAGGACGTTTAAGACCTACAGAGTTCTCAGTTACTGAAAAAAATGTAGCTCCCCAATCTATCCCTGCCATGTGATTTAATATAAAAACAATACAAAAACTAAACAATAAGGAGGTACATGACTAATAATGTTTTCATTTTAACCATGGCAATTATTTTAATGTCTTGTTAAAATAACTTGCTATATTTTTCATGCTCAGTCTGCCTGATGGAAAACCTAGCTAGCATCAAACAGACCTTATGGAGTGACTTGGCAGCCTAGTGTTGCCTTTAGAAGAGCTGATGGCTCATATTATCACTGAGGGACTGGGTGTGGAAAGTTTATCAACCAACTCTCTGAAGCTGCTGAGCTCAGCCCAAAGGAAGGGATATTGCTGGCTTCACATTAACGTGGTCCCTACTGTGCAAGACCACAGGGTCTTTGCGGGCCTGTTTGACACTGATTTCTATACACTTTCATTCGGGTTTGAGGGCCATCTTGGCTATGTGGACCATGAAAAGAAGCTCATTCCTGCAGCCCCTAATCAGTAGGCTTTTTGCCTCTTTGGAGGCCCAAGCTTCTCAGGAACTTATTCCAAAGCAATCAGTCATCACTGAATTAGACTGCCTCTGGGTCACACCACCTGTTGGGCCTTCAGTGGAGTCTGCTCAGCCTTCACTATTTTTCCAGGAAGCCATCTGCACAAGATTTTTTTAAAAAGTTAGGGGTTCCAGCAAGGTCCTGTTTCAACACAGCAGAGAATGATGGACGTTTGTTCTTTTTCTTTATTAAAAAAGAAGAGCATCACTGGCCATCAGAGAAATGCAAATCAAAACCACAGTGAGATACCATCTCACACCAGTTAGAATGGCCATCATTAAAAAGTCAGGAAACAACAGGTGCTGGAGAGGATGTGGAGAAATAGGAACACTTTTACACTGTTGGTGGGACTGTAAACTAGTTCAACCATTGTGGAAGTCAGTGTGGCAATTCCTCAGGGATCTAGAACTAGAAATACCATTTGACCCAACCATCCCATTACTGGGTATATACCCAAAGGACTATAAATCATGCTGCTATAAAGACACATGCACGTGTATGTTTATTGCGGCACTATTCACAATAGCAAAGAGTTGGAACCAACACAAATGTCCAACAACGATAGACTGGATTAAGAAAATGTGGCACATATACACCATGGAATACTATGCAGCTATAAAAAATGATGAGTTCATGTCCTTTGTAGGGACATGGATGAAACTGGAAAACATCATTCTTAGTAAACTATCGCAAGGACAAAAACCAAACACCGCATATTCTCACTCATAGGTGGGAACTGAACAATGAGAACTCATGGACACAGGAAGGGGAACATTACACTCCAGGGACTGTTGTGGAGTGGGGGGAGGGGGGAGGGACAGCATTAGGAGGTATACCTAATGTTAAATGACGAGTTAATGGCTGCAGCAAAACAACATGGCACATGGATACATACGCAACAAACCTGCACATTGTGCACATGTACCCTAAAACCTAAAGTATAATAATAAAAAAATATTAAAAAAAATAAATAAATTAGCTGAATATGGAAAAAAAAAAAAGAAGAGCATCAGCATTATTTTTAAAAAGGGCCATTTGAGCACTCTCTTATCCAGACACAAAGCAGGTGCCCTTGTTTACACCTTTTCTGTATCCAGCTAAAACAGCTCACTTAACATTCAGAGTAAACTTTCAGGGTTTATTATTCCCATTTTATAGATAAAGAACTGAAGCTCATGGAGATTAAGTAATTTCCCAGGTCATCCATCTAATAAGTGACTGAGTGTGGACTGAATTATAGTTTGCCTAACTCTAAAGCCTCTGCTCTTTCTTCTCCATGCTACCAGACGAAAACACCATCCCTGTGACTTTTTCTTATCAATTTCAAATAAATTATTTCCATGCAACTGTCTAAGCACCCCTTAAAACTCACGTTTAAAACAAAAAACAAAGCACAACAACAATGTATGTAGCTGTCAAGAGAACTTCTTCTAGAGATATAGTACAGGGACCCATTCATATGAGAATCTGAGAGGAGAACAGAAAAGGGAAGGAAGATTGTCAAACCTACTAAATCTATAGGTTACTTGGGCTTGATCCAATACTTAGTGAATCTGAATCTCCGAAGGCAGGTCTCAGGAATTTGTATCTTTATCAAATTTCCCAAGTGATGCCAATGCAAACTGAAACCACTATCCCAGAGGGATGCCTGAAGAGGAAGGATGAGGATCTTGGGGAAAATTTCTATATATTTTTTCTAGATTTGAATGAGAAACAGCTTTATTTCAGGATTCTATGGAGTGCCATCCAGTGCAATGCTCTTTAACTGTTTGTTATTGTGGAAAAGAGATGTTGTTTGTCTGTGCGCTTCCATGTAGCAATGGAATTGAATGGAATGACCTAACTTTTTCAGGTCTGTTCCTTTTTGTTGGTATGAAGGAAACAACAACAAAAAATCTCATGTCCCTCAAATCTTCCTGTAAGAGTCAATAGATCTGGCAAGGTCTCTCCTTCCAAAGACAAGTAAATGGAATTATGCAGATTGGATTGGCAAAGTAATGGCTCCTGAAACAAACCCAAAATCCACAGCCACCCACCAATTGCATAAAAATGGAGCTGTGGCCCAGAGACAATACATTGCAGTCCCACATGCAGTTAAATAAAATGCTGCCAATACAGCTGTTGGTATATCACTGTAGCCTGTAAAATAATCAGTTACTTTTTCAGGACTGAAGAAGGTCATATACTTTATCAGAGTACTGTCAATATTATTCTTTTTTAAGAAGCCAAATATAAAGGAAAGGGGAAAAAATCAAATAAGGCTTAAGGAGGTAGGGCCATAGCTATCATGTGTTTGAATCAGAGATTTGAACTTTATTATTTAGAAAATGATGTAAATCAGATGATTAGAGACATTTCACTATCATTGAATAACATAAGCTTCCAAAATGATGCTAGGAACATTACATTTATTATTATTTTTTCTTCACTCTTCACAAAACTCTTGTGGAGTAGGGATTGTCCTCACCCATGTTTTGCTGATGAAGAAACCAGGTGGAGTGAAGGTAAGCTACTTGTCTGTGGCCACATGGGAAGGGCTCTGGCCGTGGAGCCCAGGACTGAGCTGCCACTTCATGTATCTCTATTCTGGGAGACACATTCTATTCTTGCATTATGTCTTCTCTTCCCTTGTTTCTTTGCTAACACCAGAGCTATGCCTGCTCCAAAATGCTATATTTTTCTCTGTGGTTGGCTGCGTTTGTGAATGCTGACTCCAACCAACCTCTCTTGCCACCATTGAACATGGCCTATAGCAGGGAGTTCAAAATCCTTCCTAGTTAACTTACCCTACTTGTCCTTACTTTCTGATGGAGAATGAGCTCACCAGGTGCAGATGACCCATTGTTGGGTTACAGTAGAATATGATTAAAAGCATTAGGTCTAGAGTACCACTACCTGGGTTTGAACCCCCATTTCCCTGACTTACTAGCTGTGTGAAAATGATTTGGGGCAAGTTACTTAGCCTCTCTACTCCTCAGTCTCCTAATCTGTAAAACAGAGAGGAGAGTAAAAAGGTAATGAATAAATATATGCTTATAACTGTGATGAGCACAAAGTAAATGCTCAATCTATGTTGTAGTTGTGTTTTTTTGTTGTTAAATATTAGTAATTAGAAACTTTGAGCCCAGCTATGTGTTAATTTGTAACAATACCGAAACAATTCACAACAAAAGAAACGTAAAGAAACTTTCAGTGACAAAACAAGAAGAAATTCAGTGGCTAAGAGTGTGGACTCCAAAGCCAGACCACCTGTCTTCAAATCCTAGCTTGTCCCTCACTAGCTGTGTGACTTTGGGTGACTTGCATAACTTCTCTGTGCCTCAATTTTCCGATTTGAAAATAGTGAAATAGGAATGTTATGAAGACTGAAAACAAGTTAACATTTCCAAATGCTTATAAAAGGCCTGTTACATAGTAAGAACTGCCTAGGTGTTTATTGATAACAAATTTAAACAATACTGATAAAGCCCTTTCTTGAAATGGTGGAGTTTCTAACCACCCCTTCTATGTATACGGCCACTATAGCTTTGCCAGGTGTTAAAGCCCGAATTGTTGGTGAATTCTGGTAATGTGTTAAACTCAATTTACACACACCAATTTTTAACAACCCTTAAGTTAAAGGCCTCAGTGGCTTATTCAGTCATTTATAAAACTCACATCATAAAAATTGATGTATCATAAGAACTGAAAAAAGGACTTGCATTTTTGGATCATTTTTCTGAGCATCAAGAAAACTCTTGTAGCCCACTGTAAGCCACAGATGACCTGTTGAGAAATTTAGGTCTGTGTAAACTTCCCCTGACAGTGTGAAAATTTCCCTCCCCTCCCTGGGAAACATGCAAGAAGGGCAGCAGCATACACAAGCACTCACTGATGGACACTTGGCACTGCTGTGGCAACTCCAACAAGAACATCCTTCAACAATGTTTCATGCCAGTTAAATGCCCAGTGGAGCTGAGCATTTGTGTGAGCACCTCTCCAGGACACAGAAGGAAGTATTTGCAATGCCAAGTGCTTAGACTTTGGAGTCAGTCAGGCCTGTATTAATTCCTGCTCCATCCCTCACCAGCCATGGGACTTGGAGCAATTCGCTCAGATTCTCTGACTTTCTCACCCTTAAAATAGGGATAATACCTACTTACAAAATAACTTTGATGAAGCTCACTTTGATACAATTATTTTTGTTAAAAAATGTATGCAGTGCATCTAATACAGCAACTGAAATACAGATTATGTTTCTCCCCGTCAACAATGATAGCTACAACTTACTGTGTACTTGCTAGGCACCCAGGCACTGTGTTAGGCACTTAGGATGCCTTATTTTCTTTCCTTTCCATGAGGTCCTATGAGACAGGTTCTACTAGTTCCTTTTCCTATAGATGGGGAAATTTATGTTAGGCAAGGGTAAAAATCTTACCTAAAGTCACACAGCTAGAGGCATGTAGAGGCATGGTTTGCTACTGGGTTTGTCTGATTCCAAACTCATGCACTTCCTCATCCCTTTTAGGCTACCTTCCCCCCTCCCCCCATCCCCTCTATTTTGTTAATTCCTTTAGCCCTTCAAAGGCAACCACAGGACATCAGAGATGACCTACTCTTAAAGTAACTATATAAACTACAATATTAGTTATCCAAAAATGTAGCCCAGGTTACTTGTTCATCCTCAGGACATTAATAAAGTTCAAGGCAGCTGGGCGTAAGTAGATCAAAGCCAGGCAGCAAACCTGATCGACCCTGTTGGATGCAGTTTATCTTCCAAAGGATAATACATTTGGGGGCCTGAGCTTCAGCTCTCCTTATCTTGTGGTTTTGAAATAACTTGTTTCAGAAATGGTAGGCTGAGTTTTACTATCCACAACTGGTTTGGAGGAATATCATTGGCTTAGTCTGAGATTTCTCATTAAAGCTTTAGCACAAGATCAACACTAATATTTTCATTCATTTTCTCGCAGAATGAGGTTTCCAAACACCCTCCAATATCTCACTAGGCATCTTAGCACTTCCTTGATTTCTAATTGCTTCTTTTTCTATTAGGAAATCCATGGAAGGCTAATGGGCCTCCAACCTAATATAGCTGGCTATTCAGTGAAGCATTGCTTTTATAGTTTTACAAGAGTGGCTCATTCAAGCAGGGAATCTTCTTAGAAAATGGGTTTCACCTGCCCTAGCTTAGGAGTGATACAGAAGTAAAACAGCAGCAATTCTAACCCCAACAATATGGGCAATGTTCCCTAATGGGCTTCAGGATGCAAGCCATTTTTCTTGCACTTGAAACCAGGATTAAATTGGCATGCACAGAACACACACTGTCACATGTCTGATTCTGTGAGATTTTTTGCGTTTCCGGTTAAGAATACCTTTGTGCAGAAATGAGAATCTTTTCTTCTAAATGGTCTGAGGATATTTAGCCTCCCGCTCTGGAGGTAGGTAGATATTATTGCCATTTTGCAGAGATGTTCTTAGGAATGGTAGATATACTACCAAGTATGGATCATCACTTGATAACCTAATAGTCTACCACTTCTGTCCCCATTAAATGGGTCCAATACACCTATACAAGCTGGGTGCTTATTTCTCAGCAGCAATGTTCTTCAGATTGCTTCAGGCCAACTTCCACTGACTTGTTCTGCTCTTTCTCACTTTGCCCTTTCTTCTGTTCACAACACACTCCTTGTTGGCCACACGCTATGGCTCCTGCTTGCCCTTCTTTTTTTTTTTTTTTTTTTTTTTTTTTCTGAGACGGAGTCTCGCTCTGTCGCCCAGGCTGGAGTGCAGTGGCGCGATCTCGGCTCACTGCAAGCTCCGCCTCCCGGGTTCACGCCATTCTTCTGCCTCAGCCTCTCCGAGTAGCTGGGACTACAGGTGCCCACCACCACGCCCGGCTAATTTTTTTGTATTTTTAGTAGAGACGGGGTTTCACCGTGGTCTTGATCTCCTCACTTCGTGATCTGCCCGCCTCGGCCTCCCAAAGTGCTGGGATTACAAGCGTGAGCCACCGTGCCCGGCCCTCCTGCTTGCCCTTCTAACCTTTGAATACATGAACCTAAAGTTCTAGTTTTGTTACCTATGGTCGATGCTGTCAGTTCCTCTCCATATCCCCTTGACATTTGTATTCCTTTACGTGTGGATGCCTCTTACTGAAAGCACCGCAACTCTGTCTGAGCAAGTTCTTAGACTGCAGGAGCGTGCTGAGCTTCCTCCCATAGTAAGCAGAAGTCCCAGGGAGTTAACATCCCCACAAGGCAACCATCACCAATGACAGATTGGTGGGTAAAACCTCCAGCTTCTTTGCCCTTAGAATAAACCAATTCTGAGATGTGTTTTACACAGTCTCCCCAAGATTCTCCTTGACTCAGTTTCCCCTCCCCTACTGGTACTTCCTGGAATTTTCTTCCAGATAAATTTTACTTAAGTCCTTATCTCAGATCCTGCTTCTTGGGGTACTCAACCTATAATACCATCCTAGTTTTATTTATTTTTTATTTTTTTGAGACAAAGTCTTGCTCTGTCGCCCAGGCTGGAGTGCAGTGGCACAATCTCAGCTCACTGCAACTTCTGCCTCCTGGGTTCAAGTGATTCTCCTGCCTCTGCTTCCTGAGTAGCTGGATTACAGGTATGCACCACCACGCCCAGCTAATTTTATTATTATTATTATTTTCAGTAGAGACAGAGTTTCACCATGTTGGCCAGGCTGGTCTCAAACTCCTGACCTCAAAGTGATCCACCCGCCTTGGCCTCCCAAAGTGCTGGGATTACAGGTATAAGCCAATGCGCCCAGCCCCATCCCAGTTTTAGATATGAGCCTCCTCCAATGCATGACTTTATATCTGCACACTGAGACCCAGGGTAAGAGATACCCAGCCCTCAAGTCCTACCATAGTCCTGTGAGAAATGCCCCAGTCAGACTTCATCTTCGCCCAGGATCCTTTAGGCGGGAGGATCTTGAGATGTTACAATTAACTAAATTGATGTGGAATTTCATTATTTATGCAAGTGAATATGTTAAGTAGGCAGTTTGTGAGGAACTTTCCCAAATTACCTGGTCATTTCAGCAATCATTTTGCAAAAAACTGGCTTGGTGTGGAGAGAAAATACAATATCATGGTTAAGAGCCTGGGCTCTGTAGTCATGTAGAACTGGGTTCAAATTTTGGTTCTGACTTTTGCCACCTGTGTGATCTCAGGGCAGAATAACTAACCTTTCTGGGTCACAGTTTCTTTATCTACAAAATAGGAATGATAATAATAGAACCTATTTCAGAGAATTATTATAAAACTTAAATGCTGTAATACTAAAGCCCTTATTATAGAGCCTAGCAAATCGTACATATTCACTACATATTAGAAATCATTATTCCGTAAGGTATAATATACCATAACATGCCCAAAGGCATAAAATAGGTCATTACTATACCCTACTTTTAAAAAGAGAAATGTCCTTCAGCATGAACACACAAAATAAAAGATTTCCTGTTACCTAGTAAATGAATCTTGGGTCGGGGGAGCAAAATAGAATCCCTTTGGATTAATGCATCACTCCTTATTTTAGGTTTGGTTCCCTGCAAGCAGAGCCTGACATGGCATTGTTATACAAGTGATTTGTAGGAGAGTGCTCAGGTGAAACCTCAGAGACAGAAGCTAATAAAAGATGTCCATTCAGCTGTGCCTAGAACAAGCCTAATCTCTAATCCCAGGGAGATCTGGAGTATGAATGGCTTTACAGAGTTATTCCACCTTGAGGCAAAGGGCAGCCCCTTTGTGTCTCATACTAATCCATCTGTATGTGTGGCACACCTCCAGGGGGAAGGTACACCCTTCCAGATATTTCCAGGGTAGGTGGCTTCCATTTGCTGAGGATGAGTATCAGCAGAAGGGTCCAGCTGTGACCTCTTAGCAGCTAACACTCCCTGCAGCTGAGGGAAGGACTCCTTGATGGTAAAGAGAATCTAAGTGGGACTTTCATAGCACTCCTCTATTTCCATAAGATGTATAGCATACAGTTAATAGCAAAATTCTACAGTCATTTGTGCTTTGATAGTTAGAACAAAACTCTACCAATGTTTATTCTGCTTCTTGATCAATTGGTAAAACCAGTAGGCTGTTTCCTCCCTCACCAGCTCCCAAGAGTGTGACTTCTTGTTGGACACAGTGGTCATAGGCTATTATCAAGGCATATTTGTATAGATATCTCTTCCTTTGGTATCTCCTATAACTTCCTACTAATTTTGAGGATTCTTGCTCTCAGATCTCATTTGGTCAGCATTTCTCATCAAGAAAAGTCTTAAGGTGAGAAGGAAATTCCACTGTCTGATGGGTTTATGTGAAACCCACCAGCCTGTTTTAGACAGACTGCCTGTATTGCACAGCAACATATTTTGGGTTCAGGAACTAAAATCTTGCTTGAACACACCTAATTATCTTTCTAAAAGGCCATTTTCTAGTAATCCCCTTTATACCTGTGGCTACACTCTGTTTACTTATGGCTAACAGAGTTGGTGAGAAAATGGGGTAGTTGGAGAACACTGGATATCAAATTAGGAAGCTTTAGTGTGAGTTCTGGTTCATCACTTAGCAGCTGTGTGAGCCTGAGTGAATCATTTTTCTATTGGCTCTCAGGTATCTTTTTTAATAAAATTGGTTCACACTGCCTGCCTTGGGCCCCTCACAGGGTCATTGTATGATCAACTAAGTAAACATACTAAATTGCCTTATAAAACATTGTCCCATGGTAAATTATTAACATTATTGTTCTTGTAACTGTTAGTATAGCTTTGACTGTCTCTAGTCTTATGATTTTGGTTGATGTGTGGTATAGCCCAAAATAACTACCTATAAGAATACCTGTGAAAGCCAGAGCAGTGGCTCTACCTTTGCCCAAGCATCTCTTCTTAGCTGTACAGTGGCCCATTTTCCTCTACCTCTGACATCCCAATAATTCCTCTGGGGTTACAGAGGCAGATATTTTCTCAGGCTCTACAATAGACTCATTAAAGAAAGACCAGTGGAGAGATTCGACAAGATGATTGTCTGAGGTCCAGTTACCTAAAGTTTTTTCTCCCTGAAGAAACTACCATCAGAGTGAACAGGCAACCTACAGAATGGGAGAAAAATTTTGCAATCCACCCAACTGATAAAGGGCTAATATCCACAATCTACAAAGAACTCAAACAAATTTACAAGAAAAAATCAAACAACCCCATCAAAAGTGGGCAAAGGATATGAACAGACACTTCTGAAAAGAAGACATTTATGCAGCAACAGACACATGAAAAAAAGGTCATTGTCACTGGCCATCAGAGAAATGCACATCAAAACCACAGTGAGATACCATCTCACACAAGTTAGAATGGCCATCATTAAAAAGTCAGGAAACAACAGGTGCTGGAGAGGATGTGGAGAAATAGGAACACTTTTACACTGTTGGTGGGGTGTAAACTAGTTCAACCATTGTGGGAGACAGTGTGGCGATTCCTCAAGGATCTAGAACTAGAAATACCATTTGACCTAGCTATCCCATTACTGGATATATACCCAAAGGATTATAAATCATGCTGCTATAAAGACACAGGCACACATATGTTTATTGCGGCACTATTCACAATAGCAAAGACTTAGAACCAACCCAAATGTCCATCAATGATAGACTGGATTAAGAAAATGTGGCACATATACACTATGGAATACTATGCAGCCATAAAAAGGATGAGTTCATGTCCTTTGTAGGGACATGGATGAAGCTGGAAACCATCATTCTGAGCAAACTAGTGCAAGGACAGAAAACCAAACACCACATGTTCTCACTCATAGGTGGGAATTGAACAATGAGAACACTTGGACACAGGGTGGGGAACATCACACACCAGGGCCTGTTGTGCGGTAGGGGCTGGGGGAGGGATAACAGGAGAAATACCTAATGTAAATGACGAGTTAATGGCTGCAGCACACCAACATGGCACATGTATGCATATGTAAGAAACCTGCACATTGTGCACATGTACCCTAGAACTTAAAGTGTTAAAAAAAATAGGGAAAAAATTGCAAAAAAAAAGCCATCCAACTTTATCCAAGACTAGCTTTCCAGAGAAACAGCATTATTCTGCTACACCAGTGAAGATGATTTCAAAATTCATTAAAACCAATAATTTAACTTCAAAAATACTTACATAGTTTATTGCTTTTAATGCAAAGGTTAACTATTTCTTTCAGAGCTTTTCTAGAATCCCCCAGTACCATCACAGCTGAAACATACACAGGATACTGCACTCACTGGTAGAAGCTATGGGTGTTGGCTTATTGAAGGTACCAAAATATATCGAAGGTACTGACATGTACCATGTGTGGTGGGATAGGGGGTCAGCTGCCCAAAGTCCTTGGTTCACCTTTGTTTGGCTATAGATTATTGAACCTATTGTATTTATTGGTAGCTCAAACATTTATTGGCCACATTGGGTGTATAAAGGGCCTTGACCTAGGTGAAAGGATATAATCCCTATATTGAAAGAATTACACTCTAGGAAATAGGGCTAGAAAGAGAAAGCACAGGAGGAGAACACAAGGATGGTGAGCAGGGAGGAAGACTGTGCTGAATGGGGGGCTGAATATGGCTAGTTAGGACACATCAGATCATTAGGCTGCTGCTCTGTTACACAGGGCTCTTTGGGAGTCTTAGAAGGGTGGCATGTTAGAACATGGAGGATATTATCTGGTTTTGAAGGCAAACAGGTAGATCAAATAAAGGGGTTTATTTCTATTATTGAGGTTATATAAAACCTTGCCATTCAGAGTGTGGTGCACAGTAGCATTAGTATCACCTGGGAGCTAATTAGACATGCAGGATTTTAGGCCCCACTCCAGAGGCACTGGCTCTCATTTTAAAAAGATGCCCAAGTGACCGCATATCCTGCTTGATAAACACTGCCATAAAGAATACAAAAAGCATAAAACAAGAGTATCTTCCTTAAGGAGACGAGGCAATGGAGCCATTGGAAACTTAATATTTCTGTGAACCAGTTTTATAACAATGGAAGGAACAAGTCTCTGCCTCTAGCCTCTATGCTTCTAAAACCAAGGTTATCTGATGCCTTTTGGAAGACTTTCCTTTATCCAGGGCTCTTGATTCCAACCCTTACTCAAGATAGGAGCTCTCATCAACATACTGTGACTCAGTATCAATGCATACCTGCCTTTATATCTACATGTGCACACGTACACTTTTATCTACATGTGCACATGTACAAACTATATCCAGACCTCCTTCAGGGTCTGGCTGGGCTTCTGCCTTGTTTCCTTGCACCTCAATCTTAGTCATAATAAATGGGTCGTCTCTTGTCAGTCTTACCATTGTCAATTGCTCCACTAAAGACTGAAGTTTGTGATGATTCTAGTACTGAGTTTTCTTTCCTGTTCAGAGATCTCCGAGGTACTTCCTAGATTTCAAAGGATCACCTAGTTAGAGATTACTCATTGCAGTATTTTCTGATCCCCTTATTACCTTTCTTAGATACCCAATACCAACACCTTGCATTTATTTATTTATTTATTTAAGATGGAATTTCCCTCTGTCACCCAAGCTGGAGTGCAGTGGCACAATCTTGGCTCACTGCATCCTGCTCCTCATAGGTTCAAGTGATTCTCCTGCCTCAGCCTTCCGAGTAGCTGGGACTACAGGTGAACACCACCATGCTCAGCTATTTTTTTTTTTTTTTTTGTATTTTTCAGTAGAGACAGGGTTTCACCATGTTGTCCAGGCCAGTCTCAAACTCTTGACCTCAAGTGATCCACCTTCCTCTGCCTCCCAAAGTGCTGGGATTACAAGCATGAGCCACCACACCTGTCCCCACCTTGCTTTTATTATGACCTATTGTTCCCTTAACCTTCATTACTATGTCTTACTCTCAGCACTTAATATAATTTTACTTTAAAGAAATGATGGAAGAAGAGTTTGTTTCCAGCATGGGTTAGTCAACCCTTACCAGACTGAACTTTAGTTTACAGCTATAAATTCTGGACAAAAGACAAAAGCAGCTACCCTGAAGGCTCAGGATACTGAACTAGAGCAGGCAAATTTTGGAGTAAGGACAAAAAAACGCTGTAACAGGTGAATTTTCTGTTTTGACAGTTTTTAGCATGAGAGCAGACTGTAGCCAGCAGTGCTTGAGCATCAAAACTCTGATAGAAAGCCCACAAATTTTGTGGCATGAAGAACCAGACAACAGAGTTCAGAGCAGAAGAGGTCAGCTGTGATGGCTAACACCTGTAATCCCAACACTTCGGGAGGTCGAAGCAGGAGGATCACTTAAGTCTAGGAGTTCGAGACCAGCCTGGGCAATATAGTGAGACCTCATCTTTACAAACAATTTAAGAAAATTAGCCAAGTGTGGTGGTGTATGCCTGTAGTTCCAGCTACTCGGGGGGCTGAGGTGACAGGATTTCTTGAGTCAGGGAGGTTGAGGCGGCAGTGAGCTGTGATTGAGCCACTGCACTCCAGCCTGGGTGACAGAGTGAGACTCTGTCTCAAAAAAAGAAAAAAAAAGTGAAAAAGAGTCCTGGAAAGGAGAATGTGAGAGAGGTGAAGCTTTCGATTCTTTGTGCAAACTCTTTTCAAATCACAGACTGACCCCGGAACCACTCATGCACAGAGCAAACTCAAAGCACCCTACTAAGGATAAAGAGACTTAGCTGAGATTTGAACTGCCACCCTGAGACAGAGTTTTCTATTTGAGTCCAACCAATTTAATTGCATTCCAAAACAAAAAATAGCAACACTTTAGAGAGAAATATAATAGAATCCATGGTCTTCACAGCATAGCAGTCACAATGACCAGGTTATAATCCAAAATTATTTGACATTTGAGGGACTAGAAAAGTTGATTCATTCCCCAAAGAAAACACAATAAGCAGAGGACATACTCAAGGTGACTTAGATGTTGACAATAGCAGATAGGGACTTTAAAGAAGCTGTTATAGTCATGCTCAATGAGGTAAAGAAAAACATGCTCAAAAGTATGTAGAAACTATAAAGTATAGAAGAGGGCAAAATAGAAAATCTTGAACTAAGATGAGAAATATATAAAATTTTAAAATTACAAGATAGGCTTAACATCTGAATAAAAGTGATAGGTGAAAGAGTCAGTGAACTTGAAAATAGATCAATACAAAAGATCCAATCTGAAAAACAGAGGGAAAAAAGATTATAAAAGCAAAGCAAAACAAAACAGAACAGAACAACAAAAAGCACTTAACAAAGCCAAGGGCCCCATGGGATAATACAGAAAAAACAAACATATATGTAATTAGAGTCTCAGAAGAAGAGGGATGAGATAATGGGGAAGAAAAATGTTTTAAATAATAAGAGCAGAAAATAACTTGTTTGGTGAATCATAAATTTACAGACACAAGAAGCTCAGTTAACTCTAAGAACCATAAGAAGTCAATGCAAAGTCAACCATTTTTTTTTGTCGCTCGATGAATGTTTATTGAGCATTTATTTATTTATTTTTATTATTATACTTTAAGTTTTAGGGTACATGTGCACAATGTGCAGGTTTGTTACATATGTATACATGTGCCATATTGGTGTGCTGCACCTATTAACTCATCATTTAGCATTAGGTATATCTTCTAATGTTATCCTTCCCCCCCCCCCCACCCCACAACTGTCCCCAGAGTGTGATGTTCCCCTTCCTGTGTCCATGTGTTCTCATTGTTCAATTCCCACCTATGAGTGAGAACATGAGGTGTTTGGTTTTTTGTCCTTGCCATAGTTTGCTGAGAATGATGTTTTCCAGTTTCATCCATGTCCCTACAAAGGAC